>NC_136057.1:169080629-170506118 GCF_964261635.1 Lissotriton helveticus
GTGAATGGCACTATCGTGATAGAGAAGGAAACAAAGCAGGACGGGATGTGCCTCCTTACACTACTGTGAAAGGCACTATCGTGATAGAGAAGGAAACAAAGCAGGACGGGATGTGCCTCCTTACACTACTGTGAAAGGCACTATCGTGATAGAGAAGGAAACAAAGCAGGACGGGATGTGCCTCCTTACACTACTGTGAAAGGCACTATCGTGATAGAGAAGGAAACGAAGCAGGGTGGGATGTGCCTCCTTACACTACTGTGAAAGGCACTATCGTGATAGAGAATGAAGCGAAGGAAGCGAAGCAGGACAGGATGTGCCTCCTTGCACTACTGTGAATGGCACTATCGTGATAGAGAAGGAAACAAAGCAGGACGGGATGTGCCTCCTTACACTACTGTGAAAGGCACTATCGTGATAGAGAAGGAAACGAAGCAGGGTGGGATGTGCCTCCTTACACTACTGTGAAAGGCACTATCGTGATAGAGAATGAAGCGAAGGAAGCGAAGCAGGACAGGATGTGCCTCCTTGCACTACTGTGAATGGCACTATCGTGATAGAGAAGGAAACAAAGCAGGACGGGATGTGCCTCCTTACACTACTGTGAAAGGCACTATCGTGATAGAGAAGGAAACGAAGCAGGGTGGGATGTGCCTCCTTACACTACTGTGAAAGGCACTATCGTGATAGAGAATGAAGCGAAGGAAGCGAAGCAGGACAGGATGTGCCTCCTTGCACTACTGTGAATGGCACTATCGTGATAGAGAAGGAAACAAAGCAGGACGGGATGTGCCTCCTTACACTACTGTGAAAGGCACTATCGTGATAGAGAAGGAAACAAAGCAGGACGGGATGTGCCTCCTTACACTACTGTGAAAGGCACTATCGTGATAGAGAAGGAAACAAAGCAGGACGGGATGTGCCTCCTTACAATACTGTGAAAGGCACTATCGTGATAGAGAAGGAAGCGAAGCAGGACAGGATGTGCCTCCTTGCACTACTGTGAAAGGCACTATCGTGATAGAGAAGGAAACAAAGCAGGACGGGATGTGCCTCCTTACAATACTGTGAAAGGCACTATCGTGATAGAGAAGGAAGCGAAGCAGGACAGGATGTGCCTCCTTGCACTACTGTGAAAGGCGCTGTTGTGATAGAGAAGCGGGCAGGACAGACTGTGCCTCCTTACACTTCAGTGAAAGGCGCTGTTGTGATAGAGAAGCAGGCAGGGAAGAATGTGCCTCCTTGCACTACTGTGAAAGGCACTGTTGTGATAGAGAAGCGGGCAGGGAAGAATGTGCCTCCTTGCACTACTGTGAAAGGCACTGTTGTGATAGAGAAGCGGGCAGGGGATAGCCTGCCCCCAGGCTCACTGAGACCTGGGAGCAAGGAGGCAGCGCTCACCCATCCCTCCTCTCTGCCCCCCTCGGTGCGGTGGTGCACCATGGCTCTGTGTTATTCCACAGCCACGGGGTCTGTCCTGGCGCACAAGTTGTCCAAGTCTCAAGGTTAAACCTCCAGATATGGAAACCAGGAAGCCACAGAGCTGTGTGTTTAAAATGTCCCTTCCAGCTGTGTGGGCCTCAGAAGCCTCCTGGCTGGCTGGTGGCGGCTTTTCCTTTCCAGGCCTTGGCCTTAGCTGGGCCTTACACACCGGACTGGCTGCTCTTCTCAATTATTCTATTCCATGACCTGAGGGTGTCTCCTGCCCCCCACTGTCAACTTCCCATTTTTAGGTCTGGCTGCAGCCAGCACCTTTTTTTCCTGACTACAGGAAGGACGTAGCTGACCCGCGCCGACGTACGTGCCATGGGATGCTCTGATTGGTGCGCGCCGGGAAGGCACACGTCAGACGCCAGCGACGCAGCGCGGGAGAGAATCTGGGCTGGCTTTTTGGGGTCACGTCGAGCTATATTTAATCGGAGTGAAGCAGCGCCGGGCTCTGTGCTCGTGCCGAGACGAGGCCCCGAGTCCCTTCTGGAGTGCGCCAGCGCCACCCTCCCGTCCAATTATCCCCGCGCCGCGCCGCATTTGTCACGACCAACATGGCGGATGGCTGGCGGGAAGTGACACTAATGATCAGGAAGCGGTAAACAGCACCCGGTTCTGGGGCGCCTAATGAGCGCATCAAAGCGCCTTTGGCTCCCCGGGCCGCGCGGATTCTGCAAAACAATGGAAGCGAATGAAGGAAAAAAACACTCATCCCATGGAATGCTCTGCCCGCCCCACCAATGGGGACTTTTCAGGGCAGAATGCCCTGCCTAATGGGGATTTTGTTTACCTGCCTGAGGAGGGGGCAGGGTGATGAAGATGATGATGTCACGGACACTTGCACGCGAGGCCTCGGTGGTAGGGGCCTGCTTGTGATTGGTTTACATTACCTGTGCAGTGTGGAGGCCGCTCAGCGCGCTCAGGCTGTGATTGGGCAGAGCCAGCTGTGTTCTAGAAGAACTGTATTAGTAGCCATATGTGTGTTTGTGTAGTGCTTCATACTTCCATGCAGGGCATCAAAGCATGTTATTGGACAGATGTTGCGCTGCACAACTGGAAAGCACTTGGTTGGAAGGGGTTGCGGCCTGCTCTAAAGCGATGCTCTGGTCTTGTCAAGGAGCACTGCGAGTGTGGAGAACGAAAGAGAAATAGGGCGCACTCAAAGTATATTTGCAGGCTGTGGTAATTTTCTCTGGGTGTCCCATGGTGAGTTAAGGTGATTAAGATATCAACTCTAAATGTTGTGGCCCTTGACAGGCAAGCGAAGGGGGTCCGCTAGGGGTGGTCTGAAACAACTTCTTGTTCTCACACATTAGTGCCCACCTAAGTCAGTGCTTGAGACTGACTGAACATGGCCACAACTGTTGCGGCTGCGGGTGGGCTCCGTCGAAAACTTCAAATTTCACCAAATCCGCTTGTTGACAAATGCTGCATACGGATAATGAAGACTACAGGATCTCTCAGGTAAGTTGTTGGCAGTGAAGTTAGTTATTCTAGTATGGAAGAACATGGAGGCCTCAACCAGCGCTCCTCAAGCGCCGGCCGCCCGGCGAGAACTGAGTAATTTACAACAAGGGGTGGTGATGGACAGAGTCTCTGAATTAAGCAGAATACTCTCACCCAGTCAAGAGATCAGGGCTAGATCCAACACCGTTTTTTAGCTCATTGCACCATCCCAGTTTCAGAACCTGGCTGTATGCAAATTAGTCTGTCCCTGGCCCAGTGCATCATGGGAACAGGGCAGACCAGACTACAAAAGCCAATTCTTACACTGGGAAGGAAACAAGCTTCCGGGGACCGGTTTCTGGCATTTCAGCCGTCTTCGGCCCGGCTTGCTTGAATCCTGATGGTGCAATGAGCAAGGGACTCACATCTGAGTATACCCTTCCACACTTAGGGTGGACAAAATAATTTACAACAAGGGGTGGTGATGGACAGAGTCTCTGAATTAAGCAGAGTACTCTCACCCAGTCAAGAGATCAGGGCTAGATCCAACACCGGCGAGAACTGAGGTCACCAACGCCCAAGGTGGCACAAACATGAACCGTCCACATTCAAGGGATAACCAATATATACTGGGCATGTGGAGTGCCACGTAGAAACAGAGAGTACAAGTGTAAACATTCCCAACTATAACACTACTAACACAGAGTCAAAGACGCATGTAACAGCAAGCTCGCGAAGAAGGCTCGCTCGCGAAGAAGGCCCACTCGAACATATACTAAGTAACCACCAGGTACAACAGGTGAGTATATGGTGCAGGAGGAGCGAGGGACATCCGGTCCTCCAGGAAGCCAGCAGTGGGTGCATGCCTTCATTGGAGTTGAGTCAGTATGAGGTGGACTCATGGTGGCTCCAGTCTGTTCTGGTAATAGCCGGCTAGTGGTAGGAGTGTTCCATCAGGACAGTCGAGAGGGTGCCACTTTTTCAGCCGGCACTAATTACAGTCGGCTATGGTTGGCATCTATCGCATTAGAGTGACTTTGGGCACTCATGGATGTAGTGTTCTCTTTCATTTTTATTTTTATGAAGCTGTGATGTCAGTGGACTTCTCATTTTCCTTCCTGAACTTCTGATGGTTTGTATATTTTGCAGCGTGCTGAGGTGCCCCGAGCCCTATTTCTTACTCAGTCTGTCCCCTCGCCGTACCCCAAGACAAAAGCACCAGATGAGTTTTACAGACTTTCAAGAATGGACATTTTTGGGAATTTCCAAAACACATTCCTTTGCCTTGCGTCCTTTTCACTTCGGTGGGCCTGAGAGCGCTCAGTGGCCTCACACTGATGGCCCTTGTCTCACCCATCTATCTATCTCTTTTAAACACTGCTTCCGGGTGACGCCGAGACTCGTGGTGACATCACTGGCTAGTCGTCCACTAGCCCATCTTTTCCACTTCCTGTAGTTTCTTTTTGGCAGGGCTTAGTTCTGGAATTGTAAGTTAAAATGTCACCGCTTGCTGTCCGTGGAGAGCTGGTTTTTGGTTTTTGGGGTGCAACCGAACAAGGGACAGAGGACTGAGGAATGTATTGTTGACGTCATTGGCCCAACCTGGGCGACCAGAGGTATCCTGATTGGTTGCCCTGGAGAGCCGCCCAGTAAATGCTGACTCTGGGACCCAGGTGCAATGGTTAGTAACACCCAAGGCCCCTTAAGGGTGTCATCACAGTTGAAGGGACCCAAGATGCGATTTCATTTTTTTATTGCGCCTCATATCGCACGTCTGTTATTTCTAAGCACTACAATTAACAGGTGTTAGCGTGACCCAATTTAATGTGACTTGGTCTAGAAAAGCAACACTTCTGCACCCTTCTGGCTGTGCTCGGCCTCCCACCCCCCATAGCCCCCACCCTTTAAGGATTTTTACCCCCGGGTGATTAAAGTATGCTAATTGTGTGATATCCCGGGCCTCTCTGAGATTTCCCCAGGCTGTTGTCTGGGGGAAAAACGCAAAACTGTGAAAAGCCTTTGCTGGCGCGAGTGGCTCCTTCTGTCAGGGAAGATTTCAATAATTAATCCGCCCTGCCGCGAAGGATGCCGGGACGGCTCCGTAATCCGGTCAATATGAATAATTAACGGGGGCAGGAGATGCTCGATGCTTTCCTCAAAAAGAAGCTTCCGGTCGGAGACGGTGACGGTGGAGGCTTTGAGGTCCAGAGCTCTGAACCGAGGGCGGGACGTGGGTCTCTATGAACTGGACTGGAGCAGGAATGAGCCAGGACTGAGGCGTGCGTGCCTAGAAGCCACCTCTGGGCGCTGTGTCATCCACTAGCGCCATATCTCGAGCGCCGCCCACTTCTAGGCGCATCTGACGCTTTCTCTGGTTCTAGGGCGCTGCTCCCAGCTCTGGGGCATCGTCTGCTGTCTTTCCACTCTGCCAAGCGCGAGGCTCGACGAGCAGGCACTTAGGGCCCGGCCTCTCGGCTCCTCGCCACGCCCTTAGGAGAGTAGGCGGCCGGCTCACCCGATGGGCGACTGGCTGCGATCCATTTCCGGGTACGAAGGTGACGTGCATCCGGTGGGGGTGAGGGCGGAGACTCTGGCCTATTTAGGCTCTGGGAGTCGTGGTCCCGGTCTCTTGCCTCTCCTGTGCCGGATGTGCAGACACCTCGCCGCACCGACTTAGTTTAACTCCCAGCCACCCGTCCCTTTGATCAGTAGTTTGGAGGGGGCGCTAGGCGGTAAAGAGACCGTAGAACATTGACATGGACTTACAGAGTGAACGGGAGTCCGCCTTGCGTACTCCCTAGGCCAGCACTGAGGGGAGGGACGGTAAGCTCTGAGATTGGGCCTACCGGCTGGGGAGGCAAGGGCGCCAGGTTAGGAGCCTCCTGGGATCCTGGGCAGCCTGGTGGGCGAGGGGTGGGCCCCGGAGATGGCAGACAAGGACCAGAGGGCAGGGGCCCATCACTCAAGGACGCAGGTGGGTTCCGCCTTGCGTGGGGTGCTTAGATGTGGAGGTGCGGGTCAGAGGGCCCCTTAGTGCTGGGGGAAAATAAGTAACTAGTATATCTCAGAAATTGGAATGTCAATATTAAAATGTTATTGATCTTATCAATTTGTAATATGTATTGTTTAGGCATGTTTATGGAATGTTGATAATTGAACATGGCCGTTTTACACCCACCCTTTTCTCTGAAGTATGAATTTGATGGTGGGTCGTACCAACTGTCTTGGCGGGCGGGGAGCATGCTGGGAGGTCCGGGCTCTATGGAATATTGTGACTGGTGCTGGCTGTTACTCTGAAGGTTGGTGGGGCAACACCCGAGCTCTGTGTGCTCCTGGAGTGGCGCTGTGACCAGTTCTGATGAAAATCCTCGTATCCGGAGCTGGGTGTCTGCTCTGGGGGCCACACATTCAGCAAAAACAACAGTTGATTAACAGAATGCAGAGCAATGTCACATATTCACCCCAGTACAGAGATCTGGGCCTAAATCCATAGTTTTTTTGCTCACCGTGCCATTCCAGTTTAGACATGGCCATATGCAAATCAGTCTTCTTGATTCTAGTGGCATGGAGAGCACGGGACTCACGTCTGGGCATACCCGTCCCACTCGGGGTGACCAATGAAAAAAGAACAATTGATGGACAGAATGCAGAACAATGTCATACATTCCCCCAGTACAGAGATCTGGGCCTAAATCCATAATTCAGCGCCCCCAGTGGTAGCGACCGCGGTATTAACGTTTTTGGAGGGCACATATTGCTGACGTTGGACCTGCTTGTATGTATGTCCAGTCGGCCTCCTCTCCAGAAGCAGGACTGGACGTCAGAGTTCATGAGAACTGGTGCAGAGGGCGAGGTGGGTATCAGGCATCCTCTGAGGACACCAGACCTTGTGTGCAGTCTGGTGGGTGTGGCGGGAGGGAGCCATGTTCTTATAAACACCAGCCCAATACACGTCTCGGGGGCTATGGGTGGAAGGGGGCGTTAGCATCTCCCACTGAATCGAACAAGGTGTAAAGGGATGAAACGGCAGGGGATGGGGGTTAGTAATATTAGGAGGTTATTGTACACCAAATCAGTGCTTAATTTGTAAAAAAAACGTAGTGCCACGGCTCTCGACAGGAGGACACTAGAGTTTGCACCATCCGTTGCCCCTGGCAGCACTGCTCATTACAGCACCAACACACTACGAATCATCACACTCTTAAAAGTGTGACAATTCATACTATTACGGGCCCCCAAAGCTATAAGAATGGTTTTGGAGGCAAATACTAATAATTGGAAATTGAATTTGAAATAATAAACAGAAGTTGTTGTGCTCGTACCTAAATTGGCAGAGACCACTACCATGTGGCAGACAGTCATAAGCCCCGGTGCTGGCAATTAAGTGCCGGTGCTGAACACCGGCACAAATCAAGCACTGCATCAAATGCTTGTTGGATGCACGAGGTCCCGGGTCCAGCAGGATTGGTGGAGGCAGCGTTAGGAATGAATCTAGGACACTGTAGATGGATGTAGCTGTAGTGAAGCAAAGGACCATGTAGTGTCTGTACTTAAAGAGTAGGACAGGGAGTGCGGGGTGCAGAACAGCAGGGGATGGACACTGTGACCTAAGGGTCCTTGTGTGTAGTGGTGCAGTAATGGTGCCATGGCTCGGACACGGTGGCCTAGGGACTTCTGTATTGTAGTATAGTGATGGTGAGTTCACTACAGCCAAGGCTAGGACACAAAGAGCTAGGAGTTTTTGTACACTAGTGTAGTGATGGGAGGTGCTCTGCAGCAGAGAATTCAGGAGTCCTTGCGTAGTAGTATAGTGATGGTTCCTGCACCACAGCCGTGCATAGGAACACTATTCACAAGTTTGTCAGTCACCTATCACTATAGTTCTGTTCCTCCCGGATTCTCCAGGGTGTTCCATATCGGTGAACTAGCTAGGGTGCTGGCAGGCTTGAGTAGGGGGACACAGCTGCTTGCACCTACTTTGGCCACCCCTGGTAAGTAAGGTGCCACTGCTGTGTCTCCCAAGATTGCTCAGGTGTCACTGGCACAGCGTTTACCAATTGTTAAACCTGTGTGTGCTGCAGATTGTAAACTGTCCTTTTGATTGCAATGTGTAACACATATGGCTCGTGTCGAGGTGGTTTTAAGGTTTACTTGCTCTACAGTATAACACTTAACACAAGATATGTGCATGTTGGCACTCTTGTGCACCTAGTATGAAAAGAGTTAATCAGTGACCGATCCCTGAGGATAGATCAGGACACTTAACAAGGAAGCAAAGATAATCCGGAGTGTGCAACACCTCTGGTGAATATGGACGTGCAGAGCCGGTAAAGTGGTTGGACGACACCCCAAATTTAGTACTGAAATTGTTCAAAAATACCCAAAGGATGTGCTATTGAAATAGTGAAAAGATACCTTGAAATATGCAGTATTGAATTAGGGAAACAATCTTTACAACGCAACTTTTACAACGCACTACCATTACAACGAAACCTTTTCAACGCAACATCCATTACATCGCATACCATTACAACGCATGACACTACAATGCATACCACTACAATGCATGTCATTACAACGCATACCATTACAACGCATAACATTACAACGCATAGTACCCTTACACTATCCAACACTTACCCTACTTTTGCACCCCCTGGAGTTAGAATAGTAATTTTTACCCCTACACTATCCAACACTTACCCTACTGTTGCACCCCCCTGGAGTTAGAATAGTAATTTTTACCCCTATACTATCCAACACTTACCATACATGCAATGTAATGTTATGCGTTATAATGGTATGCGTTGTAAAGGTAGTATGCGTTGTAATGGAATGCGTTGTAAAGGTAGTTTTTAAAAATTTGTTGTAATGGCATGCGTTGTAATGGATGTTGCATTCTAAAAAATGCGTTGTAAAGGTATGCATTGTAACGTCATACATCCTTGAATTAGTGAAATGATTCCTTAAGGACGGAGCCACTGGGAATTATGTGGCAGGGTTCAGTAAATAGTGCGGCACATTTTATAATGGTATTACTTCATTATTTCTAACTCTGTATGGGCATTGATTGCATTTCATTAGTGCCAGTTTAACACTCCAATATAGCAATAAGCAACAGAAAGGTGACAATTCGAGCTTTGCAAAGGGCCTCCCACTGCACAGCAACACGTGTCACTGCATTTTGGAAACTTTTGAACCATCTGACTTAGAAGAAAAAAAAACTTAAAATATGCAGAATATGTGGCAGATGATGGATTATGTGGCAAATGTGGCGAATCTATAATTTTGTGAAAATAGCTGCGGCCGCACAATATTATAATTCCAGTGGCCCTGCCTAAGAAATGCAGTGTTAGAATAGTATATATCATAGTCCGACTTGCAGTGTTGATGAAGAGACGTGAAGATAGTGTGAAGCGTGCAATGTTGGTGAAATGGATGAAGGATAGTGAATGTTCATTGTTGAAAAGGAAAGAAGTTATCTGGAAGCATGCAGGAATTAAATGATACTGAGAGTTCAAACTGTGCAGTGTGGAAAGACTATGAAGCTGCCCTCTTGGTGAACAGGTATAAAGCTATCTTGAACCCTGAAGGGTTGGTGAAGAAGTGCAAAGAGTCAGTGTTGGTAAATGGTGCAATGCTAATCTGAATGCGCCTTGTTGTAGCGCTATTATGTTACACCATAGTGCGCAGTGTTGAAGAAAGTGGTACAAAGTTAACCCAGAGTGTGCAGTATTGAAATGATGTGAGGATCAGTGTTGGTGAAGAAAGACTAGAGCAAGCAATGTTGGTGAAACAAAGTGAAGCTGTCATGAAGCGTGCACAATCTAACACAATATGATGATACTCTAAGAATGCAGTAGTGAAATGGTTCCGGAGTTAAAACAAATGAAAGCACCCCAAGCGTGCTATGTTATTAAAGTGTACAAAGGTACCCGAAGCGTGCTATGTTATTAAAGTACATAAAGGAACCCCAAGCGTGCAGTGTTGGTAAAAGTATTCAAAGGTATCACAAGCGTGCCATGTTATTGAAGTATATAAAGGTACCCCAAGCGTGCTGTGTTGATATAAGTATCCGAAGGTACCCCAAGCGTGCCATGTTATTAAAGTACGTAAAGGTACCCCAGGCGTATATGTTATTACAGTACATAAAGGTACGCCAAGCGTGCAGAGTTATTAAAGTGTATAAAGATACCCGAAGCGTGCTGTGTTAATAAAGTACGTAAAGGAACCCCAAGCATGCTATGTTATTAAAGTGTATAAAGATACCCGAAGCGTGCTGTGTTATTAAAGTACATAAAGGAACCCCAAGTGTGCAGTGTTGGTAAAAGTATACAACGGTACCACAAGCGTGCCATGTTATTGAAGTATATAAAGGTACCCCAAGCGTGCTGTGTTGATATAAGTATCTGAAGGTACCCCAAGCGTGCCATGTTATTAAAGTACATAAAGGTACCCCAGGCGTATATGTTATTACAGTACATAAAGGTACCCCAAGCGTGCAGAGTTATTAAAGTGTATAAAGATACCCGAAGCGTGCTGTGTTATTAAAGTACGTAAAGGAACCCCAAGCGTGCTATGTTATTAAAGTGTATAAAGATACCCGAAGCGTGCTGTGTTATTAAAGTACATAAAGAAACCCCAAGCGTGCAGTGTTGGTAAAAGTATACAAAGGTACCACAAGCGTGCCATGTTATTGAAGTATATAAAGGTACCCCAAGCGTGCTGTGTTGATATAAGTATCTGAAGGTACCCCAAGCGTGCCATGTTATTAAAGTACATAAAGGTACCCCAAGCGTGCAGCGTTATTAAAGCTAGTAGGCACTTAAGAAGTGGCTGCTTGAAACACGATGTGATGCTCCACTCAACCACGGCCATCCTCAGGGGCAACTTAGGCAACTTTAACGCTATAAGCCACACTCCCACCACCAAGCTCTCTCCATCCCTGGACAAACCCCAATCAAGACATCCTGAACCCTATGTCCACTACCCCCACCTCTTCAAACATGACTCAGAGACTTGCTCTACTGGAAAGCCAGCTAGAGATCGTAATACAGGGCATCAGCCAAATATTATCAAACCTCTCCACACCTCTAGAACTTAACGAACGCCCACACCCTACACCCACAACTACTAACACTAAACACACAAGGCACCCTATGGCTCAAGGCCAAAGCTGGAGCACAACCCCCCTCAGGAACTATCCTCAGAGACCCAAAAGAACAAGCGCCGCAATGTCCATGAGCGAGTCGATTGATCTCACCAACTCTTATGCCACATCTTCAGCTGTCAATCCAGGCTCCAAGATACAGGTCATCACTAAATACAGAAGAGACCACACCCCACCTAGAATGCCGAGACCTTCAGCCTTCCTCACCAATATACCCATGGCTCCCCTAACAAAGAAACTACACAACAAAGGGACGACCAACTGCATGCTCATTAATTGCAGATCGGCTAGCAAACATGCAACAAAAATGGCCGATTCCATTCTCACCCATGACATTGACATCACGTTCATCACAGAATCTTGGATAAATGAGTCATGCCCCCATCCATGGACATGCTTGCCCCCTGGGATTCTCAATCATCAATAAGGACAAAAAGAAACACCGAGGCGGGGTATTGCAATCATCCACAAGAGCAACATCTCAGTAACGGAATCGGACTCTTTCAATTATACCACATTTGAATATCTATCCGCCACCATTAAGACGAACGACAACAAAACGCTCTACTGCCATCTCCTCTACCACCCTCCAGGCAACACCCCCTCATTCAGAGAACACTTATCAGACCTGATAACACACTGCTCACTGTCAGACTCCAACAACATAATACTAGGGGACCTCAATCTTCATTGGAATGATGAAAATAACTCTCTGATCCAACCCTTAAATGAACTTCTACGAAACAACAATCTTACCCAGCACTGCACTGAACAAACCCACAACAGGGGCTCAATGCTGGATGCCATTATAGCTAAAGAAGATACAGTCACGATTGACCACATTCTTCCTGTTGACTGGTCAGACCACCACATCATCCTATTCCACATCACCCAAATGATCCATTGCCTACCCCGTACACAGGAATCCCACCACTGGGTAAGAAATCTAAGAGAGATTCCCCTTGACGACCTGAAAGAGAGGATAAGTTCACTCCTTCCCACCACCTCATGTGACTTCTCTACAACTGAACTCACCTCGCACTAAAACACAACAATGACTACCATTCTTGGCAAAATAGCTCCCTTGAAACTAAAAAAGTCAGAACCACTCCATCGAGATCTTGGTTCAACACAGACCTAAACTCGGAAAGAAGACAATTAAGAGCAGCAGAAAGACTCTGGCGGAACAACCCGTCCCCAATCCACCTTGACCAACTTAAATCCGAACACAGGAAATATGAAAAACACATCAAGAATGAAAAAACGTCCTTCTTCTGTGATGCACTCAACAATGCCAAAAACCGGCCCACAGAATTCTTTAATCTCATTAGACAACAAACATCCAGAACCCCCTCTTTATCAGCACAGGCTGCCAAAGACCTATGTGATAACTTTGCAAATTTCTTGAATGATAAAATCACCAAGATTGACCTCTCCCTGAACGTCAACTGCCGGCCACCCAATGAAAGCCCATCCCCTGTCAAAGAAGATAACAACCCAACCAGGCACCCCCCTAACAGCGGGAAATGCTTCAACCCCATCAATTACCCATACGGAAAAGAATTCAATTTAAAATATGCTGTCTGGTGTTCAAAGGCCTTAACCAGATGGGACCAGTATATCTGGCGGATAAACAGGTCAGACACAACCCTTCACACACCCTTTGCTCAAAAGGGAAAGGTCTTCTCACCATTCCCCGCCTAAAACAAACCAGACTAGGAGGTAAAGCGACCTCTCCGTAATGTAAAATAAATACAAATAAAATCTCAAAAAATGAAATCATTAAAATGATTACCAGTACCAAACCCTCGTCACACTTCTCGGACCCCATCCCTGCACAACTGGCTAAGAAGCTAAAACTCACCCTAACTCCGCTCTGGACAAAGATTATAAATAGCACCCTGAGAACCGCGGTCATGCCTTAATGCCTCAAAATTGGACAAGTCAAGCCATTACTGAAAAAACAAGATTCTGACCCAAACGATCTCAATAACTTTAGTCCTGTCTCCAATTCTAAGCCAAAATCCTGGAAAATGTGTTCTCCTGCAACATACCCAACACATTGACAGTAACAACCTTCTAGACCCTCATCAGTCTGGCTTCAGAAAAGATTGCAGCACTGAGTCAGCGATCCTGAAAGTCATAGATGATATCTACAAATCACTAGACAAGGACAAGGACCGATGCTGTCTACTCGTACTCCTGGATCTATCGGCAGCCTTCGACACGGTGCACCACAAACTGCTAATCAATGTACTCCAAGAAAGAGTCGGAGCAGAAGAGGTGGTCCTGCAATGGTTTACCTTCTTTTTGCAGAACCGCACCCAACGAATAAAAATTAAAAACGGCATGTCTGACCTGCTCCCCATAAGCAAGGGTGTCCCCCAAGGATCAGTTCTCTCCCCATCACTATTCGACATCTACAGGGAGCCCCTCACCACCATACTAAAATAAGCCAACCTCCCCTTCCACCTATATGCAGACGATACCCAGATCTACCTAGAAACTTCCTCCATTGGTGACATTCAGAGACTAAACGTCACTCTAGGAGAGCTCCAGCACTGGCTATCCCTCAACCACCTGAAACTCAACCAAGACAGGATGGAAATCCTTCTCGTAGCCAACAAAGACCAGAACCCCCAAGTCACAGACTGGCCAAAAACCATTGATGACTGCAAATGCAGCCTCACTTTGACCGACTCCATAAAATCACTGGGAATCACTCTAGATCCAAACTTAGACATGGTCAAACATAACAAGAACACCACACAGAGCGCCTTCTTCAACCTAAAACTACTCAACAAAATAAAACCCTTCATCCCTTCCAATGACCTCAAACAGGCCACTCAATCCCTGGTGTTGTCCAGATTGGATTATGGAAACGCAACCCTCACAGGAGCAGCACAATCCCACCTAGCTACCCTCAAAACAACTTTAAATGCAGCAGCCAAGTACATAAAGGTACCCCAAGCATGCTATGTTAAAGTACATAAAGGTACCCCAAGCGTGCAGTGTTGATAAAAGTATAAGAAGCTACCCCAAGCGTGCAGTGTTGATAAAAGTATACGAAGGTACCACAAGCGTGCCATGTTATTAAATTAAAGTATATAATGGTACCCCAAGTGTGCAGTGTTGATAAAAGTATACGAAGGTACCACAAGCGTGCCATGTTATTATATTAAAGTATATAATGGTACCCCAAGCGTGCAGTGTTGCTTAAAGAATAGAAAGGTACCACAAGCATGCAGTGTTGATAAAAGTATACAAGTCTACCCCAAGCGTGCAGTGTTGATAAAATTATATGAATTTACCCCAAGCGTGCAGTATTGATAAAAGTATACGAAGCTACCCCAAGCATGCAGTGTTGATAAAATTATATGAATCTACCCCAAGCGTGCAGTATTGATAAAAGTATATGAAGCTACCCAAGCGTGCAGTGTTGATACACGTATACAAAGCTTCCCCAAGCGAGCTGTGTTGCTAAAAGAGTACAAAGCTACCCCAAGCGTGCAGTGTTGAGAAAACTGTACAAAGCTACCCCAAGCGTGCAGTGTTGATAAAAGTATACGAAGGTATCACAAGCGTGCTGTTATTAAAGTATATGAAGATACCCCACACCTCCTAAGAGGATACAAAGAGGCAGTGAGCCTTCAGTGTTATTGAATGATTCACAGATGCAACGATGTATGTAATGTTATTACACAGTCTGCAGATGCATTGAAACGTGCTCTGTTATTAAATGGCACACAGCTATCTATCCAAAGTATTATTAAGCGTCAAGGAGGTGCCATGAAGCTTGCAGCTTTATTAAATGGTACACTGATACCACGAAGAGATCCGAGCCACTGTACTGGTTTAAAGGTGCTCAGGAATACTAAGTGTCCTTAAAGAACAAACAGCCTCTCATATGCAGGAGATGTAACCACAAGAAGCTCGACAACACTTGTAACAACTGCAGGACTCCAAACCACTGGTCAGCCTGGTCATTTTCATTATAATTAAGAAAATATATTTTTGCAGCGTGAATCTTTCTGTATTCACTATGCAGTGGTTGGGTCCGCAGATATTTATTTATAAATGTTATATAGCGATTGCTAGACTCGGAGGTATCAGAGCGCTTTGCATAAAAATAACGTAGCTTTACATATGATGCTAGACCAGGGGTCTCTAACCTTTTCTCAAACAAGAGCAACTTATGCTCACTGGAAATCATCCTGAGCTACTAATATTATTAGTGTTGTACGCATCAGACAAGATTACGATAGAGGCTACGTTATGCAAGACTACCAGCCGTGATTACCTCAGTGCAGGATTGCCAGCAGTAATGTAAAAAGGTATTAGTCAATTTGGAAAGCCTCTACAAGGGAACTACATAAAAAACACAGCTGCAATGCCGCCTGGCACCAAGGTATTAATATTAGTAATTATTCTCCCAATGCTGCAAGGTACTGAAAAAAACACAGATTTTCATATTAAATACACCATTTTCAATTTTGGTATACATATAGTAATTCAACCAAACAAAAGCTTCTAATTTAGTAGGCTGGGCTACACATAGGAGAGCTACTTACAGATCACTGGATAGCTACCAGTAGCTCAAGAGCTACTCGTTGGAGACGCCTGTGCTAGACACATAGGACCTGATTCACAGAATGGACTTAAGACTCAATCCTAAACTTACTACTATTTTGGTATTCACAGAATGCACTTGCTACTTTTGGCATTCACAGAATGAACTTACTACTTTTGGTATTCACAGAAGTTAGGATTTTGTCTTAAATCTGTCTTAAGTCTGTCTTAAGTTTGTCTTAAGACAAACTTAAGACAAAATCCTAACTTTTGTGAATACCAAAAGTAGTAAGTTAATTCTGTGAATGCCAAAAGTAGTAAGTGCATTCTGTGAATACCAAAATAGTAGTAGGTTTAGGATTGAGTCTTAAGTTCATTCTGTGAATCGGGCCCTTAGTTTACAGAGCACCCATTAATACAGCCAAAGAGAATCATTAGGCAAAAAGGGTGGTTACAGTATACGGTACAAGTAGAACAGCAAAAATGAAATGAGTAAATGACATATATTATCCAGCTGAAAGAAACAAACAACCAACTACCACTGATGGACGAGTCATAGAGAGAGTGAGCTACTGCCACATAGTTTAGTTGGCATGTGTGTTAAAGTATTTGTCGAGGAGTTGGAGTTTCAGGTACCTTTTGAGCATGGAGAGGAGGGCTTGCATCGGAAAGTAGGCCTTCGATTCGTTCTCCACACGATCAATCAGAGTTGCTGAACCAATACTCGTGCAGAGTTACAGCTCAGAGAGCTAAAAAACAAACAAGAATGTGAAAAAGCTGTAGGTGTGGCAGGTATTTGACCTACAATGTTAATGTGTTAAGATGGTTATATTATATGCGGTTGCTTATAGCGCTAAGCCCCACAGGCCTCCTGTATTGAATATGCACTTCCATTTGAATAAATGTTCAAATACTCTTGTTGCAAATTCATTTATTTACAGAACTCAAATTAAACTGACTTAAGAGAGAAATGAAAAGGTGAGCATGGGGGTTACTTAGGGGCCGATTAGGATGGAGGATTTTCCGCCTCCTCCGGGCCGGCGTAAGCCACCTCCGGCCCGGAGGAGGCGGAAAATCCTCTGCGGAGTCACCAAAGACCCACCGCCGCATTACGATGGCTGGTGGGTCTTGGTTTCTGTCTGCTGCTTTTCCGCCGCGGTCGGATAACAACCGCGGCGGAAAAGCTCTCATTTGGCTGGCAGTGTCTATCAGGCACCGCCAGCCAAATTAGGAAGCATTAGTAAACATGCTTTTCCGCTGCGGTTTTTCCGCCGTGGAAAAGCATGTGTACTTTTGATTTTGGGGGCCCGTTGCGGGCCCCCAGGGTGTAGGCGGGTAGGGGGTGCACATGGGGGGTACCTATGGTACCCCCCAGCATTTACATGCACAAAGCGGCAGGCACCGCGCGGTGCCTGCCGCTTTGTGCATGTAAATGTTACATATGCACTTTTAACATTGCGGCGGGTGCTGCTTGAAGCAGCACCCGCCGCAATGTTAAATATCCAGGATGTGACCGCCAGGGTGGCGGTCACATCCTAATTTGCACGGAGGGACCGCCGCAGCCCATGCGGACGGTCCCTCCTCCTCTGGGATGGCGGACAGACGCAAGTCCGTCCGCCATCCTAATCGGCCCCATAGTGTTTAAAAAGAATCAAATACTATAACTGTGAACCCTGATTACTTCTCCTCATGCTCCGTGTTTCTGTGGGTTAGCTGTAGATTGGCCAATAGGGAGCAGTGGGGGGCTTCAGAGTGGGCCAGTGCCCTGAAGCCCATAGGCCTTCTTTAGCAACATACAGGTAGGGTTACTGGCATTAAAAGTTCTGTGGCCGCAACTTTTTTTGCATTATTATGCATTTTCCAGATTTGCCACATAACCCACCATCTGCTGAGTAATCTACAGATTTTAACTAGAACTATATGATTCTAGCCCAAACAGATAAAAAGTTATTTCAAAAGTGCCAACGTGTTCCCGCTCAGCGGAAGACCCCTTTGCAAATGTTAACTGGGCATCTTTCAGTTGCTTATTTCTGTATTTGGTTGTTCAACTGGTACCAATGAGGTGAAATGTTTTCCCAGACAGTGTTACCATGTGTACCAACACAGAACCAAGGAGTATCTCAAATATCAAAACAACATATTAACCAACGTCATTAGTCGACAACAGTTTATGTTCACAAAAAGAATTATTTATAGCAGGTTTGGCTTCTTCTCTTTTTTTATTGTTTTTCTCTTTGCTTCAGTTTCGTAATTTCGTAGGTTTTTTTCACAATTATGGTAGCCACATGTATTTTGTTACAGCCTTTCCCAAACAGCCTATGGGAAAACTTGCAAAAAAATGGAGTAAAGCTATCAATAATTATGTGCAATATTATGCCACATAATTTGCCTTTTCTTGTTGCGCAATTTAGTCCACCCTGCCGCACAGTTTGGTGCCCCCCCTGCTACATAGTTCCTATAGGTCGGTCCGCGATGGCGCCCTCTGTGGAAACCCACATTTTCCACCGGTGCGATGCAGATAATCCCTGGCAGGGTGAGGATTGGCCACGATAGTCCCAATTTTCCCCGCTTCGGTCCTGGTTGGCTGGGCGCTTATCATCCCAGACTGTTCATCATCAGACCCGTTCGAGCATCTGATATCTGCTCTTTTTCTCTTTCCCTGTTTTCTGTTACGCTCTAAACTGCATTTGCTGCGCTTACAGCCCCATTACCGCCGACATGCCGCCTGATTACTCTTGCTGCCAAATAGCTCCTTGCAGCTGTTTTCCCACCGCGCGGCACATTCTCTCGTTCACCTGCGCCATTAGCGTCTGCTACGTCCAGGGGTGCTCTGGGAAGGCGCCCAGCGACTGACTGCCCCCAAACTGAGGGAATGTAATGTAATGTAAACAAGATTTGTAAAGCGCACTGCAACCCATCGGGCATCCTGGTGCTAAAAGAGGTAGGAAACAGTAATAGACAACTGTGATCTGAAAAAACAGTAATAGACAACTGTAATCTTAGCAGCTAGATGTTAGATTTTTGGAATGAGACAAGTTATTATCTGTTTACGGAAGGGCAAAAGATTGTTTATCTGTTGCAGCTCCAGAGGTAGATTGTTCTAAAGTCTTGCAGCAGCAACACAAAAAGCTTGACTCCCACACTTGGCTCTTCTAGTCAGGGGTTCTTTCACCAGGAAAGCTGAAGAGAACCTTAATCACATAGTGAAGCATCTAAATGAACAATATTCTCAGATGCTTTGAATAAGCAATTTAACATGCTTAACAGCATATAATCAATTCACAAATATGAACTATTTCAATGAAATCATTAGGCAATGAGAGAGTTGATGATCTTGGGGTCCCCCCTAACCTAGGGGGAGCACCAAGCAGATGCCTTGAACACAAAGAGCATAAACAAAAAGCAAATTTTGTTGATTTTCAGTGGTGATCCCATCATTTTAGGACCACCCCAAGCACAGTTATTGGCAAAAAAACAATCCCAACCAAAGGTCCTGCAAAGCATTATGGGACGAGATTAGCAGTGGGCAGTGAATATTATAGTATCCAATATCAAAATAATTCTACAAAAAGCTGCAGTTCACCTAGTTTTTACTAGATGTCCCTCACGAGTCAAATGCAAAGCATTGAAATTATTCTTACATCAAGCTGCAGTTCACCTAGTCGTTACTAGATGTCCCTCACGAGTCAACTGCAAAACCATTGAAAGCCTTTCATCAAGCATTTGCATTTGACTTGTGAGGGACATATAGTAACCACCAGTGGAACTGCAGCTCTTTGTAGAGTTTCCTTTGATATTGTATACTATATAATATTCACTGCCCACTGCTAATCTCATCCCATAATGCTTTGCAGGGCCTTTGGTTGGGAATGTTTTTTTGCCAATAACTGTTTGGGTTTGTCCTAAGAGGATGGGACCACAACTAAATTGTTCAATAAGATGTGCTTTTTTGTTTTCAAGGCATCTGTTTGGTACTCTCCCTAGGTTAGGGAGGATCCCAAAATTATCACATCTCCCACTGCTTGCTAATTTTTATATTTTGCAATTTTTGCACAGTACAGACAAGTACACAGTGTCATCAGCTATGCTACGCAGTCTACGTGTACTACGCGAAGTTTAAAGTATACTACGTGAAGCTATGTATAGTGCTGCTACGCAAACTACGCCTAGGCTTAATTTAAAATAAATCCTCTCCACAATGGGGAGCCAATGTAGCTCCGCAAGAGCCTGGGAAGAGGAGGAATGCCGAGGTCCCGACAGAGCCAACTTGGAATCTATCGCACATGTGTGGGTCACGAACGGCGAGCACCTGGTGAACAAGGGGGGTTCATTAAGAATAGGGGGACACAAGTGATGCGTATCTAGGAGGCTGCTTGCTCTGAGCAGCAGTGAGGCAGGTGTGGTTAGAAGCAGGAAGGAATGTTAATGAAGGGCTGTCCTTCCCCAGGGATGTCCTTCTTGGGCCCCAAGCAAGGGCGGTGAAAAGACCTCCTTTGTGGGGCAGTTTGACACACAGTAACAAATGAAAGTCTTGTGTATGGCCTACTCTTCCAGCTGAAAGGGTAGGTTATCACACCCCAAGGGTTCTAAGGCAAGCAACAGAGAGCCCCGTAGGCGCTGGGAGTAGGGGTGGGGCATGCTGAGCACCTCCAAAATACCCAAGCTGGAGTTCAGAAGGTGACCAAACAAAGGCACCTTTGAATTGTGTGTTTTTCTTGTCACATTTCTGTGCCAAAGGCAAAGTTCCAATGCCAAGCTATGTCTTCTGAGAAGTTGCTGCTCACTCTTACAAGAAAAAACTTGTGTTTACTTCTCTTTCTCTAACTGCAATGTGAGAGAATTTTGTGAAGGTGATGTAGGTGACAATCTCCTGGGGGACAGAGGGAGTGAAAGAAAGGCTGCAGGGTGTCATTTTTTTCGTGACACACAACAACCTTTAAATACCTGTAAATTAAACTATACACATATTTCAAAATATATCAGAAATTAGAAAAGTGCAAACTGAGCAGATTTTTTTTTAATTCTGAAGTGTGTTGGAAGCAAATAATTTAATAGGATGAAACCAAATCAAGACCCTATAATTGGTGATGCACAAAAGATAGATATTCCCTGAAACCCGATTTCCACACATTTGTGCACTTTATATTTAATCAGTACAGCTGCACATCTGTGGCGATTTAGCGCCTATTTGAACATAAAAGGGGACTTTGTGCTTCCACACGAACTCCAAAATGCACCACCAGCTACATACCACCCCTTTGCACTCTCCTGCGGAATGGGCGTGGCACATTTGCTACATTTGTTTTTTGTCTTTTCAGAAAAACAAGGGAACCCAAAAAGTACCAAGGACCTTGGGCAAATGACTATTAAGGAAAACAGTGGTCCTTAGAGTAAAGGATTACTAACAATTCAAATGGCATATAGACTCCAATCAGTACTATATCTGAGAGTTTTTTCAGTACCCAGCCGGGCCTGAATTTGTATTCAAGTATAGGTATAAATACAGCGACCAAACAAGAGGTCTGATTTAGAATTTGATAGGGTACAAGCCTGCACCTATCCAGAGCACACTCGAACAAGGTTCGGGGGTAGGGAATTAGGAAGAGAAAAGCGGGGGTAAAGAATTTCAGGCAAAAAGAACGTGGGAGCCAAATGTCCCTTGCATCATTAATACAGTTTCAAAGCAAGTTAAGACAAACAATAACTGCAACAAAAATAACATAATAGACAGGTTACAGAATTGTAAAAAGTGTCGACGGCGTTTCGATCCCCGGGCTCCTATTGAACTGGGATCATCATCAGGACTTTCTAATTTTTTGCCTGTAAGTACTTTTGTCATAAGCCTTTCAGAGCCTTGATTACTCTGTTCCAACGAGTCAAAATGATGGAAGTGGGCGATGCCTCGGTTCCTACTTGGTAGACATGATAATGTCACCAGTCTTTTAGGGATTCTTCCGTGCCGCAATTATGCGAGTTAGTTCCGGTCTCACGAGGGCGGATTTTCAATTTTGGCACACTCTTTAATGCGCAGACGGTGCTGACTTGCTCCAGAATCGAGCAGGAATCAAACGGTGTGCTCAATGGCAGTGAGCCGACTTCACGATAAACCCCGGATTATCGTGAAGTCGGCTCACTGCCATTGAGCACACCGTTTGATTCCTGCTCGATTCTGGAGCAAGTCAGCACCGTCTGCGCATTAAAGAGTGTGCCAAAATTGAAAATCCGCCCTCGTGAGACCGGAACTAACTCGCATAATTGCGGCACGGAAGAATCCCTAAAAGACTGGTGACATTATCATGTCTACCAAGTAGGAACCGAGGCATCGCCCACTTCCATCATTTTGACTCGTTGGAACAGAGTAATCAAGGCTCTGAAAGGCTTATGACAAAAGTACTTACAGGCAAAAAATTAGAAAGTCCTGATGATGATCCCAGTTCAATAGGAGCCCGGGGATCGAAACGCCGTCGACACTTTTTACAATTCTGTAACCTGTCTATTATGTTATTTTTGTTGCAGTTATTGTTTGTCTTAACTTGCTTTGAAACTGTATTAATGATGCAAGGGACATTTGGCTCCCACGTTCTTTTTGCCTGAAATTCTTTACCCCCGCTTTTCTCTTCCTAATTCCCTACCCCCGAACCTTGTTCGAGTGTGCTCTGGATAGGTGCAGGCTTGTACCCTATCAAATTCTAAATCAGACCTCTTGTTTGGTCGCTGTATTTATACCTATACTTGAATAAAAATTCAGGCCCGGCTGGGTACTGAAAAAAATCTCAGATATAGTACTGATTGGAGTCTATATGCCATTTGAATTGTTAGTAATCCTTTACTCTAAGGACCACATTTGTTTTTTGGCTTGGATCCAACCTATATATTAATAACGGCAGCACCCCCACTCTGAAAACTGTCCCGGCACCACTCGAGAGCCCTGCCGGCCGTGAGCCCTGCACGAAGGTCCAAGCTCTGTGCACCCCAAGGAACATTACTCAAAACTTGAAATCAGCTTTTGTGGGAGATCCAGGCCTTCTCTATGATCCTCTGGTTCTGCGGCATTCTGGTGTTGCCCTACCCAGCAACCCGTGCCGTAGCCTATCCCAAGACTTCTGGTCCATGCTGGCACCCACATGGAGTGTCTTCAACCAGCACCACCTGCAGGTGAGGTAGGGGCAGCAACTTTCATGCACATGCCTAAGCGTCTGGACCCTGGGAGGCCGACACATGTCGGGCGGAGCTCCTCAGATTGAGTTTCACATTGAGTTTTGTATTCGATAGAGCTTGCATCTCACCTCGCTCCTGCTTTGTTGCACTAAGTTCGTCACTGGTGAAGTTCACAAAGTGTGTGGAATGTCACCGGTGCCTGTGGATGGAATCTCAGGTGATCCACGGATAGTCACGATGAAATGCTGGGTCCAATCCCTCTTAGAGGGTGGTCAAGGTTCCAATAGGCTGACTCTTCAGGCCCTGGCCCTCATGGCCAAATTGGAGGGGGGGGTGGTGTTCTCATGTAGCCAACAAGGGGATTTCAATCTACAAGAAAAGAATATTCTTCACTGAGATATTTCTCAAACGGTGCCTGTTCAGGGAGGAATTTAAAGGTTGAAGGCGTAAAGGAACCTGATGAAGGCTGGTAAAGAGTTACATCGTTTCGGCTCACGGTCCAGGAATCGGGGTGGTGGGGAATCCTCCTTTGTTGAATCATTAAATCTGTAGGTGATATTGTACTTTTTTTCTGGACCATCAGTGAACACCCAGAAATGGTCCTTTGCAGCGAAAGATGTTTGGTTTTAGAGTCTTGTATGCTAAACAGGACGTTTACAAGTGCATCTTGTCTTGATCGAGAGCCATTCTTAGGAGGAGAGGACTGGAGTGACGCGGTCCTCTGTGCAGGAGCTGGAGGCTGGCTCCTGCAGCAAAGGGGACCATCTTTAAAGGCACCGAGCACCTCAATGTCCTTTCAACTGCCCTTCTGTATTCCAGGCAGGATAGGATTGTACTGCAACATTTAGGCCCCCGGAATGTAGGTTTGTTCTTGCAAAAATGCCTCTTTACCCAGTTTTTTAGTGTTCGCTTCAAGGTTAGGTTTCTCTTCTAAGATGACACGTAAAGAGTTCGACTGAATCCACAGTTTGAGGCAGTAAGCCAGCAGACTGGATTATAAGTATATCATTTTCATTTAAAGGGCAATTTCAGCTTGGTAAAATATGAAATTCTGTTTTTTAGTTCTTCTAGCTTCTGGTGTCTGCTCCTCAGTCACTTTGAGAGCTTGTAAGAACAGAAGTTTAGGACTGAGCGGTAGGTGTTTTGTGGTCACCCAAGTACAACTGGGGTTACCCTAAAGGTTGCACTGATAAGTTTTAGAGAGAAATTTGACAATTTTACAGATGTATACCAGTTTTAGAGAATTCACACCTTTATAGTGCAGTGTTAGTAATAACTGCTCCTTCTTTAAGAAGACAGAGGATTTTATGGCCCACCGTATCAAAGGCGGCTGTGATTTTGAGCCGATGCTGATAAGGAAGGGCAGTCCTGTGATAGGGTGGAAATTCTCAGTAGAGTTTGAGGCCGCTACCAGGTGTGGAGCAGAACTTTACCACACCCTGTTTTCAAGAGGTGAGTGGTTGAACCATATTCCAGGGAGAGTTTGTGATTCCAAGCCCGTTTGGCATCCCAGAATGCCGCTCTCTTTACGCTGGCGTGGCAGCGTTGGGTATAGAATTATTGCGGTATTGTCTAGCTTTTTGGAAACCAACTTCAGTCTTTGAGGCAGTCAGAGCAGCTGG
Organism: Lissotriton helveticus; assembly: GCF_964261635.1. Lineage (NCBI taxonomy): Eukaryota > Metazoa > Chordata > Amphibia > Caudata > Salamandridae > Lissotriton > Lissotriton helveticus. The sequence goes on from NC_136057.1 coordinate 169,105,083, forward strand.
CCGTGATCCTGGATGCCAACATGAGCAGAACTATTAATTTACCTGTAATCAGAATATTTCTAATCCTAATACGATTTGTCGTAGATTACTCTGAGTTAGCCATATTTTCTTTGACCAGTTCTGGTGGGCTAACTTTGTGTGGGTAGCTGTACTCCCAGAGATTGTAAAGAGGCTGCGCTCCAGGGGCGGGACAAACACAAGATGGACACACTGGGCAATGAGTGCCATCCAATAGGAAGCAAGCCAATGAGTGACAATAGAACCAGCCAATGGTAAACAATGAGCGGCTGTAAGTCCTTGATAAATTCACAGTAGATCATTTGCAGCCAGACGACTTCCGCCCTGACAGGCTCGACCTACAAACAAACCCCCCCCCCCCCCCCCCCCCTGTCCTTAGCACGCTGCACCAGAAACCAGAAGCGTCACGGGTGCCACGTTTTCAGTTACTTTAGAAAAGTTCCAAATTACTTTTGAAAAGTTCCTTTCAGGCCTGAGGGGCGCCCCCTGTGATGCGGGGACAGTCATAGCAGTGGGCAGGTGGGCACTGCCCAGCTCTCCCTGCCAGGGGGTGCACCTGGTGAGCATTAAGGTGTTTGGGGGCGCCCCCGGTTCACACCTTGAGCCGGCCAGGTCGGCGCACGCCTGTGGGCGGGAGGGCGGCTCAGGTTGGCCTCCAGGCCCCGCCTAGGCCGGGCAGCTCGGGTCTGACGTCTAGGGGTGGAGACGCTCCTCCCGCCTGCCTTCCACCCTCCCGTCCGACCGGTTGGACAGGTGCGCGGCGCCGGCTCAGGATCCGGAGGTGCCCGACGGGGAGAGGCAGAGGCGCCGGAACAGAGTCCGAGGAACCCCGCTTACACAGCACCCCCTGACTCCTTCCTGCTGGGTCGACGGATCCCTGCGTCTGGCCTCTCTGGGGGACACTCTCTGCGCCCTGGAGCCCGGTGCAAACTTCAGCCCGTGTTTCCTGGACTTCCACAAATCAGCGTTTGTTCCCCCAGCGCCTTTCTCCTTTGCGGCCTAGTTCAAGCCGCTCGAGACGGAAAAAAGGGAAACCCCATCAAATCAAACTTTTTGGGGGCAGGAGGAAAAGAGGCGATACCTGTTGACAAGGTGCCGGCTTTGGAAGGCTGAGGGTTCGGGGTTCCCTGCAGGGCAGCGCCCCCTCCTCGCCGCCTCGGGACTGGTCCCCCTCCCGCCATGCCCGGCCGGGCACCGAGGGTGGCGACCCCCCTGCTGCCCAGGTAGACGGAGAGTCTGTGGTATTTGGTGAGTACACGCGTTCATCCTTTTACTTGTAAAACGTTCCCAGATTGCGTGCCCACAGCGCCGAACATTTGGGAGAGCTGCTTCTATGAGCTGGGCAAGGCGCTGTGTTGGTAAACACTGGAGTAATGTGGGCGTTCTTGGATTGAGCAGTGGTTGCTATGGGGCCCTGGCCTCAAATAGGTCAGGAGGCATAAGGGATCTGCTAAAAATGTATACCCCCTCCAGATCCCTGCGCTCGGCCAATAAAGCCCTGCTATCTGTCCCCCGTGTCCGTAGGGCTAGGTGGGGTGGCAGAGCCTTCTCAACACTGGCCCCAAGGCTGTGGAACTCTCTGCCTTCTGACATTAAAACCCTCCCTTCAAAGCAGGCCTTCAGAAAGGCACTCAAAACATGGCTTTTTGCCAGTGCATATCCTTAGCTTGGTTTCTGCCTTTTTGATCTTATTTTGTTAGGCGCCTTGATGCCTACGGGCTTAGTTGCGCGATATAAATTTCATTTCATTTCATTTCATTTCATCAGAAAGGCTCACGGAGACAAAGGCAGACAAGAATATGTTACAGGGGGAGGAGAGAGTTAAAATAAATACAACAGCAATGTCCGCGCGAACAACCGAAAGAAAATAGCAGAGTAAATACATAACCCATTGTTTCACGTAACTGATTTGTGATTTAAGCCCTTGGCGTGTGTTATCTGCCGCGAGCTGCGTAATTTAACTTAAGGAAAGTTTTCGAAACATTATAGTAAAGGAAATTCAATATGGTCAAATACAGTAGCAAAGTGCCCCAAAGAACGAAATTAAGTGCTAAACTGTTGGCCTTTGGGTAAATGCATCACATTCCAAACCAAAACGAGGGCAAAAGGTGCACGAGGACCTAGGACCCCCCTCCCCCTGGTTTGCAGCCTGCTCGGGTCGCGGCCGACGCACCGTGTGAGCTGCGTCGTCGCGAGGACGCTTTACAAATATGTTAAGTAGCATGTAAGAGACGCCAGTCCTGGGCAGCCCTGTGTGTAACCGCGTGTTTACCAACAAACAGGGTGTTGTACGCCCACGCCTGGTGTGTACACAGTGCTGCTTGTTGGCACTCGCTGTCTCAGGACGCACCGGTTCTCTCGGCGTCGCCTCAGCTCACCTGTGTTTGGTGCGCCGGGAGTGACCGTCTCCAGGTGACCTCAGGGTCTGACATTACAAGCTGTGGGGCGCTCGCCCGCCCCGGGGCAGCCCTGTAGGGTGGGGACGGGCCTGCTCTGGGATGTAGGTGACAGTAGTGCAGCAGGTTCATTGGCACCGGTGCGCAAGCGTCTGGGGGTAACAGCGCGTCATATCAGCTAGCCAAAATCAGGGAGGGGCTGCACCCGCCCCCCTTGCATCGGGGAGATGGCACGCCAGGATACCCGCTGAGCTATCTGTAGTGTGAGGGAACAAGGCCAGCCCTGCTGCCTCCAACACCTGGCCTGGGTGGGCTCGCTTCAGTGTCTGCTGGTGAAGGACCAGTGTTGGAAGGCCTAGCTCGGTCGGCGCGAGTGCCTGCTGCGGAGATCGGCTCGCAATAAGTAGCCTCGGATGCATGGCACTTTGAGAAGCGCATCGTTTTGTTTATGATAACTAGGGCTCCCTGCTTTCCGTTTTTACGGATTTTTACATATCAATACAGACAGAAAACGATGAGTTTATTTTTTAAAGTGGATAAATACCGAAAATTGTGCTCCTTTAAAGTGACTCTCCATGCTGTCTTTGATTAATTACAGGCCAGCAGCTGAGCCTATGGACAGCATGGTAAATTAAAAAACAGGACAAAATGTATTTAAATAACAGCATATGTCAACATACATTTATGGTATAATGCTAGTATTTACCGGTGGGTGTATTATGTAATATTTGACAGCTCAAATAGCTAAAACACGACAGACATCAAAGTATGAGTGCCCGCCGATCAGTTAAATAAATATGGAAATGTACACTTTTTCAACTTTCTATGCAAAACACAAAATAAATATGGATAAATACAGATGGAAATATTGACAAAATAATACTATGAAATCGGGAGCCCAAATTATAACTAAGCAGTAAACTTTTCAAAGAGCTGTGCAAACTCACGTGTTCAGCGCACTTATACCACCAGCAGTAGTCCAGAAAGTTGAGTACAAGTGAGTTGATCGATAAATGACCCCCTTTAGAGCTCACACTGAGGTGTATCTGGCCTCTCAGGCTCTGGTGTGCTCTGTGTACATTCACTTTGTAGCTACAATATCAAAATCTGCCCAACGTGCATATGGGCTGTTGTGAATTGTCCACAATGATATATATTTAAAATGTGCTGCACTCAGGAGGTGTGACAGTTATTCTAACAGCGTTGTGTTAGATGCACGTTTGTATGAGCAACAATCTGGTTGTGTGGGACGGCGACTTTGAGACACACAACTGACCCCTTCTCGCTTGCTCAAGTGGGAGATTAAGATTCCCCAAGGCCGGCGGGGCTGGGGCGCAGTCTGACTTGTCTGCAGTAGTGCTGGAGGACTCACCTAGTATTCTGACCAGATTTGTGGGCCATACCCTGAGTATGTGTCAGCCTTTGGCCTCGTTTTGAGTATCGTGCCAATGTCTGGGGGTTCACCTGGAGTATCGTGTCAATGTCTGGGGGTTCACCTGGAGTATCGTGTCTAGGTCTGGGGGTTCACCTGGAGTATCGTGTCTAGGTCTGGGGGTTCACCTGGAGTATCGTGTCTAGGTCTGGGGGTTCACCTGGAGTATCGTGTCTAGGTCTGGGGGTTCACCTGGAGTATCGTGTCTAGGTCTGGGGGGTTCACCTGGAATATTGTATGTAGGTAAAACCTGGTCTTAAGTTGGTGAAATGAAGAGAAATGCATTATTCTTGTTTTTGTTTTTTTCTGGTGTGCTGCCTTGTGCAGCACACATGGCAAAAGCAAAATGCCATGGATTGTTTATGTACAGGAAGGTTTGCCTTCCTGTACATAAACAATCTTTTTAAAAGCACCATTTTGTGACTTTCATGTGACAGATGACAGTGCCTGAACGGCATTTCAGGGTTGTTTATGTGCAGGAAGGGACAGCTTCCTACACATAAACAATCCTCACCTGCACACAATCACCCTTGCACCATGGTGCATAGGTGCCTGCGTTGGCACTTTTTTGCTAAACTTAGCGCCATCGCAGGAGGAAACGCAAGGCTCCACCATATATTGTAAATATGGTGCAGCCTTGCGTTTCAGCAGTGGTGGAGTGAGGCATTAAGCCAAGGAGGGTAAAGCTGTGCCACGCCACTTCCTTGTACATATGCCCCTTAGTAGCGCTGCAGTCCCAGGCTCACAGTCCGTCTACCCGTGACGCCAAATCATTGTGAGATGAAATTACATACGGCTATTAATCAAACTTCCAAAAAATCATATTTAGGAGCTGACAATGGTCAGGGAGAGTGTTTTGTGTACATGTAAAGCGAGGTGGTACAGGAGGCCAACCATGGCCGAAGACACCCAACGACCTCTTCCTCCGCCATTCATGGATGAATTCTAGAAATAACGCCCTGCGCCAGGTGTCCGGACTCGAGGCGCTAGCTCTGCGATGATTAATCTGCGACATTCCGGTTCTTGTTTCCCGCAGGTATAAACCTCCACCGCCCGCACCCTCCAGCCCTACATATTTAAGCCGTGTTACATGTTTCACTTTTGGCGTGCCTGTGGTTGAGTCCTCTAGGGAAGTTGTTCTGTCTTCACTGCAGCTCAGGAGGGACTCGTGGGAATCGTTTGTTACCGTAGAAGGTTGGGGGTTCCACACAGCCGAGCGTCCTGGCTCGTGTTGCCCCTATCCACCACCCCCTTCCCCCCCCAACCACAGGTGGTACCGAAAACTCTATAGACATGACCAGAGTAGGTCTATCTGCTAGGGCGGTCGACCTCAAATCTGGGGATCCAAGTTCGACCCTCGGCAATGACACTGAACATCCTTTGATTCTGGGCAAATCACTTCATCTCCCCGTGACTAACAAAAAAAATGAATGTGTCCTCATGTAATGCAACTGGTGCTATGTAAAGCGCTATGATACCCGATTCGGGTCAAGTTCGCACTATATAAAACTCTTTAAAATAATAAAAAGGTCACACCTTGCGTAATCTGCTACTGGGAAACCGTGGGTGACGGGAGACTCAAACCTCCCAGGGGCACCACACTCCTTCCACAGAAATGACTGACACCACTGAAGGACATGTCCCTAGAGGCATTAATTGGGAAAGAAAAGCGTTGCGAACAATCCGCAATTTGAGATTGTTCTGTATTGATGGGCGGACATGTGTTTTATTTGGTGTTTGCTGCTGGAACACACAGTTCCGCGGCAGGTGCATTAACTCGCCGAGCCACCTCCGTACAAGGGTGGGCCTTCCTTCTATTGGTGCGCCATTGTTCAAGACACCTGCGCACACACCCGGCTCTTCATCAAGTGCATTGACACACTGAGCTGTCTGAGTAGGTGTTCAGGGCAGATGTGGGGCGTGGCACCACTACAGGTCAGTCTTTTGAGAGGTGCACTCCTTTTATTTCCTGTTGCTATTTTTCCTCAAATAAAATCTTTTCAAGATAATCAAGTGGTGCTACACTGCTGCGTGTTCTGTCCACACGTTACATAAACTAACAAAATAACTAGTACGCGGGCTTGGATGCGGTGTGTACTGTTCACTTAGAACCAAAATTCATAACTGGATTAATCACAATCTGAACCACAATTAACTTATTTCTGCATTTTTTTAAGCATTTATTTCTTTGTTCATAATGTATAATCAGTTCATTACATTTGGTACATTACTTCTAGTACCAGGTGCTTAACACCTATAAGAAAAAAAAAATGTCAACAAAATTAACTTTGATGCAAAATGTGACATCAATGTGAAAACATGACATTTTGTGCACTACATAAAAAAGATTCTGTTCATTTTTATGCCTGATGCATTTTGGGATTGCAAGGTCCCTTCCTCAGGGGGATATCTTGTGTCATTCTATACAATAGAAGAGCCGTATGTATGGTGAGGATAACCAATCTCCAAGATGTCATGATGCATCACAAATGGTAACCTGCTCTTCACAGTCAATGACTCGGTATTCAGGATATCAGCGTTTCCCAAGCATGTCTGCTTGTGATCACGAGCAGTGCATGTGAGTGCTGCTGGTACGGGTCATACCGAGATGTCTGTAGCAGCTACACTCACTCTCTGAGCGCTCGGGTGTATGATGTTGCAACGTATGCCTTTACCACGCATGCGTAACAACGCAAATGCCTTCCCCGCACATATCCTTTACCACGAAAATGTCTTTAACACGCACACTTTTACAGCGATTTTCATTGTGAAACTATAGAAATCTGTAAAATATCTGGGGGTTAGATGGGACACTACTCTTTCCTTCCAAAACCAAGTCCAGACGGTGACTGCGACATGCTTTTCAAAAATTAGGATGCTCAAAAAATGTATTAATTTCCTCCCCAGTAACACCAGAAAAACTATTGTCCAGGCACTAATAACCTCCCACCTAGACTATGCCAACAGCTTGTATATTGGACTTACTTCTGGCCTCTGCCACCGGCTACAGACAGTCCAGAATGCGGCTGTCCGGCTGGTCTGTGGCATCTCTCTTCGAGAGCATATCTCTCCTCATCGACGAAGGCTACATTGGTTGCCAGTTCAAAAAAGAATAGAATTCAAAACACTCACCCTGGCACACCGTGCAATCAAGGGAAAGGGCTCCGCTTATCTTTCCTCTTGCCTTCGCCCTTACAGTAACACCAGATGCCTTCGATCCAGCACAAAAAATCTGCTTTGCACCCCCAGATATAAAAAGGCTCGCTCTGGGGGAAAAACCTTTCAGGTATGTGCATCCTCCCAATGGAACCAGCTTCCTAATTACATTAGGCTTATTCAGGAGGAGCTACCCTTTCGCAAAGCACTGAAAACATACCTCTTCGGCTAAATTCCCCATGAGTGAGATTCAGTATACACACAGAAGCGCCGGGACACCCCGTTGGGGTAGCTGCGCGCTATATAAAACACACTAAATAAAACACACTAAATAAATGGCATTTTTATGTTAACCCCTTCGACGCTCATGACGAGCTGGGCTCGTCATGGCGTAGCCTCCTCGCACGCTCATGACGAGCCCAGCTCGTCACGTAAAGTGCGATTATGAAAAACCCAGCGTACGGGCGGAATTCCGCCCGCACGCATGCGGTTAAAGGATATCTCTGATCACTATTTAGTAAACCTAAAAATTAACCCTTAGAATTTCCCCTGCGCAACACCACCCCCTCATTCCTCCTTATCTCTCCACTCCAAGCCTTCCGAGGTGACGTTTGACGTCGTTAAGAGGAAACAGAAATGTCTTTCCGTTTCTTCTAACGACGCGATTGCCTCAACATTTTTTTTTCTCTTCAGATTCTTCATTTTACGGAATCGGGTGAGTATCTTATTTTTTTGGGGGGAGAGGGGAAGATCTCACCAAGCCCCCCTTTTTTAATTTTTTTTTTTTTTAACCTTTTGCACACATGTCTTTACTAAGTATCCCGTAGTAAAGGTATGCGTGGTAAAGGCTTTTCGTTGTTACCACGCATGCGTTATAATGCATGCGTGGTTATGGTGACTCATGGAAACGGCCACGTTGTAGTGGCCGTTTCCCAGAGCGCTCGAGGAGAGGTCTCTGCAGCAGGTGCATGCACCCACTGCACTGCATTACGTGTCACCGTGCGCTTGGCAGTTAAACCTCTTGAAAAGCAGTTGTGAGTTAATGATCCGTTAACAGGGCTGGCTGGGACCTGGTTCTCGCATTGTAACGGATTTCTCCTTCAGGCGTCTCCTTGGTGAGAAAAGATGCGTAAGATGTGATCTGAACGATAACTCCGTGCGTGGGAGGACGTGGGGTGGGCTCACGGCTGCTATGAGCGTGCGCACTCTTTGTAGAGCTGAAGTGACCAGAAGTAGTGGCACGTGCAGCGCTGGCTTCTAGGGGCTGGTTCAAGACAGAGCGACACCCAGGGCTCGAGTCGGGGTACCACGCGGGTGGACGGCGTCCCCCCACTTATTTTACCAGGAGCTCGATTACTGGAGCAAATGGAGCCACACATTCCCTCTTTGGCCTCTCTGGGGCGTGATCGGAGTTCATTCAGAACGCTGCTCATGCGCTGACTTCTCTGATGCAATCGCATCTTAGGGGTGAGCGAGGGGAGGCAATGAGCCTGTTGGTGCAAGCCACCTTTCGTGATGTCACTTCCTGTCGTGACATCAGCGTCCCCCCTCTTCTTTTTTAGGACTTGTGCCCTGGCAACACCCACCGCGCCAGGGCCGCGTCCACTACTGGTGAAGTGTTTGTACCGCAGTCAGCACCTCGAAGAGGCAGAGAGCGCCTGTCACATGGGTCTCAACTCGCTAGCTTGCGCATGAAGGCATCCGATATTCAAGAGAACGCAATCCTGTTTTCGGTGAATACTGCGCAGGCGCAGCTGTTGCATTACTGCTCCTCGGGCCTTTACTCCATGCTCTTTCACACAGGCGAGGACTCATTCTGTGCTGGCTCGCACTTCAGCAGGCCCAGTAACTCACTCTGTACTTAGTGGTGCTTTTACATAAGGAGAAATTCACACGTTTGCAAAATTAGGAAGTCGCTCAGTGCTTAGTAACACTTCTTAGTAACTCACGCCTTACCCATGCTTCAAAACAACCAACAGCTCGCTTTGTGTTCACTCTCACTTCTGTAGGACCAAGAAGTCACTCAGCGTGTAGTAACACCTAATAGTAACTTCCTCTGCACTCATTCAGCCTTCAACGCGAACAAGAGCTCACTTTGTGTTCCTTCAGCTTTTGTTGAGCCAAGAAGTACCTCAGCGCTTTGCAACACCTCCTATGCATCCAAGCACTCGCTCTCCGCTTACTCACCCTTCAACGCAACCAACAGCTTGCTTTGTCTTCACTCAAACTTCTGTAGGACCAAGAAGGCACCTCTTTACATACAAGTACTCGCACACGTGCCAAATTTACTCCCTAATAGAAGACCAGATTCTGACACTGAACCCGCTCTGATATCCTTCGGGATCTTGTTCGCGCTATATAAAACTTTATAAATCAATAAATACACCCAACAGGCAATGAATGGGTTAAACGAGGTTGTTGGTGGCTACATGCACAGCACTGCAGGGTTCAACGTCCACCGCTCATGCACCAGCCACCCGTTTGTTTTTCCTTCTTTTCCCCTCCTGAATGAACTCTGTATTTTTACTTTTGTTGTGTGTGGCGCTGTCTATATACACGCCAGTGATGGCGCAGTGGCCAGAGTTACAATTTGCATTCAATAGACTTTTGTGGTTGTTTGAGAGGTGAAGGGAGTGAGCATTCAACAAGTCACAATTCTAACCGTGTAATCCGTTTGGTCACAAAATACAGCCCAGGACCCAATAATCAAAGGTTAGGGTGGATTTATTAAACATTTAGTATCAAACCTCCAAGTAAGCAAGACAGAAAAGTATTCCACGCAGAAGGTTTTAGAACAAGTATATCAAGGCACCTGATATGGGTTCAGGCTCAAAAGCAGAAATCTAATAAAAATCTAGTGTCAGGGCTATCTAAGAACCAACGACTAGGGTTTGAAGCTTCTCAGAGAAGCTCACTCCCTTCTAAGCATGCATAATTCAAAAGCCATTTAACCTAAATTAGAATCTTGCAATAGATGGGTCATTAAGGATGGGCAGTGGGGAATTTAAGAATGCAGGAAAGTGCCAACATTAGTAGGATTTCAGTAGACAACCTCCAAAGGGACAAGTGCTTAGCATATAGCCATACACTCGCAAGCAGAGAGGTCTGTACCTCTTAAAGTTCGACGAGATCTGGCTACGGTCTAACAGCATGTACGTGAATTATAGCATACAGGTAGAGTCTCATGATCTAATTGTCATTCCGCCTTTCCTTAGAACAATGGTGGTGAATCTATTTGTTATTTTAGTAACATTTGAGTTTTCTCCCTTCTCGAGAAACCTCGGCGCTCACACGTCCTGGAGAACCTACGTTGTTGCGGATATATAATGAATAAACAGCTTCTTCACACTTTCTGCCAAGATGTCCTTCTCAGGCCTCTCTATCTCTAATACACAACACTCCTTTCTCTAACTAATGAGGCCTTGGACTGCACCTGCAGAGGAGAGAACATGCACTGCAAACAGAAGAATACATGTTGAAGTTCAGGCAAACCATAGTCAAGTTAAACCAGCCTCAGAGTGCACTTCAGTTACACGAATATAGGTGCACATGCTCTTTCAAAATACATGTTAGATGAATACTAAATCATATTACACGTGTGATGCACTTTACATTTACATGCAATATAACTTGAAACATAAGTGTAAAACCTATATCAAAACTACATTTCTTCATGATTAAGCGAAACATTAATACAGACAGGTTTATAAATCTCTAGTTTCTAGTGTATGCACTTCAGTTTTACATTTGAGTGCACCACTTTACATTAATAACATTAGAACTCACAAATTATATGGCGTTAAGACCCTGTATAAATATAGCATAGTTGTGATGTCTACGGGTGGAACTAAAATGATGCTCCTCCAGCTACTTCTGGGGCACTGGGGTCCTGCAAGGAAGAGGGTGCCCCAGACGTGTTCCGGAACCATTGTATGGCGGGGACCCCTTTGCCCCCCATGTTTTTGGTGGCATTGTTTTTCTGGTAGCAGTAGTTCTCTGAGCTGAGAGGAGTTGGGACAGCCCTATGAAGCCAAGGGATTGTGCAGCACAGATGACCTTAATACGCCCTAGACATCCCTCACTGGGTCGTGGCCCAGGGTCAACGGACTCGATAATTCTCGCCTCGGTGCCTACTCTAACCAGGGACCATACTCTGCAACTCTGGGCATTAAGCTTGCCTCATCTCTACAACGGCCCCATCAACGCCGGGGATGCCTGGCTCCACCTTGGAGATACCCAGAAGGGACCATCTCACAGGGAAAGCCAGGACTGGTTCCCCAGCGGTCTTCAGCGCCAGGACGCTTACGGGCAACAGTGCGCTTTACAAATCCAGCACATTTACATTTTACTTGGGAGGGCCAGGAGCTACAACCAAGACAACATAGTAAAGTTTTCCAACTCCCACAGTGAGAAGGCTGCCTGGAGGTTTTTTTCCTTGCAGGGACAATGTTGGTAATGTAGTACCCTCCCAGGTAGCCTTTGGCCTTTGTCCTGATTGGTGCAAATAGTCACCACCAGCTCTGGGTCTCTGAAGAGTGCCCAAGGCACGCACCCTGCCCTCCCCGGATGGGCAGCGATCTTTCCATTGGCCACCTCTGGTGCCAATGTTTTGGGTCTTGCTGGTGCTTCTATAAGCGCCAGTCCTCTTTGTCACAAGCGGGGGCACCTGGAGACCAAGGAGGCTGTCGGCTGCAGCACCACCTCAGGAATGAGCTTAAGATTTTGGGAGATCTAAGCGCTCCCCATGAGACCCCTGGGGTCTCTCTCAGATCCATGAACCCTGGCCCTAAAGGCGTGGATCTTACCTGCTCTTGAAGGGTCAGGGCAGGAGGCTCGGGGTACGCCTGTTCTGATTCATTCTCACTGTGCCCTCATTTTAAAGGGGTTTATCACAGTTTATTCTTTTTTGGGCACTGCCCATTGTTGGGGGGGTGTGTACAAATGTGAGGGTGATCCGGGTGTTACGGTATCTAGTCTCAACCTTCACTCCCCCTGTGGTGAGCTCTCTTTTAATGCCTCTAAGAACATCAGAGGCTTTGGGCACCAGTTTTCTATTTCAGAGCAGGTACCCAGCGGTTTGCCACTAGGCAACAGACACAGTCACCTTTGGTACTGAAAGGGGTCCCCCAACTTTAGAATCTCATAAGAATCTGAGACGGTGAGTGTCCAAGGGTGTAGTGCTTCAGAGGGTAGACTCTTGCACTGCTCACCAGTGCTACCACCGATGCCAACTTCTCAGAACAGCCTCTCTGTGCCAGCTGCTGCATTTACCCATGTGTGCAGCTCCTCACACAGAAACCAGTGCCAGCTTCTTATACTGCCTAGCTGACACAAAACCAGTGCCAGCGTGTCACCCTGCCTACCAGTGCCAGCTGCTCCCTCTACCTACCAGTGCCAGCTGCTCACCCTGCCTAGCTAACACCAAACCAGTGCCAGCTTGTCACCCTGCCTGCCAGTGCCAGCTTCTCCCTCTACCGACCAGTGCCAGCTGCTCACCCTGCCTAGCTAATACAAAACCAGTGCCAGCTTGTCACCCTGCCTACCAGTGCCAGCTTCTCAACCTGCTTGCCAGTTTGTCACCCTGCCTGCCAGTCCCTCTCATTGCCTGCCAGCGCCATCGGCCCACACAGCTACCAATGCCATCTTCTCACTCTGCTGGTCAGTGCAAACCTCTGACACTTCCAACCAGTGCATCTGAACGATGGCAGAGGTTAGACGAGGACAACATTTATTTCTCAACGTTTTTGTGGAAGACTTCGGTGTGGGAATCGTTTTTTACGAGCATCTGTCAGTTGATAGCCTGTTTTCTTATCTTGGAGATAATAAAGCCAGGGGGACCCCTCATTCAGCTCTTTTTGTACCATATAACCAGGTCCACTGGAATCATGCGATTGTGCTGCCGCTGCTCCTTTCATATAATTATAGATTTGCTGCATTTGCCACATAATCCATCATAAACTACATAATCTTCAGATTATACCCCCCCAAAAATATAGTTTCTAGCTGCATAAAAATGCTAGAAGCGATTGATACAGCTCGTCTAGCCCTTGCTCTTTCTTCCCTTCTCTTCTTTCCTTTTTCCCTTCCTTTGCCTGTCCTTTCTTCTATTATTGATCACTTGGGTTAGGCTCATGTTACCCATAAAGGTGCGTTACCCTCCATATAAGACTACATATGTAAAACTCTGCCTTGATATTTCATGCTAACCTTGTTACAGGCTTTCTGTCGGACCTCGTGAAAATCAATAAAGTATTTTGAAGAAAAAAAAGTTACTAAAAATGCAGCTGCATGTGTTGCCCCATAGGGGAAAGCCTTTTGCAAAGGTTGACTGGTCACCTTCCTGTTGCTTATTACTATTTTGGGGTATTAAACTGGTATTAATGAGGTACACTCAATGCCCAGACCGTGTTAACAAATGTAAAAAGTACAAATAATGAATACTATTAAACATGCCGCATAATTTGCCTTTTCTCACCACATAATTTACTCAACCATACCACATAATTTGGCCCTCTCCTGTTGCATAATTCCAATGGCTCTGCCTATAACCGTGAAGAAGCTGTGATAAGCACCTGCCAGTAATGGCCTGCACGGATTGAGTGGCGGGCCGGTGGGGGGCAAGGAGGAAGCGATGTTGGGGTGATGTTAGAATACGTACTTCTCTGCTCTCCCACACGTTGTCAGCCGCTCCGGGGCTGGAACAGGAAGCAGTCAGGCTCCCTCCCCTAAGCCAATCGCAACGCTGCAATAATTGGTCTGAGCACAGTGGATCGGCGCTCAGCCAGGGAATGGGAGGCTGGGCATGTTCTCCATGCAGGCTGTAATGCACCCATGAGAACATGCAAAGTGCGCATGACAGTGGCGTAACGAACCTTGAGGGGACCTCCCTGCAGCGTAAGTGAAAGGGCCCCCTCCGGACTCAATCTGGAGCTCCCCAGCAGAAGTGCGGTGCTGACGGGGCTCCCTGGAGGGTGAGGGCCCCCCCCCCGCACCGCGGGGGCAGCAGGGGCCTGTGTTACACCCCTGGCGCATGACTGTGTGACAGCCCAGGAGGGCCGGCCAAGCAGTCTTGCACACTTAGGAGTGGGCAAACCACTCCTCCCCTGCTCTGAGAGCAGAGCAGTCCCGCCCGCCCCTCCAACTCTCAAAACGACACCCTCTGCATGGCTGACGAAGTCTGCAAAACAAGGACACTGGATTTAAATACCTCCCAATCACACCAAGTAAATCCTGTCTGCATCAATCAGAAAACTGTTGCTCTAATAAGGACCCTTGTGATGTTTCACACAGCAGGAGGGCGAAGGAAGCCGGAAAATGCCTTCAGAGAAGGGATGGGGGGGCTGTTTGCCAGGTTCATGGCTCCACAGTCCCGGGTGATCACATTAGCCTGGGGGTCGTGCACACAGTACCAGGGCACAGGGGGCTTCTGCGGCGTTTATACATTTGTATGAAAATCGTGACTTGAACAAAAACGCACGTATTTTTAACCACCTGGTTCTGCAGAAGATGGACGTGAGGGAAAGGGTTCCTCTTAAGACTCCGACACGATCGTGGTGCACCAGAAAACTGCACAAGTGAACGTCTTGTCATTACAAGGGCATTCGCCAAACGAAACTTAAGGGAGCCCCCAGGCAAAGTGCGTGGTGCCCCCGCCGCCAGGCAGCAGCAGGTGCACAGTCCAGGAGCCCCCTCCGGAGCTTGTCCTCACCTCCCCCACCCTCGTGGGGGCTATTGTTATGCCACTGTACTAGGGCTGTTTTATGGAGAGGCCAGGGTACACGGACCAGCTTGCCCATGTCACCAGGGGCACCTTATCCAGTCCTCCATCGCTGGCCACCAGGACTTTGCATTCCAGGACTTGCAGTTACACTTTTCTCAAGTCCCAGCATGCATCTGGTGGGTGGGGTCCCCTGTCCCTCTGATAAACGGCACTGCACTGATGGAGTAAGGTGCCAGGGGGCAGTCTTCGCCTCGGTGGGATGTTCCCAGGTGAAGTGCGCTGCTCCAGCCGGCATGAACCCCTTCGGTCAAACCTTCGAGCGCTGCGATTGGCTGTAAGACCCGTCAGTTTATAGAATGGAGCCCTCAGGATGGCGAGAAGTTTACCCGCTCCCTCCCTCCCCTTCCCCCCCCCCCCCCACACACACACACACACACGCACACACACCTCGCGCTTCCCGTGCTCTGCACATAGGGATACTGTCGGTGGGGGGCACACAGGGCCGGACACCCTGACACCAGGGGCCATCCTTCACTCCGGCCGTGCAGGTGCCTTGTTTGTAAACAGGGGCCTTCCCTTCCGCCCCCACAGCTGTGCGGCGGCCAAGGCCGGGCCCTGCCTGGCTCCTGAGCGCAGAGATGTGCAGTTAATGGCCTCGGTGCGCACATTCCGCCGAAGGCCGCCTCCGCGCCGCTGATTTATGGGCACTTACCTGCCAGAGGTCTTAATGGAAGTGCTCACAGCCTCCTTTCACACTCCCTGCTCATTACGGCGCCCTCTGGCACCGGGTGTAGGGAGAGGGGGCCCGGGCCGGCCTCGCTCCGGCGCCTCTCCTCGCCAAAGCTTCTTGCCGGTGCTTCGGGGTGCAGGGTGCGTCACATGCACAGGGTGCGTCAAATGCACAGGGTGCGTCGGGGTGCAGAGTGACACAGGTGCGTCAGGGCGCAGGTGAGTCGGGGCGCAGTGACACAGGTGCGTCATGGCGCAGGTGAGTCGGGGCGCAGTGACACAGGTGCGTCAGGGCGCAGTGACACAGGTGCGTCATGGCGCAGGTGAGTCGGGGCGCAGAGTGACGCAGTTGCGTCATGGCGCAGGAGTGTCAGGGGGCAGAGTGACACAGGTGTGTCATGGCGCAGGGTGGCGCACACGAGTAAACCTGAATAAAGGCCTCTGGCAGACACCAGTCCTGCCGAGAGAGAAGGGTAACTACAAAGACCACGCAGAGATAAGGAAATGGGTAGCCAGAAAGGGGGCTCAACTGCCTCTTTTCTCAGTCACTGGAGTGAGGTAACCTTGTGGGGGCATGTGAGTGAAGCGTCCGGCATTTGCGAGGCCCCTAGCGAGGCCTCATTTCGAGCACTGCCAAATTGGACCGCTGCGTCCAGTTCTGGAGGCCACACCCGAAGCGCAGTGTCCAAAAGTGAAGGCCCCCCTAGAATCTTGTACCCAGTGAAGAAGCCCACGCATGAGGCAGAGTCTAGTTCTGTAGCCCACCTCTGGAGTATTGCTCGTCTCTGGAGTATTCTATCCAGGCCAGCTGTAGACTTGTGTACCTAAACTTGGAGGCCTCAGTTCGAGTTTTGTGTTCAGCACTGGAGACCTTGGAGTTTTGCGCCCTTTTCTCAAGACTGTGTCCAGTTTTTGAGACCACATCAGGAACTGCACATTCTGTTCTGGATGTCACACTGAATTGCACAATTCTGGGTGCCATCTCTGGACTGGCTCTTAGCTGGATTCCTTTTTTGGAGTTTTGTATTCAGTTCTGGGTTAATGCGAAGCTTTGTGTTCTGTTCTGAAAATGTCGAGTTTGGGGGCCTGGATCGGTTCTGTTGGTACATCTGAAGTATTGAGCTCATTTTTGGAGAACATATCTTGACTATTTACTCTTTCCAGTTCTGGAGACCACATCTGGAGTTTTGTGTCCAGTTCTGAAGGTAACCTTTAATATTGTGCCCAGTTCTTGAACACTTTTCTAAAGTTCTGTATCCGGTTCTGGGGACCACATCTGGAGTTTTGTGTCCAGTTCTGAAGGTACCCTTGAATACAGGGTGCAGGTTTGCATACAGAATATTGTCCAGTTCTGGGGTCACTGTCGAATATTCGATCCAGTTTTGAAGGTCACATCTGGAGTTCTGTGGCCACTCCTGCCACCCACAAGCTCCCCTCAGCGAATGCGCTGATAACGCAGCAGCAGCCGCTGTCTCCGCCATCGCCCTCCAAATTGGCACTGCGGCCCACCGAGCCCATTTTTGCACACAAATAATACCATATTTTGACAACATTATGTTTATGTCTTTGGAGCGGAGCGGTAATCAGCGGGTATGAATGGGAGCCATCCAAGTGATCTGATAATTGCCCAGCACTTCCATCACCACCCGGTTGCCGCCGCAGAAGGCGGGCAAGCTGCAGCTGCGCGAAATTGCCTGGAAAACTAAAATTGTTCATCTGCCAGAAAGAGCCTTTTTCGGAAAGCGGAGGAGGCTTCTGCTATTATAAATAAATAAATAAATAAATAAATAGTCTTGGATGACATCTGCCCGGAAAAAAAAAAAGAAATTCGCCTCAGCAAAGAGGTCAAGGATTGTATGGGCGAGGAGAACGGAGGGCTCAAGCAATTTAATGTTCACTTTACTCATGTCTCCTAAGAATGTAGGTTTCTGTGCCTGCCTTGAGTGGCATTAAACAGAGAAAGTTGAAATGGGTGCAAATTATGGCACCAACATTTAAGGAGAGTTAAGTGAAATATATTGCTGGAAAGTTTGGTGCAGTATGTGACGTGACTCTGTGCTTCACCCCTAAAATAAACGAGGTGGGTAAAGGGACGAGTGTCTATGGCCCCTGCTGAGCAAAATACTACCTCTGGTGCAACTAAGCCAGCTGATATTAACTAACTACCCAGTCCTCATTACTAACTGATAAGAGTCTTCAACCAAAGAAGAATTCACATGAGAAGACAGCTGGTGCTGGCCTGCTTTCATCCAACCCCGGCTTGCTGGAATAAGTCCTATCCAGGGACCACAAATAAACAACTTTCCATAAACCGTGTACAAAAAAACCATAATATAACTCTGGCCGCACTTTCTGTATTTGCACCAGATTACATTTAATTAAATTAGAAAGCAGCAATGCCCATCCCCAGGCGACAGTGCGACCGAAGTGGCCCATGTAACCAAAAAAAGTCATATTTTCCTACAATACGACATATAAATATGCTTTGAACACCAGTCTTAAACCATAGATTTTACAAAGTTTTTATGTTGTATTATGTCGTTTTTAAATATGTCTTGAGTACTCGGTTTTAGTAGATTTTATGGAACTAAATGTACTATGTGATTTACAATTGTGGTTTTTATTGCAATAGCTTTAAGTAACTAAGCAATTAATTATTAAAGTTCAAACGGACTCCTAACCATTGCCGTTGGTGAAAGAAGTATCCCCTGGTGATTGGGGTCTTCTGAGGCCTGGAGTTGTACATGTGAAACCTGTGGTGTAATATTCAGCACAGTTGTACGCCTTTTATCGGCCATTGCAGGATGAAAGGTGAGTCAGCCCTGCCAGCATCTGACTCTCCGCCTTGGCTGTATCCGCTGTCCCATAAAACTTAGAGCATGTCTTTGCTGATAATAAGGCGATGGAAAGGGCCTTCGATCGCATTTCGTCCAACACGCAGAGCGCGTTAATCTGGCATCACGTTGCAACCAAATAAACTCATTACTGCTGCACACAAGTGATTATCCCGGCGCTGGCTGGCCCTGGAAGTGATTTATTCCCGCAGTAATTACAGCAGCTCGTTCAGCGGAAGTGGAATATCTACCTTTTTTTAATTATAATTATTTATTTTTCTGCGGCCGCCAGTGTCTGATGTCCCCGGCTCCTATCGCGAACATGGCGGCGCCTTGAACAAGCCGTGACAAGAGTTTAATTAAAAGACCCAGCCGATTGGGCTATAATTGGATTCGTGTGCGCATGCGCAGAACTTCTTAAGGATTGGCGTGCTGGCAGAAGAGGCGTGTCTTGGCATGGCCCTCTCGGTGGGTCCCAGGTCACTGCAGGGCCCCAGGGGAAGTGAAGATGCAGTCTAGTCTTCCCCTGGGGTCGTTCGCGCGGGGAGGGCCAGGCTGTGGGTAGGGGTGTGGTTTGGGGGTGGGTATAAGAATGCAGGAGAGGAAGGCAACTTCCTCTTCCTTCATTCTGGCATTGTCGGGTGGGGAAGTTTTGTTAAGGCCTCCCACCCACCCTACAGTTATTAGGGTTCCGGGGAAGGGTTGGCAGAGCGTGCCAGTTTAGGACGGGCTGCTGGGTTGGCGGTATTTGGGAGGGGTAGGCCAGTCATTAGCGGGCGCACCCACCTCTCGTGGGGGGGACGAGTGAATGATGGGGGGGTCTGGAGGCATGAGAGTAATGCCAGGATGTTAAGAGAGATTGGAGGAGAGGGATAAAGAACGGAATGGGTCATGGAGTGAAATGGAAGGTGAGTCCGGAGTGTATGAAGGTTGAGTTGATGTTGGGAGGGGGGGGCAGTTGTTGTTGATTATTGTGTATTTGGTTGTTTATATTTGTGCAGCCTGGTCCTAATAAATGGCCTGTTACTCTTTAAACATCAGTGTGGCCTGATTATTGCGTGAAGGGCTCCGTCCCCTTGTTTAAATGTAGCGCTGCCCAGTTGTTACAGCGTTGTCTTTTGTAAATGGCCTCCTGCTCTGACCTCACCTGTGCTATGGCTCCCTTACTACCCATGCCTTGCTCCATTACCTATTTTTCCTGCTCTCGGTTCACTTTTGTGCTGCCTCTCTCATGCCTCGCTGTCTTGTCTCATCCATGAGCTGCTCTCCAGCCCTCTTGCCTCTCGCCCATGCCTCACTATTTTGCCTCATCCTTGCCCTCTGGCCTCATCCCCTACCCTCACATGAATACCATGACCTCTTTCCAGCCCATGCCTCATTGATACCTCACTCGCCCTCCTTGCCCTGCCTCATGCCTCCCCCATGCCTCGTGAATACCTCACCCTCTTGCCCCTGCCTCTCCCTCTTGCCTTGGTGCCCATGCTTTAATCCCTTCCCTTGCCCTCCTGCCTCACACCAGGGCTTTCCTTTCTTGCCTCGTGCCCTTCTGTATATTTTATTGATTTGTGAAATGCTGGCCTGTGCCAGGTCATCGCTTCTGAGCGCTAGAGTTTTCATAGTCACTAAAATTTCAGCAGAACTTGCAGGACAAGCTGATAAGTAGAAGTACCTTAAATGGGGCCCTTCCCTCCAGCCGGAGGGAGAGGTGCTAACTACAAGAGTACTGTCAACAATTATTTAATTTTTTTCCAAGAAATAAATCCTTCAAGAAATATTGCACATTACCCATTTCATCAATCAATCAATCAGTGTTTTGTAGAGCGCAGCCGTAAGGGTCTCAAGGCGCTGAGGTGTCTGGGGAGGAGGGGGATTGAGTTTCAGGTCTATCGAGGCGCTTCAGAGTACCTTGAATGTCCTACAGTTTTCAGGCAACAATAAAAGTGCCAAGATAACTCTGTTCTGAATGTGTACCTGGTGGAGAGGGATCAGAGTTTTCTTTAGTGGCAGTTCTGACTCTTCTAATGTAGTGCAGAGGGTTAATATGCCTGCTGCAAACAGCCTGTACCATGCAGATCACAGAACCGTATTTTATGTGCATAGCTCAGTGGGTTACAGCTTTTGTCACAAAGATCATTTTTGTTACTGTGGAGCTCATAAATTAAAATCGTAATCTAGGTTAGAAAGTTACGTTGTGTTTTGTTGTCACGGTCTTTCATTATCTTAATTTTGCTAAAAAGGGTTTATTTGTGTAGAAATAATTTTTTATTTAAAAAAATCAACCCTAGCCACTCTTACATTCTGAATCCTGAGTTTGTGCTTCCCCAGGCCAAGCACTGTTCTGACATGTGAATCCTACACTTGTAGTCCCGTTTGTCTTGCGTAACATTTTCTATACGCTAACTTACACACTTATGAAACATTGCCTCTGTATGTGTGCGTGATGTAAAGTGCTTTGGCACCCTACACTTGTATGAGAGGCAATATAATACAAATGAAATACATGTGAGAGAGGGGTTTGGGAGAAATTAGGGGTACTGGTGAGAGAATCGTTGAAGAGCCCCAATAAAGAGTTTGGTATCCTGCTCAATTCTAAGGTCAGAATTTACTATGCTTTAAAAACTAATACTATTGAATATATAATGAAAAATGTGTTGTAGAATGCACCATTTTTTCAAGGGGTGGAGCCCCACTTGTAGCGGTCAGGCTTGCTTAATCGCTATGACAAAATTCGCCAGGGCTGCTTTGGGTTCCCAGTACGGCCCTGGCCGCTAGCTGTTGATTTTGCTCTCTTGACTTTAGAGAAAGTGTTACCTCCGAGTGCAGAAAGCGATTTAATTTGAAGCTCAACTCACTGTAAACGTATCGTGCTGAAATGCGAGAGAAGAGCCAGTGTATCTGGTCCTCGGCTGATCAGCACGTTGGGAGCACACTGACGTGTTTTTAACGCCCCGCGTCGGCGTTCCAACTACTAAGAGGCATTGTCCAGGCTGGCTCTAGCCAATCCCGCTTCAAGATTTTCAAACTGGCACACTGGTACTCTCCAATCACAGCTGCACATCAGAATAAAAGTCCACAGCTGGAGCTCTGGCACCTGTAGTAAGGAGCGAAGACTTCAGCGCACTCCTCTCAAACAAGACTCCCGCACCAGTCCTGCCAAGTACCAAGCATCAGTCGTTAGACTAACGCATTTCAGTGTGGTGATCGAAATCATACCACTGAAATGGAAAGTCACACTTTATAGCGTCTCCTCAGCGGTCAAATCAGGAGCGCTGACGGGTCCATAAGCGGATGTGGAGGCGCTGTAATGGTGCATGTTGCTGAGTACTAGTGCAGGTTTGGGAGCGGTTTCAGTTGGTGCTACTACAATGTAACTCTCACCCAGAACACGGCGCACCTCAGCATTTCTCTTACAATTTAGTGAGGTCTTCATAGGCGCGTCCTCCTGCTGCCCGAGGCGCAGTCCTGATAAAGTTTTGGCTGGCACTGCTCGCACGGTTAAGAAATGTAATCATGAAGTCTGCCACCTGATCAGGGTCGACAACCCCACACCGGCAGCGGAGTGAACCTGGTTGGTGGGAGTGCTTCCTCAGCTGCAACCAGCCTGGATCACATCAACAGCTCTCCGATTCAATCATGCGGGGCTGCCCTGAGCCGGAGTCGCAGGCTGCAGCTACCAGCAAGCGTGCAGTGTTGCCGATGCAAAGAAATAAGTGCCTGCAGTGTGATGCAGTAAGGATGCATTGCTTACACCCCTCAGAATTTATG
The DNA here is from genome assembly GCF_964261635.1 of Lissotriton helveticus. Lineage (NCBI taxonomy): Eukaryota > Metazoa > Chordata > Amphibia > Caudata > Salamandridae > Lissotriton > Lissotriton helveticus. The sequence goes on from NC_136057.1 coordinate 169,127,133, forward strand.
CAGCTAGAAAAGAGGGTAGATCTTTCTCTTTTCTCGCACCGGAATCCTGGAACAAAATGCCCTCATTCTTGCGTACCATCTGCGATCATAGCTACTTCCGCAAGAAGTTGAAGACATGGCTATTCGATAAATAACCAAAAACAAAGTAGAATCCACTACAAGGTGTGTTTGTAAGTGACCCCTACTGTGGAGGGGGACACTACGTGTTTTTTAAATACCCCTCACACACCAAAAGGACCCTTGGTGTCATGCTTCATCATAGGGGTCTTCGCACCCCTCTACGGGATGTGGCGTGCTACGACCTGCGGCTGCGCTGGAGCACTTGTACACAGACTATGTGTGGGTATTTGTGAAAGTCAGTGAGTAGTGAGGTTTGTAGTGCTAAGTGAAGGTTAAAAAACACCTGGCCCGTGGGGTGACTCAAAAAACTTTAATTGGTCCCCGGGCTGGTGTCGCTAAAAAAGGTGTGAAATTTGGTTTTCAATGTAGTATGATGTACATTAACCTCGGGTGTGCGTCGACATGTTTCGGAGTGCAGGACTCCTTCTTCAGGATGGGGTGACACAAATCCCCACCGTACTCACATATACTACTTAGCTGTAATTTACAGAAAAGTGAACAATATAGTTATATTGTACCTATCATGGTTTTTTTTTCACAAATTCGCGAACTTTTTCAAAATCCCGGTTGTGCCTCGTGAGCCTCTGCGTCAAAAAGGGGCTGAGTCGTGCCAATATGCATCGATTATAGAAGGACTGCTTCAGCGTTGGATAACGCTGAAGCAGAGTGATGTGTGCGCTATACAAATGTCCCTGACTTGACTTGACATGTGTTAACTTACTGACTCAAATGTGTGCCGCTTTGGGATAGAAAGAAAAGAACTAACGAGCAATGCAGGAGAGCGGCCTTACTTCCAGACCCTAAAGGCAGCTGTTTCTATGTGGATTGAATGAGGCTAGGGTTTTTTCCGGCCTGCCCTCGCACCCTGTTCGGCGGAAGGAGAGGGATTCGGCCGACAAAAACGCTACGTGGAAAGCACAAGCAGAGCTTTCGGAACAAAGAAGTGTTAAGTATCTGGAAGGCACGAAAATGTTTTTTCTGTACACAGGTTTGAGAGATTGCAAGGTTAAGCACACTGCAGCTCAGAAGCTGCTGTAGCACCGCGCTCTGGGAGGTGTAATACATACCCATGCAAGTATAAATGTGAAATAAAATGGCCTTTAAGACTTTAAACGTAAACCTACCTAGTTTGCCCTTAGGCTTATTATTTACTTATATTTTTACAACATAGCCGCATTATGACACAATAGAATAGGCTGCTTTCTGTATTTAAACACCATATGCAAAAAAAGGGGGTGATTGTCATTCGGAGATCTATGCACAAAAATTAGTGTTCGGAGAGACGCAAAACCCTTTGGATAGTTCCCAAATCTCTTAATGGTGCAAAATGGCAACTCCACAGTAAGCAACCAGTAACCATTCTCCATGATTTGGTGTGTTTTTACTAAAATGCAGAGGGATCAAACTATTCATAAGTTTAAAGACAATTCGTAGTAGTGTTAATGTCAAAATAGGACGTTTCACTGGCAGTGGTTGGGCCAAAGATGGAGAAACACTCACTACAACAATTTTGGTGGGGTATTTGTGAAATCCCTCTCACTACATGATAGAAGTTGTTTCACTTAGCTATAAACGTGGTAGTGCTTCCTTTACCGTCTTACAGTGGATGAATGTTTAAAGAATAAAAAACCTGGTTTGCGTCATCAAGCAGGAATAGTGGGGCTGACTGGGAAGCCTTATGGAGCAGATAGAGGCATACAGGTGTCTGAAATGTGCTGCTTTGTTTTAATTTTAGCAAAGCTAATGGACGCAAACTGAAATTCTGAAGTAAATAATGCCTTCCATTCCATTCATTGCTTGGTTGTGTTAACGCGAAAGTGTCACGCACGGTCATTGAATGTCACTCATAAGTACACTGACTTTATGAAAATGTCACACATAAGCAATCTGAAACCTAGGCAGCGATGCCGCACCACGTCGGAGTTCGGACTGAACAGGGCAATCGAGACTGATGTATGGTGGCTCCAGCTAGTCAAACTTAGTCCGCTTTCAAACAAGCACCCTGGTGCCTAAGGCTCGCAGTCTGAAAAATGCAAAGACAACTCTCCATTGCTCATCTGGCCAGAGTTTTCACTTTACTGAGGCACGATTGTGTCTCCCAGCTGGTGCCGCCTCGCAGATTGCAATCATGGTGCCATGACTCAGCCTTTCATCATTCTGTGAATGATGACATCAGTACCATTAATCTGGCACATAAAGCTCCTTTTCTTTAAAAGCCTCAAGGTTCCGGTGTGTTTGTTGCCTGTATTTCTTACTACTTTATCAAGACTTATGATCGAGCCCCACATTGATGAAAAACAGGTTATTCAGTGAGTTGTCTACGGACCCGCCATTTTGTGTGTGATTGGCGCGCTTTTAAACGTAGGGCTTTGAGTCGCTGTGCACAGTGCTCCTGCTTCTAGGCGCTACAGTCGTTGATCTGTGGACACTCACTCCTCCTTTCAGTCGATGGCACCCAGCAGTTGCAGGAACCTCTACCGGCCTCTCCTACACCCCTGACAAGTCACGTGCTGGTTTTCGTCCCGCTCGGGCCCATCCATTTTCCAACAGTGGTTGCATCAATCGTGTTGAAGTTTGTGTAACTTCTCCAGGAGAATCCACTCGGGGGAAGCGTTAATTTCGTGCTGCATTTCTGGGAAATGTTTTAAAAAATCTCAAGTTTCCTTTCTTCGGTTTGGACTCGTCCCTGTGGCCTGCCCTCGGGCTGAGATGCTTGGAGGCAGATTGGTGCGTCAGAGAGGCCAGTGGGGCAGGGACGGAGCTGGCCTCGTGCAAGGATTGAGGGCCGTGCAGTCACGTCTCCTGCTCAATCCTGGCAGCAGGGGGGGCTGGGGAAGAGTCAGTCACAAGCCTTGTTCGCTTCCGATAGGCTGGTTTGGAGTTCGCCACGTGTCAGGGCACACCTGTCAGAGAGCACCTTGCCTGAAATCCGGTGGACTTGGGGACAGTGGGTCCGAAAGCCCGTTATACCTGGGCCAGCGCCCCAGCTGCATTGACTGACGTTCATCCGCTGACCTCCTATTGCGGTGTGTACCCTGCAGTTGGCAGACGAGCTCTCAGCAGCCGCATTTACCGACTGAGCTACCTTACTGGGAGCGGAATGTGTGACCGCCACGGACCCCAGTCATAGAACACGTGCATCAGTCCTTGTTTTTAGTCAGTATCGCAGTGCATTTGGGGAACAGTAAGTCTGGGCTCAAAAGGGGTAGCATAAAATATGGTTTTGGATAAAACCTTAGAACTCTGTTTAAAGTCTTACACGTGATTAGGGACCTCTTGGCGGTTGTGAAGGTTACCCTTACCCGCACCAGCTGAGCTACTTTCCAGCCACCCTTCCTGAACGGGCACCTTTACTCTGGCCATAGCTGCTCCCAGGGACGCCCCCACTTGGCCACACACCTGCTTGTTTACTTGCACTTTTGCTGACACGGCCGGCCGTGCGCGCCTGCGGTGGCGCAGGGAATGCGGACTTGCGCCAACAGGTAGCGCGCCTATTGTTCGGCGGAGGCTCCGCCCCCGCCGGCGGCCGGTGAAGTCATACCTGCCCGCCAGGTATTTCCAGCCTGGCGGCGGGAAGGACTCGGCTGCCTCAGGTGAGTCCCCCTTGGAGCACGGGTCTGCGTGCGCGGCTCCAGGGCCTCTTTGTGCGCAGAGGGAGGGTGCGAGTGGGTCATGGACTGTCCACCCGGGGTCTGCGTCCCGGACGCCGAGAAGTGTTGGGGTGCCTCGCCCCTTTATGCCATAGGTGTCTGGCGTCAGTCCACCAAGGGCTGGACCCATGCCAGGTTTTTAGTATCACCAGGGTTTGTGCAAACAATTGCCTTTTACACGAATTTTTTATAAAGTGTCTCGGATGAATGCTCTCGTGTGCTAGCTTTATAAGGGCCCGGGACCCTGGAGAGCTAATTTCCAACCCTGGCCAGCTTCATTTCAGGGTCTTTCTCAGTGGCATGTTTGTGGCTAACGATCGGGCGAGGGGGGGCTTCGGAGTCTGGGTGGGACTGTAAGACGTGGCCCCACTCGGTGCAGCTGCTGACGCAGGCCATGCTGTGGGAGCAGCGGTGTGCTCTGGGTAAACCTTGTTTGGTCCAGTTAAAGATTAACCTCTCCTCCTGGCCCCGCCAGAGACCGGATACAGAGCACCAGCCTCCCAGCGCTGGCAAATCAGAGCCCCGAAAGGCCACCACGTGACCCCAGTTCCTCTTGGAATTGCAGGGCACCAGCCCCCAGCGCTGGCAAATCAGAGCCCAGAAAGGCCACCACGTGACCCCAGTTCTTCTTGCAATAGCAGCTTCCCGACCTGGACTCACCGTGGGCTAATCATTGACTTCAAACCCTGGTTTATTTGGTTCCAGTGGCGCGAACCAAGACTACAACTCCCAGAATGCATTAGTTTGTTAAAGCAAATCCTTGCTTGGGAACATTTTTTGATGACCAGGAGTCATCTGGGGACCGTAGAAATCACTCCCATGAAGTCTTCCCATGTCCCAGACAAGAATCCAGATGTAGTTTACCCAGCATGCCTCATACAGGGCCCCAAAACCAGCCTGCCCATAACCTCTGAAACCAGACTCAAGGCCCAATCCTCCTGCCCACGAGGCACATGCAGTCTGGCAGTATCCACAAAGAAGGACTCTCCTGCCCTGTCCACCCCACTAAATATATGCTGATGTATTGTAATTTAATTTATGTAGCGCTTACTACCCCATATGAGGCGTCAAAGTGCTTTTTGCGAGGAGCACACCACTCCGGAACCCAAAAAGGATGATTGGTGGATTAGTGTAGTGAAATTTGAGCGGTGGACGTGTGAGTCTGTTAGTTGGATTGAAAAGGATTATGGGGTAGAAGAGTGAAGAGTCCAGAAAGTGTTCATTGGCAGATCATAGTAGTATGAAGTATGGGATGAGTTAGAGAGTGGAGGTAGAGGCACGTGTGTAATGAAACTTGAGCCACCTCCTGCAAGGTACATGGCGGGCCCCCTGCTACGGATTTAATCCGGAGCTCTTAGGAAAGAGTACTGTGCTGAGGGGGCCCCCTGCAGCTTGGTCCTCCCCCCGCACCATGGGGGTTGCGGGGGCCTGTGTTACATGTATGGGTAGAGGATATATTGAGAGAGGTATAGGGTAGTGCATCGGAGACAACAGGGCTAAAACACATTCGCAAAGACAATATCTCTTGCAATGGTGAGACTTATTGACTTTGCCAATGCTTGTTTTAATTTAGCTTTATATATGCCATTGAATCGTACGGGACGACTGTCCAACTCAGCTTTTCTAGTGTTCTGCAGAACAGCCAGCAGTGGGTTATTCACTGCCCACTCGTGTTTCATTAATGGAAAGGTCTTTCAAATGAGGTGGGAAAGAAAACTGATCAACATTCATGCGTTTATCAAGGAGTGACACCTCCTGCATAGGACTTCAGGGGACGGGGCAGAGGCTTTAAATCACCCTCTGGTGACAGAACGGTACCTCCCGGAGTCCAGGTGGTAGCATACTCCCAAGTGAGAGAAGATGGTGACCCAGCACTTGTCAGAGAAGTGTGGCTCAATGGTTAGAGCGGCAGACCCTGATGCAGAGGTCTAGCCCGGGACCAGGGTTCAATTCCCGCCTCGGCGGCTCTTGGACTCAATTTCCCCGGACCTGATAATTCTCGCTTCGGTGCCTAGTCTAATCCTGGGTCCCACTCTGTGACTCTGGGCAATAGCTTGCTTAATCTCCACAACGGCCCCAGCAGCGCTTGGATGCCTGGCTTCACCTTGGGGGTGCCCAGGAGTGGACACTTCACAGGGAAAGCCAAGATGGGTTCCACAGTGGTATGAATACAGCACTACGAGACCTCTGGGTAGAAGTGCGCTATATAAATACAAACACACATTTACAAACAATGAAACCCTCTAAAAGACAGCCTTGTAAATTTGAAATGTCAATGCATTAACCTTTCATAGAAGGCAGGTGGTGGAAACTAGACATCCTCTGAGGGCAAACAAGGATTTTAATCTCACCTTTAGTCCGAAGGAAGACACCTTTCGTGTTCCTCAGCCTCATAAATGACATTCCCAGGGACTGCGACATCTGAAGTTGAATCTGAAGATAAGGCCTACAAGCCAGTGCGGCCTCCTCCTATTTTTCAGATCAGACCCCCATAAACATGCGATTTGTCACACCCTGCTGCCAGTGCGCACAGACCCTGCGTTGTTTCCAGATTTAGCATGGCTGCCCCACAATTGCCCTTTTTAATTCGCTGGCTGCATCTTTCAGCATTCCTTTGGGGAGCTTGTGCCTCCATTGTCCCCTCTGTTGATATCCCAGTTACTTACCAGCAGGACCACTGGAATTATATGATTGTGCGGCCGCAGAGATTTTCACATAAATATAGATTAGCTGCATTTGCCACATAATCCATAATCTGCACATTTTTACAAAAAAAGTTTTGGTTCTAGCTCAAAAGTTACTAAAATGCAGCGCCGCATGTTGCCATGTGTTACCACGCTATGGAAGGCCCTTTGCAAAGGTTGACTCATCACCTTTCTGTTGCTTATTGCTATATTTGTGCGGTAAACCGGTTCTAATAAGGTGCCCCGTAGTGTCCGGACAACGTTAACAGGTATACATAGTATAAAATAATAAAATACTACTTTTGAAAAAATGTGATGCATTGTGCTGCATAATTTGGCTTTCCTTGCCGCATAATTTACTCAACCCTGCCACATAATTGCAGTGGCCCTGCTTACAAGTGATCTTCATGGCTCCTAGTCCTGGCCAGTGCAGCTTCCACCAGAGACAAGCAGCCCACTTTCAGTGGGGTCCTGGGCAAGATCTTTGTTGGGGGCCGCAGTTCGGAGCAACACTGACATTTACTACTCCTTTCCTGCTAATCAAAGCCTGCATAATCCAAAAGCTATACTCCATTCTATGTTAAACTTTCAGAAACTAGGCCACACAGAAATAATTGCCTGGCCAGGGGCCACAAAAATCATAAAAATGGCACCGGGGGAGAGGGGTTCGGAGTATGAGGTGCAGCCAGACGGGCTGGAGAGCGGAAGTAGACACGGGTCAATAGACCAAGTGTCTGCTTTCCTACGGGGCCTTTGAAATGGAGGGGCCCTGGGCAATTGCCCGCTTTGCCCATGCCTCACACCATCTCTGTGCCACTCTTTCTGATAATATGCAAGTGTGTGAGGATGAAGCCAGCAGAGGAGTGTTCCTTTATAAAAGGGCAGTGACGGGCGGCCAGGAGTGGTGTTCAGTTCACGTGCTGTGGACATGTGAAGCGTCAGCAGCGCGGAGTGTCGCCTGCTCTCTGTGTGTGGTTGCAGTCTTAAGATAGGAAGTATGTTCTCTCCTTTTTCTCTCTCCTCTCCTCCTTTCTTTCCTCCTTTTTCTCTTTCCTTTTTCTGTTCTTGAAACTCAAAAGAAAAAATGCTCATTTGATTGTGGTACTCTATGATTTTATCTTCCTCTTATATTGGTTTTTACTCTCGCAAGTTGTATGACGTATTTGGTTTTTCACCATTTGATTCTTACTTTTTATTCCTCGTTCTATGGACTTGTACTTCATGCTCTTTATTATATTTATGTACCATGTTTTCTCTATCTATCTCAATAAAGCTTTTTAAACTCAAAGATAGGAAACCCCAGAAACCAGACTCAACCCGTCCACTACCTCTTTTAAAAAGAAAGTTAAAGCCATCCTCATGGCCAAATACACATGAATAGGGTTTGCTGAAGCCCTGTTAAGAGATGCATACATGCTCCCAACCACAAGACAATTCTTGATGTTAAATCTAGCTATGTTGTTTTTATTACATGCTTTATTCACTTGTGTGGTTTGGCTCTTATTTGATGTATAAAGTAACATTTATTGTTTGTATAGCGCTCTGATATCCGCCAGGATCTTGTTCGCACTCTATAAAACTTTCAAAATAAATAAAGATGAGCCGGAGGGCAATGAGGCGCCCTTAAGAGCTCCGTTAAGACCCCAATGATGAAAAGGGTCATCAGGCACTAAGTGCCCTCCCCTCAAGGAATCTGTGTGGTTACGGTCTTAAGGGGAGGAAGTGATGCTGTACAAAGATGTTCTGGGAGATTATGGGTGCCCGCCTCAAGATGCCCACCTAGAACACCCCAACCCCCGTCCTATGTCACCCCTGCCATGTGCAGGCTGGCGGGATACCTTCGCCTCTGCTGCCACATAATCCTTCGACCTTACATACTGAACCCCCTCACACTCCCCTGGGTTAGACATTGATGCCTCCTTCCCCGTTGCTGAAACCAGCTTCTCATGTGTTGGGGTGCATGGTTCATCCAGGCAGGAAATCGCACATGTGCACCACACGCATGCGCACCCTCTGCCAGCCTGGCCTAGGTTGGGGAACCACACCGAAGGATGCGGTCTTGTTAGACGTGGACCCAGTAAGAAGTCTGGACGCAGGACCACCTAGTCTTGTGGGAACCAAGGAATGGCCACAGAGCTCCCGGTGTCCCCCACAAGAACCCAGCGGGCCTGAGCGCCCACTTAGTGACCACCATGGAAGGGGTGGCAGCACGCAGTTTGGGGGGTGGGAGAGCGCACGCCACAGCTCCCTTAATATGGATTGAGATCAGACAGATGTAAGGGAGCCATGGGGGTCAGGCAGAAAAGTAAGGGAGCCACCGGGGTCAGGCAGAAAAGTAAGGGAGCCACGGGGGTCAGGCAGAAGTAAGGGAGCCACGGGGGTCAGGCAGAAGTAAGGGAGCCACGGGGGTCAGGCAGAAAAGTAAGGGAGCCACGGGGGTCAGGCAGAAGTAAGGGAGCCACGGGGGTCAGGCAGAAGTCGGGGAGCCACGGGGGTCAGGCAGATGTAAGGGAGCCACGGGGGTCAGGCAGATGTAAGGGAGCCACGGGGGTCAGGCAGATGTAAGGGAGCCACGGGGGTCAGGCAGTTGTAAGGGAGCCACGGGGGTCAGGCAGATGTAAGGGAGCCGTGGGGGTCAGGCAGAAGTAAGGGAGCCAGGCAGAAGTAAGGGAGCCACGTGTGTCAGGAAGAAGTAAGGGAGCCAGGCAGAAGTAAGGGAGCCACGGAGGTCAGGCAGAAGTAAGGGAGCCACGGGGGTCAGGCAGAAGTAAGGGAGCCACGGGGGTCAGGCAGAAGTAAGGGAGCCACGGGGGTCAGGCAGAAGTCAGGGAGCCACGGGGGTCAGGCAGAAGTCGGGGAGCCACGGGGGTCAGGCAGAAGTCGGGGAGCCACGGGGGTCAGGCAGAAGTCGGGGAGCCACGGGGGTCAGGCAGATGTAAGGGAGCCACGGGGGTCAGGCAGATGTAAGGGAGCCACGGGGGTCAGGCAGTTGTAAGGGAGCCACGGGGGTCAGGCAGATGTAAGGGAGCCGTGGGGGTCAGGCAGAAGTAAGGGAGCCAGGCAGAAGTAAGGGAGCCACGTGTGTCAGGAAGAAGTAAGGGAGCCAGGCAGAAGTAAGGGAGCCACGGAGGTCAGGCAGAAGTAAGGGAGCCACGGGGGTCAGGCAGAAGTAAGGGAGCCACGGGGGTCAGGCAGAAGTAAGGGAGCCACGGGGGGTCAGGCAGAAGTAAGGGAGCCTCGGGGGTCAGGCAGAAGTAAGGGAGCCACGGGGGTCAGGCAGAAGTCGGGGAGCCACGGGGGTCAGGCAGAAGTCGGGGAGCCACGGGGGTCAGGCAGAAGTCGGGGAGCCACGGGGGTCAGGCAGAAGTCGGGGAGCCACGGGGGGTCAGGCAGAAGTCGGGGAGCCACGGGGGGTCAGGCAGAAGTAAGGGAGCCACGGGGGTCAGGCAGAAGTAAGGGAGCCACGGGGGTCAGGCAGAAGTAAGGGAGCCACGGGGGTCAGGCAGAAATAAGGGAGCCACGGGGGAGGGGCACAAAACCGCTTTCCAAAGGACTGTCCCAGGGTCCTGATGCTTTCCTTCATTTTAAACTTGTATCCTGGTGTTCGGGACAAAGATTGGGCGACCATATGTTTTCCCCGGACAGTCCCTGTTTTCAGAGGACGTCCTGGTGTCCCGACGCCTTCCTTGATTTTTAGATACAATTCCCTGTTTTGGGACGAAGGCCAAGTCATCCTGTAAAGGAGAAGTAAAAGGTGTGCTTTCGTTAAATAATGTATCTGTTTCAGGCAGTGCAGGCCCCGTCGGCTGTAGCAGAGGGGAGACCGAGCGGAGAGGAGGGCTGGGGTACTGACGGTAGAGGCTAGAAGTCTTGCCATAGCTAATGTTATGTGAATGTACCGTGTGTGTAGGGATAGAATATATTTTTTTTCAAAAAATTGGGACCGGCCAAAAGCTTTAGTCCTACTTTTTATGTCTGGCCTGTCCCGGGTTTTGCTTCTCAAAATCTGCTCACCCTTTCTCTTACTGATGCTCTCCACACGTACAACCGACTCTGTCCCAGCCCTTCTGATTCAGCACAGGCCCGGTTCTAGCGGGTGGGCCGGGTGGGCCAGGCCCACCCAAACCTGAGCCTGGCCCACCCAAACAGGAGCCTTGGCCCTCACAGTGAGGGCTTGAAGGCAGGCGTGCAAGGGCATTGACCTCAAAGGGTGTCTGTGTGTGTGTGTGCGCCTGGGCTGAGACAGCTTCCCGTGGCGCGCACACACACAGTTTTTGAGATTATCTCAGCCGCCCCCCCCCCCAGTACTTCACAGGTCTTTAAGACCATTTACATATGAACGAGGCTTTGTTTATTTTAACACCCCTTCATCTCCACATGGCGAAAGGCGACAAATCCTTTCTTTGACATGGGTAACCTTTGCCTCTTGTTCTGCTGTGTGGATATTTCTTTTTCTCTGCAGTGCAGGAGAAAATAAGTTTGTTTATTCCTTTCCTGACCCCTGCAGCTGCTTATCACATCAGGCTGCCTGTGACATAAAGTTTGACTACTGGAGTAGGTAAGAGAATGTGTTACTATTTGGTTTTCTTTTAAAAATCTGCACAGGCCCAGCACCACACATACTTCATGTGCACTTAATTTAAACAGTTTTTCTCATTATCATGGCTGATGCAGGAGAACAATTAGACAATACAAAATGCCCAGATAACGCTGGTGATTAATGATCCTGCTGGAGAGCAATCATTTGTCTGTTAGTTTTTAAATGCAGATGAACTGTATTTTTTGTGGAAACTCAGTGGGTCACTGCCTTTGTCACAGAGATCCTTGTGTTACTTGGAGTTCAGAAGTTACAATAGTATCATAGGACAGTGACCAATGAATTGTCGCCAAAGAGCTGCATACAAACATGAATGGTATCGTTAGAACTTCGCTTTTTTTGCTTTGTGATATAGTTAGAACTTCCTCAGTCTTTCATTATTCTAATGTTGCTAAACTGAGTATGTTTGGGCAGATATACATTTTTATCAGTAAAGCTGACCCCCATGGAATACTTTTTAAATCCTAAGGTTGTGTTTCCCCAGACCAAACCCTTTTGAAATATCCTGCCCACCAGTATGAATGACATGTGATTCCTACACCTTGTAATACTCATTGGCTAATGTGACATTCCCTGTAGACTGATTCACATACTTGTATGATTCATTGTCTCTGTTTAATGTGTGCGTGGTGTAAAGTACTGACACACACTACACTGATATGAGTAGCGCTATACAACAAATGAAATGCATATGAGAGAGTGACTACGTAGAGATGAGGGCACTGGAGGAGGGTGGCAGTGAGGGAATCTGAGGAGGAGGTCCACGGGGGGCTACGGAGAGATGAGGGATGCTGGTGGAGGGTGGCAGCGAGAGAATCCGAGGAAGAGGTCATGGGGTGCAGGGGGAAGCTAGGGCGAGGTGAGGGGCACTGGTGGAGGGTGGTAGTGAGGGAGTCTGAGGAGGAGATCATGAAGGGGAGGGGCTACAGAGAGATGAGGGACACTGGTGGAGGGTGGCAGTGAGGGATTCCGAGGAGGAGGTCATAAGGGGGAGGGGTTATGGGGAGATGAGGGGCACTTGTGGCGTGGCAGCGAGGAAATCCGAGGAGGAGGTCAATAGGGGGCCATGGAGGGATGAGGGGCACTGTTGGAAGGTGGTAGTAAAGGTATTTACGGAGAAAGAGGTCCGTGGTGGGGCGCCAAAAAAGACTTTCGCATCAGCGCTGAAGCCGGCCCTGTCATGGCCTTTCTGTTTTTATTTATTTAATTAGCAGGTGGGGTCATAAGGGCTACTGTGGAACATACTTTAAAGTGCGTGCTAATTATATTTACTGCTATAGTCAATGTTTTAAGTTTGAAGGTGATTTTAATAATGTTTTTATGGGGAAAAATGAAAGTGGAGCCCAATGGTGCCTGATATAGGACTGGGGCCCAAGGTCAGCTGTAAGATAAGGTGCATTGGGGAGGAGTGGGTATAATCAAGCCTGTAAGGGAGTGCGTTGCAGAGTCCAGGGTCAGGTGGAAGTAGGTATGAAGAGGTATTCTCCCTGAAGGCTCCCACAGAGGAAGCCCGTGAAGTGTCACTTGCCTGATACTCCCACCTCAGAAACCTCCTCTTCCCATCAAAGGAACATTACATGGAAAAAACACTTTTGAGAGTGATAATATATGGAAAGAGATTCGAAAAGAGTGCGTTTTACTGGACAGTGTAGGCCTAAGAAGAGATAAATGAGGGCCCTGAAGCAGGTCTGCCTAGACATATATGCGAAAAATCGAGCCCGCAGTGGCCCACCCAAATGCACCCTTGGCCCACCCAAATAAAAATTCCTGGAGCCGGGCCTGATTCAGCAGCGGACTAGGCATAGCCCATCTATCTGCAGGCTGAACCACCCCTGGTGGCAGGGCCTGCACCCGCCAGCCGGCTGCCAACAAGTGCCCACTGTGAGCACAGCTGCCAGAGGATTTAATTAATATTTGTGAGTAATGTCTGGATGGTGCGAACGCATATCGCCTCCGTTTCTGAATATTTATCAGGGTGAATAATGATTTTGGAGCCATGAACGGTTATTCCAGCTGTCGGAGTGGCAGGTATTACTGCGCCTGCCACTCGCATCCCCTCCTTGGCGCATGTCACGTAGTCGCTTTATCACTGATTGCTCTCAGAGCCCACACCGCGAGCGGAATGTACTCCTGGTGCAGAAATGTGAGTTGGTGCTAATATCTGCCTCCGCAGCATTGGTTTCATCGACCTTGACATGATGAAAGTATGAGTCTTCCCTGTTTCCATTTGACTCTGCACTGCTAGATACCCGGATGTCCCTGCTGCAGGAGGTCACACAGAGATGTGTTGGGGTTGCAGGAGGTGGCTTGTCACTGTGTTACTTTGTCATCGCTCACACCATTTCACGACTTGGCGCCTGGAATGCCAACATGGACCTCAGGGCGGGGTCTTGTGATCGCAGTTGCTCCTTGTGATTTGTTGCCATGTCATTCTGGGCATGCATGGTGTAGATGCACGTGTGTGCTGGAGGAGAGGCGTGCTTGTCATTGGAGGCCAGAGCATGCACTTTCCACTGGGTGTGGGGGTGCTTGTAGCTATGGGGCATGCTTTTTAATGGGAGTGCACTTCCTACTGATCAGAATGTGCTTACCATTGGAAACACAGGCTAATGAATCGATATGGGGGTACTCTTGCTGATGGGGAACTGTGTTGCAGTTTGGGAAGTGAGATTGTGGTAGGACCTAGCCATGCAGGGTGAGTGTGCTTGCCATCAAGTTGCGTTTACCGTTTGTGCACTGGCCAATGCTTAGTGTTCTTGGTCACAGGATGAAATGCGCTTGCTGTTGGTTGAGTCCATTTGCTTTTAAAGGTGCGGGGGGGGGGGGGTGTTCTTTGCTGGGAGAGATTCCCTACAGTTTCCACCTTCATCCTAGGCTTTCCAATTCCCTCCAGGTTTTCCACTTTTCCCTCTAGGTTTTATTTTCAATCTTCTCTTGTCGTTAATTCACCCCGGGATCACATCATCTCCTTTTTTTGCACCTTCCTATCCTGATTTTTTACTCTTCTGTTTTACTCTTCTGTTTTTTCACTTTCCCCGTCAGTCTGTCCACGCAGCCGCTCTAGCACCGGATTGGTGGAGTTATGCGCTATAATTGTGAAAGTCCAGCACTTCCGTTAGCAGCTGTATAACCCTATAACTTTGTGTCATTCATTCTAGGGTTCACCCCATTTGTAATATTTTCATCTGGTGATATCTGAGCTCACTGTTTTTCTGAACAGGCCCAAAGGCCTTTGATTCCCCAGTCATTCACATGTACACCAGGGCAGGTCTGCTGTGACTTGCTTTACTTCACAGGCACTTATAAAACAGGGAGTCCCTTAGTCAGTGCTTAATTTAAGCCAGTGGGTTCCGGTGCTTGGCACCAGCACTTAATTGTAATCACCAGCACTTATGACAGTCTGCCACATGGTGGCGCGGAGAGTCTAATTTAGAGATGAGCACAACAGTAGTTTATTGATTCAGCATACCTTAAAAAATAACTAATACCTGCCACCCAAGCCATTCCTATATCTTTGGGGACTGGAATAGTCTGAATCGTCACATTTTCAGGAGTGGGGTGGATAGTCATTGTGTTGGTACTTGGGGTGGTGAGGCGTCCCAGATTTGCCATGAGAATCGTGGTTTTTCTCCAGCTGTCCCTGCAGATGTAGCCATTTTTGGCTCATGTTCTGGTTTTTAGAGGTGGTTGACTGAAAACAGTGAGAGGCACGTTTTTAGGTGTTTTAAAGCTGTGCTAGTTAGCACTTGTTAGTAGAAAGCAATTTGATTAACAGTTATGATGCTGGGTGCATAATTAAATTGTATTTATTTTCTTTGCGCCTCTTCTGTGATTCTATGTTGATGAGAGCTGTCATTCTGTGCTGCTACGTTGATGTAAAATTGTAGTCATTATATTTTTGCAAAATGTCCCTCTTTTTGGTTCTCAAGATCTGGCCACCCTAGTTGGTACTGCCCCTGGCGGCACTGCAGGGGCAATGGATGGTGAAAGCTGCAGTGTCCTTATGAGGGCCTGGCACTTTTTTTTTATTAACAAATGAAGCACTGCCTAAGACGTGCTGTGTAATAGATTAATATCTGATGTTATTACACACTCCCTGAGAGCCTGGCTGGTAAAGAACAGGTGCTGGTAGGGCCCACTCTAGGGCAGTGCGACTGGTACCACCGCACCGGGTGCTGGCTACCTGGGGGCACCGTGTTTGCAAGTTTAGTATGTTTTTCAAGCACCTTCTGCAGCGTTTCTTTCCTCCAGCAATTACCAGGCCTCACGAAAATGTCAAGTTAACGCTTCATGGAGAGAGATCAGCGTTTTGTATAGTTGAGGTTTTGACTCCTGTGAAGTTAGTGCAGTGGGTTAATATGCCTGCTGCAAATTACGTGCACCAAGTAGATTACAAAGTGCATTAAATGTAAACAGATCAGCAGGTTACTGCTTTTAAGAGACATCCTTTTGTTACTTGCAATTTATAACTTAAAGTCCTAATATTCAACAGTAAGCTATTAACTTTCATCATAGAACTGCATACACACCGCAAAGTATACATTAGAACATTGAATAATGTTGCATAAAGGGTTATTTTGGCTACAAATCAATTATTTTTAAAGAAAACTCCCAACTATGCTGTTTCGTCTCTGAGTTTGGGCTTCTCCACACCAAGCACTCCTAAACTATATGGCCTACCAGTATGGATGACCTGTGGCTCCTACACTTTTAGTCCTTTGGCCTATGTAACATTTCCTATACAATGATTGTATGATTGATTGTCTCTGTGTAATGTGTGTGTGATGCAAAGTGCTCTGACACCCTACACTGGTATGAGTGGCGCTTTATAACTAATTCAATGCATCTGAGAGAGTGTGGTTGTGGAGACTTGGTCACTGTTAAAGGGTGCTAGTGAGAGAATCTGTGGTGGAGGTGGTCATGGGGGGAGTGGGGGCGGCACCAAACATTGTCGCACAGGGCGCCACCAGTGCTAAAGCCGGCCCTGGGTGTTGGCATTGTCCAACTCTGGGGTCCTCGTTTCACAGATTGCGGAAGTGCTATCGGATAGACGTGTTCGCGTCTCCCTCCGTCCTTACCACCGTTGCGGGCATTATTCTCCGACTGGTGTTTAATAAAAGGCCCGGGTTGGTTAAATCGAGCAGGAGGCCCTGTGCTCGCACAGATTTAGATGTATTCTGAGCTCCCCTCGTCTTTCTTTTATATTTTTTCCTCGACTAGCATCGCCTCCTAAATTAATATCCCACCTGAAGGTCGCGGCGAGGCGAGCCCGCAGCCTTAATTGGTGATTTAACTTTGAGGAAGCGCGCAGTCAGCGCTTCGTGCGGCGCGCACGGTGGCGCGCACTCCACAAGGACCTTCGGCGCTCGTTAAAATGTGGGATGCGGACGAGAGAGCGCGGAGCTGAGGCGGCTCCATCGAAGCGCCTTGATGCAGCCAACGCATTCATTCATTCTCTCGTCTCTCCAGCCTCACCTGGGGGAGCGTCTGCCGCCTGGACGTCATGAATGCAGAACCAGGCACTAGACCATTCTCACGCCACCTCGGCCTCACCTGGGGGAGCGCCTGGACGTCATGTATGCAGAACCAGGCACTAAACCATGCTCTTGCCCCCTCAAACCCTCCTTGAAGGGCCTGGACGTCATGTATGCAGAACCAGGCACTAAACCATGGGTACTCACAAACATTTGCCCAGGGGTCTCAAAGTACGGTCTGTGGTGTGACCGAGGGCCGCATTGATGGCAGCAGGGTGGTAGTAGTGGGTCCTGAATGGTTCAGGGATTGTGTAAATGGGTCTAAAAATGTGTTAAACGGGCAAGCATTAATTTGCAGGTTAATAAATGCTTGCTCATTTATTTAACATTTTTTTCTGAATATTAGTGCTCAGCAAATAAACAGCAGTTCACCAGGGTGGCCGCATGTAAAGGTTAAGAGGGACGCAAGCGGCCCCCGGGCCGTACTTTGAGAATCACTGCACTAAACCATTCTCTCGCCCCCTCAGCCTCACCTGGGGAAGCGCCTGGAAGTCATGTATGCAGAACCAGGCACTACTAAACCATGCTCTCACCCCCTCAGACCCTCCTCGGAGCGCCTGGAAGTCCTGTATGCAGAACCAGGCACTAGACCATGCTCTCACCCCCTCAGACCCTCCTCGAAGCGCCTGGAAGTCCTGTATGCAGAACCAGGCACTAAACTATGCTCTCGTACCCCTCAGACCCTCCTTGAAGCGCCTGGACATCATGTATGCAGAACCAGGCACTAGACCATGCTCTCGCCCCCTCAGACCCTCCTCGGAGCGCCTGGAAGTCCTGTATGCAGAACCAGGCACTAAACCAATCATTCGGCCTCTCTTGATGAGTCCCTTTTAAATGCTTTGCAAGGTTGTTTGTTTCATTGTCTTCGGATACTCTTGTCTAGCGCTTGGAAGCAGCTGTGCCCGCATGAGGCATTACAGAGAGCCGTGGGCATGTAACACCCAGCCAGTCACTGGCGCCCCTTCCACCACAGGGCAGCAACGACTGGATTAGAAAAGGTGAAGCTGGAAGCTATGTAGAGTCTGACCAGGAGAGAGCCAAACCTCGACGTTTAGGTCTGCCTACAGAGCTCATTAGCCTTTGACCTAGTGCATCCAGTACAGAGCAGTCTGTGTGCCTGTCCCTTGCTTATAAATGTTTGCCTTTTTATGGTGTTTTACCGATAATAAAAGCTTTGACTGACTGACTGACTTGCTTATAAATGGCATTCTTGTCCATCTTGGGTCCCTGCTCCTGATTGGAGGGCGTTTCTCTCTATTCTTGATTGTGCCCACCAATGAAGCTGCCTGCATGGAAAAAAAGCATTGGCATGGCCAAAATGTCCGCACCCCGACATGAGTTGCTACTTGTGCCAGTGCTTGTTTATTTACAGGTGAGCCTGGGGTATATTCGGCGTTGAAGTCATTTGCATGTCTATATGGAGTTACGTTTTTGCGAGTAGGAGTGACATTCCCAAACTTGGGCCCTGTCCTGGCACAGTTGGTGTGCCCTGGCTTCCTGTTGGCCCGGAGACGCGCCCCCGCTCGGGGAATGCGGGGTTCGGTGCCAGCCCGAGAGGGCGAATAATGGTAGGACTGCCCGTTCCCTGGTTCTGATCCCTCCCCTGGGCTCTGCCAGGGATTATCTCCGCTCCCAGGACGCTGCCGCCTTTGATAGATGTCTGACACCGAAAGCGCCTCGCTCCTCGCAGTTTGACGCTTCACAGCGAGATGGAGGCGGGAAGAACCGCTTGTAACAGGCGGAGCCTCTCATGTGACCCACAATGCACCGGGGCGGTACTCAAGGGGAAACTTTGGGGGAACTCGAGGCTTTCTTCAAAAGTCCTCCCTAGTAAAGCTGCGTCTTGTATGACAGTTTGATCTCTAGAGCATGCATTTTGAAATTGGAGGTAGGCGAGCTTACAAATTAACAGGGAGAGCCGAGCCTAGGGCCTGGCTCGTGGTGGCCCTGTGCAGGTGCACAGCTTTCACATGCCTAAGGCCACCCCTGCCTCTTCATTCTGGTTAGTTTACTGCGGGATTTTGCAGGTAGTGAGAGGAATATGGAAAGTGGTACTTTTTTGCTGAAGGGAGTCTCTTTCGATCCCAGTAAATACCCCCAAACCTGGTCTAAATAATACCAAACTGGGTTGGAGTTATCCGTTGGTCACTAGAGCACAGTTCTGTTCCTGATCTACTGCAAATGAGATACATTAAACTACTGTATAACCAGTATTGGCAAAGCCAGTCAGTGTCGCTTTGCCAATGTTTGTTTGCTGCTGGTATGGAGCTCAGCAATGCTTATGGAATGATGGCACAAGCATTCCAAAAGCCAATAGCAGCGGGTAGCCACTGTGTATTAATTAACATTTTATCTAATTCCAAGGTGTCCAAAAATTATTTTCTAAACTCCCAAACTGGCCGCCACACGAAATCTAGATGCACTACAGCGGCCATCTCGGAAATATAGAAGAAACTTTCTAAGTTGGCACTGAGGCTGGTTTGGCCAATGCTTGTAAAATTTTATTGTACATATTAATAAGGCCGATAATGACAGGTGAATATATTTGAACATTACTTTATTAGCGATAACATTGATGTCTGTGCAAAATGGCAGCCATCTTCAAATTTAGTAAATAGTGTTCTAAAATGGCTGCCCACTTCTATTGGTTTTGGTTTTGCCGACGGCAACGCAATTGGTCAAGTATTGGCAAAGGTGTCCGCGTTGGGTGGCAGGTGGGGGTAGAGAGAGGGAGGCAGTGATGGGAAGAGGAACTGCAAGCTGCAGGAGTGTCTTGGGTTGGGAGTAGAGAGATGGGAGAGCGCAGTGAGTAGTGGGGGTGTTGGGGGTGGGGTTCGGAGGATGAAGGAGACAGGGAAGTGGGAAAGAGGATAGGAGAAGCGAGCCATGCCCTTCCCTCGAGCTACAATACTCTAATGACATAGAAAAATGCGGATAAAAATTAGTTCCCTGGCATCAGCAGAAAAATTTTACTCTCAACCAATCCAAAAAGCATGTTTAAACCTACGTGAATAGAGAGGAACTTATCAAATCAGGAGCACTGTATAGAAATAGAACTCTATCCAATCATTAGTTGGGGCGGAAACATTCATGGTGGGTGTCGTTAATGATACCCTACACATTTCCAACAGTGGCATCTGCCTCCCAATTATTTTACCCCTGCCAATGATTCAGTGAAGCATAAAATCCTCCTATACACCCTTAAAGAAAGGTGGGAACCAGTGGTGAAGCACTAAGATGTGCTGAACCTTGTCTTGCCAACCGGTAGCCACGCTTTAAAAGAGGCGAGTCTGTTTATACTACGATCCGCTACCTGTGGTGTGGCTCACAGACCCATATGGGCACCTGTAGGCTTCAATATTTATGTTGAATCATTTGCTTCACTTTTAATCAATTTAGGGAATAAATATCCTCACCTTTTAGGAAGATTCTCAAATATACCTCCGTCTCTTCCAACTGAGGACACATTCTCTTCCTCCTCCTGTCTAACTAATATTCAAAAACGGGTACGTTGCTTGCAGGTTGATGCGGGTAGAACATCACGCACATGTGGAGACACCTACGCTAAAACTAGGGATTCGATCTGGAGTGTAGCCTAATACATGCAGAGTTGCAGACCTCTCTTTTGGAGGGACTTAGGATGTTTGGTTTGAAGCAACTTGGGAACATCTGACTGGACATGGATTACTAACATGAACCTTGTTGATGATAGTGTACAAGAGATTAGCCATTATTTATCCCTGATGAAGTCCCCTTTCGGGTCGAAACGCGTTGGGTGGGCTGATATGTTTGTGATGTCCAAGAAGATTGAAGAATAAATACTGATTATCTTTTTACAGTCACCTGTATTTGAGATTATTTGATGGACATAATATCAACATGATGCTACCACACCACCACGGACATTTGGGTCTCTAGTACTTTTGTGTGTGTTTGTTAAAAAATTAAGATCACTCTATGTTGCAAAGCCCGATACTGGTAGCCATGCACTTAATAAATGCTGCTAAAAATAATAATGTGGAGTGTGTCCTGTCAGGTGTCCGGTCTCTGCAGGAGGCGCGTTGGTCTACTGAGCTGTCTCACTGAGACAGACGCCTGTCACCGAAGAGCCCAGGGAGGTGTGACGCTAGAATGGGATGCTTGGAAGAGTGACACCTGCACACCTAGTAAGTGGTGCTGATTGGGGGGGGGAGGGGTGCTGCGGGCTGACCGCAGGGAGGGCTGGTCACATATTAGATATGACCCTTAGAACGCAGCTGCAGTGCGCGTGAGATCACTTAAACGCAGTGAAGACGTGAGCGGGCACCTGAGGTCACTTCCCCCTGCAGCACTTAGCCATACAAGGGATGTCGCACGTGATGTCATCTGTGAGGCACATGATTGATGGCTAATCGATATGTCTTCTCCTGAAGTACTAGAGTGAGGTGTCCACGAACCCTCCTTCTCAGACCCACCCTGGCGCCCCCTCTCGATCACCAAATATATCACCTGAGTAAACCTACCCCTCTCACTCGCAGAGAACCCCTCAGGACTTTCCTAACTTTTGAAAATTATTTTGTTTACAGTTTTTTTTATAGCATGAAATAAACCTGCAAGCACCAGTTACATGACACAGGGACACATTACAGTCTGGTGGCTTAGTGGATTAATCTGTCCACTGTAGGGGCCTGTGGTTGACTTCATGGTCACAGGTCCAAATCCCATACAGTCCACTCAGCCTTTCATCCTTCAGAGGTGCATAAAATGAGTACCATTGAGTTGTGTAACAATAAACATATGTTATTCAGAGCAAGATTCCTTTCCAAGTGAGCTTTACAAATGCACGTTATATGTTATGTTTACATTCATTTTTTGTAGGCATGGGGAGATGAAGTGATTTGCCCAGAATCACAGGATGTTGAGCCAATGCGGAGACTCTAACCATGTTCCCTAGTTCCAGCGTTGGCCGCTCTGGCCGTTACGGGACATCCTCTATCCACTTACACCTCCACGCTGCAATTCGCTCCTTGTTTCTAACACACTGCAGGGCTCACCCCTCACCAGCTGCACAAACCGTGGCAGGGAGCAGAGGAACAGGGCGCTTAGTAGTGCAGCAGGTGCAGTGCACCGGAGCCGAAGTTAGTGGCGAGCCCACTGCACGCATAGTGTGGTTGTTGTGTATTGTCAACTACATGAGCCCTGAGGGTTACTATGTGTGTATACCTGTGTATTTGTAAGTGTAGGGGAGGGGATTGATGGGTCTTTTGTGACGTCAGCCTACCTGACCTCTTACTCCTGCACACAATGTCGCTGATTGCAGCTTTGAACACAAGGCCTCTTAAAAGAGCCCGCACCGTACTCTCAAGCAGACGCCATCTTTGTGTGTGTGTGCGCGCATCTTTGTGTGCTTGTGTGGCGGGGGTTCCATTGGGTCTGGCATAATCCAAGACCTTTTGATATTACTAAAATCATTCATTTGTCTGTTATTGTCATTCAGGTTTTTCTCACACCTAATGCAACATACTGCCTGGGTGAGGGGGTCCTCCCACTCCAGCCATTGGCTAACTTCACTGTGAGTGATGGCACTCTGACCTGTCACCAGGAGCACATCCACACAAGAAGTCGTTTGCTTTTGTGTCAGAAATGAGTTTTATGAGACTAAAACATATTTTTGTTCTAAGCAGATTTAATGAATATATATATATATATATATATATATATATATATATATATATATATATATATATATATATTTATTATTATTATTATTTTTTTTGTTGAGGGTCCGGCAGCCTCCTCAAAAAAGGTTTTGCAAAAACAGCGACAAGACAAGTGTTGACAAAGCCAGAACATTTGCAGCCAGCTCCAGCCCATTTGGCTTTGCCATTGCTTGTTGGAAGTGATTATTGCATGTCTCTTGCTCCCGTGCATATAGACCGGCACCTCGTTGTGTTGTGTATCTCTGGTCTTTAGCTATTTATGACTCTTGAAACCCGTCCTCCTTAGCCCCTTGTTGTGTTCCTATGCCCCCTGTGGTGTTCCTATGCCCCCCTGTGGTGTTCATATGCCCCCTGTGGTGTTCCTATGCCCCCTGTTGCGTTCCTATGCCCCCTGTTGCGTTCCTATGCCCCCTGTTGCGTTCCTATGCCCCCTGTTGCGTTCCTGTTGTGTTCCTATGCCCCCCTGTTGTGTTCCTATGCCCCTAGGTAGAAGCCGTCTTTGTCTGCCGAAGGGTGTTTTTTATCGATGACCTGCTGTTAACGGTGGACTGGGAGTGCAACCTGCAAGTCAGACACTTGCATCCCAGCAGGGCCGATTCAGCCCTTCACTCTTCCGCAGTTAAAATAAGAACCGTGGAGATTGAAGGAAACACCCGATATGTATAGCGCTAAAATCTGTCCCCAAGCGCTATTGTAAAATGAGTTGCCCATCTCCTGCTTTGTCTGGGAGGAAGCGGACATGATGCCTCGTTGATTGACGGGCAGTGGGTTGATGGGCGGCGTCGTCGTAGCTGGAGGGTCTTGGCCACTTGAGATTTGTATTTTTCATATCGTAAACCCCTCCCAAGATTTGATTAGCGCATTACCTCATGCCTGTTAGCGCGAAGAAGTGGCGCCTCGTGCCTCGTTAACTTTATGGGGGTCGCGTGTCCCCGGCTCCTTTAATTAAATTATTTGGTGGGGGTCGCGCAGCCCCCGACCCTTTGATTGAATCTCCCAGCTGCCCCCTTGGTTACGCTTCCATTACGGTAATGGGGCAGGGGGGCTCCGGGGCGGGGCGGTCCCCCGGGGGTGCTTGGGAGTGAGTCAGAGGCTGGCAGGTCCCTCCCCCTGGAGGGTGCCCATCTGTGGGGGTCCGGGGTCAGGCGGCTGATGGACGAGCGCCTCTTCCCTTCGTGAGGGGCAGTTAGGGAGGGCGGGTGTCCGGCGTGACATGAAATGTTTATATGCAAACCCCAGAACAAAGCCTGTTTAAAGGAAAGGTGCACCGTGGAAGGTAAAGCAGGGATGACGTCACCAGAGACTTGGTACTGCGACCTTTGGATTGGTTTGAATGCAAAGCAGCATTTGTGTAGCGCTTCCTGTCCATGGTGAGGCCTCCACCAGCAGTGACGTAAAAAACCTTGAGGGGGCCCTCCTGCAAAGTACATGGACGCCCCCCCCCCCCCCCTGGACTCAGGAGCTCTCAGGCCAGGGTACTGTACTGAAGCACCACCCCACACTGCAGGGCTGCAGGGGCCTTTGTTATGCCATTGCCCGCCAGGCCATGCCATCCGCATGATGCATAAGATGTGCCTGCCAACGGGGAAACTCCCTCCACAATCCGCTAACCGCCTGGCCAATGCGTATATCCGCTACATCAGAAGCCTCCGTCTCACCCCGACTCTGATGCCATATTCACCAGAGATACACATTAATTCCGTACGCCCTTAACGGGAACTCCTTGGAAGGGAGGGGATAGAACTATGGGCAATAGTGGGTGGGTACCTTAGGAGCGTTACTTCACAATTCTGTTCGTGTCGTTTGAACAACTCCGTGCGGATCATAACCCGCCCTTGGGCCATTTTTAGGGCTCGCACTGCGACGCAATCGCGAAGCGATTGTCGCTGTGGAGCCCTATTGTGATCAGTTTTGCCTTCAAGGAGTTCAAGGGGAGACAAGAGACTGTCACGCGCAGCCTGCCGGAATCGGATCAGGTCGCGCGCATGAACACGCGCTCCGATTCCGGCAGGCTGATCCCCGTCACAATGGAGCACGCACGTAGACAGACACACAGGCGGGAACACGAGCACACACACGCTGCCGCTGCCACCGCCCCCCCCCCAGCGTGAAGGCTCCGACACCTTCGGGTAAAGTCCGCACTATATAAAAAGGCACAGATAAATAAATAAATAAACCAGCCCCCCCCCCCCGTTTCCGAGGCAGCCCCCCCCCCGTTTCTCCACGGCGTGCACCCCACGCAGAGGGAGCTGCGCGAGTGCACGAGGGTCTCAACCAACGGCCTGCTCACCGGAAACAATGGACGGCTCCCGGGCGGTACTCACTCTTGAAGAGATAGTCGTACTCGTCATCCTTGCTGCCCATGGCGCCGCTAGAGGAAGTCTGCCCGACCTTGCTCGTCGTCCGCCGCTTCCAGGTGCCTGAGCTCTGCTCAGCTTCTGTCACGCAGCGCCGCTGACCTCATTCCGCAGGTATGTCCTGATTCTGCACGTCACACCGAGCCGGCATCCCGCCCACACCAGCCACCTTTTAAGGGCTTCCAAAGGTTTTTTTGGGGGAAAACTTCGGTTCTGCGTCGGTTCGCTTTGCCATGCTTGTTTGTTGTGTGACGATGCTATTTAGTCTGTAGGACTGAATATCCCTGTTTCTGTTCGGCGCACGTACAGTTTGAAGTGCACGGATACACAAGCAGGGACAGAGCAGGCCGGCCTCGCCACCCCTGCTCTGGGGGGACGGTGGGTGCGGACCTGAAGCTGCGAGGGCCGCGTGATGCCGCATCCGCTGATATCAACGGGGAGCGTTCACGCTGTTACATAAAATGCACAGGTGGCAGGATGAAAAGTCCCGGTTACACAGACTCAGTCCGTTGCAAAACAATGTAATAATAGCTTTCAAATTATTTCCCCTCACGTGTTGCATTGCGGATCTCTCCGCCGTAGGGTGCTTGGTTTGTGTTCATTAATTGTGACTTTAATTCCCGGTGCAGCCACCTTGGGCTGACGGGAGCACTGACCTGTGACGTGGGCACAGGTCAGTGCTCCCAAACTGCTTGGGTTTTGGATGCAGCCCTACCTAGGTGGACACTCATAATCTAGGGATGAGGGACATTTAGTCTCTGCCATGCTAATGGAAGCCCGTGCCCTCCGTCCAGCTTAATTAATAATTACTAAATACACATTCAAAGCGGTGCTAATGGCTGAGCAAACTATGTGCGTCACATGTGAAAGAGGCACAGCGTGTTTGGAATGCTGCAGGCACTTCCTGGACATTAGCTCTTTCCTTATAGTCATGTCGTGCACACGGGCCTATTGGTGTTTTTGTAGTCAGGAGGCTGCACGCTTTGCCTGCCATCCTGCGCCTCTAATTGGCCACAGTTTAGGGTTTCAGTTTTAGGTGCCCATCAGTTTGACGGTATCACAAGCGCTACATTCAGGAAGCACTACAAGAGTCCCGGCGAACCGACAAAGGCAGCACCGTAGGAGTACGACGCTGACTCATAAATCCACTTAGAGTGCCTCGTGGCTGTCACTGTAAGCTTCTCAAGCCTTAAGACGGTTACTTCCGGATCCTTTTCTAAAGGCCAATAAAACGAGAGACCCAAATTAACCCGAGTTAAACATTCCTCGTCCTGCTGAACTCTGAGGTAACTTTTCATCTATGTCAGTCAAAGCTAAAGAATGCAAACACACATTTTTGAACCCTGGCTACATTCTGTTCATGCCACTGCCTTCTTAAAGCAGGAGACCGCCGGGACCAGGAAAGGTGCCGCCAGGGCTAACAAAGGACTGACAAGCAAGCAGTATAAGGTGCTACAGATAAAATGGCAGGACATGATCTCGAAAGTCAGTGAATCTCTGGAGGTGTCACATTAGGTAGTAGTGCTGAAAGTAGTGCATCGCGCCACATGATCTGGGAAAAAGAGGCACTGGTGCGAAAACCCAAGAGCTATTTAGGCAACAAGTTTAAACAAAAGTTTTTTGACAGCTCAGAAATATCCTTCATTTTAGCAATAGGAAAATCTGCGGATGGACCTGGTGTATGTGGTCGATTATCTGGGAGCTAAACTCAGCACAAACACTACTAATAACTGCCAAGTGTCGCTGTGACAGTCAGGCTGTCCTGAGTTTAAAAAAAATGGTATTTGGTCTGATGGGATTTTTGAGAACACGATTATAACGCATTAAACTGCCAAGTCCCAGAATGCAGTGTTCTGTTACCTAAAAGCCACCTCAGGTTATCTGAGGCGATTTCGGACCGGTTGGCAGCTATGCAACTTTATTTCAAACAAAGGCACAGGAACAGCAGTCCATTCCTAGCAGGATGTCCCTGCTGCCCACGCCTTGTGAGAGGTGGAACTGGAGCAGTTTGGCTTTAGAGGGGATGATGGCCCTCGATATAACCTGACTTAAATGCCTTGAGTGTACTTTCCACACTGCTGATATATGTTTAGGTATTTGCACTTGCTTTGTAAAGCAAGCACGTCTTATGTATGTGTGTGCACCTGTGTTAAAAATAATATTGTGGCTTTCTCCTTTCACATTTACCCCAGCAAGATTGTCCCCAGTTACCACAGAGCCTAAACATGAGGTCTGAGAAAGGAAGGGTAAACACAGCTCTCCTGTCTCCTCTCCATGCTCCTCCATTCTTCCCTTCAAAGGCTCCGCTCCCCACCCTCCGCCTGCACCACTCTCCTACTTCTCTTCCCACGGCCGTCCTTTCCGCCCTCTTATCGCCGCAGCACACGGCACTGCTTACATTTAGAACCGTCTAGTTTCATTTCTGTATCCCTGCCTCCTGTCTGTTCCATCTTCGCCTACTGCTTCACCCCAGCTTCCTGTTTCTTCCCTTCTTCAGCGAACGGTTTCCAGCTGCAGGGAACCCTGCAGTCACCCTCATGTTTGCTCCAACTCCACGTGTCCTACCTGCCCAGCTCCCTGATATTTGTCATTAAGCGCATCGCTTGCACTTGTTTACGGTCCAATATTTGTGTCCACCTTCTTAGAAAATCGCCCACATCCTTAATAAATGCATCCATGCACGCCAGTACATTTTAACGGAGAGTTTGAGTTGTTTCAGCGTTTTATTGGCAGAGGACTCTCCCACCTACAACAGGCTAAGAACCAATAAGCACATAACCCTTTAAGATGGTTACAGTGTCCGTGGGCCTAAATTAAGCTATTACTAGCACAACACCAAAGTATTTCACTATATAAAGCGGTCATCTTTTGCTTTGTATTAGCAATACATGTGTGAAGTAGCTTTGTAATGGTTTATTTTGCATAGATTTACTTTGCAGAGCTGATCTGCATTATTGGGCAACGTCTTATGCCTACACTGCAGTGAAACATTCGGATGTATTACTCAGAGTTGTTTTAAGAGGAGTGAATTATAGAGGGCGCCTGCTGGATGTTTTTGCCATCTGTTCAATGGTTGCCAAAGGCAGCGCTTTATCCTTTGCCTTCAGACATCTGCTGCTTTCTATTTTTTTTTTCAGTTGATTTTTCTTCAGTTTCTAGTTGGTGAATGTTTTTTAAGCCACCAGGGTGATTGAACTATGGAGGTTTAAATCTATATGTGGTGGCCATATTTTATTAATATTGAAGATCTCTTTTGGTCTCCATTGATGCATATCGAAGCTTAATATTGGTAAACTTGTGCGTTTTGGCCTCTGTTTTAACATTCACTTTTCTTGAAAGCAGATACGTTTTTTATTAGCTGTATTACAGATTTGTACTTGTTTTCTTGTCTTGCCTTCTGCTTCCCTGATTGTACTCGTTTTTTCTTGCCTTCGGCTCCCCCACTCCATTCATCCATCCATCCCCCCTACTTCATCCATCCATCCCCCCACTCCATCCATCCATCCCCCCACTCCATCCATCCACCCCCCACTCCATCCATCCACCCCCCACTCCATCCATCCACCCCCCACTCCATCCATCCACCCCCACTCCATCCATCCATCCATCCCACTCCATCCATCCATCCCCCCACTCCATCCATCCACCCCCCCACTCCATCCATCCATCCCACTCCATCCATCCATCCCACTCCATCCATCCATCCCACTCCATCCATCCACCCCCCCACTCCATCCATCCCCCCACTCATCCATCCATTCCCCCACCCCATCCATCCATTCCCCCCACTCCATCCATCCATCCCCCCACCCCATCCATCCATCCGCCCGACCCCATCCATCCATCCCCCCACTCCATCCATCCATCATCCCACTCCATCCATCCCCCCACTCCATCCATCCCCCCACTCCATCCATCCATCCCCGCACTCCATCCATCCATTCCCCTGACTCCATCCATCCCTCCCCACCCCACACTCCATCCCTCGCCCACACTCCATCCCTCGCCCACACTCCATCCCTCGCCCACACTCCATCCCTCGCCCACACTCCATCCCTCACCCACACTCCATCCCTCACCCACACTCCATCACTCGCCCTCTTGCCCTGCCTCTATCTCTCACCCTGCCTCTATCTCTCGCCCTCCCTCTATATATCTTTCGCCCTCCTTCTATCTATCGCCCTCACTATCCATCGCATCACCACAGCATCACTCAGGGGCACCACAACATCACTATGCGCCACAACAGCATCACTGAACGCCACAGCATCACTCGTCGCCGTCACAACATAATTCAGAGCCACCACAGCATCAATCTGTGCAACCATTTAACAACAACTGATTCAAATATGTTCTCTCAATGTTTCAAACTTTATTACAAATGTCACAATTTTTTTTTAATATTTCACTTCTGTTCTTGTATTTTCATCACAATAAAATAGACTAAACATAATCTTCCAAAAAGTTAGTTGCAAAAATGTAAGCTATTGCCATTATAAATTACAATAACTTTTATTTAAGTATTAAATATTGAAAAAAATACAACCCATTGTTATTTTTAATATTAATACATCTAAGTCATGTAAATACAACACATAATGCATTACAAATGCTATAGGGTCACGTTTGCAAAAGTTAACACTATTGGCATTGTAAATGAGTTATTAATTTAGCTATTTTCAAAACGAAAACATAAATAAAAAATTTGTCATTTACAATACTAATACCTCTAACTTTACTAATGCGAGCCCTATTGCATTGCAAATGCTTGTTTAGCCTATCGGATTCTGTTGGTTGAGCTGCAGCGCAAATGGTAGATTTCAGATACAGAACCCGACACACACCTAGTTCATGCAGTCCACATAATGGGTAATATACAGTACTTAATTACATGGTTTACACGTGCAGTGGCTCACACACTGCAAGATATGTTGCACCCTATTCGACAACGTTGGGAGCATGACATCGATCGCGCCCTAACACAGAAAGAGTGGGACATGGTACTTCTATACCCGCGTAAGGTTTCTCGCAATGTGAAGTTCCAGTATATACAATCTAACATACTGCACAGAGTGTACCTCGCACCGCACGCTTGCATTACATATGTGGCAGTCCATCAAGCTGTCCCAAGCGTGGCTCCCCGAACGCAGACATGGTGCACATGTTCTGGACTTGCCCAGAAGGATAGTCGTTGTGGGCGAAGGTCACGGATGCTCTGACAACTGTCACGGGGAAAGAGAGGACTTGTTCAGCACGGAAGTGCGTCTTTCGGGGTTATTTAGACGTAAAATAGCCGGGATAGCTACTAATGGCTTCCCAGGCCTAGACCTGGTCATGGCTCGTAGAGCTATCGCCATGAAGTGGAAAGACGCTCGCCTCCCTGAACGGTCATATTGGTTTGCAGCCACGCCAAAGCGGGCAAGGTTAAGTTCGTAGCCCTCCGTAGAGAGGAGGCTAGGGGCTTGTGCAGGACCCCCACTGCACTAGGGTGGGCCACACCGCTGCTTTCAGAAGAGCTCTGGGGTCCTTGTTGGATGGGGGTCTGTGACCAATCTTCACTCCGTGTTCCGTTCCATGACATGTTGGATAATCTCTTTGTTCCTTTGTCACGCCCTTCCCTTTATTGTTTTTCGCCTTAAAGTCAGCTTCCCAGAGTATTGATACCTATATGAAGCTGGAAACACCTCCCTCCTCTGGTGTGGGGATTGTGCTATTCTGTCACAAACCCCTCAGAGTTGCTCTCCGCTGGTGCCAAACTACTTACCTGCCATTCGCTCAGGGTTTTTGACTGTAGGTATCTGTCATGACCTGTCGATTGCCTTTGTTCCATTAGTGTTTGTTAATAAGGTAGGAGCTGAACCAGTGCCCCCTGTTGTGACCACTACCTGTCACTTAGAATATGTGGGCCCTTGGAACTTATACATTCCTGCTGATTTCATTTATATATAGTCATGTCTATAATGTGCTACGGATCATCAGAAAATCAATAAAAATTAGTAAAAACAAAACAACCATGGTGAGGCTTCGAACCCATAAGGGGAGAAGAAGCTGCTGCAGCAAACCTCTAAACCTCATCACCCGGCTGGCTCCAGAGCGCTGGGTGTGGGAGGGCTGTGACTAATGAAGGGGGTGGGGGGTCAACATTTTTCGGAGATGTGCTCTTATAGTCTGACAATTTCTGCTTGTATAAGAAGTGAAAGGTGCATATATTCGTGGATGGCACCATTGACCATGCGTACTGTAAGCAGGAGTTCTGCATGGGGGTACAATGCCCCATCCCTTGTGCCCACTGGGCGCAGGTCGTACCCAGGTAGTACTGGGAGGCAGAGTACCGTGCACAGGGGGCGGGCCGAGCTCTGTGCCCAGTGCTCGCGAGGCACAGGAATGGCCATAGGCACAAGTGTTTTGGTTACAGGGCATGTCCTAAGTGCATAAGCTGTGACCTTCGGCGTGCCATGATGTTGTCTAACCCTTAATGGGCAAAATGCCATATTTTGTAGTTGTGGCATCGTAATGATGCATTTTTCTGCAGCAGGGGAGTTAATACCCATGTTTCGCATGAATTCAGGGGAGTCTGCCATCCTTGTAATATGCATGTCTCTAATTTCCTTATTACAGTTCTGTTGTCATCCCTAGTCACCAGTAATAAGAAAATGTATATTGTCGCTCAACTGTAATAGATTATTACAATTTGAGGAGTGGAATCGAAATGACTGCTACCAGAGCCTGCAGCGAAGATGAAAGGCCGGCAACAGAGCATTATTACAGCTTCATTTTAAAGAACAAACACAAGATCTGGCTTTTCCTTCTTCTGATCGATTTTCCTAAAATGAACCGAGATCAGCAGAATGGAGCTATTTATGGGATGTTCATGTTTCCATGCAGCAGATCATTTGAGGAGGCTCTTTTGACATCTTTCTACACATAAGCTATACCATTTGTAATCTGATTCACATTCAATTGATTGTTTTGTTTTTTTGCAACAAATTTCTGTTTTTTGGTTTGTTTTCTTTTCTTTAGCACTACAGATTTTTGTATTCTCCATGTCTGCAGCCATATTACCTTAATAAATCAAACGAAAATTAGCTTTATTCGATTTTAGACAATTAAAATCATAAAAGCACATACATAGATAAAAACAATTAAAGTTTAATATGTACATTAATTAAAACGTTATCTATCACAAGAAGCAGAGGTGCGTTCAAATGTGGGTAGGTCAACCTGCAGGATGGTACATTCCAGACTTTAATCACAAATAGACGTTATGCGTCGACACATTACCTTAATATATGAAGGAGTCGGAAAACGTGTATTTAAGTGGCTTGGGGAAAAAGTGAGGGTGTGACTATCTATTATAAGGAATAAAATACCCTCCACTGTACATTAAGAGGATATTTTTTGCCCGTCCTCAAAGTTCATGGTCGCTTAAAGGTGCGCAGCCTTTAGCCTTGTTCTGTTAAATGGTCAGGAAATGCCACAGTGCCTGGAAATATCCTTGCGTTGGGGGTAGCGGTACTCTATTCCATATATAACTAGAATTGTTTCCATAATACTAGAAAATTACATTAGCCCTGTTATTTATATATGTTATCCAGTGAGAAGGCCAGAAAGTAGTATTCTATACTGCAGTATACGCCAGTATTACGTAGTACTGTGTTCAGTATGCATATTACAGTTTCAAAATGGATATTATACACAAAAAATAAATATTCAGTAAAACTGTGTGGGGTACTGATGCAATGTATTAATGACTCCGCCTCGAGGTTAGCTATGTTAGGCAATAGGTTAGGCAATAGGTAACGTAGAGCATTCGGATTCTAAACCGCGCCTGTGTAGTTTTGCAATATTCTGTCCTGTTTCATGCAGCTGGAAGCCACCTGGACATATGGTTGCAAGGAACTGTTCTTAAGGTCACTCAGTTGACTACCTGCCATGAATGACAGCAAGCAATAAATACACAAGTTTCCTTCCTACAAGCCAAACATAGAGCCCTTCCTTCCAGTCGAAAAACCCCACCCAGGGACCTCTAGCAGCACCATCGTCTGGGTTCATCAGACCCGGTAGGCCGCGCCAGACTCACGAACCTATATGGCGGTGAGAACAGAGGGCTGCTGTGCCGTGCCATTTGTGTTTTTGGTGTGATTTATTTATTTATTTATTTATTTATTTATTTATTTATTTATTAATTTATTTATTTATTTGTCATTGTCCGCTTTTCCCAAAGCTGGAATCTTATAAAGCATACATGCACCACTAAGAATGAACCCTTGCATACCTCTTCCTAGAATCCTATGGTATAGTTGCTGTTTATTTGCCCTCTGTTCACACACAAACATACAACTGTTCCAGTATTAATTACACAGGTGCAGTAATCCATGGGGTAAGGTTGCGACCTGCTTTTGGCTAAACTATTGCCGAAGTATTTCACCAAATTTCGGGTAGACTCCTGGGATGTGCATATATGATGTTTCATGGGCAATTTGATCAAGAATTTTATAGTTTTAAAGGCAAATGTTTTAGTTTAGTGCCATGATATTTTGTGAAGCACTATAATGCTTTGTGATGGGCACCATTAAAGACAATTTCTGCAGAGATTTCCTGACTCTCGTCTGCTTTTGTATCCTTTGTTTTTACACTTGAAACATGCTCTTTTTTTATCATCTTAAGCCTTTAATTAACTGCCTCCTGATTAAAAAAAAAAAATAAAATCCAACCGTAATCGATATCCTTCACTGCTACCAAAATTGTTCAGTTTAACTCCCATGGAAACAATAAAATGTGTGTATATTGTGCCGCAGTTTATGAATGACCTCTCTGGAGGGGAAAACAATTAACAAATCAATTTATTTTGTTTATAAGCGCAAGCCATCGGTTTTGGATAGTTTTTTCCATCAGCTTTCCATCTTTGTGATGGGAGCGTGCACTTACCACATTTTACTGGTCCGGGAGCTTAGCAGGACACCCCGCTGGTCGGCTTTTAGGTCTCACCTAGGCAGCGCCGGTGTTGTCGAGACATGCAGTATTTAGGATATGGGGATAAAGCTATGCCCACTTTTTGCCCATCTTTTAAATTGGCCCCTGACATTTGCAAATGGTGGCTCATTATTGGTCAATAGGCTTAGTAGTCCCTCCTTAACACCTTGGGTGCTCATGACACGTTGCCGCCTGTTACATCTATTGTTACTCCCTAGGTTTTAATTATAGCCTCAGAGCCGAAGGAATTCAGGCAGGACACACCCGTAGTCCTGGGCATGACTGGCAGTGGTTACATTACTCACTAGCACTTCTCACATTTATATGAGACCTTCTATAAATTTTCCTTCCTCAGCGCCACACGGTACAACAACCTAATCCAGAATTAATAGAATTCTTTTGTCACTTCTCAAAGCTACTAATTGTATATATAGACATAACTATTTGTGCTTGTGGTACTGTCTTGCATGCAATGCATTATGGGTTGGGTGGATTTCCCATACCTTCTGCAGGGTGCAGTACCTAATGTGACCAAAAGAGGTCCCATGGGAACACTTTTGGCCACATACAGTACTGCACCCTGCAACATGGCTACCTAAAGAAATTAACTGCAACAAATGCCACACGGATCGCATTTCCAGTAAGTTGGGGCTGTTGGTGTGGAAAATGACAATGTTTTTTGCTTTTGCTTTTTTATACCATCGATAGCGCTATGCAAATATAATACCTCCACCACAAATAAAAAATAAAGTAAAAAAAAAAGTTATTTTCAACACCAACAGCTCTTACTGTAACAAATGCGAGACCTATTGCTTTGCAAATGCTTGTTGGATTTGAGGGGGGTTGCTTTCTTGACATGTATCCACGTGAACACACTGGAAAGCTCAAGGCGGTGATGGTGCCTGCAGGTGACCTCCTTCTGCAGTTTAAGTTAAGCCATAGATGCCAGTGAGGCATTTTAATAATGTAGACTTTCCCAGCTGTGCAGAGCTCCCCTGGGAGGGCCTGGCCCCTCCCCCACTGGAACCGGGCCTGGCCCCTCCCCCACTGGAACCGGGCCTGGCCCCTCCCCCACCGGAACCAGGCCTGGCCCCTCCCCCACCGGAACCGGGCCTGCTTGTCACTAGCAATGAATGAATGCTTAAGGTTCATTCTCTGTATATCTTCGGGTGGGACTCTATTCCTATGCCCCGCCCCTCCCACCCAGACATCCATCCATACATATTTATTGGGGACGGGGCTCCACATCCACGGCTGAGGCATGCACCGGAAGTAACACGTGTCAGCCGGAAGTGTGCGTACTCGCAGATATCGGCACCTTGTGGTATCTGTGCACCTTTCTCCGGGTACAGATGCAACAAGGGGGGGTTGTGAAGTAAACCGTAAGGAGGACCCCCGTGGTGTGCACACACTTTCCTCCCTCCACACGCCTGGCACTAGGCGAGGGTTGTGTGTGTTCGCCGCCGAACAAATCTTGGACTAACAGTGGGACCTTCTCACTGCCAGCACCTATTTTTTTATTTTATTTTATTTATTTATTTATTTATAAAGTCTTATATAGCGCGAACGTGACCCACGACGGTATCGGAGCGCTTTACAATAGAAGAATAACAGTGGTAGAGGTAATCAACCAAAACATAATGTCAATTTGTCATACTAGAGATATAAATGAAAAGTATATACATATGAGGTAAAAGACCACCAATGGCACCCACCGTCACAGTGCTTGTTCCCCTCAGGAACCCACCAATTTAAAAGCCATAGGCATGGTTTATTCCGTGCGCATAGGTCGTTACCCTCTGCACCGCTGCCTGGTTGTTGCTACATCGCGTGGTGCCTTGTGTTGTGTTGCCGGCTCGTGTTTCGCGTGTGCCCCACGGCGGTGCTGGTTTTGTGTGTCACGTTAGCACATGTTGGCACCGTTGCGCGTTGGCACCGCGCCGCAGCCTGCGCCCCGTGTTGCCAGCACAGAAGATGTCGCCGTTGGCACCGCGCCCGCGCCTGCTCCGGCTATAAATAAGCCCTAATGAGTGTTTTGGTGCGCTGCGCCGAGGCGGAGGCCGTGTTTGCAAACACCCAGGCGCTGCGGTTGTGAACACGCACAGCGGAGCCAGCACCCCGCACCTCCGCCGCCAGGAAAGGCTGAGGAATGGGGGCACCTGGCGCTGACGTCACCGCAGCTCAGCGGGTCCAGGCGCCTGCTGCAGACAGCTGCACGGAGCCGACAGGGCGCGGCTTCCAGGCACACTGGGCTAGCTTCCAGGCACACTGGGCGAACTCAGTGGGTCCGTGCTCGTGCTGCAGAGGTCTGCAGGTCCCCTGGTACTTGTCAAGTAAACGCTAAATTATTAATGGACGAGATGCTGAGAAGGCTGAATCAACGCAGGTCCCAATCGTGGTGAAAGTTAATTCACCAGGACCGGATCACGCGCCACAGATGTGTGCGTAACCTGCAGGTCACAGGGTTCAATCACGTCAAGGTGTTTGGGAGACTCAAAGTAGAAAACTCCGGGGGATTAGTGTAAATCCGGAAAGCGCGAGGGTGCAGCTTTACTCAAAATGTTCTGAACACCTGTCAGTATTGGGGTCGTGACCAATTTTGAAAGCCAAAAACCCTGACATTTCGAAATAGAAGAAGGACTAATTCAAGGTCATCCGACGGGCACGGAATGGCAGCGCTCATTAATACAGAAAGAGGCGAGGCACTCGGGGAATAAATAAAAACGTAAATTTTTAAACCCTTTATCCAGTTGGCGCAAAAGTGGGACTGTCCCGGCAAACCCGGAACAGCTGGTCACCCTATATTCGGGGAGGGGCTATTTTCACGTAGTTTTGCTCCGAGGTGGTTGTAATGACCGTGAGCGGTCTAGTGTATGCACGCACATGCATTCATACACCCGCAGGCCAGGCGTGGCCTGCGGCGTCAATAAATGAAGGACGTTGCGCTCGAGCACGTCACTTCCGAGCTCACCACCAGTGTCCGTGTGTGTGACTCGCTGCTGCGCACCCTGCCCCCGCGCAAGGCCTCTAGGCGAGGCCGTCCACAAGCGTCCATTCAGGGCACACCACAACATTGGCGACGAGCGGAGGGGGCCCAACCCTCGCTCGCACACCTGCGCCGCGTCGGAGCGTCCGGCTCCGTCCCACGGTGCTTACCGCGAAGATCCTGGTCGGCACCCCTGCCACGTTGGGGCCTGCATGCCTGGACCCCTGCCCTCTGTCCAGGGCCTCAATTACACCCACGAGGCTCGGAAAAGTCACCGGCGCCGGAGAGCGCAAAGCTGGCCCGCCTTTCTGCGACCCCCTGCCGTTTCCCACGCATTTTGCGTGAGCCGCGGAACGGCGCGGTGCCTGCTATTGCTCACGCATCGCGCGTGAGATAGGAATTCACACCGCTGTAGGCGCCCACACTGAGGGTGAGCCGTGGAACTCGCTGGGGGGGGTGTACCTGCTGCACCCCAGAACACACTCTGCCCGTG
This sequence comes from Lissotriton helveticus, assembly GCF_964261635.1. Classification (NCBI taxonomy): domain Eukaryota; kingdom Metazoa; phylum Chordata; class Amphibia; order Caudata; family Salamandridae; genus Lissotriton; species Lissotriton helveticus. Next base: position 169,164,226 of record NC_136057.1, read on the forward strand.
TCAAGGGGGGGAAGCCTCTGGACCAGCGCGCGGTGCATACACGCTGCCTGAAGACGGACGTCACCATGAGAGGAGCACGGCCTACGGCGTGAACACCACGTGGCGTCCCTGAGATCGACGACAATCGCGAAGGTTCCGAGGTGAGCTGCACAGCGACCACGTAGCGTTGCGGAACTAGCGCAGGAGGGGAACAAGGCAGGAAGGGGCCCACAGACACCACCACAACGCACCGTCAGCATGGGGGACGAAGGCACACCCGCTCCTATCATCACCATCCCATTCCAGCATGCGGCCACGGGGGTACTACCGCCATTCAGTGAAGCGACCGACCCACCTACAGCCTCCCCAAGGTGGAAAATATGGCTCGAAAGGTTGGAAAACTACTTTGTGGTAACAAGGGAGACAGACAATGCAGTGAAGCGGTCGCTCTTGCTACACTACGCAGGCGATGAAATATTCAGGCTGTTCAAGCACCTGCCCAACACGGGGCCTCCGAATGACTATGACGCAGCAGTCGCCGCTCTGAATGGCCATTTCGACCCCCAACTGAATGTGGACTTCGAGGTCTTCAAGCTGGGGCAAGCACGCCAAAGGGAAGGCGAGACGATGGACCAATTCCACGCCCGTGTCAGGGAGCTGGCCAGCTCTACTGACGAAGACCAACCGAAAGCCATAAGAAGGCAGATAATTCAGGGATGCCGAGACAAGACACTGAGAGGGGCGATTCTACGCAAACCGGGCATGTCACTAGAAGACATCCTAATCCTCGCTAGGTCCCACGAACTCTCAAGCATCAGAGCCACCGCCATGGAACAGGCACTACACAAGCCACAAACCAAGGTAGAGACTATCAAAGTGGAACAGGCCGACCCCGAACAAAGATTACACGAATTCCTGCGAGAATATCGGAGCACTCCCCACTGCGTAACCCAAAGGAGCCCATGGACCCTCATGTTCCAAGGACCCCGGAGAGACCTCCTCCCCACCGCCCCGGGCTGGGCACCACCCCTGGCCGACACCGAAGAAGCCCAGCCACAGAGACGGCAAGGGAATCAGCGCATCAGCATGCGGAGGAGGGCCACTCCGAGAGACATAAGCCCAGGGACTCAAGTGATCATCAGGAACAGACGTCCTGGAGGAAAATTCCAAACTCGCTACGAGCCGGGCACGTGGACAGTGACGGCAACGAAAGGGACCATGGTCACAGCTCAAAAGGGAGGAGAAGAGGTATCACGAAACACCTCATGGTTCAAAGCCCTCCAGCCGGAGTGCAGGCAACGATCAGAGACAGCAGAGGGGGAAAATCAACCAAATAGGGCGGCGACCTCTCGAGGAGAAAATACAAATCCCCCCAGAATGCCAAGTGGAAGACCTGGAATCCACAGTAGAATCCCAAATGTCGGCGAGTGCAACCAGAGACACTCATCAGAATGATGAGGGTGGCAGGGGAAACGCCCGAAGGTACAACCTGAGACCTAATCCACCACCGAGCCAGAAGTTAAAGGACTATGCCTGCCTGCTGAGACCCTGATTTGGTCAACAAGGGACACGCAAGTACCCAGGCATTTTGATGTGACGTATTGTAGGAATGACTTTGTTTTTCAGTGATTTAAAAGAAAACAAATTGCATAGTTGGATAGGGATGTAATGACCGCGAGCGGTCTAGTGTATGCACGCACATGCATTCATACACCCGCAGGCCAGGCGTGGCCTGCGGCGTCAATAAATGAAGGACGTTGCGCTCGAGCACGTCACTTCCGAGCTCACCACCAGTGTCCGTGTGTGTGACTCGCTGCTGCGCACCCTGCCCCCGCGCAAGGCCTCTAGGCGAGGCCGTCCACAAGCGTCCATTCAGGGCACACCACAACAGTGGTGTCTGAGGACTCTGGGTTCTTGGGGGGTGGGGGTTCTTGTGTTACGTCATCGGCTCTACGGGGTAAGTGACCTAGAGGGTGTCAGAGGTCAGGAGTCATTTAGCAGACCCCCACAGTTCGAAGGGGGTCTATATGTACATCAGAAGAGCTGTGACGAAAGAGGACCCGGGAGTGCAAGGGGACACGTGGGCTGGCGGGCTGCACCTTGCGTCTTTTATGTTTATGGATCACACCTGCCTGTGCTGCACGCACGGTATTCTGAGGGGCGCCGTGTCACGCAAACCCGGGTCCCTGCGGGGAGGGCGCGCCCCGCTGGCTGTCTCAGCCACCCCACCCTGGCTTTGTACTGGGAGGGCTGGAAATGGATAGTCTGGGAGTCCGGGTGCAGGTGTAGCGCCTCGGGGCCACCACACCTGCTTCTTGGCTCCTTTCTTTGCTAGACCCAGTCACGAAGGCCACAGCCGGGCTCGCCTGCGCATGCGCCATAGCAGCAATGAGCAGGTAAGGTCCAGTTCACAAAGTAATTACTGTGAGTAGGTGTTTCTAACTCCAGGAATAGGCGCGAGTTGCACTCAATATCCAGGCACGATTCACACACTATCGCGTGTGAGTACTTTACGGAAGGAAGACATACTTACCCACAGACACCATGAGTAAATTCGTCTTGAACAGTCTCACTTAGGCGTGGAATAACTTGCACATACTCCTGAAAATGATTTGTGAATCGGGCCTAGATAGTCGGGAGTAACTCATTTCTAAACTTTGAGTAACACGGGTCTTAAAATGCTTTGTGAACAAGCCAGGATGGTCAAGTGTAACACATTCTAACCTTAGTAAAATTCACACCTGTCTTTTAAAACTCTTTGTATCAGGCCTGGAAAGTCAGGTGTAACTCTTTCCTATGCCTGAAGAAACACCATCTCTTAGAAAACATTTTGTAAATCCGGTCTGGATAGTCGTATGTAACTCAAACCTAAATCTGTAGTAAGTCATACGTAATCACAGGAAATGCGTTGTGAACCTGCATAGTCCGGTATAACTCGAACCTAAGCCTGGAGTCATGTTTTACTGAGCCTGGAATAACACCCACTCTTTGAAAACACCTTGTGTACCAGGTCTGTTTACTTTGGTGTAACTCATTACAAAGCCTGGAGTAATTAATTCCTAAACGTGGAGTAAATCACACCTACTCATAGCAAATCTGGTGTGACTTATTCCTAAACCTAGAGTGATTTATTTCTAATCCCAGAGTAACACATACTCATTGCTTTGTGACTCCTGCATGGATAGTTGGGTGTAGCTCATTCCTAAGCCCGGAGTAAAATCTACTCTTTGAAAATGCTTTGTTTACCAGCCCCCGAGAGTCGGGTGTAACTAATTCCTCAATCTGAACTAATTCATTTCTAAGCCTGGAGTAATTCACAGCTACTCTTACAAAATGTCTTGTGGAGATAGTCCAGCTTTACTCCTTCCTAAGCCTGGAGAAACGCCTCCTCTTTGAAAATGCTTTGTGTATCGGGCCTGCTTAGTTTGGTGCAACTCTTTCCTAAGCCTGGAGTAATGATCAGCACACGGCGAGTTGCTAGAAACAGTTATGCTACAAGGTCCTAAGTAATTCTACATTGATTTGGGAGAGAAACATTTGTGCTTTCACACTCGTGGATACAAGTTCAAAACGATAGTTCGGGGTCGATATGTGGTAGCCTGTGTGTGAACAAGAAATTAATCTGCTGAGGTTATGGAAGGAATTTGCTCATAAAAAAAGGATTTAGCTTCATTTTTGAAAGCAGAAAAGGACGATATTCTTTCGATGTTCGAGGGGAGAGCGTTCCAAATTCTCAGAAAAAGCTCAGACGGCCAGCTGGAGGTCCTAAGGCTTGACCCCGTTGGCTTTGGGTGCAGAGGTGATGTGGAAGAAGTGTGGCTCAATGGTTAGAGCAGCAGACCCTGATGCAGAGGTCTGGCCCGGGACCAGGGTTCAATTCCCGCATCGGCGGGTCATGGGCTCAATTTCCTCGGACCCGATAATTCTCGCCTCGGTGCCTATTCTAATCATGGGTTCCACTCTGCAACTCTGGGCAATAGCTTGCATAATCTCCACAACGGCCCCAGCAGCGCTGGGATGCCTGGCTTTACCTTGGGGGTGCCCAGGAGTGGACACCTCACAGGGAAAGCCAGGAAGGGTTCCACAGCGGTATGCGTTACAGCGCCAGGACACCCATGGCTATTAGTGCGCTTTACAAGTACAAATTACATTTACATTACATTTACAAGTGCATGGTCAGACCTTGAGCCCAGAGCCTGGTGGGCACAGAATGCTTGAGGGGTGGTGTTGCGGAGCATATGGCCTGGTGTGGTTGTCTGCTGAACCTAGAATGCGCTCTGTATAGCGGAGGATTCCGTCCAGCTGGATCTGGGGTAGAGGTGCGGAGTCTGGTGGCTGAGCGGTAAACATCGTTTACCACAAATTTTTCTCCCTGCAGGGAATCGCAACGCGTTCGTAACAACGACCGCTTTGTGATTCCGAATACCAATACTCCGCAAGTCGGAACAACAACTTGCGGAAGGGGGGGGGAGGTGTTGGATTTAAAATCAAACACCTTCCCTAGTGTCCGCACTGACTGGAGTTGGAATAGTAGATTATACTATTCAAACATCCAGCACACCACTCCACAAGTCGTTCTTCCGATTTGCGGAGTAATGGTATGCGGAATCACAACACGGGCGTTGTAACGACCGCGTTGTAGTTCCCTGCGGGGAGAAATACCGCGGCATCACGTCACACATTCAGCTGAGCGCACACTTGTACAGCCGGAAGGTCTTAGCTGCCGAGGTCTTGGGAAGGGTAAGGTGATTAACCCATAACTTGATGGGCTCTACCGCAGGCCATGCCCGGCACCCACTGGCTGTGAGGTGCTGGAGCTTTGAGGAGCTACAGTGATGGCTCTGGTTCTCGGACCCCTAAGCACTAAATCTAACAGGCATTGGGCTCTCTAACCCCAGTGGTAATAGAACCCACGGATCATGAAAGGGGGCAGCAACGCCCTCTAGTATCTTAGCATCATGAGCCAGGGCACCTCGGCTCTCTTGTCCCAGAGCCTCTGGTTCATAATAGGAACATCTTAAGTATTTTGGGGGCCTGTTGGGAACAGCTTTGAATGTATGATCCTGTTTCAGCTCTTTCATGCCCTCTTGGTCCAGGTCACTGACCGTGCACAGGCACACTCGTCCAAATTCTAAATGTGTTTAAATCGAATACTCCGCGATAGTGGTGTGTTTTTAATATTTTAACACCGCACCAGCTCACTAATATTGCTGCCAACAATCTCTGAGACACCCTGCCATTTCTCATATGTGAGGTTCTCTTTTGAGCTAAAGAACCTTTTTTTTGGTAATGGATGGTGCATGAAATATAAACACATTTTCTCTGCAAAATGTATTAGACTCTCACACGTATTAAAAATAAATTAATGGAAAACGGTATTTAAAACAATCTGTTTAAGTATGATCAAAGGTCATCTGGGTAAAACTCTGAGCAGAGCCGGTTCTGTCAGGGACCCCTGAAAGGCTGGGGCCCTGGACCAGAGCCCACTTTGCTCATGCCTTGTGACGTCTCTAGTTCTTAGCACCCACTGGGTTTGTACCTCTGGTGGCCTGAAAACCACTGCCAACAGCTGCAAATGCAATAAACCTCGGAGATGCACAGACGTGGAGGGGGGAGGAGGTGGCCAGACCCCAGGAATCCTCCAGGGGGTATCTGCAGACAGGAGCCTCTAAAGCCTGTGTCTGTTGGGGCTTTAGAGATGAGCCGGTCACTTATCCTAAGTGGAACAAGTGACAGCGCTCATTAGTGGACGGAACTGTTAGTGACCTCGCCGGACCGGAAGCCGCGCCTGGGGGATGTGCGCAGGGCCGGGCGTCCACTAAGCAGACCCGCCAAAATATGTCATGCAAGGTGTCCTGGACGTGCGCCAAATTTTATGTTATAAAGATTTCTAAAGCGCGCAGATTCTCATGAAGGTCCATCATCTTGTGTGTTTTGCTGTTCGCCCTATGTGGGAGGTGTATGCCGAGACGTGGGTCCCGTGCTCACTGCACCACTGGAGTCCAGCTATCCTGGCTGAAGACGGCTGATAGCCAGAAACCGGTCCTAGGATGCTTGATTCCAGTCCAGGGAACACATGGCTTGGCAGTTCGGGCTGGACTGTTCATGAGCACAGAGTCAAGACTGATTTACATATGACTGGGTCTAAACCATGGTGGCAGGGTGAGCAAAATAACGATGGATTAAACCCAGATCTGTGACTGGGGGTGAATGTTTTGCCAATGTGCAACATTCCGTCCATCACCTTTCCCGTCAGGTGGCTTAGAGTTCCAAGGGGCTAAGGCACTCCAGGAGCAGGCCTCCTCCCCTCCCTCCCCCCCCCCCCATATTCTGGCTCTGCTGCAGCGGGGGATACCGGCCAGGTTTAAATCATCAGAGCAAAGTGCTCTAAAGGGCCTGTAGAGATGCATCCGAATAACCAGGCTGGGGGCTCCTAGCTAATGTAGGATTTTGTGAGAGGTACTTAGGGCCCGGAATTTGGTGCTCTCCATAGGCAGCTAGTACAGCTGGACTAGAAGGCAGAACTGAATTTGAGGAGGGAAAAAAGACGTCCGGGGCGGCGTTTTGAATGACCTGCAAGTGACTCCGAATGGATTTTTTAAATCCCAGATAGACGATGTTGCAGGAACGAGTCTTGAGATGACTTGGTGCATGGAGTGGGTCTGGTGCCAGGCGGACGAGGAGCGGGTCTGGTGCCAGGCGGACGAGGAGCGGGTCTGGTGCCAGGCGGACGAGGAGCGGGTCTGGTGCCAGGCGGATGGTTTCTGAGTCTTGTGCAAGGAAGAAGGCCACTGGTTCTGGGTAAAGAAGAAAGGTGGGTGCTGGGAACATGAACTCTGGGTCTGGTGTAAGTAGGTTGGCAGCAGGGTCTGATGGAGGCAGATGGTAAGTGAGTCTGGAGGATGGTGACTGGGTCTGGTGCGAGGACAAAGGCAAATTTCTCTGGTGCAAGAAGAAAGACCATCTCAAACTTAACCCAAAAAAAACTGAAATTATTCTTTTCTCCCCCAAAAACAACCAGCTCCCCATTCAAAAGTGGATCACAGACCTTAACGCCCTCAACTGCTCCCTGTCCCTAGCCACCTCAGTCAAATCCTTGGGCATCTCCCTTGACAACCGACTAACTCTCAACGTTCACATCAACAACTCTGCCAAAGGAGCCCTCCTTACCCTCCGTAACCTTAAGAAAATTAAGCCCTTCATCCCAATTGATGACTTTAAACTGGCAGTCCAATCGCTTGCTCTATCGCGCATTGATTACGGCAATGCCATCCTCACCGGAATTCCCAAAACCCACCTGGCACCTCTTAAATCTGTGCTCAACCTCGCGGCTAGGCTTATCACGGACTGCAAACGATTTGACCACATCTCTCCCGCCCTTAAATCCCTTAAATGGCTCCCCATTGAAGGTAGATCCACATATAAAACAGCCTGCATTACACACAAAATCCTCCACCAAAACACACCGGCATACCTCTCCAATAAACTGACCAAAGCAGGCTGCACGCGATCACTGAGAAGCTCCAACACCCTCCTACTTATTCCCCCCATTCAGAAAAAGAATTCCACTCAGTCACGCTCATTTTCAGGCAATGCCCCACTTATTTGGAATGCCCTCCCTAAAGACCTCCGCTGTAACCAGTCCTACCCCAGCTTCAAAAAAGAACTCAAACTTCTTCTCCTTAATAAATACTGGGGTTTCTAATCCCTCCCTGGTAGCCTCGCCCCTCTGCATCACCCCACCTATCTGCTCTGCATATGACTTGTGACCACCCGCCTGGCCAACTCCCTTTCCTTCTATCTGATCACCTTACCTCCCCTCCTCATGACAGTCAGTTCTCTTGCATGTTTTTGTATACCTAAGTGAGGCTTCCCGCCAAACTGTGACCGCTATTTTGTATGACTCATAGTGTCTAGCAATTGTTTTTACTTTTTTATCTAGATGTCATGTATCCTATGTGGACTTGTTCTTTTATTATTCCGTTGTCTGTGCTTATACACACTGTACCTGTATGGAAACACCTTGTAAAGCGCTCTGATACTCCTGGGTCCAGCCAGCACTATATAAAACCTCTTAAATAAAAATAAATAAAATAAATAAATAAAGACCATTGGAACTGGTGAAAGGAGAAAAGTGACAGGGTCCAGTGCAAGGCAGGTGGCAACCGAATCTGGTGCACGGCGGATGGTGACTGAATCCTTTGCAAGGAGGATGTTGATGGGAAGAGATGCACGTGAATGGGGCGGGGAGGGATACAAGGTGAATGGTGGCGGGGAGGGGTACAAAGTGAATGGTGGCGGGGAGGGATACAAGGTGAATGGGGGCGGGGAGGGATACAAGGTGAATAGGGGCGGGGAGGGATACAAGGTGAATGGTGGCGGGGAGGGGTACAAGGTGAATGGTGGCGGGGAGGGGTACAAGGTGGATGGGGAGGGGTACAAGGTGAATGGTGATTGGGAGGGGTACAAGGTGAATGGTGACTGGGCGGGGTAAAAGATGAATGGTGACTGGGAGGGATACAAGGTGAATGGTGCCTGGGAGGGATACAAGGTGAATGGGGGCGGGGAGGGATACAAGGTGAATGGTGGCCCGGAGGGATACAAGGTGAATGGTGGCCCGGAGGGGTACAAGGTGAATGGTGGCCCGGAGGGGTACAAGGTGAATGGTGGCCGGGAGGGGTACAAGGTGAATGGTGATGGGGAGGGGTACAAGGTGAATGGTGACTGGGAGGGGTACAAGATGAATGGTGACTGGGAGGGATACAAGGTGAATGGTGGCTGGGAGGGATACAAGGTGAATGGTGGCGGGGAGGGGTACAAGGTGAATGGTGGCGGGGAGGGGTACAAGGTGAATGGTGGCGGGGAGGGGTACAAGGTGAATGGTGGCGGGGAGGGATACAAGGTGAATGGTGACGGGAGGGATACAAGGTGAATGGTGCAAGGTGAATGGTGATGGGGAGGGGTACAAGGTGAATAGTGACGGGGAGGGGTTCAAGGTGAATGGTGAATGGGGAGGGGTCGAAGGTGAATGGGGAGGGGTACAAGGTGAATGGTGACTGGGAGGGGTACAAGATGAATGGTGACTGGGAGGGGTACAAGGTGAATGGTGACTGGGAGAGATACAAATTGGTATAAGCCATCCACACATCCAAGGTTTACCTGAACCCTTCTGTAGTGGGATCAATGACTTGTGCCGTCTTATATTACTTGTTTACCTGATTGTATATTGATATGTTTTCTGTACGTTACTGTTATCCTATTATGTTTGTGACTATTATACTGCTCCCATTACCTCTGTTCATTCCTGCTGCCCCACCCCTGTCTCTGTGAAGCGCTCTGATATCTGTAAGGATCTTGTTCGCGCTATATAAAACTTTGAATGAATGAATGAATGAATACAAGGTGAATTGTAATGAGGAGGGGTTCAATGTGAATGGTGACGGGGAAAGATACATGGTGACTGAAAGGGGTACAAGGTGAATGGTGACGGGGAAGGGATACAAGGTGAATGGTGATGGAAAGGGGTACAGAATGGAGACGGAATGGGATACAAGGTGAATGGTGATGGGTACAAGGTGAAACACCGTGGACTGGGGCCACTGCAGTGACCAGGGCCCGCTCTAGGGCGGTGCGACTGGTGCTATCGCACAGGGTGCTGGCTTCCTAGGGTTGCCGTGTTTGCAAGTTTATTATGTTTTTCAAGCACCTGCTGCCACGTTCCTCACAAAAATGTAAAGTTAACTCCTGTGATTAATGATCTTCCTGGAGAGAGATTTGAGTTTTGCATAGTTTGTTTTGACTTATGTGAAGGTAGTGCAGAGGGTAAATATGCCTGCTGCAAAGAACGTGTTCCAAGTAGATTAAAGAGTGCATATAATGGAAATAGATCAGCAGGTTACTGCTTTTAAAAGAGACATCCTTTTATGACTTACAATTGATAACTTAAAGTCCTAATATAGAACAATGAGGTATGAACTTTCATCATAGAGCTGCATTAACACTGCAAAGTATACATTAGAGCACTGATTAATGTTGCAAAAAGAGTTACTTTGGGTAGAAATCGATTCTTTTTCTTAAAGAAAACTCCCAACTATGCTGTTTCTTTTTCGACTCTGAGTTTGTGCTTCCCCACACCAACACTCCAATACTATACGGCCTACCAGTCTGGATGACATGTGACTCCTACACTTTTAGTCCTTTGCATTATGTAACATTTCCTATAAGCTGATTTACAAACCTATGTTTGATTGACTCTGTGTAATGTGCGTGTGATGCAAAGTGCTCTGACATCCTTTATGTTATGTTATTGTCATTTTTATTGCGCACAGATGCTCCAGCTAAGGAGCGTCCTGGCGCAGGGAATGGTGGACATAACACAACACTGAAAGAAACGGAAAAATGAAGATAAGAATTAAATCAGGTGGGTTTTCAGGGCCCTACGAAATACCAATAAGTCCTCTAACAGGCGGATTTCTAAAGGGAGGGCATTCCAGAGGATCGCAGCTCTTACACGAAAAGAACGACCGCCCATCCGGCTGAGTCTGAAACGTGGGACAACCACCAGGGATTGGCCGAGAGATCTAAGAGGACGGGTCGGGACATAGACGGATACAAGATTATTAAGTATCTCTGGTGCCGACCCTTTTAAAATTTTGAAAGCAAGGCTGAGAGCCTTGAAATGAATTCTGCTTTTAATCGGTAGCCAGTGTAGGGACCGCAGAGTATTAGAGGTAGGACAAGACCGTGGCAAACCGACCACTGCTCTCGCAGCCGCGTTCTGTACGCGTTGTAAGCGAACGATCTCCGATTGGTTTGCTCCCAGTAGGAGCGAGCTGGCATAATCCAGCCGGGAGATAATCGTCGCTTGGATGACCAACTGTCTTGTCGGAGCATCAAAAAATTTAAGCACCGGCCTTAGCCCACCCAGGACACCAAAACAACCTGCCGCCACTCTCTTAGTATGGGTCGTAAAGCAGAGAGTATGATCTAACCACACCCCCAGGTTTCTGAGTTCCAACACTGGTGAAGACACTGGTATGAGTGGCACTATACAACTAATTCAATACATCTGAGAGAGAGTGGTTATGGAGACTTGGTCACTGTTAAAGGGTGCTAGTGAGAGATACCCGTGGTGAAGGTGGCCATTGGGGGGGAGCCAACAAACATTGTCGCACTGGGCGCCACCAGCGCTAAAGCCGGCCCTGCAGTGGCAGATTCCAGGAGGACGCAGGGTGAGGACGGGTCATCTCACCTCCAATGCAAAGACCAGTTCATTCCTTCCATATTCATCGAAGTTAAATACAGCAAATAAAGCCAGAATACATTTAAATACATTAGCATGTTAAGTGGCGCCTAATCCGGATTTGGTGTGCCGTCTGAGTAAATCAATATTTGATCCACTCCAGAGAGTTTGTGGCGGGAGAGGAGAGCGGTAGGGTTAATCCGCAGCGGAAGGGGTTAATCCAAAGCAGATATCAGGAGTGTGGAAATATCGCTAGATTTTGTGTTTATAAAGTGAATATTCCCCGTAGAGTGTCGGGGAAAGATCCCAGCGCTTGACAGAAACCTCACTTTTAACGAGCAGGTTATAGAAATTCCAAATTTTCGCAGGTCACAGCAAATAGTCACATTTAAGATGCCGCTATCCGCGCGGTGCCTGTTTATTCTTTTTGTGGTGCTGCCTGCGATGAATGTCTGTGTCTGCACTTCTGTGTTGGCACCTATTCTCCCTTGAAGGACCTGCTAGGCGCTGCCGGTTGTTTACTGCGCTAATAAGAAGCAGTTTCCGCATGCAGGCGGGTGAGTGCGCAAGGTCCTGGGTGTGTAATCTGCGGCGTAAGGCGACGATTTATGCTCATTGGTTCACATTTTTTACTATTATGTGGCCTTTCAAAGCCAGCCCATGCATCTCTTTTGAAAAATCAATGAAATGCCAAGCGGCCTGAGTGATTTCCTGCCCGTCATACACAAAAGGTGGGCTTGGGTGGGCTTGGGTGGGTGCCCCCCCCCCACATATGTAGCCATTTGAGCCATATCTTGCTTATATTTAATAACCCTGGGCATAACGTGTAACCGCATAGCAGCAGTTCAATCATCAACATCCTCAGATGCTTTAATAAAGCAATTTTACATGCTTAAAAGCATATAACCAATTCACAAAAGAGAACTTTTTCAATGAAAACATTAGGCAATGAGAGAGGTGATGATTTTGGGGTCCCCCCTAACCTAGGGGGAGGACCAAGCAAATGCCTTGAACATAGAGCATAAACAAAAAGCACATCTTGTGGAACTTCGGTGGTGGTCCCATCCTCTTAGGACCACCCCAAGCACATTTATTGGCAAAAAAACAATCCCAACCAAAGGCCCTGCAAAGCATTATTGGACGAGATTAGCAATGGGCAGTGAATATTATAGTATCCAATATCAAAATAATTCTACAAAGAGCTGCAGTTCAACTCGTCGTTACTAGATGTCCCTCACGAGTCAAATGCAAAACCATTGAAACCCTTTCATCAGGCATTTGTATTTGACTTGTGAGGGACATCTAGTAACCACCAGTTGAACTGCAGTTCTTTGTAGATTTTTTTTTATATTGGATACTATATAATATTCACTGCCCACTGCTAATCTCATCCCATAATGCTTTGCAGGGCCTTTGGTTGGGAATAATGTTTTGGCCAATAACTGTGCTTGGGGTGGTCCTAAGAGAACGGGACCACCACCAAATCGTTAAATAAGTTGTGCTTTTTTGTTGTCAAGGCATCTGTTTGGTACTCCCCCCCCCCCCTAGGTTGGGGAGGATCCCAAAATCATCACCTCTCTCACTGCTTGCTAATTTTCAGTTTCACTTTTGTGAAAGTACTGTATGCTCTTTAGCAGATAAAGATAGAGACACTTATTTTATCTTAACTGGCACTGTGTAGGATGCCATTTTCAATTATTTTGCATTTATTTCACTGTGCAGACAAGTACACAGATTCATCAGCTAGTGGTGTATGATGGCTCCTGGGACTCCCACCCACCTCTTGCAGGTGCCAGTCTCTGGGAGGCCCACCCATCTCTTGCAGGTGCCCCTCTGCATCTGAGGCCCAGGTCCTGTATGGTGCCCGGCTTTACCATCACTTTTTAAAAAGTGTTATCCCTTTTGTCTGCTTGAGCCTTGTCGAAGTGATGTCGCAATATTATCTGGGGGTCAGGTGAGCCCAGTTTGGGGCACAAATATGGCCCTACGTTCTCATACCCCACAGCCATAAATATACCCATCCCTTGGAGGGCAGGCATTGAGCTAACTTCCTTGGCACTCAACGGAGATACTTGCACGATTTAGAATATCCATCATGGATAATTCTGGGTGGCTATTTAAGCACGAATAGCCGTAAGATTTCACTTTTCTGGATGACACGTCCTGGAAGTACTGCTGGGTTTACACCTGTATCATATTTGTATCCTGGATTAAATATTGTGGGAAAAATCTGAGAGGAGCCCTGTGTGGTTTCTCTATCCTGGATTAGAGTTTGTGGGGAAAAAATCTGGGGAGGGGTGTAAAATCTCAATTCTTGGTTACACATTTAGGAAAAGCCCTGGGCAGACACCTGTAGAATTCCTCTATCCCCTATTAAATAGCCTGGAGAAATGTCTACGGAGGCCTGTAAAGCTTTCCCTATTCTACGTCATACGCTGTTGAAGATTTCCTAGGCAGACACTTGTAGGTGTCCTCTATACCATATTACATATACTAAAGGAGTTCCTAGGGAGACTTGTAAAGTTTCCCTATTCTAGGTTATTGATAAATGAAAACTTCCTGGGCAGCTGCCTGCAGGATTGCTCTGTTCATATTGCATTTCTTGATGGAATTCCTATGGAGACCTGTAAGGTTTTCCCTATTCTAGGTTATGCATTGTTCAAGAATTCCTGGGCATAAATCTATAGGGTTCCTTTACTGTCCCAGTCTGGGTTTGATCCCAGATTTCAGGTTCCTACATTGGTGGACTGTGGATTCATTCATAGTCTCATAAGTGAGTGCTCTTCTCCAGCTCACCAAATGCCCAAGTGGTGATGGGGGAATGCTTTAAATTCCCCTAACCCCTGGCAATCCCTCATTCTTCTGCCTTCCATGCCACCTCAGCCTGGGCCCAGACATACGCAAACTAGCCTTGGTCCCGCTTGATTGACAGTCCAGCCTGTACTGCCGGTCAAGTTCCTCCATGAAACGGACCTCAAGGAAAACAAGAGCGTTTTTGCAACCGGATTGTGGTTCTTCAGTCGGTTGGAGAAGTGTGGCTTAATGGTTAGAGCGGCAGACCCTGATGCAGAGGTCTGGCCCGGGACCAGGGTTCGATTCCCGCCTCGGCGGCTCTTGGACTCCATTTCCTCGGACCTGTTAATTCTCGCCTCGGTGCCTATTCCAATCATGGAGTCCCACTCTGCGACTCTGGGCAATAGCTTGCTTAATCTCCACAACGGCCCCATCAGCGCTGTGGATGCCTGGCTTCACCTTGGGGGTGCCCAGGAGTGGACACCTCACAGGGAAAGCCAGAAAGGGTTCCACAGCGGTATGAATACAGCGCTACAAGGCCTCCGGGTAGAAGTGCGCTATATAAATACTCTACATTTACATTTACATTTACATTTGTAGCTTGGTTTCAGTGGCACAGCGAGCACAGGACCCATGTCGGGGCGTACCCTTGGCCGCTTTGGGTGGTACATCAGACACACAAAAGGTGATGGGAGGAATGCTTGCAATATGTCCAACCACTGGCAATTGTGTGGGGTAGCATTCTAACCCATCGTCCTCTTGCGGACTATGCCACCTGAGTTTGGACCCACCAATATGCAAATCCGTCTTGACCCTGCCCCAATAGGAAGCGTCCAGTCTCAAGCTGCCAGGCTGGGGTCTCCCTGATTGGGGACGATCAGCTGGGTGTAGCTTGGCTCCAGCGGCACAATGTGTACCGGATGCAAGTCTGGGCATGGCCAGGGTAGGTAAGTGTCCATTTTATCTGTTCTGTGTTTGATGTTGTGTTCTAATCCTGGGTTTCGCACTCTTATCCTGGTGGTCTGTGGATTCACTTAGAATTCCACACATGCGTGCAATTCGCCAACTCACACCAGCTCCTGGAACGCCTCCGGGACCTATAGCAATGTCTGTGTCAAGATGCCTCCCTCTGAAGCAACTCCAGGGCCTGTCGCGGAGTCTGTGTCTAGCACTTTCAAAGCCTATCACAGGGCCTTCTCTAGCACTTCCAGGGTCTGTCCCAGCGTCTGTGTCTAGATGGTGCACTCTGGAGCACTTCCAGGGCCTATTACAGTGCCTGTGTCTAGCACTTCCAGGGTCTGTCCCAGCGTCTGTGTCTAGATGGTGCACTCTGGAGCACTTCCAGGGCCTATTACAGTGCCTGTGTCTAGCACTTCCAGGGTCTGTCCCAGCGTCTGTGTCTAGATGGCGCACTCTGGAGCACTTCCAGGGCCTATTACAGTGCCTGTGTCTAGCACTTCCATGGTCTGTCCCAGCGTCTGTGCCTAGATGGCGCACTCTGGAGCACTTCCAGGGCCTGTTACAGGGCCTGTATCTAGCACTTTCAGGGCCTATCACAGTGCCTGTTTCTGGCTCTTCCAGGGCCTGTCCCAGCGTCTGTGCCTAGATGGCGCACTCTGGAGCACTTCCAGGGCCTGTTACAGGGCCTGTGTCTAGCACTTTCAGGGCCTGTCACATCGCCTGTGCCTAGCACTTACAGGGCCTGTATCTAGCACTTACAGGGCCTGTATCTAGCACTTACAGGGCATGTATCTAGCACTTTCAGGGCCTGTCATTGTGCCTGTGTCTAGCACTTTCAGGGCCTGTCACATCGCCTGTGCCTAGCACTTACAGGGCCTGTATTTAGCACTTACAGGGTCTGTATCTAGCACTTTCAGGGCCTGTATCTAGCACTTTCAGGGCCTGTATCTAGCACTTTCAGGGCCTGCCACCTTGTCTGTGTCTAGATGGCGCCCTCTGGAGCTCTTCCAGGGCCTGTTACAGGGCCTGTATCTAGCACTTTCAGGGCCTATCACAGTGCCTGTGTCTGGCTCTTCCAGGGCCTGTCACATCGTCTGTGTCTAGATGGCGCACTCTGGAGCACTTCCAGGGCCTGTTACAGGGCCTGTGTCTAGCACTTTCAGGGCCTGTATCTAGCACTTTCAGGGCCTGTATCTAGCACTTACAGGGCCTGTATCTAGCACTTACAGGGCATGTATCTAGCACTTTCAGGGCCTGTCATTGTGCCTGTATCTAGCACTTTCAGGGCCTGCCACCTTGTCTGTGTCTAGATGGCGCCCTCTGGAGCTCTTTCTTGAATAGAACCAGCAGTGTTGTCTTTATCCCGCAGTGCGCTCTTTTCAATAATCCCTTCCACTCCCCCTTGTGTGTGCGTTGTATTTGGAGCCCGCACAACACCGCGCCCCCGGCTGGGCCATGTGGCCGGTCCCTGCGCGCATTAATACCCCGGCACGCTGCCTCCTCCCGGATTGGCCCTGGCGGAGTCGTTCCCCGACACATAACAATGTACATTTTCGTCGGAGCCCCCGAGTCGATGTGCTTTCCGCGCATTATCCGTCTTCATGCGCCTCTCGGCGCTGGTTGCGCGCCCGCCGGTGTTTGCAGAGACAATAACGCGGGGAATGACATTCCGGCGCCGCAGATTGCTTCCGTGGCGCGCCGCCCTTCCCAATCATTTCTTTTTCTCCATTGCTTTCTCACTTCGTGAACTCGCTGTTTTGAATTACAAATTTGTCCTCGCGAGGCGGGGGCGGGGCAGGTTCCATCAGCGTCTGCTTGGAGCGCTCCCTGTAGCGCCTGGAAGCCCGGGGTGCGCAGACCGACCCTGCGGAGAAATACATTTGTTTTACAGGTTAAAGGAAGTAGGGGAGTGAAGCTGGGGACTTTATTTTTCTTTTTTTGGGGGGGCGGGGGGGTCTGTGGCTTAAAGGGGTCACCCAGTGACTGACGTCACAATAGGTGTCCAAGCTCAGGCAGACGTCAACAAACAAGGCGCTATTATAGACTCCCTGTTGGTGGCGAGTGTTAGCAAAGGTGAAATAGGCAAAGCGAACTGTGTTTTTATGGTGGTTTGACACTGGGTGTCCCCTTAATGGATGGGCGGGGCCGTGCGTGGGGACTCTGCAGAGTGACTGTGCTGAGGCAGCCAGGGAAGGCTGGAGACCTTTTTAGTGGGTATGTTAAGTCCTGCTGGAAAGGTTAGTGATGGAGAGTGGACAACAGAACTGAGACAAGCCAGAGTAAAACTGGAGACCTTGCAGACTGAGTGTGTCAAGGGCCAGTGCTCAATTTGAGGCGGTGGTTTCCGGTGCTGGCACCAGCACTTAATTATCAAGGCCTGCACTTATGACAGACTGCCACACAGCGGAGCTTTCTGTCCACGTTAGAGAAGAGCACAACAAGGGTTGTTTATAATATTAACTAAATATTTATTTGGATTACTGATGCCTGCGGTCCAAACCATTCCTATAGCTTCGGGGGCTGGGAATAGTATACAGTGCCTCACTTGTAGGAGTGTGATTGTCAGTTGTGGTGGGAGGAGGGTGGCTCCTCTGGAAGAGACAATGGCACACTGCAGTGTCCTCCTAACAATGGTTCTGGTATGTGTAGGTATATATGTGTGTGTGTGTGTATGTATGTATGTATGTATATATGTATATATGTATATATGTATATATATATATATATATATATGTATATATCATTCCCGTGAGCAAGGTCAGAGTGACCTGACCGAAACGCGCAGGGCAATGTCAGCAACTGTTTAATAAAACCGCCTATCACTGAAAACAAGTCGAGTGAGTGCCTTCTTCCTACTCTCGCTTTGGCGAGATAATTGTTTATATATATATATATATATATATATATATATATATATATATATATATATATATATATCATCACCTTAAACATAAAAACTGAGTGAGAAGAAACCCCCGGAGTGCTGATTTATTGCTCCTGCAATTAAAGGAGCTTGTATTTGGATATAGATAGATCGATATATATGGATATATATGGATATATTTTACAAATTAAGCAGTGTCAAGGCCCCTGGGATAGAGTGGCCAGGACTGTACAGAAATATCAATATTAAAGCATGAGCCCTTGCAGAGAGTGTCTCGGTCTGAATGGATTTGGGATTTAGAACTGGACAGTACTGAACATAAAGACAAGCTGGAGACCTCGCAGAGAGTGCCTCAATCTGAATGGCTCTCGGATAGACGGATTGGAGAGGACCGTACTGAATCGCCAAGAGTGTTTCTCGGTCTGAATCTCCCTTGTATAGACAGAGGGTAGTATTAAAACATCAAAAGTAGAGTTGGCGACCACGATGGGATCTTGATGTCGACACTCTAAATGGGCCCAAGGTAAACCGGGCGGGCATCGTAGTTAGAAGACCTCGAGAGCAGAGCTGGCGACCACGAAGGGTCATTGTGCCGAAAGCAGACATGAGAACTTCTCGGCCCAACCAGTGCCTTAAGTCCCCCACAGTGTTAGACTTGGTCTCCATGCACCCCTCGCTCTGTACATCGCACCCCTACTCTGTCCCCAGCTTTACTCTTGATTTCTAAGATAGCAGACCACCTCTTTGTGGTCTCCAGCTTCACACCTGGTACTGCTGCTCATCTCTCTCCATTGATTTTTTTTTTGTTGCTTTCCTTCTATCCAGTATGGACATCACCCACAACTATTGTCCCGAAGCTCCCCTCCTCCTCCTCTGAGTGAATCACTTCTCACAAAGTTATTCCCCATTCCCCCCCCCACCCCCTCCAAAATCACTGAGAGGAAGCCTGCCCTGGAATCTGATCTGCCAGTTTGCGGCCCCAATCTTGTGGTGCATGTGATGGGCAAGCTTTGTTGGTGCTTCCTGGCACTATGTGCCAGCGCTGCCTGACTTGTGCACGTATAAAAAATGCCAATTTGAGCGCACCATGTCTTGGCAGTGCTCCAGGGACTGGCTGCTCGTGCGAGGGCAGTTTCCTGTACTCAACCCCTTCAGTCTGTGGCCTCTCAATGAATCAGTAGATTTGTTGAGTGCTTCTTGTCACCTGTGAGGGTATGCAGGTGCTGGCAGGGTCCAGTTGAATAGCTGAATAGCCAAGTCCTCAAGGACTTTCATAACTCTGAAAGAGATGGGGAGGTCTGTAGATGGTTCTCAGCTTAGGATTCTGGCAAGGTCTCCATTTGAGCGTGGAGTCTGGGCCGGTCTTTCTCGTGCCCCTCTAATGCACACTTGTCGTGCATTGCTCTAGGGCACACCTGTTTCTTTCAACCAAGCAGGGCTCGAGTCGGGGTACCACGCAGGTAAACGGCGTCCCCCCACTTATTTTAAATTATTTTACCGGGTGGACGCCGTCCCCCCTGCAAAGATGCCCTTGCTGAGGAATCGTGTATTCTTGCCAATAACTGCATGCGAAAACACAACAAATATAAAGACGGAGAGGGAACGCCCCGCGGTCCCACCTCTGACTGTTCCCGATAGAAGCTGTAGTTACGAGCATAGAAGCACATGGGAAGCTATTCACAAAAAAAACGCTACATCCCCTCCCCACTCTTCGCCTGGGAAGGGCTCTTTAAACAGCCTACAGGTACGGCTTTTTAAGTTTTTAACTAACTCAATAATGTGACAGGCGTAGGTGGCGTATGTAATGCCATGTTAACAGATGTATATAGGACTGCTCATATAACATTGCAAGAGTTGATTCTACACCCCGCAAAACACCCTTGGGTCCACAGTGGTAGGCTGCCTGTGAAATTACAGAAATATCTTTTGTTTTTTATTCTTTTTCAAAATACATTTTCAAATAAAGGCTCTCTTCACTATAGGACTAATTTACATAGATGTGTTTTGGAAGTGCAGATATGTGTGAAAGGAGTGCTCTAATTTTTTTCCTTTCGTGAGGTCACTTCCAGCTGTGACGTCACGACATGTCTTTGAACATCCCCCACTTCTATGTTTTTACCTTTCGTGACGTCACTTCCTGACGTGACGTCACTTCCTGTATTTGAGCGTCCCCCCACTTCTTTATTTAGGACTTGTGCCCTGCAACCAAGCACATGTCGGAGGCACTGATGATTTAACACCGAGGCCCCCAGTGCCTGTCCGGGGGTAGTGGACACTCGGACAGAGTTTGTTTCCCCCTTCGTGGCTGTACAGGTCTTTTTATAGGTGAAAATAACCTCTTAAAACCCTATCTTTACATGTTTTTGGTAAAGAATGTCTTATGGACAGGCACTTACTGTACTTTACCAATATTTTGTAGCGCACAGCACTTTGAAGGGTTTCTACGCACTAAATGATTTTAATGCGCTCGGAAGGATGAAGTGCTGACCTAGCCCGGCAGGGTTCCAGCTCCAGATATGAACATTACGTGTAGATTCTGTGGCAGGGACATAACCTGCTGTGTTCTATTATTAGAGCCTGCCTCGTGAATCGCTGCCTGTTCGCCAGGGCCTGCCCGGCGGTAGCTACTAATTTAAGACGTTAATGTGAGGTTATTTTTAGTTTAAACCTAATAATGTGAAATCATGGAAAGTGTCCGCCGCCCCCGCCTTCAGTCCAAGCTCAGCTGACACTTTGCAACATTAAGAAAGCGCTGGGAAGTCCCTTGGTCAGTAATTAGCGCGCTGCCTTCTGTTCACCTGCATCAAAAGGTAGAGACACTGACTGACATCCCTTGAAAGAACGTCACCCTCGGAGCATTGTCCAAGAACACACAAAGAATCTGTGGAATAAACGGTGCAGTTGTGTGGGCGGGAGAGACCTTTAACTGCTGAATCAGGGAGGGGCTTTTAAAGGTATAGGCAACTTTATGCATTGGGTAGAATTGGGAAGAACGCTTGGTCAGAGGATAGCTCAGTGGGTTAAGACTCTTGCCCTAGATGTGTGTGCGACAGGGAGGTCCCTCTGGAAAACATAGGTGCTATTAATTTTAGTGAAAAAAATATTTTTAAATATTCTCTCTGTAGCGTGAGCTTTATAAATGATCAGTGTTGTTTTTAAAATCCTATAAATCTGGCTCGGCTGTTATCTACGGGTTACATATACATGTATTTGTTCCTTCAGCACGGGGCTGACTCGTTTTTTTCCCAGTAAATAATTGGAGATTTTCGGGTTTGATTTTAGTCTGGTGCGGTCTGCGGCCCTGCTCTGGTGGAAACCACAGGATTCAGGGAATTAGCCAAGACTGCTCTACCTTGCAGGGAGACGCGGGAAATCCCCAGTGACAGGAAACCACCTAAAACGGCCCTGTCACCGCTAGGGGAGGCACCCCCTGCAGGCAGAGCCACCTGTCGGGAAACTTCAAGAAGGGGCCTTGTTATGGTTCTCTTCCTAAATGGACCTTGTATGGTGATCTTCCTGAAGGGGCCTTGTTATGCTTCTCATCCTGAAGGGACCTTGTTATGCTTCTCTTCCTGAAGGGACCTTGTTATGCTTCTCTTCCTGAAGGGACCTTGTTATGCTTCTCTTCCTGAAGGGGCCTTGTTATGCTTCTCTTCCTGAAGGACCCTTGTTATGCTTCTCTTCCTGAAGGGACCTTGTTATGCTTCTCTTCCTGAAGGGGCCTTGTTATGCTTCTCTTCCTGAAGGACCCTTGTTATGCTTCTCTTCCTGAAGGGACCTTGTTATGCTTCTCTTCCTGAAGGGCCCTTGTTATGCTTCTCTTCCTGAAGGGCCCTTGTTATGCTCCTCTTCCTGAAGGGACCTTGTTATGCTTCTCTTCCTGAAGGCACCTTGTTATGCTTCTCTTCCTGAAGGCACCTTGTTATGCTTCTCTTCCTGAAGGGACCTTGTTATGCTTCTCTTCCTGAAGGGACCTTGTTATGCTTCTCTTCTTGAAGGGACCTTGTTATGCTTCTCTTCCTGAAGGGACCTTCTTAAGGTTATCTTCTTTTGGGTGTCCCTCTTGTACTGCGCATGCAGCTCTGCTGCCGGTGCATGAACCCATCGAGCTGTAAGTGGCTGTAAGAGACTTTGGCCTGCAGGCTTCTGACCAATGTATGCAAGAGCGTGTCGATGCCTCTCGAATTTGTATAGAATTTGTGTTTCAATTTTTTTTGTTGAAATTTATAAATAGAAAAAAATACATATATTATGATAACTGTATGTATTATACAATTTGTATAGAATTTAAGGGAGGAATCCGTGCATTTTGTAACCGCGTCCTCTGTAGTCGGCCTTGCAGCGATAAAAGCATCACGTGGAACATTCCGGCGCGTGCACCTGGGACATTCCGGCGCGTGCCCTGGCAGTGCCAGGTGGGCAGCAGCTTTTCCGGCGTAGGGGGGGCGCTCCTGAGGCTTCCCTATCCACTCGCCCCGCCCCTCCGGTGGTGGGGTCTTTGTCTGCCTGTCATTCCAGGGGAGGGGGGTAGAGGGGCTGATTTTCTCCCCCACCCTCTATTGATCGCTGCCCTGCTGGATAGAGATCACTCGGTGAGGAGGGGGCGCGGAAGCCTCGGCGAGAGCAACTGGCGGACGACTCTGAGCTGACATAGCGCCTCGAGACCCGCCCTCGCACATGTCCTGAGCAGCTACCCGGGGTCGTAGCTGCCGCATCTTGGGCCTCGAGTGGAAGTCACACCTGGTGGCCTCGAGTGGAAGTCGCACCTGGTGTCCTGGGCATTCAAGGGAGCTTGGCGCTCACCTTTGGGCATCGACCTGGCACACAGCGCGCGCTCCGGGCCTTAAATGCCGCTTACAGCCCGCGTCTTGTGCTTCCAAGGGAAGTGGTACCCGAAGAGCGGCACGTGCGACTGAAGGGATGTCACGTGCGCCGGGACTCCTAGCCCGAGACCCGGGCATTCGCCCCAGCGCTTAGCCCTCGTCCAGGGCACCCACGGTGACTTCTGGTCCAGGCCCTGGGCTTGCACGTGAAGGGATGGCACGTGCTGTGGCGATGCGAAGGGGCCCCTAGCCCGGGCTTTGGCGTCTTTTGGAAGTTGTTGCTGAGACCTGGGCATTCACTCTAGCTTTTAACCCCAGACTGGACAGCCAGCGCTCCAGGCTGGGGCCCCTGGACGCTGACATCAGGGGCCAGTGCACCTGTCTGGGGCCCCTGACATCAGGGGCCTGCACAGCCAGCGCTCCTGGCTGGGGCCCCGGGACATTGAAATCACTGGCCTTGGTAGCCAGCGCGCCTTGTTCGTGCATCCTGCGGATTCACTCCGTGGACAGGACACTAGCTTCGGACCCCCGTGGATTCACAGAGCCGTGGCCGCCTCAGACGACGCACCTGCTTAGGACCCCTGGATATTCAAAGATCCGTGGTCCGGGGCTGGACACCCACCGAGTCCCCCGGGGGCCCCTCGCGGAGCTTGATGTGAAGCAGAAACTTGCACGGTGTGGCTCGTGCGTGCTGCAGCATCTGTGGGGGCCACAAACACCGTTTGTGGTACCCGTGACCCTCTGTGGGTGCCGGGAGTTTGGCCGCGAATATGGGAGGATTTTCTGGGCAGGTACAGTTCATATTGATTGGTTTGATTACCCCCGGGTTTCACCCACCCACGCACGCTCTGCTACTGCCAGGATCAGTCACCGAGCTGTGAGGGCATCCTACCCACCAGATCAGACAGCAGCATAGCGCCCAGAAGAGGGGTGCACATCTGCCCAGCGGCTGCTGCACCCACTCGGGGACTTATGCATGGGGTGCAAGTCTCCTCCTTAGATTGGCGGTCTGTGAATGGGCTGGTAGTTTCATCTGTAGGGTTAGATTCGTGGTCTGTGGATTAGTTTCACCTATAGGATTAGATTCGTGGTCTGTGGATTAGTTTCACCTGTAGGGTTAGATTCGTGGTCTGTGGATTAGTTTCACCTGTAGGACTAGCTCTGCGGTCTGTGAATGGGCTGGATGTTTCATCTTTAGGGTTAGATTCGTGGTCTGTGGATTAGTTTCATCTGTAGGGTTAGATTCGTGGTCTGTGGATTAGTTTCACTTGTAGGATTAGCTCTGCGGTCTGTGAATGGGCTGCAAGTTTCATCTGTGTGCTTAAACTCGCGGTCTGTGGACGGGGCACCTGTGAATTCGTGAACGTATTCGCATATTTCGTTGTTGTGGTTCCAGTTCTGGACGCTGCACGGGTCTGCTGGTTTTATTTTCAGTCAGGAGTTGTGAGTGCAGCTCCGTGCTCATATCTCGTGTTTTGTGGGAACTTTGTGTTTCTGCGCGGGAGGCCGGCCTTGGCTGGACCAGACCCGTGGCGGGCTCTCTCCGAGGCGGGATAATGCGGCGCTTGTTCTGCTGCGGGGGCCCGACGGGGGCCGGAGACACTGGGAACAAACCCTGCAGAGAACACAGTGCGGCGGGGCGCGCTGGGATTGGCCCCCGAGGCATAAAACGGCGCGGACACCGGGGGAATGCGAAGACGCGTCCTCAGAGTAATGCTGGCCGTTGTCAAGCAACCAAAGCACCCCCACCCCTCTAGAGTTTTCAGTAGGCCCCCTCAGCCTTTCCGCGCCAGCCTTATGTCATGCACACTAATATAGCGGTACAACCCCGCCCGGAGCACCAGGCGCTTTGTGATGCGGGTTTTAAATGTGTTTATACCCGAGGAACAGGTGAGTGAGTTACCACGAGGGTCGTCGAGGGAGGGGTATATACGACAGATTTTCTTGCCGTGACGCCTGCTCTGTCACGGTCTGGAGCAGGGCTTTAAAGTGGGGTGAAAAAACTGGGGGCGTCTCTCAAAGGGGCGTGGCCAATGTAATTAAGGGCGTGGCTTTAAAACACTTAAGCTAAAAATCTGTGCATAGTATAGTGCGCCGCCCAACTAGTATTTTGCGGTTTCCGTCATTGCATCCAGATATATGATACAAGTCACATCAGACCTACAACAAGTCAGGACTATTGGCTTTGTCAATGGCTGTTAGTTGCATAAGATAAATAAGCTGCAACTAAGGCTTGTATATAATATTGAAAAAGCTTCCACTTGAAGCCCTGATGACACCATGACAATGTTTCTGCTCCTGAGTTTCAAACAGAGAAGGGAAATAAAAAGAGAAAATGACTCTCTTTAAAGGATTTCCCTTCCCCTACAACGCTCAGCTGGCATGACGTCATGCTGTAACTTCTCCACTAATGAGAAGTGAGCAGTGTGAGCAGCGCACACCGATGTGCCTGCTGTCTCGAAACAGGTCTCTATCAGGCTGTTTTGCACCCTGGCACTTTTTTCTAGACTGCAGTCCGGAAAAAAACAGACCTTGTGTGCCAGGGCACAAAACAGAGCCCGATAGGGACCAGTTTCGAGGCCCCCTTTAACAAACTGCTGGTGCTCAGACCCGGTAAGACCCAGCCCACTTAAAGCCCTGCATTGCACAGTATTTCCAGATGAACCATACAACCTGTGTGGGTGTCAGCCCACACAGGTTGCAGATTTTGGGAGCCCAAGCCAAACTAATTTTGGGGGGGCCCTGTTCTGAATAGCTTTGAATTTATGTTCCAATTTCAGCTCTTTCTTGCCCTCTTTGGTCACAATCATCCAAATTCTAAATGTGTTTACATCTAATATTCAGCGATATTGACGTGTTTTTTCAATATTGTAACACAGAAACTGCTCACTAATATTACTGCAAGTATTCTGTCACACTCCCGTTTCTCATATGGGAGGTCCTGTTTTGATCTGAAATAACTTTTTTTTATGGATATTTCATGAAGGTTTCTCTGTAAAATGTCTCCAATAGACTGACCTGGTCAGTGTACCCCCACTTCTAGAGGCCTCGTATGGAGAGCTGGCCGCTTATAGAGGCCTCTTGGCTCTGTTAGTGGCCCTGGCTGTCGCACTTTGGCTTCAAGGAGGCCTATGGTTCGTTCAGTGACGTGCTGACGTCAAGCACCACAGCCGATGGGTGGGGCTGGAGGAGAATTTACAGTATTTATTGGAAGGGACTCCGCAACCTGCAACAATGACCTCTGACCCCACAGGTCCTCCTCAGATCCCTGGAGCTCAGTGCTTTTTGGGCTTTAAGGAGAGTACAGTGCGTTAAGTGATGCTATGATGTCACACACCTGAGGGTGCGTGGCCTGAGCATTTAATGTAACCATAGTCACTGAAATTATGCGGCAGGGGAGGGCCAAATTAAGAGGCAGGTTTGATAAAAGTAGGTAGCAATAAAAGGCAGATTATGCTGCATAATACAGCACATTTTGGGATAGTATGTCATTATGATGTCATTTTCACACTTCTTAGCACTGTCTGGGAATAGGTTGCACCTCATTGGTACCAGTTTAACACCTAAATATAGCAATAAGCAACTGAAAAGTGACCATTCAACCTTTGTAAAGAGCCTTCCAATGCGTAGCAACTCTTGTTGCTGCGTTTCTAGTGACTTTTAAAGCGCTAGAGGTAAGAACTTATTTTTGTGTGAAAATTCACAGATTATGCCGCAGATTGTGGATTATGTGGCAAATTCATGATTATGCAAAAAAATCAATCCAGCAGAATTTTTAAAACACTGCTATTCACCCATGAGGTAATCCAGGCGCTAAGGGCGATTCTGCTCGGGTGGAATCGGTTGTACAACCAGATCTTGGGTCCCTTTCTGAATTCCCAAAGAGAGGGTGAGGTACGGAAGTGGAGGGGGAGGCTGTTCGAGGTCTTTGCAGTGAGGTAGGAGAAGGAGCGTTCTCCACTGTTGCTTCGGTGGATGTGTGGGATGTGAATGATGGAGAGAGGCTGAGCACAGGTGTCTGGAGGGTTGGTGGAAGCTCAGGCGGTGGTTGTATGCCGGTCATTGGTTGTGTAGGGCTTTGTATCCGTGGATCAGAATCTTGAATTTACATCTTTTGTGGACGTGATATGGGTCCATTTGGGGAGGTCGAGGATGAGTCTGGGCACTGCGTTCTGTACGGTCCACAGTCTCTCCAGGAGGGGAGTGGTAATTCCTACATAGAGTGCGTTGCCGTAGTCCAAGCGGCTAGTGACGAGGGCTTGAGTGATGGTATGCCTGGTGCTGACTGGCAGCCATTACAAAAATGCCTCACAATTGCATAATTCCAGTGTCCCGGATTGTAAGGCACTCAACAAGCTTCAGCGATGACCTCTGACCCCAGGGCTCCTCCATCAGAGTCCCCACCTGGAGCTCTGTGACGTTTGGGCAGATGAGACAATTTAATTTCCTGGCGCTTTGCAAGTTCCAGGCGTTTGAGATGAGATAATTAATAAAATGTCAGAAGCGCTTATAAAAAAGGGTCCAGCGCTCTTGAATGCTCCCCCCTCCTAGGACTTGTACTGCCTGATGGATGAGGGCCGGCATGTTTCAGGCCCTCAAGAGGCGGCCTTTCATATTATTAACAATAATAATATTGAACATTTACACCCAAGCTCGCAGAGGCCTGTCTGTGGGTCGTGAGCCGCCCTCCCCTCCCAGCAGGCACATTCAGTCTTTCACAATTAGTGGTTTTTATTTAACAGAGTTTTATATAGCGCAAACTTGACCCGAATCTGGTATCCGAGCGCTTTACATAGTATCAGTTGCGTTACATGAGGACGCATTCATTTTTGTTGGGCACGGGGAGATTAAGTGATTTGCACAGAATCACAGGATGTTCAGCATCCTTTCCGAGACTCGACCCCAGTTCCCCCAGATTCAAGGTCGACCGCCCTAGCCTTTAGGCCAACTCCTCTCCCCAGTTAGTGTGAGTGGAGGGTGAGAGGGTGCCGGCGCAGTACCATACTGGGCAGTATGTAGGCAGACACAACAATTGAAAGGGGGCAGGAATGTTGTCAAGGTGAAGACCAGGCCTGTGGTTTGCACATTAAGGACCGTCCTGTGGGCTGCGAGAAGTACAGGCCAGTGGGGTGGGCATAAAGTGGTGTGCCCACCCCACTGGCCCCATGAAGAATAGGCGTGGAGTGCAAATGAAGAACAGGTGCGAGTGGTGCACAAGAAGACCACGCCCGTCTGTGTGTGGTAGTAATCCATATTCCTTACCCAGCTCCTCCCAGTGCGGCCTTACGTTCCGCTACCAGGTATAGCCACTGGAACTAGAAAGTGTGACCCGGTCATGTCGATTTCACTAAGGTGGCTCCACGGAGAAGTGAGAAGCCGCATGAAGTTTGCATGCATCATCCACAAAGCTATCTGGGAACACCAAACTAACTTACCCATTAAACCCAGATCTGTGACTGAGGGTGAATGTTTTGCCATTGTGCAACATTCCATCCATCAATTGTTGTTTTTGCATTTGTCACCCCGAGTGGGACGGGTATGCTCAGACGTGCGTCCTGTGCTCTCATGCCACTGGAATCAAGCTATCCTAGCTGATGACGGCTGATATACAGAAACCGGTCCTAAGATGCTTGATTCCGGTCCAGGGAAGACATGGCTTGGTAGTTTGGGCTGGACTGTTTCCATGAGGCACAGGGTCAAGACTGATTTGCATATGGCCATGTCTGAACTGGGGTGGTGTGCAAAATAACGATGGATTCATCCCAGATCTGTGACTGGGGGTGAATGTTTTGCCATTGTGCAACATTCCGTCCATCAATTGTTGTTTTTGCATTTGTTACCCAAACACTGACCATCTCAGATAGGCAACGCCCCCTGCGAAGCAAGAGCAACCTCTTACCTGAAACACCAAGATCTAAGAAAACAAAAACCATAAGATGGTCCTTCTCTGCTGGTGCTTGGATCTCCACCCTACCAGCCCGCAGGGAACCCCTTCCTAGGTCACCTTTCAGCATCCTTTCCAAACTTCAGCGATAAGCAGGACTATTGCCGGCACTTTAGAAATGCTACCTTTTCCAGTTCTTTTGATGTCTCATCATCTTATCTTTATTCTCTTATAATCTTTTATATTGCAAGATCTTATATAGTTGCAGTCCGTTCCGGACTGCGAAGCCACAGCCGCCCTGGCAGTTTTGTCAGACCAGCCCCCGCACGGTGCATAGTGAGCGAGCCCGACCACTACAAGGGGAGTTTGTGAGGGGGAAGGGGTGCAAGTATGAAGCACTGGCTTTCACCAGGAGTCTGGAAACGAAAGTGAGTGGGTTATGCTAGCTTGCTGCTCTTGTTACTGGGGTCTGACATTGCTGCACCGCTGCAAAACCCAGGGAAATGCCCGGTTTGGCCAGTCCGGCCCTGGTTGAGGTGTTTTTATAGAGTTAGGCAAGCCACTGAAATCTTGAGCCAGAAGCTTGTCGCTCAGCTCTCGGTTCTCTTAGAACCTCGAGCCTACAAGGACCTGGGCTTTCACAGGAGGTGATGTGGCTACCTCTGCCGACCATGTTGTAGCATGGGGGACCACCTTGAATGCCGGCC
Organism: Lissotriton helveticus; assembly: GCF_964261635.1. NCBI lineage: Eukaryota > Metazoa > Chordata > Amphibia > Caudata > Salamandridae > Lissotriton > Lissotriton helveticus. The sequence goes on from NC_136057.1 coordinate 169,193,498, forward strand.
TCGGTTCAGCACCCAGTGAATCAGCAAATCTCCCTGTGCCCCACCCCCCCAAAAATAATGTAGAATGTGGTCTGTGACTGTTGTAAAGTGCTCTTGTGTTCATGCACATGGCCTGCTGTGAAAAACTGGCCAAAACTAAATGTGGGTTCTCTCTGCCATTTCACCAAGCATTGATCTTTTGGTGTCAGAAACAGACAGCATCTAGAGGAAGGGTCTTCAAACTGGGGGCCTCAAGTGATCTCAAGGGGAGAGGAGGGGTGCCTGGCTCTGGCCAAAAACAGCATTATGCTGATAACAGTGCTTTGTTTTAAGCTGAAAAGAATGAGTGACTTTACTGTAATGGGCCATCACTAACGTGTTTTGTCTTTTATATCCTGGCTGGGAAAAGGTGTCAAAAGGGAAAAGGCTCCAAATATTCTTTGAAACCCCCATTTTACTGGATAGTTTTACACATTAGTAAGACCTTCCTGATCAGAATAGTATGTTTGGAAATCTTGTATTTGATTGCAGTTTTAAAATGGGTAACCAAACTAAATTACAATGTTTAAATAAGTCTAGCCCTAATATAACATCGCCAATTTAATTGCAAAATTGTGAAAAATTCTGAGGGGGCCCCAGTATTTTTTTTTGTTTAAATAAGTCTAGCCCTAATATAACATTGCCAATTTAATTGCAAAATTGTGAAAAATTCTGAGGGGGCCCCGGTAATTTTTTTTCCCCCACTGGGGTGTGCAGCATTGGAGACCACCAATCTAGAAAGTGAGTTGCAAAGTGTGAAACTGCAAGGTCCTGGTTGTGTTGTGAAAACTCAAAAACAACAGTTGATGGACAGAAGGCAGAACAATGTCATACATTCACCCCAGTACAGAGATCTGGGCCTAAATCCATCGTTTTGTTTGTTCACCACACCACCCCAGTTCAGACATGGCCATACGCTAATCAGTCTTGTGCCTCATGGGAACAGTCCAGCCCGAACTGCCAAGCCAGGGTCCTCCCTGGACTAGGAACAAGCATCCTAGGACCGGTTACGGGGTTTCACCCCTCATCAGCCAGGATAGCTTGACTCCAGTGGCATGGAGAGCACGGGACTCGCGTCTGAGCATACCCGGGGTGAAGAAAGCAAAAACAGTTGATGGACAGAATGCATTTGTGTTGTGTAAATTACCACTCTGACGTCAATAAGGGCTCTGTTCCTTTTCTACGGCATCCTTCATGTAGTATAACTTTAACTATCGCTTCACAAAAGCCCCCTGCCCGCAAATCACAAACTCTTTCCCCAGAGCAAGTGGTTTCACAGTGAGACAAACAGCTGTCATTCTTGGAAAGATAAAAGGCAGGGTTGGCCCTGCTGTGATAAGCCCCTTGACACCTGGATTGATCCCACATTGTCGCAGCCGGTACATCACCAGGGCTAATTTCCCGAGCTGGCTGCAAATATTACATCTCTGACATTTCGGTCCCCGTTTTCCCCTTATCTGGAAAAGACAAACTGCTCTTTGTTTCCCAGACAGCCAGACCAGATGTGTCGGTGACGTGTGGGGCAGGTAACGCCGCTCCGAGTACTCCATACAGCGCCTGGTTTCTTATCAGAGGTGATTTGGCAGATAGCGCCCTGATCTAAAGGTCGAAAATGCTAAATGTCATTTCAGATGAAACAAATGAGCTTTGTCAATCAGCGCTCCGCCTGTGTACGACAGTCCCTGCCTTTACTGCGGCCCGCCCTGCCTTTTACTACCTCCAGACCGCTGACTCTGAAACGTCTCTGTAGCTCAAATGCTTTCTTTTATATTTAATTACGAATTGTGAATAATGTCACCCTTTCTGACCCGCGATGGCCCTTTTTTGTGCAAAGACAAAATATCAAAATAAAATGATGGTGGGCATTCTAGTGCCTGGTGGATTCTCGGGTGGGCCTGGGTGGTAGGCGCTGTGGGTGTAGGGAGACAGGACAGTTGTTTCCACGACTGTCTGGCACCAGCTGTGGTAAAGTTCTCCAGGTCCAAGCTACAAAGATAGAGGATGGCTCGGGTTCGCTTCCAGATCTAGTATGGCAGGTATTATTAAGGCAGTGCTTAATTTGTGTAGGAGCCAGGCCCTTCTCAGGAGGCCTCTGCAGCTTGCATCACCCATGGCCACCTGCCAGGGAAAGTACCAATGCAACTACTAACCATCACACGCCTACGTGTGTGATAATTGTCTATTCCAGGACTCCAACGTTGTCAAAATGGCTTAGGCAGCAAGTATTAGTTGGATTTAATGTATATTGAAATATTAAACACTGCTGTTGGGCTCATTTAAAAATTAGACAGACAGCATCACCATGTGGTGAACTTTCAGTAGTACCGGTTTTGAGAATTGAGTTCCTTTTCCGAACATCGGTGAACACTGGCTGAAATTAAGCACTGATTAAACATAACTGAGGAGAGCCTAGTCTGGATTATTAATTCTTCCAAATGAGTGTAATCTCAAGCACACTCAGGTTATAGTAGATTGAAAATTAGACACTAAGAAAAAATGTAAACTTCTAACCTCGATTGTTTCCATTTGTGTAGTGCGCGACCTGCCACCAGAGTGGCATTGTAGGCTTCTAGTGTGGCCTGCAGATGGCTCAAGTGTGGTTTTGAGTTTTACATCACAGGCAGTGTCTGGTCTCGCATGTGTAGGTGCTGTGTTAGTAGGGTGATTGTGAATGCCCCTCTGTTAGCTGGCTGTGCCGGTTTTGGTTGGTTGCGAGTTTATGATGGGTGACAGCCGGGCCTGCACCAGGCTGCAACAATCCGTGCACATGCCGGTTGTGGAACAGAGCCGGAGGCCGCCAAATCCCTGCCAGGGGCCGCCACGCAAATATGTATCGATCCTCCGAGGTTTGTTTTTATTAAGGATATATATTTGCGTGGCAGCCCCTGGGGTTTGGTGGCCCTGTGCAGGTGCACAGCTTAGCGCCTGTGTTCATCTTAGAAAAAGTGAAATGGTAGGGCATAGAAGCCTCCTCCCTCCTTGCTATGCACCTGGTTCTGGAGCACGTATACTTGGGGTTCACCATTGCACACCAGTGAATGTCTGTCTGTCCTGTCTCACGCGCCTGCAGCCCGTGGCCTGGCGCTGCGGCTGCACTTGACGCCTGTGCTAGTTTTCTTGGTTTCTTCCTAACGCGTGCCCTCTCTTCCCGCAGCCGAGCCTCTGAACACCGCATCCCCATGAACTGACGGAGCGCCCGGGGCCCGTGAGGACCTGCCCGACGTGGGAGGATGCCGCCGGCGGCTGGCAGCATGCCCGTCCTTCTGCCAGCCTTGCTGCTTTGCTTCCTGGCGACGTGGGCACGAGCAGACAGTAAGTACCCTCCAGTCTCACACCCCTGTGCACGTGCGCCAGGCGCTCAATGGATGCTGAACATATGCTTTTATCTTGAATATTCATTCACTGATTCCATCCTTCCACCGCCATTTTGTGCACCAGCTTGCGTGCGCGTGCCCACACTTTAGGAGGGTCCCCACTGGCAACCACCGTGGCTCGTGCGCGGGTTTGCCCAGAGGCAGGCTCTGTCTTAAAAAGAGAGGCCAGCAGGCACAGAGGTAGGGAGGACACTCAACCAGGGGTCCCCTAGCAGGGACACACCCCAGGCCCCCCACCCAGCCCAGGCTGACCCCTGGGCCCCCCAAGCATGAGTTCACCCCTGGCCCCTACTGGGCCCCCCAAGCACCCGCTCACCCCTGGGCCCCCCAAGCACCCGCTCACCCCTGGGCCCCCCAAGTACCCGCTTGGCCCCTGGGCCCCCCCAAGTACCCGCTCACCCGTGGGCCCCCCAAGCACCCGCTCACCCGTGGGCCCCCCAAGCACCCGCTCACCCCTGGGCCACCCGCTCACCCCTGGGCCCCCAAGCACCCGCTCACCCCTGGGCCCCCCAAGCACCCGCTCACCCCTGGGCCCCCCAAGCACCCGCTCACCCCTGGGCCCCCCAAGCACCCGCTCACCCCTGGGCCCCCCAAGCACCCGCTCACCCCTGGGCCCCCCAAGCACCCGCTCACCCCTGGGCCCCCCAAGCACCCGCTCACCCCTGGGCCCCCCAAGCACCCGCTCACCCCTGGGCCCCCCTTAGCACCCGCTCACCCCTGGGCCCCCCCCTAGCACCCGCTCACCCCTGGGCCCCCCCAGCACCCGCTCACCCCTGGGCCCCCCTAGCACCCGCTCACCCCTGGGCCCCCCCAGCACCCGCTCACCCCTGGGCCCCCCCAGCACCCGCTCACCCCTGGGCCCCCCCAGCACCCGCTCACCCCTGGGCCCCCCCAGCACCCGCTCACCCCTGGGCCCCCCTAGCACCCGCTCACCCCTGGGCCCCCCCTAGCACCCGCTCCTCCCTGCGCCCCCCTAGCACCCGCTCCCCCCTAGCACCCACTTCCCCCTATGGCCCCCAAGCAACTGCTCACCCATGGGACCCCAAGCACCCACTCATCCATGGCCCCCCAAGCACCCGCTCACCCCTGGGCCCCCCAAGCACCCGCTCACCCCTGGGCCCCCCCCTAGCACCCGCTCACCCCTGGGCCCCTCTAGCACCCGCTCACCCCTGGGCCCCCCCAGCACCCGCTCACCCCTGGGCCCCCCCAGCACCCGCTCACCCCTGGGCCCCCCCTAGCACCCGTTCACCCCTGCGCCCCCCAAGCACCCTCTCACCCCTGGGCCCCCGTAGCACCCGCGCCCCCCTAGCACCCGCTCCCCCCTGGGCCCCCCTAGCACCCGCTCACCCCTGGGCCCCCTAGCACCTGCTCCCCCCAATCCCCCTTGCGGCCCCCAAGCACCCGCTTACCCATGGGCCCCCAAGCACCCGCTTACCCATGGGCCTCCAAGCACCCGCTTACCCATGGGCCCCCAAGCCTAGGGTCCCTCATGGGCAGGGCACAAGTCGTAAAATAAGATGCGGGGGGGGGGGGGGACTAACCAAGTTGGGTAGTATACAAGTGACATCATGGTGCATCACAGCACAACACAACGGCATCGCAGAAAGTGACATCAGATCTTAACACTTCTCACACATGTTTTGCAGGTCTATCATGAGGGCATTTGAGAGCCCTGAGATTCTGCATCTGGGCTGTGCCAAAAAATTAGAGCATTGAGATTCTCCATCTGGGCTGTGCCAAAAAACCCTGAAGCAAAATGTGGGCCTCAGTTCATACATTTTTTTTTATTTTAACTCTGCCACAAAAAAGTTGGCAACAAGGAGAAACGTAGCAATAAATCTATTCTGCATAATTGATTGCAAAGTCTGCATTTTAAAATATCTTATGGGGTTAAGGCACTTGTTGCAGAGATACTTGTGTACCCAGTAAATCCCAGGGAACAATAATAATTGTACAGTAAATGTGATGGGTAATGCAGTTGCTGGAGAAGATGTATTTTCTCTAGTCCCAGTTTTGAATCAAAGTAGCAGAGGGTTAATGTGTCACCTGCAAGCACATCATCTAACGCGCAGACGACCAGTTTCTTTTTATTTTATGTAACTAGGTAAGTGAGTTATTCCTTTTAACACAGAGATACTTTTGTTACTCTCAGTTCATACATTGTAATCCTTCTACCAAAATAGCAGTATTTGAATTGTTAGTTGTGTAAATACTGGAACAGACTAACACATCTGACATTCTTACCGTGCATGCATAGCTCTTACATTTAAGAATTGAACAAGGTCAAATACATGCCTTTCTTACGCATTTCTGAAGTGATGATGATGAGCTGTGAGCCTGTGTGTCCCCTCCCTTGCATTTGCATCTAGGTGTGGGGCTCTGGTAGCTCCCGGTCAGGATAGTGGACAAAAGGAGCCCAGCTGGTGTCTGAAGCAGCAAAGCCCCCTCTATGCCTGCAAGTTGCTGCTCCAAACGAAAGCAGACATGGTGCAGGCGCTGCTGAATATGGACTGATTTGCATATGTCTGGGTTCAAACTGAAATGGCGTGGGGACACTGGCGTAACAAAACTTGGTGGGGCCGCCCTGCAAGGCACGTGGAGGAGCTCTTGCTGGACACAATCATGAGCTATCCGGCCCGAAAATGTGCTGTGGGGGGGCCCTGGAGCTTGAGGGCCCCCCCACCGCATGGTGGGGGCCTGTTACACCACTGCTTAAGCAGAAAAACAAAAGAAGGAATTTAGGCCCAGATCTCTGTACTGTGGTGAATGTATGTAATTGTTCTGCATTCTGTCCATCAATTGTTCTTTTTGCATTTGTCACCCCGAGTGACGTGGATCCAGTGCTCTCCATGCCACTTGGAGTCAAGCTATCCTGGCTGATGAGGGGTGAAACCCCAAAACCGGTCCTAAGATGCTTGTTTCCAGTCCGGGAAGGACCTGGCCTGGCAGTTCGGGCTGGACTGTTCCCATTGGGCGCAGGGTCGAAACTGATTTGCATATGGTTGGGTTCAAACTGGAATGGCATGGGGAGCAAAAAACGATGGTTTTAGGGCCAGATCTCTGTACTGGGGTGAATGTATGACATTGTTCCTCATTCTGTCCATCAGTTGTTCTTTTAGCCCCCCTATGACCACAGCATGGCATGGGCGTGAGCCCTTGTCCTGGGCCTTCTAAGCTACTGTAACTTAATCTCCTCTGTTCCCCCAAAAAACAATCACCGGGGCCTGTTAACTTTAGAAGCAAGCAGCTTGATCATGAAAGTGGGACCACATGAAAGCCAGACCCTGAAAGCTCTGCTCTGGCTCCCAGGAAATGCCAGGGCCATGTTCTAGCTTTGGTTGAACATTCTTAAAGCGCCTTGAGGCAAAGCACTTGTCCGCTCACAGAAACTGGCAGAGTCCTTCACTCTCCCTCACCTGTGGTCCTTCAAGGGGATGAAGGGGGTGGGGACACACACACACACACAAGGTGTAGGGACACACTCTGGAACACCTTGAACTGCACACACTTGAGTTGTGAACTCACCTACATGTGGAAGAGGAGTGGGGGGGGCGCAAAGATTTTCAGGCACAGTTTCTGTCTTTCCAGTTGGTTCCAACCTCCTCTCTTACGGTAACCTTTTTTTTTTTTTTTTGAAGTAGCCACAGAATAAACATGATACACTTGTTATAACTTTATAATATATTAAATGGAGTGTACCTCAGCCTTCCGCCGCTGGGAGGAGGGTGGATGAGGAATTGCACATTTAGCTCTGACTAGTGTCCAGGTGTGTCCAGTTGTGTGTTCACGCTCCGTTGGTGCATGCAGATGGTCTTTTGAGCACCGTTGTAGTCACTGCTCTTATATTGTAGAGGGGGAGTACTGAGCCTGCAGAGCTCCACAATGCACTGGGTAAAGGGCAACTTATCATGGCCGAGGGGCAGGGCATAGTGCCAACCAAGCCTCCCATAGCAGGGGAAGCTTCACCTGGCCTAGGTTGTTGAATGCATTACAGGGTTCAGAAGTGCACGCCTTGTGGCTTTTACCTTTTCCATGATCTTTGGGGTTGGGGTTGGGGTTGAAGAAAATTGTTAATTGGACCCCAAGCGCAGGTTTCTCTGATTTACTCTTAACTTGAGGGTAATTGCTTAAGTTGAAGATTCCTTCTTCCTTGATCGACTTTAGTTGTTACAAATTGCTTTTGATGGTTGCTCTCTATGATTTTTGTCCTGATGATGACCTAATGAATTAATAGAGGTCGAAACGCTGTTGACGCCTTCCTTTGGCAAATTAATAGGAAGCATACATTGTGTCTTGTTCTGTCATTAGACAGACTTCTTTTGTGTTAGTTTCCCCTCTGCCATTGTTTTATAAATGTTTTACCATTTAATTATTGTGGGTACCTTACTTTATTAGTTCTAATTTCTCTTTAATTTATTGTTGGTGATTGATTGTATGTGGTGTGCTCTGAGTATTTTTTTGAAAATGATTCCCAGAATCATTGTTTCTATAATATTACCTCAAAGGGTGGCTTGGGTGGGAGTATTTGAGATGCTGTGGCCAAAGATATGGGTTGGGTATGAGAATTCAAGATGCTGTGGCTCAAGGGGTGGGCTGGGTGGGAGCATTCAAGATGCTGTGGCTCAAGGGATGGGCTGGGTGGGAGCATTCAAGATGCTGTGGCTCAAGGGATGGGCTGGGTGGGAGCATTCAAGATGCTGTGGCTCAAGGGGTGGGCTGGGTGGGAGCATTCAAGATGCTGTGGCTCAAGGGATGGGCTGGGTGGGAGCATTCAAGATGCTGTGGCTCAAGGGATGGGCTGGGTGGGAGCATTCAAGATGCTGTGGCTCAAGGGATGGGCTGGGTGGGGGCATTCAAGATGCTGTGGCTCAAGGGATGGGCTGGGTGGGAGCATTCAAGATGCTGTGGCTCAAGGGATGGGCTGGGTGGGAGCATTCAAGATGCTGTGGCTCAAGGGATGGGCTGGTTGGGTGCATTCGAGATTCTGTGGCTCAAGGGATGGGCTGGTTGGGTGCATTCGAGATTCTGTGGCTCAAGGGATGGGCTGGTTGGGTGCATTCGAGATTCTGTGGCTCAGATCACTTGGTGGAAAGGGGGTGTTTCGGTGCCACGCAGTGGGAGCCTGAGTAATTAGGGGTGTTGCAGGTATTTCGGCTCAGAGTACAGGTTTCTCAGGGGCCTGGTCTCTCTGAATATTGGTCCCTCAGGTCTGGGGCAGTCCCCAGGAGAGCTCAGCCTCATCTTCCAGATGTTTCTCCTCCTTCTACTGCTCGGCCCGCTCATTTGAGTGCCTTGTGCAGTCCCTGAGCCTCCCCTTGTCCCCCTCTTCCTTGTCCCCCTCTTCCTTGTCCCCCAGGTGTTGTAGGTCCTGCCTGGGGAGGGCCTGCAGGCTTCTCTCCCTGCCCCTCAGCACCCACCGGTATGGTATCTGAAGGTGCTTTTCAACGCCACAAAAGCGCTTACGCAGCTTCCTGTCTTATGCAGCTGCAGCCAGGAGATGATTGAATTTTCTGGGTGACCTGTGCGTCTTCTGTCAGGGTGACTGCGACGCTCCTACTGCCTGGCGCACTCATTTGGCACATTAACACCCCCCTTCCCGGCTTAGTCTACCACTCTTTGCTTCGGTCTACCGCTCTTTAGTTTTCTCTAGATGTCAACCTTTGGTTTACCCTGGTGATGATTGGTTTACTCTACAGCTCTTTGGCTCGGTGTAACCACCAGCCATTGATTTGAATTTGTGTAACTACCGGCCATTGGTTTATTCTACTGTTCCTTAAGTTGGTATAACTACGGCTTGGTGTAAACACCGGCTATTGGCTTATTTTACTGGTCTTTAAGTTGCTGTAACTATGAACTGTTGGTTTATTCTACTGTTTTTCAAGCTGGCGTAGCTACAGCTTTGTGTAACTACCGGCCGTTGGTTTATTCTACTAGTCTACGAGTCGGTGTAACTACCAACCGTTGGTTTATTCTACAGTTCTTAAAGCTATAGCTTGGTGTAACTACCGGCCGTTGATTTATTCTACTAGTTGGTGTAACTAACGAGCGTTGGTTTATTCTACTGTTCAAGCTACAGCTTGGTGTAACTACCGGCCGTTGATTTATTCTACTAGTCTTCGAGTTGGTGTAACTAACAACCATTGGTTTATTCTACTGTTCTTGAAGCTAGTGTAACTACAGCTTGGTGTAACTACCGGCCGTTGGTTTATTCTACTGTTTTTCAAGCTGGTGCAGCTACACCTTAGTGTAACTATCGGCCGTTGGTTTATTCAACTAGTCTACGAGTTGGTGTAACTAACAACCATTGGTTTGTTCTACTGTTCTTCAAGCTGGTGTAACTACAGCTTGGTGTAACTATCGGCCGTTGGTTTATTCTACTGTTTTTCAAGCTGGTGTAGCTACAGCTTAGTGTAACTACCGGCCGTTGGTTTATTCTACGAATTAGTGTTACTAACAACCGTTAGTTTATTCTACTGTTCTTCAAGCTGGTGTAACTACAGCTTGGTGTAACTACTGGCCGTTGGTTTATTCTACTGGTCTACAAGTTAGGGCAACTACCAACCATTGGTTTATTCTACTGTTCTTCAAGCTGGTGTAACTCTGCCAGTGCCGCCAGTAAAAGTACCAAAACACCTACTAACCATCACACCCCTACAAGGGTCATAATTAAGACTATTCCAGGCCACCCAAACCTATAATGATGGTACGAGCAGCAAGTATTCTTTTTTTAATGAATATTGACTTATTAAACACTCCTGTTGGCCTCATGTCAAAATTAGACCGCGCCACCATGTGGTGGACTGTCACAAGAGCGGATGCTGACAAATGCCTGTGCCGAGTGCCAGAAACCACCTGCTCAAAGCGAGCACTGAATCTACCGCTCTTGAGTTTCTAGTAAGTACCGGCCATTGATTTACTCTACTGCCTTTCAGCTTGGTGTAACTACCAGCTATTGGTTTAATCCACTCGTCTTGGGGTTGATGTAACGACCAGCTATTGGTTTAATCTATCGCTCTTGGAGTTGGTGCAAATAACAGCCATTGGTTAACTCTACTGTTGTTTGATTTACTTAGCCACTCACGATCTTGCTGTAGCTACTGGCCTTTGGTTTACTCTCCTGCTCTTTGGTTTACTCTCCTGCTCTTTGGGCTGGAAATGAAAAAAAAAAACTTACCTGGGCTGACCTGCTGCCGCCTCTCCTTCGTTCTCTCTTTCCTGTCTCCCCCGACAGCAGGAGGCATCCGGGCTCCCAAGCTTCCCATAGCCAATCACAATGCTGCAATGCAGCGTTGTGATTGGTCCGGGCACTATGGACGATATTCTAGAGTGCAGTGAATATTATAATATCCAATACCAAAACATTCCTCAAGGGGCAGGCTCTGGGCTCAGCTAAGAGCTGATGCTATAATATTCACTAAACTCTAGAATCTCGCTTTGCTAGGCCTTTGGTTGACATTGTATTTTGCCCATAACTTTGCTTGGGGTGGTCCTAGGAGGATGGGACCATCATAATCATTGAGCATGATATGCTCTTTGCGTTCAAGGCACCTGCTTGGTCCGCTCCCTGGGTTAGGGGGGACCCCAAAATCATCACCTCGCTCATTGCCTGATACTTTTCAAAGTTCATTTTTGTGCATTGGTTATATGCTTTTTAGCAAGTAAAGGTAAAGTTGTTTTATCAAAGGGTTGTGGGTGCAATAGCTTACTCCAGAATTTTTGAATGAATTCTGTGTTTTTCATGTAATGTGTAATGAAACTCCCTTCATCTCATCCCAATTAATAAAACTGAAATCTCACATACCTTTAGTAAAACAACAAATAACTATCTTTGCATGCTAAAATGCATATAGTCAACTCACAAAAGTGAAAATGACAATACAGCAAGCGGTGAGAGAGGTGATGATTTTGGGATCCCCTCTAACCTAGGGAGAGAACCAAGTAGATGCCTTGAAAACAAAGAGCACATCATGCGGATCAATCCCTGCCTTGTTCCGCTCTCCCTCCTCACCCTCTTACCAAGGCACCCCCTTCTCCAGCCCGTATCCCCCCTCATTTCCTCTGGCTCACCTCATTCATTCCCCCCTGTTTTGTTGCCCAGATCCCTTCTTTCTGGCAGCCACCTCCCCCACCATCGCCCCCGTCATTGACCCTCACAATGGTACCTCTTGTGCCAGCCCCTCCACCCCCCCCGCACCCCCTCCCCCATCTTATCCTCTTCCTTCTTTCCGTGTGTTCAGTTCTGTCCCCCCTCCTCCTCTGCTGGCTCTCAGCATCACTCGAGTCCCTTCACCCCTTCTTCTCTCCGAGCCCACCTCCAGGGTCCCCTCAAGCCCCCCACCCCTTCCTTCTCCCTTGGCTCTCCCTCCCCTGTGTCCCTCCACCTCTTGCTTCTCCTCTGGTTCTCGCCTCGCCCCCTTCGCCTCTTCTCTCCCCCCCCCCCCCCACCTCGCACCCTCCTTTCCCGCCTATTTGCACTTGTCTTTCCCGGCGGCGGCCCCAGCAGATTGCATTTGAAGTTTAATTTGATTCCAGGATGGATGGCGGTGTCCGCGCGCTGCGTCTGGCGTCCTCGTCCTCGGGAGCACGCAGGGTTCGGCGCCTGCTGCTGAGGGTTCAGAGGTCATCCTTGTAGCCTGGACATTACACAGACTCGGACATGGCTCCGTACTCTGTCTCCCCAGTAGTACCCACAGTCCTCCTCTTCTCTACATCCCGCACGTCACAGCTCTCCATCTCTTCCTTAGCCAATGGCGCCCTCGCACTCCCCCCTCTTATTGAAAAGTGACCCACATTTACATATTGCCTTTCTGCAAAACACTGCTTTGGCAAAGTTTTATAAAAAGAAGAGGGTGATTGGGGGAGAGTTTCTGACAGGCATGTTTTCCTAACTTTGCTTAGGTAAAAAAAAATATGCACGGATTAGTTCACACTGGTGAAACACACCTGAAAACAAGTGAGGCCACCTCTGCTCAGGCCCCCTGCCCCCGCTCAATCTGCATTCATTAAAGGGTCGGCCCAGTGAGAGAAAGGGAGTGACACCTTTGCCCCCTTGGTAAAAGGGAGGTAACAGAGACCCATCTGCCTCCAGAAAGGTCACTCAGGCACCCACTGGGCCGCTGATGGCATCCGAACAACAGACACCGCCCAAATCACCCCCAGGCTGCCCAAAAAAAGCAGCCTAACTCGGATACCGGCCCCTCGGGCATTTCCCTACTGCTCGCCTTACCAATCCGACCCTGCTGCCACTTCTCCCGTCGCCCTCTTCCTCACCCCAATGTACTCTTCTCCGCTCAACGTCTTCATCCATGGTACTCTCCCCTCATCCTCATCCGTGGTACTCCCCCCTCGTCCTCATTCGTGGTACTCCCCCCCCCCCCCTCGTCCTCATTCGTGGTACTCCCCCCACCCCCTCGTCCTCATCTGTGGTACTCTCCCCTCGTCCTCATCCGTGGTACTCTCCCCTCATCCTCATTCGTGGTACTCCCCACTCGTCCTCATTCGTGGTACTCCCCCCCCCCTCGTCCTCATTCGTGGTACTCTCCCCTCGTCATCATCCGTGGTACTCTCCCCTCGTCCTCATCCGTGGTACTCTCCCCTCGTCCTCATCCGTGGTACTCTCCCCTCTTCCTCATCCGTGGTACTCTCCCCTCTTCCTCATCCATGGTACTCTCCCCTCTTCCTCATCCGTGGTACTCTCCCCCTCTTCCTCATCCGTGGTACTCCCCCCTCATCCTCATTCGTGGTACTCCCCACTCGTCCTCATTCGTGGTACTCCCCCCCCCCCCCCCCTCGTCCTCATTCGTGGTACTCTCCCCTCGTCATCATCCGTGGTACTCTCCCCTCGCCCTCATCCGTGGGACTCTCCCCTCGCCCTCATCCGTGGTACTCTCCCCTCGTCCTCATCCGTGGTACTCTCCCCTCTTCCTCATCCTATGGTACTCTCCCCTCTTCCTCATCCATGGTACTCTCCCGTACTGCCTCAGCCTCAGCATCATGGTACTAGCGACGCGTTCTTCATCAGGTTGTGTACCTTCCCTGATCCCTCCATCCGTCTCGTAGTCCCCCATGGTGCACTTTCCTTGCCATCCTCTCCATCGCCCGTGGTACTGACCGCCTCTTTCCCTCTTCCTCAGCCCCATGATCCTCCCGGCCTCCCTTCCTCGCCCATTGGTACTTTTCCCTGCACCCTTTCTCCTCACCCATGGTACGCCCTCCTCTGTCGCCCTTTCATGTTATCTGTCTGTCTCCCTCAGCCCGTGGTACTCTGTCTGTCTCCCTCAGCCCGTGGTACTCTGTCTGTCTCCCTCAGCCCGTGGTACTCTGTCTGTCTCCCTCAGCCCGTGGTACTCTGTCTGTCTCCCTCAGCCCGTGGTACTCTGTCTGTCTCCTCCAGCCCGTGGTACTCTCTTGCTCTCTCCCTCAGCCCGTGGTACTCTGTCTGTCTCCTCCAGCCCGTGGTACTCTGTCTGTCTCCCTCAGCCCGTGGTACTCTGTCTGTCTCCTCCAGCCCGTGGTACTCTCTTGCTCTCTCCCTCAGCCCGTGGTACTCTGTCTGTCTCCTCCAGCCCGTGGTACTCTGTCTGTCTCCCTCAGCCCGTGGTACTCTGTCTGTCTCCTCCAGCCCGTGGTACTCTGTCTGTCTCCCTCAGCCCGTGGTACTCTCTTGCTCTCTCCCTCAGCCCGTGGTACTCTGTCTGTCTCCTCCAGCCCGTGGTACTCTGTCTGTCTCCCTCAGCCCGTGGTACTCTGTCTGTCTCCTCCAGCCCGTGGTACTCTCTGCCTTTCTCCCTCAGCCCCGCGGTACTCTCTTGCTCTCTCCCTCAGCCCCGCGGTACTCTCTTGCTCTCTCCCTCAGCCCCGCGGTACTCTCTTGCTCTCTCCCTCAGCCCCGCGGTACTCTCTTGCTCTCTCCCTCAGCCCCGCGGTACTCTCTTGCTCTCTCCCTCAGCCCCGCGGTACTCTCTTGCTCTCTCCCTCAGCCCTGTGGCACTCTCTGCCTGTCTCCATCAGCCCATGGTACTCTCTTGCTCTCTCCCTCAGCCCCGCTGTACTCTCTGCCTGTCTCCCTCAGCCCCGCGGTACTCTCTGCCTCTCTCCCTCAGCCCCTTGGTACTCTCTGCCTCTCTCCCTCTCTCCCTCAGCCCCTTGGTACTCTCTGCCTCTCTCCCTCAGCCCCGCGGTACTCTCTGCCTCTCTCCCTCAGCCCGTGGTACTCTCTTGCTCTCTCCCTCAGCCCGTGGTACTCTGTCTGTCTCCCTCAGCCCGTGGTACTCTGTCTGTCTCCTCCAGCCCGTGGTACTCTCTGCCTTTCTCCCTCAGCCCGCGGTACTCTCTTGCTCTCTCCCTCAGCCCCGCGGTACTCTCTTGCTCTCTCCCTCAGCCCCGCGGTACTCTCTTGCTCTCTCCCTCAGCCCCGCGGTACTCTCTTGCTCTCTCCCTCAGCCCCGCGGTACTCTCTTGCTCTCTCCCTCAGCCCCGCGGTACTCTCTTGCTCTCTCCCTCAGCCCCGCGGTACTCTCTGCCTGTCTCCCTCAGCCCATGGTACTCTCTTGCTCTCTCCCTCAGCCCTGCGGTACTCTCTTGCTCTCTCCCTCAGCCCCGCGGTACTCTCTTGCTCTCTCCCTCAGCCAGTGGTACTCTGTCTGTCTCCTCCAGCCCGTGGTACTCTCTGCCTTTCTCCCTCAGCCCGCGGTACTCTCTTGCTCTCTCCCTCAGCCCCGCGGTACTCTCTTGCTCTCTCCCTCAGCCCCGCGGTACTCTCTTGCTCTCTCCCTCAGCCCCGCGGTACTCTCTTGCTCTCTCCCTCAGCCCCGCGGTACTCTCTTGCTCTCTCCCTCAGCCCCGCGGTACTCTCTTGCTCTCTCCCTCAGCCCCGCGGTACTCTCTTGCTCTCTCCCTCAGCCCCGCGGTACTCTCTTGCTCTCTCCCTCAGCCCCGCGGTACTCTCTTGCTCTCTCCCTCAGCCCTGTGGCACTCTCTGCCTGTCTCCCTCAGCCCATGGTACTCTCTTGCTCTCTCCCTCAGCCCCGCTGTACTCTCTGCCTGTCTCCCTCAGCCCCGCGGTACTCTCTGCCTCTCTCCCTCAGCCCCTTGGTACTCTCTGCCTCTCTCCCTCTCTCCCTCAGCCCCTTGGTACTCTCTGCCTCTCTCCCTCAGCCCCGCGGTACTCTCTCCCTCTCTCTCTCAGCCCCTTGGTACTCTCTGCCTCTCTCCCTCAGCCCCGCGGTACTCTCTGCCTCTCTCCCTCAGCCCCGCGGTACTCTCTGCCTCTCTCCCTCAGCCCCTTGGTACTCTCTGCCTCTCTCCCTCTCTCCCTCAGCCCCTTGGTACTCTCTGCCTCTCTCCCTCAGCCCCGCGGTACTCTCTTGCTCTCTCCCTCAGCCCCGCGGTACTCTCTTGCTCTCTCCCTCAGCCCCGCGGTACTCTCTTGCTCTCTCCCTCAGCCCCGCGGTACTCTCTTGCTCTCTCCCTCAGCCCCGCGGTACTCTCTTGCTCTCTCCCTCAGCCCCGCGGTACTCTCTTGCTCTCTCCCTCAGCCCCGCGGTACTCTCTTGCTCTCTCCCTCAGCCCTGTGGCACTCTCTGCCTGTCTCCCTCAGCCCATGGTACTCTCTTGCTCTCTCCCTCAGCCCCGCTGTACTCTCTGCCTGTCTCCCTCAGCCCCGCGGTACTCTCTGCCTCTCTCCCTCAGCCCCTTGGTACTCTCTGCCTCTCTCCCTCAGCCCCTTGGTACTCTCTGCCTCTCTCCCTCAGCCCCGCGGTACTCTCTCCCTCTCTCCCTCAGCCCCTTGGTACTCTCTGCCTCTCTCCCTCAGCCCCGCGGTACTCTCTGCCTCTCTCCCTCAGCCCCGCGGTACTCTCTGCCTCTCTCCCTCAGCCCCTTGGTACTCTCTGCCTCTCTCCCTCTCTCCCTCAGCCCCTTGGTACTCTCTGCCTCTCTCCCTCAGCCCCGCGGTACTCTCTCCCTCTCTCCCTCAGCCCCTTGGTACTCTCTCCCTCTCTCCCTCAGCCCCGCGGTACTCTCTGCCTCTCTCTCTCAGCCCCGCGGTACTCTCTGCCTCTCTCCCTCAGCCCCTTGGTACTCTCTGCCTCTCTCCCTCAGCCCCGCGGTACTCTCTGCCTGTCTCCCTCAGCCCCGCGGTACTCTCTGCCTGTCTCCCTCAGCCCCGCGGTACTCTCTGCCTGTCTCCCTCAGCCCCGCGGTACTCTCTGCCTGTCTCCCTCAGCCCCGCGATACTCTCTGCCTGTCTCCCTCAGCCCTGCGGTACTCTCTGCCTCTCTCCCTCAGCCCCGCAGTACTCGCTGCCTCTCTCCCTCAGCCCCGCAGTACTCGCTGCCTCCCTCCCTCAGCCCCGCTGTACTTTCTGCCTCTCTCCCTCAGCCCCGCAGTATTCTGCCTGCCTCCCTCCCTCAGCCCCGCAGTACTCGCTGCCTCCCTCCCTCAGCCCCACTGTACTCGCTGCCTCCCTCCCTCAGCCCCGCAGTACTCTCTGCCTCCCTCCCTCAGCCCCGCAGTACTCTCTCCCTCCCTCCCTCAGCCCCGCAGTACTCGCTGCCTCCCTCCCTCAGCCCCACTGTACTCTGCCTCTCTCCCTCAGCCCCGCAGTACTCTCTGCCTCTCTCCCTCAGCCCCACAGTACTCTCTGCCTCTCTCCCTCAGCCCCACGGTACTCTCTGCCTCTCTCCCTCAGCCCCGCAGTACTCTCTGCCTCCCTCCGCCCCGCAGTACTCTCTGCCTCTCTCCCTCAGCCCCACGGTACTCTCTGCCTCTCTCCCTCAGCCCCACGGTACTCTCTGCCTCTCTCCCTCAGCCCCACGGTACTCTCTGCCTCTCTCCCTCAGCCCGCGGTACTCTCTTGCTCTCTCCCTCAGCCCCGCGGTACTTTCTGCCTCTCTCCCTCAGCCCCGCAGTACTCTGCCTGCCTCCCTCCCTCAGCCCCGCAGTACTCGCTGCCTCCCTCCCTCAGCCCCACTGTACTCTGCCTCTCCCTCAGCCCCGCAGTACTCGCTGCCTCCCTCCCTCAGCCCCGCAGTACTCGCTGCCTCTCTCCCTCAGCCCCGCAGTACTCTCTGCCTCCCTCCCTCAGCCCCGCAGTACTCTCTCCCTCCCTCCCTCAGCCTCGCAGTACTCGCTGCCTCCCTCCCTCAGCCCCACTGTACTCTGCCTCTCTCCCTCAGCCCCGCAGTACTCTCTGCCTCTCTCCCTCTGCCCCACAGTACTCTCTGCCTCTCTCCCTCAGCCCCACGGTACTCGCTGCCTCCCTCCCTCAGCCCCACTGTACTCTGCCTCTCTCCCTCAGCCCCGCAGTACTCTCTGCCTCTCTCCCTCAGCCCCACAGTACTCTCTGCCTCTCTCCCTCAGCCCCACGGTACTCTCTGCCTCTCTCCCTCAGCCCCGCAGTACTCTCTGCCTCCCTCCGCCCCGCAGTACTCTCTGCCTCTCTCCCTCAGCCCCACGGTACTCTCTGCCTCTCTCCCTCAGCCCCACGGTACTCTCTGCCTCTCTCCCTCAGCCCCACGGTACTCTCTGCCTCTCTCCCTCAGCCCGCGGTACTCTCTTGCTCTCTCCCTCAGCCCCGCTGTACTTTCTGCCTCTCTCCCTCAGCCCCGCAGTACTCTGCCTGCCTCCCTCCCTCAGCCCCGCAGTACTCGCTGCCTCCCTCCCTCAGCCCCACTGTACTCTGCCTCTCCCTCAGCCCCGCAGTACTCGCTGCCTCCCTCCCTCAGCCCCGCAGTACTCTCTGCCTCCCTCCGCCCCGCAGTACTCTCTGCCTCTCTCCCTCAGCCCCACGGTACTCTCTGCCTCTCTCCCTCAGCCCCACGGTACTCTCTGCCTCTCTCCCTCAGCCCCACGGTACTCTCTGCCTCTCTCCCTCAGCCCGCGGTACTCTCTTGCTCTCTCCCTCAGCCCCGCTGTACTTTCTGCCTCTCTCCCTCAGCCCCGCAGTACTCTGCCTGCCTCCCTCCCTCAGCCCCGCAGTACTCGCTGCCTCCCTCCCTCAGCCCCACTGTACTCTGCCTCTCCCTCAGCCCCGCAGTACTCGCTGCCTCCCTCCCTCAGCCCCGCAGTACTCGCTGCCTCTCTCCCTCAGCCCCGCAGTACTCTCTGCCTCCCTCCCTCAGCCCCACAGTACTCTCTGCCTCTCTCCCTCAGCCCCGCAGTACTCTCTGCCTCCCTCCGCCCCGCAGTACTCGCTGCCTCCCTCCCTCAGCCCCACTGTACTCTGCCTCTCCCTCAGCCCCGCAGTACTCGCTGCCTCCCTCCCTCAGCCCCGCAGTACTCGCTGCCTCTCTCCCTCAGCCCCGCAGTACTCTCTGCCTCCCTCCCTCAGCCCCGCAGTACTCTCTCCCTCCCTCCCTCAGCCCCGCAGTACTCGCTGCCTCCCTCCCTCAGCCCCACTGTACTCTGCCTCTCTCCCTCAGCCCCGCAGTACTCTCTGCCTCTCTCCCTCAGCCCCACAGTACTCTCTGCCTCTCTCCCTCAGCCCCACGGTACTCTCTGCCTCTCTCCCTCAGCCCCGCAGTACTCTCTGCCTCCCTCCGCCCCGCAGTACTCTCTGCCTCTCTCCCTCAGCCCCACGGTACTCTCTGCCTCTCTCCCTCAGCCCCACGGTACTCTCTGCCTCTCTCCCTCAGCCCGTGGTACTCTCTGCCTTTCTCCCTCAGCCCGCGGTACTCTCTTGCTCTCTCCCTCAGCCCCGCGGTACTCTCTTGCTCTCTCCCTCAGCCCCGCGGTACTCTCTTGCTCTCTCCCTCAGCCCCGCGGTACTCTCTTGCTCTCTCCCTCAGCCCCGCGGTACTCTCTTGCTCTCTCCCTCAGCCCCGCGGTACTCTCTTGCTCTCTCCCTCAGCCCCGCGGTACTCTCTTGCTCTCTCCCTCAGCCCTGTGGCACTCTCTGCCTGTCTCCCTCAGCCCATGGTACTCTCTTGCTCTCTCCCTCAGCCCCGCTGTACTCTCTGCCTGTCTCCCTCAGGCCCGCGGTACTCTCTGCCTCTCTCCCTCAGCCCCTTGGTACTCTCTGCCTCTCTCCCTCTCTCCCTCAGCCCCTTGGTACTCTCTGCCTCTCTCCCTCAGCCCCGCGGTACTCTCTCCCTCTCTCCCTCAGCCCCTTAGTACTCTCTGCCTCTCTCCCTCAGCCCCGCGGTACTCTCTGCCTCTCTCCCTCAGCCCCGCGGTACTCTCTGCCTCTCTCCCTCAGCCCCTTGGTACTCTCTGCCTCTCTCCCTCTCTCCCTCAGCCCCTTGGTACTCTCTGCCTCTCTCCCTCAGCCCCGCGGTACTCTCTCCCTCTCTCCCTCAGCCCCTTGGTACTCTCTCCCTCTCTCCCTCAGCCCCGCGGTACTCTCTGCCTCTCTCCCTCAGCCCCGCGGTACTCTCTGCCTCTCTCCCTCAGCCCCTTGGTACTCTCTGCCTCTCTCCCTCAGCCCCGCGGTACTCTCTGCCTGTCTCCCTCAGCCCCGCGGTACTCTCTGCCTGTCTCCCTCAGCCCCGCGGTACTCTCTGCCTGTCTCCCTCAGCCCCGCGGTACTCTCTGCCTGTCTCCCTCAGCCCTGCGGTACTCTCTGCCTCTCTCCCTCAGCCCCGCAGTACTCGCTGCCTCTCTCCCTCAGCCCCGCAGTACTCGCTGCCTCCCTCCCTCAGCCCCGCTGTACTTTCTGCCTCTCTCCCTCAGCCCCGCAGTACTCTGCCTGCCTCCCTCCCTCAGCCCCGCAGTACTCGCTGCCTCCCTCCCTCAGCCCCACTGTACTCTGCCTCTCCCTCAGCCCCGCAGTACTCGCTGCCTCCCTCCCTCAGCCCCGCAGTACTCGCTGCCTCTCCCTCAGCCCCGCAGTACTCGCTGCCTCTCCCTCAGCCCCGCAGTACTCTCTGCCTCCCTCCCTCCCTCAGCCCCGCAGTACTCGCTGCCTCCCTCCCTCAGCCCCACTGTACTCTGCCTCTCTCCCTCAGCCCCGCAGTACTCTCTGCCTCTCTCCCTCAGCCCCACAGTACTCTCTGCCTCTCTCCCTCAGCCCCACGGTACTCTCTGCCTCTCTCCCTCAGCCCCGCAGTACTCTCTGCCTCCCTCCGCCCCGCAGTACTCTCTGCCTCTCTCCCTCAGCCCCACGGTACTCTCTGCCTCTCTCCCTCAGCCCCACGGTACTCTCTGCCTCTCTCCCTCAGCCCCACGGTACTCTCTGCCTCTCTCCCTCAGCCCCACGGTACTCTCTGCCTCTCTCCCTCAGCCCCACGGTACTCTCTGCCTCTCTCCCTCAGCCCCACGGTACTCTCTGCCTCTCTCCCTCAGCCCCACAGTACTCTCTGCCTCTCTCCCTCAGCCCCACGGTACTCTCTGCCTCTCTCCCTCAGCCCATGGTACTCTCTTGCTCTCTCCCTCAGCCCCGCGGTACTCCATGTATCCAACAGTGTCAATCAATTGGCCTTCGGTATAATGTGGAGATACAAAGTATGCAAGTGTTTGTCAATGGGCCTTCTATCGAATGGGGAAATACAATGTATCCAGCAGTGTTGCTAAATGCAACATCTGTACAATGAAGAGATACAAAGGGCCCATCAGTGTCATCAATGGACCATCTCATTAAGGTGGGGATACAAAGTATCCGAGTGTCAGTTCCATGGCCCTTTTGTAGACCGCAGAGATACAGGGTATCCATCATTGTCAGACAGTCTTTGTCCCAGGTTAGAATGTAGGGCTACAATGTGTCCAGCAGTGTCAGTCACAAACCAACTGTAGAATGGGTTATTACACCTCCCCAAAGGAGGCTTGATGCAAGTTAACAAGCACACAACATGAATACTACCTGACCTTCGTGCATTAAAACCAGGGCCGGACTGGGAACCAAAACCGGCCCTGTTATATTGCTCGGCTGACGTTTTGGGGTGCGACCGCTCTCTTTGCCAGGGCCCGTTTTTGGCCAATTTTGTTACAGGGCCGTTTTTGCAGCTGTGCGATTTTGCAAAACCGGCCCCACCCATGCAGCGATAGCCCGGTGCCCGCAACGGCCAGTCCGGGCCTGATTAAAACTGTACATTATGCAGAGATTTTAAAAGCGCCATGAGCCTATATGTATACTTTCTGCTAGACTGAATGACGGCTGTTGTAAAGCGCTCCAATACCTTCGGGTCTTGCCAGCGCTATATTAAACTCCTAAATAAATAAATGTGACTGTCATTGTCCCACGTGTAGACGGTGGAGTTAAAAGTATCCGCAGTGTCAGACATTCTAACACAGCAATCAAACCGAAGTCCAATGGCGACACTTCAGCCCAGTGGGTTGTGCGCTGTTGTGGTGTTTCATCCAGAAACATATATTTACAAGAAAGCAGTTACTTGGTGTTAAAAGTATTTCTGTTATTGTGGTCTCCTTAGACACACGTTTACAGCTTAATCTACCCTTACGAGTCTTCTGCCCCAGAACTGGCCTGCCATTGGCCGCCCCTGAGCATACCAGAGCTGTGAAAAGTTTTGAGAAGGACTTGCACAGCTTAGTGGATCCAAATGTAACCTTATTTCTATGGTCTGTGGCGTGCTCCCAGGGATGAACGCGGTCTGTGCCAACCAGCGTAAATAACAAAAGACTGCTACAAGGCTCCCCCAACTTGGAGGAAGACTCCCCGGTGCACAGCGCTCAAGTGACTACAAAGTCTTAATATTTATGCACAGTTCATCATGAACTTGAATCAGCAAAGTTGAGAAATTCCACGTTTTTAATCCAAACTCATTGATTTCATGAGTGAGTGCTTCATAAATGTTTGAAATATGGTTCACAAACGAGTTCCAACATAAGTCATCCAAAATTAACGATCCCAATGCATTTTGGGCTAATCAATAGCCCTTCTTCAGGGGAATGCTGTAGATCAGTGGTTCCCAAACTTTTGACTCCTGAGGACCCCCACTGAATCACTACTGGAAGCCGGGGACCCCCAAGCAATTTGTACAATTTCAATAAAAAAAAATTAAAACAGTAATTCGCAAAAAATACACAAACAAGTACACACCAAACAAATACTTGCATTACTAAAGCTTTTATTATTTACAGTGTGTGTTAATTTGGTAATGCGAAGATCTGACCGTCACCACATTGGTTTTGCACTCTCTTCAGTGCTCTTTGGGCATGATAATCCGCAAGTTCATGCATATAAACTGACTGCCAATGTATTTGTTTTAAAAAAATGGGTGGCACTCGGGGACACCACCACATCACTCTGGGGGACACCACCACATCACTCTGGGGGACACCACCACATCACTCTGGGGGACACCACCACATCACTCTGGGGGGTCACCACCACATCACTCGGGGACACCACCACATCACTTGGGGGCACCACCACATCACTCGGGGGCACCACCACATCACTCGGGGACACCACCACATCACTCGGGGGCACCACCACATCACTCGGGGGCACCACCACATCACTCGGGGGCACCACCACATCACTCGGGGGCACCACCACATCACTCGGGGGCACCACCACATCACTCGGGGGCACCACCACATCACTCGGGGGCACCACCACATCACTCGGGGGCACCACCACATTACTCTGGGGCAACACCACCACATTACTCTGGGGCAACACCACCACATTACTCTGGGGCAACACCACCACATTACTCAGGGGCACCACCACATTACTCTGGGGCACCACCACATTACTCTGCGGCACCCCCACATTACTCTGCGGCACCCCCACATCCCTCTGGGACACCACCACATTACTCTGGGGCAACACCACATTACTCTGGGGCAACACCACATTACTCTGGGGCAACACCACATTACTCTGGGGCAACACCACATTACTCTGGGGCAACACCACATTACTCTGGGGCAACACCACCACATTACTCTGGGGCAACACCACCACATTACTCTGGGGCAACACCACCACATTACTCTGGGGCAACACCACCACATTACTCTGGGGCACCACCACATTACTCTGCGGCACCCCCACATCCCTCTGGGACACCACCACATCCCTCTGGGGCACCACCACATCCCTCTGGGGCACCACCACATCACTCTGGGGGACACCACCACATCACTCAGCCCAACCACATCATCACTCAGCACCACAACAGCACTCGTCCTTTCTTGCTACCAACAAGCATTGCCATAGCCAATAGGACTCGCATTAGGAAAGTGTAAGCTAATGGCTTTGTGAATAACAATGCTATTAATTTATATATTTTCAAAGCCAACACATATTAAAAATACAATACCAATAGCTCACAATTTCCTAATGCGAGACCTATTGCATTGTAAATGCTTGTTTAAATGATTCTTATGCTGCGTGTGTCAGACTGGCCTGTAGGGAAACCCGCAGATAGAGAGACAGAACTGTGCTCATAGTTGTTGAATGTCACTCCTAATTACAGACTTGATGCTTCTCACCGCGCTCGTGTATTTTCTTCATGATAAACCCACGTGTAAATGTGCAATAATGATCATTAACTCATTTTCTGTGGGCACCTTTAGTGTCGCTCCAGGGTACTGCACCGGGGACACTTGGGAAATGTCACGCTTTCCCACGTGTGGTGTGAGCATCTTGTTCCACAGGCTTGCTCTCAGTCCTATTACTGACTGTTGCACTTTTTAGAGAGAGAGAAGGTATGTAAAGCGCTCTGATACCTACGGGTAAAGCTAGCGATATATAACACTTTTAAAATTAAAATAAAATTAGGGCACAGGGAAGTCCCCACCACAACGTTTACGAATGTGCTATTCTTAACCTCTGACTCTGACTCTCAGCTGGATCAAACTGAGGAATGTGAAGAAAGTGGTTGCCTGTGTCTGCGCATCAATCCTTAAGCCATGAAATTCTAGGCCTTAGTTATATTAATTTATAGTGAAGTGTGCAGCAGATGAAAAGACAAAAAGTAAAGGGGAAGGGTCATCAGTAAAGAAGATTGTACCTGGAAATATACAGTCACTACTGGGTATGGTTTAAGAAGCTTTTGCAGTCAGCGAAAGGAAAGGAAAAGATTAAAATGCATGAATCATTTTAACTTCAGGGCAGTTGTGACAAGTGCACTTATTTACAAATATAATTACTCATTTGGTATGCTGTAGTCCTGAGTGAATGCGTCACAGATTTTGTACTGCTTTAAAATATACCCACACAAACACGCACACACAAACACGCGCACACGAATTAAAAACTTACATGCAGTTCCAGCCTCCAATGCTCTTCTATCTCGCCACGCTGCTGCTTTCAGGGCAAATGGGGACAGATAGCAAAATGCCCTGGGCCTGGTCACAAACAGAACAGGAAACGCAATAAGGGCAATCACCCTTCAGCTTGCACCTATAGCTGAAGGGTGATTAGCTGCTGTCTTGCTGCCCAGGCCCCAGGCGCCAGCAACATTCACACCTCTCTACTGTACTGGGGGCCAGATTGTATTGCAGTCTTGCTGCCCGGCGCCAAGTACATTAACACCTCATAAGCCTTTTGGTTTTTTACCGACGTTAGGCACTCAAGTCCTGCGGACCCCCTGGGAATGTGTCACGGACCCCTGGGGGTCCGCGGACCACACTTTGGGAAACGCTGCTGTAGATGATCACATCGGAATAGAAGCCAGGTCACAGGAACGGTTATCCACCTATACGGAGTCCCTCATTCGGTAACCGGCTCAAAACCGGCTTTGAGCCGGTTACCGAATGAGGGACTCCGTATAGGTGGATAACCGTTCCTGTGACCTGGCTTCTATTCCGATGTGATCATCTACAGCATTCCCCTGAAGAAGGGCTATTGATTAGCCCGAAATGCATTGGGATCGTTAATTTTGGATGACTTATGTTGGAACTCGTTTGTGAACCATATTTCAAACATTTGTGAAGCACTCACTCATGAAATCAATGAGTTTGGATAAAAAACGTGGAATTTCTCAACTTTGCTGATTCAAGTTCATGATGAACTGTGCATAAATATTAAGACTTTATAGTCACTTGAGCGCTGTGCACCGGGGAGTCTTCCTCCAAGTTGGGGGAGCCTTGTAGTAGTCATACCAGAGCTGTGGCCATTTTGGGTGCAGTGCAAGTTTAACAGAAGGCTGGTACCAGAAGAAATGGAACACAAACTAATGATTATTGCTCAGAAATATCTTTTATCACACTCTATAGAATTACAATGTATATCTTAGATGCTACAAATAAAACTAGGTGCTTATAGCTACGGCCAGTCAAACTCCGCACCTCAGATTTTTCTGTGAAAAATGCAGGTTTTAGTTTCTTGGAGATGATGGACAGTTTGCTAATTTTTCTGTGGAACCATCAGAAAGAGGGCGGTGGTGGGGAGTGATGTGTGTGGTTCTGGCCTGCATCACTGCAGCCATGCCAGGGGCACCCACTCAGATTGCAGCAGCTGAGCAGAGTTGCAAGGTGAGATGGTGAGCGGACACCTGCACGGCGAGTCCTTGCTGGGAGGTCACTCGGTCCAGTCCCTCACTCACCCAGTGACCCCTAACCCTGTAACTGAGTGCAGTAGGCGCGTGTGTGCTGTCAGGTGTACACACTCGCAAGCAGTCCTGAGGAAAGGGACCGTAGTGCAAGTGCCCCCACACCGGAACACTGAGGCTGCTGATGTATGAGAGGGACCCAGACCTTGGCACCAGGACCCACCGATGGGTGCTGAAGAGGTGCATGCGATGGGGGTGGGGGGGGCATGAAACACGTATATTGACCCTGCCATCCAGCAAGGTGGCAATGCCTAGACCCATCCGGAACTGGGCTCCGATGAAGAAGCGATCCTGAGAGGGAACCAGCTCGAACGAACACCCTGGCCTTTACCAAGACACATGAGAAGACCCGAGATCCGGAACCTTCTGAACATGTAAAAAAAAGTCCGGTGAAGAGAAGCCCCCTTGACCAAACAGTCACATTGGAAATGCAAGGATTGCTTTTCGAGGTACTTTTTTCATTAACTTTGGCACCAATCTGATTGTGACTTTTTTTTCAATGCAATCCTTTCAGCAAATTTACCTTCTTTTCCCACATCAATGTGCAAATATTACAGCAGCTTTTCAGATATCCTACAGATTTGAACAGTTTGTATTAATGTTCCACCTGCTCTGGATAAAGGACCCTCACTAGATTTGACACAAAGGCGGCGGTGACTGCCTCCATAGAACTGAATGCTCCAATGTTATTCAATGGAGTAATCTTCATCTGTAGGTGTGTACGCGAGCTCTTCGTTAACGCGTGTACTGGACACGCATTCTTACGTAGCTATGTTGGAGCACACGGCTTCTCATTCTCAGTTCAGACTGAGTGCAGCGTTTCAGCATGGCCTTTTATCTTTTGGGTGGTGACATTTTTTCACATCCTATCGGTCCGTTGTGGTGGGCGCCATTAATATGGAATGAGTGTTTTGTGCGCCAGATGGAGTGTGCGTCACAAGATGTCTGCACTTCACTGCTTTCACGCCAAAGCCCCGTATCGAAAGGCCGGGGCGTTTTGTGCTTTTTCTACCCTTCTTGTCATCACTGGAGATGTACTTTGCTTTTGTCTGGTAATTGATTTGTCATATTGTCTTAGGGCAGGAATGTGTTGCGTAGAGCGCGTTGTAGTGGAAGGCTTACAGATGTTTAATAATGCTTGTTTTTATTTTTAGGTCTTCGATTAATCAAGGACCTTTAATACCTTTTTAGGTGCTCTCTTCCACCATTGGTCATACATTTGTATTTTTTTTTTTGTTTGTTTTACACAGTACTACAACGGCTCGGCGCTAGGGCTGGGCATATCTCGCCTTATTCCGTGTAGCTGAATTATGTGGAATTACCCAAATATTCCATGAGATTGCGCAAAACTGCACGAGAAGAGTGATTCTGCATTTAGCACTATTTTCTTATGGCAAAAATGATCTCTCGCGGACGCAAGGATGAGTTTTAGCCAAGAAATAGAGCTAAGGGTAGGAGGACATCAGTAGCATGTGTGAGCAGCCACTCAGGCTCGCTAAACTTGCACTTGGAGTAGGATTTAACCCCAATTTAGCGCAAAATGCAACAGAACATGAATAACCCGAGCGGCCACTCACGCTCGCTAAATGTGGTCTTGCTGTGGGATTTTTTTTCCCCCCATTACTAATTACTCAAGCAGGCGCAATTGCAATATTATCGGTAAATCCGCATCGAAGAGCAATGCAGAATTACTGAGATTACTCGGGCGTAACTGAAATTCCGCCCAGGCCTGCTCGGAACAGTTTTTGAATGGTTAATTTCTTTGCGAGTGACGTTCTGTCCTTTCACACCCACATACAAAGTAGCTCCCTTCAGTGCCAAGGTTATGACAATGTGTATTTTTGTATACTAAAAACCTGTTTTTACTCTTGTCCAATGTTATTGTTAAGTTATCGAGTGTCTTGCAGCTCCTACCCGCCCCACCAATAAAGTTTTACTAAAACCATGACGAAACACTCATTGACAAAGCCAGCATTCTGGCAGCCAATGCCAGACCGATTTGCTTTGCCAATGCTTGTTCTTAATAATTTCAATAATCCCACGCCAGGCTACATTGTGTTGAGCTGACCCTTCCTTAACTGTTACTAATGTGCCGTGGCCAGTCAAGTCGGTCTCTTGCGTCGCTTCCGGCCGCGTGCAGGCAGCGGTGGATGACGTTTTGGTCTGAACCAGGACACGGGTGTTTTATTTCCGGGGTGCTTTACGGTGCAGTATTTTTTGGTGTTGAAAACTGGGACCGGCAGTAGCAACACTGTCACATTTTCTATTGTTACCCATAGTTAATCCACTGTCCTTGTCCACCGTGGTGCCTGTTATTTAAGTGTGGTGCATTGAGCCTGTTTTAGCTGCTTGTCCCCCCTTATGTGATTCAAGTCAGAACACAGTGACTAGATTAAAGTCTTAATTACTGCTGGGTGGTGAGCTTTCATTTGATAAATGGCATAATATGTGTTTGAATCGTTCTTTAATCTAATGCAGTTCAAGCAAAATGTAATCCAGCAAAGGTTTAAAGTCTTAATCTAATGTTTGGTCGAGTACTGTGTGTAATCAAATGCACTGCAAGTGACTAAGTAATTCATGCGGCAGTGACCTTTAATGCCTGGCACTGTTCTTGTGATAATCTTCTGTAACCTAATGCTGGGCAAATGAGTTGTAATAATTATAATTAATTGGATACACAATAATGCACTGAAAGTAATTTTCTGTGTCACAGTCAAGGTCAGAGGAACCCGAGTAATCTAATGCTTAATTTGTACCGGTGTTTGCAGGTGTTGGGCACTGGCACTTATTTTTGGGAACCAGGGCTTATTGTTTTTCACACTTTGACCCCAAAGTGAGAGAGGAAGGTAGACAGGGAAGAGAGAATGGGTGGAGGAAACGGAACATGGAAGAGTGAGACATTAAGTGTTGTGTGGTGGAAGAAGGCAGCATGAGGTGGAGGTGAGACCAGGGAGTCTTGGTACCATCAACCCTGACATTTTCACTGTGTAGGGAGAGCTTCTAGGGAGACCCTTGGCTCCAGCACCTATTTCTGTTTCCAAAATAAGCACTGGAGTAATCTACTTCCATAATCTAATAAAGTGCAAAGTAATCAGTAACCTGTTGTATAATGTACATTATCCCAGTCAAAGCAATCAACCTCAGTCATTCTATGTAAGATAATGTAATGGGGCGTTATCCAGGGCAGATTGAAGTTATTGGTCCAATCCCGTCTGTCATGTGTTGCAGAGTAATGCAGTCCTTCAGTGCAATGCAAGGAAGTGTAGTTATATCAAAGTGAGCTACAGTATGGGTGAATTAACAGGAGCAAACTCCGTCTGTAATCTAATGTTGGGTAAAGTAATCTGTAATTGCAGGGTGTTCTAAGTAATCTCAACTTTAATGCAGGGTTTGTAATCTTCACAACAGTCTTCCATAATCTAGTACAGGGTAAAGTTCACTTTTTGTTTATCTAAATGGTTCTAACATACAAAACATACGATCGTAAAAAGCATGCTGAAATCTTCTGCAACTGAACCTTGCATGTCAACCACGCGTATATGCAAGGAACTGTTTGTGGTGGGAACTTGCTCTGCTGCTTTGGCTGTAGTCATGCGTGAGAAAGAAGCTTGCACTTCTGCTTTGGCTGCACTTCTGCTTTGGCTGTAGTCATGCGTGAAAAAGAAGCTTGCTCTTCTGCTTTGGCTGTAGTCATGCGTGAGAAAGAAGCTTGCACTTCTGCTTTGGCTGTACTCTAGCGTGAGAAGGAAGCTTGCGCTGCTGCTTTGATTGTGCATGTGAGAAGCTTGCACTGATGCTTTGATTGTGGTTGTGCATGTGAGAGAAGCTTGCACTGCTGTTTTGGCTGTACTCATGCGTGAGAAAGAAGCTTGCGCTGATGCTTTGGCTGTACGTATGAGATGAGCTTGAGCTGCTGCTTTGATTGTGCTTGTGAGTGTGAGTGAAGCTTGCACTGCTGCTTTGGCTGTATCTGTGAGTATGCGATGAGCTTGGGCTGCTGCTTTGATTGTGCTTGTGAGTGAAGCTTGCACTGCTGCTTTGGCTGAACTTGTGAGTATGAGATGAGCTTGCGCTGCTGCTTTGATTGTGAGTGTGAGAGAAGCTTGCACTGCTGCTTTGATTGTGTTTGTGAGAAGCTTGCACTGCTGCTTTGATTGTGAGTGTGAGAAGCTTGCACTGCTGCTTTGATTGTGAGTGTGAGAAGCTTGCACTGCTGCTTTGATTGTGTTTGTGAGTGTGAGAGAAGCTTGCACTGCTGCTTTGATTGTGTTTGTGCGTGTGAGAGAAGCTTGCACTGCTGCTTTGATTGTGAGTGTGAGAAGCTTGCACTGCTGCTTTCATTGTGAGTGTGAGTGAGAGAAGCTTGCACTGCTGCTTTGATTGTGCGTGTGAGAGAAGCTTGCACTGCTGCTTTGATTGTGTTTGTGCGTGTGAGAAGCTTGCACTGCTGCTTTGATTGTGCGTGTGAGAGAAGCTTGCACTGCTGCTTTGTGCATGTGAGAAGCTTGCACTGCTGCTTTGTGCGTGAGAAGCTTGCACTGCTGCTTTGATTGTGTTTGTGCGTGTTAGAAAAGCTTGCACTGCTGCTTTGATTGTGCTTGTGTGTTAGAGAAGCTTGCACTGCTGCTTTGGCTGTACTTGTGAGTATGAGATGAGCTTGAGCTGCTGCTTTGTGTGTGTGAGTGAAGCTTGCACTGCTGCTTTGATTGTGCTTGTGAGTGTGAGAGAAGCTTGCACT
Organism: Lissotriton helveticus; assembly: GCF_964261635.1. Classification (NCBI taxonomy): domain Eukaryota; kingdom Metazoa; phylum Chordata; class Amphibia; order Caudata; family Salamandridae; genus Lissotriton; species Lissotriton helveticus. The sequence continues at coordinate 169,224,091 of NC_136057.1, forward strand.
GCTTCTTTGGCTGTAATTGCAAGTGTGAGAGAAGCTTGCACTGCTGCTTTGGCTGTACTTGTGAGTGTGAGATGAGCTTGAGCTGCTGCTTTGATTGTGCTTGTGAGTGAAAGAAGCTTGCACTGCTGCTTTGGATGTACTTGCGAGTATGAGATGATCTTGAGCTGCTGCTTTGATTGTGCTTGTGAGTGTGAAAGAAGCATGCACTGCTGCTTTGGCTGTACTTGTGAGTGAGATGAGCTTGAGCTGCTGCTTTGATTGTGCTTGTGAGTGTGAAAGAAGCTTGCACTGCTGCTTTGGCTGTACTTGTGAGTATGAGATGAGCTTGAGCTGCTGCTTTGATTGTGTGAGTGAAGCTTGCACTGCTGTTTTGGCTGTAGTCATGCGTGAGAAAGAAGCTTGCGCTGCTGCTTTGGCTGTAGTCATGCGTGAGAAAGAAGCTTGCACTGCTGCTTTGGCTGTACCTGTGAGTATGCGATGAGCTTGAGCTGCTGCTTTGATTGTGCTTGAGTGTGAGAGAAGCTTGCACTGCTGCTTTGATTGTGTTTGTGAGTGTGAGAGAAGCTTGCACTGCTGCTTTGTGTGTGAGAGAAGCTTGCACTGCTGCTTTGATTGTGCTTGTGAGTGTGAAAGAAGCTTGCACTGCTGCTTTGCCTGTATTTGTGAGTATGAGATGAGCTTGAGCTGCTGCTTTGATTGTGCTTGAGTGTGAGAGAAGCTTGCACTGCTGCTTTGATTGTGAGTGTGAGAAGCTTGCACTGCTGCTTTGATTGTGCGTGTGAGAAGCTTGCACTGCTGCTTTGATTGTGCGTGTGAGAAGCTTGCACTGCTGCTTTGATTGTGCGTGTGAGAAGCTTGCACTGCTGCTTTGATTGTGCGTGTGAGAGAAGCTTGCATTGCTGCTTTGATTGTGCATGTGAGAAGCTTGCACTGCTGCTTTGATTGTGTTTGTGTGTGGGAGAAGCTTGCACTGCTTCTTTGGCTGTACTTGTGAGTGTGAGAGAAGCTTGAGCTGCTGCTTTGATTGTGTGTGCGAGTGAAGCTTGCACTGCTGCTTTGGCTGTACTTGTGAGTATGAGATGAGCTTGAGCTGCTGCTTTGTGAGTATGAGAGAAGCTTGCACTGTTGTTTTGGCTGTACTTGTGAGTGTGAGATGAGCTTGAGCTGCTGCTTTGATTGTGCTTGTGAGTGTGAAAGAAGCTTGCACTGCTGCTTTGCCTGTATTTGGGAGTATGAGATGAGCTTGAGCTGCTGCTTTGATTGTGCTTGAGTGTGAGAGAAGCTTGCACTGCTGCTTTGATTGTGTTTGTGAGTGTGAGAGAAGCTTGCACGGCTGCTTTGATTGTGTTTGTGAGTGTGAGAGAAGCTTGCACGGCTGCTTTGATTGTGTTTGTGCGTGTGAGAGAAGCTTGCACTGCTGCTTTGATTGTGAGTGTGAGAAGCTTGCACTGCTGCTTTGGCTGTACTTGCAAGTGTGGGAAAAGCTTCTGCTGCTGCTGCCTGTGCTATACCTGCTCTTGTTGTGAGGGAAGCTTGCACTTCTGTTCGTACAAACCCCGCCCTGTATGCTTTGGGTGCATGGCAGCTCTATCATATATACTTTACCACATCTGTGTGGTCAGTGCGAGCTTGCAGTGGTGTAACAGAAGCCCCTGCGGTGTGGGGGCCTGAGCTCCACGATGGCCCCCTTGAGCACTAAGCACAGGTGGCGCACCCCTGGCTTGAGAGCTCATGACTGGTGGGCCCTGAGTGTGGAGGGCCCCCTCCATGCAATTTTCTGCCTCCTGCCCCCCTCGAGATTCATTGCACCACTGCGAGTTTTAGATTCCTTTAGCCGACTTACACAAGGCCACAAGAATTGGCTTTGCCATTGCTTTTTTTCTGTATTTTTGGCAGTTTTCTTGCGTTAAGAGGAAGAACTGTAAATTTAATTGAATAACACTGTTTGAAAACACTGAAGGGAAAAGGCAATAGTTTGTTCTGTAAAGCCCACCAGTGCCAGCGCGTGCCCAGGTAATCTCTCCCTGTCAGCCGCAGAAAGGTCACAGCAGACTCTTCCAATCGATATCCGATGTAATGAACAGCTTCAGCGAGACTGCAGGCCTGGGACCGTAAACACGCCCCGGAGAGACTCTCCTCAAACTGCAGAGACTACCTGGTGCGCTCTGCTAGTACCTGGCGCACTCTCGTCCTCGGAGACCTCACCTGAGGACTCTGAAGCACTCCTGTGAACTCACAACAGCCTCCAAGCACTGGTGTCACTCTCTGGGACATGAGCTGAGAAGAAAGACTCTTAACTGCTACACACTCCGTGCTTAATTTGAGCCAGTAGTTTCGGGTGCTCAGCACTGGCACTTAATTGTTTGGCACCGGCACTTGTGACAGTCTGCCACAAGATGGTGCTGTCTAGCTAATTTAGAGGTGGCCACAACAGCAGTTAAGTCATTTTTAATGTTTTTTTTAAATTAATTATCTGCCACCCAATCCATTCTTATAGCTTTGGGGGCCTGGAATAGTCTGAATTGTTACACTTGTATTGGTGTGATAGTTATTAGTTGTGTAGTTACAAGCATTGCAAAATGAAAAAAGTTTTTAAAAAAGGGACAATTGATGAGAATGCTGAACAATGTCAAACATTCACCCCAGTACGGAGATCTGGGCCTAAATCCATTGTTCCCTAAGTGCCCTGAGTATGTCCAGACGTGGGTCCCTTACGTACTGTGCCACTGGATTCAAGCTAGCCTGGCTGATGACTGGTGATAACCACAAAACTGGTCCCAGGGTGCTTGTTTCCAGTCCAGGCCAGCTGTTCGGGTTGGATTCTTCCCATGGGGAGCAGGTTTGCGACTGATTTGCATATGACTGGATCCAAGCTGGGGTGGCATAGTGAGCAAAAGAACAATAGATTTAACCCAGATATCTTGACTGGGGCGAATATTTATTCATTCAGCATTCCGTCCATCATTTGTTGCAGCAGCTCTATCATTGTCAGCGCTGGAAGGAGCAATGAGTGGTGCAAGCTGCAGTGGTCCCCAGACAAGACCCCTGGCACTTATTGTTTTTCAAATTAAGCACTGTCGACCTGGGCACGAACAGGAAACACTATCTGAGGCGCTCTCCTGACCACCATGGGAAGCTCTACTGTGACCAGAGAGATTTCTCACGGGTCCAGGACTCTCCCCTGAAACAGAGTGGGCTCTCCCCTCTAACCAAGGTCATTAACCTGGGACCGTGGAGACCCAATGTGATGGCCCTCATGCTCCCAAGGAACACTTACCTGGGCCAGACACAACTGGTACCGGAGGATGCTCGCATGGCCCCTCGGACGCTCCCGTAACCAAAGGAACGTTGACCAGGGACATCGGAGACACTACCTGTGATCCTTGGCTAGCTCCATACTTTCACCTGCAGACACTCACTTGCCCTGGAAATGTTCACCAGGGCCAGTAGACGGGTACCTTTGATGCCCACCTGGGTCCGGAGATGCTTACCTGGCAACGAGTGATGCTGGCCTGGTACCATAGAGGTTCACCAAGAACAGATCGCACTTGCCTGCGATGCTTACCTGGCCTGAGTAACTTACTCGGGACACACTCACTTGCTTGACATCAGAGGCCTCTCACCGAAGACTCGTGTCACTGATCTGGCCCGGAGGAAGCCCCCTCTGAACTGGGCTTATGTGAGCCGCGGCCATACACCTGGGGCAACGAGCTAGGTTACAGTACAAACCTCAAGGTGGCACAGGCTGCCCTTGTTGGGCACCACTTTAACTGAAACAGGTTAGCCCTGTTCCCTAAATGTATTGTAAGGGCAGGTGCCATGTGTCACCAGGCAAGTTTTATCCGCAGGGGTCAACTCTGGTAGGAAGCCCTGGCCTCAAAGAAGCAAGCACGACGAAGACGTGTTGGAAAGGAGGCCCTGTTGGATCACACTGAAGTAAACAAAAGTGGAAAAAGGGAAGTAAACAAAGTGATGGATGGAAAGCCTGAATTAATCTCAGTCATAATTGCTCTGGGCCGCATGCCAGTCTGTTTTCTTCCACAACATGCCACCTCAGATTAGACCCAGCCATATGCAAATCAGCCTTGATCCTGCTCCAATAGGAAGAGCCGAGCTGGAACTGGCAGGCGACACCCCGTTTCCGGAAGCAGCCGTCCTCCATCTTGAATTTAGCTTTCGAACTAAGTCACCCATCACTACTGCAATTGCGATCTGGATAATGACTCCTAAACGTAACTTGATTTAATAAATATAAAGTGAGCACTAGGGTTTCTCTTACACCAGATATCCCTTTAAGTGACAAAGGATGGGCGGGGCTTGCTGAAGTGCCGTTTCTGCACCCGAAACCCCTAGGAATCTTGCCACTACCTACCCAGAACCCCCGACTGGGGCCGACAAAGGCCCCCCTTCAAGACTGATGTAGGTAGACCACTCGAGTCCCCTGCCACAAGGTACTCCTAGGACAGCACTGCTGGGGACACTAGGTTTTTAGTTTGTGTGCTGCAAGGATTAGGGGCCAGGGCACAAGTCCTAAATAAAGAAGTGGGGGGACGCTCAAAGTCGGGAAGTGACGTCACGACAGGAAGTGACATCACGAAAGGTAAAAACATAGAAGTGGAGGGACGCTCAAAGACATGGAGTGACGTCCCGACCTGAAGTGACGTCACGAAAGGTAAAAATTAGAGCACTCCTTTCTCACACATCTGCACTTCCAAAACACATCTATGTAAATTGGTCCTATAGTGCAGTACATATATGTTGAAGAAAGAGAGCCTTGATTTGAAAATGTATTTTGAACAAGAATAAAAAAACAAAAGATGTTTATGTAATTTCACAGGCAGCCTACCACTGTGGACCCAAGGTTTTTTTTGCAGGGTGTAGAAATAACTCTTGCAATGTTATTTGAGCAGTCCTATACACATCTGTTAACATGGCCTTACATACATCACCTACGCCTGTCACATTAGTGAGTCAGTTAAAAACGTAAAAAGCCCAAAGATTAAGCGAGGTATTGCCTAGAGTCACATGGTGCTGGGCTAACCTGCCGCCGGATCCAGCGACCGAACCGTGAACCCTGTGGTCCGGAGTCAGGCACCCTGGCCGCTGCGCCACACCTCTTCCATCGTGGCGTCCTACGGCTGGGCTTAATTCTCCGGTCTCCCTGTTACTCCCCGGGCCCTGTTACTCCTGACCACTCCTGTTAGTGCTTCGGTTCTCTCTGTCTCGCATGTGAGCTGTTCTTCCTGGCCTCCCCCGCCTCACATGATGTGCGGGTTGGCGGCGCCACCTCAGTCTCTCTGTGACCGCCTCCTGCTCCACGGTGCAGACTGAGGCCGACAGCCCTTGCCCCTCTGCCTCAAGCCTTATCACACTGGGCTGTTGAGCCTCGGTGGTGAATTCAGGCCCTCACGCAGGCTTTGCTACTGAGATGCATGTAGAGGCGCAGTCTAGTGTACGCACGTCACGTAACCGCGTGACGTGCGGTGATGACGTCCAGGCTGCGCGCGCAGCCTAGAGCATTGGCGCGAAAGCCTGGGAGAGAGACAGGAGGCTCGGCGCTCCTTAGTGCTGTTAAGAAATAAATACTACGTGAAATTCTAACTCCTGGCAGTGTCATTATTTGTGGTAATCCGGACGTTACAATGCAGCTAGGGTGACCAGGCCTCCCGGAGTTGCCAGGACGGTCCCGGTTTTCACCACCTGTCCGGGCAGATTTCAAGAAATTTAGCTCATGTCCCAGTTTTTAGAGAGGGTTGACTGAAAACGACGGGAGGTGATTTTTTTATGTTTTTACAAAGCAGGGATAGTTGTTTCAAGAAAGCAATTTTAATTAACAGGCAATCTACTGGGTTTAAAAAATGTATTTTATGTATGTTCTTACTGCCTGTTCTGTAATTCACGCTGATGAGAGCGGTCATTCTGTGCACTCGCTTGAAGTAAAATTGCAGTCCTATTTTTGTGAAATGTCCTTGTTTTTGGTTTTAGAATTCTTTCACCCTAGGTAAGGGGCGTAACACAGGCCCCCGCAGCCTACGTGGTGGGGGGGGGGCCTAGCTCCAAGGGGCCCCCTCGGCACTGAACTCTTGCCGGGAGAGCTCCTGATTGAGCCCGGAGGGGCCCCCCTAAGTACCGTGCAGGGAGGCCCCCGCACTTTTCATTATGCCAGTGACTAGGTGCAGCGCACCCTCTTACCTCTGCCCCCCAGACACCGCCTGGCTGTACCTACTGGGCCCGTAGGGGGCTGTGATTCAGAGCCGGCCCCCTCTCCTCCTCGGGCGGTGCATCACAGTGAAAGCTTTCACCCACCTGGTGTCATCCCTGAGTGTGTAGTGGGGGCTGGGGCGGGTGCCTGCGTCACTGACGGGCTGTGTGGGAGAGTGGGACGCTGGTGATGCATACCTTGTTGGGTACAGCTCTGCTGCCTGCGCGCGGAGTGTTTGAGTGATGGGGGGGTCTCACGGTATCAAGAGCTCTGTGGGGGCGGGGTGCTGCACGTGCCTGTGCTCACCTGCTGTGGGTGGACAGTGTGGTTCGTCTCTGTGGTTGGAGCGGGGCTGATGGACTAGAGGGAAAAGGTAAAACTAGACATTTTTACTGACTCTTCTCCAGCCCCACTGACTTACACGAACACCTGCAGCGGGGCCAGCCCTCCTCCAAGACCCACCACCATACTGACGGCACCTTTCAAAGTCCTGTTGTTCCGTGTGCCTTCAACTTGGACAAACCCACGCCCAAAAAAGGCGACAAATTGGAGCATGCATGAGGATTGCCCCTAGAAGGGGCTAACGGGCAGTGTTACCTGGGGTTTACTCCGAGTGTAGCTTGCGGTGCTCCTGAGGTGGCTGAAGCCCCGACCACCCCCTCTGGTAACCTGCCAAGACCAGACGATGCCCATGAATTGAAGATTTCATCTTATTAGGTCGAGCATTCGAGACCTCTTGTATAAACTTTAGTATATACTTATGTTTATGTACTTTGTGGGCTCTGGAAATCAGCCCTAGAACTTGTCTGCCTCTGCTTAGGGACTTTTTTTTGTTCAACTGCCTCTATTTAACCGTCTTGATAGAAAATGACCAGTAGAGGTCAGTAAAATACCAAAATTGCTTTCTGCTGAGGGAATTTATTATGTTTTTTTCTGGCAACTGCCTGTATTTAACTTTCTTGATTAGAAAACTATCAGCAGTGGTCAGTAAAATACTAGAATCACTTTAGAATTCTCTAGATTCCAGTCCAAAGAAATTGTCTTACATGAGCCCCCGTAGACTATTTTTTTTAAAAATCTTGTATTTTCAGTGAGATGACCACTTTAAATTAAAAACAGAGCTTTGGACTATACCATTTCCCGCTAAAAGGCAATATTTCTCTCCATGTTTTCCCCTACCTGGCGTACCACGCAGTTTGGTGCTTACTTTCCCTTCATATTAAAGAACTGTGGATGTTTCAGCACCCAGGCTAATGTGCTTCATAGCTAAATGCATCCAAGGTCCCAAAGGTGAGACCGATTGCATGGCAAATGCTTGTTCGCACTGTGATGTGCCAGCTTTCTCTCCTGCTGGGGCAGGGACTGCCCCCACTGTCCCTGCCAAGCTTGGCCCTGCCCTGGTATTTCAGGCTGAGGGCGCACCCAGGCCATTTATTGCATAAATAAATAAGGTGTGCTTTGGTGTCATGCTACAGTAAATAAATCACTCATGTAATTGTTATTAGTAAGGAAGATGGCCATGCCTACAGGGCAGGTGCCCTGAGTAGGGCTGCGGCAGGTGAGATCGCCTCCTCTTCTTCTCCCAGGTCCTTGTTTCACCGCTGTGGTGCCCTCCAGTTCGCCATTTGCCAGTTGCCATAATACCTGGTCATGCCTTGTTGCATGGCTTTATATTTTCTCAGTAAAACTGTGCATTGGTTGGACAACATAAACGTTGGGATGGTGCGAGTCTAGGCCAACATCTCCTGAGAGGTGCGGGCATCAAAGTCTTGCTAGCACACAGTGCGCCATTTGCACCCCTAACCTTACAGGGTATTACATGTGTGTGAAACTTCAGAACAGTACAACCCTGACTCCCCAAGGAATCACGGTAACCGATCTAGAACCCTTTCGTTCAGACTCTCATGCATTTCCAAAGGAAATCTGAAAGAAATACAAAGCCTGCAGTTTCAATATTTATTGAAGCACTGACAGTGCCCTGTCAAAGGATGTTGAGCACCGAGCCATCGGCACCTTCCGTTGCCTGGATGCCAGAAGATGTCTGTGGCCTCCCGTGATCGTGCTCTGGACTTCTTACATAAGGGCCGGCTTCCTGCATGTCTGCCAGTTGGACATGGTGCTGTGCCTAGTCAGCGAGCCGTTTGCCGTGGTGGCCTCTTACTGGTGCTTAATTTGTGCCAGTGTTTTCTGGTGCTCGACACCAGCACTTATTTTGTACCTCTGGCATATATTTAAGGCAGTCGACCACACGGTGGCACTGTACATCTAGTTAAAAAAAACATGAGCAATGAGTTCAGCTATTAACTAATGAATTAAAAATAATCATAGCAGGGTACTTAGGCTGTCCTTACAGTTTTGGTATCACCTTCAATAGTCCAATTTGTAGGACTGTAGTGGCAAGTAGGTGGTGTTGGTCGTGGTATTTGTCAGAGCTGACACAGACCGTAGGTGGCACGCGCAGCCACGGCCTCCTGAGCGAAATCTTGGGTCCTGGCACGTATTATTTTATAAATTAAGCACAGGTTCATACCTCCATTCTGCTCTGGTGACAGCCCCACACTACAGGGTCACAGGTGCACGGGTGGGACATGGTAGCCAGTTCTGCTGTGAAATAAGCCCATATTGAAGACGGCTGGAACTAGAACAGGGTCAAAAGTTCATGGTTGGGACATGCTTGCCCATCCTGCCTTGAACGAAGCCCCACACTGCAGGAGGCTGTGTCTAGAACAGAGTCACGAGTGCACGGTTGGGCCATTGGTGCATGGTTGGGTCATGGTAGCTCACACTGCAGGAGGCCGTGACTAGAACGGGGTCATGGGTGCATGGTTGGGTCATGGGTGCATGGTTGGGCCATTGGTGAATGGGTGGGTCATCTGCATTTCTTGGGCCATTGGTGCCTGGCTGGGCCATTGGTGCCTGGCTGGGCCATTGGTGCCTGGCTGGGCCATTGGTGCCTGGCTGGGCCATTGGTGCCTGGCTGGGCCATTGGTGCCTGGCTGGGCCATTGGTGCCTGGCTGGGCCATAGGTGCGTGGCTGGGCCATAGGTGCGTGGCTGGGCCATAGGTGCGTGGCTGGGCCATAGGTGCGTGGCTGGGCCATAGGTGCGTGGCTGGGCCATAGGTGCGTGGCTGGGCCATAGGTGCGTGGCTGGGCCATAGGTGCGTGGCTGGGCCATAGGTGCGTGGCTGGGCCATAGGTGCGTGGCTGGGCCATTGGTGCCTGGCTGGGCCATTGGTGCCTGGCTGGGCCATTGGTGCCTGGCTGGGCCATTGGTGCCTGGCTGGGCCATTGGTGCCTGGCTGGGCCTTTGGTGCCTGGCTGGGCCTTTGGTGCCTGGCTGGGCCTTTGGTGCTTGGCTGGGCCTTTGGTGCCTGGCTTGGGTCACAGTAGCCCACACTGCTGGAGGCCGTGACAACAAGAGATCGTAGGTGCATGGTTCGGTCATTGCTGCTTGATCACAACCAATCTTATTGTTAGACCCTGGATACTCCATGTTGTAACTTCGTTATCACAAGTCCTTGTGTTTTCTCGAGCTTCATGGTTTTTACTGGTTTGAATATAGGTTTTTGGTGTACACCAAGTGAAGTGTGGGTAATGTTTCTGGCACAGACGACTGGGCATTCAATCTTAATTCACTTTACACCAAGTAGGATACACCTTTCTCCGTCTGTACCTTTGCACCTTCTCTCGTGAACTAGGACTTGGCTTCTTGAACGAGTGGCCATGGAGGCTTCGGTGACTCTGCTTTACGTCGCGGGCTACCAAGCACCCTAGTCAACAGGACCCACGTGTCCCTCGTCTCTAACACGGCTACTAGTCTTATATCTTCATGGATCTGGGCAGAGGCTTGGCAGAGAATACTTGGGTCATTGGCATGTGCCAGCAGCCTTTGGGCCAGGGGCTTACCCTGGGCATTTGTCTGCGTCTCTCTCATAGCCACCTGCTTTGTCGTTGGCTCTGACTGCCTACTGGGAGTTTGCCATAGTGGTGTTGGTTGCCAGTGGCAGCTTTTTGAGAGCGGTCGAGATTAGCGCCATGTACCTCCATCTCCCAGAACCAGCCTGGCCGAGCCCGATGAACAGCTTGGAGGCGCCCGGCCTCCTTTCTTGGCATGAACGGCAGGCAGCACTGGCACAGACCAAACAACCCCAGAGCGGGCATCGGCTCTCAGCTGGCACCCTCCAGGAGAGAGGGCTCCTGCTGTCTGCCTCGGTCCAGGCTTACCTCCATCTGAACCAGACTTGGAAAGTGGTTGGAAGTAGGGCAGGGTTCGCCCTAAGTTGGCAGGGTATGCTCAGAAGTGAGTCCCTTGCTCCCTTTGCCACTGGATTGAAGCAAGCCCGGCTGATGAGGATTATGAATCCGAAACCGGTCCCAGGATGCTTTGTTCCGGTCCAGGGAAGGCATGGCTTGGCAGTTCGGGCTGGACTGTTCCCATGGCACAGGGTCAGACTGATTTGCATATGGCCATGTCTGAACTGGGGTGGCGGAGTGAGCTAAAGAATGGTGATGGATCAAACCCAGATCAGTTGACTGGGGGTGAGTGTTTGATTTGCTCTAACGCTCCGTCCATCATCCCCTTTTGTATCGCAGGGTCAGGGGGTCCACACCTGGCTTGAATCTCCTTGGGGGGTGAGGAGCGGAGCCCGACACTAGACTTAGGGGCATGAGGGATTTTCACCAAATATTGACGGTGGTTGGAAGCGGAGTGGCGGTCTACTCCAGACTTTGTAGGGGGGAGGAAGATGAGGGGGGAGGGGTCTACACCAGACTTTGAAAGGTGTTGGAGGGTAAGCAGTGGTTCTACACCAAATTTGGAAGGGTAGCGGGGGCCCTACACCAAGCTTTGAAAGTGGTTGGAAGCGGCATTAGGGGTCTACATCAGACTTTGAATGGTGGAGGATGAAGGAGGGCCTATATTATAGTAAAGATAAGACTCCCCAACACCCAAAATCAAAAATGTCCAATAAAGTCCCAAATTGTTCCAAGGTTCTTTATTACAATCTTCAGATTGGATCCACGGGGCTTCATGTAATCAGAATCCATGAACTTCCATGTTCACATTTAAGCCTGTGCCAAAACATGTTTCGGCACTATAGCACAAACGCGTTTGCCTTCATCAGGGCTGATCATAGTAAATATCGGCCTATCACTGCCTCTTCTCAGCGCCAGTAATCCATACTGCAGTGAAGCTAGTGTAGTAGAACCACAATTGTCAAAAAATCCAAGAATCTAAACAAACTGAGTACTCCAACCTCACCTGCGTGTACAACGGTGTGTAAATAATATAGTAAAACTCAACCAGACCTTTTATTAAGATCATACTCATCTGGACGTAAAGTGGCGGTGGGAAGTCTGGAAGGGAATGGAATGTTAAAATCCATCTCCATTAGACAGTTTATGGGGTGAGGGGGGGGGGGGTTATATCAAGACTAGACCTTCCCAAGGCGTGTCCATATGATGCCCTGGTTTACTTGTCTCAGGTCTCTTTTTTGTGGGCCAAGTATTGGAATGGAATTGCCCTGGACAGCTAGTTAATTTTACATGTGATGTAGCGCATGAGAGAGGAGTCCTGTACTTTACAGCCCACTCATCCTGCTGCCATGGACCCCAGCTGGGGGCAGACCCAGGGGTAGCGGTCAATCCTGACTCGCTCTCGCTGCCCCTAGAGTATGGGGCCATGAAGATGGGGCTGGGTGGAGAACCCTGCACATAGGAGGCCAGTGTGCGTGAAAGGCAGGCTGAGTTGGGGAAAAGTCAGTTGCATGTCAAATGGGAGAGCTCCATTATGCCAACTCTCCTCTACACCACGACTCCTAACTTGAGCGTGCACCCCCAATTTAGTGCCAGTCACCCCCAAAGGACCCATCCACTCACTGTGCCAGCTCTGTTGAACCCTATTCACCAGCCCCAACCACCATACCCTAATGGGCAACACATGGAGTGAACCACAACCTGACAGCAGGACTTCAATAACAGAAAAGAACACCCCCCCCCCACCCACCACCCCACGAAGTCTCTACTTCCTCATTGTTGGACCAGGACTTCTGCAACCTAGACATGTCTTTGCCAGATATGTGTCCTTCCTCGTACACGCTGCCTGCAGCCTGCACGCCACCAACCACCGCCCCTCCACCTCTCCACCTGTCCACCTCTCCACCTGTCCACCTCTCCACCTGTCCACCTCTCCACCTGCCTGCCTGTCCACCTGCCTGCCTGTCCACCTGCCTGCCTGTCCGCCTGCCTGCCTGTCCACCTGCCTACCTGCCCACCTTCCTGCCCGGCCAGCCTGCCTGTCCACCTACCTGCCTGCCCACCTACCTGCCTACCCACCTACCTGCCTGTCCACCTGCCTACCTACCTACCTGTTCTGCCTACCTACCTACCTGTTCTGCCTGCCCACCTGTTCTGCCTGCCCAACTGTCCAACATTCCCCGAGACACGACAGGTTTTCAAGATATACACCTGCGATGAGCATGCAAACAATAAGTCTAATTTGGATTCATTTACATCTGTTCGGAGCTCTCGTGGCCACAAGTTGGACACTCCTGAATTACAACCAAAGTCTAGATTTATGAACAGGGCTGGCAGCCACGTTTCTCTGCAGGTACCAAAGTTTGGAATCCCCTCTCTCTCTCTCTCTCCCCCCCACCTCCCCCAAAAGGAGAGCTCTCCCGGCCTCCCTCTTCAGGTGTAAAGCTGGACTGTTGAGTTTGGGGTCTGGCGGGCTGGGCAGCTTCCGAGTGCCCTGCACGGCTTTGTCCCTGATAGCGCCAAGAAGCTGCTCGGCGCCAGCTGAAAGCAAAACCTGCTCCTTATTAGAGCACCGTTTCATGCCGCACTGCACAGCAATGCCCCTATTTAGTAATATCGCCATACAAAGAAAATATAGACACGAAATCTGTGCCCAACTTGGAGAAAAAAAATCCCATTTTCCAGGCACTCGGTTTACGTTTAATTGGAAAGCTGACAGTGCGGATCGCGAGGCTGCAAATCCCGGGCGCAGGTCCCGGGTCCCCGGCAGGGCCGCGCGGACCTTCTAATAATGCGCTTTGCAGACCCCATACCTGCCTCGGTGCGTTTCATCTCCCCCCGTTTTAATATGCGAGAGCGGCGGCGGCAAGGGTAATCTCGCGCCGGCTTTTATGAATAATAATTTATGGTAATATCGCTATTAGGTATAAAGCCACCCCTTGGAAGACAAGAAGCTGGCGGCAGCGCGCTCAGCATCCCCGGACGCGCTGTATCTCTCCAGCGCCCGCTCTGTCTCGCGCGCGTTTTGGCGCAGGGCGCGGTTCGGTAAAGAGGATTTAATGACGGGCCGTAATGAGTTTTTGACCTTTTCAGAATGTCCTGAGCTCTGCGGCTCTTCCTCGCGAGAGGCTCGGATCGAGTCGCCTTTAATAGCGCCGATGACATTTGGCTGGGCCCGGGTGGGTAGCGCTGCATGATTGCATCGCTGATGTGGGCGCGCGCTGCGTCCAGCCCGGGGGCGCGCGCCTGCAACCTTCCCTCCAGTGATCCGTCTCCCCTCTCATAGGTTTTGTCCCCTACCGTGCCCCAGTTGCTTCCAAATTCCCGGCCGGCTACTCACTTTTTGCTTCAGAAAAACCATCATCCATGCATCCGCGTGACGTCATCTGTATTTCTGGGGCCATTTCCTAATTTTTTTCACTCCGGACACGCTTTTCATCTCTGCAGTGGTGTCACTCCCAAAAGGAGCCCAGCCAGGTGTGCTCTGATTAAAAGGGCGATACTTTTTATTCTAAAGTTGTCATAGTTGTCCTTCTTGTAAGTGAACTATTATTGCTCAGAGATTCTGTGTCGCGGGGACATGCAGGCCTGCAGTAGTGAGGAAGCGCTTTCCTCATTCGAACCTTAATTAAGCACAATTTTAGAAATACAGATCTTCAGGCGGTCTGTGGGGCATTTTCTTAACCTGTAGTTCGGTTTAAAAACTTTTAACTTTGAAGATGTGGCGTGGAGGCCGGAGCTGCTGACTAGGGACCTGGGGACCAGGAGGAGAGCTCTCTTCAGACTACGAGGGCGTGTCCCGTTCCGGAGACCTCACTTTGAATATTTGGTCCAGTATGGAGGCTCCATCTGGAGTGTTGTCCCTTTCTTCTGACCACGTCTAGAATTCCACGTCCACTTTTTGAAGTGCTGCCTGGAGTATTTTGCCCGTTCTGGCGCCCTGAGGCTGCCCCCACCCCCTCTGCGTCCGTGGGCGTCACTTGAGCACTAAATGTGATTCTTTTGACCACAGAGTATTTACTCCAATAAGTAACAAGGCCTTAAAGCGCATAATTGAATAACACGTACTCAAACTAATCAACATGGGTTCCGGAGTAGCGTTCTACTTGGCGAAAAAGCGCTTCAACACCCCCATCAGGGGCAACGAGCTATATAAATGCAAACCTTTTTCCCTCTTATCCGTCCGCTATCCTTCTGAATCCAAATAAGGGACTAATATCCATCACTCAAATACTTTCATATTTCACTATACTAATTCACCACTAATCCTTTATAGGTTCCGAAGTAGCGTGCATCCGCCAAAATAGTGCTTAAACACCCCATCCAGGGGTAACAGGTGCTAAACAAATGCAAACCTTTTCCCCTCTTCTATCCTTCCGCTACGCTTCTCAATCAAAATAGTTGACTAACATATCCACAACTCAAATTTCATATTTCACTATATTAATTCAGCACTAATCCTTTATGAGTTCCGAAGTAGCGTGCCCCTCACCAAAAAAGCGCTTCAATACCCCATCAGGGGCAACAAGAGCTATATAAATGCAAACCTTTTTCCCTCTTCTATCCCTCCACTTTCCTTCTCAATCCAAATAACTGACTGACTAAGATATCCACCACTCAAATACTTTCATATTTGACTATACTAATTCAACACTAATCCTTTATGGGTTCCGGAGTAGCGTGCTACTCGCCAAAAAAGCGCTTTGACACCTCGTATGGGGTAGTAGGCGCTATATAAATGCAATTACAATTACTATAGTAACTTGTTTGTAGTTGTATAGTGTTAATAGTAGTATTATAAATATGATCTCTAACGTGACCTGTGAGATCATGCAGGACGTGTAATGGCATCTGTTACCTAAAGCCTGGGGTCCTGAGCTTTTGATTGGGTGTTCAAGTTATGGTTTGCTCGTCTGTTTTGCAGGTTATTGATTGCGAAGGTAACCTGTGAATTTTAGTGCCTAGTGCATCTCAATTCATAACCATAACTTTAACTGTGGTTTACATGAATTTCAGAGGTTTTTTAGTAAATATACACACACTCCCCATCACCCTCCATGAAACACACGTGCACTGTGAGCATTTAAAAATGCCGCCAAACACTGGATACTAACGGGTGTTATCTCTTAAAACTACCTGGAAGTGATGAGGATGGGGGATATTTTCAAGAAAAATTAAATTAATCCGGGATAGAGGGATGCATGGCAGAGACAATTAAATGCTATGGGGTTATAAATTAATTGGTGGACTGTGAAATCTGATGGATAAACTAAATACCTATGGAATGTGAATACATTTGTGCAAAGCTGGAATACGATGCGCGTTTCTGTACATGTCTTTACAAATAGAGTTCAGCTTACAGGAAGGGTCCTTAACCCCTTCGACGCTCATGACGAGCTGGGCTCGTCATGAGGTAGCCTCCTCGCACGCTCATGACGAGCCCAGCTCGTCATGAAACATGGGAATGAGTAAATCCCAGCGTACGGGCGGAATTCCGCCCGCACTAAAGAGGTTAAGAGATAAAGTTCAATAGAAGAGGTGATCAGAGAGTTAGACACTGAAACGCCCCAGGGCATAAACGTAGTAGAAGAAATGAATATTACCCAGCAGTACTGTCTTAAAACAAGTGGTCAAAAAAGACCTGCTAAAGACACGAGGAGGGTGGGGCAGGGACATTGGGGGACAGGGACACGGGGCAGCAGAATCAGTAACCAAATTAAACAAGACACACAGCGGTATGAGAGTGGAGACAGCTGCAGAGTACGTAGGACCTAGAGTACACATGGAAAGAGAGGAAAGGTGAAATCGGTGAGCCAGACAGCTCCTATCTGTCTCATTACCTAGGAGGTCGAAATGTGTACTGCCCTCCGTGTAGCGATTAGTAACCCTAGGCCAATAGTTTTTTTCCCCAAGACTTATTTATTTAATCGACCTTCCCACACTTTAAGAATGCAGAAATAATGTTGAAAAATTCACCGCTTTTGGTGACTCACCACTGGCACTTCACTTGATATTCAAAATTCAGTGGATTTATGCCTGCTGCAGAATGTCAATCACCTTTGCTATACCTCAAGCCACAAATAGAAATCACTCTTCGTGTTAATTACAAAGGGCATAATTCATACATACTTTTTTGTTGGCCTTCTAAAAACGCCGAGCCAGGACGTGAACATAAGGCAATACAAGCAGTGATTAATGTAACGCTTGAATGAGTTACAGCCACTGGTAATTAATCTAGGCTCCGATTATTCTATTTGTCAGCACATACGCGACACCACGAGAAGATGTGCAATATGCAAATTAGTTTAGGGAGCTGGGCGCACTACAGCCTGAACTGCTCTAGCCAGAAATGTGTCTTCGGGAACAGAGGGAATCCCACACGTGTTGGTCTGTTGATTTGAACTTGAAGCATGCTGGTGCATTAACCTGCTGTGCAGTAGTAGCTTCCGGGGATGCAGCATTTTTTGGGAGTAAGCACATGTGCATCTGTATGCGGTATTTACGTAGACCGCAGTTTAAACTGTGCAAAATTTGTATTTCCAATAGGGTTTGGAGGGACCGAGTTGAGATGAAATGGTAGCCGAGCCAGGGAGATAGGCAGTGGCGAGGGATGTGGTTGTGGGTACAGATGGCATCTATGGGCACTTGCAGTCGAGTTGGCACATACGTGTCTTTGGCTGTGCCCACCCCACAGCTACAGGACTTGCCCTAGACTTCGCATGCATCGGCGCTGGTTTTAGACCTGGTAAAAGTATGGGTGGCTCATGGGGGGAGGGATTCTTTTTTGGGAGGGGGGGTGAAGGAAAGAGGGAGTCTTAGCTCACTCAGCTCACAAATATCGTAGTATTATTGACCATATATATTTTATATAGCAATGTGATTATCTAATGGCTCAAGATTAAGCATTTTATCGGCCTTACAAAGACGAATTAATGTGTTGGCTCTACTGCTTGGAAAATACTTAAACACTGCAGTATTTCTGCTTAGTCTGGGGTTAGTCCGCTGCAATGTTTACTAATGGGAGCTTATGTCGCCCCTTATTTTAAAGTATCACCTACAGACTGTATCAGGTGTCTTGCAAGAGATTATCATCACAAAACACAACAAATATACGCACATATAGAGAAAGTGGCCTTTGGACATCCCCATGCAACTATTGGTCGCGGTGGTTCAGCTGGCTTTAGGCATTGGCTAACAGGAATGTCCATCAGCGTTGGTATCATCCCACAGTGATGCGCAGTGCTACTTCTCACTTCTCTCACACACCTACGCTTGCTGCTTGCCCTCACCCTCCAGGCCAACTCCGAGACTAGAGAAAACTAGACCTACGACAAATCGGTATCCATGGGATTCTTTGATCTCATCGAATCTTGGTGTGGCGGTCAAGTGATTCGGCAGGTCTGTCGGTCACGGCTGGGCTGAGAACCCAAAGCCGCCCTGGTCGGTGCCTACAGCCCTGCATCATCCCATTATCCGCCTTTGGGGGTCAAATGCTGGGGTTTTTTTATCTACTAAGTAGCGCCCGTAAAGTTCATGTTCTTGATCTGTTACTAAACTCCTAAATGTGATTCCTTGCCCTCACCGGGCAGAGGTGAAACGTGAGAACAAGTACTCTGGCGTTGGTGTAAGGGAATCGCTTGCAAGGGTCTATCACCACCCCAGACTACTAACAATCAAAGTGAAACCCTGGTCTGCAGGTTCTGCTCCTCAGTGGCATCATCGGCTGGTCCTCATACGGCCTGATGGCATGACCTCTGAGTCAAAGAATGTAGAAGATACTGGACCCTCGAACTGTAGCAGCTTCTACATCACACACAAGGTCTTCGGAAGCACCGTCAAGACTTACCTCTGTCAGCTTGGGGCGATATGGAACCTTCAACATCCAGGAAGCGAGGTCTGACCCGCTCTGGAAGGAGACAGGTAGGATGGACCTTCGAGAGATGGTCAGTCCACGCTTGCTGCGTGTTGGAGACGGGTAGGATGGACTTCGAGAGATGGTCAGTCCACGCTATCTGCGTGTTGAAGGAGACAGGTAGGATGGACCTTCGAGAGATGGTCAGTCCACGCTTCCTGCGTGTTGAAGGAGACAGGTAGGATGGACCTTCGAGAGATGGTCAGTCCACGCTTCCTGCGTGTTGAAGGAGAAGGGTAGGATGGACCATCAACCCCCAGGAACCATGATCGCATCCTCTCTGGAAGGAGACGGGTGGGATGCAACTTCAATAACAAGAACGCACTGTAGGATGGACCTTCAACATCCAGGACGCACAATCTGATCCTCTTTGGAAGGACACCTGTAGGATGGAACGTCAACCTCCAGGAAGTGTGGACTGACCCTCTCTGGGAGGAGAAATGTAGGATGGACCTTCAACCTTCCGGAAGTGTGGACTGACCCTATCTGGGAGGAGAAATGTAGGATGGACCTTCAACCTTCCGGAAGTGTGGACTAACCCCATCTGGGAGGAGAAATGTAGGATGGACCTTCAACCTCCAGGAAGTGTGGACTGACCCTCTCTGGGAGGAGAAATGTACGATGGACCTTCAACCTTCCGGAAGTGTGGACTGACCCTATCTGGGAGGAGAAATGTAGGATGGACCTTCAACCTTCCGGAAGTGTGGACTGACCCTCTCTGGGAGGAGAAATGTAGGATGGACCTACGACCTCCAGGTAGTGTGGACTGACCCTCTCTGGAAGGAGACGTGTAGGATGGACCTTCAACCTCCAGGAAGTGTGGGATGACCCTCTCTGGAAGGAGACATGTAGGGTGGACCTTCAACCTCCAGGAAGTGTGGGATGACCCTCTCTGGAAGGAGACAAGTAGGATGGACCTTCAACCTCCAGGAAGTGTGGACTGACCCTCTCTGGAAGGAGACATGTAGGGTGGACCTTTAACCTCCAGGAAGTGTGGGATGACCCTCTCTGGAAGGAGACAAGTAGGATGGACCTTCAACCTCCAGGAAGTGTGGGATGACCCTCTCTGGAAGGAGACAAGTAGGATGGACCTTCAACCTCCAGGAAGTGTGGACTGACCCTCTCTGGGAGGAGAAATGTAGGATGGACCTACAACCTCCAGGTAGTGTGGACTGACCCTCTCTGGAAGGAGACATGTAGGGTGGACCTTCAACCTCCAGGAAGTGTGGGATGACCCTCTCTGGGAGGAGAAATGTAGGATGGACCTACAACCTCCAGGTAGTGTGGACTGACCCTCTCTGGAAGGAGACGTGTAGGATGGACCTTCAACCTCCAGGAAGTGTGGGATGACCCTCTCTGGAAGGAGACATGTAGGATGGACCTTCAACCTCCAGGAAGCACAGTTTGATCCTCTCTAGAAGTTTACGGGGAGGATGGAACTTCTCCATCCAGAAATCACTAAACAAGGCATGTTGTGCTGCTGAAACCTAGTTCTTCGCCATACTGGTCCATGGGATTTGGTGTATGTTCACTTCCAGGAGAAGGACACTGGTCCTGCTTTACTAAATATAGGGCTTTTTCAGTTTTTATTGGCCCTCAGGCTAGGAACGATGGTTATTTTGCTAGATTTCTCTTGAGCAACACTGCGGGGCTCGATCATGCTTATGTATTCCACCTCCCAAAGCAGACATCTGGAAAGCAACTCCTAATCTGTACTTTCCACTGTTTGCAGGGCACGGGGGATGCAAGAATGGTCTTGTATGTAGGTTACCACCATAGAGGGGAAACGCTGTGTTCCGTCATATTTGACCCTATAAATGAATTTAGAGGCATTCTTCAAGCAACATGCATTGAGATGAAGGGAGGCTCGTGCTCAGAGTGCACTTACGCTGAACCGCCCTTTCTTATCGTCATTCCAACCTGGCAGACACCCCTTTGCCCGGCCATAGTAGTTCATCCCTGATGATGAAAGGAGGAGGCTGTCTCCATGATGGACCTGGATGTATTTGTGGTAGTTTCCTGGTTCCCATTGGCATCTCATTAGATTCAGGGCCTCATTATGGCGAGGCTGGACTACTGCAACGCAATCTACCTGGGTGCCCCCGAAGCCACCCTCAATACCCTGCAGAAAGTCCAAAACGCCGCGGCCCGCCTACTTACCGACACCCCCGCCAGATCCTCGGCAAAGCCAGCCTTGAAGCTCCTGCATTGGCTCCCAGTCAGAGAAAGGGTGGCTTTCAAGGCCCTCTGTCTGGCCCATAAGACCCTCCATGACAAAGGCCCACCCATCCTCAAGGATTTCATCATCCCTTACAATGCGAGTAGGGTCCTCCGCTCAGGCGGAGAGAACTTCATCACTGTTCCCAGAGTCAAAAAGGCCCGGTCCGGAGGACGCCGCTTCTCGGTCCACACGGCCAAACACTGGAACAACCTTCCTCGGAGACTGAGAACTGAACCTAATCTTCTCCAATTCAGGAAGGCCTTGAAAACCTTTCTCTTTCCTTAAATCCCCCCCCTTCGATTCTGACCTCTCCTGAGTTCTGGTTCTAGCGCTGGGATGCTCTAGGGTTACTACGCGCTCTATAAAACCTTAAAATAAATAAATAATAATAATCTCAGAGCAGGAGTAAGCATAGGGCTTACAGGGGTAGCTCTTAGATGGTTAGCATTGTCTCTTGCAGACAGGAGCTTCCAAGTTAGTGATGGGCCCTTTGTCAGAAGCACGCCAGCTGAAATGTGGAGTGCCACAAGACACTTCCTTGAGCCCCACCTTATTTAATGTTTATGGGCGGCCACTTTCAGGCATCATCTGTGATCTCTATTTTACCACGGTCTCCTATGCTGACGATACCCAGATTGTCTCCTTGTCACCAAATACTAATACAACCTTCGACAGATGCAACATCTGTCTGGAAAGGGTATTCAACTGGATGTCTCGAGCTGCCTCAAATTAAACGGAGACCAGGCTGAGGTAATGGTTACAGGAAACCATACAGCACTCTGGGACACAGTTCTGACCATCATACTTGGGGGAGTAAATCCTTCACCGGGCTCTCACTTGTTTGCCTCCAGCGCCGGGAAGCCCATACATGGGTAGTTGCAGGGCTTTAAGTGGGCTGGGTCTCACCGGGTCTGAGCACCGGCAGTTTTTTAAAGGGGGCCTCGAAACGGGTCTCTATCGGGCTCTGTTTTGTGCCCTGGCACCGGCGGTCTGTTTTTTTCTAGACTGCAGTGACAGCAGGCACATTGATGTGCGCTGCTCACACTGCTCACATCTCACTAATGGAGAAGTTACAGCATGACGTCATGCCAGGGGAGCGTTGTAGGGGAAGGGAAATCCTTTAAAGAGTCATTTTCTCTCTGGATTTCCCTTCTCTTTTTGAAACTCAGGAGCAGCAACATTGTTGTGGTGTCACCAGGGTTTCATGTGGAAGCTTTTTCAATATTATTTACAAGCCATAGTTGCTGCTTATTTATCTTATGCAACGAACAACCATTGACAAAACCAATATGTCCTGACTTGTTGTAGGTATGATGTTACTTGTTGTATCATATATCTGGATGCAATGGCAGAAACAGCAAATTACAAGATGGGCGGCACACTATGTGAAGCACAGACTTTTCGCATACGTGTTTTGAACCACACCCTTAATTACATTGGCCACACCCCTTTGAGAGACCCCCCAGTTTTTTCATCCCACTTAAAACCCTGGGTAGTTGAGCACTCTACAGATGTTCTATAATAATAGGTTGACAAAAACTACGCACTGTGCTTGTTTTCTCTGCTGGTGGCGAATATAATTTTATAGTTGGTGAAACTTTAGGGTAGCAGACAGACTTTGCTATAATGCACCTCGAATCCAAATAGCAAGTTCACCTTTCTTTATGCTGCTGCTCAGAACCAAACGCTTCCTCATTGGCGGAGCCAGGTGTCAATCATGGCAGCTTGTCTGGGACCAGTTGCTGCTGTGCTCGGATTTCCACCTGGATCTAATGGTTTTGCTGCCGGCTTCCTTCCGTACATGGGAAGCCTTGCTCCCAGATTGCGTAACCCTCCGATGCATTCCTCAATGTTTCTGATCTCCGAAGTTTTATCACATTTTTATCCGCATTCACGTGCAGATGGTGACGTGTTCGAGCCCTCCGCTGTGGCAGAAGCCCAGGGACCCGGGCCGAGACTCTTAATCACGTGGTGTTTTTAAAAGGACACGTAGAAGGCCCGCTTGATTCATAGTCTGGGGCAAACACAGCCCCCTCGAGTGAGGATGGTTCCAGCCTCGAGAGCCGGAGAGAGCAGAAGCCGGCCGGGTGCGCAGCCGCCGCTGCACGGCTTAATTAGCGCAATTATCTGTTATTGATTGCTTGTAGACTCATTAGACACCCGCCCGTCTGAGCCCAGGGGACGGAGGCTTATCTCGTCCCGGCTCCGGCGCTATTGATCCAGGAACTGACTCCTGAAGTCAGTGCCGCGAAGCCCCGGAGCGGAGCTAGGAGCTTCGGTGACGCGTCCTGTGTATGAGGGAAGGGGGCCAAAACAAGAAAGTACCTCTAGTCAGACCTATATATTTTTTCAATGATAATCTTCACAATTTATTTCAAAAAGGAAATAAACTGTGAAGATTATCATTGAAAAAATATATAGGTCTGACTAGAGGAACTTTATTGTTTTGGTTTTTCTCCTCCCTCCTCTGGACCTCAAATAACAATTGGGAGAACTCTTCTCTTTAATCTTTGAGGGAAGGGGGCCTTCAGGCGCTACACCGAGACACGACCCTTAGAGCAGTGACGTCACGCTGGGAGAGACACTTACTGCAGTGATGGCTCATAGAGAGCTGTGTGTACTGAGGTGGCATCACGCTGGGAGCTGCCATTGCCCCAGTGACATCACACTGGGAGCTTCCATTGCCCTAGTGACATCACACTGGGAGCTGCCATTGCCCCAGTGACATCACACTGGGAGCTTCCATTGCCCTAGTGACATCACACTGGGAGCTGTCCTTGCCCCAGTGACATCACACTGGGAGCTGTCCTTGCCCCAGTGACATCACACTGGGAGCTGTCCTTGCCCCAGTGACAGGAGAAAGTGGGGCCAAAGTGTGCCCCACACCGGACGCACAGCTTTAGGTGCAACATACTGATGCCAGACGTCGTTCAAGTTCATCACATTTTATTTTCTTTGAAGTTATTTCATCCATTACGTTGATCAGTCACATGGTGGACAAGCTATGTTCACATTTAAACACCTTAATGCTAAAGACATGCCATAACGAGCCTTGTTCTGTAGCCAGGAATGTTACATAGATATTCTCCGATTCGATCATTTCTGTCACCCAATGCATTTCGTGCCTTTCTTTGCACTTCGTCAGGGGTTCACTACAATTATTAAAAGAACATGACTATTAAGTTATATCCAAAAGTAACTGTGATTTATCAATTTATACAACAAATAAATCTCATGTCAGATAAACTGGTTCGTAACTTAAAGTTCAAAAGCGCACGTTGTTGTGAACAAATCAACACAAAGTTCCCCGCCCTGGAAAGGCATGAGGAGGCAGGTATATAACACAGGTGGTGATCATTAACTGGAAGGCTAACACTTAGTACGATTTTGGAAATGAGAGGAAGCAGTCACCAGAATACTCGAGGTACGGGCTCATGGGATTAAATGTGGAACAAGGAACTGAGGAGAAAGAGGGTAGTTACCGGGTTGGAAACGTTTTTTAAGGATTGGTAAAGTTTGGAAAGCATTTTGGGGATTAACTGAAAAGGAGCGCCAAGTGAACGATGGGCATTTAGAATATGTTATTTATTAACATGAATTTCAGCGGGCAAAACGTTGATTTTGAACTTTAAGTTACGAACCAGTTTATCTGACATGAGATTTATTTGTTGTATAAATTGATAAATCACAGTTACTTTTGGATATAACTTAATAGTCATGTTTTAATAATTGTAGTGAACCCCTGACGAAGTGCAAAGAAAGGCACGAAATGCATTGGGTGACAGAAATGATCGAATCGGAGAATATCTATGTAACATTCCTGGCTACAGAACAAGGCTCGTTATGGCATGTCTTTAGCATTAAGGTGTTTAAATGTGAACATAGCTTGTCCACCATGTGACTGATCAACGTAATGGATGAAATAACTTCAAAGAAAATAAAATGTGATGAACTTGAACGACGTCTGGCATCAGTATGTTGCACCTAAAGCTGTGCGTCCGGTGTGGGGCACACTTTGGCCCCACTTTCTCCTGTGACTTTTCAATTTACGTGGTTGGGCAGTCCACGGTTCCGGGCCAGCACGCTAAACAAAGAAAAAAACGACCGTTTACGTTACACGAGAGAACTGGTGTGCACTCTGTCACTATTTTTGTGATTTCAAATACTCTTCTTGCCCCAGTGACATCACACTGGGAGCTGTCCTTGCCCCAGTGACATCACACTGGGAGCTGTCCTTGCCCCAGTGACATCACACTGGGAGCTGCCATTGCCCCAGTGACATCACACTGGGAGCTTCCATTGCCCCAGTGACATCACACTGGGAGATGTCCTTGCCCCAGTGACATCACACTGGGAGCTGTCCTTGCCCCAGTGACATCACACTGGGAGCTGTCCTTGCCCCAGTGACATCACACTGGGAGCTGTCCTTGCCCCAGTGGCATCACACTGGGAGATGTAATTGCTCTAGTGACATCCTACTAAGAGCAGCCTATGCCATAGTGACATCACACTGGGAGCTGTCCTTGCCCCAGTGACTTCACAGTGGGAGCTATCCTTGCCCCAGTGACTTCACAGTGGGAGCTCTTGCCCCAGTGACATCCTACTTAGAGCAGCCTATGCCCCAGTGACATCACACTGGGAGCTGTCCTTGCCCCAGTGACTTCACAGTGGGAGCTATCCTTGCCCCAGTGACTTCACAGTGGGAGCTCTTGCCCCAGTGACATCACACTGTGAGCTGCCATTGCCCTAGTGACATCCTACTTAGAGCAGCCTATGCCCCAGTGACATCACACTGGGAGCTGTCATTGCCCAGTGACTTCACAGTGGGAGCTGCCGTTGCACCAGTAACATCCTACTAAGAGCAGCCGATGCCACAGTGACATCACAGTGGGAGCTGTGTGTAACGCGCTGAGCGGGAGCCTTTGCTTGTCCTGCTGGAATTCATTACAAGGACGCAGGCAGCATTAATCTGTGACTTTGATCATTTTTTTTTAAAATCGCTGCATATTTTAAAATCGCCGTTTTTTACCGGGCTCACATCCCCCACTTACCTGCACTTTAAAATTTGATCTTGAGCGGGAACACTCACTCCTCCCACACAGCAGCTCCATCTTGGCTGGTGAGGCAGGCCTTACAACAGTTGCCGCCATAGGCTGGGAGGCGCTCTAGTCTTTGGGCCGGATTTCCACCTCCTATATATTTAATTGGCCATGCTGGCGCGCAGCGACAGCGCGCAGCGGGCGCACCGATGGCGCGCCGGAGGTGCGCCAGAGGTAAGCCCGTTTGCGCCCGTTCGCGCACGGTCGGGCCCAGGGACCAGGACCTCTGTTCTACCAATTGCCCCCCCACAAACATACTCCCGCTCAACACTCCTTGCCCTAAAGGGGGTAATTCCATCCTCATGCAGCCACTCTGTGGACCTTGCGCTCCACCGCTTTTCATGTCAGCACTGTTCTTTTAGGGCAACGGAGGTGGTCGAAAACAAAAGGAAAATAGAGGTTGATCTGAAAATGGCATTGATAAACTGCCGTTCATTACCGAAACATGCCATCGAAATCTCCCTTTTAATTCAAGACCTGAACCTTGATATTCTGATTTTATAACAGAAACGTGGCTTGGATCCAATTCTGGCCCAGATATCGTCCAGGCACTCCCGCCGGGATACCTGATCCAACATAGGGACAGAGTGTCCAAGGTTGGAGGAGGGATTGCCATCCTTTATAGGGATCATTTAATTTGCCGTATGACTGGTAGCTCTATTCACGATTGTGAGAGTGCGCAGTTTTCTATTACATTATCTCCAGAACTATCATTCTCAGGTCTTTTGATCTATCGTCCACCTGGCCCGATAGGACAATTTCAGGAAGGACTAATCGAAACTATTCTAGATTTAGCTAGTATGGTTTCCAATGTTATAGTGCTGGGAGACCTGAATCTCTACTTTAATAATTTCTCAGATCTCACCGCAATGGAACTGACTAAGGATTTAGCCTCCTGTGAACTGAGTTTAATAGTCTCACATCCCACTCACTCCAAAGGGAACCTTTTAGATCCCATATTTTCAAACATAGCGGAGTTAACTTCAGCTGAGCCATATCCGATCCCTTGGTCAGACCATATGGTTATTCCTTTCATATGGAAGGCATATAGACCTAGTCCAACTATACCTTTTTACAAAGCCTTAAGTAGGCGCTGGACGAAACTAGAGCTAAATGAATGGCTAGAAATATTGAAGAAGAATGAGCCTCTGGGTAATCAGGACATAGATAGGGCAAACAAAGACTTCAATCAATCGATTGAACAGTCGTTGGATACCGTGCTCCCAAAAAAACTTATTACAAACAAGAAAGGCCCTACTAAACAACCCTGGTTTAATTCGGACCTAAGGTCCCTTAAACAGGAATGTAAACAGGAGGAGAGGCAGTGGCGGAAACATTTTGATGAAGAGAAGAAAAATAAATACAGATCCAAAATATAAATCTGCCCTTAACATGGCCAAATCCACTTTTTATGCAGGAAAAATTGAGGCTTCCGCAAATGCCCCGAGAGAGATGTTTAAGATAGTCAAATCTCTGCTGAAAGCCCCGGACCCATCATCATTTCTGATGAATCTGGTGTTTGTTGTGACGAATTAGCAAATTTTTTTGCCACCAAAATTCAAAAGATCCTTCTCTCCCTTCCCCCCCTACCTATGGGTGAACTAATTCCCCCTCTGGTAGGTGGGATTGATTCTATCTTGTCTCAGCTTTTTATTTTCTCCCCCCTCAGTGTAGAACTTCTACCCCCTCTCATCAATTCCATAAAGAGTGGTTCTCCGTTCGATCCTGCCCCTATGACCATCTTAAACTCAGTTTTGCCCCACATTAGTACGCCCATCATCAACTTAGTCAACACATCGATTGAGTCAGGCACTGTGCCACGAGACTGGAAGTTGGCTATGGTCAGGGCTTTGTTAAAAAAAAAAACCTTTACCCTGACGATTTTTCTAACTATCGCCCCATCTCCCTTCTCCCTGGCATTAGCAAGCTGACCGAAAAATGGGTGAACAAACAGCTGGTGTCTTTTTTAGAGACCCACAACTTGCTCCACCCAACTCAAACAGGGTTCCGGAGAGGGCAGGGAACCGAGACAGCACTGTTGAGGGTGGTCGTGGACTCCAGGAGGATTCTGGACGCTGGTGGCAGCGTGGCCATTATCCTCCTGGACCTCCGTGCCGCTTTTGACACGGTCAATCACCGTGTCTTCCTATCTCGCCTTGGAAGGATCGGGGTCACGGGCAAGGCCCTTATGTGGCTCGAGTCTTTTCTTAAAGACAGATCTTTTAAGGTCTTCTCGAGAACAGTTGTTCCCTTCCAGTACCATTACAGTGTGGGGTGGGGTGCCACAGGGCTCCTCCCTCAGCCCCACACTGTTTAATGTGTACATGGCGCCTCTGGCGGAAGTAGTGGCCTCCTTTGGAATTCAATTAGTAAGCTACGCTGATGACACCCAGCTAGTTGTCTCTTTGAATCAGGTAGAGCCCCTTCCGACCAACCTTTGCAACTGCCTGGAAGCAGTTGCAAAATGGATGGATCTATCCCATCTTAAGTTGAACGGGGGAAAAACTGAGCTGATGCTACTGGGGAAACGAGCCACATTTAACAACTTGACACTCTGGCCTTCTGGCATGGGGCCCGGGCCCACTCCAAAGACCGAGATTAGGAGCCTCGCATTTTGGCTGGATGCTGAGCTGTCATTCAAAACCCAGGCAAGGAAGACAGTAGCTACTTGCTTTGGGTTGCTGAAGACAATCCGCAAAATCCTTCCTCAGCTACCTGAAAAAGCCAAGAAAACAATAGTCCAGTCCCTTATTCTATCTAGGCTGGACTATGGGAACGCGCTTTATTTAGGAGCCCCTGTCTCGGTTATTCGGCAACTTCAGGTTGCCCAGAACTCTGCAGCGAGGCTACTTACAGGTGCTAGCTATCGCTCCTCAGCTAGACCTGCGCTGAGTGTTCTGCATTGGCTTCCGGTGAGGGAGCGGGTTCACTTCAAGACCCTCTGTACGGTCCACAAAACACTCTATGGGAGAGGTCCCCCCATCCTGGATGGCATGATTAGGCCTTATAAATCATCTAGGAACCATCGTTCCAATCAGCAAAATCTATTAGCAATTCCCAGGATTAATAGGGCCCGCACAGGGGGCCGTCTTTTTTCGTATAATGCGGCTAAATTATGGAATGCTCTTCCTCCATCCCTCCGACAAGAGCCTAACTTACTTGCATTTCGAAAGAAGCTGAAAACTGTTCTTTCCCAGGATCTAGAGTCTGGGCTTCTGCATTCCTTGTAATCCACTTCCCTCTGGTCAGTTCTAAGTGCTGGGATGCTCCCGAGTAGCCATGCGCTATAGAAGAGCCTCTACAATACAATACAATACAATACAATACAATACAGCTGTCCTTGCCCCAGTGACATCACACTGGGAGCTGTCCTTGTCCCGGTGACTTCACAGTGGGAGCTATCCTTGCCCCAGTGACTTCACAGTGGGAGCTATCCTTGCCCCAGTGACTTCACAGTGGGAGTTATCCTTACCCCAGTGACTTCACAGTGGGAGCTGTCCTTGCCCCAGTGACTTCACAGTGGGAGCTGTCCTTGCCCCAGTGACTTCACAGTGGGAGCTGTCCTTTCCCCAGTGACTTCACAGTGGGAGCTGTCCTTGCCCCAGTGACTTCACAGTGGGAGCTGTCCTTGCCCCCGTGACTTCACAGTAGGAGCTCTTTCCCCAGTGACTTCACAGTGGGAGCTGTCCTTGCCCCAGTGACTTCACAGTGGGAGCTGTCCTTGCCCCAGTGACTTCACAGTGGGAGCTCTTGCTCCAGTGACTTCAGTGGGAGCTGTCCTTGCCCCAGTGACTTCACAGTGGGGGCTGTCCTTGCCCCAGTGACTTCACAGTGGGAGCTGTCCTTGCCCCAGTGACTTCACAGTGGGAGCTGTCCTTGCCCCAGTGACTTCACAGTAGGAGCTCTTTCCCCAGTGACTTCACAGTGGGAGCTGTCCTTGCCCCAGTGACTTCACAGTGGGAGCTGTCCTTGCCCCAGTGACTTCACAGTAGGAGCTCTTTCCCCAGTGACTACACAGTGGGAGCTCTTTCCCCAGTGACTTCACAGTGGGAGCTGTCCTTGCCCCAGTGACTTCACAGTGGGAGCTCTTGCTCCAGTGACTTCACAGTGGGAGCTGTCCTTGCCCCAGTGACTTCACAGTGGGGGCTGTCCTTGCCCCAGTGACTTCACAGTGGGAGCTGTCCTTGCCCCAGTGACTTCACAGTGGGAGCTGCTCTTGCCCCAGTGACTTCACAGTGGGAGCTGTCCTTGCCCCAGTGACTTCACAGTGGGAGCTGTCCTTGCCCCAGTGACTTCACAGTGGGAGCTGTCCTTGCCCCAGTGACTTCACAGTAGGAGCTCTTTTCCCAGTGACTACACAGTGGGAGCTGTCCTTGCCCCAGTGACTTCACATTGGGAGCTGCCATTGCCCCAGTGACTTCACAGTGGGTGACTTCACAGTGGGAGCTGTCCTTGCCCCAGTGACTTCAGTGGGAGCTGTCCTTGCCCCAGTGACTTCACAGTGGGAGCTGTCCTTGCCCCAGTGACTTCACAGTGGGGGCTGTCCTTGCCCCAGTGACTTCACAGTGGGAGCTTTCCTTGCCCCAGTGACTTCACAGTGGGAGCTGTCCTTGCCCCAGTGACTTCACAGTGGGAGCTGTCCTTGCCCCAGTGACTTCACAGTGGGAGCTGTCCTTGCCCCAGTGACTTCACAGTGGGGGCTGTCCTTGCCCCAGTGACTTCACAGTGGGAGCTGTCCTTGCCCCAGTGACTTCACAGTGGGAGCTGTCCTTGCCCCAGTGACTTCACAGTGGGAGCTGTCCTTGCCCCAGTGACTTCACAGTAGGAGCTCTTTCCCCAGTGACTTCACAGTGGGAGCTGTCCTTGCCCCAGTGACTTCACAGTGGGAGCTGTCCTTGCCCCAGTGACTTCACAGTGGGAGCTGTCCTTGCCCCAGTGACTTCACAGTAGGAGCTCTTTCCCCAGTGACTACACAGTGGGAGCTGTCCTTGCCCCATTGACTTCACAGTGGTAGCTGCCATTGCCCCAGTGACTTCACAGTGGGAGCTGCCATTGCCCCAGTGACATCACACTTCGCACAAGCCTTGTCACAGTGACATGATAATATGAACTGCTCTTTAATGATCACAATGAAGCTGCCAATTAACCCAGGGACATCACACCCGTATGTGCAGCCCTACGGGGGCCCAGTTGTATACCCCAAGCCTCCTTCGAGCGGGTGTGGGGTGCTCACGAGGGTATGTAGCTCCCGCTGCTGAAGTGTCATTTCTCTGATATGGATAATGCTAGCCATGACCTCCCTGAAAGGGAAGAAAAATAACTGACAATTATGGAATTATTAAGATTCAACATTTTGTTGTGATGATTGTAATGGATGATGGCTCCGCGGAGTGCACGCGCAGTGTCTACGTGGCACTGTCCAGCGCCCCCTCTTTCTGGGGTGACCGCTCTGTGTGCAGCGGCCTCCATACTGCCTCCAGCACCCTCCCTTGAAATCGATTCTGGAGCGGCTGCTGTCTGATGTGTGCCCCCCCTCCCCCCCCCCCCCAGCAGAACGTGATCTGAGATGGGGCCTTCTGGGGGGGGGAAGGCTGCCTTTGCTTGGGGTGGGTGTTCAGGCTGGGATCTGGTGTCCCCACTACATGGAAGGGATTGGATTCTGGTAAATGCACGAGGCTGTCGTCCGCCTCATTAAGTATTTAAAGCCTCTCTTCCCTCCCCCCCCCCCCCCCCCCCCCCCACAGGGAAGCTGGGGGTCCTGGGCGGGCTCTCGCGGCTTCGGCTGGGGCAGAAGCGGTCTCTTCTTACAAAGGGACGGGTCTGAGCGCTCGAGGGGCCGGTGGGGGTCGTTGTGCTTTGTAGTAGAGAGCTAATGTCTCGGTGTGTCTGTAGAGGGGCTCCCTTACACCCCCTGCAGCCACCGGTGTGCCTTGTTTCATCCGCCGCCTCCCCCGGTGATAAGGTGCACCCTCTGAAGTCCCAAACACACAAAGTGTTTTTGTAGACTGAGCCCCCACTCTGTGGTGAGGTACACCTCCCACACACACACCTCACCACCACACACACTGTGTGACGATATGCCAACCCCCATGCTGTAATGTACACATCCCCGCGAGTAACCACAAGAAAGTGTGACATGTTTGCCGAGCCCCACTGGGTGGTAATGTACACGTCCCTTATACACACAGTTGGAGTTTTTTCTAAATTCAAATGGAGGCCACTCCTGTTCCATTGCATAGGGCCCGATGTTGAGCTTGGCGGACGGGTTACTTGTGACGGTTATACCGTCTGCCAAGATATGAATCCCAGTGGTTATAATGGGATTTATATTTTGACGGATGGGATATCTGTCACCGTTGTGATGATGTGACCGAGTAACCATCCGCCAAGAGCTAAATGCGGCTAAAAGTCTGTTTGATGCGCTGACACGGTACCCATCACACGGTACCCATCACACGGTACCCATCACATGGTACCATGAACCAATCTGATGATAATGAACTAAGTTTTTCCTTCAAAATCCTTCACATTTACAAAACATTGTAAACTTTGTTTCCTGTGTGTGTCTCTCTCTCTCTCTCTCTCTCTCTCTCTCTCTCTCTCTCTCTCTCTCTCTCTCTCTCGATCTATCTATCTGTGTATATATATGTGTATATATGTGTATATATGTGTGTGTATATGTATATATATATATATATGTGTGTATATATATTATTCTGTAATAATATTTAATTTTCTAAGCAGTCGTGGACCCCTTGAGCATGTTTCGGTGACCCAGGGGTCCTCGCCCCACAGGTTAAGAACCACAGGTCAAAGGATTAACCCTGTCGGACAATCCGCAGTCGAGCTTGTCCTGACATGTTTCGCTAAAGGCAGGTTTGACTAGTTTACAGTTTAGAAGCTTCTGGAATCTCTTGTGGTTGGGTTATGTTTGATTCTGAGCCACACAAATGAATAAGAGCAGGACAGAGATGCTTCTGAGTTGGAAATATAGCTCAGTGGGTTGATATGCTGGGTTTAAGTGGGAGAGGTGTGGAGCCGCGGCCAGGGCGACTGACTCCGGAATCTGGGGATCAAGGTTCGATCCCTGGCTACGGCGGCAGGTTAGCCCAGCACCATGTGACTCTGGGCAATAGCTTGCTTAATCTTCCCGAGGGCCCCCAGCGCCTAGAGACCCTTACGGGTGATTGTGCGCTTTACAAATGTGGATTATTATTTATGTTGTTTTATGAAAGCCCTCGGCTTGTCATTTTGAGTTCTAGTAGGGCCCACCTAGCTTTCCATCTAACAGAGTCTGATAGAAGAGAACCACTGCGCTGACGTACAGTACCACCTGTTACAGCGCCCCTCCATGTTTAGTGCGTGCTGCACGCACCGCATTGATTGCTGTAAATGTATTTTGTCTGTTTGGGATTAAAATATGATTGGTGTTCCTTTCCCTTTGAAATCCCAACTGACAGCCCACGCGCTCTACTGCACGTGAGGTGCCTTCCGGAAACATCGGTGAGAATGTAGGGGCGCAGAATAGGGCATGACATTCCATTCCACAGCCGAGGCGGTGCCTTCAAGAGCGCCCTGCTTATGATTCACCATCCTTTCACCCATACACTACAAAGGTAGTAGCGTCCCCCCACCCCGCTTGGACCACACCTTGAGGCCTCAACAAGAGGAGGGAAAATGCTACAATACCTCAAAGGATGAAAGGCTGAGTCAGTCGCACTCTCTCTTGATCGTCAGTTTTGGTCAATCACTGCAGCAGGTGCATTAAACCACCTTTCTACCTTATTGATAGCCCTTCAAGAGAGAAGCTGCAAACACAGATAATGGGGTCAAACCTTAGATAATAAGGGTGACGGATATGTTGATATCTGATACCAACACGCGTGTGTTCAGGTCACCACATGCCCCACATGTAGGCTGTTTTAGCGCTCCATGGGTGGTACTAAGAAAAATAACTTGGATGGTCACCCCCTCTTTCAGTGTCCCTCTTACATGACTGCCTTTAGCCGGAGTACCTTGTGCCCCTTCAAGTCCATCCCCAGACCTGTGGCTGACCTTACGCAGTTTGGTGACCGCCGGAATCCACACCAAAGACTGTTGTGTGATCCATGGGGAATACCACTTTAGTGAACATACTCGGAGCTGGTCACCATTACAGACTTATCAAGGCTTGTTTTAAGCGAAATCGAGACAGCGGGAGCGGCTACGTTACAATTCCCAATACTACAGGTTTTTTGCTTATACGATTGTGATCGCTTTTCAAAAAAACTGACTCTGAAAATACGACGTGCTCTTCTAGTGTTTCTAACCTTGAGAAAGTCCTTTTGGACGAAACGCATGTCGGCTGCATGTTTCTCTTATATTGTAATTGTTGATATGGAATAAAGGATGCACAGAAGGAAATTGAGATCGACTTATGGACTTCCTCTTTTCTACCATGGTGGTTAATGCCTGTGATACAGATTTGGACTCATTTTTGGATGTGCCTCGGCATTTGTGCAATATAAACTCCACATGTCTAGTGGAGCTCGCACTCTCAAGGGCACATCCGTGGCCAGCCTGGAACCCACGAGTCTGTATGAGCCAACACAACACGCGCTCTTGACGCGAGGCTCTGGACGGACCGGTTCTTCTTCTCAGATATGCTCCATCAATGGTGCATTTCAAGAAGGGCCACAAAACTCACCGGAACCCAGATTTCTACCGTCCTTTATCCCACACACATCCCCCCACTGCGTTTCTGGATTCCTTCCTTCCTTATTTATTTGTATTGATTGCTGTTTGACCTGGCACCTTGGCGTGAGTCTCCTTCCCACTTTTTGCTGATGTGCCTCATGTGTTTTGCTGGAGTTAGCTGCTCAGGCTATTGGCCGCACCGTACTCCGCGTACCGCAAGGCGCGTGAGGTTCAGCACGGTCTTGTTTGCACCGAACTCAGCGCACAGGAGCCCTACAAAGCGTGCAGGAGCCCAACGAAGCGCATGACCTGTTTTTAAGTATTACGAAAGAACTGAACTTTGCATCTAAGTATTGTGGCATCATTTTAAAAGTCACTGGAACCATTTTAAGTCATTAAGCCTGTAATCTAAAGTCTGCTTGAAAGTTTAAATATAAAGAGTATATTTTTACATAAGAACAGCCTTGTGTCTCTGTGTGGTGGGTTGACAAATTACTGTGTGTGTTATTACAAGTGCTTAACCATCCTACCAAAAACCAGAAGGAAGAGAACTGCGGACTGCTCTTTCTCAGGAAATGCCCCCAAAATATGGAACGCCATCCCCCCGCACATCAGAACTCTACCGTCCTATGCAGAATTCAAGAGCCAACTTAAATCCTTGTGCCTGATCCGCTCCCTTGGTTATGGATAACTTGGAGCTGCAAACGTCTCAGAATCCATGCGGTATTGTTGAATCCAGTACTGAGAAGCCCTGCTGTCCGAACTTTTCTTCCTTCCAAATTGTCTGTCGCCGATTGCTTTTATTGGGTTTGTTTCATGTTGTTCTCTTTTTCATGCCCACTACTGTGAAGCGCTCTGATACCTTCGGGTCTTGTTAGCGCTATAGAAAACTTCTAAATAAATAAATAAATAAAAATATATGCTCTGGGGATTAGCCTTGTCTGCTCGCGCCACACTGCCTAGATGGTGAGCAGGGGTTATTTCTAGGAGTAGTCCTTTGCCCTGACTAGTGGAGAGGTTCCCTGCTTGTCACAAGTGCATACCTGTGCCAACCAGAGACCCCCAATTCTAACAATTGCCCTCCGTTCTCATTATAAACACACCTGCATTATGTACACATTTTATAAATAAGCCGCCTCATACAATAATTGTTCACTGTCACTGTGGAAGCACGCGTCACTGACCCGTGTCTGCAACAACCAGATGTTCTGTACGTGACCGGCCACACTGTAAAACCAAGAGCGGAGAAAAGCAGAGAGTGGGTTGTTCTAATTGCTCGTCGGTATTAATTAATTTTAATTACACAGAACGAGGAAAATTCAAATTTTAAGTGAGCGGAGACCAAAGCTTCTCTGTTTAAACTGCCAGGATAATCAATCATTTCTTCCACACCACAATGAACACCGTTCAGTTCTTGGCTTCCAAGCCCACTGACCCTGCGCTTCAGACATTCAAAGCTCTCGCACACCCTGGTAGAGTGCGCAAACAAAAGAAAGACTAGCTTCAAAAGCGAGCAGTCGAAAAAAACAAGTAACGAGTCCCTGCTCCACTGGAGGGACAAATCATGAAGAGGAAGGAAAGCCCACACATCTAGCCAATTAGAAGCAGGCAAATGAGTGACAATAGAGCCAACCAACAGTAAGCAGTGGGCGGGGCTGTAAGCCCTCTGTAAGCTATCAATATGTCTCCTAACAAGCAGTGCGCGTGCCGTTCACTAGGCTCTGACCTAATAAGCTAACAGTAGGTCTCTCTACAGAGGGCGTAGGCGCCGACCCTGAAAGTGAAGGGTCCCCCAGTGTCAGGGCGTGAGACATTAGTGGTAGTGGAGAAAAGCACCTATGCAAGTCCTGTAGAAAACATCAAAAGGCTGAAAAAATGCACATAAAGGCAAGTTTAAAGACAGCCCTTCTCTGAACGGATGTATCCGTTCATCTTGAGAATATCTTAGTCTTACGCTGTTGGCGTGAAGTGTTTTTCTGACTTTTTTTTGTGTGAGATCCCAGCGAGGCGTTTCCAGCAGTGCCTCGCGTGCTCTGCTGCCGGTGATGCTGAGATGCGGCTCAGCAGCGCCCCCCGCTCTGTGGTACTCACTGAAGCCCAGGAGCCGTGGTCCTTCATTCGTCCGGGGCTCTCAGTGCGAGGCCCAGAATCGCGGCATCTCGGCTCGGAGCTCCGCCGCAGTGTCAT
This sequence comes from Lissotriton helveticus, assembly GCF_964261635.1. Taxonomy (NCBI): domain Eukaryota; kingdom Metazoa; phylum Chordata; class Amphibia; order Caudata; family Salamandridae; genus Lissotriton; species Lissotriton helveticus. The sequence continues at coordinate 169,260,643 of NC_136057.1, forward strand.
GCATCCATCCCCGGCCCTTATCGAGCCCACGGCCGCCACCATCGGCCATTGCAGGCGATGCTTCACCCGGGTGGAGAGTTGGCAGGCGCTGCTGGGTCTCGGAGGCCGTGCACGCGCTGCTGGGTCTCGGAGGCCGTGCACGCGCTGCTGGGTCTCGGAGGCCGTGCACGCGCTGCTGGGTCTCGGAGGCCGTGCACGCGCTGCTGGGTCTCGGAGGCCGTGCACGCGCTGCTGGGTCTCGGAGGCCGTGCACGCGCTGCTGGGTCTCGGAGGCCGTGCACGCGCTGCTGGGTCTCGGAGGCCGTGCACGCGCTGCTGGGTCTCGGAGGCCGTGCACGCGCTGCTGGGTCTCGGAGGCCGTGCACGCGCTGCTGGGTCTCGGAGAGCGTGCACGTGCTGCTGGGTCTCGGAGAGCGTGCACGTGCTGCTGGGTCTCGGAGAGCGTGCACGTGCTGCTGGGTCTCAGAGAGTGTGCACGTGCTTGTGGGTCTCGGAGGGCGTGCAGTGCACGTGCTGCTGTGTCTCCGAGGGTGTGCACGTGCTGCTGGGTCTTGGAGAGCGTGCACGTGCTGCTGGCTCTCGGGGGCGTGCACGCGCTCCTGGGTCTCGGTGGGCATGCACGTGCCTGCTCCGAACACCGGCATGGAGTGAGTACGGCTTACCAGCACCGGCTTGGCCTGGGTGCAACTTGCCCGACTCAGCAGGGTCGTGCTGGAAAGCTGTACCCACGCCAAAGCCAAGGCCTGCAAGTACCAGCTTGGCCCAGCCTGACCCAGCTTCGGCGTGGGTACAGCTTACCAGCATTGCCTTGCTAAAGCCTTCAGGTACCAGCCTGACCTGGGCACAACTTGGCTGAGTTGGGAGGAGGAACCCATATGATGAAGCAGGTCACCTACGGGTGAGTGAAGGTTCTAGTCCTTAAGGGATAATCCCCCTTATTGATTACATCTCATATTATTATTTGAGGGTACTTACATTTATACCACACACAACTCACGTGCTAAACCTATAGACCTGAGGTAGTATAGTGTTTGATTACGTATAGGGAAGTTCTCCTTGCTGGTCTCTAAATTTGATTCCCTAGGACCCTACCCCACCATTCTGTTATATACACAACTTGGCTCACCCATCTTCAGAATGGGTACAGCTTACCAGCACGACCTTGTCCTACCAGCCTGTGTGGAGTCGGTATACGTTTGACCTGTCTCTGCAGGTGTTATTGCATTGGGGTCTTTTGTCCCCCCCCCCTCCTGTCAGCTGTAGTGGTGTAGCCCCTCACTTTGGTGGTCTCATCAGACCCCATACTGCCTGGCCTGGTCCCTGCCCTTGCTATATAATTTGCTGATGGTGACTGCTCTTGGTAGAGGGGCAGTTAACCTGCTACCAGCCCCAGCGTACGTGTTCTTCAGGTGAGGCCTGAACTTGTCGTTTTAGTTGTGGCCTGAGCTTCGCTGTAGGTGTTGGGTTGACGTGGTGTGACTGGGTTCAGATCCAGAACTCCTCCTGAGGTTCTGAACAGTATTCTGCCTGGACCCGGGTCCTGAATTTTCCTAAACCTGCCCTCTCCTTCTGTTTGCCAAAGTCCATACTCTCATTTTTCCATTCTACTCTGGAGGGTTGGGGCTGCTTTGGTTTAATTGTATGGATCACACTCTCGCATCTTTCCATATGATGCTTCCTGCTCCCCCCCCCCCCCCCCCCGAGCCAGCCCGGCCAATGAGGCCTTTATATGGTCATGCTGCGGTGCTTGCCGTGTGTTGTGGGTCTGCTCAGTGGTGGGATTGGTTCTTTGGTAGCTTGAGGTGTGGGGTGGTTATACACTGCAGTGTGTTGTGGGTCTCCTCAGTGGTGTGATGGGTTCTCTGGTAGCTTATGAGATGTTTGATGGGTATACACGGCAGTGCTTGTTGTGGGTCTCCTCATTGGTGTGATGGGTTCTTTGGTGGCTCGTGTGATGGTTCTACACTGCAGTGCTTGCTGTGTGTCGGGGTCTGCTCAGTGATGTGATGGGTTCTTTGGTGGCTCGTGAGAGGGTTATGCACTGCAGTAGTTGCTGTGTGTTGTGGGTCTCCTCAGTGGTGTGATGGGTTCTTTGGTAGCTTGTGGGATGGTTATACACTGCAGTGGTTGTTGTGTGTCAGCATCTACTGAGTGATGCAATGGGTTCATTGGTGACTTGAGATGAGGGATGGTTATACACTGCAGTGGTTGCTATGTGTCAGCGTCTGCTCAGTGTTATTGGTTTTTTGGTGGTTTGTGAGATGTGGACTTGTTATACACTGCAGCGTTTGCTCAGTGGTGTGATGGGTTCTTGAGTGGCTTGTGAGGGGTGGTATGGTTACACACGGTAGTGCTTGCTGTGCGTTGTTGGTCTCCTCAGTGGTGTGATGTGTTCTTTGGTTGTTTGTGAGGTGGTTATACACTACGGTGCTTGCTGTTTGTTGTAGGTCTCCTCAGTGGTGTGATGGATTCTTTGGTAGCTTGAGACGTGGGCTGGTTATACACCGCAGTGGTTGCTGTGTATCAGCGTCTGCAGAGTGGTGATATTTGACGCTCCAAATATAAAAGTATTTTCGATGTCATGACATATATCACTGTACAGTCTTAAGCATCATCAACAGTACACCATATAGTCTTGCCAAACTCCTCAATCATTGTATAGTGTAATAAGCGTCAATATGGCGTTGTATATGTGGATATCTCCTCTTAGTCTTGTTGAGAAGGTCAGTATGACATAATATAGCCTTTTCAATGTCATCACTATACCATCGTGGAGAAGTGTGGCTCAATGGTTAGAGCGGCAGACCCTGATGCGTAGGTCTAGCCCGGGACCAGGGTTCAATTCCCCGCCTCGGCGGGTCTTGGGCTCAAAATTGCTAGGACCTGATAATTCTCGCCTCGGTGCCCATTCCAATCATGGGTCCCACTCTGCAACTCTGGGCAATAGCTTGCTTAATCTCCACAACGGCCTCCACAACGCTAAGGATGCCTGGGCACCTTAGGGGTGCCCAGGAGTGGATACCTCACAGGGAAAGCCAGGATGGGTTCCACAGCGGTATTCGTACAAGCGCCTTGAGACCCTTGCGGGTGAGTAGTGCGCTATACAAGTATCAATTTACCTTTACCTTTATTGTGTGGTCTTAGTGGTATCATCCGTATAAAGTGCCTGGTCTTATAATAACCGTGAATAAATATAATCTTATTTAAACATCAATATGCCATTGTATATTATGATGCGTTAATAGAATATTAAAAACACTGTACTATATATTGATATATGTACTATAATTTAGTATGTTCTCATGACGTGGCCACCATACCTTCTTAGCCTTGTTGCCGTATACGATATACCTTCCGATAGTCTGATTCGTGATGTCCTCCCTATACCATTGATCGGATCTGGCTTCCAAAGAGCACGCGGCGGGCAGTGGACCAGGGCTACCGGTGTGTGGTCATTGATCCAGCAATGTTTCCAGCAGTCGCGTGGGATTTGCGCCCCAGCTCACTACACCGAGGCGGAGCGAGCGACTTTCAACGGCAGATACATGAAAGGCAATCCTTGGAGAGTTCCAGCTAAAGCAGAAAATTTTATGTAGTGGGAGGGCATTCATATCTGACATCTCAATGCACAGATCAAGACTGACATCAGGAGCCCAGAGGAAAGCATATATATTTTTTTTTACTGTGGTTCGTGGCAGCGAGGCTCGCTCTTGCGTCAACGCATGGCACGCGGCCTTTGTGGTGCTAAAAACATATATTGATCCAAGCATGCCACTAATGGCCGCCTTCGTTAGCTTGTTATCCAGCAGAATCGATTCAGCGCCTGGAGGCGGGTTTTTTTAAGTTTGTGAATGGGTCATATCTTGTCTGAAGCCATGCGCCAGTGCTTGTTTGTGAATTGTTTTGCACCTGGTTGCACTGAACAGGTGCACCTGCTCATTGGTCTACGGCCTGTTCTTCTCCAATAGCCTTCTTTGCTTTGCATAAAATAGTTCAGTGTACCTTAAGTGCGAAAAAGAAACCCTTGGAGCACTTTCAAAGCATTGAGCTGAAAGGTTACACGTTTTCAATGCAGCTCTGAAGTGGTGCTCATGAAACCTCCTGCCAAGGTGGACTTTCCCAGTGGTTATAGAGGTTCCTCGTGCCAGTTTTAAGAAAACTGGGTCAAATTTGTGAATTTTTAAACACAATTTTCAAATGTGCTAAAAAAATCTGTCAAAACATTTCTGAAGGGGCCCTTGTGTAAGATTTTCATGGTGCGCCAGACAGGTCTGAGTGCCTACGTGCACTGGGGCATCATGCCCCAATAAAATGCTCTTAATGGTGGCAAATCAGAGCTTTTCAGTCCCTTTACCTAATTTTTTCAAAGATTTAAGGACAGGTCACGTCCAGTTTCGGCGCAGGTTATAGCGCCAGGGCACCCTTTATTTCTTACCATGATGCCGCTATAACCATGAAATCTAAAGTGGGCATCACAGCTGGCCCCACCTGGCACCTGTCTGATGCCAAAGCAGAGTAACGTCTGTCCAAGTGCATCACCTGGCACAGTCTGGCTGCCGGCGAGCCCTGCCCTGTGCCCGTCGTAGGAAGGGAGGGTAGGCTGCCAGCGTGAGGAACTGCCCACGGAGAAAGGCCTGCGCCTCGGTGCCAACTCACACCGCACCCAGCGCCGGGTATCGCTCCCCTCTCATCCCACAGTCTGTGGTGGGTCACTCGGCCCGGGCATGGCCCTTGCAGGTGGAGACTGCCCTGGCACTCTAGAGGCTGTGGTTGAAGGTGCCCACTGCCACCCATGTGGCCTGCGCCATGTGCTCCTCGAGGCGGTGGCAGGATCTCGTGGCGGAGGTAGGCTCATCCGGCCCCGATACCCCTACGCTGCCCCTCACCGTTTATAAAGGAGCCCCAAGATCACACGGGGAGTCAGAGGTGTGAAAGAGCTTAAACACTGCAAATTGATTTAGGATGAATTTAGGGCCTGGGCTGGTGTCCAGCAGGGAACTAAAATGCACACGTGACCCGAGTGGAAACGGGTCACGAATCACCTTATTTTGGATCACGAATCACCTTATTTTGGGTCACAGAGGGGTGAGTGGCTCCAGGGAGCGGCGTCTCTTAGGGTGGGACCGAGCCCGGTGCCCGTCTGATGGGTATTTCCGGTAGGTTCCTGGGGCAGGGGTACAGCCGGAGACCCCGTAGCTGTCTCTTCGGGTCCGCTCCGCACGTGCAGCGGGCCCCCGGCCCCAGCCCTCCCGCCCTGCCTGGTGTGGGGACTATCACCCCGTGTGCTCAGGGGGTCACAACACACATGCGTGGCACTCACACATAGAGGGGACACACAGACACTGTACTGGTCTGGACGGGAAAGTGCCGAGCCACTCCCGCCCGTTTATTTTATATCTCTCTGGCCACGCCTGGCCAGAGAGTGCAACAATGTGTGCAGGTGCTTCCGGGGCTCAGGAGAGACCCTCGGAGCACTAGAGCGCTACATCCCTTCCCAACTTGGATTTTTGAAAGCTTGGATTGAAAACAACATATATATAGTTCAGCATCTGAAGTCAGCCAGCTTCTGGCTTGGCTTGGGATTAGGTCTAAGATCATACCTCCATCGTCCTCGGGCTGGTACCTGATCAGCTCTCGGGCTGGATGTTGAAACGTTTGCCTCGCCCGGGTCTGTGGTGTTCAGAGGCGTGGTTTCATCATTGGACCTTCCGGCCCTGGTCTCAGACTCGTCTTCTGCTGGTTCTGCTTGGCCAGGGGTGCACTGTCGAGCAGCCGGTATCTGTTTAAACCAGGATACATTCCTAGTTACTTCTTCTCCGTCCCGGCGAGCTGTGACTGCAGTGCCCCGCGTTTCTTTGACAATCCACGGCTCAGGTTCAAACATGGTGTTGAATTTCCCACCGGGCCTTCTGGTCCGGATTAGCACAGTCTCACCTGGTGTCACATTTCGGGACTGAGCACGTCTCTTGCGGCTTGCTTTCTCATTTGTTCGTCTTCGCCGTTCCTGAGTGCGCCTAGGGGAGTAGGGTGCCGGCTCCCAGTTGTCAGCCATTGGAAGGAGGTCCCTTCTTGGTCCGGCAAACATCAGCGCCCACGGTGACTGTTGCGTGGTGCTGTGGGGCGTGCTTCTGTACTCCCGTAGAAACAGTTGAAGAGCTTCCTCTGGGTCTTTGTCCTCAGCGGTGGCGATTCGCAGGATTTTGTTGGTTGTCCTCATGAATCGCTCCACCTCCCCGTTTGCTTGGGGCCATTGTGGCGTGATTCGGTGGTGCCGGATACCCAGGTTGTGGAGGAACTCTCGGAACTCGCTTCCCTGGAATGGAGGCCCATTGTCTGTCTTGATGACAAGAGGGATTCCAAACATGGCAAAGGACTTGCTCAGGAGGGGCCGGATGTTAGCAAAGCTGGTTGAGGTGGCAATATCTACAATTGGGTACTTTGTGTAATTGTCAATTAGCACAACAGTGACTCTCCCATCTGGGAAGCTTCCAAAGTCTAAACTGAGCCACGACCACGGTGAAGGGGCATGTTCTTCTGTGATGACGGGCGCAGGAGCGTCTGCAGAGCTGGTGATCTGGCATGCTCGGCATTGGCGCACCACGGTGTCGACAGCTTCTTCGAGGTTTGGGAACCAAACCTTCTCTCTCATCCTGGCCTTCATCCGGCGGGTGCCCTGGTGCCCCTCGTGCGCTAAGACGGTTGCCTTTTCCTGTAGAGTTTTTGGGATGATTACTCGGTGGCCTCTGAGGATGAGGCCATTGCTTGCCTGGCTCAGGTCATGTCGCACTCTCCAGAATTGTGTCAGGCGGGCACGGTCTTCCTCGCTCCATGTGCTGACATTTCGCAGGAAGTTCTCCCAGGATCCCGACCGTATGGCATCTGCCACACACTGGACGACCACGTCTTTCACATATTCAGGGACAATGGCGTCCGCTGTGAGGGCTTGTGGGCACGAGGCAGCCGACAGCATGTCTACAAAGTCTTCAGTGGGGCCTTCAAGATCCGTGTGTCGGCACTCCTCTGGTCCGGGATGTCTAGATAGAAAGTCTGCGGGGTTTTTAGCCCCGGGGCGGTAGGCGAGGTCCATTTGGTACTGCTGCACCTGGATTGCCCAGCGTTCTATTCTCGGGGGTGGATGAGGAGCGGTGCCCTTGAACAAGGGTATCAGAGGTTGGTGGTCTGTAATCATGCGAAAGGGGTGTCCTGAGATGTATAAGTGGAAGTGAGCACATGCCCACTTCACTGCCAGGGCCTCTCTCTCGACTTGGGAGTACCTCGATTCAGTCGAGGTTAGTGCTTTGCTCGCAAATGCTAGCGGCGACCATGTGCCGGGTTCAGTTTCTTGAGATATCAGAGCCCCTAGACCAACCGGGCTGGCGTCCACTACTATCTCGGTGGGCTTGGAAGTGTCAAAGTAGGCCATCGTGGTGCTGTCTAGCAGTGCTGTTTTTATCTGGTCAAATGCTTTGGCTTCGACCTCTGTCCATCGCCATGCGGTCTCCTTCTTCGTCAGGTTCCTTAATGGTTCTGCTATTGTGGCTAAGTTGGGGATGAACCTCGCACAGTATTGCGCCATCCCCAGGAAGCTGCGCACTTCCGACGCCGTGGTGGGTGCAGGGGCGTTCTTGATGGCCACTGATTTGCGAGGGTCAACAGCGACTCCTTCAGATCCGAACACATAGCCGAAGAATTCGATGGATTTTTTGAAAAACTGGCACTTGTCTTTGTGGAGGGTTACGCCATACTGTGCCAGTCTGTGTAGCGTCGCCTTTAGCCGGTGGTGGTGTTCCTCGCTCGTCTTGGCATGGATTAAGATATCGTCGCTGACGTTCAGCACCCCTTGCAGCCCAGAAAGGATTTCTTTGATAGTGTTCTGGAAGATCTCAGCTGCAGATGAGATCCCGAAGTTCAACCTCTTGTAACGTCTTAACCCCAGGTGCGTCGAGAAAGTTGTAATGTATCGGCTTTCCTCGTCTAGCCTTAGCTGGTGATATCCTGCATTGAGGTCCAGTTTGGAAAACCACTGGGCGCCGTTGAGGTCAGTCAAGATGTCGTCGACTGTAGGTGTGAGGTGTCTCTCACGGCGAATGGCTTTGTTAGGGATCCTCATGTCAATGCAAATCCGGATTTTCCCCGGTTGCTTCGGCTTCTCAGCTATGACCATGGGGGACACCCATGGTGTCGGTCCGGACACTTTTTCGATCACTCCTTGTGTTTCTAGCAGGTTCAGCTCCTGTTCGACTGCGTCGCGTAGGTGAAACGGCACTCTCCGATGTCGTAGTGCAATCGGCTGCACCGAGGGGTCTATGTGGAGCTTGATGGGTGGGTGCTTGATGGTGCCAAGGCCTGTGAAGAGCTTGGGGAACATTAGGAGGATGTCTTCAACCTGCAGCGCCCGCACTGCGTTTGCGAAGGCAATGAGGCCTAGGTCCTCCGCCGTGTTGCTTCCAACTAACAGGTCGGCCTCTTTGTCGATCACGTGGAACGTGGTTGTGACTTCTTGGTCTTCTGCTCGGACCTGTACTACCATCTTGCCTCGCAGTGGGAGGGGATCTTGACTGCCATAAGTGAAGATTCTGGCTTTTGATGGAACGAGTGCGGGTTTCGGATCTAGTGCTTTGTAATGTTGAATTCCCATTACATTCACCGTGGCTCCGGTGTCGATGACTCCGATCACTGGTGATCCGTGGATCTGTATCTGGCACCTTGGTTGCGGCCGTCGGCTTCTCTTCAGCTCCTTGACGAAGGACACGAAGTAGCACTCGTCTTCATCATCAGTGGATGACTCATCGTACTGTGATTGCTGTGATCTGTGTGACTTAGTGGAGCGTGACGTTGAGTGCTCATCTAGTGACAGTTGTTTGACTGCTCCTGCTGCTGATCTCCTCCCTGACGGGTTCCGTCCTCGGGTTCCTCCTCTACACACGCTAGCAAAGTGGTTGGGAATACCGCATTTGGAACACGTCTTGCCACGTGCTGGGCAGCCATCTTGCGTGTGTTCATCCCTGCCGCAGTAGCCGCATGGCGTTTGGCGCCGTATTCGCGCTGGCCCTCGACCTCTGCTTCCTCGGGTCGACATGCGCACGGCATCCACCCGTTCCGTTTTGATCACTGTTCCTGTTTCACGGTGAGGGTTGAGGGCTGCCTCCATTGCGGTGGCGCGAGCGTCAGACAGCTCATGAGATCGCGCGAGGATCAGGATTTCGTCGAGGGATATTCGCGGCTGCCTCAGGATTAATGTTCGTAGATGTTTGTTTCGACAGCCCTGGATGAGTTGTGCCGTGACTTCTTTCTTTTCGTCGTCTTCGGTGCACGTGCTTATCAGATCTCTTAGACGTGCGTGAAACGCGTCCATCGTTTCCCCTTCGCGTTGTTTGGCTTGTCTGAATTTGAACCTTTCGTAGTGTGGGTTCAGCTGGGGGTCGAAATGGGCGTTCAGCGCATTGACAGCGGCATCAAAGTCATTGGCGGCACCTGTGTCGGGGAGGTGTCTGAACAGTTTGTATAGTTCTGTGCCTCCGAAGTGGAGAAGTAGTGAACGCTTCACCTCATTGTCTTTTTCTCGGGTAGCTGTGAAATAATTGTTGAGCTGCCCTAGCCACACTGCCCATCGTGGCGCCGCTGTTCCCGGGTCAATCAGTTCACTAAATGGCGGTAGTGCTTGTAGCTGTGCGTGCGCAGAAGGCGTCGGAGGTTGAGCTATAGGGGGCGCTGCCATCTGTGGGGCACCCCCATCGGCTCCTCCGGTGGCTCCTCCTTGGTCTTGAGACATGCTTAAGTGAGCAAAGCCTTAATTATAGTTCGTGTGTTGATTTGGCTTGTCTTGTGCTTGTTGGTACTGTGGCCGTGTGAGCAGTTGAATTGCCTTGTGCTTGTTTAGTTTTGTGTAGGTATTATCTCTCTCCTCGTGTGGCTCGGCGTCCTTTCGGAGTGCAGCGTGCCCCTCAGTCAGTGCTTCTCCCTCAGCGCCTAGGGATGCTGGGCCTGCGTGCTGCTCTGCTTCCGCCCGCGTGTTCACGCGATGCCGGCTTGAAGCCTGTGTCGGCCTCACTCGTCTGCGCATGCGCGCACTTTCCAGTCGGCCGGTCGGGCCTTCCTCCAGCGCTCTCTCGCTCTGCTTCAGAGCGTCGCCGGTACCGGTCCCCACGCAGCTCCTGGCCTATGCTGCTTACCGGTAGGCGATTTCTTTCTTTCTTCGTCGCTGGGTCCCTCGTGTTGGTGCCGGGCCGGCAGTCTATGCCGCTTCAGGGTTCGGCGTCTTCGGCGCCTCCGTCTGCTGTTCCTTTCGTGGGATTTGAGTGTATCCCACCTTCGTCGCCAGTGTGGGGACTATCACCCCGTGTGCTCAGGGGGTCACAACACACATGCGTGGCACTCACACATAGAGGGGACACACAGACACTGTACTGGTCTGGACGGGAAAGTGCCGAGCCACTCCCGCCCGTTTATTTTATATCTCTCTGGCCACGCCTGGCCAGAGAGTGCAACAATGTGTGCAGGTGCTTCCGGGGCTCAGGAGAGACCCTCGGAGCACTAGAGCGCTACACCTGGAGGCACTGCACCCTCTCCCGGTGTCAATCACCGGTAATCCGCTCTGGCACAAATCCACTTTCGGTAAACGGATGATCAGCGTGGGCTGCGCCGCGCAGGGCCCTCCCCGCCCGCCCCTGCGCGCGCAGGCCCAGCTGCTGGCCGGCCAGATGTGGCTTCGGCGTCCTCCATCCCTGGGCGCGGATAATCCGATTATTAGACGCCGAAGTGAGATCTGGATAAAGAGCTGCCGGGGCCAGGCGCTGGCGGCTTTACGGGATGCGCCTCGGGGACTCTGCTTTGTGGCGCTCGATGTCTGCCCGGTGGTAGCCCTCGCCTCTCGGGAACGGGAGGTGGCCTGACCTCCGTTCTGTCCTGGCGGTGACCGGATCTCTGGTGGAGGATCTCTCGTGACAGTTGCTGGATCTTGTGGGACATTGGATCGAATTTTTCTCAGGAGTGAGACTACATTTCTCTTAGGACTTTAATGGGATGTTCGTGTGATCTCAGGATGTGTTTGTGGTCTCGGGATTGCTGGCGTAATCTCGGGATTGCTGGCGTAATCTCGGGATTGCTGGCGTAATCTCGGGATTGCTGGCGTAATCTCGGGATTGCTGGCGTAATCTCGGGATTGCTGGCGTAATCGCAGGATTGTAGGCGTTATATCACGGTCTCTGGATTGTTGGTATGATATCGTGGTCTCAGGATTGTTGGCGTGATTTCGTGGTCTATGGATTGTTGGCGTGGTCTCGATTGTTGGCATGGTTGTTGACGTTGTTTTGGGATTGTTGGCGTGATTTTGTGGCCTCGGGATTGTTGGCGTGGTCTCGGGATTGTTGGCATGGTTGTTTACGTAGTCTTGGGATTGTTGGTGTGATATCGTGGCCTCGGGATTGTTGGTTTTGTCTCAGGATTGTTGGCATGGTTGTTGACTTAGTTTTGGGATTGTTGGCATGGTTGTTGACGTAGTCTTTGGATTGTTGGCATGGTTGTTAACGTGGTCTTGGGATTGTTGGTGTGATATCGTGGTCTCAGGATTGTTGGCGTGATATCGTGGTCTCAGGATTGTTGGCGTGGTCTCAGGATTGTTGGCATGGTTGTTTACGTAGTCTTGGGATTGTTGGCGTGATTTTGTGGCCTCGGGATCTTTGGTGTTGTCTCTGCAACACCCTTTCGGGTTCCAGGCCTTCAGCCAATCACAGCTTTGGAAATGTTCAAGCACTAAAGGCCATACAGGGGGATAAAACCTTTGGAGGGTTTTTAATAGTTATGTCATTATTTTGCTACACTCAGTCGGGGTTAAACCAAAAGGGCAAATACGCCATTATGAAAACAGACTTATGATAATGATTGCTGAAACTTCTGGTTAAAGTTGAATGTCCACATGTGGCCTGGCTCTTGTCTTTGATTACAATTTCCGGTTTGGGCGACAGGACAACAAAAATTAATATTTTAGCTCAAAAGTGCTGTTTGGAATGCAGAGCAGTCAGCAGTAAAAGGCAAATGCTATTCTCTCCCAAAAATTAAATTGAAGAAAATGTATTTAATGGACGAAGAAGGTGGGGGGCGGGTAGGACAAAGCAGCAGGAGTGGGTGATTGAGCAATGGAGGCACTCGGGAAGGCTTTTTCAGCAGCAGGTCTGCAGCAAATGGCAGCTGCATGCCCCCCACACCTCCCCACCGCACAAAAAGAAAAAAAATGAAAGCTTTTGCTTTGACCACAAGCTGTAGGAGAGCAACCAAGGAGCGGGGAAATGGGCAGATGAGGTAGCAAAGTGGGACATGGATGTAAAGCGGGTAAGAAACACACAAGAAAAAGCAAGTAGGCAGAAACTCAAAAAAAATAGTTTCTAAAAATTGAACAGTGGAAGGATCATCCTTAGCCAGTCATAGGATGGTAAATAGGCTGCGCTCCAGGGGAGGGACGGACACAGCCAGAGTAAGCAATCCATCAAATAGGAAGCAACCAAATGAGTGACAACAGAGCCAACCAATGGTAAACAATGTGCAAGCTCGGAGTCCACTCTAATTTTTGGTATGACCCACAAGGGGTCTGTCACAAACAGATGCCTGTAGGCGAGACCTTTTATCAGGTGCACAGATGTTGGGAATTGTGCTGACTCTGCCCAGGCTTTCTGGCCAGGGCCGGACTGGGAACGCAAACCATCCCTGGCAATTGAGTCAGATCGGCCGTGGGGAGTGTGTGAAGCTGGTGCGCATGGAAAACACTGCCGCTGCTTTTGTTACAGGGGGCCGATATTGCAGCGGTAACAAAACCGCCCCCCCACCCCCCATGTCCAAAACTGGTCCTCCCCTGGCGGCCCACTGGGGAAACGCCTGGTGCCCATTACAGCCAGTCCGGCCCTGCTACCGGCCTTTCAGAGACTTGCCCAGCAAGTTCTAGCTTTGCCTGTGGGCCTCTCCACCCTCTCTTGGGCACGGTCCAGGCCTTGGAGCACTAATGGAATAATGGGCCTCAAGCGAGCGCCCAGGAGCCCGCATGTGCGTAGAGCCTGGACAGCACTAATATTGTGCGCTATAATTTTTTATTGAGTTGTGTATTCATCCTGGAGGCCGCACTGGACCCACCAGGTGTGGTTGGTGATGCTGTTAATAACGATCAGAGGGAGAGGCTTGTATCTCTGTCCGGGGGGGTGGTCCGAGGGCCTATGCCGGCAGCGAGGCGGCAGCTTTGGCAGTTTATTTGCTTGTCATTTTATACAGCCCAGAAGGCAGAACACAAGTCCTAAAAAAAGAAGTGGGGGTGTCACGGAAGGTGGCTTGCACCATCAGACTCAATTCCTCCCCTCGCTCATCCCTTAGATGCGATTGCATCAGAGAAGCCAGCTCGTGAGCAGCGTTCTGAATGGGCTCCGATCTTGCCCCAGATAGGCCAAAGAGTGAATGTGTGGCTCCATTTGCTCTAGTTATCGAGCTCCCAGTAAAATAATTGGGGGTATGCCGTCCACCCGCGCGGTACCCCGACTCGAGCCCTGCCAGAAAGCATCAGTGCGACAGAGTGCTTCACAGTGGCTGGAAGGATAAACGCATTGTGCAAAATGCGTAAAAAAATGATGTTGACTTTACAAATTCCTATTAAGTGGGATTACATTATGGGTGAACCTATCAATGTTATGATTTTGCACACGTCCAGAGAAATTGTATTTGCATTTCATAGAGGGAGAAAGTAGCGGATGTCAGTTTAGTGTCCTTATTTGTGGAATAGAAATTATTGTATATCTTTTAAAGTTGTGGCATGAGGCGAATATCCTTAGCTCCTTACTGGGGTTTATTCCAGATTCTTGGCGCTGTCCCGGTGAAGGCTCGCTTGTCTGCTTTTTGCTTGTTAAATGTAGGGATTTCGAGAACCAATCATTTTTGGCTTAATTACTTTTTCTTACAGCTTTATAGTTTGGTGCATTGAAAATGACGCATTTTCAAGACTGGTTGCCTAGTCAGACTGCTCAGTGGGTGAAGGCGCCAACGGGATAACACGGTGGGCGAAGGCACGTGGAAGGGGGTTCATAAATAAGTGGCACCTGTATTTTGGGCCAGTTGACTAAGATACTAGTAACATAGCATGGTGTGTTCATGCATCAACGAGCTAGCAGGTGTTTTACACCCTGTGTGGCAACTCAGTAGGTTACTGCACTGGCTGAATAGGCCATCACTCCTCAATTGCATGCAGGTTTGACAGGGTGCAAACTCGGATTTGTGCGATTTGGAAGTTGATTTAAAAAAAAAGCTTAGACACCACACAACACTGGACACTACTGAGCGTCGCTGTGGTGAGGGGCCTCTGCCTTGTGAGGGTTGAAGATGTCTACCTCATCATTCCTGAGACACCTGTACCTCCTGAGACACCTGTACCTCCTGAGACACCTGTACCTCCTGAGACACCTGTACCTCCTGAGACACCTGTACCTCCTGAGACACCTGTACCTCCTGAGACACCTGTACCTCCCGAGGCACCTGTACCTCCCGAGGCACCTGTACCTCCCGAGGCACCTGTACCTCCCGAGGCACCTGTACCTCCCGAGGCACCTGTACCTCCAGAGGCACCTGTACCTCCAGAGGCACCTGTACCTCCAGAGGCACCTGTACCTCCAGAGGCACCTGTACCTCCAGAGGCACCTGTACCTCCAGAGGCACCTGTACCTCCAGAGGCACCTGTGCCACTTTTACCTCCAGAGGCACCTGTGCCACTTTTACCTCCAGAGGCACCTCTACTTCCTGAGGCCTGAAGCACTTTTACCTCCTGAGGCCTGAAGTTACCTTCTGAGGGCTGAAGCACCTCTGAGTCTTGGGGCCTGGAGCCAGTGCTTAATTTGAGCAGGTGGTTTCTGGGGTACATATTTGTCAACAACAGCACTTATGATAGTGTGCCACATGGTGGCACTGTTTGACTAATTTAGAGATGACCACAGCTAAAGTTGTTTGTTCATTCAATAACCATTAAAAAATTAATAATGTCCGACTCATTCCATTACTATAGCTTTGAGTGGCCGGAACAGTTGGATTGTCACACTTGTAGGGTTTGATGGTTGTTATTCCTTGTGTTTGTCATTGGCAGCGATGATGGGGGCAATGTGTGGTGCAAGCTGCAGTGGCCGCCTGACGAGGGCCCTGGTGCTGTCATTTGCACTGCTTGCAGCCCCTCTACCTTTATTCCCCGCGAGGCTGGAAGCACCCCTGCCTCATGCATCTTTCAGGGTACACTGACATAATTCAGAATAGTGGGGGCGGTATGCACAAAGCCTGTTTAAGCCGAGACCCCCTGCCTCTCTTTGCCCTAGTTATATTTCTAGTGACTTTTGAATTGTTTTTTTTGGGGGGGGGGCACTTTTTGCTAAGGCCTCCGCCTTTGTTCTCCGCGGGGCTCGGCGTGGAGCCCGGGAGCCCCTCAGCCGCACTGTGTGTTCCAGGCCTTCTGATGTGTATATATTTGAATACATTTGTGAATATAAAGGCTAATTTGCCCACGTTTCCCGAGAGTTCTTGATGTTAGGCGGCAGAATGTAAATGTGCGAATTAAGTAGGTACGCAGATGCATATGCAGTAGCCGGAAGAGCCGTGTGACGCAGGTGATTCGGGGGTGGCTGTTGGGGCACGTTTGTCTGCGTCTCTGGATATCTGCTACCTGGCTGGGTACCAAGGACTGGGCCTGGCAGAATTACTATTGTTCCTAGAGAGAACACCTAAACATCCCTCTGTTTTTAGCTCGAGCATTCAACACCTCTTGCATATACTTTAGTATGTACTTATATGTGTATGTACTTTGTGGGCTCTGGAGATCGCCCTAGGACTTGTCTGCTTCCGTTTAGGGACTTTTTTCTCTTCAACTCCCTCTATTTAACTTTCTTGATAGAAAACGACCAGCAGAGGTCAGTAAAAGAATCACTTTAGCATTCTCTAGATTCCAGTCCATAGAAATCGTCTTCCGCGAGCACCCGTAGACAATAATATTTTTTTCAACACCTGTATTTTCAGTGATATGACCACCGAAAGCCCTACTTTTATATTAAAAACAGAGCTTTGGACTATACCATTTCCCTCTGAATGGCAATATTTCTCTCCTGTGTTCCCATACCTAGCATGTCACGCAGTTTGGTGCTTACTTTCCCTCCTTGTTAAAGTACAGTAGATGTTTCAGCACCCAGGCTAATGTGCTGCATAGCTAAATACATATAAGGTCCCAAAGGCGAGACCGATTGCATTGCAAATACTTGTTTACTCTTGGCACTCAGTTCTGAGAGCAGGAAATGGGAAAAGACACTCTTCTGCACCATCTTGGATGCATTGTGGGTATTCTGTGATGGCACCTTGCACTTCCTGCCATTGGTATCGGAGTTGGGGGGTTGTTGGGGTGCAGAATTAGTGTTATTACTCAGGAGCCACCCCTTTCTAAGATCCTAGCAGCAAAGCTTCGCAAAGGGTTAATTTATTAAAATTCAGAGGGTTTCGCCAGTTCATGGAGGAAGAATACTGACAGTTCACGAGTGTTGTATACCAGCCAACTTGAAGAACAATCTCACTGTGTGAGGAGGGGGCGGGCCTCCTGCCAAGAAGTGCTTGCAAGGCAGTTTTGAACCCCACCCTGCCCCTAACAAACCCCCCCAAAAAAAGATTGCTGCGGCTGGTGCCAATGTCATGGGGTATTTTCACACCACCTTAATTGACGTCAGCAGGTCAAAGCCTTGGAAAACTAGCTGGAAAGCCAATATTCACAGCTCCTCACCGGAAGACCTTGTGATGGGAGCTGATATTATATGTCACACGGTGGCACTGTGTGAATTAGCAGTCATGGTGTTGAGAAATAAACTATCGCCTTCCTTCCCTTATGATGGAGAGAGAAGACAGTGGTGGGGTCTCCGCAGACCCTCTGCCCTTCAACACCTTCGGGCCCTGCACCACCTCCTGACCCTCCCACCCAGTGATACGCCCACCCCCTTCTCTAGGACCATTTCTGCATAAGAGCTTCATTGCCGAGTGTCTGGATCCCCACCATTCCTTGGAGCCCTGGCCCTTGACTCCCACCATTCCTAGGAGCCCCGCCCGGCCCTTAACTCCCACCATTCCTAGGAGCACCAGCCCGTGACTCCCACCATTCCTTGGAGCCCCGGCCCTTGACTCCCACCATTCCTTGGAGCCCTGGCCCTTGACTCTCACCATTCTAAGGAGCCTCGCCCGGCCCTTGACTCCCACCATTCCTCGGAGCCCTGGCCCTTGACTCCCACCATTCCTAGGAGCACCAGCCCGTGACTCCCACCATTCGTAGGAGCCCCGGCCCTGGGATCCTACCAATCCTTGGAGCCCTGGCCCTTGGGTCCTACCATTCCTAGGACTCCAAGCCCTTGACTCCCACCATTCCTTGGAGCCCCGGCCCTTGACTCCCACCATTCCTTGGAGCCCCGGCCCTTGACTCCCACCATTCCTTGGAGCCCCGGCCCGTGACTACCATCATTCCTTGGAACCCCGGCCCGTGACTCCCACCATTCCTTGGAGCACCAGCCTGTGACTCCCACCATTCGTAGGAGCCCCGGCCCTGGGATTCTACCAATCCTTGGAGCCCTGGCCCTTGGGTCCTACCATTCCTAAGGACTCCAAGCCCTTGACTCCCACCATTCCTTGGAGCCCCGGCCCTTGACTCCCACCATTCCTTGGAGCCCCGGCCCGTGACTACCATCATTCCTTGGAGCCCCGGCCTGTGACTCCCACCATTGCTTGGAGCCCCAGCCCTTGACTCCCACCATTGCTTGGAGCCCCGGCCTGTGACTCCCACCATTGCTTGGAGCCCCAGCCCTTGACTCCCACCATTGCTTGGAGCCCTGGCCCATAACTCCCACCATTCCTTTGAGCCCCAGCCCTTGACTCCCACCATTCCTTGGAGCCCCAGCCCTTGACTCCCACCATTGCTTGGAGCCCCGGCCTGTGACTCCCACCATTGCTTGGAGCCCCAGCCCTTCACTCCCACCATTCTTTGGAGCCCCGGCCCATAACTCCCACCATTTTATGGAGCCCCAGCCCTTGACTCCCACCATTCCTTGGAGCCCCAGCCCTTGACTCCCGCCATTGCTTGGAGCCCCGGCCCTGGACTCCCACCATTCTTTGGAGCCCCAGCCCTTGACTCCCACCATTGCTTGGAGCCCCGGCCTGTGACTCCCACCATTGCTTGGAGCCCCAGCCCTTGACTCCCACCATTCTATGGAGCCCCAGCCCTTGACTCCCACCATTGCTTGGAGCCCCGGCCCATGACTCCCACCATTGCTTGGAGCCCCGGCCCGTGACTCCCACCGTTCTTTGGAGCCCCAGCCCTTGACTCCCACCATTCCTTGGAGCCCTGGCCCTTGACTCCCGCCATTGCTTGGAGCCCTGGACCTTGACTCCCGCCATTGCTTGGAGCCCCGGCCCTTGACTCCCACCATTCTTTGGAGCCCCAGCCCTTGACTCCCACCATTCTTTGGAGCCCCAGCCCTTGACTCCCACCATTCCTTGGAGCGCCGGCCCTTGACTCCCACCCTTCCTTGGAGCCCTGGCCCTTGACTCCCACCATTCCTTCCCACCATTCGTTGGAGCCCTGGCCCTTGACTCCCCCCATTAATTGGAGCCCTGCACCTTGACTACCACCATTCCTTTGAGCCCTGGCCGTTGAGTCTCACCATTCCTAGGAGCACGGCCCTTGACTCCCACCATTCCTAGGAGCCCGGCCCTTGACTCCCACCATTCCTTGGAACCGCCGGCACATGACTCCCACCATTTCTAGGGACCCCTGGATTTCGACTCCCATCTTTCCTAGGGGCCCCTGGCCCTTGACTCCCACCTTTTTCCTGAACCACCAGTCCCCAGCTGGCACTGGATGAAGCATAGACAGACAGGAATGTCGCTACCACAAGAGTGGGCATGAACCACCAGTGCCCAGCTGGCATCGGATGAAGCATACATGGGCAGGAGTGTCTCGCTATTACAAGAGTCGTCATGAACCACCCGTGTCCCGCTGGCACCAGATGAAGCATACACGGGCAGGTGTGTCTCTACCACAAGAGTGGGCATGAACCACCATTGCCCAGCTGGCACCGGATGCGGCACACACGGGCAGGAGTGTTTCTACCACGAGTGGGCATGAACCACCAGTGCCCAGCTGGCACCGGACGAAGCATACACGGGCAGGAGTGTTTCTACCATGAGTGGGCATGGACCACCAGTGCCCAGCTGGCACCAGATGAAGCATACACGGGTAGGAGTGTCTCTACCACAAGAGTGGGCATGAACCACCAGTGCCCAGCTGGCACCGGATGAAGCATACACGGGCAGGAGTGTCTCTACCACACGAGTGGGCATGAACCACCAGTGCCCAGCTGGCACCGGATGAAGCATACACGGGCAGGAGTGTCTCTACTACAAGTGTGGGCATGAACCATCTGTGCCCAGCTGGCACGGGGCATGGCACACACTGGAGGAGTGCCTCGCTGCCAGTGGCGGGTCCAGCAGGCATGGGGTGAGGAACGCACAGACCCAGCCCAGTTGCTATTGGAACCAGCAGGAGCAGATGCTGGCAGTGCTCAGCGTGCATAGAAAGGGCGGCTGTTGCCAGCTCTGAGTGCCCAGCTGGAACTGACGCTGCAGCGCCAGCGAGGCATAGGGGTTTGTGAGACGTCACTGGCTTACAGCAGGACGGGTCAGATGGAAGTGAGGCCGGCGCGGGCAAAGATGCAGTCGTGTTACGACGACAGGGCTATGTAGATACAACTAGAAAACCAGAAGCGTGGCCACAGAGGGGCGGGGCTGTAATGAAGGGACGCAGGCAGGAATTGAAGATAGGTTTATTAAGGTAAAGCTAAGCTATACAGGTGAGTGCCAGGAGGTAGCTCAGTCCAAGGACTCCTCCAGCAACAGCTATCTTTAACCAACGTCTAATACCACATTCTAACCCTGACCTCATACATTCTACAGTGCACATCACGAGCCCTTAAAGGTACAAGAGAAATAGAACAACATAACACATCCCCCCTTAATCCAAAGAAGTAAGAAAATTTAACTAAAAAGAAAATAAATAAAAAAAACAAAATGAAATGAACTGATCACCCACAAATACATTAAGTAACATAGTCCTTAAGCCATGAAGGTAAAGCACAAGTTCTTTTCCCATGCTCCCTTCCCACAGTGGTGAAACCATCCATGCCTCTCTTAGTGTCAGAATCTGTAATAACATCACTACCAGCAGCCCTTCCCCCCTTCTCACCAACAGATGAACTGTCAACAGAAGAGTCCATCAAGACACCATTACTGTTGTTTTCCACATTCGCAAGTTGGGATTGCAAATAACTATTTACAAAATGATCTTCAATCCAATCATAACCATTCCGTTCACAACCTTCCTCAGCACATTCTATATTGCTTTGTTCAGGATTAATAGCAATACTTTTCATATTCCACACTTTTCCATCACTCAGTCTTACGGCATTTTTTCAAAACTTCCTTAACCTGTTTAGGTGGATCAAAACAACTCTCACCCTTGGGTACCTTCCCAGGTTTCCTCACACGTACCCAGTCTCCCTCAGCACTATGTATATCTTTCGTACCATGATGAACATCATAAAAATGTTTGCTCTTAGCATGGAGCAATTCTAGGTCCTTCTTAACTTTAGTGGGAGACCACTGAGTCACTTTCCCTTCCACCAACCACCCAGGGTTAACCTTGCTTCTTGGCAACCTTCCTCTCATCATAACAAATGGGGAGAGACCAACGCCAGTCTGTGATGTAGTTCTGTAAGACCACACTGCTTTCTGCACCTGAACTTTCCAATCCATTCCTTTGTTAACAGCAGCCTGAATCACCCCTTTGATCACTCTATTAAATCTCTCGACAGTGCCGTTACCACTAGGATTGTACAAGGCAGAAGTTTTATGCTTAACACCACACTTCCGAAAATAATCCTCAGCCATATGCGACAGAAACTGAACGCCATTGTCTGTGAGAATACAACTTGGCAGACCTTCCATGATAAAAATCTTATCTAAAATTTTCAAAACTGAAGCGGTGTCCGCTTTATCAACAAACCTCACAATAGGCCACTTATTAAATAAGTCTATAGCAACCAAACCAAATTCACTCATGGCACCCAAAGGTCCAATAATATCAACAGCGATGGTATCCCATGGAAGACCAGGAATCAATCCTTCACTCATGCTTGGTTTCAGAGTTCTGAGAGTCTTGTCAGTGGAACAACAAACTTTACAATTCCTTACGAACTTCTCCGTATCCTTATCAACCCCTGGCCATCAAAACATGTTTTTAACAATCACTTTGTTCCTACCAATTCCAAAATGCCCTTCATGACATAACTCCAAAATCTTTTGTCTCAAAGAGGCAGGAGGAATGACTCTATCGCCTCTAAAAAGTATGTTCTTTTCAAGAGAACTCCATTCTGACTTCCCAAAAGGCTTTTAAACCATCTTCCCTAAAACACTTTCTAGGCCACCCCCTACAGATATATTCTAGAACTTTAAGTTCCACATCCTTCTCTTGCTCCACTAACCACTCTTCATTACTAATGGCAGGAGCTCCAGAATCATGCACCAGAGCTACACTAAAAGCGCCCCATGGGTCATCAGTCCACTTAATAACCGGTTTTGTACCAGTTGCCCAAAAAGGTTCTGGAGCATTAATCGTAAAATTCTGTTGAGCCATTACTACACTTGTATTTTCACTGGCTTCACTTGTCACCCTGGTCCATCACATAAACTTTCACTTTTTTTTTTTTTAAAGTTAAACATAACACTTCTTAGAAGAATTGTAGTAAGTCTATTTGCTCCTGCTCGACTCCCTCACCTGTATAGAAAAAATTGTTCTGCCTCAGAAATAATTTCCCGCTACGTCCAATATTACCATAAATCTCACAAGAGTAATGTAGCCAATAAGGAGGGGATAAAATAAAAAAATTACTAAGTCACCGTGAAACTTCTCCTCCGCGCGTTGCTCCGTTCATATTTACCATTAGAAGGCTTCTCCTTAATCGCGTTGCTCCGGTGGACTAGAAAACTAGAGAAAGGCAACTAAAAATGTCCTCCACGTAAGGTCACGCAACGTGGTCTCGCGTAGTTAGGACCTTTCCTCTAATTGTGGCATCATCCGGTGTTCTATGGTAGCTTCCGCTTCTCGCGCTACAGCTGAGCGCAGCCCGTGCTGGATCTCGCTCTCCCTTCGAAAATGCTGTTAGGAGGAATCTCCAACGGACACCAAGCGACCGGGCAAACTTAGAGAAGAGAAGTAAGTCAATTTCACAAAGTTACCTTTACCACAATATACCGGCGTGTCGACAGTAATTCCCTCCACCGGAGATGAAGTCCTCAAAAGTATCCAACACTTTATGGTCGATAAAATTATAAAGAACGATTTTCTTCTTCTGTGTAAGGGTTCATATCCGTTTTTTCCATCGTCGCCAATTGTAATGAAGGGACGCAGGCAGGAATTGAAGATAGCTTTATTAAGGTAAAGCTAAGCTATACAGGTGAGTGCCAGGAGGTAGCTCAGTCCAAGGACTTCTCCAGCAACAGCTATCTTTAACCAACGTCTAATACCACATTCTAACCCTGACCTCATACATTCTACAGTGCACATCACGAGCCCTTAAAGGTACAAGAGAAATAGAACAACATAACAGGGGCCATGATGAAAATATGGAAGATTGACGTATGGGCCAATTTACTCATGGACGCGAGGTAGGATCATTCTGCTGGTGAGATATACCTCACAGCTTGCCCAGTGCAACCAGGAAGAAACAGGATCCGCTCTGGGGAGCTTGTTATAGGGGAGGTCTTTATTTAATAAGCTGCCTGGTAAAGGGCGCCCCGTATTTAATTTCTTTCCAGGGGGCAGTAGACTGGGGGTGTTCAGCACAGAGCGCCTTGAGGTGACTCTTCAGGTACTGACCTCGAGACACATAAATAAATACGGTTACATTTTTAGGTCTCGCCTGTCGATGCGCATGCGCATCGAGCTTGCGAGCCTATTGCGGCTTAAACAACTTTTAACTAAGAAGCAAGGAATCGTGGCGATTCCTTGCAGTGCCCGTGACTTTTAAGCTCAATGCGCATGTGCATTGAGCTTAAAAGCGCGTGCACAGCCGCAATCGCCGTCAGCCGCATTCCTCCGACACCTTTTGAAGTGAAGCTTAGCTTCACTTCAAAGGCCCGGCTTCTTAACACCCACATGCCGCTCTCCCCGCTCCGCCCCCTCCCCTGCCCGCCTTGTGCATTTCTCCTACACCCCCTCCCCACAGCAATGCCCTCCGTCTCCTGATCTTCACTCATAAATATATATTGCAGACTCTCATGCTCTGAGCGGGTACTGCCTCCTCCTGCCTTTGCCCTGTGGTTTTGTTTTCCTTTTCCCCGTGTTCCTCCAGTCCTTTGTTCTTTCCCCACCTCTCTGTAGTGTTTTTACCATTCAGCTTTACCCAGCTCCACATCCGCATGATTCTCTGCTCTGCTCTCATTTCTGTACTGCCAACACGCCAAGCGCAGGCTCGGGGCTTTGCCTGTCAAGCGCCTTGGGTTCGTGCCTTCGATTAGGTTCCAATTTGGAAATGTCACACTTTTTTCTGCAAAAGTTTTATTTAAACGCCACTATTATTTGTGTCTATGTTGTTGTTTTTAATGGAATCGGTGCTCTTAGCCAATTGTTGGCAAAGTTTGGGCTAGCTTAACTCGTGCCCTTTTTGTGAAGCACCAGCAGACTCCTTAATGGTAAACAGAAGTCACTCAGCCCCATGTGCCTAATGAGATGTTTGTCCCCATTCTGCAGGAGGCCGACGAGCTCACTGGGTCTCTTACTCGGGTGTGTAAATGGATCTCACAGCTGAGCAAAGCACGAGTGTCCACACACCCAACCCAGCGCCAGTAAGCGAGTCTCTTATGCCACCTCAGGAAGCTCAATTATGTCCAACAAGTCACATATTGTCTCAAAGTAAACGCATTTGCAGGTACAAAAGTACATTGATTCATTAGACCAGTGCCTAATTTGAGCCGGTGGTTTCTGATGGAGCTACCGGCACTCCTTTTTTGCGCTAGACCTTACCCCCAGTCAGCTTTCCAATTAACTGGGGCGCTTCCTGCCTTTGTAAAACTGCCGAAGAACAGCTTAATAGCTTTGGCCGAGCCTTCTGCCTGCCTCCTGCCTTGAAGGCAATCTGCTTCTCCGCCCCCCTGGCAGCCAAACGCTCTTCAAAGGCTTTGCTCCACGCCCCCCGCCTGCACCACTCTCCATACTTCTCCTGTCCAGCCTGTGCCTTCTCTCCCTACCCTTAACCCTGCCCCCACCACCTCTGGATATTGCTGCTTGTTTTTCGTGCGTTCTTTCTATGTTCTGTTTTATCTCTGTCTTTGCCGACCTTTTTTCCTCTCCTCCATCTTTTATTCTTTCTTCTCATCCACCCTCCTCTCTTTTCACTGTTTCCTGCATTGTCCGCCCATATTTGCTCCTATTACCCGTTCTCTACTTCTGTTCTTTTTCTTGTCCGCTCTCTCCATATACAGAATTCATTATTCTCTTATTGTCTCGGTTGTTCCTTCTGCAGTCTTTCCTTATCTCAACCCATCTTTCGTTGCTTTAAAGTTCCTCCCCGTTTCATGCTCTGTCTGCTCCTAAGTATAGCGCCGCGAGGGGAAGCAGTGTGCTCTATTTCAGTGTATACAGTACACTCACTCTTTCCCTCAATTCCCTGGCTCCCTCACCCCTCCTCAACTCCCCGGACCCCCCCCCCAACCCCCTCCTCTTCAGACCCCCCCCCTCCCGCACTGCTGTAATTACTGCTTTGATGAGCTCCGTGCCCCTCCAGAACACACAGCGAGAGCCGCCTCCGGCTCTCGTTAACACCCCTCGGTGAGACAGACAGGAGCCGAGGCTGCAGCACAGACTCAAGGGCAGGGACAGGGGAGAGTGCACGCAGCTGGAGTCAGACGAGCTGCACCACCCCACAGCGGGGGGCTCCTGTATCAGCATCCACAGACCTCCCAGCAATCACCATCCACAGACCTCCCCAGCCATCACCATCCACAGACCCTCCCAGCCATCACCATCCACAGACCCTTCCAGCCATCACCATCCACAAACCCTCACAGCCATCACCATCCACAGACCGCCCAGCCATCACCATCCACAGACCGCCCAGCCATCACCATCCACAGACCCTCCCAGCCATCACCATCCACAGACCCTCCCAGCCATCACCATCCACAGACCCTCCCAGCCATCACCATCCACAGACCCTCCCAGCCATCACCATCCACAGACCCTCCCAGCCATCACCATCCACATACCCTCCCAGCCATCACCATCCACAGACCCTCCCAGCCATCACCATCCACAGACCTCCCAGCAATCACCATCCACAGACCTCCCAGGTTCGTTCTTTCTATGTTCTGTTTTATCTCTGTCTTTGCCGACCTTTTTTCCTCTCCTCCATCTTTTATTCTTTCTTCTCATCCACCCTCCTCTCTTTTCACTGTTTCCTGCATTGTCCGCCCATATTTGCTCCTATTACCCGTTCTCTACTTCTGTTCTTTTTCTTGTCCGCTCTCTCCATATACAGAATTCATTATTCTCTTATTGTCTCGGTTGTTCCTTCTGCAGTCTTTCCTTATCTCAACCCATCTTTCGTTGCTTTAAAGTTCCTCCCCGTTTCATGCTCTGTCTGCTCCTAAGTATAGCGCCGCGAGGGGAAGCAGTGTGCTCTATTTCAGTGTATACAGTACACTCACTCTTTCCCTCAATTCCCTGGCTCCCTCACCCCTCCTCAACTCCCCGGACCCCCCCCCCGCTCTTTTGACCCCCCCCCCCTCCCGCACTGCTGTAATTACTGCTTTGATGAGCTCCGTGCCCCTCCCCCCTCTCCATTTACTTACACAAATCTCGCAGATACCCCAAGCAGCAGTGCCCGCACTACCAATCCTTCTGTTATGCCACATCTCTCAGCTTACAGATTCGCACTTTCTTTTCCTCTCAACGTTTCTGCCTCTTTCACTCTCTCTTCCAACTCTCTCCCCCCTCTCCATTTACTTACACAAATCTCGCAGATACCCCAAGCAGCAGTGCCCGCATTACCAATCCTTCTGTTATGCCACATCTCTCAGCTTACAGATTCGCACTTTCTTTTCCTCTCAACGATTCTGCCTCTTTCACTCTTACAACTCTCTCCCCCCTCTCCATTCACTTACACAAATCTCGCAGATACCCCAAGCAGCAGTGCCCGCACTACCAATCCTTCACACACGCAACGCCACTCACACACGCAACGCCACTCACACACGCAACGCCACTCACACACGCAAGGCCACTCACACACGCAAGGCCACTCACACACGCAAGGCCACTCACACACGCAACGCCACTCACACACGCAACGCCACTCACACACGCTACGCCACTCACACACGCAACGCCACTCACACACGCCACTCATCCACGCAACGCCACTCATCCACAGAAACGCCACTCATCCACGCAACGCCACTCTTCCATTTGCAAAAAGAAAAATGTCTAACTATTCTATTGCGAGACCTATTGCATTTCCAATGCTTGTTTTTTTATGTATCCATTTCCCTTGCTAGATTACTGCACTGCTGTTGCACTAACTAAAGTCCTTTTTTCGCTCCTTTTTAAAGTTGTGTATGTGTATATAATTAATATGGTTTTAACATTTTGATATGATTTTTAGTAACGAAACAAAATGTAAATTTGATTTTTTTTTTTTTTTATAAACTGACTTAAAACTGAATACGGTTATAATGATGGCAGCTCGCTTGGCTGGCTGATTCGGACCCAGGGGCCGACAGGGTGCACAGATTGTGCTGGAAGCCTACAAGCACAGCAATGCACCAACACACCGGCTCTGAGCATCCAACCAAACTGCACGCCAGAATTGTGTTTTTAATTGTTTATAATATAGCTCGAGCTCGACCCGAGCGCTTTACATGAGCAGCAGTTACATTACAGAAGGACGCATTCATATTTGGTCGGCACGAGGACATGAAGTGATACGCCCAGAATCACAGGATGTTGAGCCGACGCCGGGACCGAACTCCCCAACTCCAAAGCCGGGAGCTCTGGCCATTACGCCATATAGTCTCCCCAGATTGTGGCTGCCATTAGCCCACGACCACCACTGTCAGCTTTTCTGATATTTGAAGGCCGGATATTTGCAGCGTGGATGCTTTGAAGGTGGAGGAAACTGCAATGAACCATCGAACCTTGAACAAATCTTAATTCATGAATGGCACAGTCAGGTCCCGGTCTCACTGGCCTCTGGGGTCTCCTGCCAGTCGAAGGCGGATATGCTCAAAGTGACTCAAATGCATAGAATATTCCTGCATTCAGGCAGCCCTGCGCGCGCACCTCTTTTCTTGACATTTGTCGGGTGTTGCCAGCTGCCGCGTCCGTGCCACCGCAGTGCCATTGCGGCCCGTGCCCTCTCCAGGTGCCCGCAGGGACGCCTGGCTCTGCCGCGGGGTTGGACGCGGCGTCGAGAGCCGTGCGCGCGGTGCGCAGTGCCCATTCCATGCGGGGTGCCACTCCCGGAGCTGCGCAGCGGGCACGGCGACCCGCCAGGCACAGGTGCCGCATTACCAGGGAGAGAGGCGGGCAGGGAAGGCTGGCGCCGGAATACAGATGAGGGCAGCTGGGAGCGGACGCCGCGCACCGGCTCCCGCGGCGAGGGGGGTTCATGGGCGCCGGGGCTGGGCCAGGTGGGCTGCTGCCAGGCGTCGCGTGAGTGGCATGGGGGCAAACCCCGGCACCGCAGCTGCCACCTGCGTATGGTGCCCTTTCCATCCGTGCGGCTGCATTTGGTACCAAGAGTGGGGCTACCAGGAAAACAAAATACAGAATGTTTCTTTTCCATTGTTCTGTAGCGCCTCACCGAGTTAGTGCCTGGTTTGTGAGGACTCCAGTTGTGTTGCACGAGGCTGGGAAAGCAGAGGACCTGTGCGTGTGGGGGAGACTTCTACACGAGGGCGTTGTGGGCACGCATTGAACCCCTCTAGCTGAAGTTGTTTGGGGGGCAGTAGATGGCAGGGGTTGTAGATGTTATCTCTAAATGATAAAATCCTCCTAATACTGCCTGAGTTCCGGCCCCCACTGCCTGGAGCTCTGGCCCCCACTGCCTGGAGCTCTGCCCCCCCCCCCCCGCCTGGAGCTCTGCCCCCCCCCTAACTGGAGCTCTGGCCCCCCCCTGCCTGGAGCTCTGGCCCCCTCTATTTGATGCCTTGAGATTTCCTGGCCTAAGATGTACCCTGGTCCTATTCCATGTCCCTTTCCTGTATTAGAGTTCCATTCCATACCCGGAGATCTTTCCTGCTCCTGAGATGTTCCCTGGTCCCTTTGTATGTCCCTATTGGATGGTTTTCCATTCTATACCCTGAGATCTTTCTTTGGTCCTAAGTGTACCCCGATCTCATTCCAATTCCTTGTCATGGAGTTCTGTTTTATACCTGGAGATCTTTCTCGGTCATAAGATGTACCCCGGCCCCATTCAATGTGCCTGTCATGTATCGGAGTCCCATTCCATACACTGGGATCTTTCTTGGTCCTGAGATGTTCCCTGGTTCCTTTCCGTGTCCCTATTGTGTGTTTTTCCATTCTAACCCCTGAGATCTTTCTTTGGTCGTAAGTGTACCCGGTACCATTTCATGGCCCTGTCATTGAGTTCCATTTGAAGCCTTAAGACCTTTCCTGGTCCAATCCTCAAGGCTTGAAATGTCTCACTCTGTGCCCCCCATGTTCCAAGATGTACCTTAATCCTATATGTACCGAAATATATAATTTTCTAATCTGTGCCGGACACAGGTCAATGTCTCATCCCTTACCCAGAGAGGTCACCGTCTGCTTAAATGTATCCTGGCTTGATTCCAATGCGCTGGGAGAGAATCCACATTTTATCCTGTGTTTTTAGAAATGTCTTTGGCCCATTCTGTGTTATCGTGTCCCGAGAGGTACCTGCACCTTGTGTCCCTCTTCCAAGACTCCTGCTGATGAAGTTCCTTGTCCCTGTCACCCCGTTCCATGTCCCACTTTCTCGAGATGCCTCCTGGACAAATTCCGTGACCATGACTAGGATGTTTATTGACCGCACCTCAAGTCCTGAGATGTTTCCAGTCTCTTCTTGTGTCCTGAAAATATCTTCACAAATCACAACCTCTGGTGCCACCTCCCTGTATCTATGAAGTACCCTCAGCCCCACGTGCGCTCCCGTGAAAAGATATCCTGGGATAAACTGTTGTGGTGGATATCCTGGGATAAACTGTTGTGGTGGATATCCTGGGATAAACTGTTGTGGTGGATATCCTGGGATAAACTGTTGTGGTGGATATCCTGGGATAAACTGTTGTGGTGGATATCCTGGGATAAACTGTTGTGGTGGATATCCTGGGATAAACTGTTGTGGTGGCGTGTGCTGCACAAGTGTTTGGTTCATTCATTAATGCCCTGTGTTTGCTTTCTTCTAGGCGAGCCAAGCTTCATCAGGAAGCCAGATGACCAGATTGGTATTTCGGGGGGCGTGGCCTCCTTCGTGTGCCAGGCAACGGGGGACCCCAAGCCACGCATCACCTGGATGAAGAAAGGGAAGAAAGTCAGCTCGCAGCGCTTCGAGGTTAGTTCTAGTGCCGAAAGAGAGGGGTAACGGTGACTTCTGCCATACAGCTGCCCTACATCTGTCCAGGATATTACACTGCTTTGGTAGCTTTGTGTGGCCCTACATGCCACCCCCATGCCCCTTCAGGCCAACCTCATGCCACTTCATGGCACCGGAGGCAGAAGAGGGTTTTGAAGACAGTGGAAAAGCAAACTTACTATCCTGTTTCCAGTCCTGAAATATATGGGGAAATAACTTTCTAGAAAGTTGGCTAGAACAGAGTTTTCCAAACTGTGGATCAAGCCATTTAAAAAAAAAAAATGTTGGTAGGACTTGAAAGTCCAACAATCAAATAAAGGTACAACATCCTGCAACAAGACTAGGTAAAAAACATTGGCATTTATTTTGTCAATAACTCCAACAATTGGCGTTTAAAATTACTGTTTTTTGCTTTTGCTTTTTTATACCATTGTCAATAGTACTATGCAAACATAATAACTTCACTGCAAATAAAAATTGTTATTTTCGACACCAACCGCTCTAACTTTAACAATGCAAGACCGGTTGCATTGAAAATGCGTGTTTAACAATTGGGCTAGGGTTTACAATCTCCTCTCACTCTGCAGTCAGAAAAAGAAAGGTAGTGTGAAGTACATGACAATCTTGCTGGGGTACAGGGAGTGTGAAAGGAAAGGCTGTGGTAAGTCGTCGTTTCATAACACAGCAACATGTAAATACCTGTAAACGAACTGCACGGATTCAGCAGTTAGGAAAGCAAAAATGAAGCAAATGTTTTAGTAATTCTGAAGTTTGATGGAATCAAAGGTTTTATTTATATTTATTTATTTAAGAGTTTTATATAGCGCGGGCGAGACCCATAGGCATCGGAGCGCTATCATAAGATCAGAACAGATCAAGACACTTTACTGGGTGAAGACACTTTACCTGGTGATGTACAGTACACTATAGTTTTATCTGTAAAACTGCATGTCTGAGCAATTTTAGTGGCCATTTCAGCGGGAAAAGTGCTGTCAGTAAACGGCAATGCGCTACCATACTTTAGCTACGTTAAAAAAAATCGCTTGCCTCCAGTCCATTAAAGCTAGATGGGTTGCAAAAGTTTGTCGTACTAAAAGATGGGTCCTGGTTTAAAAAAGTTTCATAAGCATCGGTCTAGAAGAGTTATTTCCTCTTCAAACTCTAGTTCTCAAATATTGTGGTGAAAGATTTAAATAAAATCCAAGAAATATTGTAAAAAAAGATTGAAAAAATTCAATTTTACTTTGCTGGGAAGCTTAGTGCACCTCTCAAAGCAAAAAATAGGATTGCCCTAGGGGGACAGGAGAGAGAACGAGAGCAGAAGCCAGGTGAATGGAAAGCTTTTCCTCCCAAACGCTTAATTCTCAATGAACGGATCAGCAGTGCATTGTGGGTAGCTAACCTGAGGCATCCAATGGGGGTGGGAAGGAAGGAACAGGAGACAGCTGAGAAGGGGGTGCAGCTGGGGGGTGGTGGAGGGGCGACAGAGGAGGCGGGAAGGCAATGTATGTTTGGTTGCTGCGGCTAGGGTAATTCCCTAAAAAGGATCTGACCCCAAAATGGAAACACCCATGGCCAACTAAGGAATGCCGCCTATGCAGACAAGGGGATGAATCATTATTACACCGCTTATGTATCTGCCCTTTGCTAATAGAAATTCGAAAAATTGTCCTCCAGGAGGCATTAAGGAAGGAACAAATAAGAACATGTATAGCGGCAGTCATAACATGCCTTGGAGGCTCGTCGATTCAACTGTCCTGCAGAGCCATAAACTTTTGGAAAATTGCGGCAAAAGAAATGGATAAAAAGTGACTTAATTCAAGTAGCTTTAAAATAAGTTATTTACACATTTTAAATTGCACTGATTGCACTTTCTTATACTGCAAAAACAACAATGATGGACAGAATGTGGATCAATGTCACACATTCACCCCAGTCAAAAGATCTGGGCCCAAATCCATCGTTTTTCCACTCCACACCACCCTGGGTTAGACAATGGCGATATGCAAATCAGCGCTGACCCTGTGCCCCATGGGAACAGTCCAGTCGGAACTACAAAAGCCATGTCCTTCCCAGAACGGAAACAAGCATCCGAGGACCGGCCCGGTTTCGAGGTAACACCTCATCAGCCCGGCTAGCTTGCTTCCAGTGGTGTGGAGTGCCTGGGACTCACGTCTGAGCATCCCCAGTACACTTAGAGCGGTTACTGCAAAAACAACAATGATGGACAGAATGTGGATCAATGTCACACATTCACCCCAGTCAAAAGATCTGGGCCCAAATCCATCGTTTTTCCACTCCACACCACCCTGGGTTAGACAATGGCGATATGCAAATCAGCGCTGACCCTGTGCCCCATGGGAACAGTCCAGTCCGAACTACAAAAGCCATGTCCTTCCCAGAACGGTTTCGGGCCGGTCCTCGGATGCTTGTTTCCGTTCTGGGAAGGACATGGCTTTTGTAGTTCGGACTGGACTGTTCCCATGGGGCACAGGGTCAGCGCTGATTTGCATATCGCCATTGTCTAACCCAGGGTGGTGTGGAGTGGAAAAACGATGGATTTGGGCCCAGATCTTTTGACTGGGGTGAATGTGTGACATTGATCCACATTCTGTCCATCATTGTTGTTTTTGCAGTAACCGCTCTAAGTGTACTGGGGATGCTCAGACGTGAGTCCCAGGCACTCCACACCACTGGAAGCAAGCTAGCCGGGCTGATGAGAGGTGTTACCTCGAAACCGGGCCGGTCCTCGGATGCTTGTTTCCGTTCTGGGAAGGACATGGCTTTTGTAGTTCGGACTGGACTGTTCCCATGGGGCACAGGGTCAGCGCTGATTTGCATATCGCCATTGTCTAACCCAGGGTGGTGTGGAGTGGAAAAACGATGGATTTGGGCCCAGATCTTTTGACTGGGGTGAATGTGTGACATTGATCCACATTCTGTCCATCATTGTTGTTTTTGCAGTAACTGCACTTTCTTATACTGCTTACTTAATCAGCTGCAAATTGCTTGAGGATATGACTTTGTTGTGCTTTTATTTTTTATTACTTGATTTTAAAACATTGACGTACTGTATTATGTACCAGGTGGTATTTTCACCCTTTTATGATTTTTAACGAAATCAAATAAAAGTACATTTGACTGACTGTTTGCTGCCTGTCAAAATATTGTGCCATCAGGAAACACGTCACTGGCGCGAGCCTCGACAGTGCCACAGGAGCGCAACAGCACTCCGGATGCCTGAAACGGGCTCCGGGTGAAGAGACGCCCTTCGCACTGCTTTGTTCAGGCTCCTGACACGGGTGACCCCCCAGGAAGTCATTTAAACTGAGTACCAGGCCCATGTGCTGCACTCTCAGCCCTTATGGACCACGAAGAGCGAGGCTGCTGTCTTAAGTTCCACTTGTATCGGTATATGTTTGCCGTTTGCTAGACCCGAAAAGCGTCCGAGGACTTAAGAACACGATAAAAAGATTGAATCCAAGTACCAAAACACTGAACTATTGGCAGTTAGGCAAGAAGTGTGCCAACTGAATATTAAAAAGAGTTTTACATTTTATTGCAATTAAAAATGTAGATGTTAGACAAATACAGTAAAATGACAATAGCAGTGTACCTAAAATATTAGCATCTAAAATATACTTTTTGTGAAACACCGTTTGTATAAATGCGATAGGTCATTCATTAAAATGTCAGTGGCAAAGAAGGTATTTAAAGTCTTTTATAAACGGGTCAAAGGAAGTTTTTACACTTTGTTGAGAGAGCGTAATCGCCTACTCTGAGGTGCATGTCTTGGAAAAATGCCCTGAGATCCATTGAGCTGGGGTTCTTTATTTCTTGAAGGCGGAAAGTTCTAATCTAGAAGATGTGCTTCAGGGCTCCGAAATGATTGGCTGCGCCCTGGGGTATGAGTTTTTGAGCCAGGAATTTCAAGGTACCAGAGAAAATGGCTTGGTCAGTAGTGTTAGAAGATTTTTGCATTTAGAGACCGCCACAGAATGTTTACTTGTGTTTCGCGCACATGTTTTGGGCAGTTCGTGATGGTAGCACATAGAGCCCAGCGAACTCGATCTATGAGGCGAGAAGTTGCAGGCGAAATCCCCCCATGCACTCTTTGTTGGTGGTTTCTTCCTTTGTGGTTGTCCTCTGGTGAATTCTTCCCTCTTCTACATCCCTCCTGCAGGTGATAGAATTTGACGATGGTTCAGGGTCGGTTCTACGGATACAGCCACTCCGCGTCCATCGAGACGAGGCAATCTACGAGTGCACGGCCACCAACAGCGTGGGCGAAATCAACAGCAATGCCAAGCTCACCGTCCTGGAAGGTAAGGGTGGCCATCACGAAACTGGTCCCTGAAACCCGATTACCGTACATGATCATTTGTGAGCAATATACAAATTTACTGGCCAACGCAGTGGAAAGTGTGGTGTCTGTAAATGATGGTGTGCTACGACACGATGCTCTAGTTACATTAAACACATTGCTTGCCTCTTGTCCATTAAAGCTAGGTGGGTTGAGAGTCGTCGTACTAAAAAGTGGGTCGTGGTTTTAAGTTTCTGACG
Organism: Lissotriton helveticus; assembly: GCF_964261635.1. Classification (NCBI taxonomy): domain Eukaryota; kingdom Metazoa; phylum Chordata; class Amphibia; order Caudata; family Salamandridae; genus Lissotriton; species Lissotriton helveticus. The sequence goes on from NC_136057.1 coordinate 169,294,902, forward strand.
CATCAGTCTAGAAGACTTATTTCCTATTCAAACTCTAGTCCTCAAATATTGTAGTGAAAGATAAAAAAATCCCTGAAGAATTGTAAAAAGGGGTTTTTAAGATGCAATTTTGCTTTGCTCTGAAGTTTTACCCTAAGTGCACCTATCTAAGCCAAATATAGGATTACCCTAGACTCCTAGAGGGACCGGAGAGAGGAAGAGAACAGAGTCCTCGTTGGAGGCAACCACGTGTTGTGGAAGTGGATCTTGTGGAGATATCAGTTGGAGACTGAGTATGTAGAGACGTGTAACGTTGGGTGCCAAGTGCAGAAGGCTTGCCCCATGTAACTGCAATATGAAGGGATTTAATGCAGAGAGCTGTACCTGAGGGGTTCCAAATATGGATTCTTATAATGTGAAGGTACGTAAAGTGGATGCAACAGGGGTGGAGACAGGCAGCTTGAGGGTGCTAGGGTTGCAAGGTCGTAAGTCCTTTATGTGAGTTAGGTGTCTCCGTTTCTAGCACTGCGGGATGCTTCATGAAGGCGCTAGCTGTGTAGCATTTCAACATGAAGGTACTAGGGATGCAGGCTTAGAGGATGGAGGCGTGCAAAACATGAAGGTCCTTAATGTGCAAGCTTGGTACCATGGAATCTTGTGGAGTGGTGTGGCTCACTGGTTAGAGGCGGCAGACCTGTAAGCAGAGAACGGCCCGGGACGAGGGTTCAATTGCTGACGGGGCAGAGTCTTGGACCAGGGTCAACAGACTCGATAATTCTCGCCTCAGTGCCTACTCTAACCAGGGAACACACTCAGTAACTCTGGGCATTAGCTTGCCTTATCTCTACAACGGCCCCCCACAGATGCCGGGGATGCCTGGTTTCACCCTGGAGATACCCAGAAAGGGACCATCTCACAGGGAAAACCAGGACGGGTTCCCCAGCGGTCTACAGCGCCAGGACACTCGGGTAGAGTAACAGTGCGCTTTACAAGAATCCCACATTTATGCCTGACTCTTTTATGTGTACAAGCTGATCACATGGAATCTCACATACCTGAAGATTCTAGTTGTGCAAGTTGGTAACATGGAATCTCACACACCTGATGATTTTATGTGTGCAAGCTGGTAACATGGAATCTCACATACCTGATGATTTTATGTGTGCAAGCTGGTAACATGGAATCTCACATACCTGATGATTTTATGTGTGCAAGCTGGTAACATGGAATCTCACATACCTGATGATTTTATGTGTGCAAGCTGGTAACATGGAATCTCACATACTTGTAGATTCTAGGTGTGCATGCTTGTAGCACGCGGGCTTTCAATGTGAAGGTGACGTGCAGGGATTCCAAGCTTCCCTGTGCCAGGTGTGAGGATCTTGATATGGCACAACCCAGAATTTGGGCATGGTCTGGCATAGCTGGCATAGCTGGTTACAACAGAGGAGCATTGTAATGCCTATTGCAGATGGAAATTGCCCACTGTGACACCTCACACCGGTACTACTGATAGTAAATTCTAGAATGACCATACATATGTGTATACAAAGATGGCTCTAGGTACATCGGAGCCCGATCCAACCTCTTTAAGTGTCGACCTATAGTAAACCTGCTTGACATGCTTCACCCTTCCCCTCGGACTCTATTTGCCTTTTTGAACTGGTTTTCCATAGACTGCCACTTTTCATTGGTGATAAAAACCTTGCACGGTGAATGGACATTTAGAGCCCTTGGCAAAATGACAATCTGCTGTGTCGGCGCTCTGCGTTCCCCAGCAACAAGGCTATTTTTGAGGCTGTAGGTTGCTGTCTGCATCCCTCTGTTGGCCTTGTGGGGTGGCACAGTCCGGCATTCACCTACAGTGGCCGTTAATGTCCCACCAGCCCGGAATGAGGCTAACGTGCATTGTATGATGCTCTCTGTGCTGGACATTTCCACAACTTCTCAAACAATGGGATTAGTTAGGACACAACCCTGATTTCATTGCAAGACCTGAGGGTGTCATTATGCACACTTCATTTGAAGCCACTCTACATAACATCACCATTGCAATCAATCTAGGATTAGAACATTGAGTCACTATAGAAGGCCACCAACACAAGCAACCTGTTCTCTAATGCCCTTATGCCCTTCACAACACACAACATCTCAAAATGATTGTTTTATCTAAAACATATGCTCCAACATAGACTTAGTTCTCTTTCACAAGTCAAAATGTACCCCATCATGTCTATAATACCTGGAAGCCAAATTTGTGGAGCGGTGCACCACTCGATATTGGGATGAATGGTAGTCAATGAATCAATAAGTCATATATATTATTAAGATCTTGAATAATCCTTTATTTTCACAAAAAAGCCAGCAAACTTGTTTCGTCCATGCAAATGAACTTCTTCAGGGCATGAGTCCAAGTTCCCAGGTGAGGAAATGGAGGTGGAAGTTGTAATCCGAGCTGCACGGGCCACCTTGATAAGGGCCGGTGTGTGCTGAATCTGGGAACAATGTGGAGATGTGAGCTGTCCGTTTCTGTGTTGAGAGTGGTCTTTAATACCTATGACAACCCTCTGATGTCATTAAACATATTCTTCGAACAGAAATCAAAGTCAAGCGGCTCCTTTCTGGCTCAACTGTTTCAAATTTAGGAAAACCTTATCTGGCCAAGACAGAAATAAACTGAAAACTAGAGTCACATCTGAAAGAACATCCTATTGAGGTCTAGCACGACTCTTAAGCCTAAAACCTTTCATCCCTCTACAAACACTGCTTGCTGCTAAACCATTCACCAAACAATGTCTCGCTGAAGTCGCGATGTATAGCAATTGACTATTCTGTAGCCGAAACCATTCTCAAATAACTCCGCTAAGAAATGTGACACCTGGACTACAGTAGCCTCTACGTGACCCATATCCATCTTTATTCATCAACTACTCCCGATTCTCCAAATACCCCTGTATCTCTTCCTCCTTCCAGTAGCCCAAGATTCATCATGGAGGAGCCTTTCTTGAAAGACTTGAATACGGGCTAGACGGGCAAACTTCCAAACAAGAAGGTTCAACGCCCTCTGACAAAACCAGTGGAGTTTATTTCCTGTGTAGGCCTATTTCACTGAAATTAAAAAAGGTTCCTTTATTTACACTTCCAACACTCCTGAGAAGAGAACTAAAGCAGTTATGTCCTCAAACGACTCACAAGATTTATTTAACACTTCTCATCTTCATTAAAACTCTCTGGATTCTTGCAAATGGAAGGAACACATAACCTCTCAAAAATCTCCAAATCAAAGCATCCACCGCACATATGTCTTGATCTGGTCTCCAACTGTAGTGTAGCCTGTTCGCAAACCAGTCTACTTATCTTGGCCACCATTGTTCCATAGTTCTTTCGAAATGATACTATATCACTCGTTTCTGCGATCTTGAATTCCAATCTGCAACCTGATGTTCTGTTCCTGCCAAAAATTCCACCTTCAGTGAAATCCAGCATTCCAAACAGAAGTGCCATAAATCACCTGCCAAGTCTGACAACCAGTTGATCTGTTCCAACCTGAACAACTGGTCTAAGTTACTGTGGATGCGTTGTCTATGAGCGTGAGAACCACAATGCCTGCCAATGAGGCAATTAATGGCCAATCCGCAAACAATCTTAAAATCAGACTCACACCCTACAATGTGTTCTTTGTAGATTGAGGCGGTCTCTTTAAACGCACCCCTTTCATGCATCCGGACACTCACTCTATTACTTAGCGGCGGTTCCTGGCTCCAACCTCTGAGGCACAGCATCACTTTATTCAGCACATCAGCGCACCGGCCCACTCCTCGCCGCACCCGCTCCGCGGGTGCCGCTTCGACTTGTGCAGCGGACATCAGCATTGCGGGGCATTGTTTGTGGCGGTAAGGCGGCTCCGGGCGCGAGGCTACAGCGGGGCTGCGAGCGTGCGGGGACTTCAGTACCCAGAAGTCCCTGCAAGACCGACGGATAGCTTCCGGTCCGCTCTCCCTGCTGGCCCGCCCCCCGCACCCCCCCGAGGCTCTCAAAAAGGCGCTTCTGACCTCCAACGTGTGGGACACTCACTCTATTACTTAGCGGCGGTTCCTGGCTCCAACCTCTGAGGCACAGCATCACTTTATTCAGCACATCAGCGCACCAGCCCACTCCTCGCCGCACCCGCTCCGCGGGTGCCGCTTCGACTTGTGCAGCGGACATCAGCATTGCGGGGCATTGTTTGTGGCGGTAAGGCGGCTCCGGGCGCGAGGCTACAGCGGGGCTGCGAGCGTGCGGGGACTTCAGTACCCAGAAGTCCCTGCAAGACCGACGGATAGCTTCCGGTCCGCTCTCCCTGCTGGCCCGCCCCCCACGCCCCCTATATTACAACCTTCGATTCCCGCAGCGCGGGACGCAGCCCGGGCAAAGACTGGGCAAAGACTGGGCAAAGACTGGGCAAAGACTGGGCAAAGACTGGGCAAAGACTGGGCAAAGACTGGGCAAAGACTGGGCAAAGACTGGGCAAAGACTGGGCAAAGACTGGGCAAAGACTGGGCCGTTTGAGGCCGTTTGAGGCCGTTTGAGGCCGTTTGAGGCCGTTTGAGGCCGTTTGAGGCCGTTTGAGAGGACTGGACTGGCCTACCCTCTTTCACCCAGTTCTTATCATTGACTATTTGGGTTTAAAGTTGTGATCTCCCGCATTTTGTAGGAGGCCTTACCCTGGTCCTTGTTCTTGCTTAATTATGTGCACCAGGTTAACTCGTAGCAAGGCCGTTAAGGGAGGCCCATCAATTAGTGGTCCTATGGACGATTTCATCACTCGTACCAATCTTGCGATCGACCAGGAAATTTCCAAATTGCAGACTCGTGTCTCTCTAGAATTGGCTGCCGCTAGAAGATTATCGGAGGTTATTGCAGTCTCAAAAAAATCCTCCCTGGGCCACATAGCTACTGCTGTTACCCCGGAGCGACCCGCCAATCCCAGTTCTCTAGTCTTGCAGGCAGAAGTCCACCAGGTTCCGATTTCACAACCTCCCTCTCCAGCCCCAGGGCCAGCTGTCGACGCAGGTGATTCGAATCTGCCTGCGTTGTCTTCCATGCAGAATGTCAGTTTTAATTTTCCTACCCCGGTAATTTTAAAATCACACAATGGCAAGCAGGATGCCAGCTCTAACTTCCCCGCCCCAGTAATTTTTAATTCTTCTAGGATCAATACTAGTAAGGGTAATACACCCAAAAGGAAAAGGACTTCCCGGTACACTTACTATCGCAAGAAAGCAAGAGTTGCGGTGGTACAGAAACCGAAATTGCCCAGTGTACCACTACCCAATACAACAAAAGGGACTATCCCTAGGGAACAGCCACATCGAGAGGGGGTTAGCGAGGGGACAGATCCTGCTTCTACCACCATCACAGTACAGGATGGGGGCACACATGATGAGGGTCGGGAAGGGAAGGATGGGGAATTCATAGGTATAGTTTGGGAAACACTCAAGAAACTTCTTTCCCCCCCTTGCTTTTAGACTCTCATGCATCGAAAACAGCTTGTTGGAGATGGAGAAAAGCATCATTGCTTTGGCCACTCTTGGCTTGAGAAGTCTTGAAAACCAGGGCTTCGGGGTAGAGGACCCAACTCCACAAGCATTACATCTTCCTCCCCCTGTACCAGCGCCTGAACGCCCGGTTCCTAAGCCGCGAACCCTGGGTGTGAATCAAATTACTGCTGCCTCTAAACTTAAGGTTCCCACTCGTCCCTCCCCCCAACCATCTTTAAAGCCTATTACAGGCCCTCCTCTTAGACCTCCCCCCAGTGAAGCTCGCTACCAACACTCTCAGGGCCCTTCTGCCAAGAATAATTTTAGAGGGGGCTACATCGACCTTCCCCCAGAGGCCAACGATTATGTGGTTGTTCTGACGGGCGTTTCCGAGATCGAAAACGGCCAATACGAGAACCACTGGTCTTTGAAGAACAAGACAATGCACTGGCTTAATGCGAACCGTCCAATTCCCAATGGTCGGAAGAGCAGAGTCCTGATGGTGCGTCGTGTCCCCTGGGTGGGCCCCACAAAGAAAACCGCGGTTGGGGACTGCATAGTGGTGACCTTCGAGGACCCACATACAGCACACTACATTTGCTCTTGCCCCACTGGTGAAGGTTCTCGTGTTATACCCAGGCTCTTGCCTTTCTTCTATCCGCCACCTCCCAAAAAGACACGGGAAGATGATTGGTCCCTGGTACAGCGCCACGCATGGAGGAGCCACCCCCCTAATTATCAAGATCCCTTTGTGTGCTGGAATGGCCTTTCTACCCTGAATAGGTTTGGCAGCCTTGAGGAGGTAGACTGACTTGCAAGGCAACCTACCATTGACGTAGTGGCAAAGGCCTCCTTACCCCAGACCCTAGGGCCCACTGATAGTCTCTCTGTATTTTCTGATCTTAGTCTTACCACCTACCCAGTTCTGGGCGAAATTGTATACGCTTCATCTATAGAGGAGGGATTGCCCACCTCAACTTCCCTAGAATCCTATGTTGGTGCCCACTTGCTGGTCTCACCCCCTATGACCCCCTTGTTATCCACTCAGAAACCTCTCTCAGTTGAGAATTCAACTGATGCTATAGGGGCTCTCAATCAACAGCAGACCAAGCCTCCGCAAAGGTTAAACTTAGCGGCTGTAGGACCGGCTACCCTTGTATGCATCACGGACGGTGTTGTTAAATCGCCAGGGCTGCTTACCCCAGGTGATCCTCTGATAAAAATCTTAAGTTGGAATGTGGCAGGACTTGCCCGTAATTTCGACATCCCTGAGTGGAATGCTTTTTTGGACTCCTATAATATCTGCCTTTTGCAAGAAACCTGGTGCCTTGAACCCAGGCACAGAGTGGGATACACAACCTACTTTGCTCCAGCTTCCCAACCCTTGGGTTGCAAAGGTCGCCCATCCGGCGGCCTTTTAATATGGGTTAGCATCGCGCTTGGTCTAAGCGTAAGCCAAAAGTTCACTCATTCCCCAGACCTCCAGAGGATATCTATACGCTGTCAAGGGGGAAGGAAGCTAGAGGTTTTTAATCTCTATCTAAGGGGGGCTAGGGGTGGGGCATCATCGCTACCTGCCACAGGATTAAATGGCGAACTAAGTGCCTGTAGCACTGACTCCTATGTGCTTCTTGCAGGTGATTTTAATTGTTGTTTTGAGCCACTCGCGAGGGAGGACATTCTCGACTCATGGGATGAGGATATAAGGAGAGGCATCCCTATTCTGACCCTTAATCCAATTCGAAAATGGACCCAGAGTGCGATAGATATCAACGCACTCTGTATGGAACACGATCTGAGACCAACTAATGGTCGATCTAAATCCGATCCTATGGGTGCTCACACCTATAACAGAATGGGATGCACCTCCAGAATAGACTACACCATCCTGAACTACAACCTGTGGCCATTCCTGCAAGACATGGAAGTCATAGCATCCTGTGACAGTGACCACAACCCCCTATCCCTAACCCTCATCCTGCCCTGGCATGTCAGGAAGCAAGCTAAGTCTGCCCACTTGTGGAAAACATCCCACGAAGTTGTTCCCTCCAACTGTGGCAGGCGTTTGAAATGGGCTAAAGTAGCAATGGACAAGGAAAGGATGGCACAAGCAGGGTCCATAATGTCAGCGGTGGGCCTACACCTTGACGAATCGGGAACTAACACTCCAGCTGTTATAACAATGTTTACAGAAACTACTGCTGCTATAAGTGATTTGTTTTTTATTCCCCATACCAGTGCGAGGCCCCCAGTGAAAGGTCCCTCTAAGTCAAGAGACAAGTGGTACACTACTGAATGCCGGGCTGCTAAGGGGGAACTCATTTCTGCAGTGAAGACCAAGGTCACAGCCAGCATTCGATCTGCAAGGCAATTCTACAAGAAATCTGTGGCAAAGGCTAAGGAGGCACACGACTATAATTTTTGGAGGGAGCTATCAGAGGCGAGCTCTATGAAAGACTCCAAGGGGTTCTGGGATTTATTGAGAGCTAGGAACAAGCCCATCGATCTACAACTTACCTGTAACATTCCTGGTGACGTTTGGTTTGTTCACTTTTCCAAGCTTTACTCTGTCCCTTTGGGTGAATCCCAATCAAGCAAGGGTCCCTTGATCAGTCCCCCTGCCACAGCCTTTACCACAACCAATGACTGTCCCTTTAGTATTAAGGAAGTTGAATGGGCGATTAAGTGTATTGTTACCAATAAGGCTGCAGGCCCAGATGGAATCCCGGGCGATTTGTTGAAGTTATACCCACTATTGTGGAGTAGACTAATCTCTTCACTTTTGAATGCAGCTGTCCTGGGAGCCCCTCTCCCTGACTCTTGGCGGGGCGCAGAGGTCGTCCCTATCTTTAAGAAAGGCTGTCGGGACGACCCAGCTAATTACCGCCCAATTAGCCTGCTTGACTCAACCCAAAAAGTTGCGGGTAAAGTGGTACTGGGTAGGATTTTGCAGTGGGTGGAGGAAAATCAGGTTTTGTCCGAATTCCAGGCGGGTTTTAGATCAGGGACAGGCACAATTGAGCAGACATTCCGCTTTTTAATGTTATACTGGAAAGTGGTGGTACTGGGAGGAGGCAGCTTGTATTTAGTCTTTATAGACCTGCGAACTGCTTTCGACCTGGTCCCGCGGGCCCAATTGTGGAAAGTCCTAGACGGGTTGGGTATACCATCTTATCTATTGGCCCTGCTTATCAAGTTCCACGAAAGCAACTTTGCCCAGATCAGATGGGGTCTCCAGGGGGAAAAAACATCTTGTATCCCTGTAGATAGGGGCGTCCGCCAGGGTTGTGTGCTGGCCCCCACCCTGTTCTCACTTTATGTGAACGGAGGGGTGGAGCATCTTCTTCAGGAACCATCTGATGCACCCTCCCTGGCTGGTAGGAAGATACCTACGCTCCTATTTGCTGATGATACCCTTCTGATCTCAAAATCTCCATCGGGCATTCAAAAGTTGCTTTCTCGATTCAAGCGCTTCTGTGATAACAGGGGCCTTTCTATAAACATAAGCAAGACCAAATTCCTTGTCATTAACCCCCCCCAGGAAATCTGTCTTCCCCCCTGCCTTGGACTCCGTTCCACTCGAAAGAGTCAAAGAGTTCGATTATTTGGGTATACGACTCTGCGACACTATGAGTTCGAAGGCACACCATCATAAGGTATTCCTGACCCATAAGAGGGTTGCAGGGGCTCTACTCAAAGAACAACGTGCCTCATCTCTTAAACCTATTGGGGCCCTTCTGGATATCTACAGGGCAAGGGTGGTGAGTGCAGCCTTGTATGGCGCGGAACTGTGGGGTGTGCAGAGAGCTGACTGTTTAACCTGCCTCGAAAATAACTTCCATAAAGATCTCATGAAGTTACCCCACAGTACCCCGACCCTCCCCCTCCTGCTTGATGCAGGCACATACCCTATAGGTGACCAAGCCAGGCTCCGTCCCCTCTTATTATGGGCAAGGATTTGGAATGTTCCAGAACTGTCCAGTTATGCCGACGCCTTACGAGAACTCCTATCCTCTCCAAGCTGGCATAAAGTAATTTGGCTCAAGGAGGTTAAGCGGCTCCTTTTTGATTTGGGTCTAGGCGATGCTTGGGCTAACAAAACAGCTCCTCCTAAGCAATCGTTGAAGGTTTATTGGTTGTGGGTGGCTAATGGGAGAAGGTGCAACCCAAACCTTTGTAAATCTGCTGCTCAGTTCCTCTTAATCAAGGAGCTCCCACTTAGAGAATCTTACCTGGACCTGATTCATAACCCTGGAGACAGATCACTGTATTTCAAATTCAGGGTGGGAGTCCTCCCTGTGGGGCTGTTTACCTCCACCTGGAAACCACCATTTCAAACCGTACCATATTGTCCCTTCTGTGTCTCAAAGGTAGAGTCCATCGCCCATCTGCTGTTCGAGTGTCAGGCGTATGTGGCCCCCAGGTTGAGATGGCTCAAACCACTTTGTAGGAGCATGGGTACCAGATCACACTTGGAAGCCCTACGCATTCTATGTTCTGATGCCCGACCCTTTTTTGCCTGTTGTATGGCAAAATTCTTGGGTTGGGTCTGGCGAATAAGGTCTGCAAGGAAGCTATTAATTCACTAGAGTCCTTTTGTACTTGCATGAGTTCTATGATCTGGCTAATAACCTATTTTTGCAAAGCTATGCTGATCTGTAGGTTTTTTATTTTTGTATTGCTAAATTGATTCTGATGTTCCCTTTTTATATATCAAATGTTTTTATCAAATTGTATACTGTAATGCAATGCTTTTATGATATTTTTTTATATCGAAATAAAGCAATACAACAGCATCCGCATACCCATTCACTCCTACCTATTGAAATTCCTCATATTAAACAATGGCAACTGCTGGTATAGAACAATTATTGATTCTATAAGATAATCCTTTCATAAATCAACTCTGAGTATTGTGCTGGCTCAAGGACGTTATCTACGGACACGGTTCCAATGTACTTATGTGGCTAATGCCGTCTTCAAGTACGCCATACTAAATACACCGAAGGAACATTGCTTTACCACAAGCCTTACTTATGCGCCCTAGGATTTGCTTAAATTTTCTTTGACATACGCTCCTGAGGAGACATTGCATTTCTACACCATATTGCCCTGAAGAAGCCCATTTTTGGACGAACCGTGTTGGCTGGTTTCAACCATACGAAGCACAACTGGGAATAAAAAGAACAGAAAATATGCAAATGCTTTTTCTTGACGTGTTCTTGTATACCTAATTGTCTGTGTTTATATATTGCCTCTCATCCAATCAATTCACCTTTAATAAACCATTTAACGTACCTTCATCAACTTCCACAGGATCCAAACCCAGCCGACCAGCTGGTCCATGTGCTCTTGTATCTTTCTCGAACATGGTGCTCATGACTCATCGAGGAGTTCCGTAGCCTCTTCTGAAGGCTGTCTATAAAGGTGTGATCCCCTAATATTATCCAAACACGAATGAGTACACCCGACTTCACCATGGGGTGTTCTCCCCCTTCTTTGCCTGCCAAAAGTGCTTTGTGAGCTTGAACTAGAAATGGCTTCTCTTGCCAGCTCCATCACGGAGCAGAAACCATGCTTGACTTGGCTAAAAAGGAGTTACTAGAATGACAAAGCAATGTTGCCTCCTCACCAGAATTAGCGACCTCTGAATCATACAAGAAAGAGGGAAAACGCAGCACCTCTGAGCCTACCAAACTTGGTTAAAATGTATCTGTGCTAGAATGCCCCGATCTGGCCTGCAACTGGAATATGTGCTCAGTTGAGTCCATTGGATGCAAAGTGTTCCTTCTCTGATGGGCCCACTCTCTGCACTCCCAGAAAATATGATCTCTTTAAACTCCGATTGCTGTTAACCAAACAACCTGAACCTGCTCCTTGAAACTGTGAATTGCAAAGAAACTGGCGGTCACCTCTAAAGTAGGGTGGCTGGATGGTATAAGCACCAATTGCTAGAGCTAAAGAAAAACTGCAAAAAAATCAAGAGTTTGGAGGAAAAACTATAATCCACACCTGAAAATCAAGCATAAAACTGCCTTAAACTGCCACAACAATATAAAAATTACTCCGGCGAAGGTCTTTGAAGAAAAAATCAGCCTGGCTCAGAACTCCTCAAAGGAATTGTTTGGGGTAGTTAAGGCACTCACCGCTCCCAACCAGGACCCCCATACCTTAGAGACATCAGAGAAAAGGTGTAAAGATTTAGCCTCCTTCTTTCTCTCAAAAGTAATTGACATCTACCGTGCCTACTGAGCAAGTAGAGATACAACCTCGAGGGGGGAGGAGAACGAGGAAGAAATCCCTCTGACAAAAACCTTCACCATTCTCCCACTAATGGAAGTAAAGAAAGCAGAATCTTTAATGGATAAATGAAGTCTGGTTCACCTTTCGATCCGTCTCAGCCTCGCATCGTTAAAACAGCCACATCTGCCATCCTTACATCCCTGATAAATGCCATTAACCCGTCTCTGGAGACAGGCATTGTCCCAGCTGCATGGAAACATGCCATTCTTAAACTCCTGTTAAAAAAAGCTAACGCAGACCCATCACAACTAGCTAATTATCGCCCCATTTCCATGCTGCCTTTTGTGGGTAAGGTGGTGGAAAAACATGTTAATAGATCATTGGCGGAATTTCTGGAAACAAACCGATGCCTCCACCCAACCCAGATGGGATTCCGGCCACAACACATCACGGAATCCGCCCTGGTGGTGGTAGTGGAGGAATTTCGGGTATCATTAGATCAGGGGAAATCAGTGGCCTTACAACTCTTGGACCGGAGTGCTGCCTTCGATACGGTAGGCCACCACATTTTACGAAGCAGACTCTCGGCCATCGGGATACAGGGAGCTACACTCACGTGGTTAGCATCGTTCCTGGAGGGACGAACATTTCAAGTTTTAGAGAATAGTACCTTTTCTATGGCGATGTCAATGAATTGTGGGGTACCACAGGGCTCCTCGCTAAGCCTGACACTATTCAATGTGTATATGGAGCCACAAGCGGAGATTGTCTAAGAATTCGACATCTTCATGACATCCTATGCGGACCACACTCAACTGGTGATCTCCCTGGACCCAAAAAACAGTAGGGACTCTGAGCGATTAGCACCCTGTATGGAGATAGTCCAGAAATGGATGACAAAAAGCTGCTTATAATTAAACAAAGCCAAAACCGAGCTAATGGTCCTTAGAACAAGCAAATCCCCAGGCCTTCCATAACCTGGCCAGAATGTCTAGGTTGCCTTCCTGTAACTAAAGAAACTATACAAAAAATCTGAGTTTCTGCTTAGACAAGGATCTCTCTAAGGCGACACAAGCCAAGAAAGTCGCAGCAACCTGCTTTGGACTTCTAAGAAGTCTCGGGAAGATCCGAGATCGAATCCCTATGCAGCATAGGAAGACGGTAGTCCACCTTCTGGTCACTTCACGACTGGATTATGGAAACTCACTTTTCCTGGGGGCACTGAATCAACAGCAAGACTACTGTGCAGTGGCCCCGCTCGGGAGTCGGTGAAAACACACCTAAAAGGACTACACTGGATCCCCGTAGAGGCTAGAGTCAAATTTAAGGTGTTGATCATGACGAACAAAGCTCTACATAACCGGGGCCCCAGGAAAAAAGAGCCTATTATCACCTTATAGTCCTAATAGGGACTTGAGATCAAGTTCAGAAGGATTCCTAAAACCAACTAGGGCCACAGGGGAGAGGTGGGGAGGAAGATCCTTTTCCCACCGAGTCCCCAAACTCTGGAACTCAAGCCACACAAATTTGGAATATTAGACGAAGAACTGCAGTTCCGTAAAGCAATGAAAACATGGCTGTTTAAACAATACCTCTAAGACCTTTCCAGTCCTACCCAACTAGGTGTCGCTTAGCGCTGGGAAGCCCTTGGCCAACCATGCGCTCTACAAACCCTTAATAATAAGAAGAATGTTCCCCCTCGTCCGAGACCGTTTGCCCCCCGTTTCCCTTTGAAGTAATCTCTAACCTGTCCTATCTAGCGTGCCACTGAATCCAAATTAAAATCCGGACTAGATCTAAATATTGTTTGTCCATATTAAACTGATGAGAAAATGCACTAGCACTTTTCAATTGGGCTAAATCCCTGTGTTACCCTCTCATCTCCTTCTGTGTTTTTTCTTTTAGATAGTGGAAAAAAATTAAATGTAAACATGCCTAGCTTTTAAGAGTTTTTTAATTTGTATTTAAGAATTTATATAGTAACCGATCACAAAATTGTACATCAATATCTGTCACCTTCCTTTCTTGGTACCCCAACTTTTAGATTAACTGTAACTGGAAAATGAATTATTGTAATTGGATAATGAATTATTGCATTTTTAAATGTGTCTCTTATGGTTGTAATTGACCGAAATAAAGATTAAATGAATGAATGTTTGTCCATTCCAAGCCTCTAGATTCTCTGCCCATCACACCATGTCTCCCTTGGTTTGTTCTGACAAGCTGGGGTACATCTGATTTCACCTGTTTGTCCTGTCACCATCACCCCTTGACCTCAGGCGCCAGTGATGTAGTACACTGGGATTTCATCGGGGTTCACCCGTTTGCCATGCCCCCCGCCCCCACCAGCGCTAGTGATGTATCGCACTGGGGTGCATAGGTGTTCACCTGTGTGATTGCCTCCCGTCCCGAGGGCCCGGGGGAGGGAGGGAGGGGCCCCTTCCCGGTGTAATTGAAATGCGTCCCTCTCCCGGTGTCGGGCGCGAGGTAGGCGCACTCCGCGCTTCCTCGTGGGCACCTGATGGCATGAATTATGGATGAGGCGGACCGAGCAATTCTGTCTTTTTCAATTATGACCCGAAGCAGCAAAGAAACACACGAGCGGCGCAAAGGGGGCGACGCACGGGGTCGGAATCAATAGAGTGACACCGAGTCCCTCGGTGAGCTCTGGGGCAGCGGTGAGCAGTGCGTGCACGCGCAGGCTAAGCGTAGGGTGCGTGAGCCGCAGTGAGGTGTGTGGGTGAGTGTGTGCAGAGCACGTGGGCTGCAGAGAGGTGTATGGGTGAGAATGTGTGCGCAGTGCACGTGGGCTGCAGTGAGGTGTGTGGATGACAATGTGTTCAGTGCATGTGGGTGAGAATGTGTGTAGTGCATGTGGGCTGCAGTGAGGTGTGTGGGTGAGAATGTGTGTAGTGCATGTGGGCTGCAGTGAGGTGTGTGGGTGTGAATGTGTATAGTGCATGTGGGCTGCAGTGAGGTGTGTGGGTGTGAATGTGTATAGTGCATGTGGGCTGCAGTGAGGTGTGTGGGTGAGAATGTGTGTAGTGCATGTGGGCTGCAGTGAGGTGTGTGGGTGTGAATGTGTATAGTGCATGTGGGCTGCAGTGAGGTGTGTGGGTGTGAATGTGTATAGTGCATGTGGGCTGCAGTGAGGTGTGTGGGTGAGAATGTGTGTAGTGCATGTGGGCTGCAGTGAGGTGTGTGGGTGTGAATGTGTATAGTGCATGTGGGCTGCAGTGAGGTGTGTGGGTGAGAATGTGTGTAGTGCATGTGGGCTGCAGTGAGGTGTGTGGGTGTGAATGTGTATAGTGCATGTGGGCTGCAGTGAGGTGTGTGGGTGTGAATGTGTATAGTGCATGTGGGCTGCAGTGAGGTGTGTGGGTGAGTGTGTGTAGTGCATGTGGGCTGCAGTGAGGTGTGTGGGTGAGAATGTGTGTAGTGCATGTGGGCTGCAGTGAGGTGTGTGGGTGTGAATGTGTATAGTGCATGTGGGCTGCAGTGAGGTGTGTGGGTGAGTGTGTAGTGCATGTGGGCTGCAGTGAGGTGTGTGGGTGAGAATGTGTGTAGTGCATGTGGGCTGCAGTGAGGTGTGTGGGTGTGAATGTGTATAGTGCATGTGGGCTGCAGTGAGGTGTGTGGGTGAGTGTGTGTAGTGCATGTGGGCTGCAGTGAGGTGTGTGGGTGAGAATGTGTGTAGTGCATGTGGGCTGCAGTGAGGTGTGTGGGTGTGAATGTGTGTAGTGCATGTGGGCTGCAGTGAGGTGTGTGGGTGTGAATGTGTATAGTGCACGTGGGCTGCAGTGAGGTGTGTGGGTGAGAATGTGTGTAGTGCATGTGGGCTGCAGTGAGGTGTGTGGGTGTGAATGTGTGTAGTGCATGTGGGCTGCAGTGAGGTGTGTGGATGTGTGTAGTGCATGTGGGCTGTAGTGAGGTGTCTGGGTGTGAATGTGTATAGTGCATGTGGGCTGCAGTGAGGTGTGTGGGTGAGAATGTGTGTAGTGCATGTGGGCTGCAGCGGGTGTGGGTGAGAATGTGTGTAGTGCACGTGGGCTGCAGCGAGGTGTGTGGGTGACAATGTGTGTAGTGCATGTGGGCTGCAGTGAGGTGTGTGGGTGTGAATGTGTATAGTGCATGTGGGCTGCAGCGGGGTGTGGGTGAGAATGTGTGCAGTGCAGGTGGGCTGCAGCGGGGGGTGAGAATGTGTAGTGCACGTGGGCTGCAGCAGGGTACGTGGGTGAGAATGTGTGCAGTGCATGTGGGCTGCAGTGAAGTGTGTGGGTGACAATGTGTTCAGTGCATGTGGGTGAGAATGTGTGTAGTGCATGTGGGCTGCAGTGAGGTGTGTGGGTGACAATGTGTGTAGTGCATGTGGGCTGCAGCGGGGTGTGGTGAGAATGTGTGCAGTGCAGGTGGGCTGCAGCGGGGTGTGAGGGTGCGGGTGAGAATGTGTAGTGCACGTGGGCTGCAGCAGGGTGCATGAATAACACTGCTCTACAGGTGGCATGGGTCTTTAGTGACTGGCTGTGCCAATGTGAACAAACTGCAGTGAATTGGAAAGGTAGGGGGAGAACCAGTGAAGGGCACTGCCAACGCATCTCGCTCAACGCTAGGGTGTGTTTGAGGGTGGGATGCTCGACTGTGTCACAGGCCGCTGAGTGGTCCAGCAGTAGGAGGCGGGCCCATCTTCACCATGGTCACCATGCCGTTGTCTATGATGAATGAGGGACCAGTTTCCATGCAGAGGCCTATCGTAAAGCCAAAGTGGTAATCCTGCTGGAGATGGCTAGCACTGATGTGATCTTGGAGTTGAACATAGACCGCTTTCTCAATGACCTTGCAGATACATGGGAGATGAGCGATGGGCTGGTAGTTGACAAGGTCATCCGCGTCTAGTGTAGGTTTCTTTAGGAGTGGGAGGATCTGACCGGTCTTAGGAGCCTCAGGAAGACGCCTTGATTCAGACTGGCATTGTCGGTGATGAGAAGGGGTAAGAGAGCCTCTCCAGAGAGCGCTTTGATGAAGGCCAATAAGATCTCATCTTCATCAGTAGTGGCTTTGAGGAAGTGGAGTGTGTCGGCGAGATCCAGGAGAGAGAGAGGGCTTTGAAGACTGATTGTTGCGTAATTCTACGGGAATGGGCGGGTTTACGCATCGAAGCAGGCGCGGTGGTGTTGATAGGCTGCGGATCTTTGCTTCAGAAGAGGTGACTGCATTGCACTGTTCTTGTCGAGCGAGGAATAGGAGAGTCCGACAGGGTGTTGATGCAGGGGCTTGATGGTCTCGGACAACGTTCTTCTTCTGTTGGTGGCGCCATTGATGGTGCATATGTACGGCAGCAAGATGCGCGATGAGGGTATCTGGAGTGCAGCTGCAGTGGTGCGCATGGTGCGAAGATCTCAGGGACCTTGTGCTGCTGTAAGGTGCACGTGGGCTGCTACAAGGCACATGGATCAGACTATCTGTAGTGCACGGGTGCTCCTACAAGGCGCACGGATCAGGCAATCTATAGTGCTCCTGCGCCGCAGAGAGGCACCTGGATGAGGACATCTAGTTAGTGGGCTGCAGTTAGGTGCATACATAATTTTATCTCTGATGCACACATGCACTGCAGTAAGGTGCTTCGAGGAGGCGGCCTGTGATGCACATGTGCCTCAGTGTGCGCGCAGATATGTGACATGCATGTATGCTGCAGCTGGATGCACGGATAAAGCGGTCTCTGATGCACGTGTGTTCTAGAAAGAGGTGTGCAGCGCATGACGCCCAGATGAGGTTTCTACCCCAGATGTGCAGCTCTGGATCTCCAGATGAGGTTTCTACCCCAGATGTGCAACTCATGATCTCCAGATGAGGTTCCTATCCCAGGCATGCAGCTCAAGCCCCAGGTGGGGGTCCTACCCCCTAATGTGCAGCTCATAATCCCAGATGAGGGTCTTACCCCGGATGTGCAGCTCATGATCTCCAGATTAGGTTCCTGTCCCAGGTGTGCAGCTCATAAGCCCCAGATGAGGGTCCTACCCCAGATGTGCAGCTCATGATCCCAGATGAGGGTCCTACCCCAGATGTGCAGCTCATGATCTCCAGATTAGGTTCCTGTCCCAGGTGTGCAGCTCATAAGCCCCAAAGGAGGGTCCGACCCCAGGTGTGCCTGCACATGATTGCCAAACAAGGTTCCTACCCCATGTGTTCCAGCACATCAACCCCCATCGTGCTTCACACATGTGCTAAATACATGTTTTGTTTTCATAAAAAGGTAAGTAAACCTCCTCCTGTCTCCATAATCTCAACAACAAATTGTGGGAATTTCTGTTGGGATGATGGAGAACAAAGGCATGCGGTTACTGAACCTTTTATTTAGACTGTGCACAGAGTTGGCACATTTGTGGAGATTACATTTTTCCTTCACCAGTTATAGTCTCTACTTGGATCATATTTGTATAGATAAAGAGAGAGCCATTGAAGTGTAGGCTAAGAGTGGATACGTCCAGGGGAAGTCCTACAGATATTGTCTCGTTTGATGAAACGTGCTGACTGGAGAAGGCTAAGAAAAAAAACTTCAAAAATGGTGAAAGAAATCACTCATTTTAAACGTGTATATTTGAGACATCTCATGAGCATGTTATTGTGTAATAAATACTGTAATGAACAGAGTGTAGACAACCTTTCAATCAAATACAGGGCGTCACTCGAATACCCAAACTCTGGGAACTATTGACAAATAGGTTTTTGGGTGCCATGCAAAGCCCTGTGTTGTCATTTTGGTGTAAGGAGGACAGTGGACCTTGACTTGTGTTTCAGGTCTCTTTGTCGTATCACCCAACACTGGTTGGCATCGTAGCGGTACGCAAATCCTTCCAATCGCTTTTCTTTACTAGCTGCAAGCACAAGTTAATTAACCGTCTCCTTCTCGCCCACATAAAGTTTAATGTGCTGGTGTTGCCTTCGAAAGCTTGGGACTCAGCAGATCAGTGTCTGGGCGCCACTATCCACTCCATCGTAAGCGGCTTTGTTAATGAGACATGACCATATAGTACGTTTGTTGGTCAATTCCATCCCGAGGCCGCCAGGCACCCGATCATCAACCCAGTTCATTCAATCAACTTTATGAGGCAAGGAACACGATCTCTGAAAATTGTTTAAATTCAGTCTCTTGTGAGCGATGCAAAGCACATGGCAGTGTGCCGGTGATTATAGCTGCTGCCAAGGCAGCCAGAAATAGAGGATGTGTGTGTGCTGTGTTGAGCTTCATGAATTCGATGCACTCTAAACCTTTAGTTCACTTTCTACCGCAGCGACCATCCGCAGTGAAGTGAAACAAATGAAGGGTGCAATGGGACAAATTAATTTCCAGCACTTGGAAACTGAACCGCCGATTCTCGCTAGCACAACGTCCGACTTTGACAGGGGCCATGTCAGTTCAATATAAACCTTTACTGAGGATGCACCGCCAGAAAGAGAGAGTAGCCAACTTTGAATGTCATTTGAAGATCAGGCGCTCGCTATTAGCATTTCTTCCAGCCTGAGCTAGCATGCCTATGCAGGCAGCCACAATGGGCGCCTGAGGGGCCAAGGTGCAGACTTCAGTTTCATGACTATAAATTTGCCAAGCAGTTATTTTTTAGTTCCTGGCTATCACTTGGGGCTATTTGGTATGCTGCTAAACTCCCAAAGAACCCCTATGGTTGCACAGGCAGGATTCTAGTTGGTCTCGGAGTGGGGTCATAGACCAGCAGGTTCTTGGCTGGTATTGAAATCAATGCTCACTCTCCAGTCCGCCACCTCTGATCACTCTATGGGGCACACACCCTAGGACACCTGAGAAGGCCTGAAAATCAGCTGCATGGGGCAGATTTCAAGACACTCATCCTTGCTGGTGTCTCGTGATCCTTAAATTTCACTCCGTCATGCCCTATCCCGAGGCATCGGAGGTGCTAAACATGCTTAGCACTACTGATAGAGCTGGCGCTGACAGCACATCATGCTTGCAGAGGGATGTCACGGATCGCCAATCGCAGCCCCCCCGCTCCGGAAGGGTCATCCTAACATTGGGATAATTGCCATCTCTGCCTGCGCACCAGCCACATCCTGTTTCCACGGAAACCGCATGCACCATCACCTGGGAATAATGGAGACAGGCAGCTGGAATAAGGTTATATTTGGGGCCAATGGTGTGAACAGGCGTAAACGGGTAGCACTGACCGCCCTGTTTCACATCTGATGAAGATGTCATGGTGCTGGTGACACGCGGTGTCCACCAGCCAGTTGGGAAGGAAGGGGTACACCGTGGGTCACCTGCTGGGGACAGTCGCCGTTAACGAATGATGTTTAGGATTTTTTAATGCTTGTTGTAATCGAGAAATATACGTGAAATATAGGGTATTGTCTTGGTCGCAGGCCCCCTGACGCTTTTTCCAAGTGATCGCTCACTGGCTGGTCCATGTTTCCAACCACTACTGTTATTTTACACCCTATGTGACCTCAAACAATACACAGCCCACCACTCGCCTGTACCACCCAGCAGAGATGGCTCAGTGGGTGCATCTCCTACTGTGGAGAGCTGCATGAGCCTTTCAGAACAACGGTGCAAACCCAGAAAGCCCAGACTCAGCCTTTCATTCTTACTAGGCTGATAAACTTAGCACCTGGTGATGAAGTGCGGGCAGCATACTTTTTTTTTTCTCTGAGTTTTATATAGCGCTAACTTGACCCAAAGGTATCAGAGCGGTTTACATGAGCACAAGTTGCGTTACAGACGGACACATTCATTTTTGTTAGGCACGGGGAGATTACGTGATTTTGCCCAGAATCACAGGATGTTGAGCATCTCTGCCGAGACTGAAACCCAGTTCCCCAGCATCGAGGAATGTGCATTGACCTCAAGCGTCTGGGTGCTTCTAGGCTCCTGCTGATTTGCAAATGGTGCACAGCGTGGGCCACTCCTGCCCCTGGTGGTTCCAAACCCCCACCCCCAACCCCCCTGCACCATAACCTCTCTCAGCTCATCTCTGTGTCATCTTAAGGACTCTGGGGGTCCTGGGCAAGCAATATATTGGGGACCCCTGTTTGGGACAACCTTGCATTTTATTACTCATTTTAACTCATTAAAGCCACATGAAGCTAAACAATATTGAATTATATGTTAAAGGCTAAGAGACAGAAATAGGCAGAAGTCGAAAGATCAAAAAATAATTTTCCCAGGGGCCTCTTGGAAGGTAGGGGCCCTGGGCAATTGGCCACTTCCCCATGCCTTAAAATGTCTCTGATGTCCACGCTCTGGATCCTACATCCTCCGAGTCAGGCAACACAGGTTGAGGACTAACGCTCTAAATAGCAAGGAGGATGGGGTGCCATGGATGCTTACAGCGCAAGGGAGGGGGGGGGGAAGGGAAGGAGACACACTAAACCAAAGGATAGGGTGCTGGGGAGTCGTAGGGACTCATAAACCTGAGTCTGGCTAGGCCGCCTTCTGCCATCCATAAGATGTTTCTCTCCTGCTTCTCTGCATGTTTGTGGCCGGTGGTACGTCATCGACCTAGCAAGGATGAAGCGCAGTTCCGCTGATTGATCCCTGCAGCAGGTGCATTACTCCACTATGCTATGCTACCTTGCAAGAGCATTAGCTGAGTTACCGTCTACGTTAACTTGTTCATTAATTTCAGACGCATAACCGCTCACTCGCAAATTTAACTGGAGCGCAAGCCTACTGAGATGGGACACCGGCTGAAGAGGCGCTCCCCACTAAGCTGTTTTCCATTTTGAGGCGAAGGGCAGCTGCACTTGGTATACCTCTGAAGAAGGTGGTTAGTCCCTGCAAAAAGGTGCATGTCCAAAGAACCTTAAGTAGGACTCTCTACCAAGAGGCGTGGCTTAAAACATGTAAACTAAAATCCCGTATGACTCTCTACCAAGAGGCGTGGCTTAAAACATGTAAACTAAAATCCCGTATGACTCTCTACCAAGAGGCGTGGCTTAAAACATGTAAACTAAAATCCCGTATGACTCTCTACCAAGAGGCGTGGCTTAAAACATGTAAACTAAAATCCCGTGCTCCACACAACATGCCACCAGACCAGTATTTGGGTGCCTTGCTAGGATTTTTCTGTTATTGCATCCTAACTTGTCACACAGCAACCAAAAAATGTACCTAAAACAAGCCAGATCTATTGGTTTACCAATGCTTGTTAGCTGTATCAGTTAACTGAACACAACATTTTGTCGAGAATAATTCGAATAGCAAATATTTCAATTCTTGAAATGCTAGAGTGTGAATTAATCAGCAAGGTCTGTGGAGGGGTAATGGATTTTAGAGTGTCTCAGGCACTTATTTGTTCCCATTCGCACCACTTTATCCTGCATTCTCTCACTCGGTTAGCTACTTCATTCCATTCCACTTACAGCCTTTTTCTTCCTACCCTGTTTTTGGGAACTCTGACCGAACAACCTCCTGTCGTCGGTCCCCACCCAGCACGAAGGATGCGACCGAACACTGTTCAGTTGCAATCCGACTGGAATGCATGCTCTCATTGTAAAGAGCTGAGGTGCAGTTCATCCCTCCACCCGGTGAGTTGCCTGCCACTTTGTGCATGGATCAATAGGGGCCACTATCGGAGGCCTTGCACCCATGGGGGCTCTGCTGGGGGCCCCCAAAGTCGGATTGAAACACCGGCACAGAAACACTGTGGGAATCTTCCATCGTACTAGGATGTCTTAGCTTGATTCCACCTCACGCCTCTTTCTTCCTGCACCACACTTCCGTTCTTCATTTTGCAGGTTCTTTTTCAGCCAGTCTTTCCCCGTTACCTCTGTTTCCGATCTCCCATTCTCCCATTGCACTTTTCTCTGTGTCAAAGTCTAATGCTGAAAATAAGAGCAGCCGCGCAGTGAGGGTTGTAGGAGCAGCAGCACCCTTGCTGCCCTCTTGCAAGAAGTTGTGCCCACCCGCATCTGCCATGCGGACCCCGCAGCTCTCCTGTAATTGGGAGCACAGGTGCAGCGCCTGGGGATGCGGGCCTGTGTTCGAGGAGCTGCTTCTCCCGCACAAAGAGAATTCTAGATGTATGACTGACAGGCACCTGTCAGCTCTGCTGATCAAGGGACTCCAATGGCAGCCTTCCCCGGTGGGTGGGGGGCAGCACCGCAGGAGGCCCGGTGTTCGCTTCCGTCACCATGGGTGGGGTGAAAAGCAGACTGACAGCCTCTGCTGTGGACTGTGCACGTGATCCAGGGCACAGTACATCATTTTTTACAGTTGTTTACTTGCCACAGTGTGGTATATTTGCTGCTTGTTAAACCTCATTTCTAGGGCTGGTTGTGGCACACGCCTCTTTTCAGAGCTGTGCGCCACCTGTTGGTCTCTGGTTGGCATTCTGTCTGCCCACCTGCTTCTGTGCCTGCATGTCTGTAGGGTTCCCTCCAGGGCCGGTCTGAGAAGTTGAAATAGTCCTAGCAAAAATTATAAATTCAGCCCTCATGTGCAGACGTGCTAATGCGCGCTAGAACAGAGCAACTCTTTGAAGTTGCCTGCTACCTGGATCGAGTAACGCAAACCACCACTCCTGGAGGCCGAAACCGGCCGCCAAGTGCCAAAACTGGCCTCCTGGTGCTCCAGCTGGATTGCTCGCTTGCCCGACTGGCCAGTCCGGCCATGGTTACCTCTATGCCCGTCTCTTAGGGCGGCTAGCTTTCCAGTATCACTTCTCATGGCACTAGGAGACTTTTGTTTGGGAGCGCAGGGGCTAAGGTTTGCATAGCGCATTTTTGGGGTTTCATTATAAATCT
Source organism: Lissotriton helveticus (assembly GCF_964261635.1). NCBI lineage: Eukaryota > Metazoa > Chordata > Amphibia > Caudata > Salamandridae > Lissotriton > Lissotriton helveticus. The sequence goes on from NC_136057.1 coordinate 169,318,418, forward strand.
CCTCCCCTGAAGCAGGCCATCTTAACAGATGTAACTCAGCCAGATATTGAGTTTATCAAATGTAATTACAAATGCATACAGTGTTTGGGTTCTAATCCCCTTGCCACCTCCTGGAGTAAGCCATGTCTGCTCGCCGTTGCAAGTTTTGAGAGACCAGTTTACTAAATGGACAATTCTGGTAACTTCTCAAGACCTGGCTTTTCGAGCAGTAGCAGCATTCCTCACCCCAGCGCCTAGAGACCCTCACGGGTGAGTAGTGCGCTTTACAAATGATATGATTGATTGATTGGTATCCAAGTGGAGTGAAACAGGCTTCAGCTTTGAAACATTAATGGTAATTATAGGTTTTTACCACACGTCCTGCCGTAACCGCCCACTGCCCCAGGACCTGGTCCAGCGGCCATGTTTTAGTGATCGATAACTAATCTCAGCTGAACCACTTCACTTAAATATGATGCATTTAAACGCCGTGCAGGCCCACAGCACACTGGCATTTCCCTGGGAAGAGCAGCCCCTTGCTTGGCCTTGCCATCCAAATCCTTGCCACCACAGTTGTGGTCTATTGGGCTAGTTGGAAACTCAGAACCAGGAGACCGTTTTTAATCCCGGCCTCCCATTTAGCCAAATTGTGTGCTCTGGGACAACCACCTTATAAACTTACACCCATCTCCCATTTTGGCAAGATTGGAAGATGTTCAGAATCAATGTAAAATTATCAGTAAGCATTTGGTTAAAAATGGAATTAACTTAGACAGAGAAATGCAAAGTCTTTTGGTATATTTACCAAAATGCAATTAGGTAGTAAATCTATAACCTTTGCAGCTGTCTGCTACAATCTTGTGTCTTTTTTTAACAAGCGGTTTGATTCTGTGCCGCGGCCACCCCACGGCTGTGCCGCGGCCACCCCCCCCCCCGGCTGTGCCGCGGCCACCCCCCCCCCCCCGGCTGTGCCGCGGCCACCCCTCGGCTGTGCCGCGGCCACCCCCCGGCTGTGCCGCGTCTACCCCCTGCTGTGCCGCGGCTACCCCCTGCCAGGCACCATTAGGTATCTCTTTAACAGTCCATAAAGGGTTGAAAGAGTGAAAGTTGTTTGTCCTGTGACAGCCTACATGTGGTGCGTACGCAAAATGCGGGACAGTGGGCACCCACAATGCCTTTGTGAGGGCAGCTGGACAAGAGCCATCTCCAAAATGGATGGACGGTTGCCACCCTGCTGTCTCTCCCTGCCTATCCATCTATCCACCTGCTGTATGTTTATGTTTCTCTCTCTCTCTCTCTCTCTCTCTCTCTCTGTACTTACTATCCTCTTTGGGTATCTGTGCCTTCCACCCCTGGGGCTACCTTGTCTGTCTGTATGGCTGTTTGTCTGCATGTCTATCCGATCTGAGTCTACCCGCCTGTGCCCTCTTTTTATGGCAATCTCTATCAGTCTAAATATACCTACCTGTGTGTAAGGCTGTCTTTGAGACGACTCTTTAATCTTTTCATGAGGATAGAAAGAGTGCCACCCAGTGGGTTATACCCGTTCTCGAAGCAGCCCTAATGGTGGGGACAGGTGTGTTCGCGCTCAGCCCACGGGTCCCCAGAGAGGCGCCCGAGTCAGTAGAACTAAAAAGCATTCTCCCAGGTGACTCCTGGATGTGTAAACATAGTGCTGTGCCTTAATGGCGCTTCCCTACGTGAGGAGAGCGGTGGGGCTCAGCTGGCAGACTGCCTGGCACTCAGTGAGAGGGCGGTGTAGGTGCGGGCACTGACGGCACTGTGAGAAGGGAGCCCTGATGAGGCAGTCTGTCGGTGACTACTTCTTTCTGTCTGCCACGCCCCTATGTTATGTAATACTTTATTCGATATATACATATCATAAAAGTACAAACAATTCACACACAAAAACAAGATATTTAGAATGTTATGTTCATTTCATTGTCATGAGATAAAAAGATAAAAAGGTATTTACAATTAAAACTGTCCGCGGCCTTCGATACGGTCCACCACAACATCTTGGTGGACCGCCTGGAAGGCTGCGGAGTGCGGGGAGTTGCGCTGAGCTTGCTGAGGTCTTTCCTCTCGGATAGGGTTCAGGTGGTGGCCCTGGGAGATTTTGAATCCACTCCTTTCACACTCCCAGGAGGGGTTCCCCAGGGCTCTTCCCTGAGCCCTACCCTCTTTAATATTTACATCTCCTCCCTCGCCCCGGTGATTCGGTCATTTGGCTTTGAACTTACATCTTACGCAGATGATACACAAATTGTGGTATCTCTGCTCCCGGGTCGAGAGGAGGGAATAGCAGCAAGATTTCAGGACTGCATGACCGCAGTAAGCTCATGGATGGCCAGGAATTGCCTTAAATTGAACTCTTCGAAGACGGAGGTTCTTCTCTTTGGCAATGAGACCAACTTATGGACCCCCAACTGGTGGCCGCAAGAAATGGGAGATCTTCCCATACCTGCCACGACAGTAAAAAATCTAGGGATACTCATTGACAAACAACTTACTTTTAAGACACAAGTCAATGCCCTCTCCTCCTCAGTCCACTGGATAATAAAAACAATAAGGAAAATTCTCCCCTTTCTCTCCATCAGCAGTAGGAAAACTGTCGTGACAGCATTAGTGCTGTCACGCCTCGACTACTTCAATAGTCTGTATTTACAAGCACAGCAAGGGATCCTGAATAAGCTACAGACGCTGCAAAATGCTGCTGTTCGCTTAATCACGGGTCTACCCAAGTTTGCCTCCGTTTCCGGGGAACTGAGGAAATTGCACTGGCTCCCAGTACGGAAACGTATGATGTTCAAAGCGTTGTGCATAGTGTTCAAGGCAGTGAATGGACTAGGTCCATCTTTCCTTCAACAACACTTCCAGCTGTACAAGCCAGGCCGACATTTAAGATCATCTAACAAATGGCTTGTCAAGACTGATCGCATTAGGAAAGTCCGATGGGGAGGCCGCAGTTTTATCTCCGGAGCAGCTGATATCTGGAATAAGATGCCCCTCCCCCTAAAACAAAGCACTGACCTAATGACATTTAGGAAGAACACTAAAACATGGCTTTTCAATCTATAGGGACTAACATCGCATGGAGAAAGTACATCATTTTAGCGCCAGGACACCTGCCCGGTAACAGTGCGCTCAATAAATGGTAAAAATAAATAAAATAAATAAAACAACGGGTTTATATAAAAAGTCATAAAATGCATACACAGTGATGGGCTTAGTGATCAGATTAGGTAACGTGGTCTAAGTTGTTACAGTATTTAGCAGCATTGTACGTATGAACCAAGCCTTTGCTATGTACTTGGCAACACCGCATACGATAACCAGAGATGTAGTGTCTGATAGAATACGAAGGGCTATCCAAAAATCTCTCACTCCCAACTCCCTACATACAGGCTTTAGCCATCTAGTTCTAGGTACTATGTATGCTTTACAAGCGAACAGGAAGTGGGGTAGAGATTCACTCGTGGATGGGCACCCAGGACAGGTATGCAAATGGGTCCTCGTTCCTTTGCATCCCTCGATAAATTTATTTAATGGGAGTATACCATATCTCATTTTCAGGAAAAGAGATCTGTCTCTTGGGATTTGGATAAAATCCAGGAAAGGTTCGAGCTTCTTAGTGGGCTTATGTTCCATGAATCACCCCTATGTGTATACGTCTTACTCTGCTACTCTTCTCTGTGTATAATCTTATACTGCCAATCCTGAGATTGACGGCGCTCTGAAACTCACTCACCCCCGTCACAGATCTGGGTTGAATCAGTCATTGTTCTTTAGCTCACTTCACCACTCCAGTTCAGACCCAGCCATATGCAAATCAGTCTTGACCCGGTGCCTCATGGGACAGTCCAAACTGAACTGCCGAGCCAGGTCTTCCCTGGATTGGAAACAAGCATCCTGGGACCAGTTTTGGGGATCAGCCAGGCTAGCCTGAATCCAGTGGCAAAGTGAGCAAGGGACCCAAGTTTGGGCATACCCTGCCAACTTAGGGTGAACAAAGCAAACACAGGGTGATGATGCACAGAGCACTGAAACTTTTTAGACACTCACCCCCAGTCACAGATCTGGGTTGAATCCATCATCATTCTTTAACTCGCTTTACCACCCCAGTTCAGACCCAGCTATATGCAAATCAGTCTTGACCAGGTGCCTCATGGGAACAGTCCAGCCTGAACTGCCAAGCCATGTCTTCCCTGGACCGGAATCAAGCATCCTGGGACCGGTTTCAGGGTAACACCCCTGATCAGCCTGGCTAGCTTGTATCCAGTGGTAAAGGGAGCAAGGGCCCCATGCAGGGCCGGACTGGGACCCAACACCGGCACAGTTGAAGTGCTTGGCCAGCCCCCCAGGGGTTTGGGGGGGTGGCTGAGCTGTGTACCAGGGCCGGTTTCTGCCGATTTCGTTACAGCGGCAATATTGCAGCCATGCTGCAAAAACGGCCCTGTAACAAATTGGCAACCCAGGGGCCCAAAACCTGCAGCCAACCCTGGCGGCCCACTGAGGAAATACCTGGTGCCCACTATGGCCAGTCTGGCCCTGGACACATGTCTGGGCATTCCCTGCCTTCTGGTCCAGGGAAGAACTGGCTTGGCAGTTCGGACTAGACTCTACCCATGAGGCTCAGGGTCAAGATTGATCTGCATATAGCTGGGTCTGAACTGGGGTGGCGAAGTGAGCTAAAGAACGATGATGGATTCAACCCAGTTCTGTGACGGGGGTGAGTGTCTGAAAAGTGTCAGCACTCCGTCCATCATCTCCTTGTGTTTGTGTTACACTCTTACTCTGTCACTCCTCTTGGTGTATAATCTTAAACTGCCACTCCTTTCAGTGCATACACTTAAACTACCACTCCTTTGTGTATACTCTTACCCTGCCACTCCTCTCTGTGTATACTCTTACCCTGCCACTCCTCTCTGTGTATACTCTTACCCTGCCACTCCTCTCTGTGTATACTCTTACCCTGCCACTCCTCTGTGTATACTCTTACCCTGCCACTCCTCTGTGTATACTCTTACCCTGCCACTCCTCTCTGTATATACTCTTACCCTGCCACTCCTCTCTGTGTATACTCTTACCCTGCCACTCCTCTCTGTATATACTCTTACTCTGCCACTCCTCTCTGTGTATACTCTTACCCTGCCACTCCTCTCTGTGTATACTCTTACCCTGCCACTCCTCTCTGTGTATACGCTTACCCTGCCACTCCTCTCTGTGTATACTCTCACCCTGCCACTCCTCTCTGTATATACTCTTACCCTGCCACTCCTCTCTGTGTATACTCTTACCCTGCCACTCCTCTCTGTATATACTCTTACTCTGCCACTCCTCTCTGTGTATACTCTTACCCTGCCACTCCTCTCTGTGTATACTCTTACCCTGCCACTCCTCTCTGTATATACTCTTACTCTGCCACTCCTCTCTGTATATACTCTTACCCTGCCACTCCTCTCTGTGTATACTCTTACCCTGCCACTCCTCTCTGTATATACTCTTACTCTGCCACTCCTCTCTGTGTATACTCTTACCCTGCCACTCCTCTCTGTGTATACTCTTACTCTGCCACTCCTCTCTGTGTATACTCTTACTCTGCCACTCCTCTCTGTGTATACTCTTACTCTGCCACTCCTCTCTGTGTATACGCTTACCCTGCCACTCCTCTCTGTATATACTCTCACCCTGCCACTCCTCTCTGTATATACTCTTACCCTGCCACTCCTCTCTGTATATACTCTTACTCTGCCACTCCTCTCTGTATATACTCTTACCCTGCCACTCCTCTCTGTGTATACTCTTACCCTGCCACTCCTCTCTGTATATCTGTATATACTCTTACTCTGCCACTCCTCTCTGTGTATACTCTTACCCTGCCACTCCTCTCTGTGTATACTCTTACCCTGCCACTCCTCTCTGTATATCTGTATATACTCTTACTCTGCCTCTCGTCTCTGTGTATACTCTTACCCTGCCACTCCTCTCTGTGTATACTCTTACCCTGCCACTCCTCTCTGTATATCTGTATATACTCTTACTCTGCCACTCTTCTCTGTGTATACTCCTACACTGCCACTCCTCTCTGTATATCTGTATATACTCTTACTCTGCCACTCCTCTCTGTGTATACTCTTACTCTGCCACTCTTCTCTGTGTATACTCCTACACTGCCACTCCTCTCTGTATATCTGTATATACTCTTACCCTGCCACTCCTCTCTGTATATCTGTATATACTCTTACCCTGCCACTCCTCTCTGTGTATACTCTTACTCTGCCACTCTTCTCTGTGTATACTCCTACACTGCCACTCCTCTCTGTATATCTGTATATACTCTTACTCTGCCACTCCTCTCTGTATATACTCTTACTCTGCCACTCCTCTCTGTGTATACTCTTACCCTGCCACTCCTCTCTGTGTATACTCTTACTCTGCCACTCCTCTCTGTGTATACTCTTACTCTGCCACTCCTCTCTGTGTATACTCTTACTCTGCCACTCCTCTCTGTGTATACTCTTACACTGCCACTCCTCTCTGTATATACTCTTACACTGCCACTCCTCTCTGTATATCTGTATATACTCTTACTCTGCCTCTCGTCTCTGTGTATACTCTTACTCTGCCACTCTTCTCTGTGTATACTCCTACACTGCCACTCCTCTCTGTATATCTGTATATACTCTTACTCTGCCTCTCCTCTCTGTGTATACTCTTACTCTGCCACTCTTCTCTGTGTATACTCCTACACTGCTACTCCTCTCTGTATATCTGTATATACTCTTACTCTGCCTCTCCTCTCTGTGTATACTCTTACTCTGCCACTCTTCTCTGTGTATACTCTTACTCTGCCACTCCTCTCTGTATACACTCTTACCCTGCCACTCCTCTCTGTATACACTCTTACCCTGCCACTCCTCTCTGTATATACTCTTACACTGCCACTCCTCTCTGTATACACTCTTACCCTGCCACTCCTCTCTGTATACACTCTTACCCTGCCACTCCTCTCTGTATATACTCTTACACTGCCACTCCTCAATCAATCTGGGTTTGTAAACCACGGCTACTCACCAGTGAGGGTCTCAAGGCGCTGTGGAGGGGTGCAGCGGATCAGACTAAATGTTGCGTTATTCCAAAGAGTCAGGTCTTGAGGTCCGTCATTTTTGTTTTCCTATGACGGAACCCTAGGGCACGCCTCTGCAAGCCAGAGCTCACTCATGGACCCCTCTCAGTCCTCGCGGCTTGGATGCAGAGCACTCCCTACAGGAGGTGCTCGTCCTTGGCCAGCCCTCCGTCCCGGGGTAAACCTCCAATCCTTCGTAGTCCACAGGTCATGTTGGCCTCATTGTTGGACACCAGACTTCCTTTGAAGCTCGATTTACGTTCCATCCACTCGTACCCAACCTCTTCAGATGCTAAAGGAATTATCCTTGTCCTCACCACCCAAGAATACAAGAAAGCAGGGACACAGGCAAGCATTTTACCTGTACTGACTTCCAGTACCAACCCGCCGGTCACCTACGCTCCCTCACCTTCACGCACACTCTTCACTCCGTCCTTGAACGTCTTACCTCTACGACGTATCCCTCTCTCGTGGGCTTCAGAAAAAGACTCAAGACCTCGCTCTTTGACTAAGTCTCTTGAGACCACAGCGCCTGGGTACCCTCCAGGTGAATAGTCGTGCCTTAAAAAATAATGCCTGATTGATTAGAGAACGCCTGCATCCGCCTGTGGGCCGGAGGTGACATTCTGCGACTCTGATGCCTTTCTCACATTCCTGCCCTCCTGGCTCTCCCTTCATTGGTCCCCTGTGGCCCCGGAGCCCGCTCTGGGTGCCTTTGCCTCTCCTTTCGTGCTGACCTGGAGAGAGGACCCCCATCATCCTGCACAGGTTCAGGAGCTACATTTCCGCTCATACTCCTAGGGGTACTCCTGCCTGAGACTGCTGGCCCTAGAAGACACCCCTTGGGAGGGCTCACTTTCTCACTCCTCAATGCGAGAGCAGTAAAAACTCAGCCATATTTCTCTCTGATCCTCCAAAAACTCTCTTGTGCCCCACAAAAATCTCATGACCTGCTTTTTTAGCACCCCTTCTTTTACGTGTGCTTGAAACTCTCCCCAAGGACCCTCTGTGCCTTAATAGTTAACCTTTAGCACTTCGGCTTCCATTGCTAGTAATGATAAATATTTGCGTCCTGTGGCCAGCCCAGCTGAGTGGACATCTGTCTCCCGTACCCACCCCTCCCTGTGACTCCCACCCATAGGGTTCTCTGTCCTGCAAGGGTCGTCTATGATGTCAGGATGTGATCCAGTGGAAAAACTGCAAACTTGGGAAACTGAAATAAGTCACTTTTAATCCCAGCTTCCCAATATGGTTAAATGTGTAACCCTTGGTAAACTAGTTTGTACTGGAGCTTTCTAAATGCAAGGACATGCACTCATTGATATGAGGCCACAGGGACGTCAATTTTCTGGATGCGTGTTTGTAACTCACAAAGGCCCCAAACTGCCCTCCTTGCTAGGGTGACCAGAATTTTAAAGCCAAAAACCTGGACATTTCACAAAAATAGAAAAAGGATTACAATTTTACTTCAAGCGATGAGAGCGCTCCTCAGCAGAGAATTACAGAACAGGCAGTAAAAACATACATAAAATGCAATTTTTAAACCCAGTAGCTTGCCTGTTAATTAAATTGCTTTCTTGAAACAACTGCTAACTATCCCTGCTTTGTAAAACATAAAAAACACCTCCCACCGTTTTCAGTCAACCCTCTTTAAAAACCGGGACATGAGCTACATTTCTGGAAATTTGCTGGGACAGTTGGGTAAAAACAGGGACCGTCCTGGTGAAACGGGGACGCCTGGTAACCCCCCCTTCCATGCACCCTGGAGCTTCAATTTAAATGCTCCAGCCTTGAGTAAACGAGCGCTTGTCTGCTAGGCGCACTGCTGAGTTCACTTCACGTGGTCCAACCTCTTCCGGTCGCGCACACCTTCCCGCCCACTCTCCTGGTGATTGACAGGTGGAGTTCAAAGGCGCAGCCCTCCTCTCCCACCCGGTGCATCAGACTCTGGAAGACAAAAGCGGTGAATGCTTCAAGCGCCTTCTCTGTCCCCGGGAGACGGGGCGGACGTAGGCGCGTGGAGGAGGGCGTGAGAGGTGGCGAACACCGGAGGAGCAGAGCTGAAGCAAGGGGGTGGAAGAAGAGGGGAGGGGGAGGGGGAAGATGGGGCTGGAGAGCGGAAATCAAGGAAGAGCAAGAGGGGTTTGAGGTATACCGTGAGAGAGGAAGAAAAGCGAGAGTTGTGAGGGTGGAACGAGAATATCAGAAAGGAAAGAGGAGGAATTACTCTCTCTCAAAAAATTATCTGATCTTCATTGGCTACCTTTTACAACATATCTCTCGACACATGCTCCCGTACACTAGTTCTTCTCTTCTCTTCTTTTTACTCTTCTCATACACAATTTTAGATCTTTCTTCCTCTTTTTTATTTTTTTCTATCTCTTTTCTATCTCTTTTCTTCTTCCCCTTCTTTTCTTTCTTCTTTCTCTCCAATGTTATGCTCATATTACACCACTATGTTATTTACTTACATATATTGTGTAATATGTTTTATATATTTATGATTGCTTTTCTCTTTTGTTCTTATTTTCTTTTTCATGTATTTGAAAATTCAATAAAAGTTCTTTAACTAAAAAAAGAAAGGAAAGAGAAGAAAGACTTGGAGTTAGGGGGAATGTAACCAAAGATAGAAAGGGGTCCAATAGAGAGTGTAAAAAGGAAAGGTGATAGAGGAAATTATGAGATAAAAAGGGACGGGAGGTGCAAGGACAAGACCCGCAGCCTCTTAAAATGAATGCAATCCCTGGTTAGTCCCTTAGGGCTCAGGGGTCCCCGAGTCCATGGACTGTGATACCAAGGGACCCGACCATGGCATCCGCCTCCTTAGTGATAATCCTAAATACAGTGCCCAGTTTTCGGTTTTTACTGGTTTTTACAGATAAATACAGACAGAAACTCATCTATTTTCCGGTATATTTATTTTTAAACGCGGGTAAATACTGAAAATAGGTTTTCTTTTGGACGATGCTCACTGCTGTCAATCGTGAGTGCGGTCAATAGCTGTACAGATTGACATAAAATGTAGAAAGAATTTCTAATGAAGCTGGAATCACTGCAGCAGCACAGCTGTCTAAGCTGTTCTACAATGCAATCTGTTTCAAATGACTGGATGGTAGAGTAAGGTGCTAAAATCCATTGGCCATTCAAACACGAGGAAACACCTTTTGGGTAAATAAATGTGGACATATACACATTACAGCGTCAGATTTTTTACACTAAGGACAAAATAAATCTGGATAATTACAGATACAATAGACAACTAGCATTGGCATAGCCAATAGGTCTCGCCTTTGGGACCTTATAAGTGTTTAGCCATGCAACAGTTGATGTTGTTGCACCAAGGATATTGTGCTGGATAACCAAAGGTTAGACCTATTGGCTATGCCAATGCTTGTTTAAAGATATCATTGAATCTCATGGCTTTACCCCGCCATGTACTCAGTTGCTGTCTAGCTTAGTTTGCATGACTCAAATTCTACCTCCTATTTTTTGGGGAGAGAGAACACATCAGAAACAGCTGGTAAAGTAGAAGAGCTTGACTCTCAGAGAACCATCTTAGGCAGGCCTCAGGTGCAGGGGAATAGAACAGCCTAAATAGAGGGGAGGATGAGGGCTGCTATCCCTCATCAATGCAATAATAGATTGTTCCTCATAAACACAATTATAGGTTGTTTTGAACCAGCTCACCTTCCTTGCATCTTTTGGAATGTGAAAATGTGCTTTTATTAACCCCTTCGACGCTCATGACGAGCCCAGCTCGTCATGGAGTTTCCATTGGTTTCAATGGAAATTACATGGAAGATCATCAGGTACCCTTAGCATCCAAGTGGTTAACCCTGTAAGCAGCAAGGTAGACCGCCCTCGCTACATCATGGAATGTGTTTAGGTAAACACAAGAGAATCGCACCCAGGCGGCAGGTTCTAGTTGCCTATCGATTTACCCTTGGTTTTCTGGGCCCAAATAACCAGATGGAAGATCTGGAGTAATTAAGTTGTAAGGGGCTGGGGTTATTCTGGGAAGCAGAATATTGTCCATATTTGGCACTCCGCTGCACTGCAGCAGATCACAGGACTCGGGCCATGCAGCACATTGGCCATTGCCAATGTCTCAGGATTCTTGATAACTAGTCAAGTTAGGTGGCATTCAGCTACAGGGAAGAAAAGGCTACAAACATGATAGATGGGAAACAAAGGTCTAAATACACTAACAGTAGCAACAATGGGCTGCAAATATAAAAGATGGGATCAAAAAGTTATACACAAAATATAGGAGTAAATGGCTACATGCATGATACATGGAAATTAAAGAATGCATATATGACGGATAGGAACAAAAAGTTACACACAATTAATATGGGAACAAAAGGAGATACATATATATGAATGGTGAGAATAGAAGCCTTAAGTACAGGCCTCTTCACTGACAAACTGATGAAAAATATAAACCTTTACTTAATTATAACAAAACCTGCGGCCGAGTGGTGCGCGCGAATTTCAAAAGCAGGCATGGCAGGAGCCTCAAGAGTTGCAGCCGAGTGGTGCACTTAATGACCCGTGAAAGACAGATAACTGCTACACGCTCGCATGAACGCAAGCGCTAGGCCAGCCAAAGTGTGGGGTAGCACTTTGAAAACTCACCTACTAAATGTCTCAGAGCAGCGCATGCGCTGGCTCAGCGAGACCTAAAAAACAAAGCAAGTAACAAAAAAAGAAATATAAAATTTTGAGTCAGCGATGTTTCCCTGGGGGTTTATACAAGTGTTTAATTTTCTAATAGCTGTGTTAACAAAAAAATTAAGATATGCTATGAATACAGCAGCACAAAATCCAAAAATATCAGAAACCACGGTTAAGGCACTACCTTCACCTAATCACCAACGTTACCTTGTCAATTCAACTTTAACTACTACCATGGCTTCTGAAAGGTAGAAATGAGATGTGAATGGGAGACAGTATGTTTGAGTGTGTAAAAATACGTAGAATTGTGAGACTAAGTTGATTGTGTGTCACCAACATGAAATAGTAGCGATTTTTTGGAGAGAATGTAATTTTGTTGAAGAATATATTCTTGGCCTTTATGATCATACATTGTCATTTAGAACACTCCCTATATGTGCATTACTACTTTGTATATTGTACATCGGTTTCACATAGTTTTGTGGCTGAAATACTTAAAACCTAGTGGGCCTCGAAACGGGTCTCTATCGGGCTCTGTTTTGTGCCCTGGCACCAGCGGTCCGTTTTTTCCCCAGACTGCAGTGACAGCAGCCACCTCGATGTGCGTGTGGTGAGCGTTGTAGGGGAAGGGAAATCCTTTAGAGAGTCATTTTCTCTCTGGATTTCCCTTCTCTTTTTTAAACTAAGGAGCAGTACCATCATCGTGGTGTCACCAGGGCATTATGTGGAAGTTTTTTCAATATTATAAACAAGCCATAGTTGCTGCTTATTTATCTTATGCAACTAGTAGTGACTTGTAGGTATGATGTGACTTGTTGTATCATATTTGGACGCAATGACAGGAACAGCAAAATACAAGTCGGGTGGCACACTTAGCTTACGTGTTTTAAGCCACGCCCTTAATTACACTGACCACGCCCATTTGAGACCCCCCCCCCCCCCCAGTTTTTTCATCCCACTTAAAGCCCTGAACACTGCACACGTCAAAAAAAAAAAGCTTCAAGAAGCGATGTAAAAAAGCGGGAGGTAAAAAAACATAATAGCACCTAGATGTCAACCAGGGGAGAGTAAAGGAGATACATACTCAAGTATTTCCTTCATACCATTTAAGTACAACCTATCTCTAGAAATCACAAAAGGGATCCTGGTACCATCATCCATTGGCACCAATTATAAACACGACCACGAACACAAAGGATCTCATCTACTCCGATCTAAAGTAAGGGAAACAACCCCACGGTCGAACTGGTAATACTACACCTACCGTTAACCAACATACATGAACTGAGTGAGATATCAACAAACATCTAATGTTGAATGTCTACAGCTCTTCCAACACTGACATGGAAACTTCCCTGCTAACGGATTACAGTCTAGCCGACTCTACCAGTGCATCTACCCTGGTTGCTAATTATACTGTATTTCTTTCTACTTATTTCATCTTCGAAAACACACGCACCAAAGACCAGTCACAAACACCACTCCCTACCAAGTGCATTTCAGCCCCCTTCCACCAGCAGAATACACTTAGCCTACGCCCAGCTTACAGGAAAGGCGGGCCAATAGTTAGCAAAAACACGCCCTCGGAAACACGAGCGCTACCTCAAGAACGCATTTTAACAATTCAGATAACACCACGCCTACACCAGGAAGCTACGCCTATACAACACAACTACGCCCCCTTCATCTGACATGGGCCAAGCCCCCGGAAGCACCGGGTTCCTCCTCCACCATAGCTCCTCCCAGGACTTGCTCACGAAAGCTAAATCCAACCTCTTTACTATTGGTAAGACCAGACCAAATCCCACCCACTTCGTTAATGTCGACCCATGGGATGGCTTTCATCCGCCCCTTCCCTGCCGAATGGCAAACCCTAGCCTTGCCTACCCTTGGTCTCCGCCCACGAGCTAGTATAGCTCCACCACCTCATATTGAACACAACAGGGACAAAGATCCACCCACTGAAGAAGTAACGCCCATATTTCTGCGTGAATCCACCCCTTCAGCGATCCCTCGCAGCTGCACAATAACGGCTCGAGCCCGGCCCCCCAAACCCAGCAAGAGCCCTGACAAAGTGGCGCACCAACGTATCAAGCAGCAGGCACTTGTCCTGTACGCCAGAATCGAATACACAAAACACAGTTACCAAGATGTGTCTCACAACCTCCACAACAGGACAGAAGCACTCACCTCAGACCCTGCAGTCACCTCCTGCTGGTCTCCCCATTGCCAGAGACTGCCAGCCCTGGAGCTGCTGCCGCTGTCCCCTCGCAGCCCACCAGCCCTGCACAGAGCCAGCCTCCTCACACAGCAGATTAGGGGCGCAGTACCGCACAGCGAAGATGGAGTAACCGTCTCTCGCCCGCTTCACTGTCACCCGGGAAATCCCGCCTCTCCCTCCTCCTCCAGGGGGGCCCAGTGCCCAAATGACACATGCATTAGCGTTGGTTGTAGCTACTGCCACTCAACATCCTCTCGCTCCATACACCCAACCCACGTTCGCTCTATGGGCGGATCTTGGTTATGGCGTTTTCCATTGGTTAGAGCAGGCCCCGCTAAGCCGGAGCAATCGATTGGTGTCGTGGAAAATGTCCGTAAAGGAAATGGAGGGAAAGACACGCCTACTGGCTGGAATGCCCATCTTGAACACGCTCCGCCTACACCGTACATTCGCACTGGTCGGGAGTGGAGAGGAGTGGTTTCATAGGGCTCACCCACTGCTCCCTTAAAGGGCAATGCCTTGACTGTCCTTGTGTAGCATGTTTACATCTCGTCACAGAAGCTTTTTCCCCGAGCGGGCATTGTAGCACCAGTGGCTCAAACATGAGTAAGAGCTCGTGTATTATACACGAAAGCATGTTTGAAAGCAGACAGCATAAACCTCCGCATGCGAATTCACTTAGCCCTTTGTGGTGTGCAGAGTAGCCTCTGACAGACATACCCGAAGTAAACCCAAAATAAAAAAATGGTAGCGGACCAGAGAGGGAGCATCTCTAAAAGGAGTTCTGCCTCCTGATTGGCTGTAGAGGAGCCGACGCGGGAATCCTGATTGGCTGTAGAGGAGCCGACGCGGGAATCGAAACCTGTGGTGCGCGCGCACCAGAGGAGCGGGGGCAAGGGAGCGCGAAGACGCCGAGACGAGGTAGGGGATGTGCGTGTAAGCGCCTGGGGTTCTCTGTGTATGTGTGTGTGTGTGTGTGCGTGTGTGTGTGTGTGTGTGTGCGTGTGTGTGTGTGTGTATGGGGGGGTTCTGTATGTATGTATGTGTGTGTGTATGCGGGGGGGGGGCTGTATGTGTGTTGTGCATGTGTTGTGAAGAGCCTGTTGATGCGCGCGACCTGATCCCGGCAGGCTGCTGCTGCTGCGTGCGCGTGACAGTCTGTTGTCCTCTCCGGCTCCCTTTCAGTCCTTGAAAGCCGGAATGATAACAATAGTCTCGCTCTGCGACAGCAGGCCTTTGGCCTGCAATCGCAGGGCGAGACCTAAAAATGAAATATGGTTAAATACAGAGGGAAATGTCCAAAAAATAAATACCATGAAACCGAGAACCCTGATCGTTAGCAAGTCACCCAGGCTTCAGTATATACTGCTTTTTACACATAAATGCACATGGGAACAATCTGCTTCCCGCTCTTTTTACTTTAAAAAATGGAGAAATATAGACATGTGATATTCTTTTCAGTGCCTTTCCCTGCTGCCAATAATCCTGAAAGGATACAAGTTTATATAAGAGTATCTTTATTTTGTAATGGAGCTTAAATAGATATGTTGTTTTATTCAGACTAATAGACACTAATATGCACGGAGACATTGAGATACAAGGATGCACTTAGAAGGCAAATGTGAAAATATACTAGTTACAGCATAATAGTTTGCCAAATTAAAAATAAATACGGATGGGAAACTGTTAAATAAGGAAAATATGGGAATAAAAGATAAAAATATATTTAGAATAAAAAAATTAAAAAACTTAAATCCTAGATCCCTAGTTCTATGGTCTGGGTTTTACGAATAATTTAGCGGCCGTTCCTCTCAAGCCCAAGACAGTATTGTGAAGCTTGGCTGTACTCGTCTTTGGCCCATCGCACCAGCGAAGAATAAATAGTGTTGTTTTTCTGTCTCGTTGCTCCCTAGGAGCCCCAGTAACAGGGTAGAGGGGGGTTGAAGCTTCCATTTTCCTCCCTATGTGCAATGGTGCCCTGCCTCCCGCATCCCTGGCGGTGTTACCAGCGCATCCATCATGGCTGCCGTCTCTGCACCGTGGTCAAAGTCAGGCCTCTGCAGTCGGTGCAGCGCAGAGCCGCAGTGTGTGTTCCAGGCCCCTGGGGGCGATCTGCTCTCATTTATCTCACGCCCCTGCTCTGAGTGCCCGTGTTTGTTTCTGGACCCCCGGGGGTTCTATGAACTCATTTATTTCTTGTGCCTCCAAGGTTGGAACACAACCTTCTGTCCGCTCCTCTCGCCGCACTCCTCCCGTACTACCCCCCGTACTGCACCATTTTCAAATAATCGGTATATCTTTGGCGACAAGTTTTCTGCTTAGTGAATGGGATCCTCTCAGGTCTCCAAGCACCAAAAGAACACGAAGAGGTGCTGTAGTTATCGTCACAACAATATACTGGAGTCTAAATCTATTGAGCGGGACAGTGCCCTGGGCGGAAAGAACATTCAGTGTTTGTTGTGGGGGCGGGGGGTCATTGTGGTGGAACAGAAGGTGTGAGAAAGACGGGAGGAGGACAGGGAGTTGATGAGGTAGTAACAATTACACTGAGGTACATTGAGATTTCATTGCAAAGTCTTTAGCGGGACCGGCTTGGCAGCCAAATTTTATCAATGCATGTTGGGGGAATAGCTGATCGGCTACTGGAGGTTTATAAGGAAGCACACAGAAAGGAGGTACTCCCAGCCACTAGGAGGGAGACACTTCTAGTTATGCTTCCCAAGCCTGACCGGGATGGCAATGTGTCGACCTCCTACCGCCTTCTGTCGATGCTTTATATAGATGCGAAACTACTCAATAAAATATTGGCCACATGATTGTTAGAGGGCCTGACCCAACTGATCACAGTACAATGTGGGTTCATCCCTTGCAGCAATATCCTTTGTAACTTGAAGAAACTGTTCCTGGTGATGCGCTCCCTGATCCTAGAGGACGACCAGTTCGTGCTCGTGTTATTGGACATTGAGCAAGCATTCGTTTCCCTGTCGTTGGAGTATCTTTGGGAGGGACTACGCACGGTTGGCATCAGAGGGACCTACATGAAATTGGTGCAACTGTTATATTGTGCCCCTTTGACAAGATTGCGGGTGGGGGGCATGGTGTGAGGGGTTTTGCACTGAGCCCGGGGTCTCGGCTGGTGTGCCTCCTGTCGCCCCTGCTCTTTGCCTCAGCGATGGAGCCCTTGGCTTGCCGATTGCAAGATGTGCTGCATAGGTGGGAGATACGGATCGGGGAGACCACTCATGTGGTTTCCCTATATGCCGATGGTACTTAACTATACTTGAGCCATCCATCTTATTCAGTCCCAATCATGTTGGTGTTCCTTGTTGAGTTTGGTGAACCTTCCGGGGTACTGGCGATTCACACTAAATCGAAGCTGTTCCCATTGGGGCTGCTTGTGGGTAGGCATGCGCCGGACTTGGCACGGCTGGCTCTCCCATGGGAGACTCGATGGTAAGATATCTGGGGATAAGGGTTATGCGTGGGGCCGGGGAGTTTGAAGCTGTTAATATAGGTAGACTGATAGATGGATTGAGGCCTACAGAAAAATCCTGGAATACTCTTGACTTCTTCCTAATGGCGAAGCTGGCGTTGGTGAAGATACTACCCCGCTGCCTGTATATTTTCCAGGGGACCCTATTTGAAATCTGTAGGAAGTTCTCTAGGTTGATAGTGGAACTGTTATGGGCCAATGGGAGAAAGAGTTAATTTGGCTATTCTCAAGCTATCCTGGCGAAAGGGACTTCTTGAGTTGCCCGGCCTGGAGCTTTGCAATCTAGCAGCGCAACTGCAGCATGTGGTCCACTGGTTGGGCGGCCAAGAGAATTGGGAACAAAGACTACTAAGGGGCACCTTCAATGAGGTTCTATTGCTCGAGTTATTGATGATGGGGACAAGATCCCTGATTACTTTTCCTTATGGGGGTCAGACCGGTGTGTGAGGCATGGGAAAGGGCGGTCAAGATAGTGCTGAAGAGAGCTCCCCTGGCACCCGACCAGAGCAACTGGGCACTACGCCAGCTTAAACTTAATGAACAGTCTGTCACTAGATAGACGGTGGGCTGGGGGTTGTGACACTCTGCGGGATTTATACTCAAATTATAGGGTTATTACCCTAGCAGACACCATTGATATGTTTCAACTTGTAATGGGACAATTGCTTCAGCTGACTAAAATAGCGGCGACTGCGCGTGGCATATGGCCGTCTTTTCCGGAGGTCCCACAGACATCCCACACTTTGGAAATATTGTTGTCTACGGCAGGTGGTAGGAGGCTGATCTCCCATATCTATAGGGCCCTGGGTGAGGACTCTCCCTTGGCTGAGCTTTCCGTACAGGACAAATGGCAAGCGGGTTTGGAGGAGACAGTCTCGGCGAAAGACACTCTTCCAGGTGCCCCACTGCAAAGGACTGGTAGTGGATTTTCTGCATATGTTTTGGGGGTGTCGAAACCTAGATGAATACTGAGTGGCGGTTCGCGAATCCTTGGGGTGGACGGTCCCTAGAGAAGTAGGTCAGCGTCTGCTGGGGCAAACCACATTATGAAAAAGAAGAAATTAAGTAGGAAGTTTCTTATCTTGGGACTGGTGTGGGCAGAGCGCAGAATTGCTGTAAGGTGGTTGTCCCGATTGCACCAAAAATGTCTGACTGGCTAAGAGACATGATGAGTGGGTGAATGCTGAGGAGTGCCACAAGCTCAAAATGTGGTGGGACAATAAACCGGCAGGTGACCTGCAGGCCTTGGCGTGAATGCTTTCCAGACTGTTGGCTCCTCCGACGAGGTGCCTCCTTAGATGTGTGAGCTGCTGCGGATGCAGACATATGCAAAAACTGTTGATGGACAGAATGCAGAACAATGTCCTACATTCACCCCAGTACCGAGATCTGGGCCTAACTCCATCGTTTTTTTACCCAGATCTCTTGACTGGGAGTGAATGTTTTGATTTGTTCTGCATTCCCTCCATCAATTGTGTCTCTTTTGCTTTCTCGCCCTAAGTGCGCCAGGTATGCCCTGACGTGAGTCCTGAGCTCACTGTGCCACTGGAATCAAGCTATCCTGGCTGAAGAGGAGTGAAACCCCGAAACTGGTCAGAGGATACTTGTTTCTGGTCCAGGGAGGACCTGGTTTGGCAGTTCGGGCTGGACTGTTCCCATGAGGCACAGGGTCAAGGCTGATTTGCATATGGCCATGTCTTAACTGGGGTGGCATGGTGAGCAAAAGAATGATGGATTTAACCCAGATCTCTTGACTGGGGGTGACTGTTTTGATTTGTTCTACATTCCCTCCATCAATTGTGTCTCTTTAGCAGATGCAGACATGGCATGGTCACAGTGGGGATTGTAAGATGACCCCTGTCGTATGCCATACAATGGTTATCCTCCAACCTTTACTTTTGTTCTGCCATGGGGGTCCGTCAACACTGCACGGTACTCACACATCAGATTGTGACTGTTAGAGCCAAAGGGGATGGGGGAATGCAAGTGATGCTTATTTGTTGAAAAATTGTGTTTTTCTGAATGTGAGTATTGATATCATGATTATGAAAATGCCACTATAAACATATACATCAAAAAAATATTTAGCAAAGGCATCAGCATGGATGTGGTCACTCCGAAGCTTGTTGATGAGTTTCCATCTTCCTGTCAATGTCCTTGCGCCCTGTGTCATCACACAAGGTATTAAAAGCACATCGCTTTTATGTATCAAATGCCGGCCCATCCTTCACCAAACATAAACATAAACCCACTGTTCGGCGTGTTGGAGCATTGCCCGTCGCAAATCCTCCATATAACCAACACAAGCGACGCAATCCGCTTGCAACATCATCAAATTTCCACATTTTAGATGTCAAAATTTAGGGATCTCTAGTTTGGTATTGTTTAGACGCCATGAAAACAATTTTTTTTTATTTTTTTTTTTTTGCTGTATGACTTTAGTTTTAGCTAACTTTACTTTTAAGACATTCTGCTTGTAAAAAACTCTTGTATACCTCCAGTAAGCTGACGGGTAGTGAGGGAGCAGGGGGTGCCTTAGGTATAAATTGCCCACACCGGTGAACCTCTTAAACTGAGCGTTTCCCAATGCAAGTGTATGAGTCACTACATAATTCAAGTTCTGGGGGCACAGTCAGATGAACAAAGACACAATAGTAGTGAGACATAGCTCTGACTGGGTCCACGACTGTCTGTACTCTGGAGAAAGTCTTCCATTATTATAGAGTTTCATCCTTACCCAGGTGTCTTTATGCAATTCTCTGATCAGCATTAGAAGCGTCCTCCCTGTCCCAAGGATTGTAATTTTCTCCATAATCACAGGCGCTCAACCCTCTGAGATGCTGATGAGGGCTCTACAGAGCAAGCAAATTTGCCACATTTGTGCTATATTTGGTGATGCCGATAAGATCTTAATGTCCAGGATGGGGAAACCTTTACCAAAAGGCAGTGTGCGTAGAAATTAACAAATCGTTATTATTGATCCTAGCTTTCCAGCTTCGGAAACCAGTATCTGAAAGAAACTGGTTAGTATTAGATTCCTTACCTTAGAATATCCCCAGGCATCAGGCTGGATCCGGAAAATTTTGCGTAGCAGTACCCCTGCGCGTCGGTAGGCGTCGTCTGCGGCCCCGCATCCGTCGTCGGCGTCATTGGCGCTGGGATGACGTCGTCGGAGTACTTAGACGCAGCCCTCGCGCGCTGACGTCAGTTCTTCTTTTTTCCGCGCCAGCACGCGCAGGTCCGGAGAAAGTGGTACCGGTAATTACTTGATTCATTTTTTGAGTCACAGGTATAATAGTTTGTAGTTAATGTACTAAGTAGAAAATCATAGCATTTAGTAAGGACAGTTCATCAGTTCATAGTTTGGGTTTCAGAATGATATATCTTCACTACTGCCTGGAATTTGACTTTATCTCCCCTCTGTTGGCAGAGGGCATGGCCTCCATCCACTTCCTGTACACAGTATGCCTGGACCCATTACCCCCAGTGCACGGTCAGCAGCAGTGCTTTAAATGGAAAAATAGACGTGCGGGTACTCTGAACTAGAGTACCTGCTTCTTCCTGAAAAGTGCTGGTACTCTCCAATTAAATGTATTACGTCACTCTTGAAAAGTGCCGGTACTCATTCTCAAAATTAAAAAAGTGCCGGTACTCCGTACCGGGCAGTACCGTCCCATTTAAAGCACTGGCCTGCGGCCATACTCCGTGAATACCAGCCATGACCTGCAGAAATGCTACTTGATGCACACTTGTGTCCAGCTTGTACTGGACAGGGAAAAGGATAACAGACCCTGCAAGACACCCCTGGCCACGCCCTGTACCTACTGAATGAGCCGGTGTAGACTACGGCAATTGGTTAAACTCCGCCTTCACCAGGTTAGCTCCATATAAGTCCTCCTCTGCTCATAGGAGTTAACCTTCAGCACCCTGGTGTACGGAAGCACTAAGAAGAGTAAAACAAAATTGCATGAGACGGGAAAGGTTACGGCGCTCACACTGTACCCGTTTGGACAAAGACTCTTACAAAGCCGCGTTGTCCAATTATAAACTTTTACTGATGAAAGAGAAAAGCTCCTATTGAAGTCAATACAGTGCGTCAGCAAAAAACTACACAAAGGAGCCTTTCCAAGCTCCCCAACCCCCAGGCAGCAAATCTAATAATTCCAGTCAATCTTTCTGACACACTGGCCTATTCTTTTAGGACCAAAGTTGATAAAATAGAAGGACTTCAAAGCTTCTAAAAAAAAAAAATCCGACACCACAGCTGAGATCTTGGAAACACTTTCAGCTCAGGTGACCTTTAATGAATTTTAATTTGAGTTAACTTGCAAAATGATCATAGCTATCAAATCCGGATCTCCTTTACATCCCTGCCCCCTTCGGTTTTGAACCTGTTCCCCGCGTTAATAGCCACTAATGTCTACGCTATCTTCAATTCTATGGTTAGCACGGGCGTCTTTCCTTCCCAATGGAAGATGGCCTCCATCCATTCGTTTATAAAAAAAAAAGCCTAGTCTAAACACAGCAGATCCTAATAATTACCATCTCTTGTTTCCCTCTCCCGGCTAAACCGGCGAAGAAAGAGATGAATGCCCAGTTTATTCAAGCCAGCACCTCCTAGACCCAGCTCAGTTTGGGTTCAGATCAGAACACAGTACAGAGACCGCCTAGATTAGGTTCACGGAGGAGATTAGAGCCGCACTTGACCGGGGAGGAGCGGCTGCTATCATTCTTCTGGACTTGTCCGCGGCCTTTGCTATGGTCGACCATAAGTTGTGGATCAACTGTCTTAGAAATGGGTATCAAAGATAAGGCCATGGCTCTGATGACCTTGTTTCTTTCTGACAGAGTCCAAATGGTTGACCTGGACCAATATGTCTCCAACTTTTTCTCCCTTCCTTGTGGGGCCCCTCAAGGATCCTCACTTAGTCCAACTCTATCTAAAATGTATGCAACAGGGCTTGATTCAGTGATTAAATGTTTGGCTTTTCCCTTACCTCGCATACTGACGACACACAAATTGTCCTTCTACGACGACACCAATATCTGCACCCAATTCCATGACTTTATGCGAGCGATCAGTCTATGGATGAATAAAGATTGCCATAAACTGACGGATTTCATTTTGTTTGAAAAACCTTTCCCCTGATTGGGCTTTAATCTGATGACTGGAGGGATTAGGACCCCCCCATTCCCGTAACTATGGCAAAGAATTTAGGAGTTGTCATTGACAAACTGAATTTTGGAAGTCAGGTTAACGCTGTTGTCTCCTCGGTTTCCTTCACCCTGAGGATGATTGAAAAAATTCTTCCTCTTATTGTCATTAACACTAAAAAGAAGTTATCCCGGCCTTAGTTCTGGCTAAACTAGACTATTGTAATGGACTATTTGTAAATTTGCAGGAACAACACTCAAAAATACTTCAGATCCTGCAAAACGCAGCAGCTAGGCTGCCCTTGGGTCTGTCTAAATTTCCATCAGTTTCCCTAGTGTTGTGTTTGTGTGCTTTTGGTCAGACAGACAGTTGGAAAATGTTGACTTTTGTCATTGTGGCATGCATGTTTATGGTCAGACTGGGACATTTGGATGGTTTTGGCTCATTTGTGTAAGAACCAGAACATTTTGATGGTATAGATTTGCTGTATTTTTGGTTGAACTAGAAGCGTTTGATGGTTTTGAGTTGTCTTGATCTGCGTGCGCGTTTGTAGGTGGACTGCATCATTTTGACGATCCTGGTCGGGTTTGAAGATTAGGGTTGTTTTAAGTTTTGTGTACAGTCCCTGTGCTTGTTTGTGGTTGTGCTGTAACCTTTTAGAAAGTTTTGACTTGGAACATCATGATTGTTTCATGTTGTGTCTTTGAGCGGTGTACATGTTTGCGGGTGGACTGGAACATTTCAATGATTTTGTCATGTTTGTGGTCATGTTTGAACATTACAATGGTTTTACGTGTGTGCACGTTTGTGGTTGGACTGTAGCATTTGGATTTTGTTAGACTAGAACATTTTGATGATTTTGTCTTGGAACTATAGGATAGGGTTGAGTTTTGTCTTCATTCTGTGTCGTGTTTGTGGTTGCACTGGCAGCAGTACAGTGGTTTTGAGTTTTGTCTTGGTTGGTGTGTGCATGTTTGTGGCCAGACTGACTGGAAACACTGCAGTGGTTTTGAGTTTTGTCTTGGCCGGTATGTGCATGTTTGTGGTTGAATTGACTGGAAGCATTAGAGTGATTTTAAGCAGGGTCAAACTGGGACTGACAATAGGCCCGGACACCAAAATAAAAGTGGCCTCATTTGTGAATTAAAAAGCTCAAAAAGTGGCCTATGTTTGCAAATTGGGGCAGTTTTGAAATTGCAAAGAAACTCTATATATGAATACTGCATGGATATAAGCTTGCTGCAGGCAATGTTTGTTTTAATAATGGGAAAATATACAATAAATATCGTCCCTGCAGACCAAAAAACCAGGTCCTCAAACAGCCAAAAACTGGCTCCACACTGACCTGTCAGACCAGCCCGGCGCGCACTGCCTGATTGCCCTGTAGGCCTCTGCGACCCTGGTTGAGGTTTGTATTGAGTGGTGTGTGCAGGTTCGTGGTTGGACTAGAACATTACAAAGGTGTTGTGTTCGTCTTGGCTGGTGCGTGTATGTTCGTGGTCCGACTTGAATATTCTAGTGATGTAGAGTTTTGTCTTGGGTGCTGTAAGAAATTGTGTTTTTGATATCGGGGGGGGGGAGGGGTGAAACACACTCTCAAGAAACCACCACAATCCTTTTCAGGTGAATCACAAAAGTCAATAAATTAACCTGTGCTCAAGCCTTTGAAAGCTTGGCACAAAGCAGTCAGGCTTAACTTTGAGGCAGTGTGTAAAGCATTTATGCAGCACTCAAACAATAAAGTAAAAACTAAACACAAGAACACACCAATTTAGAATAGTTAATAATAAAATAAGACAAAAACTGCCAAAAATCCAATCGTAGAACTGGATATATGCAATTTTAAAAATGTGAGTAAAAAGTGCTAATTTTGAGTATCTGGTGGGGCTAGACTCTGAGAACGTCACAAGTTCAGGCTGATGGCAATGGAGTACGGACCAGATACAGGGGCCAGGTTAGTCTCACTGAAAAAGTTACCTTTTCAAAGTTCAAACCTCAGCTCAACCGATGCCAGCCCAGGGTCCATGACCTGGGTAGGCACTAGGCCTGGGCAGAGTTAGCGCAGTGAACACAGTGAATTATGCAAAGTGCTCAAAAACTCTGCTGCGATACTCAGAGGTATGCAAACGGCGGAGTGTGGTATGTTGTGATGCTAGGGCTGATTTTTAGCACCACGAGTTTGTCCCGCAGTGTAGAATTAGCATGAACAGCACTGCGCATCACGCCAGAGGGCGCTGCTTCTTTCTGCCGCTCAAATAGATATCCTGCTTGAGCGACCGCTTCCTCAACGCGAGCAGCAGATTTATCAACGCCAGCAGTTGCGACCTACCAGCGCCCGCATTATGAAATCTCATCAGGAGGAAGTCTAACGTGATTTTTCTCACTCGTGCTCGCCAACTTAACGCTGGCGAGAGAAAAAAGTCTGCATCACTGAGTTTTTCGGAACTCTACGTGGAGCTGGCAAAACTCTGCGAACTCCGTCGGCGGAGCGGAATTCTTCACCCGCCATTGGTAGGTGCCTCTTTGGGATCAGGAACTCACTGCAGCAGAGGCAGCAGGGCTCAGGCAGGGTCCCATGCAGGTCCAGGCAGGGCCCGTTGCAGGGCCCGTTGCAGGGCCCGTTGCAGGGCCCGTTGCAGGGCCAGTTGCAGGGCCAGTTGCAGGGCCAGTTGCAGGGCCAGTTCCAGCAGGTTAGCGGGGCAGTTGCAGAGAGGCCTCTAGAGCTTGTTGTGTCCCTGCAGCTCTTGACAGGAGGTCAGCCACATGACCCTTGGAGTCACTATGAGTGTCTTTGATTCAAGGTGATGGTCCCCTCTCCTTCAAACAGCAAGGCAGGCCTTGAGCAGCTGGCCAGCCCTCTGACGAGCAAGGTCAGCCTCAAGCAGCAGGGCAGTCCTCTAGTAGCAGCAGGGCAGTCCTCTGAGAAACAATGCAGGCCTCAAGCAGCAGGTCAATTCTCTAAAGTACAAGGCAACCCTTCTGAAGTCTTCCACAGGTCCAGGAGTGTGCAGACGATTGGCTTAGGAGTTCAATATTTACATTTGATGTCACCCTTTAAATGGGGGAACCTTCTAGTATACCCCTACATCTGTTTCCTCTTTCCCATTTCTTCCCTGCCCAGGCTCCTCTGAAATGTAAAAGGCAGGGACTCTAGTCTTTTGTGCTGTGAACCTAAGATCTTCCTAAATTGGTCCCTCGAGTTTGGCTTGTCCCACAACCACGCCTCTGGATCTTTCTGCCCTGAGGAAGGTGAGACCCGCCCCGGGTCATTCACCGAAACGCGCGTCGGCGTTGTTTCTACTCACTTCTAAACTTATGATCTATACTCTATATTCTTGAGTATCACCCTTATTTCAATGTATCTTTAGGACTCTGGATATTTTTTGTGCCACCTGAATGTTGGAGTATTGACCTGCTCTAAGTTCATAACTATTGATATTTTTATCTGTTAAAATTGGTCCATTTATTCCTATTGTTTGTATTGCTAGTATGAGTATGATTGAATTCCTGATTTTCAGGATGTGTTGGTACGTGAGTATGAATCTGTTGGTATGAATGTGTGATTGAGTGTGGCGTGGGATGTTATATACGTTTATTTTACAAATAAGATGCTAATGAATTATTAATAAATTTTGATATGTTTCTAATTTGTGCGTTGTGACGTGCGTCTGTCTTTTTGGCCAGCTCCCTGGGTGTTTATATATTAGCGACTTATTGTGTATTCTAAGTGTTATGGTAGAGAAATCTTGTTTTGATTAGCTTGCCTTTTTTCTCCTGATTTTTCTCTGCCATATTTGCTACAGGGGCCCCCTCTGATTGAGTGGCCCTTACTAAAGGGTTGACTTGTATGTATTAAAAGGGGAGGTTTAGGCCTGGTAAAGGTTTTACCAGGTCAAATTGGCCGTCTAAAACTATACACAGGCTGCAATGGCAGTCCTGAGACATGTTTTAAAGGGCTACTTAAGTGGATGGCACAATCAGTGCTGCAGGCCCACTAAAACGATGGATTTAGGCCCAGATCTCTGTACTGGGATGAATGTATGACATTGTTCTGCATTCTGTCCATCAACTGTTGTTTTGCATTTGTCACCCTGAGTGGGATGGGTATGCTCAGACGTGAGTCCCATGCTCTCCTCTGGAGTCAAGCTATCCAGGCTGAATGAAGGCTGATAGCCATAAACCGGTCCTTGGATGCTTGATTCCGGTCCAGGAAAGACATGGCTTGGCAGTTCGGGCTGGACTGTTCCCATGAGGCACAGGGTCAGAGCTGATTTGCATATAGCCAGTGTCTAACTCAGGGTGGTGTGGAGTGCAAAAAAAAGATGGATTTAGGCCCAGATCTCTGTACTGGGGTGAATGTATGATCTTGTCCTGCATTCTGTCCATCAACTGTGTTTTGCATTCGCAGGCCCACTAGTAGCATTTGATTTACAGGCCCAGGGCACATGTATTAGGACTTTAGTAGGGACTTACAAGTAAATTAAATGTGCCATTAGGTGTAAGCCAATTTTATCATGTTGAAATGAGACCACAAGCACTTCAGCACTGGTTGGCAGTGGTAAAGGGCACAGTCCTAATGCCAACAAAAATGAAATTCAGAAAACTGGAAGGGTGAAGGCAAGAAGTGTGGGGGTGACCCTGAAGAGACGACCAAGTTCAACAGCCGGGGTGCATGGGTGTGACGGACATGCTGAAAAAATTACAATAGTGTTGAGACTTGTCTTGGCCGCTGGGTGCATATTCCTGGGCGGGCTGACTGGAACTTTACAGCGGTGGGTTTAGTCTTGGCCAGTGCGTACGTGGTCGTGGTCGGACTGGAACATTACAGTGGCATTGAGCTGTGTCTTGGCCGGTTTGTCCATGTTCGTGGTCTGGCAGGAACATTTTGCCTCTCCGTGGCCGAGAAGGGACTTGTGTGATGAGATTATACTAGGCGCCTGGCCTCCCAGCACCGCAGGGCGGTCAAGGCTCCGACAGAACAAGCAACCGCGCACGCAAGCCAAAAATAGAAATGAAAATGAGATTCGTCCCCGACCCCCCGAGGACTTCTTCCGAACAATCCGTGCAGAAGAGAACACGGAGAGCTGCAGGCCACCCCTTCGGTACCGAGCAGGTCAGTCCTGACGAACGGGGTGGGAAGAAGGCATCCTTTAGCGCCTCTGCCCCTAATAGAGAGAGCCGAGGTACACTAGTATAGCTCAGTCTCATTATTGCAACAACGAGGGTCCCTTGAGCCAAGATTGAGTTGCAATGGCAGCGTTGTGGAAGGACAGAGAATGCTGCAGGATGGAAGGCATGAGCATCATTAAGCTGTGTGCGATTCCCTGCACTGTAATAACAAGGGTGATGCAGGCAAAGCCCTAGGGCCAATAGCCCAACTTGGTGTGGGCTTTGGTAGTTAGTTGGAGAGGAAGGAGGGCTGCAGGACTGGGTTGAAGGGCAATAACAGAGCTGTTTGTAGGCCTGAATGCTGGAAGACGGGATTGAGTTACTTTGTTAGAGCTCTGTGTGGGATTTAGTATTTGGAAAGATTTGGAGAGCCCAGGGCAGACCAATGACAGAGAGGAGCGGAACCAGTTTAATACTAGCGACTGTGCAGGGTATGCGAATAAAGTGCTCTAGGTTAACCAGACTCTGAACAGATCATAGACCCAGGATGGAGCTAGGTACTAAAAGAAATAAAAAAAAAAAAATGTAAATCCGTATTTGTAAAGGGCGAACTACTCATCCTTACGGGGTTCAAGGCGATGGGGGCCGTCGTGGAAATTAAGTGAGCTATTTCTAAAGAGCTTAAAAACCTGGCTCTTCCCGAAAGCCTAATCTTCGCCTCCTATACACTAGGGCCCGACCTTCTCTTCTACTCTAGTCACCCTCTACAGTCGGAAGCGCCAGGATACCCGTAGGGTGACAGTATGCGCTATATAAGTGCTAACTCATCATCATCATCAGATTGCCCAGAGTCGCATTGTGCTGAGCTGCTGCCGAGGATCGAACCGTGAACCCTGTCCTCCGAAGTCAGCTGCCCTGGCCACTGCACCACACCTCTCCACAGGTACTGCACAAAAGAGTGCACTAGGTTAGTTCGGAACATACCACAGGGACAGGGTGGAGCTAGGGCCCCCACAAGGTTTGCGAGTAAAGGGTACATGCACTAGGTTAGCTCTGAACAGACCATGGAACCAGGGTAAACCTAGAGGATGTGTAGGGTTAGTGACTAAAGAGTAAAACTAGGTTAACTCGAAACAGACTATGGGGCCAGGTTAAACCAAGAGAACGTCTGGAGTCTGCGAGTAAACAGTAAGTACACTAGGTTAGCTCCGTGTAGGAAGGCGGACACCTGCCTATGGTTACCCCAGAATTTTTTGCCTTGTGTTTAGCTGGTTTTCGACTTAGTTGGCCTGGGATCCTGCTAATCAGGGCCCCAGGCTATCTGCTCTCTCTATAAAATGGACTCCATGTACCTTAGGTACATACATAATTGGATATTGGGTCACCTTATAAGCCCCTGTACAGTGTACTATAGGTACCCAGGGCATAGGTGCACCCAAGGCCTACCAGGGGCTGCAGCATATCTTTTGCCACCCCTGGCTGGCCATCCAAACTGACACAACTGGCTGATCACTCAGCTGGGGCAAGGTCATGTAATCACCCCGTGCTTAGATATAGTATTCGGATGTCTAACCTTATATCTGGACACATATGCACCTATAAGTCACTCCTATGGCAGGCCTTAACAATCCTGAAGGCAGAGTGCTTGGTTTTATGTGAGATGGTGCTCTAGCATGAGCTGAGCCTGTCTGCAGCTTTTGGAACCATGTCCTTATAGCTGTTCTAGGATACTGCCATACCATATACTCTTAAGTGCATTATAATCCTCGCGGTTATTGCTAACTTTGGTTTGGCTTTATCAAAACATGTCGTGTAAGGTGTCATATGCTTTGGAATACTACGCCCTCGCCAGTTCTGGTGACAGGGGTAGCATTCCACCCTTCTAGAGGGAAAAGACATGTTACTTCCATTAATCCCGGTTAAAGTTAACCAGAGCCTCAGCATCACAAAATGGATGCTGCTGCCACAGACACAAGTCTGACCTCCTGCTGCTGGGAGTCCTTCAAGCGAGGGAGTCTTGGACAATAGGTTCCCTGTCACAGGGAGGTGCTATCACCACCCCAGACAGGAGATAGTGGATTGGGGCAGGGAGGGCTGAATGAAACGAGACACTGCCTGGGGCACACAAGGTGTCCCATGCATAGGCCAGTTCAAACAGGTGATGGGGCACTCCAGCCCCAGCTCTGGCGCAAAACTGGACAAAGAGAAAGGGGTGTAACCACCCCCTTCCTGGGTCCCACCCATAGGAGGGACCTAGCAGGTATCCCAGCCTCTAGATTTGGTATATAGGTAGGAGCTGTGTCCTTAGACTTTAGATAATCCTGACTGAAACTCTGATACGAAACTCTGGACCCTTCGATATCCTTCTGGACGTAGAAGACTGAAGAATCTCCCTTGTGGTCAAGGAGTGACCACCCTGTGCAAGCAGGCACCATCAAGCGCTCAACGGTTTGCTTTGTCGTTGCTCCCGCTGGAGCTTGAACACAGAGCCTGACAAGACCCGGACTTCCAGACATCCAACAGCCCGATCCACAGCAAAGCTGAGACCCGTGGAGGCGACGAGGGACGTGTAACCAGCCATCTTGGAAATCCAGCTAATTGCTTTCCGTGCAACTTCTTGAGGCACCCTCGAAGTTGTGCATTGGTGACTGAGAAGCCCCAGCCCCGAGCACCAACTGCACCGAAGATCACCTCTCCACACTCACCGAGTGCTGCGTGGGTCCCTTTTGCATTTTCCTGCTTGACGCATCTGTCCGGTCACTTGCTCGTTGGCTAGTGGCCTCTGTGACGATGAAATCCTACATCTACATGCTGATCTGGTTGCTCCAGACTGGCCCTTGCTTCCCTGCGAAGGAGAAGCTCCTCAGTCCTTGCTGGCCTGAGTAAGAAGACATCTTCAATTCCTGCATGGGTTGCATTTGCCAAGGCCTGTTGACTCCGAATCAAGATCCGACACTGCCAACAGCGAGAGCCTTTGTGGGAAAGTCCGTATCCAGCTCTTGGTTGTCGTCGACACCTCCTGGTCCACGTGGCTGCAGAGACCAGCTTTATGACATCACCTGATCGCATCCCGACATCGGCTGGTTCCTTCCTGGTCACTGGCTAGTGACCCAGACTCTGTCCCCTCTGCTTTCAGGTACTCTTCATCCTCGATCCACCCTTGGATCCAACCGAACTCTTCTCTCCTGGTCGCCTGCAGCATCTTTTCTCCAAGGCTCCATAGAACTCCACGATGAAACCCGACACACTTCGACACCTATGCACCCGCTTCCTGTGGATGAGATAACGCGAGTACTGTGGTGCTCCTGTAAAGAGTAACTCTCCTAGTTTCAAGTGGTTAGTTTCTAGTCCAGTCGGAAGACTCCTAATTCTTTAACTTTCTAACTTTACGCATCCATTGACTTCTATGTGTGCACGCGTGTGCATTTAGACACTGCACCCGCATCCCGTGGGCCTCCTGCTCCCTAACTATTGTTAGTACAGTGTAGCCCCAGCGATTCCCAAGGCCCTAAGCCTTACCATTGTTTGTGACGTGGTTCTTATACCACTATTTTTGTATATGGTTTAGCGGGCCACCAGGGCCTATCCATATTTGTGCAACTTTTGTATGTTATATTAAGTTACTTGTTATGCGCTTGTGCTCCTGTTCACATAAAGAGTTCAGTGGGTTGTTTTAGAAATAAATACATATATATTTTGAATATATAACCTGTGTGGTGTCCTTTCATTTGGTATTAAAAGGATTGCATATGGTAAAACAGCTGGCTTCACATGCCCTCTTGAGTTTAGCCTAAGACTGCTTTTGTCCATCCTACCCCTAGGATAGCTGGTCTATAAGGTTGACTTTACAACCATCACCATAAGGGTTGTTTGGACTGGTGCAAGGTGCTCACTAGAATAGTGAACATCATATACCAGGCCAACTTCTCACACTCCGAACAGATGATGTGGCCACGGTAAAACTAGTCACCGTGCAGGTTCCATGAGTAAAGCGTACACTAGGTTAGCTGGGAACAGTTCAAGAAGCCAGGATGAAGCTGGTACCTGCATAGGGTCCATGTGTAAAGAATATGCATGTTTTGAAGAGCCTCGGTGTGCAGTAATAGCAGAGAAATGCTAACAGCAGGACTAGTTTGAGTTGGGGTAACGATGCAGAGCGTATAGGGTCCATGACTAAGGACTCAAGGTTAGCTCGTCCGAGACACAGGGGGTCTGGGTAAAGTACAGAGTGTATAGGGTCCATGAGTAAAGAGTAAGTACATTAGGTTACCTCGGAACAGACTATGGGGCCAGGATAAAACTAGGGCTTGCCTAGGGTCCACGTTTCATACATTGCCGCCAAGACTTGTTATGACCTCCCGCTGCACCTCTGAACAGCACCCTCCCTGGCGGAATTCAGAAAGAAACTTAAGACATGGCTTTTTGATGGAGACGTGGCGCCCTCAGTGCCAAGATACCCCTGGTGGTGACAGTGCTGCGCTATACAAATGCTGATTGATTGACTGCAGGTTTTGAAGAGCCCAGCTGTGCATGAGGGAAGGAGAAATGCTAACAGCAGTACTAGGTGAGCACAGGTGAAGCTGGAGACCCCTTCGGGCTCATAAGTAAAGAGTTGGCTCTGAAGGGATCCTGGGGCATCTGCAGTTCTGCAGGGCCTGGATGAGCATGGGCACAGAGGAATGCCACCATCACTCCTCAATCAATCAGAGATTTGTAAAGCACGCTACTCACCCGTGAGGGTCTAAAGGCGCTGGAGCGGGGGGCATGCAGATACGTTTCAACCGAAGGGTGACGCTGGGGACCTGGCTGAAACTAAACAAAGAGTAGGCAGGTAGGATGCCCCCGCCTGCATTCCCCTGTCCTCCGAGTTCATATTTTCATGTTTTGGAGGCGGCTGGACCAGGCGGGCATCCTTTGTGCTTGTTCCCGTTTCCAGGCCGTGTCGGGTGAGCC
This sequence comes from Lissotriton helveticus, assembly GCF_964261635.1. NCBI lineage: Eukaryota > Metazoa > Chordata > Amphibia > Caudata > Salamandridae > Lissotriton > Lissotriton helveticus. Next base: position 169,351,134 of record NC_136057.1, read on the forward strand.
GGTGAGGAACACAACGAGGCCTTTGTGAGACCCGTCTGCGCCACCGAAGGATCCGCGGAGCCAGGTAATTATAGGAATAATGGGCCATCCGTCGCCAGCTTTGGGAGAGGCGTGGCGGCTCTAGGACTGGGGGCATCGACTTAAAAACACTCGCGTTCAACCGTCTGCCGCGGACCCTGCCAGCTCCCCAATGAAAAGCAAATTAGCAATGCAAATATTTCGACACACCAATTATCCTTGATATATAAATAGCTGAAGGTCAGGGCTGCGCCATGGAGCATCGAGGCTTCCATCTGTATTCCGGGGCTGCTGCAGGGCAGGATGGAGGGATGTGGAGGAAGAGACTTGCCTTACCCTGACCCTTCTCTTGACTTACCCTGACCCTTCTCTTTCCTTACCCTCGGCTTGCCTTACACTAACCCTTCTCTTGCCTTACCCTCCCTTCTCTTGCCTTACCCTCCCTTCTCTTGCCTTACCCTCCCTTCTCTTGCCTTACCCTCCCTTCTCTTGCCTTACCCTCCCTTCTCTTGCCTTACCCTCCCTTCTGCTTGCCTTACCTTCTGCTTGCCTTACCTTCTGCTTGCCTTACCTTCTGCTTGCCTTACCTTCTGCTTGCCTTACCTTCTGCTTGCCTTACCTTCTGCTTGCCTTACCTTCTGCTTGCCTTACCATCTGCTTGCCTTACCATCTGCTTGCCTTACCATCTGCTTGCCTTACCTTCTGCTTGCCTTACCTTCTGCTTGCCTTACCTTCTGCTTGCCTTACCTTCTGCTTGCCTTACCTTCTGCTTGCCTTACCTTCTGCTTGCCTTACCTTCTGCTTGCCTTACCTTCTGCTTGCCTTACCTTCTGCTTGCCTTACCTTCTGCTTGCCTTACCTTCTGCTTGCCTTACCTTCTGCTTGCCTTGCCCTGTCCCTTCAACTTGCCTTGCCCTGTCCCTTCAACTTGCCTTGCCCTGTCCCTTCAACTTGCCTTGCCCTGTCCCTTCAACTTGCCTTGCCCTGTCCCTTCTACTTGCCTTGCCCTGTCCCTTCTCTTGCCTTACCCTGTCCCTTCTCTTGCCTTACCCTGTCCCTTCTCTTGCCTTACCCTGTCCCTTCTCTTGCCTTACCCTGTCCCTTCTCTTGCCTTACCCTGTCCCTTCTCTTGCCTTACCCGGTCCCTTGTCTTGCCTTACCCGGTCCCTTGTCTTGCCTTACCCGGTCCCTTGTCTTGCCTTACCCGGTCCCTTGTCTTGCCTTACCCGGTCCCTTGTCTTGCCTTACCCGGTCCCTTGTCTTGCCTTACCCTGTCCCTTGTCTTGCCTTACCCTGTCCCTTGTCTTGCCTTACCCTGTCCCTTGTCTTGCCTTACCCTGTCCCTTGTCTTGCCTTACCCTGTCCCTTGTCTTGCCTTACCCTGTCCCTTGTCTTGCCTTACCCTGTCCCTTGTCTTGCCTTACCCTGTCCCTTGTCTTGCCTTACCCTGTCCCTTGTCTTGCCTTACCCTGTCCCTTGTCTTGCCTTACCCTGTCCCTTGTCTTGCCTTACCCTGTCCCTTGTCTTGCCTTACCCTGTCCCTTGTCTTGCCTTACCCTGTCCCTTGTCTTGCCTTACCCTGTCCCTTGTCTTGCCTTACCCTGTCCCTTGTCTTGCCTTACCCTGTCCCTTGTCTTGCCTTACCCTGTCCCTTCTCTTGCCTTACCCTCGGCTTGCCTCAAAGATGTGCCCTGGGGGTTGCCTGGAGCTTTGCCCCGCCCCCACAGTCCCATGAACAGAAGTTGTTAACATATATCCCCTTCTCTCCTCGTTGTTAGCATCCCCTCCCCATTGTGGTTGGTCGGTGTCCTTTCGTGCTGTGGCTGGGCGGTCATGCATCACCTCTGGTGTGGCAGTTGGAGGGTGTTCCCTGTGGTTTGGTTGTTTTGGTTTGTTGCTTCCAGTGTGGTGGTTTGGAGAGGGTGGGTGTAGCCTCTCGTGCTGTTTGAAGGGGCGGGTGTAAGCATGTTTGGAGGGGGCTTAGCCAAGCACATGATGGATTAAGGGAATATTGTTTTGCGTGTGTTGTATGGAGAGTGGTGTGGTTGGAGGGGAACGCAGCCCTGCGTGCGGTGGATGGAGGGGAATGCAGGCTCGCGTGCAGTGGTTGGATGGGGATGCAGCCTCGCATGCGGTGGTTGGAGGGGATGCAGCCTTGCATGCGGTGGTTGGAGGGGATGCAGCCTCGCATGCGGTGGTTGGAGGGGATGCAGCTTCGCATGCAGTGGTTGGATGCAGCCTCGCATCCAGTGGTTGTCAGCAGCCTCGCGTGCGGTGGTTGGAGGGGGATGCAGCCTCACGTGCGGTGGTTGGGGGAGGGGGATGCAGCCTCGCGTGCGGTGGTTGGGGGGGGGGATGCAGCCTCGCGTGCGGTGGTTGGGGGGGGGGATGCAGCCTCGCGTGCGGTGGTTGGGGGGGGATGCAGCCTCGCGTGCGGTGGTTGGGGGCGGATGCAGCCTCGCGTGCGGTGGTTGGGGGCGGATGCAGCCTCGCGTGCGGTGGTTGGAGGCGGATGCAGCCTCGCGTGCGGTGGTTGGAGGCGGATGCAGCCTCGCGTGCGGTGGTTGGAGGCGGATGCAGCCTCGCGTGCGGTGGTTGGAGGCGGATGCAGCCTCGCGTGCGGTGGTTGGAGGCGGATGCAGCCTCGCTTGCGGTGGTTGGAGGCGGATGCAACCTCGCGTGCGGTGGTTGGAGGCGGATGCAGCCTCGCGTGCGGTGGTTGGAGGCGGATGCAGCCTCGCGTGCGGTGGTTGGAGGCGGATGCAGCCTCGCAAAGCGGTGGTTGGAGGCGGATGCAGCCTCGCAAAGCGGTGGTTGGAGGCGGATGCAGCCTCGCAAAGCGGTGGTTGGAGGCGGATGCAGCCTCGCGTGCGGTGGTTGGAGGGGGATGCAGCCTCGCGTGCGGTGGTTGGAGGGGTGCCAAGGTACTGTGCCCGCTGCACAGGGATGGCTTCTCCGCTAAGGCGGAAGAGCGTTGCCCCTCTGCTCTCAGAGCAGGAAAAAGACAAAAGTAATTGATTAACATTATCATTTTATTTTTCGTAGGTTCGGGGCTGGGTTAGGGCGGGGCTGGTGGCACAGGGGCAGGAGTGGTTTGTGCACACTTAGTAAGCCAAACAGTAATGCGCACTTAGCATGTTCTCCACCCAGGCTGCATTACAGACCAATTACAAAACTGCATTGCAGCATTGTGATTGGCTTAGTGGAGCCTGTGTGCTTCCTCCTTCCGTGACGAAGCAACGGAGGAGAGACAGCAGCGGCTGTGAGGAGGTAGGTGGTTTTATTTTTTATAATTTGTTCGCCCGCCACCCACGTTCCCTGCCAGATGCTACTGCTGTGCCAGCTCTTAGCCCTCACCATCAGGGTTTCACATCTCTTTCCGTTTTCCATCGCGTAATGGGGTCGGTACCAGACTCTTGTTGTAACTGGATGCAGACCAGCAAGATGTGGGCTATGACTTCACTGGCATGCCCCAGCTGGGCCACCATCCATGGCCCATAAATACAAGTTCATCTAAAGGACGTGATTTGTTGAGTCCGAGTGAGAAAGATTCTTATAGCCATGCAATGTCCAACAATGTTGTCAGCACAGCTCACTATAAACACAAGGCTAGAACCGTGCACCACTGACACTATCAAACTGCACTGCAAACAAGCGATTGGCGATGTGCACTGCCAACACTATCAGACTGCATTGAAAGCACGTGACTGGAGACACGCAGCACTGACACCAATCAACTGGTATCACGCACGACTCGTATGATCAAACTGCTCCACTGACACTGTCAAACTGCACTGCAAACACAAGACTGGAGACATGCAGCACTGACACCATCAAACTGTACTACAAACATCAGACTGGAATCCTACACCACGGACCCGATCAAACTGCACTGAAAGCCAGCGACTGGCAACGTGCACCACTGACACCATCAAAGTGGTACTGCACACAACTCCTACGATCACACTGCACCACTGACACTGTCAAACTGCACTGCAAAGATCAGACTGGAGACATGTAGCACTGACACCATCAAACTGGTATCACACATGACTGATGCAATCAAACTGCACCACTGATACTGTCAAATTGTGCTGCAAACAAGAGACTAGATTCATGTACCACTAGTACCATCAAACTGCACTGCAAACACAAGACTGGAGATATGCACCACTGACACCATCAAACTGCACTGAAAACATCAGACTGGAATCATGCACCTCTGACATGATCAAACTGCACCGCTGACCCCATCAAACTGCACTGCAAACATAAGACTGGAAATGTGCACCACTGACACCATCAAACTGCACTGAAAGCCCACGACTGGAGATGTGCACTACTGACACCATTAAACTGGTATTGTGCACAACTCCTAAGATCAAACTGCACTACTGACACCGTCAAACTGCAAACAGACTGGAATCATGCATGGATTACCTGATCAAACTGCAATGCGAACATGAGACTGGAGAACTGCATCACTGACACCATCAAACTGGTATCACACCCAACTAATACAATCAAACTGGGCCACTGACACCATCAAACTGCACTGAAAACATCAGACTGAAAGCATGCACAGCTGACACCATCAAACTGCACTACTGACACAGTCACACTGCACTGCAAACAAGAGAATCAAATCCTGAACCACTGACCTGGTCAAACTGCACTGCGAACACGAGACTGGAGACCAGCATCACTGACACCATCAAACTGGGATCACAGCCGACTGATAAGATCAAACTGCACCTCTGACACTGTCATACTGCACGGCAAACATCAGACTGGATTCATACACGACTGACACAATCAAACTGCACTGCAAATAAGAGACTCAAATCCTGTTCCACTGACACGGTCAAACTGCTCTGCAAACGTGAGTGGAATCACCTCATCAAACTGCACTGCACACACAAGACTACAAACTTGCAGCGCAGACGTGTAAAGTTTGCAGATTTGTACAGCGCACTATCACCGGGGAGGGTATCCTGCTGCTGAGCGGGTGTGAGTCTAGGCACACCTGGGACCTAGTGGGACTACTTGAAAAGCCAGGTCTTCACTTCAGCTTCTTGTGGAATTTACGTGTGGAGGACGTTCTTGTGTAGTATCCGGTCTTTCCACACTTTAGAAGCGATGTAGGCGAAGGTTGTGCTGCTGGATTTGGTTTTCTGTATGCAAGGGATGTGTGCAAGTAGAAGTCCGGACATGCGAAGGGGTCTGGAAGGATTGTGAAAGCAGATGCGATAGTTGAGGTATGCTGGGCCAGTGTTATGTAGTGCCTTCGAAGTGTGGGTGAGGAGTTTGTATTGTGCTCGTTTGTGAATTGGGAGCTAGTTGGACTCCTTCAGGTGTGACATGATGACATCAAACTGCACTGTGCGCACGATACTGGAAGTGTGCCCCGCTGACACCAGCACTGCAAACACGCGACTGCATCATGCACCACTGACAACATCAAACTGCACTGCAAACACGCGACTGCATCATGCACCACTCACGCCATCAAACTGCGCTGCTGCAAACACGAGACTGCATCTTGCACCACTGACGCCATCAAACTGCGCTGCTGCAAACACGAGACTGAATAATGCATCAAACTGCGCTGCTGCAAACATGAGACTGAATCATGCACCACTGACGCCATTAAACTGCGCTGCTGGAAACATGAGACTGCATCAAACTGCGCTGCTGCAAACACAAGACTGAATCATGCATCAAACTGCGCTGCTGCAAACACGAGACTGAATCATGCATCAAACTGCGCTGCTGCAAACACGAGACTGAATCATGCATCAAACTGCGCTGCTGCAAACACGAGACTGAATTATGCATCAAACTGCGCTGCTGCAAACACAAGACTGCATCATGCACCATTGACGCCATCAAACTTGCTGCTGCAAACACTAGACTGAATCATGCATCAAACTGCGCTGCTGCAAACACGTGACTGAATAATGCATCAAACTGCGCTGCTGCAAACACAAGACTTAATCATGCACCACTGACGCCATTAAACTGCGCTGCTGGAAACATGAGACTGCATCATGCATCAAACTGCGCTGCTGCAAACACGAGACTGAATCATGCATCAAACTGGGCTGCTGCAAACACGAGACTGAATTATGCATCAAACTGCGCTGCTGCAAACACTAGACTGAATCATGCATCAAACTGGGCTGCTGCAAACACGAGACTGAATAATGCATCAAACTGCGCTGCTGCAAACACGAGACTGAATCATGCACCACTGACGCCATTAAACTGCACTGCTGGAAACATTAGACTGCATCAAACTGCGCTGCTGCAAACACAAGACTGAATCATGCATCAAACTGCGCTGCTGCAAACACGAGACTGAATCATGCATCAAACGGCGCTGCTGCAAACACGAGACTGAATCATGCATCAAACTGCGCTGCTGCAAACACGTGACTGAATAATGCATCAAACTGCGCTGCTGCAAACACAAGACTTAATCATGCACCACTGACACCATTAAACTGCGCTGCTGGAAACATGAGACTGCATCATGCATCAAACTGCGCTGCTGCAAACACGAGACTGAATAATGCATCAAACTGCGCTGCTGCAAACACGAGACTGAATCATGCATCAAACTTACTGCTGCAAACACGAGACTGAATCATGCATCAAACTGGGCTGCTGCAAACACGAGACTGAATAATGCATCAAACTGCGCTGCTGCAAACACGAGACTGAATCATGCATCAAACTTGCTGCTGCAAACACGAGACTGAATCATGCATCAAACTGGGCTGCTGCAAACACGAGACTGAATAATGCATCAAACTGGGCTGCTGCAAACACGAGACTGAATCATGCATCACACTTGCTGCTGCAAACACGAGACTGAATCATGCATCAAACTGCGCTGCTGCAAACACGAGACTGAATAATGCATCAAACTGCGCTGCTGCAAACACGAGACTGAATCATGCATCAAACTTGCTGCTGCAAACACGAGACTGAATCATGCATCAAACTGCGCTGCTGCAAACACGAGACTGAATCATGCATCAAACTGCGCTGCTGCAAACACGAGACTGAATCATGCATCACACTTGCTGCTGCAAACACGAGACTGAATCATGCATCAAACTGCGCTGCTGCAAACACGAGACTGAATCATGCATCAAACTGCGGTGCTGCAAACACGAGACTGAATCATGCATCAAACTGCGCTGCTGCAAACACGAGACTGAATCTGTGATTCTAGCATGGCAGCTGCTTTGGACACGGTTTGCTTGGGCCAAAGGTGACGTCTTTAAACCCCACGTTTGTGACGTCATCGTCCAATGGGCTTTGAGCCCCAGGAAGACACCATTGTCATAGCAGGATCTGGGAGCGGTCCAAGTCCTGTAACAGGGGTGACTAAGCCAGAATTCTGATACATTCAGTGCACACTTCACACAGCTATATATAGTAGAGCCTGAGGGGGCCATTACTGCTCTCAGGGAGGGCCTCTGATTGACCTTTCTTAACATAGTAGCAATGTGTTTTAGAAGTTTAAAAAAATATGCGCACTGGAAAATATATGTGCATGCGCAGAGTGTAATATGCAGTTTATTACAATCGTGGAGCGTCGGGAGGTGCTATGAGGATCTGCAGACTGCACTATGCTATTTATTACCAGGGAGGGGCCATGCAGCTATGCAGACTGCCGCATGCTATTACCGGAGTGGGGAAGGGCTGGCAGCTGTGCAGAGTGCAATATGCTTTTTTATTACCAGGGTGGGGAGGGGTCGTGCAGATGTGCAGAGTGCAATATGCTTTTTTATTACCAGGGTGGGGAGGGGTCGTGCAGATGTGCAGAGTGCTATTACCAGGATGGGGGAGGGGTTGTGCAGATGTGCAGAGTGCAATATGCTATTACCAGGGTGGGGTTCGTGCAGATGTGCAGAGTACAATATACTATTTATTGCCAGGGTGGGGAGACTAGTGCAGATGTGCAATATGCTATTTATTACTAGGGTGGGGAGGGGTTGTGCAGATGTGCATCATGCTACTACCAGGGTGGGATGGGGTCGTGCAGAGTGCAATATGCTATAGTAGTGTTTTTCTCATGTCTATTTTGCTACACTGCAGTAATAATGTTGACTTTGCACTTTAGTAATAAATGCACTGAATGTGTTTGTTCTAGATAGTTTATTTGATCACATTTATTTGTATGGCAGTGGGTGGGTGCTATATCTATAGCAATTTTATTCCACAATCTGGCTCTCTGGACCCCAAAGGCTCTTTCACCCCACTCCGTGTGACCATTGTAGGGGGTGCCCAAGCCATTCTAATAGCTTTGGGGCCTAAAATAGTCTGAATTGTCACACTGGTTGGTGTGTGATGGTTAGTAGTTTTGTTGGTACGGTTATTGGCAGCGCTGGTAGGAGCAATGTTTGCTGCAAGCTGCAGTGGTCTCCTTTCGAGCTCTGGCACTTAATATTTTACCAATTAAGCCCCGCTCTCGCCTCTAGATCACGACTTCCCATCAGTCTAGGTTATGGGGTACATTCTCTGGCCTTTGCCAAAGTCCTAGATGTCATTCAGCCACCACCTGAAACTGACCAGTGGAAGCGTGGACCATTGCATCACTTTGGGCGCATCATCGAAATGAAATACCAGCATTTGTAAAGCGCACAGCTACTTCCGGAGTGGGGTCCCGGCGCTGGGGGCCGTCGGGAAGATTAAACGAGCTATTGCCCAGTCACATGGTGCTGTGCTAACCTGCCGCCTGGGATCGGACCGTGAACCCCATGGTCCAGAGTCAGGCACCCTGGCTGCTGCGCCACACTTCTTCCACAGACTGGTTCACCAGAGTGGAGTGTGGACCCATGGTGGTTGTGCCTTCTCTGGCCCTTGCCCTTCCCAGAGTCTACCACTTTACGTGGGCCAATGGGGGGTTGGGTCGTTGACCAGCACATCACTTTGGTCGCATCATGGAGATGGGTTCACTAGAGTGAAAAGTGTTACCCATGGCGGTTGGCGCTGGTCTGAGAGTGCACAACCCTTCTTTCTCTATGCCTGGCTCCAAATATATTCATTCTAGTCGTAGAGGGGGGCATGGTCGGGCCTGGGTAGAGAGTAGAGCAGTGGTACTCAAAGTACGGCCCAGAGGCCGCATGCGGCCCTCCTGACCTTTCCATGAGGCCCCCTGGGCAGCAACAGCCCTAGACTGCTGTTTACGTGACTTAGCACTAACGCTAAAAAAAAAGTTCATTAACGCCTTAACCGCATCGGCAATTCTGCCGTGGTGCGGGGCGTTCCATTGAGTGGGCGGGGCCATGTCGGCCAGCGGACATGCGCAGCACTACCGAGGTAGTGCTCGTGATGGCTGCTGGCAGACGGGAGCACTTAAAGGGATATACATGAAGCACGTATATAAAGGTTAAAGGCAACTAGGTCCTTAACTTTATAATCCTATTCATTTTTAAAGACAGCAAAAAAATCTGACAGTCTTTTAAAAATTCAAAAAGTTTATTTTTAGACCTGTAAAACCATTTCACCTTATTTATGCGATTTCATATAGCGCAAACTTTACCCGAAGGTGTCAGAGCGCTTTACATAAGTACCAGTTGAGAAACATAAGGATTTAGGATTACATGCGTTACATAAAGGATACAAACAGAAAAAATTTGCAAATGTACAAGATGTAAAGTCACACAAGGAGATACAAATGGATATACTCTGAGTCACATAGGAATGGTAGATAGTACAAAGGTCTACTGCATAGACCTTTGTACTATCTAGTACAAAGTACATCAGATTATAGCAGTGCATTCAGAAGTATTTTTCTTTAAGTGATGGTTTTTAAACATGAATTTAGAAACGTTCATGCTTCCCCCACCCTAGGAACAATGCCATTAGTGATTACATCCAAGCGAGATGGTTTTCTACAGCATGCACCCAGCAGTTATGTATTTTGAGTTCCTTTTATATGTGATGATGAAGCAAAAGGAGGGAAATTGAAATAAAACAATTGCCCAGTGTCACACAATTTGCTAAAGTGGAGAAGCTGGGATTCACCCCAGGTTTTCTGGTTTCAGTTTGCGCAATTGAGTTCAGCCACTAGATATACATACTTTGCTTCCCCTGTACCCACTTTACACCCCCTGCTGGCGTCAGTGTGGCCCTCGGTCACTCCAAAGACCAAACTTTGCTGCCTGCGGGAAAATGTTTGTGAGTACCCATGAAGTAGAGCGATGGTAGGTCGAAGTAAAGGTGCCTGGTAATGGTATGGCTCAATAACCAGTTCAATTCAGCTAATGGGGCTCTTGCACCATGCTGCCCCCTTCTTGCCCCCTGCCTGCTCCTGAGGGTGGGCAAAAACCAGTCTTGTTTTTCCTGCCGCCGTCACTTCTTTTCTTTTATTATCCCATCTTGACAGATGCTCTTAAATGTGAAATTGCAGCTGCCGCTATTACAGGTTGTGGAGGGGAAATTGCACGGTTGCGCGCGGAGCCCAGAAAGGGTCGCCGCCCAGCCAGGCTTTTTCACTCTTCAGAATGTGTCTTTTTCTTAAGCTCCGAGCCCTGTATTCTCTTCCTCCCATCCCCTCTCTTAGGAGGTCATTCTTCTACTTCCTAACCACAAGGCAGAGAACACCAGCTTTGCCTGTTGTCTTGTGTTGCATGTGTATCACTCCGCCTCCTTCGGCCCCGCCCACACGGTACTCGCCTATCTCAAAGACGCAGAAGGTATTTACCATAAACATGTGTTATGCATGTCGACATAAGGCAAGCAGTGCTGCTCTGTTCACATGCTCCGTATATCGACCACCATCCCCCACCATCGCCATGCAGTTCGCTGCAAACTACCAGGCAGGGCTTTAAGTGGGATAAAAAACTGGGGGAGGATCTTTCAAAGGGGTGCGGCCAATGTAATTTGGGGTGTGGCTTAAAACATAAGCTTAAAAATCCGTGCTTAGCATAGTGTGCCGCCCGTCTTGTATTTTGCTGTTTCTGTCATTGTATCCAGATACGATACAACAAGAAACATTGTATCTACAACAAGTCAGGACTATTGGTTTTGTCAATGGTTGTTAGTTGCATAAGATAAATAAGCAGCAACTATGGCTTGTATATAATATTGAAAAAGCATCCTTAAAGCCCTGGTGACTCCACAACAATTTTGCTTCTCCTGACTTTCAAAAGAGAAGGGCAATCCAGAGAGAAAATGACTCTTTAAAGGATTTCCCTTCCCCTACAATGCTCAGCTGGCATGACGTCATGCCGTAACGTCTCCACTAGTGAGAAGTGAGCAGTGTGAGCACACGCACATCCATGTGCCTGCTGTCACTGCAGTCTGGACAAAATGAACCGCCTGTGCCAGGGCACAAAACAGAGCCCGATAGAGACCCGTCTCGAGGCCCCCCCCCTTTAAATAACTGCCGGTGCTCAGACCCAGTGAGACCTGGCCCACTTAAAGCCCTGCCACAAGGTCGTACTTGTGTAGCGCTGCTTATAACCGGAGAGGGCACATGCACAATTCGCAGAATTGGAACATGGGTTCACGTGGACGCCCTGGCCACCCAGCCTCCACGCATATACTGTCCATGGTGAACCCTGGGCCAGGTGCCAACTGGGACAGGAACCTTCCCCCCCCCTCAGCCCCTCCGCCTGCCTAGCCACACCGAGGGGTGACTGGTAAGCTCGTTTGGTCCCCATGTTTGTTGAAGACAGTGGCTATCATTGGCAGTGTCCCCATCTGGGCCGGCTCACACTTACACTACAGCCAGTGTCAGAGTGACTCACTCACGTCTTACACTACAGCGAGTGCCTGTGCATTACAGCCAGTCGTGGATGTTGTTTGACCACTGGCTGGCCCCTTGCAAACCCAGGCACTCTGTTTGCGACCCCTGGCCGCAGAGGTGGCAAAATCAGCTCCAAGACCACGGGGCAGCCTCCACATTCCTTATTTTCTGCCTTTTTAAATTGTACTAATAGTGAATAATGTTCTATTAGTTATTAGTGTAATAAAAAAATGAGTGACAGCTGTGTTGAATAAAAATAGTTTTGATTGTATGTTGTGTGCGCGCATGGGGGCGACAGTGTTTGTGAGGGAGCACGTGTCTGTTTATGTACGCATTTGTGTGTAAGTGAAATTCAGTGGCAGGTAGTGAGTGAGACTGAGGCCCCGATTCACGGTTCTTTGACGCAAGGCAACACTGAATCAAAAGTGCTGTGCTGCCTTGCATCAAAGGGAGAGAGGAAAATGCACCATATCGAGTAAGCTATGGTGCTTTTTTTTCCTCCATGTTAGCTGTTGCACTTTTGGCAGCCATGCGCCAACGCATACTACCTTGCGCCCTAGTGCAAGGGTGTGCACACGTTCTCAAGCATAGCTTTTGTACTGAAGGGGTCCAGTACATTACAAAAGCAATGCTTTAAGGCTTCTCCCACTTTGGACATGCGCTGTACAATGCAGCACACAAGCAAAGTTAAACAAGCCGTAGCCACAACGGAGCTCAAGCGCAACGCAGTGGCTGCTTCTGCTATGAGAGGTACACACGTCTATCTGGGTGGCACACAAGTTGGGAACCATTTCTACACCTGTCCGTCACCTATCCTCCTTTTGTTTTGTTTTTACTCACCCAAATTTCCAGTTCTGTTTCATGCTTGCAGATGGAGTAGTAAGGGGCTCGCTCCAAATCTTGCAAGTCCCCCAGTGAGCTCACCTCCAGCCAGCGTGCTTGTCTGGACACATATGTAAGAAGTAGCACTATACGTGCTCATGCACATCTCTTGTCCTTACAGCGAGCGCACCTCCGGCCAGCGTGCGTATCTGGACATCGATGTGGCAAGCAGCGTTGTACGTGTGCACATCTCCTGTCCCCCTTCGGACGCAAAACCCAAGACAATAGATCTCGCCAAGGCGAGCAGCTGCGCTGCGTCGGTAGGCGAGACCTAAAAATGGAGGAGAAATTAAAACATTTTGCCTCGTTCCGCCTGCCTCGAGGAGTCCACCACTGGAACTCCGCCCTTGACGCAAAATAACGTAAAGCAGCACAGGGTGCAATTTTGCATTACTTTGGGATGCTACCCAACGTAAACTAGAATTTGTATTGAATAGTAAATCCAGCATACCACTTTGACATTAAAAGTGAATGCAATGGAGCGAGTGAGGATGAATAAGTGTAAGGGGGTGTAAGAGTATGCGTGATAGGTTCATGTGACATGCTGCCTGGAAAAAATCAAGCTCAAGGGTCACAGGATATCACTTCCTGTGATGTCATTAAGGTCAAAGGGGATGTGATGTCACTTTGCCCCTGGCATTTTGGTGAATCGACGCCTGTGCAGCCAGTATCTCAGGCACTCACTCTACATAAGTGTTACTCTACAGCTGGTGATTGTCACTCACTCTACTTAAGACTTGCACTACAGCCAGTGTTGCTCAGTCACTCTCTCTACATAGGTTTCACATTACAGCCAGTGTCTGTCGCTCACTCTGCACTACAGTCGGTGTCTGTTACCCACTGTGCACACGTCTTAAACTGCAGCCAGATTCTCAGTCACTCGCTGTACACAAGTCTACAGCCAGGGTGTCTCGCTCGCTCTACAAAAGTCTTACTATAGCCAGTGTCTGTCACTCACTCTGCACAACAGTGCCTCAGTCGCCCACTCTACACAAATCTTACACTACAGCCAGTCTGTCACTCGCTCTACACAAGTCTACGGCCAGGGTGTCTCAGTCACTCGCTCTACACAAGTCTACGGCCAGAGTGTCTCAGTCACTCGCTCTACACAAGTCTTGCACTACAGCCAGTGTCTGTCACTCACTCTGCACTACAGTGCCTCAGTCGCCCACTCTACACAAGTCTTACACTACAGCCAGTCTGTCACTCGCTCTACACAAGTCTTACACTACAGCCAGTCTCAGTCACTCGCTCTACACAAGTCTACGGCCAGGGTGTCTAAGTCACTCGCTCTACACAAGTCTTGCACTATAGCCAGTGTCTGTCACTCATTCTGTCGCCCACTCTAAGCAAGTCTTACACTACAGCCAGTTTCATTCACTTTCTCTACACACGTCTTACACTACAGCCAGTCTGTCCCTCGCTCTACACACGTCTTACACTACAGCCAGTCTGTCCCTCGCTCTACACACGTCTTACACTACAGCCAGTCTGTCCCTCGCTCTACACACGTCTTACACTACTGCCAGTCATTCAGTCACTCACTGCACATTAGTCTTTTTTGAAAATGCCAACTTCAGGGGACCCCAGTGCACCCCTCAGCACGTGCCTTCGTAGGCTGGCACAGCGCTGCGCCGCACTCAGACCTGGCATGCCTACAACGCTGCCCTTTGTTTCGTTTGATAATACCATGAGCTTTCAAGATAATGCCTGAATTTGGTTCACAACTAGTTATTATGTGTTCTTTAAGCGTAGGAAATGTGAGGCACTGCGGAGCGACGTGATTGGCTGATTCAAGGACACTTCTCAGGCAGGGAAACAATGAGACAGCAGCATTGAATTGTCATCATATGGCACACATCCCAGCAGGCTCCAATTCAGTTTTTGGAACTAACAAGTCATTTGTTTTGCCCTGTTTCTGAAAATAAACAGTTCTAAGTGTGTGGGTGTGGGGGGGTGGACTGCTACTCCGTATCAAGGCCGTGCCCCCTTTATCTGCTTAATAAGCAGACACTGTGCTGATGCTCAGTAGTGTAATAGCCCCCCTGCGGTGTGGAGATGCCCCTGAGCTCCAGGGGGTCCCCCTCCGGCACTGTGCACCTGTGGCGTGTCCCTGGCCTGAGATCTCCTGACTGGCTCCGGAGCGCGTGGGGGCGTCTCATTGTACTTTGCAGGTGGGCACCCTCAAGTTTTCTTATGACATTGCTGAACCTATAAGGGGTTCTGGTCCTCTTGTGTTTGTAAACCTTCCACCTTGGTTGAGGCTCAAAACGTCTTTATTCAAGATGCCTTGGGAGCCAGTCCCTATTCGGTGGCATAATGCACTGAGCGGGAACCTAGAATAGCCTCATGTTGCTTGTTGTTGACTCAGGTTTGCACTTGTCGTTTCTTGTTGACTCCGGTTTGGACTTGTCGTTTCTTGTTGACTCCGGTTTGGACTTGTCGTTTCTTGTTGACTCCGGTTTGGACTTGTCGTTTCTTGTTGACTCCGGTTTGGACTTATAGTTTCTTATTGGCTCTGGCTAAGACTCGTTGTTTATTGTTGTTGACTCCAGTTTGGACTAGTTGTATCTTATTGTTTACTCTGGTTTTGATTAGTTGTTTCTTATTGTTGACTGTGGTTTGGACTTGTTTCTTATTGGCTCTGGTTTGGACTCGTTGCTTCTTGTCAATGACTCCGGTTTGGACTAGTTGTATCTTGTCACTGGAATGGTTTGGACTAGTTCTTTCTTGTCATTTACTCTGGTTTTACTAGTTGTTTCTTATTTTTGACTCCTGTTTGGACTTGTCGTTTCTTGTTGACTCTGGTTTGGACTTGTCATTTCTTGTCATTGACTCAGGTTTGGACTAGTTGCTTCTTGTCGTTGGCTCTGGTTCCTTGTCATTAGCTTGTGTGTGCTGGTTGTTTCTTGTTGTTGGCTCCGGTTTGCACTTGTCGTTTCTTGTTGGCTCTGGTTTGGACTAGTTGTATCTTGTAGATGGTACGGTTTGGACTAGTTGCTTCTTGTTGCTGACTCTAGTTTGGACTAATTGTTTCTTGTTGGTTTCGGTTTGGGCTACTTGTATCTTGTCGATGGTACGGTTTGGACTAGTTGCTTCTTGTTGCTGACTCTAGTTTGGACTAATTGTTTCTTGTTGGTTTCGGTTTGGGCTACTTGTATCTTGTCGAAGGTATGGTTTGGACAATTTTTTTCTTGTCATTGACTCAGGTTTGGACTCGTATCTTGTTGTTGGTTCAGATTTGGACTCGTTGTTTCTTGTTCTTGGTGTGAGAAAAAATGCACACTGGCTGTGAGTAGCGAAGCGCACTGAGTTCAGTCACTTGCTTTGCTACCTGAATATGTTTAGGTTTACATTCACTATTCTTTGAATTTCATAAATCTCTCTAGTGCTCCCAAATCCAGCCCCAGGGGCTGCTAACAAAGGATTCTTGTACCCCGACCCCCACCGCCCCCTTCCTTGTGCCTTTCACCAGGCGGTCCCAGAGTTTCACTTACTGACCTCCTTTCTGGAGCTCTCAATTCTTCTGAGCTTGCATCTGACAGTTTGGGGCTGCAGGCTGTTGGTTCGTGAGCAAATGGAGCGCTTTAAGTTACCACATCTCCAGGCGCTATCAGGATAGTGGGAACCTAATGACACGTGACACCAGTTCTCTTCGTGACTGACTCTGCCCCAGTCCGACCAGCATTGTGGACTGCAGGGCGGGTCTACGGTTTGTCGTGCGCACGCGTGGTCCCTCCGTGGCACCGGCAGGATAAGGACGCACGCGCTGCTGCGCTCCCCACAGCGCCCTGAAGCCTCCCAGCTGTCGGGAGAGCAGGGATGCTTGCGTCAGCGGTGTACAATCAATGCTGCTTTCGCCAGAGCAGGCGGCACTCTGTGTTTTTCTATAGATTATCGATTCCCTGCTGCGCTGTGTCCCCTCCAATGCGCGCCGGTGGCTCAGCCCTGGCAGCCTGCAGCATAAAACCCGCACAGTTAGTCTCCTCTGCCCCGAGTGCCACTCTGGGCACTCGGCTTGCAAACAAGGCGGGCATCTCTGACTAAAGGATGGCTTAGATTAATGAGCGGGGGGCTGTGGGGGCCGCTGCGCGCGCGGGCTCGGGGACCCCGGCCTGGCCTGCCTACCTTAGATGCATCCGCCTCGGGTGAACGCCTACGAATGCCCACGTTTGAACACGCTGGATCGTTCTTTCACCGGTTTAGCTGGACGTTGCCATGTGTGTCGTAAAGCCAGGAATTGTCCAACAGGGAGTGCTGAGCCGAGGCCGGGGCAGTCGTATGCCAGGCCCTTTGAGGTGCCTGCGTCTTTCACCGTCACAGGCGCACACCTGGCACGCCCCCCCCTCTGCTCTTCGATCACCCCCGTCTGGAAATGTAAAGCTTGCACACAGCGGGTCTGTTCTGTGCCGTTTCTCTTGGTGTTGTTGTGCAGTGTTGTTGTGTGTGAAGAGCCTCTCTCCTGTTGTGTGTGGAGTTTAACTTTGACATGGAGTTTGTCGTTGTGTAAAGTTTGCTCTGTAGTGACTCGTTGTGGGGGTATGTCTCTAATGTAGGCCATGCCCTCCTCCCCCCTTTGTAGTTCTATTGTGTGTCTTCTTTCGAATGTTTAGCATTTCTTCAGTCGGTGTTCTTTGTTGTGTGGTGTTCCTATGTGTACCTTTTCACTTTATTCTGTGTTGATTGGATGTGGAGTTTCTCATTGTTCTGTCGTCTTCCCTCGTCGGTAGTTTACCTCTGTTTGGTGGTGTTTGTGCCGAGTTTAGCCCTGGTATCAAGCATGTGTTGAAAGGTTTCACAACTGTAGCGTAAGCAGGCGGCGTGTCACACTTCCCTGCTGTGCTTCCCTTGTTGTAGTTACATTGTGTTCTGTGGTTTTGTGTGTGGAGTTGCTCAGTTATTTTTGTGTGGGGTCTCAGGCTGTTTTGTAGTTCATTGTTTCCACTTCTGTTGTGTTTCTTTGTCGAGTTTACCTTTGTTTTTTTCATCATTCTATGTTTTACGCTTGATCCCCTCAAGACCCTAGGATCTGGCTCTGATAGCACCTATCTTATAGCGCCCATCTTATAGCGCCTCATCTTGCAGCTTGTTGGCCACATACCACTGCAGTTTATTTTTGCTGATCTGACCTCAAGTGCTCAGACTAGTTAGCTGTCGATGCAACTATTGCAAACACGGCTCCTTTGGCTGCTTCCGGAGGTGTTAACAATATCTCCCTTCTTGGCCGTGACTCCTTCCAGTTCTCATGTTAGAAGGCGCTATCCCAGCCGTGGTAAATTCACAGTTTTCTTTCTTTTAAAAATGCAAGATCTTCCATCCTCTTAGAAGTGAAGATCTCAGGGGCGCGTGCCCTCAGCGGAGTGTCACTGAACCTGTTGGCAAACTCGACTCTCTTCCTCCTGGAGTGGTTACATGTGGTGGGGGTACACATACAACTGTACAGAGAGGAGCCGCAGCTCTTCCCCTCTTGTCGTCACCCTGCCTTTGTACAAATTCATCTCTGGTGGCGCCGCTGTAAAGAGAGGAGCTGCTCTCTGAAGTTGGGTGGGTGATCACTGCTCGTCAAAGATTGATTCGTGCCGCAGTCTTTGGGGAGGCGTGACACGAAGGACTGAAGACCATTGGACCGTCTGAAGTTGGGTGGGTGATCAATGGTCGTCAAAGACCGACTCGTGCCGCAGTCCTTGGGGAGGCGTGGCACCCAGGTATGCAGACCATTGGTCCTTCTGAAGTTGGGTGGGTGATCACTGCTCGTCAAAGATTGA
Organism: Lissotriton helveticus; assembly: GCF_964261635.1. Taxonomy (NCBI): domain Eukaryota; kingdom Metazoa; phylum Chordata; class Amphibia; order Caudata; family Salamandridae; genus Lissotriton; species Lissotriton helveticus. The sequence continues at coordinate 169,369,569 of NC_136057.1, forward strand.
TTCGTGCCGCAGTCCTTGGGGAGGCGTGACACGAAGGACTGAAGACCATTGGACCGTCTGAAGTTGGGTGGGTGATCAATGGTCGTCAAAGACCGACTCCTGCCGCAGTCCTTGGGGAGGCGTGGCACCCAGGTATGCAGACCATTGGTCCTTCTGAAGTTGGGTGGGTGATCACTGCTCGTCAAAGATTGATTCGTGCCGCAGTCTTTGGGGAGGCGTGACACGAAGGACTGAAGACCATTGGACCGTCTGAAGTTGGGTGGGTGATCAATGGTCGTCAAAGACCGACTCCTGCCGCAGTCCTTGGGGAGGCGTGGCACCCAGGTATGCAGACCATTGGTCCTTCTGAAGTTGGGTGGGTGATCACTGCTCGTCAAAGATTGATTCGTGCCGCAGTCTTTGGGGAGGCGTGACACGAAGGACTGAAGACCATTGGACCGTCTGAAGTTGGGTGGGTGATCAATGGTCGTCAAAGACCGACTCCTGCCGCAGTCCTTGGGGAGGCGTGGCACCCAGGTATGCAGACCATTGGTCCTTCTGAAGTTGGGTGGGTGATCACTGCTCGTCAAAGATTGATTCGTGCCGCAGTCTTTGGGGAGGCGTGACACGAAGGACTGAAGACCATTGGACCGTCTGAAGTTGGGTGGGTGATCAATGGTCGTCAAAGACCGACTCCTGCCGCAGTCCTTGGGGAGGCGTGGCACCCAGGTATGCAGACCATTGGTCCTTCTGAAGTTGGGTGGGTGATCACTGCTCGTCAAAGATTGATTCGTGCCGCAGTCTTTGGGGAGGCGTGACACGAAGGTCTGAAGACCATTGGTCCTTCTGAAGTTGGGTGGGTGATCACTGCTCATCAAAGACCAACTCGTGCTGCAGTCCTTGGGGAGGAACCTGGGTCTGCAGACCATTGGTCCTTGAGCACGATGGGTTGGGTTCTTCAACCTTAAATGGATATTCAGCTGAATATCTTTGAGGATGGGTCACTTGTTGAGATATTTACATCACTTCATACTTTCGGTTTTCCATTGTCTAACGGTCCACACTGGTGTCAGTAGGGTCAATCGAATATGTACTCTGGGCAATACTGTGGGGGCCCTCTCACCATGCTCTGGGATGTATGAAAGAACAACGCAGGGAAATACTCTACATGCCTTTACCACACATTTTGTTAGATTGCATATGCTTTTACACGCATTGTTTATATGTATGTATATATATATATATATATATATATATATATATTTACATCTTTAAACAATGTTTGTGTCGAGAGAGACCCCCGAACTTACCTTAAATGCGTGGTAAAGGCATACACTGTAAAAGCATATGTGTTCTAAAAACATGGGGGTTAAAAAATGAGTGGGTAAGGTACAACGTGGTGAAAACCTCATTGTAAAAGCTGTTTCCCATGCTGTTACCCCACACAAATCTCAGTATAGCAAGGAACTTCCGGCCACATCTCTTCTGTGGTTTTGTGCTAAACTGACTCGTGCACATAAAGGAAGATTGAAAATCGCCAACATTACTGGCGAGTACTAAATTGTGGTGTAATTATGGCAACTTTAATTTTCTTAAATTTCCTTATTTCCACGCAAACTGTACAAGAAGCTTGAATTGAGTACAAGGGGATCTTATTGAAATTTTTCTACTAGGATGGGAGTACATCATGGGCAGGCCTTACTGTTGGCTTTGAAGCTGTGAAGTCCTTTAAAACAAAGAAGTTAGAAAGGTTTCAACCATATTTAAAATAATGTACACTCTCCCTCGTCCATGCACTCGCTCTTTTATTGAAGCCGTTTAAATTATTCATTGGTATTTTAATAGAATACATATTCTTAACCTCCTGTTAATTATCTTTAAGTCAATTTTAAACAGTTTACTTTAAAATGTTCCTTATTGATTTTAATTCCAGGGTATTTGATCCATTCCTTCGCTACTTTCCTACTCTTGCTTGATGGTGGCTTCCAATGGCACGTTTGGTCATATTTTTGGACTTCCTCTTTCATACTGTAACCCATTGCCAAGGGCCATACCAGTTGTTAAAGGTGCTGACCCAGAGTTATAGGCCCTTGCCGCAGGCGAGGGCCTATAACAAGAATGAGCCGAGGCAGGTATAGCTGAGCCATAAGGGCTATAAGCCTGTCTGAACGTTCCACCCTCTGAGGATAGAATGTTCTACTAAAAAGGGAGAACCATGAAGACAAACATTGGAATGTTGGTACTTTGGGCTTATACCAGCCATTATAAGCCCGGAGCTACTCCATTGCCTCCATTGTCTTCAATAGAGCTCACTACATTCCAATGTTCTAATATAGCCTTCAAGCCCTCCGTAGTGGGCTCTACCTGCCCTAAAGCCAGCTCATTAGAAGCTTGGAGTGCTCCATTGTCTTCAGTGGAGCGCTCCATTGTCTTCTATTGAACACTCAACATTCCAATGGTCTAATTTAAATTAGGACTAGCAGGACCTACACCTGACATACAGGTCCTAGTCATCTGCATACAGACTGAGATGAACAGACCAATGATAATATGAAGAGGGTATGGGGTGGGATGGTCCGTGCTCGTAGGACCTGGATGTGTAATTGAACAGTGTACTTGAATCGAAAGACCCAGGGCATGTTTGTCTATTGGTTCTCATACAACACCATTTCTGGCAAATGCCACCAAGATGTTTGTCTATGTGGGTTGTGCCTCTTAGATACATTTGTCGCATTGGCTGATCATGCTCAAAAGTAGCCTCTGAAAGCCCAAGAGCCGATTGAATGTCTTGTGGCAGTTATCAGTTCTGGAGAGCGGATTATTTTTGCCTCTGGAGATGTCGATGACATTTACCAGAGTGTTGTTGAGAGCACAGAAGCACTGTGCAGCTCTGATCAGGGTGAGGGGAAAGATGCAAGCTCGTTGAGCCTAGTTACATTATTTGAAGAGTGTGGGATTGGCAAAGACCTTTTACGTTTAGTCAAATACTTTTTGGGGCTTTCAACACGACCGCTTCATCCATTGGTTAATTATTGTGTCATTCTCATTTTCCTCCCTCCCACTTCAGCCTTGGGCAGTGGGTCAGCTCACTGCATCAATTGGCTAACTTCCCTGTAGGTGTTGGCATTCTGCTGTTTCATAAGAAACACCTCTGCGCATAAAGTCCTCTCCTCCAGGGCCAGGGACCACTAATGCAAGGTTATATGTCAAAGGGTTTTTCAGCCAACCCTCTTCTTCTCAGGATATTGTTGCGTTATTAACATCTTCTCCCACCCACTACAGCACACAGCTTGGGACAGTGGATCATCCCTCCCTCTTCAGTGATTGGTTAACTTCATTCCGAGAGATGCCATTCTGCCCTTTCGCAAGGAGCACATCTGAACACAAAGTAGTTAGTCATGGTCAGATAGGGCAATGTTCACTTTTTGAAACCCCTAAAATATTCTTTCTTTTAGCCAATGTTTGTTTTATGTTGGCAACTTCTCCGAAGAGCCCTTGAAAACAAGGGTTTACAAAAGCCACAAGAAAACCAGCCTTGACCAAGCCAAAAAACTGCCAGCCGATGCCAGACTTATTGGCTTTGCCAGTATTTGTTTAAAATAGTTGTGTCTCTGCTTTAACGAGTAAATTATGCTGGTGGAGCTATTTGCTGGAGGTTTTTATATATCCCATTGTGAAATATATTGGAATTATCCCAGTGTGGGCTACTGACCTTTTGATATAAAGTCTCAGTGAGACTTCGCAATAGCTTGAAAGTTTCTCCAATAATTTATGGCCGTCTCCACTGCTTTTGCTGCAGTATCCTTCCTTTCTCTTGCTTTACCTTGCAGCGGCGCATTCTTAGGCGGATGCAGGTAGTCTGGTACTTTTGATTCATCTACATTTCTTTTCCCTTGATGTAGGGTTCCATGCAGCTCAGAGTGCCTTCCCTGTATTGTCGCCTTCTGTATGCGTGTCTTCACAACAGTGTTTCATCTTCTTTCCTACTTAAAGATCTCCCTCTACTGTTGTTCCTTATTCTCGGCCTCTAAGCTGAGACCAGCTGTGAAGTCTTCTAATAGTTGAGGGTCTGTATCGTAGCTCTTAACTCTGCCAAACCAATATCCATCGACACTAAGCCACCAACATCCCGCGTCATTCTCTGCCTGTGAGATGAGAGTACACGGGTGCCCTCACAAAGAGGCTTTAGAGGCATCCCAAAGTAGATTATTGGTAAGGCTGAAGCCTTGCATAGATGGACATGGCTTGCATTTAGTTAGCCTGACAGTCAATAGGCCTTGTGGCTGCCTTCAGTAAACCTCACAGTCGACAAAAGGCCTTGTGCTGAAAGGAAAACCAGGGCGTGAACCGTCGCTACATTGAAATCTCATGGTCCAAACTACAGATAAGGCAGTAAGTGAAAACTTCTTAGCTGGGGCCATTGTCCCATGTTTGCTTTCCTCATCAGGGGGGCACACGCTAGCTACATGTGATATATGTGCACCATCGCCAACATTCAATCTGACGTCAGTGTGCTTCCCTCTTCCCGTGAGGGGCAAGGCTTAGTGGGAACACAGAATATCAGTGGTAGAGCTCTTAAGCATTACTTACACCATAGGCATGTAGCTTCACGGGTATGTAAAAGACAGACTTTTGTCTTTTGATTCTTCCATCCCTCAAGCTTCCATTTCCTTTTACGCCACCCCTAATCTGTCAGGATTCTAATGCTGATGTTGGAATTGGCCACACATGACGGTTCTTAGATAATGCTTATTGCAGAGTGTATGGGTTTGTGTGTGTGTGGTTTCTTCATTTAGTAGTGTTTGCTTGAATGTCACGCTTACCTGGTGGTGTGATGTTTGCAACTCTTCCCTGTGGCATTTCAGAGAGAGACGTTTGTTTTTTTAAGCTTTCTTTGTTGGGTAGTTTTTCTAGGTGTGGAGTTTCTTTTGTGCTGTTTGTAACTTTCTGTACTATTTTTGTGAAGTGTGTTCTCGGTTCGGTTTCTCTATGCTGCAAGTTTTCTATTAATGTGATTTGTTTTTTCATTAGTGTGTTTAATTTTATCTGCTCTGTGGTGTTTGTGTAGTATCTATATTCTTTACATTTTAGACTTTTCGTTCTATAGAGTTTCTAGGAGTATAGTTTTGTTCTGTAGTTTGTGCTTTGCCGGTCTTCTAGTGTTGCTGTATGTTATGTTTCATGGTTCTGTAGTGTTTGTGCTTAGATTTCCTCTGTCCAGTAGCGGTTTGTTTTTGTCTCTTTTGTTTGATTGTGTTTATGTGAAGTTTATTTTTTTGGAATTGTTTCAATGTCTGAAGTTCCCATCTGTTTATAATGTGTGGTCTCTCTTTTTTGCTACGTTTGTATATGTACAATATCTATTGCAATGTTCTCACTTTTCCTCTGAATTTGAGTATGTACTTTCTGTACGCCTTATAACTTTAGTTTTCTGTTCCATAGCATGTTATGATGTTTCTTTCTGTTCTATATTTCCAATATTATTTTGTTTAGCATAAGAAACTTCAATCTGTTCTGTTATGTATTTCTGTTCTTTAGTGAATCATAGTTCATTTTCTATTTTTCATACTATTTCGGTGTGTGTTAGAGTAAATCAAATGAATCCAACCAGTCAATTGAGAGCTACCAGTAGGTCCCAGACACCTTAACAGTTGCTGGCATCCTTGAGTGTAATTTTAAATGTAGTTAGGGGTCCCATGTTTAGGTCTCGCCTCTGCTGCGCTTGCGCGGTCTCTTTGAGACTTGCTGTACTCAGGATATGGTTTTAAACCTCCGCCCACTTTCCACCCATCTTTTTAATTGGCTCCTGTCCTTTGTAAATGGTGGCTTTTCATTGGTCAATAGGCTTAGTAGTCCCGCCTTAGTACTGCTGTGTCTCTTCTTGCAACCTCCCATGAGGAAATCCCCTGTTACATGTGGTGTTACTCCTTAGGTTTCAATTACAGCCTCAAGGCACTATTTTCTCAAAAGGCTTCAGGCAAGACACACACACTTGATCCTAAGCTAGGCTGGCAGTGGTTGCTTTATTCACTAGCACATCTCACATTTATGAGACTGTCTATAAATTTCCCTTCATCAGCTCCACACAAGAGTACAACCAATCCGAAATTAATGTAATAATTATTTTGTCAAATTTCAAAGCTACTAATTGTATACATGGACCTAGCTTTGTGAATGTACTCCTAGTACTGTCTTGCATGCCATGCATTATGGGTAGGATGGATTTACCATATCTTCTACAGGGTGCAGTACCATATGTGACCAAAAGGTCTGCAGTGCCGTGCCTTCCTCACTATGGACCTCTAGTAGCAGTTTGCGGTACTGCACCTAGACATACAATGCTGGTGCCTTGCTCACTAGGGACCTCTAGTTGCAGTTTGCGGTACTGCACCAACACATGCGGTGCTGGTGCCTTGCTCATCAGGGACCTCTAGGAGCCGCTTGCTGTATTGCACCGAGACATACAATGCTGGTGCCTTGCTCACTAGAGACCTCTAGGAGCAGTTTACGGTACTACACTGAGACATACAATGTTGGCTCCTGCTCACTACACAACCATTTGCAATGCACTAAGTCTCGCATTACTGAAAGTATGAGCTATTGGCGTTGGCTTATCATTTGCAATGCCAATACCTCAAACTATTAGTAATACGAGACCTAATGCATTCAAATGCTTGTTGTTTTTAAGTTAAGAGAAGACTGTGTTTATTTTGCATTATCATCACCAGGCAGCAGATAGCAGGGCCTGATAATGAGCAGTGCTCAGTCAGATGCATGGAGGGCTGGGCCGCAAAGGTGAAGAACTGAAGCATTTAAGTATTTAACTCTTAAATAAAAGTCCTTGTCCACTCAATATTGGATTGTGAAAACAAAATGATGTTTCTCAATACTTTTAAATGGGAGAAAATTAAAAGGAAAGTTACCTTAATCTTTACCTCTTCGTTTTAATTCCCTCCCATTTCAAAGTGTAGCATTTAAAAGCAGCTGTGTCATATTTATAACTGAAAATGTCATTTTTTTTCATATTGGAGAAATGTAAAGTGAAGAAAACATTTTCTGTGAAACATTAAGTATTAATGTTTTTCTCCATTTTAAATTAAGCCAAATACCTCGTTAATGTTTTATGAACCATGTTTGTTAACTTAAAATTCCTCCCATTTAAACAAAAGTATTTTTCTGTTATAACTATGGCACCATGTCTACAGGCCACTGGGGGCAAGAGGCTTGGTGTTTGTAAATATAACACTAAAATAAGAGCAATTTGAAATGTGTTTTATGAAATCCATATAAGCAAAGTTAACACTTCAATTTTTTTTTGATAGTGTCCTATTGATAAGTGAAAAATACAGCCATTATTTTAAGTTGGAGAAATTTAAAGTGCAGAAAAATGTTCCCTATTCGAAACACTTTTGTAGAACATTATTCTACACTTTAAATTTCTCCCTTTTGTGTTATACATGTAACTGTGACGTATATGGCGAAAGGTATGTCCTATGTCACAAGTATATACACAGTCTTTCAGTCACCCTTGCACATATATCCCATTCATACGCACACATGTTCTTATGTACCCAAAGACCAAGCCCTCACTGACGCACATGGCAGCCCTGTCGTAGCGCACCTATACACAGTATTTTGTTCAAACCATAGCATCTGATTCTATAGAAATTAGGCTTCCAGTCAATTAGGCTGGTTGTGGGTACGTCTGTAAGCGAGTTGCTTAGCCGTCAGTAGCGCACAATGATCAGGGGCCATATTCTGTAAAGCCGCTCTTTTCCTCTTTGCGCCCGGCACACCTTACAATAGCCATGTCATGATGTTTTGTACTGCAAATATATACACAATGATTTTGCTATATAATGTTTGGTGCTTGCAGGGTGTTGCTTGTTCAGTAAGAATGGGGGGCAGGGGTTGTAAGTTCCTGATTTCCCAACAATCACGCTAGCGTGCCTTGTTAAAATACATTGAGAAGCAGGACACGGTAGGCTTAAGAGGCAGTGGAAATAGAGCTGTCCCGATTGTTAGGCAGACTTAAAACAATAGTTTTCACAGTAACTAAGTTTTAATGCAGAGAGGAGGGAGAGTGTATGTGTGCGTGTTGTCTGTGTGTGCATGTAAAGATCCAGGGTGAAAACCGACAGACACCTCAACATACCAGACTGAAAGCACCTGTACCCAACTATTTACTAACAAATACATTTTTTTATAGGGGTGTAATTTTATTTTATTTATTTAAATTTGTATAACAGCGCACAGCTACCACCCCAAGGGGTTTCCCGGCGCCGACCAAGCACAACAAAGGGAGGATAGGCCTAAGGGATCTGCTGAAAGACAGAAGGTCAGATTGGAGGCGAAGGGGCAATGGAAGCGCATTCCACAAAGTGGGGCCTAGCTGAGAAAAGGAGTGCCCTCCCATACGAGATAGTCTAACTCCCAGGACTCAGAATTTCTCTTGAGTAGAGGATCTAAGAGTACAGGGGGACGTAGGGGCAGGCCAGCTGTTGTACATAGTCGGGGGCCTTAGCATGTTTAATGCGGAACATGTGCGTGAGGGCCTTGAACTTGACTCGTTTCTCCACTGAAAGCCAGTGGAGATCGACCAGCGACCTGGACGTTGAGACAGTTTTGGGAACTCGGCAAAGTAGTCTGGCGGCAGAGTTTTGTACTCGCTGCAGTTTACGTGTTATTTTTTTGTTGACACCCAAATAGAGAATATTCCCGTAGTCCAACCTGGAGGTCACCAGGGCCTGGACTACAGTACCCTGGGCATGAGATGGAAGCATCCACACAATCTTCCTTAACCATTTCAAAATGGTAAAACAGGTGGCAGCAACCTTGGTTGCTGGCTGCCGCATGGAAAGAGTCATCCATAGCTTCAGGGTGGGTGTAACACCTCAAACACCCCCCCTGAAGCTACACCTCTCGTTTGTTTCTGTTCTTTTCTCTCTCCAGTACTGATGTGGTGTGTGTGTGTGGTTGTGTGTTTGTGTGTGTGTGTGGTTGTATGTGTGTGTGTGTGTATCGGAGGAGGGCTACTAATTTGGTGTGTGTTGATTGTGGGCTGTTTATCTGTGTGTGGGAGTGAGCGTTTGATCTGGTCTGTGGTGTGTTAACTGTTTGTTTGGACTGTAGTATTTGGTTACTATGTCATTGTGCAATGCTTTGCGTATTTTTTTCCTCTGTTTGTCTTGTGATTTTTTTTTCTGTTTTGATTTTCTCCTCCCTGTGTCTTTTCTTGTAGTTGTTAGTAGTGGCTCTGTCTGAATGTGTGTGTGAGCGTGAAGCCTCTGTTTTGCGGTTGCTATGTACACAAGCATCCACGCACAGCCACTGTCACGCTATTCGGCGCTGTTAATCGTGTTCCTGTAACGCACCCCGCCTCCCCACTGCCCCGGTGTGGGAGCAGGCAGGTAGGAGGAGCGGGCAATTGAGTGGAACGGAACACTTTGGCTGTGTTCATGCCTGGGCGGAGGGGAGCAGGGGGCTTCCTTTGTGCCGCCCCTCAGGTGCCGCGGCTCCCGCGCGCCTTATAACTTACGGCATAATTGGTAATGCTGCGCTCTTTCTTCCCCATTGCTCACGGAGTTTTAATTTCTGAAGGCCCCGGCTGCGCGTTCCCAGCGCCGCCGTGTATTTATAGCGCGCCTACGTGCCAGACTTTTGTTTCATGCGCGTGGCGCGCTGGCAGCCTCGTGCCTCGGGTGATGCCAGCCCCTTCAGAAGGGGGTCAGAGGCGGCGGAGAAGCAATGAGCAGGGCAAGCATCCCTCGACAGCGTCTGCACCACAAGAGACCTCGCCCTAGTGGAGATTCGAGGTGGTGCCAGTTACAAATGGTTTTGCCTGGACATTTGAGTGCCACAAGCAATAACCAGGCAAAAGACACAACTGGTGTTTCTTCCCTGCATTTGGTGGGCGCCTAGACGCCCCCGTCCCAGCACCTGACTCCAGGAGTAAACATTTGTAGTAGGTCACCTTTACGCCTGCCCAGATCGTGGGCTACAGGGAAATCTGGAGCCGTTTCCATTGGGTCAGTGAGTTTCAAAGACCCGTCGGTCGCTCGACTGAGATGTGGAAAGCAGCAGCGCGTAGGCCCACTCCAGCCATTTCTCTGTTGTGACACCTGGACACCTGCCAACCTCACCTCCTGGGTATTTCTTGCCTACCCAGTGCCCCTCTGTCATGGTTTAAAACCAGTTCACCAGTAAAGACTGGTTTCTAGGGGTTGTGTTTGGCGTGTGGCCCAGGATATTGCCCATTGGATAAGATTCTGACACTAGAACCTGGGGCCTTCTCCCACCTCCATGACGTCAGTAAAACTTGTATCTCAAACACCCTCGTATTCTAAATGTGTTGAGCAGTCTGACAATCTTACCCTGGATAGTCCGGGTTCTGTAACATGATCGTCTCTGGACCAAGCACAGCTCTGCATAGATGTAGAACACATTACATTACTGTGTCCAGCACCCCTTGTGGGAGGTGTTTCTGCTGCTCCCTGGAACACTCTCCAGTGCCCTAAGCCAACATACCAAAAATAAAATAATAAGTGTACGTTTAGGGACATTTAAGGACTTCTGCGGAGTGACTGCAGCTCCTCGTGAAATTTGCGTAGAATGGTGCGTTCTAACTTATTTCATCATGGGTCCTGACCGCCAGTCAAGGCCCAAAATCTTTATTCAAGTAAACGTCTCCAAGCTTCTCCAAGTTCAGCAACTAGATCATGGGCACATGCACAGCTCTAGGCGCTAGAGAAGCTTCAAGCCGCAAAAGTATTGTCACTGGCAAGTGAGTCTTAATTTTATTTGAGGTAACCTTCAGAATTTTCGATTTTTTTGCTCGATATGAGTAGGTGCAGCGCCCAAAATTATTGTGGCAAAGCTTTATCCTTTTACTCAATCCAAACCTTATCTTACTACTATGAGCTCCAAAATAACTCTTTCTAGAATCTTCCTTCTTCTATCCCTCCATTATCCTATGCAATCCAACCAACAGACTCACCTGTCCACTTCTGAAATAAACACCGGTTTCCCTGTACTAACCCACCACTAATCCTTGTTAGGTTCTGCAGTAATGTGCTACTTGCCCTAAAAGCGCTTTGACGCCTTGTCAGGGGTAGTAAGTGCTGTATAAATACAATTACATTGACCGCTCTTAATTGGTCAAATGGAACTTCCAAAAGCGGACACTCTCCTTTCTGTCTAAGCTATATACCTGCCCTAACGTGAGCGCGCAAGACAGATGTGAGCGCGAGGCCACTCCTGGGTGGCATTTCGCAGTCCATTCCTTCAGTTAGTAGGCAAGTCTATGACCAACCTCAGAACCCCTCACCCTCCCTATTCGCCCTCCAAGTAAATTAACTTTACCACCTCCAGAAACCACCCTCGCCCGCTAGTTGCCCATGTCTCATCCGAACAGAAACCTGCATCCGCAGTCGGCAGAATATAAAAGGGTCAAGTGAAACAAGTGCGTCTTCTCCCTGGAGGGGGAGGGGCACCGGGGGGGGGGGGGGGGCGTTTCATGAGCAAGTTATTTTTTTTATTTCCATACGGCTGTGTTAATCTGACAATATTATTCCCAAAATATATATATATATATATATATATATATATATATATATTATTCCAAGAACGGCGAGTCTCTAAACACGGCAGGAAGGTAGGTAACCTTTTATATTGATTTACTGTATGATTCACGTCTGGAAGACAGCTTGGTTCTTTTCCTAGGCTTTCATTGGCCGCTCGCACCAGTGCTTTCTGGGACTTGTAGTCCTGGATGTGTTTAATTAAGCACACTAGTCCATAACTTAATTATTTGTAAAAGACAAATCCGGTCAGCACTGGAAAAATGCGTCTTTGCCACAAACTGTAGGCGTTGACTGACTGTCAATGAAATATTCAAGCCGGCATTTGCTTTGAAGTTGCAAAGGCCAACTTAGCCTTCCATCCTTTCGAGGTTCGAAGATTGCTGTGAATTAAATGAAGCATTAGTAATCATTATTTCCAGGTTTAGGCACGACTGGGGTCCAGTTTAAAGCGCAGTTTGCGATACACTATTATTACAAGTCGCATTGTACCCTCTTTCGAACATCTGTTGGCAGGAAATAAGCCACATTCTGCCTCCCCAACCCCAGAACCTCTTGCATTTATCCAACCTGTTTACAAACACCTTTCAAACCAGACATGTGACTGACTTCACCCCAGCCCGCTGAGCTCTCAGAGGCGGGACATGTGTGGCAACCTCCCGCCACCCCCTGCTGTGTCTCCGTAGCCCTTGTGCCCCCTGTCCTATCTCAGTAACCCCACCCCCTCCCTGCTGTGTCTCAGTAGCTCGGGTGCCCCCCCTAAGTGTCTCAGTAGCCCCGGCGCTCGGTCTCCCTCGTTCTCTCTGAGGGCGAGCACAGTTTCACTTCATTAAAATGCACTCAACTCCTCCACAGAATTGACGTCCTTTCAGGCGGTAATTTTTCCTTATTCGGAATGCAGAGCGGCCGCGGACTTGTAACAATTCATCTGCTTCCGTTTAGAGACGGGAGAAGCAGGAGAGATTGTTTTCTGTCGCTAACAAGTCGAGTTCTCAACCGGTGGGGTCTTTAGACATGGAGGGGGGGGGGGGGGGGAGGCTGTAATCTGCCCTCACCCGAGGCAAGGCCGGCACCTGCCCTCACCCGAGGCAAGGCCGGCACCTGCCCTCACCCGAGGCTGTAACAGGCACATGCCCTCACCTGAGGCTGTAACAGGCACATGTCCTCACCTGAGGCTGTAACAGGCACATGTCCTCACCTGAGGCTGTAACAGGCACATGTCCTCACCTGAGGCTGTAACAGGCACATGTCCTCACCTGAGGCTGTAACAGGCACATGTCCTTACCTGAGTTTGTAACAGGCACATGTCCTTACCTGAGTTTGTAACAGGCACATGTCCTTACCTGAGTTTGTAACAGGCACATGTCCTTACCTGAGGCTGTAACAGGCACATGTCCTTACCTGAGGCTGTAACAGGCACATGTCCTTACCTGAGGCTGTAACAGGCACATGTCCTTACATGAGACTGTAACCGGCATCTGCCCTTACCTGAGGCTGTAACGGGCACATGTCCTTACCTGAGGCTGTAACAGGCACATGTCCTTACCTGAGGCTGTAACAGGCACATGTCCTTACCTGAGGCTGTAACAGGCACATGTCCTTACCTGAGGCTATAACAGGCACATGTCCTTACCTGAGGCTGTAACAGGCACATGTCCTTAAATGAGACTGTAACCGGCATCTGCCCTTACCTCAGGCTATGGTCCGCACCTCTCCTTACCTGAGGCTACAGCCAGCACCTGTCCTTACCCGAGGCTATGAACATCACCTGCTCTTACCTGAGGCTATAGCGGCACCTGCCCTTACCTGAGGCTATAACCAGCACCTGCTCTTACCTGAGGCTATAATGGCACCTGCCCTTATCTAGGGCTATAGTCTGCGCCTGTCCTTACCTAGGGCTATAGCCGGCACCTACCCTTACCTGAGGCTATAACCAGCACCTGCCCTTACCTGAGGCTATCGCCGGTATCTGCCCTTGCCTGAGGCTATAGTCAGCACCTGTCCTTAACTAGGGCTATAGCCAGCACCTGTCCTTACCTAGGGCTGTGGTCAGCACCTGTCCTTACCTAGGGCTGTAGTCGGCACCTGTGCTTACCTAGGGCTGTAGTCGGCACCGGTGCTTACCTAGGGCTGTAGTCAGCACCTGTCCTTACCTAGGGCTGTAGTCGGCACCTGTCCTTACCTAGGGCTGTAGTCGGCACCTGTCCTTACCTAGGGCAGTAGTCGGCACCTGTCCTTACCTAGGGCTGTAGTCAGCACCCGTCCTCACCTAGAGCTATAGTCAGCACCTGCCCTTACCTGAGGCTATCACCGGCATCTGCCCTTACTTGAGGCAGCGCCTGTCCTTAACTAGGGCTATAGCCAGCACCTGTCCTTAACTAGGGCTGTAGTCAGCACCTGTCCTTACATAGGGCTGTAGTCAGCACCTGTCCTTACATAGGGCTGTATTCTGCACCTGTCCTTACCTAGGGCTGTATTCTGCACCTGTCCTTACCTAGGGCTGTAGTCTGCACCTGTCCTTACCTAGGGCTGTAGTCTGCACCTGTCCTTACCTAGGGCTGTAGTCAGCACCCGTCCTCACCTAGAGCTATAGTCAGCACCTGCCCTTACCTGAGGCTATCACCGGCATCTGCCCTTACTTGAGGCAGCGCCTGTCCTTAACTAGGGCTATAGCCAGCACCTGTCCTTAACTAGGGCTGTAGTCAGCACCTGTCCTTACATAGGGCTGTAGTCAGCACCTGTCCTTACCTAGGGCTGTATTCTGCACCTGTCCTTACCTAGGGCTGTAGTCTGCACCTGTCCTTACCTAGGGCTGTAGTCTGCACCTGTCCTTACCTAGGGCTGTAGTCTGCACCTGTCCTTACCTAGGGCTGTAGTCGGCACCTGTCCTTACCTAGGGCTGTAGTCGGCACCTGTCCTTACCTAGGGCTGTAGTCGGCACCTGTCCTTACCTAGGGCTGTAGTCTGCACCTGTCCTTACCTAGGGCTGTAGTCAGCACCTGTCCTTACCTAGGGCTGTATTCTGCACCTGTCCTTACCTAGGGCTGTAGTCGGCACCTGTCCTTACCTAGGGCTGTAGTCGGCACCTGTCCTTACCTAGGGCTGTAGTCTGCACCTGTCCTTACCTAGGGCTGTAGTCTGCACCTGTCCTTACCTAGGGCTGTAGTCAGCACCCGTCCTCACCTAGAGCTATAGTCAGCGCCTGCCCTTACCTAGGGCTATAGTCCGCACCTGCCCTTACCTAGGGCTATAGTTAGCACCTGCCCTTACCTGAGGCTATCACCGGCATCTGCCCTCACCTCAGGCTATAGTCAGCACATTTCCTTAACTAGGGCTATAGCCAGCACCTGTCCTTACCTAGGGCTGTAGTCTGCATCTGTCCTTACCTAGGGCTGTAGTCTGCGCCTGTCCTTACCTAGGGCTGTAGTCTGCACCTGTCCTTACCTAGGGCTGTAGTCTGCACCTGTCCTTACCTAGGGCTGTAGTCTGCACCTGTCCTTACCTAGAGCTACAGTCCGCACCTGTCCTCACCGCAGGTATAGTCAGCACCTATCCTTACCCAGTGGTGCTGGAACAATTCTCAGAGTGAAGGTGATTCTATTAATGTTACATCACTGAAGTCGGGAGTGGGAAAAATCCAAGCGTTGCAAGAAAACAAGTGTAGAACACGTGCCATGCCAGCTCAGCAGGAGAGTGGTAGGATTGTGGTATCCAGCTGGTACTGCATTTGGAGCATTGGTGTGCCCCAGACAGTACATTTTCCATTGAAATGGCCACTAAAGCTGAGACATGCTTTTTTTACGGGTAAAGCTATAAAGCACAATAAGGAATCTATCAAGAAATAGACTTTCAGCGAATATTTATCATTTGCACATCACCAAGTAAAGTGTCTTGATTTGTTTTGATCCTATAAAAATATTTGCTTGCATCACTTTTCAAAAAAAAAAAAATGTGCTTCATTTGTGCTTTTCTAATTGCTGATATGATTTGAAATGTACTCGTAGTTCATTTGTCAGAAAAAAATGGCATCCTACAGCAGGTGCCTCCAACCAGCTCCCAGGCACCTTGGGAGTAGCTGGCAGCCTTGAGTGGGTTTTTAAATGCAGTCAAGGGTCACATTCCTCTTTTAAGGTTAAGAGATGGCTGTGTTTACTTTCCATCATTATCATCAGGCTGAGGATAGCAGGGCCTGTAATGAGCAGTGCTCAGTCAGGTTTATGAGCCAGGCTGGGGCACAGAGGTGAAGAACTGAAGCACTCTTAAATACTCAAGTATTTAACTATTCAATAAAAGGTGGTGTTGACTCAATATTGGAGCATGAAAACAAAATGGTTCTGAATGCTTTTAAACAGGAGAAAATTAAAGGGAAAAGTTCCCTTAATTATCTCTTCATTTTAATTTTCTCCTATTTCAAAGGGTCACATTTACAAGCAGCAGACCTTTTGCTCACAGTGGTGCTTTATCTTATGGTTTGTTGATTGTGCAAACTGGTTCTGTATCTTATGGTTTTTTGGTTGTTCCCCAGCGGTGCTTTATCTTAAGGTTTGTTCATTTTGCCCCTGCGGTGCTGTATCTTGTGGTTTGTTGATCGTGCCCACTTGGTGCCTTATCTTATTCTTATGGTTTGTTGATTGTGCCCACTCGGTACCTTATCTTCTGGTTTGTTGATAGTGCCCACTTGGTGCTTTATCTTATGGTTTGTTGATTGTGCCCACTGAGTGCTGTATCTTCTGGTTTGTTGATAGTGCCCACTTGGTGATGTATCTTATGGTTTGTTCATTGTGCCCCGTGGTGCTGTAGCTTATGGTTTGTTCACTGTACCCCCGCAGTGCTGTATCTTATGGTTTGTTAATTGTGCCCACTTGGTGCTGTATCTTATGGTTTGTTGATTGTGCCCCTGCGGTGCTGTATCTTGTGGTTTGTTGATTGTGCCCACTTGGTGCCTTATCTTATGGAGTGTTCATTGTGCCCCCACGGTGTGGTATCTTATGGTTTGTTCATTTTGCCTTTGCAGTGCTGTTTATTATGGTTTGTTGATTGTGCCCACTTGGTTCTGTATCTTATGATTTGTTGATTGTGCCCCCTTGGAACTGTATGTTATGGTTTGTTCATTGTGCCCCCGCGGTGCTGTATCTCATGGTTTGTTGATTGTGCCCCCATAGTGCTGTATCTTATGGTTTGTTCATTGTGCCCACTTGGTGCTGTATCTTATGGTTTGTTCATTGTTTGTTCATTGTGCCCACTTAGTGCTGTATCTTATGGTTTGTTCATCGTGCCCACTTGGTGCTGTACTTATGGTTTGTTGATTGTGCCCCCACAGTGCTATATCTTATGGTTTGTTGATTGTGCCCCCTTGGTGATGTATCTTATGGTTTGTTCATTGTGCCCCCAGGTGCTGTATCTTATGGGTTGTTCATTTTGTCCCCAGGTGCTGTATCTTATGGGTTGTTCATTTTGTCCCCAGGTGCTGTATCTTATGGGTTGTTCATTGTGCCCCGTGGTGCTGTATCTTATGGTTTGTTCATTGTGCCCCCTTGGTACTGTATCTTATGGTTTGTTCCTTGTGCCCAATTGGTGCTGTATCTTATGGTTTGTTCATTGTGCCCTGCCCGTGGTGTATCTCACTGTCCACTCCTTGTGTTCCACAGAAGACCAGATTCCACACGGATTCCCCACCATTGACATGGGCCCCCAGCTGAAGGTGGTGGAGAAGACACGGACGGCCACCTTGCTCTGCGCTGCCAGCGGGAACCCGGACCCGGAGATCTCCTGGTTCAAGGACTTCCTTCCGGTGGACACCGCTACCAGCAGTGGACGCATCAAGCAGCTACGCTCGGGTAGGTGCCCGGTGGGCTTGCTGCCCACCCCTTCACTTTCCTGGAGAGGTTAGACTGTGTGTAGTGGGAAGTTAGCACAACCATCTAAAGTTAGAGCCTGTGACATCTGCGGGTCTGTGAGGTGTCAGTGGTGTCACTCTCTCAGCACCTTTAAGTGTCACTAGTGGTACAGGGACCCCGGTGTATCATCTGCACCTTCCTCCAGCCACCCTTTACCTTGAGACCGACAGTGGGCAAACTGCACTTTTTTCAAATGAAGCAAAACCAAAGGGTATGATGGACGGAGTGTTGAACATTGCATGCACTCATCCCCAGTCAACTGATCTGGGTTTAATCCATCATCATTCTTTAGCTCACTCCGCCACCCCAGTTCACACATATGCAAATCAGTCTGATCCTGTGCCTCATGGGAACAGTCCAGCCCAAACTGCCAAGCCAGGTCTTCCCTGTACCGGAAACAAGCATCCTGGGACTGGTTTCGGGTTCCTAACCCTCATCAGCCAGGCTATCTTGAATCCAGTGGCAAAGTGAGCAAGGGACCCAAGTCTGGGCATAACCTGCCCTTTGGGTTTGCACTTTTTATATGGGCGCCCTGAGGACCCCAGGTGCAGCAGGATCCGGCACTCAAGGCGGCCCACCAAGAATGTCCCCTTTCCACCTTCTTTCTTGAAGGTTTTGGTCTTGCTCACAGTGCCCTCCACTGGGCTCAAGTCCGTAAAGTTTTTATCCACCACGTCAAGAAGTCCTGTGTCTCTTCTGACACCGTGTGCTTACTCCCATAGCACCCTGGCAGACAGCACTCAGTATAGGTACCCTACACTTTCTCCCTCAGTGCTTTGGGATCCGTGCTTCAAAGTATGGCTCACTGCACTTTTTCACAGGTACTTAGGGCTCATGCTTGTATTTAATGCACACTGCACTTTTTCCCAGGGCAGCCTGGGCCCATTCTTAAGTTGTTGGCTAAATGCACCTTCCTGCAGTGTACCCTGGAAACCATCTTTACGTTTAAATCTCCCTGCACTCTCTCCCAATGCACTTTGATCTCCCTACACTCTCTCCCAATGCACTTTGTCGTCCATACTTGTCCGCGTGGCATCCTGCACTTTCTCCCGTAGCACCTTGGTGTCCCTCCTCGTGGGCGTGGCTGCCTGCACCTTCTCCCATGACACCTTGGCATCCATCCTCGAGGGCGTGGCCCCCTGCACTTTCTCCCATAGTGCCTCGGTGTCCATCCTCAAGGGCGTGGCCCCCTGCACTTTCTCTTATGCCTACTTGATGTCCATGACACCTTGGGTTCTATCCTTGTGGGCGTGGCTCCCTGCACTTTCTCCCAGAGCACCTTGGGTTCTATCCTTGTGGGCGTGGCTCCTTGCACCTTCTCCCATGGCACCTTGGGGTCTATCCTTGTGGGCGTGGCTCACTGCACCTTCTCCCATGGCACCTTGGGGTCTATCCTTGTGGGCGTGGCTCCCTGCACCTTGGGTTCTATCCTTGTGGGCGTGGCTCCCTGCACCTTCTCCCAGAGCACCTTGGAGTCTATTCTTGTGGGCGTGGCTCCCTGCACCTTGGGGTCTATCCTTGTGGGCGTGGCTCCCTGCATCTTGGGGTCTATCCTTGTGGGCATGGCTCCCTGCACCTTCTCCCAGAGCACCTTGGGGTCTATCCTTGTGGGCGTGGCTCCCTGCACCTTGGGTTCTATCCTTGTGGGTGTGGCTCCCTGCACCTTCTCCCAGAGCACCTTGGGGTCTATCCTTGTGGGCGTGGCTCCCTGCACCTTCTCCCATGGCACCTTGGGGTCTATCCTTGTGGGCGTGGCTCCCTGCACCTTCTCCCAGGGCACCTTGGGGTCTATCCTTGTGGGCGTGGCTCCCTGCACCTTGGGGTCTATCCTTGTGGGCGTGGCTCCCTGCACCTTGGGGTCTATCCTTGTGGGCGTGGCTCCCTGCAACTTCTCCGATGGCACCTTGGGGTCTATCCTTGTGGGCGTGGCTCCCTGCACCTTGGGTTCTATCCTTGTGGACGTGGCTCCTTGCACCTTCTCCCATGGCACCCTGGGGTCTATCCTTGTGGGCGTGGCTCCCTGCACCTTAGGGTCTATCCTTGTGGGTGTGGCTCCCTGCACCTTCTCCCATGGCACCTTGTGGTCTATCTTTGTGGGCGTGGCTCCCTGCACCTTCTCCCATGGCACCTTGGGTTCTATCCTTGTGGGCGTGGCTCCCTGCACCTTGGGGTCTATCCTTGTGGGCGTGGCTCCCTGCACCTTGGGTTCTATCCTTGTGGGCGTGGCTCCCTGCACCTTCTCCCAGAACACCTTGGGGTCTAGTCTTGTGGGCGTGGCTCCCTGCACCTTGGGGTCTATCCTCATGGGCGTGGCTCCCTGCACCTTGGGGTCTATCCTTGTGGGCATGGCTCCCTGCACCTTCTCCCAGAGCACCTTGGGGTCTATCCTTGTGGGCGTGGCTCCCTGCACCTTCTCCCAGGACACCTTGGGGTCTATCTTTGTGGGCGTGGCGCCCTGCACCTTCTCCCAGGGCACCTTGGGGTCTATCCTTGTGGGCGTGGCTCCCTGCACCTTCTCCCAGGACACCTTGGGGTCTATCTTTGTGGGCGTGGCGCCCTGCACCTTCTCCCATGGCACCTTGGGTTCTATCCTTGTGGGCGTGGCTCCCTGCACCTTCTCCCAGAGTACCTTGGGGTCTATCCTTGTGGGCGTGGCTCCCTGCACCTTCTCCCATGGCACCTTGGGTTCTATCCTTGTGGGCGTGGCTCCCTGCACCTTGGGTTCTATCCTTGTGGGCGTGGCTCCCTGCACCTTGGGTTCTATCCTTGTGGGCGTGGCTCCCTGCACCTTGGGTTCTATCCTTGTGGGCGTGGCTCCCTGCACCTTCTCCCATGGCACCTTGGGGTCCATCCTCGTGGGCGTGGCTCCCTGCACCTTGGGTTCTATCCTTGTGGGCGTGGCTCCCTGCACCTTCTCCCATGGCACCTTGGGGTCTATCCTTGTGGGCGTGGCTTCCTGCACCTTCTCCCAAGGCACCTTGGGGTCTATCCTTGTGGGCGTGGCTCCCTGCACCTTGGGTTCTATCCTTGTGGGCGTGGCTCCCTGCACCTTCTCCCAGGGCACCTTGGGGGTCTATCCTTGTGGGCGTGGCTCCCTGCACCTTCTCCCAGGGCACCTTGGGGGTCTATCCTTGTGGGCGTGGCTCCCTGCACCTTCTCCCAGGGCACCTTGGGGGTCTATCCTTGTGGGCGTGGCTCCCTGCACCTTCTCCCAGGGCACCTTGGGGTCTATCTTTGTGGGCGTGGCTCCCTGCACCTTGGGGTCTATCCTTGTGGGCGTGGCTCCCTGCACCTTCTCCCAGGGCACCTTGGGTTTTATCCTTGTGGACGTGGCTCCCTGCACCTTCTCCCAGAGCACCTTGGGGTCTTTGTGGGCATGGCTCCCTGCACCTTGGGTTCTATCCTTGTGGGCGTGGCTCCCTGCACCTTCTCCCAGAGCACCTTGGGTTCTATCCTTGTGGGCGTGGCTCCCTGCACCTTCTCCCAGAGCACCTTGGGGTCTATCCTTGTGGGCGTGGCTCCCTGCACCTTCTCCCATGGCACCTTGGGGGTCTATCCTTGTGGGCGTGGCTCCCTGCACCTTGGGGTCTATCCTTGTGGGCGTGGCTCCCTGCACCTTGGGGTCTATCCTTGTGGGCGTGGCTCCCTGCACCTTGGGTTCTATCCTTGTGGGCGTGGCTCCCTGCACCTTCTCCCAGAGCACCTTGGGGTCTATCCTTGTGGGCGTGGCTCCCTGCACCTTCTCCCATGGCACCTTGGGGGTCTATCCTTGTGGGCGTGGCTCCCTGCACCTTGGGGTCTATCCTTGTGGGCGTGGCTCCCTGCACCTTGGGGTCTATCCTTGTGGGCGTGGCTCCCTGCACCTTGGGGTCTATCCTTGTGGGCGTGGCTCCCTGCACCTTCTCCCAGAGCACCTTGGGGTCTATCCTTGTGGGCGTGGCTCCCTGCACCTTCTCCCATGGCACCTTGGGGGTCTATCCTTGTGGGCGTGGCTCCCTGCACCTTGGGGTCTATCCTTGTGGGCGTGGCTCCCTGCACCTTCTCCCAGAGCACCTTGGGGTCTATCCTTGTGGGCGTGGCTCCCTGCACCTTCTCCCATGGCACCTTGGGGGTCTATCCTTGTGGGCGTGGCTCCCTGCACCTTGGGGTCTATCCTTGTGGGCGTGGCTCCCTGCACCTTGGGGTCTATCCTTGTGGGCGTGGCTCCCTGCACCTTGGGGTCTATCCTTGTGGGCGTGGCTCCCTGCACTTTCTCCCAGGGCACCTTGGCGTCCATCCTCGGAATTCCGCGCCTGAGTGCCCCTTGCATTAGCGACCCCGCTACCCCCACCCCAACCCCCGCACTGGAGCAGGCACTAATTGCTCCCCTAAATCTGCAATTTGTGAATATTCCCTCGACCTTTCACTTCTCTTTTCCATAAACAGTGCCGGGGCCCGTGCTCGCCGGAATATTACGTCTGATAATTATTTTGAACTGCATGGGGTGGGGAAGGTTAGGAGGGGGGAGGGGCGAGGTACTGACACGGCACCTCACGTGGTCGAGCACTGTATTGATTGTTCGCCTGTCTGGTAATGGGTGCTCCAGAAATGACACTAGGTAGGGCCAAGAGGAGTCTACAAAAGAAGTAACAAGCATTAGCAAAGCCAGTGGGCCTCGCCTGCCTTCCTGTAGAATTATTCAACCTTTAGGGATTTGTATTGCTTTTTACAGGTACTGTACCAAAAAATATAGACATTATTAAATGCCGATTTTGAACTGCATCAGCGAAAACAAAATCACACAGCAGCATGGATTAGATGTGTGTAAGCGGTATTTTTTTTCTCTTTAACTTTTAATTTAGTGATCCAAGATGGCCGGCACCAAGCAGTAACATTTTAAAATAAAATAGGCATGGAAGTGCACTAAAAGGGAAAAACTGTGGGGGAAAGCAACAGGGGAAGGAGGGAACAAAGTAAATTCTGAACCTGGGAGTAACCAGGGGCAAAGGAGCACGCAGATCCGTGGAGGGGTTTAAAAATATAACTAGATGGGTAAGCAACGGGAGAGTTGGGCAGGAGTCAGTAGTAAAAGCAACACAGGAGTGAGGTGATTTCAGGGGAAACTACACACTTGGGAGAGAGCAAGAAAGCAGATGCACTCCCGGGAGTGCTGAAATAAAAAGAGAAAAAGGAGTACCTTGAATGCAAGCAGGGGAAGGATTACAAGTCATCCAATCAAAAGAAAGGATAAGAAGCTGTGCATCAGGGGCGGGACAGACTTGAGAATAGGAAAGAAAGGTGTCCAATCAGATGAAAGCAAATGAGATTGGCAAGAAAGCCCTCCAATTGTAAGCAATGGGCTTGCCCACATGCTCTTTGTAAGTAGTATAGACTACCTACAGTAGAACTTTGACATGCGACAGCTCAAAAAAGAATCTGTGTTGAATTGTTTGGCTGCAGCCCACCTTCTCTGTGGCTTCAACTTCCCCAGTGTTAATGTTGCATTTCTGCTGCAAAAGGGCACTACAAAAGCATCCCTGGCACACCCAGTGCCACAAGACCGGTCATGGCAGATGCCAACGACACATCTGTGTCCAGGAGTGGGGTTGCTTGCATCTCTCCCAAGCCAATTGAAGGGCTCCTTCCCTACTAGGCACTGGAGACCAGTGGCATTGCTGGGCCCAGCTAGAGAGAGCTTTAGCCCTCTAATTGTTTGACCTACTGTGATAGGTGGTGTGATCTGAGCAGCACACACTTACCTGGTGACGGCATGTCATTGGTGCCACACCACAGTGCGGCAGCCATTCTATGTGCCTGCGCCACGTGTGCCGACACTAGCATCGGCAACAAGTGGGTTCCAGCAGCAGGGCTACCTGCCCACCAAGGGAAGCAGGTGTGAAACCTGCACAGGTGCTTACAGGAGCCGAGTGATGGCAGCAGCACGGCCTGCCCCAGGTGTAGAGTGGGACAAGAACAGGACTGTCTGATCCAAGAGTAGATGTATGTCGGCAGGAGTACGGGCTCTATAGAAGGGGCCCCCTCTAAAGATGTGTAAGGTCTGGGACACAAAGGGGGAACAACCATGACAAAAGTACTATTGTACAACGTCCCACTTGACCTCTATTTCTTTGACAATTGGGCTAAATCTGCTCCCATGGGCTCATCTTAGAAAACAATTTAATTATGAGACTTTATCTACTCCACACCAACATTATATCAAAAATATTTTTCGGAGCCGTTAGTGGTGGGCTGGATGGCTGAAATGGACCGCTGCATGATTGCCGAAAAGACAGTGTATAAAATAAGAGGCTGCCCCAAGAAATGGGACAAGAAATGGGGACACTGGAACAAGTATCGAGGTGAACGTTGCGACTATCCAACAGCTGAGCTGGCCATGGCCCGAGCTGTGGTAGGTGATAATGGGGTAAACCCTTAGTACACCGACCTGGGTCAGCATGTAGTTGCAAAAAGGAGTGGTCGGTTACAAAACAGTGTTCATTACATTTGTTTCATCAGTGAGTAGTTAGAAAGGTACACATCAGTCATATCAGATTGAGACTGAATTTAATTCGACTGTAAGCAGTGGTGTACAAACACAGTTATTTAGTATTTAATTCATACATTGCATAACGGTGAGTTTACTCATTATTCAAAATAGTGCTCAGTGGGTGACAAAAGGAGGGATTCCAGATTCAGTAGGGTAGGGGGTGGTTGGAATAGATAGAGGGACAAAGAAAAGGAATTGTGTCCTGTAGACAATTCAAATTTAATAACGAAGCATTTCCTTTCTGTGAATAGATCACATAGTTCCCTGTACAATCACTACACGAAAGCCATTTATGGCAGATTCTAGCGTAACGTGTATGTTGGAGAAAATGGCCCGAGCTGGTCCCGTAGGAAGAACTGTATGCTGATTATTTTTTTGCTTGATTTAAATGTACCGCCTTGATTGTGACTGATTTAATGACTGTTTTTTTCTTTAATAAAATCTTATGTTAAAAAAATATATTTTTTTTTCGGATGGAGTACGACCTGCACCAGGGACATAGGCCCTAACCGCAGCACCATCACCGGGGGCGTGTAAAATGTGAACATTGTAGGATGGCACGTGGGACAGTGGGAGGATTCCTTAGATCAGGAGTGCGTCTGGTGTACATGCACATTGGAATCTCAGCAGCTCTCCCAGCAGCCCAGGTGCATCACCACAGTACCAGGTGGTTTACTCCAGGCTTCTCGCCCAAGTAGCTCATAAGCTGCTGGCAGCGCTCAGCTACCTGCGTGCAGCCCATCCTACTAGAATAGAGGCATTTGCTTGGTTTAATTAATATATTTATATCAAAACTGAAAAGCACATATTCAAGATTGAAATGTGTGTGCTTTCAGAAGCTGATGTTTGTAAATAAATGGTTGGATTTGCAAAATATATTTCAAGCTGATATTTGAGTGATAAATCATACAGCTTGGGGGAAACATGTTGCTCATGTTATTACCTTTGTGCTGGGGGATTGAGCAGTGGCGGTTACGTATCACCCACGTGGAAGTAATCTAAATTGATGAAGCCCTGTTCACATTACTGCTGGCAGCCCTGCCTGATGCAGTAAGGTGATCACTACTGACGATTTTACGTGGGGGGGGCACTAGTGTAATCGTGACTGATATGGTCACTATTACAAGACTAATAATAATAGATCTATGTGATTTCTATTAACCCGTTCGGTGTGTCAGAAGGCCCCCGGCAGTCCGACGTCACAGTGGATGTGTGTGGACGACGGCCGGGGCCATCCGAAACACGCCCACTCCATAAATCACCAGCACCACGGCGGAATTTGCGCCGCGGTCAACGGTTTAAACATAAATAGCTCTTTATACACAAAAGGTCGGAGACCCCTGGTTTACCTGCACCAGCATCTGGATCAGAAGGAAGGGTGGGAAATTATTGAGGTCCTCAGAGCCGGTCATGCCTCATGGCCCAGGCTTCGGTCCTTGGGGGCAGCTTGGTGCCGTCCACCATCACTGGTCTTCAATCTTGTCTGTGCCGTTTCCTAAGCTGTGGATCTCCGGGCTAGCCATGTGCCACCACCAAGCAACCCCAATATGTGGTCTTTAAAGTGGGTCGTGTGCCACTTTCTGTGGGTGCTGGTCCTCTGGACACCCATGTACCTCCTGCTCTCATTGGTCATCACGGATGGTCAGGGCTATCTACGGTGGAAGTGGCCTTTAGAGCTGGTGTGGTCCTCGGGGTCCTTCTTGTACTCTTTCCGGTCACAGCTGTCCTCACGCCTACAGCTGCACCACCCGCCTGGGTTTGTTCTTCAGGTTCAGACGTGTGCCCCCTGCCCTAGCTCTGCTACTCAAGGCCTGGCTTTACCCCTGCTGTGGTTCTAACCCACCCGGCTCCTCTACGGCCACTTTCCATCTCTGAGGTCACTGTGACTGTTCATGATCTGTTCCTGTCTCAGTGGGCATCAGGGCCTGTCTTGTACAACACAGCTGGCCACCGCCCTTACTGCGGCCATCAGGCCTGTTCTGGTGCCACCTGCACTATGTCTGTCCCTCAGAACCAGCCCGGGTGATGGTCCTATGGGGAATCTCATGCCACGTATCTTACTGTGGCAGCCATTTTGGTCTTCTACACCTTCCCTTTGCTGCTGTTTGCTTGGCATGTCCGGTGCCCTCTGCACTGGCTCGGATTCCCAAAGACATTTTGTATGGCACTTCTCTTGTTTTTTTTGCATTTATTTATTCATTTGCAAAAGCAATACAGAAATGCTGTGGGTACCATAAAGTAATATGACTCAGAGGATACTAAAAAATACTAATAATGCACACATGGTACAGCACATGTGTTTGACCAGTGACCCGGTGTCCAGGGGCTGGGTAATGTGCACTTGTCTTTTGTGTTCATCCTAGGTCTGTTCAGCAAGACCACGCAAGCAGTAGCTGCCCTGGGTCTGTTCACCAAGTCCAGGCATGCATACACCAAGGCCAGGCATGCATCACATGTCTTTGGTCGGTTCATCAAGGCCAGGCATGTATACACCAAGGCCAGGCACGCAGTACCTGCCCTGGGTCTGTTAATCAAGGCTAGGCAAGCATGCACCAAGGCCAGGCATGCATCACGTGTCTTGGGTCTGTTAATCAAGGCTAGGCAAAAATGCACCAAGGCCAGGCAAGCTGGCAGCATGGCCAGGCATGCAGTACCTGCCCGGTGTCTGTTCACCAAGGCCAGGAATGCATGCACCAAGGCCAGGCATGCATGCACCAAGGCCAGGCATGCAAGCAGCAAGGCCAGGCATGCATCATGTGTCTTTGGTCGCTTCATCAAGGCTAGGCATGTATGTACCAAGGCCAGGCACGCAGTACCTGCCCTGGGTCTGTTAATCAAGGCTAGGCAAGCATGCACCAAGGCCAGGCAAGCTGGCACCAAGGCCAGGCATGCAGTACCTGCCCTGGGTCTGTTCACCAAGGCCAGGCATGCATGCAACCAAGGCCAGGCATGCTGGCACCATGGCTAGGCATGCATGCACCAAGGCCAGGCATGCATCACGTGTCTTGGGTCTGTTCCTCAAGGTCAGTCATGTAATAGGCCAGGCATGCACCACCTGCCCTGCATGTGTTCATGAAGGACAGGCATGCAGTACCTGCCCTGGGTCTCTTCATCAAGGCCAGGCATGCATCACGTGTATTGGTTCTGTTCATCAAGGCCAGGCACGCAGCACCTGACAAGGGTCTGTTCATCACGGGTGTGCGTCAGGACCCAGGCCTGGCGAGTGTGCCCAGACCAGCCGTCAGGCTCCAGCCCTCACGAGGGAGGTGGGAGGGGCTGTGAGGGGTGAAGTGTTTGAAGCCACGAGGCTCTTTCAGAAGGGCTGTGCTGGGAAGCGGAGATAAAAAGCTTTAGATAAGTCTGCGCGCTTCCCGCCAAACCTGCTGACCACTCAAACGAAGCGGAGCTAATCCGGCCCTCAGCCCCGGCCCTGCAGCCTCCGAGGTCTGGAGGGGCCGGTGGGGGTGCAGCGGACGCTCCTCCCACTCTCGGGCCTCGTCTGAGGAGCGGGGGCAGGAAAGATCCCCCCCTCCCGGCGGAGTGCAGGATGCACGCGGCAGACAACCCCACACCTGCCCATTAGGAGCCCTGCACCCCTGGCGAGGGGAGCTCTGATCGGAAGCATTAGGGCCACCCCTGTCAATCAAGCTGACAGACAGGCATCCCGGGATGCAGGAGTGGGCCTCCGACAGGCAGGGTGTGGCAGCATGGCGGTCACCGTGCCACCTCTGGTGCTGAGGATGGCACCTCGCCCCCACCTTCATTTATTTAATTTAATTAATGCCATTTTCTATAGCGCGAACATTACCCGAAGGTGTCAGAGCGCTTTACAAAAGAACCAGTTGCGCTACATAAGGATTTAGGATTACATGAGTTACATAAAAGATACAAATAGAAAAAATTGCAAATATACAAGTTGTAAAGTCTCTCAAGGAAGAGATACACATGGATAAACTCTAAGAATCACATAGAAATGGTAGTGATACAAAGGTCTACTACATATACTAGTGGTTAGAGTTATCTCTGGCCCTTTGCGGTGGCATGCTGGAGGATGCACTCTCGCGCCAGGCGCTACTCGGCCAGTGGCGGCTCCTCCTCTACGGCATCGCCCCTCCCCCGTCCAAAAATCTTGAAAAATAAAACAATACTAGCACAGGTTTATTATGGTTTTATTTTTCAGCACAAGCGCGTCTTGGGTGCGGGGCAGCCCTCGGCTGTGAAACGAAGCTCGTTCCGGCCCCTCTAAATTCCTACCCCTGCATTTATATATATCTATAGATAGGGCTTTATATGGGCCGGGTCCTGCCGGTGTTCAGCACCGGCTGGTCTAAAAAGCAGGATCTGAGACGGTTCTCCATCGGGCTCTCCGTCTTCAGGAAGAAAATGTATCTGAACTCTGCAGCAGTACCACCCTAACCTGCCTTTAATGGAACTTCAAAGGAACTCGTTAGAGTTCTTTCACAGTCTCATCATTTCAGAAGTGAAGCATTTTCAATATTATATACAAGGAAGGTTTAGTTGTTGCTTATTTATCTTACGAAACTAACACCCATTGGCAAAGCCAATAGCTCTGGCTTGTTGTAGGTGTAATGATACTTGTTGTATTATATGTCTGGATGCAATGAGAGAAACCGCAAAATACCAGTCAGGTCTCTCACTAAGTTAAGCACAGATTTGTAGGTTAGGTGTTTTTAAGCCACGCCCATAATTACATCGACCACGCCTCTTTGAGAGACCGCCCCAGTTTTTTCATCCCATTTAAAGCCCTGCTGATAGTAGATTTAGCCGACCCATTTTCCTGCCTAATGTAACCCCACTGAGCCTTACACTCCATCTCACCCTCCTTACTCTGAGGTACTAACCAGGGAGGTAGAAATACAACGCCAGCCCTGCGTTGCTCTGCATTCAAACATTATAAGTTTGTTTTTGATTGAAGTCAGTCGCTGTCCTTCTCTAGAACTGGTGCTTAAAATGCGCCTACTTTCTGCAAGTCACTATGACCAGCTGACGTCGTCACGAGGTAGCAAAGAACAGTGAGTGGTAGGCCAGTGCCTGACACCCCAGACTGACCTTCCTTGGAGTGAGAACACAAATCCTATCCCGGGGGACATCAAACTCATTGGGGACACAAGTTATTTCTCAGGGGGTACCAAATTCATTGCAAGAGGGGCCAAACCTATCCTAGAAGGGGCTCCAAACTCAAACTGACGTCCCGCTGGCTCATTTTACAGGACATATCAAGTCCATCCTTTGATAATGTCAAGCATGTCATACAGGACATCAGTGAGCTTTCCCCGAGAGCACATCATGCTTTTACTAGAGGTCATGCCAGGGTCATCCGTGGGGTACACAAGGCTCCCCTAACTAGAGGCAAATTGAGGGCTCGTGCAGGAAAAAGGGGTGTGGAGCGGGACTTCCTCAGAGATGACCACTGCTGAGAGCCAGCGGAGCCCTTTCTGGTGTACCCGATGCAGTGCTTAATTTGTAGAAAAATAAGTGCCGGCCCCTTGTCAAGAGACCACTGCAGCTTGCACCACCCATTGCCCCTGCCATGCTGCCAATGATAGTACCAGCACAACTACTAACCATCAGACATACAAAAGTGACAATTCAGACTATTCCAGGCTCCAAAGCTATGAGTGGCTTGGGCGGCAGGTGTTAGTCAATTTTAATGTTTATAAAATGAATAAATAACTGTTATCGAACTCGTCTCTGTATTAGACAACAGTGTCACCTTGTGGTAGAATATAACAAGTGCTGACTTTTAACAATTAAGTGCCGGTGCCGAGCACCAGAAACCACCTGCTCAAATTAAGCACCGACTTACTGGTGCTATGATGCCTGGCATGCTCAAGGGTGCTGCCACACATCATACTTTAGGCATGCTGTCACGCCTGGCATGTTGCAGGATGTTATCACGCCTGGCATACCTTGGTTTCTTGTCCTGCCTGTCAAGACCTCCGATGCTGTCACGCCTGGCATCTGGATTGTCCCGTCTCTCCTTTCGGAAAAATGACGTTCTGTATTGGAAATACTTGATCCACCTCTCGCTTTTCGCGAAAGTGCTTTGTTTTGCATTATTAATGCGTTGTTTCCTCGGGTCATGCTGGCTCGTGGCTTGGGAACCGTACAGCGCCCTCCAGACCGCCACAGATCGAGTTCCCACAAAAATCAATGCGCTTCACCCGCAGCACTAGAGTGCACCAGCGCTCTGTCGATGCAGCTGATTACCTTTCCTTCTTAAAAAGTGTTGATTTCAGAGAATTCTCCTAAAGACCCTAAACTTCACTATTCTGTGCCATAAGCCAGGCTCACCCACAGCGGCACTCTGCCCACTGTAGCCTAGCAAGGGAAATGGCTTCTTTGACTGCTGTGGGGGTAGTGAAATACAGTATTGCCAGAGTTCAATGGCCCTGGCACCACTGCCCCTGCTGCACCAGTGGTAGCTACACCCCTACAGCCTCCTGCTGGCGGAATGCCAGCATGTCACCTTCGCCAGGGTCCGCCGCTTCAGATCTTGGCACCAACATCAAGGCCAGTTGGGCCATCCATAAATGGTGTCATAACACTGGCTGAGTCCCAGCTCTACTGCTCTTAAGACGAAATGACCTGTCCTATTCGTTGAGTGTCTCCCCACTCCCCACCAACCCCCCGGCGATGGATGGGACCCATTTCTACTCTGGCTTTTTGGGAAGGAAAAAGAAAAGGGATTTTGGATTTCTGGATTGAGTGGCTAATAATGGAGGCCAAAACCTCTGTCGTAAGACTTTCACGTTTAGATGGTTTGGAAACTTTGCGGATGGAAGCGCCCAACCTCACCACCCTTGAAAGGAGGAGCTGCATGGACCACCCAGAAAGATGATTGGCCTGGGGTGGGGCCATGTACACTGACCTACTGGGTCTGGCTCGGACTTTGGACTTGTGGCTCGTAGAGGGGGTCAGTGGTGACCCTCCGCATTTCGAACAGGTGCAGCTCCGAGCCTGGGTTGTCACGGTGCCTGGTGCACACGCATTCAGAAGCTCTTCGAAGTGGTGGTGCCTGCGCATGTGCCTAAGCACAGTTATTTAGGTGTGGGTGGTCAGCACCAAAATACATTCCCATACTAGGGTACTAGACAATATGTGGAAAAACAAAAAATCAACACAAGCTGCCGGTCTCCGATCAACATCAGCAGCCGAAGTGGAATGCTGTCACTCTCTCATCCACCTATACATTCCTCTCAGTGAGTTAAGCACCCGCTCCGGAGATCTTCCTGTGACTTATATCACTCGTACCGTAACTGTTCACATTCTGTGAGCAATTCACCCTTGTACGAGCCTGCCCAGCTGGATCTGTTCTGAGGAAATGAAAGAGAGCGCTTGCTTCCTTGAGTGAGAGAGGGAAGCTTGCTTTTGCAGCTTGAATCTTTTCTGGATTCACATGCTGTGCATTATTCCGCCATCTCATGCTTGGGTCTGGAATTCTCTACTTTTTTGTAGTCCTTCCTCAATTTTTGTTTTTTGTTGTTGTTGGGCATCAACAGTCTCCCATTTGGTTCATTTTGTGGCATCGTTTCGCTTTCCGCTGGAAGCTGCCACCTTTGGTCGCCATCTTCAGATTCTTTTTTTCCGCCGTTGGATCTGGATGCGCTGCAGCTGCCCGATTTGTACCTTTCCCGTGAGGGGGAAATCTTGCGCTGCTGCTTAGTATCTGTTCTCTGAAGCAGAGCAGTTTGCACGGTTTCCGCCTAAGGTGAACTTGTTCTAAGAAGAAAGGGTGTTTTCACTGTGTTGCCCCATTTTATGAAAAACAAAAAAGGAGATCTTCAGTACACATACACACACAACATGCCCTATGAACCATTAACTGTTTAACAGTGTTTAATTTCAGACACCTGGTATCTTGAAGGAGACGGTCTAGCGCCGAAACATGGCGACCAAAACAAAGAGCAGGGTCAGTTGCTCGACTCGCCTGGTTTTAATCCTGTGGTAGGGCGGTACCATTAAAAAACATTGGGTAGGTGAGGGGTCATCATTCTACGAGTACATCAATGTATAGCAATTCCATAACATGTCTGGCTGTTTCTTGGAAGAGTTTTGTACTTTCTTTATGTATGTTTACGAGAACGCACAAGACTCCTTTAACTCTTCTCATTCCCTTTTTAGTGTGTTATCTATCCGTGTTGTACCCTTTCTCAATGCTTAATTTGTAAAAATAAATAAGTGCCCTGGCTCTTGCCAGGAGGCCACTGCAGCTTGCACCACACATTGCCCCTGCCATGCTACCAAACAACTACTAACAGTCACACTCCTACAGGTGTGACAATTAGGACTATTTCAAATCCTCTAAGCTATAAGAATGGTTTGGGCGGCAGGTAATAGTTATTTTTAACATATCTTGAATTAGGAATTAACTGTTTTGTGGTCATCTCTAAATGTAGCCAGATAGTGCCACCTTGTGGCAGACTGTCACTAGCACTGGTGTTGACAATGAATGCTGGTGTTCAGCACTGGAAACCACCGGCTCAAATGAAGCACTGCCTGTTCTGTATATGTGAGAGAATCATGTTACGTTCCTACTGCCACTGCCACCTGTCTGTTACTTATTCTTCGTTTTAAGGAGGGTTGCACTGCTGCTGTCCAGATTTAACTTTGCATTTTGATGCTCGATATAAAATTTTCGGCTACGCAAAAGTCAAAATGCCTTGTGGTTCCAATGCTGATTTAATGTATGATGTGAATGAAAGAGTGAACCCTCATAAAATATGTGAAAATTGTTTACTTCTGGTTTTATCTGTGAAACGTGGTTTTTGAAATGCGCTAAACAACTTTGTAAAACTTGAAAATATAGGAGACAAGTGGGACCTTGGCATGTGTAACACCTTCGAGCAATTCTGTCATTTTAGCCAACAGCACTTTGCATGCTTGGTATTTGAGCCCATAATGAGTGTTCAAAGTAAAACTACAAGACCCACAATGCAATATACTGTTGACTGAAAAGGTAGGAAGGACTGATGGTATCATTTATCACAGTTCCACTGTGCACACCTGAGAAATGGAACATAAAATTCAGCTCCTGACTTTCAACCTTGTTTCTTGTAGGCAAACATGATTTAAACAGGTCAGTGTGTTAGAGGGCTACAGTAGACATGCAAATGGGGGCATCTCACTGCTCATGCGCTAACATCAGCACTCCTTGGAACACTGACGCCTACAGAAGGAGTGACAATTCGAACAGCTGGACATATCTGAAGCAACACTGAGAAACGAAAAAGAATGTCTGGATCACTCTTCCTGAGCCCATCCTTGACTTACAGGTTGATGTGATCAGAGGCAGCACTGTGATGTGCCCTGCCTTGAACAAGGGCAGCACGTGCTGCAGGTGGGAAATAGCCTTTTCATTGCGGCTCGAACCATGATGTGCCGTAACAGCGCGGTCCGAACCACATAGCCTTGCCTTATGGAAAGCGTTGTTGAACTGAAGTTGGACTTTGATCCAACACTTTAACTTCTGTTTCCAGACTCGAGTTGGAATAGTAAATTATACTATTCCAAAACCAGTGCTTTCCCTAAGGCAAGTTATTGTAACAACTTGCATGGTAAAGGACTGCATTGTAGAGACGCATTTGTGTATCGGACCACGTTGTTAAGGCAGGCGTGGTAAATGCCTGCGTGGTTCCAACGTACAACCACTGCAGATGCTACCCTGGAGGGCCGCAAGCGGAGGGGGTACTTCTGTAGTGAAAACCATCCCTGTGCATATAATCTCAGTAAACTGCATGGGGCCAAAGTTAGTCTTCAGTTGCTCAGGTGTGGCATACAAACATAATTAAAGGGGGTCACACAAGCTACAGTAAGTTGTGTGCCTGCCTCAGACTTTGCCTGAGGGGTTGGTGGGGCCAGGTTTACACCCACCCTTTCCATGTCTAACCCTCTTAAGATGTCAAAAACTGGGTGTGGGGAAGTAGTATTAGGAGGTGGAGGGGTTCTAACCTAACTAACTACCTATGACCCCCGCTCTTGCCCCCGTTTACTGACTCTTGTTTTCTAACACAACTAAAACCGCTTTTCTTCTTTTTTGGTTTGTTCTAACCTCCTTCTCTGTACTAACCACTTCTCTTTAATCTTGTTTGCATTCATATTACCTCGCCAGGTGGTACACCAATCAGAGGTAAGAATGCGGCAATATCACCTCACCCCCATTCCCTGTTTGCCCTCCCCCTCACTGTGTCCTCATTGTCCGCTTCTCTGGGTCCACTTCACCCCTTCCGTTGCTCCTGGTCCACCCCAAAGCTCATCTAACACACCTTCACGCCTCCGTCACAAAACCTTTTGTTGTGTTCTACGTTTTCCAAAGGTAAACCTGTGGACCATCCATCCAGATTTTCCAGTAGGGGGACCCGCGTGTCCCCCATTCTCAGCTCCCCTTCCAAAAAGCATTCACATTGACTGCCATCTTTTTTCGTTGCATGGCGCAGGGTAGGGTGCGCTGGGATTCAAACATGTCATCTCATTGGAATCTTGGATGGGACCAATATGAGGAAATGTGCGTACCAGGGTTTGTCCACTGAGCCCAGCAGGGCAGCTCAGGTAATGGTTTGTCTCAGTGGAAGTAGAACTTTTAAATATCTAGTCCCGGGACACACTGACAACAGTGCAGCATGGTGTTGGGGTTCATACTGTTCTGCAGTCAGAGCTAAGTGTTGATGAACTCCTGTCTTCCACTCTAGGGCAGGTACAACGCACTTGTGTGAAGTGCAAGAAACTGTCACTGGTGAGTGATTGCAGTGGTGAACAGTGTGGTATTTTGACACTAGTGAGCAGGGTAAGAAGCTGACACAGGTTAGCAGTGTGAGAAGCTGGCACTGGTGAGCAGTGTGAGAAGCTGGCACTGGTGAGCAGTGTGAGAAGCTGGCAATGGTGGTCTGTGAGAAACGTTGACACTGGGGAGTAGTGTGCGATTCTGACTCTTGTGAGCAGGCATTGATGAGTAGGGTGAAAAGCTGCCATTGATGAGCAGGATGCGCTGCTGGCATTGATGGCTAGTGTGAGGAGCCAGCACTAGGGATCACAGAGAGAAGTGGGTACTGGTGAGCATGGCGAGAAGCTGCCATTGGTCGGTAGTGTGAAAAGTGAGCTCCTCTAGGCATCTTGGATGGCCAGTACTCTGAATTTGGCAATATTACATTTGCTCACATGTTTGCAGCACAAGTATTGTAGGCACAATCTGTCTGTAGATTGCACTTTGCACAGGAAGGTGGTACGTGTCTTGGTCCCAAGTCTCTTTTGCCTTTCTCTTGTGATTTTTTTTGTGGTGGGGCAGCCCCTGATCTGGATTTCTATGAACACGGTCTAGGAAGCTGGGTTGTCCAGTGGGGGATATTATTCCCCCCCCCCCCACCATGCAATACGAGCTCCTCGTCGGGCAAACACAGGTTCTCTATCCACCCTCCTCTGCCCCTAAACTGTACAGGACTGAGATTGTGTCATGGGTCAGCGGTACCTGCAGATCGCCCTGAACAGGAAACCACCCATTAAAGCCCTCACAAACCAAACGTATTTTATGATTAAGGCCAAAACAAGAACAATTGGATGAGACACTTAAAGGGCACAGTGTTTCAAAGAAGCAGTTCACGTGGCATCTCCATTTTGCCTGGACAGTCAGTGAAAGTTCCTTGCAATACCTACTAGTGGCCAATGGAGGCCTCTACCCCTCCCGTCACACAGCTCGACCCCCAGCTCCAGGCTGCCTCAGGGGCTGGATCAGTCAGTCAGTCACCTGGTGAAAGCAAGCTCAGTTCACAGCTTCACATACTGGCTGTGGGGGTGTCCAACAGCCTTTTCTGTACCTTCTGAGCCTGCCTAGGCCTGTAGATGGTGCCTCTTCCTTCTCGGTTACCATTTCAACCCTTGGTGTTAACACCTGAGCCATCAGCTTCCTCTGGATAGTCCTCTGCCCGAATACTTGCGCACAGTGAGTGTAAGTTGCCTTTGTCACTCGCTTCCCAGTTCCAAGAAAATGTGTCTGCCAAGTTCAGTGTCAGGCCCGTTACTGGCACTAGTCTTTCTCAAAAAGTCTTCTGTGCACCTTTTTATGACCGTAGGAGACACCCAGAGACCAGCTAACACTAATCCTTTGGTAGGGCTAAACAAACTAAGTTTGGTAGAGGTGTGTCACACTCACACCGATAGTTCATCAGTCTAATCTGGATCCAAGTCCTGCCCACCCACATTTGACCCTCACAAATGCCAGTACAAAAGTACACTGGCACCTAACCTGGATCTAAGGTAATTGTAAATTTCTCTCTGAGCTGCTTATGTCTGTTACCAGCTATGATTGTCAGTCCCCTCGATGTTGGTCTTCAGCATCTTAAGCTGGTTCCAGGCCCACACACATTTGATTTCTGGGTTTCTGTGTGCTAATTCAAACAAATGTGCAATTGAATCAGACCATTTGGCTAGTAACATCTGATCTTTCTTCTGCATTTTGAAATTGTAGTATCTTCTGGTAATTTAGGTGCAAGGCAATGATGTGTTTACAGCAAAGCCTCAGATTTGTACCACAGCTTACCTGTTCTAGGTAAAAGATGTGCATCATTGGCCTGTTCAGTTTTCTGAAATCAATGCAGAGTCGGTATGATGCATCCTGAGTAGGGACAAACACTACTGGGTTAGCCATGGAGATTGAATCTTAGCTTGCAAAGAGGCTTTAACTGACTCATGGATCTGAATGTTTACAGAAGGGATGGGGTGAAAGAGTGTTCCCCGTGCTCGCATAATGGGCTCATCCATTTCATGAGGCATACAGACACTCATAATACTTGCATACTGTCACTCAACCATACATTTGTTCATAGAAATGCATTCTTTCATACATACATTCAAAACAGTAAAATGTCTATAAAATCTATGTTCATGACAGACGTGTATGTTGTGTATCTATCGCTGGAGCAGTATGTGTGCCTTTGTGTACATTAGATGTGTGTCAATGTCTGTTTGGTGTGCCAGATTATCAGAGGTCAGTGAAAACTATCTTGAATGGTCTCTGTACTCACACGTGTACACACATCACTCCCTCCAGCTGGATTGTTACATCAGTTCATGGATTACAGAACCTTTTGCTTCTTCTCTATACATAAAACCTTAAATTCAGTACCCATTCTGGGCTTTTGTTTAAAAAAAGTAAATGGAACCAGCATTTGTCAAGAATATATACAGTTCTCAGACTGTGGAAGTAATTTCTATTTATGCCTCACATTGAATGAGGAACCATCATTAAATGCTTTAAGTGGTTTTAAGCCATCTTGCTGCTTGTAGTTGGATCAGAAAGACCGTCCCTTTAACTTTGTCTGGTGAAAGCCTTTTGGATCTGTCACTGTACCGGCAACTTCAATCTAGACCCCTTCTTCCTATGCGCCTTGTCTTCTGGGTTCTCATGTACATGGCTCACTAGAAATCTTTGGAGGTAGCTTCATGATTGGGCAATGGTTGGTTTATGAGGGTCTCTGCACCCATTGGTAAATACTTTGCAACTAAATATTATACCAGTGGTAGAAAGAGCTGCGAGGGGCGTTGTGGTCCAAAAACCCAACTACTGGCGAGCTAGAGACTCTCTGCTGCTTTGTCCCTTCACCGGGAGCTCCACTTAGGGTTTTGAGCTGATATGTTCTTCTGCAAGCTCATCTTGTATAGAAACAGCTATCATGACATCTGTCTTAATAGCAATCCTGTCGTTAAGCTAGCATCCATATTGGGATCAACGACGAGATTGATGCTGTTCCATCTCAACTAAAAAAAAGCGGTGGAACAGACTATCGCAGCCGACGCCAGAGTAGGCTGGGATATTTTGACAAACTTGATGTGGCGGTGATCTTCTGCTACCCAAAACCGACATTCATTTTCAGTGCGAAGGTCAGAGGGGCTAGCTGTTGTTTCAGACATGTTCACACAAACACGTGCATACAATATACTGAGTGATGGTGAGAACTGTCCTAGACTCCTCTGTCATTTTTCCCCAACTCAAGGAATCTTTTGTGTGTGCCCTGCACCCCAAATCTCTTCCAGATCCAAGGAGGATCAACTGGTATCTATCTTGGCTTCCACTCAGCTACTTAAACCCTCCTCCGGCCACAACTCCCCTACCATCCGCATCTCTCTCCCTTGTGTCCATCAGAGGGACCTCCGCTTCCTGAACACTTCCAGAAAGTGTCAGTCATTCACACTGCCATGACGGCGGCCTAATGAAAATGTTTTTCACGTCTTGGGCACTCAGTTGCTGTACAGCTGGGCCATCTAATGAAGGTGTTGGCAGGTGCCACGTGATACCTGGCAGTCCAGGAAGACCTACTGTGTAGTCACCTGGCATTAATATGAAGCATTACTGTCAGCCCGACGCTCACAGATGTGACTGTTAGTGTGCATGTAATCAGACACAAGATCATTCATAGGCTTGCATACGTACAAAAATGTGCAGACATCAAGAGGTAGAGGTTTGCAACTACCCACACACACGAACTCATGTGTGTACAAAAATGATATGCATGCGCTCACATACACAGAAATTAACGCATTGAGTTTGCCAGTCAGCAAAAACAGGTGTGGAGTCCCATCTGTGTGTGTGTCTGGTTTGTTTCCATGTAGCTCAAACCAGGGTGATTGGCTCTACAGCAGCGCTTAGGTCCGAGCCTGGCTGGAGATTTAAATGTACCAGTCAAAGCTAACCTTTCCCCAGTCAGAGGACAATATAGAAGAGCTCTGCTCAGTCCACCACACAGCATGTCAATATACTGCTCACCTTTTCCACCTCGACCACCGTCCGTGGAATCCACTGGGATGTAGACCTCTTTGACGGCCAGTCTTGACCCCCTCCCTTCTAATGGTCTCCAGAGATCCATTTGGCAAGATCTTGCTGGGACACCCTGGTTCTTGGTAATTTTAGTTCTCTGATCCCACCAGAAGTGGTTTGTTGGGGGGGGTAGTGTTTGATGGCGTGGGCGGACCTTAGCAGTTGCCCCCTGAATACCTCTTGTAGCCTCTTGGTGTGGATCTTTTTCCAGGTCCTTCTATCTCTCTTTCTCCCTGGTCACTTGGTCACACGTTCAGTTGATCCCGGGAGGCACTGTGTCCTGAACCACCCGGTGCAGACTGAAGACTATTTGAAAAAACAAATTGCCAACTGCTAAGCATCACTTGCGGAAGGTCATGTTTGTCGCCAACTCGGCGTGGAGTAAGTTATTTTACTACTCTCACTGGCCAGAAACCCAAGAGGTCTTTTTCAGTCCATTCTCTTTTTAGCATTGTTGCCGTGTAGCAATGGGGGGTGTCTTAATCTCTCGCCGCTTACAGGAGGCACAAGAAAAATCTTTGAAAAGTAGTTTTCTCTGTGCTTTAACATGCCACAAATGCGCATATGCAGTGATGACGCCTGCGTGAATAACTGGATCAATGCTTTAATGCAGACAGACACTCCAGATATTTACTCCAATGGAATGGAAAAGCATAAATGATAGGGTAAGGCATCCAACACAGAGGACACGGGTTGTTTATGAGGAGTGTAAGCTTGTGTGGTCTTATCACGCCGAGCCTCTCTGGACTCAACTAGAGCTGATTCAGTTGCCGTGCCAGGTATCAGATCTGCTGCAAAAAGGCCTCGCACTGGTCTAGTT
This sequence comes from Lissotriton helveticus, assembly GCF_964261635.1. Lineage (NCBI taxonomy): Eukaryota > Metazoa > Chordata > Amphibia > Caudata > Salamandridae > Lissotriton > Lissotriton helveticus. Next base: position 169,409,194 of record NC_136057.1, read on the forward strand.
GTCCATAGCTGGAATCAGACCATCTGAGTTTAGTTACACAAGGGTGCATCGTTGGTGCTTTAGTGCCCTTCTCTTGGTTACCAAGGGTGCCCATGTCATAAGTGGGCCAATCCGAGCCTTGTGATTAGCTTGAGGGACAATTCCTAGAAGCAAATTTGGGATCATTTGTACTATAGCAGAACACTGGTCCATAGCTTGCGAACAACCTGGAGGGCAGCTGTTGAACCACTTACCTTGCCGCAGTTGTTGCTGTGTGTGTAAGTCCCTGCCATGAGTGGATAGTGTGTGAGGATATGGCCTATCATAGAGATATGTCAAGTATTTTTGGCTGTCTGGAAAAGATTTTAAATACTTAATGTGTTCTTTGTGAGCACAGAGTATGGTATGTCCTACTCCCTTCCTGTCATCACTGAGAGAGCTGCAGTATCCCTTCCAGTTGGGTGTGTGGACTGTACCTGAGGTAGGTTGCACACAGAAAAGGGTTCTATAAATATCTCACCAGAAATTTGGATGGATCTGATGTCTCTTAGAGGATTTTCTGTTACCTGTACACCTCTCTGAGACAGCCTCTGTCTCTGAGGATGCCTTGAATTCAACTCTGGGCATCCAATAACATCTGTCCTCCTTTGAAGGCATCTATCACCCTACATTCGTTGTCAGTGTTCATCAATCAGTCGCCGGGGCACCTTGTATCCAGCATTAGATATTTATCGACATCGGTCCATCTCTGAAGGAAACCACCAACCAACATTTGGAGGCTGAGAACATCAGTCAATATCTGTTGAGAAATTATGCCCAACATACGGTGCATTAACACACACTCCTCCTCCCTCCTCAGAGGGTACCTGTTAAACTGTTTTGGATGTTGCGAACATCTGTCTGCTGAAGGCAATGTGTAGCCAACATTGAGTGTCTATGAACATCTGTCTGGTATTGAGGACACGTCACCTGTCGTGGAGCTCTGCAACCATCTCGCCACCCATGAGACTGTCTGGGACCCCGTGTGGTGTTGGAAAGTAGGCTCCAGCCGACATGCCTCCATGTGCAAGGATAGTTTCTAACATCTTCTTCCTCTTGTCTCCCTATTTTGTACAGGTGCCTTGCAGATCGAAAACAGCGAAGAGTCGGACCAGGGGAAGTACGAGTGCGTGGCCACCAACAGTGCCGGGACTCGCTACTCGGCGCCAGCGAACCTATATGTGCGAGGTAAGCATGTTCCCACCTGGACCCTTGGTGCCCAGCAGTGTGCTCCTCACCTGCATGTAGGCCCTGGTTACCCCATTAAGGTATCTGCATGCTCAAGTCAATAGAAGCCTGGTAGTTGTGATGTTGTGTTTCCTTGCTGTCCTCACTTCCTGTGACGTAGCCATATTTAGATTCTGAACCTGAATCTTACCACTTCTTCTGGTCTGAGACCAGGTTGTACTCCCAGGCCGTCGCATGACCCCTTCAAAACGCGCCTGTGGTTGTTTTTCATGGAATGTTTTTTTGGAATTACACTGACTTTTTTTCTTAGGTTCCAGCGCAAGCTGTGTCGATCCCACTCAGCTAAATACTCTCCTAAATCTGTGTATTTTTTATGATAAGTCCAGATTTGTCCTCGGCATTCAGATCACAGCAGTTTTTTATATAATACAACTTTACCATGTGAGGGCGTCTTTGTAATTGGAGCTCCCGGTTTCATGGTATTATTTTTTTTAACATTTCCATCTGTATTTATCCATATTTCTTTTTTGCTAATTTTCCCTATATTCAGGGCCGGACTGGCCATAGCGGGCACTGGGCGTTTCCCCGGTAGGCCGCTAGGATGGGGGCCGGTTTTGAGCCCCTGGTGGGCCATTTTTTTGTTACCAGGGGTCAGGGCCGACTGAGAACCAAAACCAGCCCTGGCAAAGTGTTCGGCCGGCCCCCAGGGGGTGTGACCGAGCTCTTTGGCGGGGCCGGTTTTCGGCCAATTTTGTTACAGGGCCGCTTTTGCAGCTATGCTGCAAAAATGGCCCTGTAACAAAAGCGGCCCCCAGGGCCCAAAACCGGCCCCCACCCTTGCGGCGCACCGGGGGATTGCCCGGTGCCCCTAACGGCCAGTCCGGGCCTGCCAGGGGTTGGCAATATCGACCCCCTGTAACAAAATCGGCCGAAACCGGCCCTCGCAAACTGCTCGGCTGCACTCCCCCTCGTCCCAGGGGGGTGGCTGAGCAGTTTGCCAGGGCCGGTTTCTGTTCCCAGTCAGACCCTGCCTATATTTATTTTGGGTTTTTTGTAAAAAAATGAAGCTGAAACTGGTATATTCCCAAATGTATTTATCCAATAAATATGCACTCATCCTTGAATGCCTGCCAGGTTTCAGTGATATGAACACTCGCAGAAGAAAGTCAATGCACTTATATGAAAATATGCAAATTGCAGTATCAATCTTGTGCATATTTACTGCTGTTTAAGCCTCTTTATAAAATTCCTTTCTTTTTAACCCTCTTATCTATCAATCCACACAGCTATTTGCCTGTTAGTCATGGAAGGGAGTATTTGGAATCACTCAAAAAGCACCCGATTTCAGTTTTTGTCCACATTTAAAAGTAAATGCAGACAAGAAAATAAATGTTGTATGTCTGTATTTCAGTAAAAAGGGAGAACAGGGACCATTAGTTGTAATCCACCTAAGAAGCCGACATTTGACCCGAAAAGGGAGGAACCAGGGTATCGGGATGTTTCTACCATGACAATGGACCTGATTCAGACAGGAGACTCCTGATTTTTGAAGCCTAAAGTGGCTTTTTTTTTTTTTAAACCTGTCTCCCTTTTGAAATTGCCTCTTCTTCACTAGAAGTCAGTGGGAGAAATACGTTTTCCCAATTATTATTTTTTTAATCTCCCACTTTCCTCTCCTAGAATGTTTGCATGTGTGCGCCGCGGGTTACCAACCCTCAGCCTGTTGAACCCAGTCTCCAGCTTGGTTTTTTCCTTGTTGCTGTGGTTAATCCCCAGTGTAGGGCAGACCACTTCACTTCACACTGCTGCAGCTTGAGGCAGTTCCAGTCATTCACCATGCCTGATGAAAGGTCATCACCCTAGGGGATTTACCTGACTCTCCCTGGCACCGGACTCTTCCCCCCCCCCCCCCCCCAATCCAGTCTCACCTGAGGATCCCTGGCTCCAGAACCTTCCCCGGGTCTTACCTGATTCTCCCTGGATCCTAAACATCCCCTCCCCCCAGTCTTATTTGAGGATCCCTGGCTCCATAGCCCCCTCCCCCAGACTTATCTGATGATCCCTGGCTCCAGAACCTTCCCACTGGTCTCACCTGATGATCACTGGCTCCAGAGACCCCCTTTGACCAGTCTTACTTCATAATCCCTGGTTGTAGAGCCTCTCCCATTGGTCTCACCTGATAATCCCTGGTTTCAGAGCCTCTCCCATCAGTCTCGCCTGATAATCCCGGGTTCTAGAGCGCCTCCCACCGGTCTCATCTGATGATCCCGGGCTCCAGCGTCCTCCCTTCCCCAATCTTGCCTGATGCTCCCAGGCTCCAGACCCCTCACTTCTTGTCTCACATGATGCTCCCTGGCACCAGAGCCCCTCCCTACTGGTCCCACCTGCTGATCTCTGGCTCTACAGCCTCTACCACCGGTCTCACCTGATGCTCCTGTACTTCAGACCCCACCATTCCTACCTGATGATCCCAGGCTCCAGAGCCCCCCCGTTGACCAGTCTAACCTGATGGTCCCTGCTCCAGAGCCTCCCGTTGTCTGGTCTTACCTGATGCTGCCTGGCTCCAGAGCCTCCCGTTGTCTGGTCTTACCTGATGCTGCCTGGCTCCAGAGCCTCCCGTTGTCTGGTCTTACCTGATGCTGCCTGGCTCCAGAGCCTCCCGTTGTCTGGTCTTACCTGATGCTGCCTGGCTCCAGAGCCCCCCCCCAATTGGTCTTACCTGTTGATTTCTGGCTCCATGAATCTCAACTAAGCCGTTTGCTTCATCTGTTCTTACCGCTGTTTCACGCTTAATTTGAAAATTAGACGCATCAAATTGGATGTCTGTGAAATTTGGCAAAGGGCTCTGCTCTTGATGGAACAAAAAGCCCAGTTGTTGAGTCTTGCGGGAGGTTGCTTCTTAGAAGGCAATGCATTCATACATTGTTCCTGCTTTGTTTTGTATTTGCAAGGTGGCTCAAGTTCCTCAAGGCCTTTTATAATGTATAAAGCAGCCGGCGCCACAGAAAACCCCTACAGTGGAGACGCGTAAGCCTGCAACATGGGCCTCTCGTTACACCTTCACCCAGCTTTTATTGAGGGTTGGTGGCTGGCCGGTTTGGCACGGCTCCTTTTCTGCAGGCTTCTATAATTCTGTTGCACCTTTCGGGACACTGCTTGTGTGTTTACTCGCTAACAGGCGAGCAATGCTGTAAGGTATGGAGGTGAGCAGATGGACCATTTCCACATCACTGTATACTGTCAGGGTCTGTCAGTGAATGTCCAATAGCTGTTCCATGTGAGTACCTGTGGACCCATCAGTCTTCGCCCATTCTGAGTAAATCTTGCTGCCACCTCTCATCTTCCAGTCTGGCATGGCCCAGGGCACTGACATGACATCAATGTTACAAGGCTCTTTTGCTGAGGTCCTCCTTTTATGGGAGATGAAATTCTGTAGGTGGTACGAGGTGAGCTGGACTTCATTGGACATTCATGGTCGCAGCTTCCTACGGTAAGCGTCCCCTCCCCGCTCCTGTTCTCAGGAAGGCGCGAGATGCCCTTGTTTCCCAAAGTGACATGTCGCATCAGCCCTATCTCTGTTCACTTGTGCGCGCGGTGACAGGTCCTGCTCGCCTACAGAGCAGATATGTGACAGTGATAAAGTGTGAGCGATAAGAGAAATGGAAATGGCGTCTTGAAGGAGAAGGGACTTTGCTCTTCAGGCGCGTCAGCATTTCTTGTAGGTTGAGCGGCACGGGGGCGAAACTGCGGCTATCTCATTTTCCTCCTCCACGACTGGGAACCCCAGGCCCATGGCCATAGGAGCCACGAAGCACTGCAACCCTGCCACTCTACAAAATGGGATGGTCTCTGTTCAAAGGAAATAGAAGAGGTGCTGCCTGAACAAGAAGCACCAGATGGCCTACCGGTAACGACAGCGATCAGTTGACAGTTCCGCGCTCGTCTTCGCTTGCAGCTCGCTGTGTGAGCAGAAATACAATGTTTCAAGTTGGCCCAGCGGATATGATGCACAGGAGAGGGTGCGCTGTCAGACGCGTAGCCAGAGGGGACATCTTTAGCTGCCACCGCTCACCTCTAGAGGACATCTCTTCATTGGGCACCTGTTTCAGGAGCAGACCTCGCCTGCATGGGGTGAGCCCCCGCTGAGTGAGTGAATATAGAGTGAGCCAGCTCTTTAGTCCAGGGGTTCCAACCTTTTTTATGCCCCACACCCCTAGAGGATGTCTGATTAATGTTCTCACCCCCTACAAAAGTAATATCATATTCCTTATTATGCATACAGTACATACCTTCCCTCTTTGTCGCTTCCCCTGAAACGCTATCTCGCACCCCAGGTAGGGAACCCCTGCTCTATTCTCAGTGGTCCAGCAGGACCCTTCGAAGCAAGCTCCTTGCAGCCTCTGACACAGGAACAGAAAGTAAACTGGGTTCTCGGCGCCATGTTTACCGTCTGTGGTGTCCACACTGGTAACCGTCACCCCAACCCCTTAGCAGGAAATGGAAGGCTGTGCGGGGTTCACAATGGGGCAGTGGATCTAATCTGGGATGTCATAGGGGGGAGGGGGAGGGATTAACAGATGTGTGAAATCACTTCCGCTACCCCTGGCATCTCGCGAGTCGACTTCCATGACGCTTCAGACTTCACTTCACGGCCTTTGGGTTTAATACGCTTTCTGTCTGTACTCTGTGGTGCCATCTTATGTGATGAGAAAGAGTTAAACATTTCTCACGTTTGTGGCTGTCGTCTTTCCAATATGTCAGTATGAGAAAACACCCTTTGTTTTGCCTCGTGTGCCACTGGAGATTACCAAAAACAAGGCTGGTAATGTCTATCTCCCTCTGTGCCACAAGCACGCGCGTCTACTGATGACCTTGAAAATATGGAGAGGATAGAATGCTGGGAGCGCAGTGGCGGCTGCACTTGCACCAGTGTGCTGTACTTGTTTGACGCAATTCACCGGGTAACACCAAAGAGAGGCGTAAGTAGTGTGCCCTTGGCTCTAGTGCAAGCAGGGAACATAGGCCCCTTGTCGCCAGTTGGATAGTTCAATACAGCCATAGCTAGGGTGCCGATGGCTCCGAACACCCATGGACCCTGGTGTGACTGCACCACCTGCACTATTGATAGCCACTTCCCTGTCCTCTGAAACCAAGAAGCTGGTTAGTGATGGAGCGAGGCCATCTGTGAGCCCAAACTGTGATGTCAGGCACTGAAGATGGCTGCGTCGAAGGCCACATGCCCCGGCCAGCCCTGAGGAGGTGGTGTAGCATACATGTGGCTGAAAGGAGTGACAAGAGGCCTAGGGAGGTGCTTGGCTTCACCGATGGTGAAAGGAGGTATCACCATTGAAGCAGCATCTACTGCTGTATATCTGGGAAGTGATGGAGTGAACATGGATTAATTTCTAAGGGCCAGTGTCCCGCGCTCTATAGACCTCTGCAGTCTGTATTCTAGAACTGGACACCGTGTGCTTAGAACAGAGGGCTTCATAACGCTATACAGCGCTGCTAGGTTTGTTACTTCCATCGCATCCATTCCGAGTTGTGATAAGTAGCAGGCAGGCAATATGAAAACAGTTGTTGTTCTGTTAGTAATTCGCTGTATTTATTTCTATATATGTATACATAGCCCAGTGTAGGCAGAGGTCTCGCCAAGATGCTTAGGTGGTAACTTCAGTATTTTACAGACTTGCACCACAGCGTATTGAAGATTCTTAAGGCAACACCACACAAGGGTTATACTTGCACAAATCGAGGGAAAAAGAGTCCATGGCACTATCTCATCTCTAACAAACACACAACACTTACTCAACAAAAAAATAGATGGTTGGGGTTTTGGGACCGAATTCCGACCACCTTGGACTTGTACATGGACAACTTTTAAGGCTTCAGTAAACAATGATATTTTGAGACCAACTGCTAGATGGCAGGATGATGCAAGGCACAGCAATCTACACTAGTTTGATAATTCACAAATATTGTTGCAGGCAAGTAACTTCTCTCCTAAATCCTAGCACTGGATTGGATCAGACTTTGGGATGTACAGGAAACACATCCCCATGCCATGATAACTTGAACAGGAGAACTGAACATGTATGATTCGAGATACCTTCCCTCCCCATCATTGGCTGAGATTGAAACAGCCAATGAGAGGCTGAGACTCAAGAGATGCTCTCAAGTTCTGAAGTGCATTCATCCGGTTTTTGAGTATCCACCGCAGTGAGTTGGGATCAGCCGGTGCGATGTTTCTCTTTAGAAAACTGTGGTTTGGTGGCCATATTGAAAGCATCACATCTACCAGTGTCCAGATCAAGGCTTGGAGGCAGCTTAGGTGGCAACTTCCTTCTTTTCATGTCTTTGCCCTTTAAAACCAGGGCCCTGTGCACTCTCTCGATGGAGCTTAAAGTGCAGGGAGGAGGGCGGATAACTCGTGGTGCCATTGCTTGAAGTGCATGCACAGAAGCTGCATTTATGTGTACGCCCAGGTATTGTCGCATATGTAGTGTACATTGGATCCCCTATATTACAAGCCTACCCCTGTACACTGCTCAGACTCCACTCTGCTCTCTTATTACACCCCCTTCGCTGTATGCACAGACATATCTTTCCCCTATGCCACTTACTACAGACTCCTTGTGTTACCAACCCTCCCCCATGTGCTGTGACCCTCTTCGATCCTTCTGTCCATCCGACTCACCCTCGTCATCCTCCGTTGCTGAGGCTTTCATCTTCTTCGCCTGTTGCAGACGCGGACTCTCGTCTATCTGTTCCAATCACTCCCATTGCTGACTGTTCTAGCATGGTCTGTTCCTGTCCACTCTATGCTGACTGTTACTAACTCTCTCCCACGTGTGCTGCCCCTTTGAATTCAGCTCTCTGTTACAGACTCTTCTGCACTGTTGCCTAAAAATTCTCCATCTTGGCCTTGTTCTGTTGCTGACTCTGTTTCTGTCCTGTATATTGCAGGTTCTCTCCTCCCCGCCCTCTGTTCTGCTGTCGCTGACTCTGGTCTCTGTCCTGTATGTTGCAGGTTCTCTCCTCCCCGCCCTCTGTTCTGCTGTCGCTGACTCTGGTCTCTGTCCTGTATGTTGCAGGTTCTCTCCTCCCCGCCCTCTGTTCTGCTGTCGCTGACTCTGGTCTCTGTCCTGTATGTTGCAGGTTCTCTCCTCCGCGCCCTCTGTTCTGCTGTCGCTGACTCTGGTCTCTGTCCTGTATGTTGCAGGTTCTCTCCTCCGCGCCCTCTGTTCTGCTGTCGCTGACTCTGGTCTCTGTCCTGTATGTTGCAGGTTCTCTCCTCGGCGCCCTCTGTTCTGATGTCGCTGACTCTGGTCTCTGTCCTGTATGTTGCAGGTTCTCTCCTCCGCGCCCTCTGTTCTGCTGTCGCTGACTCTGGTCTCTGTCCTGTATGTTGCAGGTTCTCTCCTCCCCGCCCTCTATTCTGCTGTCGCTGACTCTGGTCTCTGTCCTGTATGTTGCAGGTTCTCTCCTCCCCGCCCTCTGTTCTGCTGTCGCTGACTCTGGTCTCTGTCCTGTATGTTGCAGGTTCTCTCCTCCCCGCCCTCTATTCTGCTGTCGCTGACTCTGGTCTCTGTCCTGTATGTTGCAGGTTCTCTCCTCCCCGCCCTCTGTTCTGCTGTCGCTGACTCTGGTCTCTGTCCTGTATGTTGCAGGTTCTCTCCTCCCCGCCCTCTGTTCTGCTGTCGCTGACTCCGGTCTCTGTCCTGTATGTTGCAGGTTCTCTCCTCCCCGCCCTCTGTTCTGCTGTCGCTGACTCCGGTCTCTGTCCTGTATGTTGCAGGTTCTCTCCTCCCCGCCCTCTGTTCTGCTGTTGCTGACTCCGGTCTCTGTCCTGTATGTTGCAGGTTCTCTCCTCCCCGCCCTCTGTTCTGCTGTCGCTGACTCCGCTCTCTGTCCTGTATGTTGCAGGTTCTCTCCTCCCCGCCCTCTGTTCTGCTGTCGCTGACTCTGGTCTCTGTCCTGTATGTTGCAGGTTCTCTCCTCTGCGCCCTCTGTTCTGCTGTCGCTGACTCTGGTCTCTGTCCTGTATGTTGCAGGTTCTCTCCTCCGCGCCCTCTGTTCTGCTGTCGCTGACTCTGGTCTCTGTCCTGTATGTTGCAGGTTCTCTCCTCCGCGCCCTCTGTTCTGCTGTCGCTGACTCTGGTCTCTGTCCTGTATGTTGCAGGTTCTCTCCTAGGCGCCCTCTGTTCTGCTGTCGCTGACTCTGGTCTCTGTCCTGTATGTTGCAGGTTCTCTCCTCCCCGCCCTCTGTTCTGCTGTCGCTGACTCTGGTCTCTGTCCTGTATGTTGCAGGTTCTCTCCTCCCCGCCCTCTGTTCTGCTGTCGCTGACTCTGGTCTCTGTCCTGTATGTTGCAGGTTCTCTCCTCCGCGCCCTCTGTTCTGCTGTTGCTGACTCCGGTCTCTGTCCTGTATGTTGCAGGTTCTCTCCTCCCCACCCTCTGTTCTGCTGTCGCTGACTCCGGTCTCTGTCCTGTATGTTGCAGGTTCTCTCCTCCCCACCCTCTGTTCTGCTGTCGCTGACTCCGGTCTCTGTCCTGTATGTTGCAGGTTCTCTCCTCCGCGCCCTCTGTTCTGCTGTCGCTGACTCTGGTCTCTGTCCTGCATGTTGCAGGTTCTCTCCTCCGCGCCCTCTGTTCTGCTGTCGCTGACTCTGGTCTCTGTCCTGTATGTTGCAGGTTCTCTCCTCCCCGCCCTCTGTTCTGCTGTCGCTGACTCTGGTCTCTGTCCTGTATGTTGCAGGTTCTCTCCTCCCCGCCCTCTGTTCTGCTGTCGCTGACTCCGGTCTCTGTCCTGTATGTTGCAGGTTCTCTCCTCCCCACCCTCTGTCCTGCTGTCGCTTACTCTGGTCTCTGTCCTGTATGTTGCAGGTTCTCTCCTACCCGCCCTCTGTTCTGCTGTCGCTGACTCCGGTCTCTGTCCTGTATGTTGCAGGTTCTCTCCTCCCGCCCTCTATTCTGCTGTCGCTGACTCTGGTCTCTGTCCTGTATGTTGCAGGTTCTCTCCTCCCCGCCCTCTGTTCTGCTGTCGCTGACTCTGGTCTCTGTCCTGTATGTTGCAGGTTCTCTCCTCCGCGCCCTCTGTTCTGCTGTCGCTGACTCTGGTCTCTGTCCTGTATGTTGCAGGTTCTCTCCTCCGCGCCCTCTGTTCTGCTATCGCTGACTCTGGTCTCTGTCCTGTATGTTGCTCCATTGCTGACTCTGCCCTGTGCATTGCATGCCACTGACTCTCCACTATGCACAGCCCCTCCCTCATGCATTATGCAGGGTGATCCCACTAGGCTCGCCCCTGTGTTCTCAGATGATTGTGAAGTGCTGCTGAGTTCATCCCCCTTTCCTTCAGACTCACTTGATACCCCAAGCAGCGGAAGACGCACCAGGACCTAGCTTGCATGCGCATCAACTATAGAAGTTGTGTGCACAACAAGGCCTGCTCCGTATATGCACATATGTACCCTCTACCAATCTATGTGGGCACCGTAAGGTGTACCCAAGCCTCAGCTGGCGAGCTTCCAGCACCTAGAAGAAATATATAGTTCAAAAATCCCAGGCCCCAAAACCCCACCTCCCAAAAAATCTAGGACTCCACTCTAAAGAAGTCACAGACACGGTTGCGGAACCAGATATCCAAGCTCCGTGGTGAGTACAGAGGCGGGGGAGACCAGCATTCACTGGTGTCCAAGAACCAGTGAGGGTTCCATGTGGTTCTTCTCTGTTCAATAGAGACAGATGGAGTGGGCAAGGCATCGCCAGGAGTGTCCAGTTCTGAGCCAGCGCTGGTGTCCCCACTGATCTGAAGACACCCGCTGACGACAATGGCCTCACCAGTCCCCACCGGAAACTTGATTTTGGGCTTAGGGTTTTAGGCATAACTTTGAGTAATAGTATCTTCAAAAACTGTATCAACTAGAAAGATGGTTCCTGAATGAGTGCACACTCTTGGGCCACCACTCAGGCAAACCCAGGGGATATTAACATGAAACAACTGCTGGTTTTTCTGTGGCCAGAGAAGAGGGTCACATGGACACGGCAAGGCACAGGTGGGGCGGAGGATACAGGATCACCAGCTTGTCAAAGGCCAACAGCCTCTGCACTCATTCTCCTCCTGGCCAGCTGGGCTGCTGCAATCTTGTGGCTACTGTGTGACCTCAGTCTTCCGAAGTGGCCTCTACTATGATTTTTCAGCCGCATGGGCCTAACGTGGTTCAGGTGGGCTCCTCCTAGCGGATGCAATCTGAGTTCTTTTGCAGAGACCTAAGCACTAAATGATGTTAAATTAACTACGAATGGAACCATCAAAGGATTATCATGCCCACTTCCTGATGCTCGTTGTAAATCGCCTTTGCAAAAGACGGGTACTTGTTACATTTCAGAATCAGAATCATCTTTATTTCGATAGTTAAAAACTATCATAAAAAGTACATACACAAAACATATAAAATCTGATTCAGCATATACAATTTCAGTAAAAACCAATTTGGTTAAAACTAATCACAGTAAAAAATTGTAGAAAAGAAGAAGAATACGAATTACAGAGATTGAAAAAAGATAGTCCAGGGGGCCTATGTCAATTAAAAAACATTAATTCAATCGTAGTTTTAGCCCCATTGAGTTCAATCCCTCGTATTCCTCAATTTAACAGCAATCTTCAGGAAACTGATAATACAACAGAGAGTCCTTGTGTCCATAGCTTTTTGGAGGAATAACAGAGCAGTTTTGGCTTGGGAGATTTTCGCCTCCTTTAAAATATTTACAAGAAATCCTCTGCGGGGTAAACTATAAAAAGGACATAATAATACAAAATGAAGGGTGTCCTGCGGAGACCTATTGTCGCAGCCGCAGGCACCCTTCTGCTCAATTGTTCGGGTAAAACCCGATGGGTAAGCGAGGATATTTGGCAACAAATTGAGCCTAAAACGGGAAATTAAAAATCTCTCTTGCTGATTGTGCATTAAAAACAAATAGGGTTCCATACCCCTCTCATTACAGACAAGAGAGTAGGCTAAAACTGATTTTTTAGCAGAGTTTTCTTGTATTCTGGCCTGTTCGTATTTATCATATAACTGCTTTTCGATCTTAGACCTGCAAGAGCTATTAATTTTAGTGGGGTCTGAAAAAACCCATTCTAACCCGATGGATTTTAAGGCATCACTAACATATTTGAGCCAATCAATTAGCAACCACCCATCTCTCTTTAGACAGTCTGTGATGATCAATCTAGAAAGACCTGCATTCGGGTTTTGCCAAATCCGGAGCCAAGACAGGATAGGTTTGAGCTTAATCAGATCAGCTATAAACTGAATTCCCAGTTCCTTATGTGTGATGAAAGCAGGAACGCTATGTGGCAATCTTAACAGTTTTTTTAAGAACTTGTCTTCCTCCACTTGGAGTAAGTGAGCATCCCTAAAACCCCACACCTCCGCCCCATACGTGGCCTTTGAAATACTAACTGCTCTATATAGTGTTACGACTTGTTCCGGAGACCAACGTCCCATCCTGCAGGCAAAATTAAGGATTGAGCCATTTGCCGCAACCAGCTTCCTCGACCTTTCCTCCAATAGTTGATTAAACCCCAATTGACCATCAAAGAGTACACCCAGGTAGGAAAAGGAGTTTACAAAATCAAACACATGTGCTCCTAGTGAGAAAAAACTTTTTCAGGGGCTTTTTCCCTGCCACCATGATAAAAGATTTACTGAGATTCACGGAGAGATCCAAACTCTCCATGAAGCTACCGAACCCCTCAATGAGGCACTGCAGACCGACCGCAGTTCTAGCAAGCAGGACGGCGTCATCCGCGTACAAAAGCACAGGTATCTGACGCCGTCCTGCTCTCGGGCAGTCCGTTCCCAGAGTCAGCAGTGCACTCTCCAGTCCATTAATGTAGAGGGAAAATAAAAAGGGAGCCAGGATACACCCCTGCCTCACCCCGCTAGAGCACGGGAAGGGATCAGTACTCACCCCTCCCGCGCTGTAGCGGACCTTGGCCGTGGTGTTCCAATGAAGCTCCCTTAAGATGTCAATCAAGTCTGATTCCATCCCGAACTCCTGCATCAGAGCCCACAGTTTAGATCTGTTCACATTATCAAAGGCTGCTGCTAGGTCCATGAACCCCATAAACAGGGTACCATTTTCGCTTTTAGTGTATTTAGCAGCCAGCAAGTATAGATTAAGACATTGGTCACTCGTTGACCTACCCGTTCTAAATCCATATTGAGTCTCCACCAGGGTGTTGTGGAGATCAGTCCACTCAGATAGCCGGTTTACTTGTTACATTTAATTATCATCGTGAATCTCTAAACAATGGTTTATCCACACAACGTGAACTCAATTGTATGCAATCCAACTAATTGCTTGATCTCCTATTTAGGGGCTCCTTCATTGATTTAGATATTTCAAGTGTACTTGGCCATGATGAAGCACCGCGCTAAATGGAATTGTCACGAAACATGTTGGCTTTTGAAATTTGTGGTAAACGTTTTAAATATTTTGATTATTTACTACTTGTTTGTACTATAAACTGCATTGTGTCTTACCGCTTACATATTACATGGCTACATTACCTAACGGAACATGCTTATTTTTTGAACCTGCATGGGACAGAGCTGTGGCCCATGGTGGGGTTAGATCTGGTAACCTGTGGGTTGTTCACAGGTTTCCACAGATTGTGTAACCAAGTGAGCCAGTGATCCCTCTGTTCAGGGTTTGTTTCAAATGTTTTCTGCCACATCTCTGGAGGTGTCCAGTGGTCCAGCATAGGCTCTGAGCCAGGGGTCTGCCCTGCCAAATGAAAGCAAAGTTCAAAACCTCTCTGCAGTACAATCTCTTTGCTACTAACCCTGTGCTGTTTCCTTCTGCAGGACAGAGTGTCGCAGCGGGCTGGTCCACACGCCAGCGTCCCCTCTTCCTTATTTTCTGCCCCTTTTCAGTTTTACTTCCCATGTGTATTGGTAGCCATGTTGTGGTGATGGTGCTTTCTCCCTGCGGCTCACGGTGTGGGGTGGGCAGGATGTGCTGTGGTTCTTCTCTCTCGTGCCCAGGTGTACTGTGTTCTGGAGCCTTAGAAGTGAGCTGGGGTGGGCCATGCCAGAACCAACATCGAAGTCTTCATTTCCACCAAGACATTTCCTCCACATTCTGACAAGGCTATTGTATATGCTTAATGCTTTCTGTTGTCTGCGTGTGGAGTTTAAGTTGTGTTAGCTGGCTGGAATGTGTCCGATGGAGCCGTACAGATGTGAGCATCTACATTATTAAGGTACAGATGTGGTGCGAGTCCAGGTGTTTGATGCAGGTGTGGAATGGGACAATCGCTACAGTGTGCGTCCAGTGGTATAATGTATGCAATGTGGGCTGTGTCTTGTAGTGAGGTCATGTCTGGTGGTCTGGTGAGTGCAGTGCATGTTCAGCTGTGTGTTACACGTATGGAGTATGTCCAGCAGGGTGGTATCAGTGCAGAGCGTGCCAAGAAGCACGGCATGGGTGATTATCATGTTGAAGCATGACCTAGTTAAGGAGTGCATTGTGCGTGAGCAGCATGTCGAGAAGCACAGCATGGGGGAGCAACATGGTGGGGTGTGGTAAAGGTGAGCAACATGTTAAGAAGCAATGCATGGGTCACCAGTGTGTCGAGTGTGGTACGTGTGAGCAGGGAGTCAAGAAGTGTGTGTCTAGAGGTTGTCGCTGTGGTGTTTTGGTGACTGGGAGGGTGACCTTACTTGTGCAATGTCTGTCGCTGGCTGTTCCTCTTATCTCTTCGGAGTCTGAACATGGTGAGGCTGTGGTTTTCTGGGTGGCAGCTCTTGATCTGAATTTCTATGTTGATGTCCATTTGTTGTGTTTGTAGTTTGCAATAAGTGTGCAAAGCTGTAGGCTCATGACTGCATTCCTGCTTTCGCTGTCTCTCCGTGGCGTGTGCTGACAGATGAAGCTTGGTCTGTTTTTACTCTCTCTGTGTTTTTCCTTGTCTTTTTTTATTCCCTCCTCATCTTCATCGCACTCCACCATCAAACCAAATCTCATCTCTCAGATCAGCGAGAAGGTTGGTCCCTTTCACTACTTATCCCTCTACCCCGCCACCCTCGATGGAGCATTCCCTAGTAGGGAGAGTAGATGGTGGTCCATTGGTCCTGGACCCACCACAAGACGTGGCCTGAAACCTGCTTGCTCAGCTGTGCCGCAATGTCGCCGACGCACGCGGTGGGGGGATGTTATCCATGCATGCTCGCTGCCTGATGGGGACGTTGCATTAAACACTTGTTAACTCTGCATGAACATTGCATCCTGAGTGCTGTTTGCTAACCCCGCATGCTGCGCGACACTTCTCATGAACCCACCATCTGTACAAGACCAGCAGAAAATGTCTGCCAGCACCGCCCGCTCCCGCAGGAAATCAATAGTGGTAGCTGGAGACTTTGATCATATGAAATGGCCTTCCCTCCGCGGAGAGGCGAAGCCTTTTGCTCTATTGCTTTGTTGTGCCTGTACTTTTCTTTATGTACGGTGTTCCAGGTCTCTTTCTTTATCAGAAAGGCTTGCTGTGTCTAGACACCATAACCCCAGAGGGGAAGAGTTTTCAACAGCAGCAAGCTGGCATGGAGCACCTTCTTTTTTTTTTTTTTACTTCTACCTCATCATTCTGCCTATTGCAGCTGAAAGATACTGCACTGAGAAGGCCAATGAGAACTTGCCTGGGTAGGCCTTCTAATGGCATGTAAGGGTTTGACCAAAGCTGCTTGGAGCTCTAGAGAGACAGTAGTGTCTCTGAACCCTTTAGTCGCCCCCATCTGTGAGAACAAGTCCTTCCTGGGTGCGCCATGTCTACCCCTCTGAGGAACATCCATCTGGCGCCAAGGTCAGATTTTCCATTCTTGGTCCAATGAATCTCTGTTCACATGGTATGTCTGTATTCTCTGCCCAACAACCCTCTGATTGGAAGGCTTTGATGTCTGTTCACCTCTTTCTCATGTGAAGTGTCTCCTTACTGCCCAATGTCTCTCTCTCCCTTTGATCAGTCCATTGATAGTTTTCCTGCACCCCATGGAAAATCCACCCTGTTTGCAACGCGTCACAGTACATGCATGTGATTGAAGTGCCGTCTTCTGTTTGAAGGGCTGTAGCCAAGAAGTGGGGTCCCTTTATTTCTTTAGAGTGGGCCACTCTCTCCTTAACTTGCTGTTTGATGATGGCTTTGTCCATTCTGCCCCTCTTTACTGAATTCTCTCGCCCTTCTTCCTGGTCGCCTCCATCTTGCTTCGTGATTACAAGGATTGCGGGGACCACCGGCTCTCCATCTCCTCTCCCGCTCCTAATGATATATTTTTTGGCGCGGCAGCAGAGAGTGAGGACGGATTATAGATCTCCCTTCCTCCTGTCGCTTTCGCTGGCGGTTAGTGCTCCACCGCTCTGTGCTTGAGCTGTATCCGCCATTATCGCTGCTTGTCAGCTCAAGTAATTAGACTTGAAAGTTACAGCTGAGGCATCCAGCACAAACCGCACAGCTTGGCTTCAGAAACGGGCTCTAACATGTCCGCCGTCGTGGCGACACGGGGAGCATAAATAGTGCCATGCGGTTTCCAGATGGGGAAGGCGGTAAATTTGTCTTTCTCCTCGGTTTGCATCTTGGCTGCTGCCGTCTTTCTAAGAATCCATCTAGCTTTTTTTTTTCCAAGGATTCCTCCTGGACTCTAGAGTGACCACAACTCCATCGAGGTTGCAAGTGACTACTTCGGTGCCAATGCCGCCCTGACCACCTGATGGGGGTGCAGAAGTTGCTTCAGATGAAACAAAACAGGTGGAGAGTAAGGTGGTCAGACTTGGACAGGTATACACACACGGTGTCGCAGACGTTCAGGTAACTCAAGTGAATCCCCAGCCGCCCATCCATAGCAGGGATGATAGTACGTGCCCACCTTTCTACCTCTGTCTCTCTTGAGGGGTGGCCCGACCTGCAGACTAAATCCTATAAAAGTGCCAATAAGAGCAGCGAAGAGTCTGCCTCATGTGAGATGTTGCTTCTGCAGAAACCCTCCTTACCTTTCAGAAGCGATAGCCTTGTCTGGACTACCTCTTGCTGCCCTCCAACCTTTTTTTAATGCCCTTTTCCAGGGGGACGCATTCAAATCTAGCTGCCCTTTACTGTGCCCTCAGTGTATGAGGACAGAGGCCTGTCATCTGCCCCCCACTCTTAGTCAACTTTAGCCCTAGAGCAGACGTGAATGCCACGGAATCGGGTGAAGACCCTTTCCAAGGTTTCGATTAATGTACACATTACATAGAACCCCCTTTTTCTGACGCCTTGCAGCAAACCACTGAGGGTCTTCCCTCCTACGCTTTAGTCCTCTTCTCCTTCTATTACAAGCCTGTAACTCCTGATTAATTGGGCATTGGAGACACACGGTACCCACTTCCTGGATGTCTGTTAGTTCCTCATGTTCTTCAATGACTACATACCCTACAGAAGTTGGGTTCTTTTGACTTCTACCCCCTCACAGATGGGCTGAGGTTGACCACCAGCAGCTTCCTCTTGCCTACAAGCCATTTTTGATTTTGAATGAACTCTCGACTGATCGCCCTAAGAATCTGCCTCCAATCTTTCCGATGAAGAATTGGCTCACAGTGGCTTGGATCTCCTGTGAAGACGGAAGTGACTTGTGGCCATGGCCTACCGCTCCCTCCGTTCACCTGCACCTCTGTGGCATTCACCCATACTCCAGGGCCGTGTATACCCCGCCAATTGCACGCAGCTTGCAGACTAACGTAGTTGAACCTCAGGAGCTCCTAGATGAGTAGCAATTCACCCACGAGTAGCCTTTGTGTGACTTTGTCCGTGTTAATGCCTTGTGCTTGCTCCTCGCTGGTCACCATTTACATAATATCACTTTCTGCGTTCTGTTCCCTCTTCCGAGTCTCAAGGTGCTACAGTAGTGACACGGGTGGCACCTTGGTTCTGGAACAAGGGAAGACCTTGAAGTCCATTCACCAGAGGTCCTTATTGGTAAGTGCACAGGGGACTGCACCCTCCTGGGAAAATCTACTTGTGTTGCTTTTCAAGAGCTGCCTCACTGCATCCTGAATCTCCTCGCTAGCATCTCATCCTGCATGATATCCCCATTTCCACAAAAGTGCCCCTGCATCCTTGAATGCGCACGCGCAGCGATCTCCCCGTATAGTCCATATACCCCCCACCCATCCTGCACTCACCCTTTCTCCTCGTTGAACATTGCACAGTTTGCCATCATGTCAAGCGTTGTTCAAAGTGACATTCAGTTGCAGCAGGCGCATGACAAGTGAATGTGGGGCGGCCGAGCGTGTCCATATGGGACCACTCCGCCGGAGTTCTCGCATGACTTGCCGTGGTCATTTAATTCAGGTGTGGAGCCTTTCCTGCCACTGAAGCAAGAATTGAATGTCCTCTTCTAACTTGGACATTCTCAGCACATTATCCAGTGGTTGCCCTCATGAAGTGTGTGCAGCCCTGTTACATTGGGCCTTGCTCACATACATGAGGGTAACCAAGGTGGGTAAGCTCACCATCATGTTGCACTCATCATCATTGTCATGGGGTGAAGGGTCAGTTTAGTTTTCGCAGGCTGCATAGAGGTGAGTGTTGGACATCTAGGGTGTGTTTTGGAGATCAGAGGCCACAACTGCTCGTCTCCCATGTATGTTGTCTTCACTAAAACATGGAACCATTATTGTGGAGTTCCCGTGTTGGGTACAAGTAAGGGCGGTGAGTCGGTGTGTCCTGGACACACACCATACCACATCACCTGTCCTTCATTATAGTCTTTTCTCAGTAGAATCATAACCGTTGATGGACAGGCGGTTGCAATATGAAACACACTACTAGCATGTCCCATGCCACCGTGTCCATGGGAACCCAGTTTCCCCTGAATACTGAGAGCGACAGCCATTTTCAAATTTGCCTTTTTGCTGCTGCCACTGGAGTGGAGCCTGCCACACGGCCAACTGCAATGATTTAAGGATTTAATTTCCCCACAAAGTGCTATTTTTTTCAGGACTGCAGGCTTCCTGCTCGGCACCAATTTCTTTTTGATCCATTTTCAATACAGTTTGTTTAGATTCTTTCTGTTTTTAAAAAATATATATATTCCCCATATCTGCGGCATTTCTAAGATTGACAGTTACAAGAAAACAATGTTGCCCTATGTTTTACGAGTTGTCAGACCTGAACGTTGGTTGGCTGTGTTCAGCCTGTCCTTTGATCTGGCTATAGGTTGGAGACTCCGGAAGACCTTTGCTGGAGAACCCGCTCCCTGGCAGAACCTGCTCCCTGTCAGGATTTCTAGTTTCATTGACTGGGACCTTGTTTCTCTCCTTGCTTCCAAGCCTATGCACTCTCTAGATGGGAAGGAATAGTTTTTTCTCATTTCTTGTCCACCTAACGAGGAATCCAGAGGGTACAACTTATGGAACAGGTGAACTTACCTAGCTGTCGGCACCTTCACTAGGGTGGCTAATTCTTAGTGGGCGATGGACCATGGCAGCTGCTGCATGTGGTCCAGACCCCAAGAGATGCTGACAGTGTTCAACAGACAACCAAGGTGAACCATTTCACTGAGCCTAGATGGACACTGAACATCCTGGACATCTGCTAGGATCGCTTTGGTCTTCAAAGTTGTCTTAGTATTGAGAACATCCCAAGTAAGAATTGCAGCAAAAGTCACATAGTTCCGGAGTAAGGCCAAGTAATACTTTTTTTAAATAACAGTACATACCCCATGTGGATAGAGAAGAGTTTCACAGCGGGGCTGTAGAAATTTGAAAGGCAATTGCTCTGCCTGCCTTCGCAGAAATATGGGGTAACCAGATCGTCGTTAGAAGACTAGAGTGATTGGGATGAGGTGTAGTGTTGAGATGGTGAGATAGAAGCACCCTGGCCATTGAATCTTTTGAGTGATGAAGGGCTCTGTTAACTTATGTTGCAAAAAGCTGGTGGCTGGCTACTAAGACAAACTAAATGGAGTCCTGATTCCCAGGACTAACTAAGTTACTGGTTACCTTGCAGATAGGCCTAGTATCATAGTCGGTGCTTGACTCAGGCAGGACTCGCTGATCCCCTGTGAGCAGGTACAAGAATGGAAAGAGCGAGAGTTGCCTCCTCTCATGTACTGTGGGTGATTAAAGAAGAAAGCTTCCTTAGCATGCGTAGCAAGTCATGGATGAGGCTTTTGTTACAATTGTCCTGACATCTCTACGACCGTTGTAAGCGCTGTCCTTGATGAGTTTTGGACTCGTAGAGGCAACGAATGAGGAGCAGATTTCAGTGAGAAAGTAGCACCATCTTTTGGAACAGAATCTGGGTAAAACACACAAGCCATGAAAAGCACCCACGAAGAGTGTCTCATACCTCCTCTGTAGAGATTCTGGTATCCCCAGACATCAGCCGGTGAACTTACTGCAAGGACTTTTGGAAGAATCCCAACAAACCAGTCTGCTTGGCAAGATTGGAATAGATGGAGCCCAAACCAAGACATCTTAAGAGTGCTGGGGTTATTGTGAACTGGGTCTGCTCTTCATCTTCAAGCTCTTCCTCACACCTGTCCTCTGCAGACATCCAACATCTGTGTCAATGGAAGGACAGCCCCAGGTCCCTGTAAAGGCAATGGGGTGGTTCTTCTGGGGCTGGTAGGGAGTTGATACCTTTCCCGCTACTTCCTGGCCCTAAAGACCGAACATTGTGAGTTCTAGACAGGAATATAAATTGTCCAAATAGAGCAATGTCTGAGAGAGATTGTAAGTCTGACAACCCCCCTCACAATTCATGACAGTAATCTGCAAGTAGCATTCTCACTCTTGGATTAGCCCAGTGGCTTTGTTTGATGTTGAAATTGTTCCAAATTCAAGAGCACTTTAGTCTGATTCTCTTTACACAGTGGAGTTTATAGCAGTTCTATGAAAGTCACAGTAGGGTTTATCCAGAAATGGACCGGTTTGCAGCATAGGAGATCTGGGCATCTTCTGTTATTATCCTTAACATGTGCCATGTCTGAACCATGGTGGATGGGGTACACCACAACTGAGAATCTGCCTCCTGTGTGTACTACTTGATTGTGCTAGTACTGAGTAGGGTGGTGGAGACTGCAGGGCCGCCTAGTCCTATCACCCCATCTTTAGCTCAGTATTTCAGGGTCACAGATCTGGCCCACAAGCCTCTAGAGCCCCAAGCAAACTCTGAGCTGTCAGGGTCTTGCCCGTGAACTTTCATCTAGGTATCAGTTGAGAACTAGTTGAAGTGTTGGTGACTTCATTCTTTACAACCTGCAGGAGATGCCTTGAGGTAAGCACATGTTCTCAGTGAGTTCATCGCGGCATAGTCTTCCAGTCGCTGCCGGCAGTGCTGCTGCTCTGGTAGTGGTTTATATTTGTAGAAGTTTCTTGCAAGACCACGCAGTTTCCCTTTCGAAGCAGTAAGGTTGAGTCTCCAATGGAGACCGCTCAAGGGTTCGGTCACCTCCCTCTCGCCTACCCCCTGCTTGATCTAGCCTAGTTTTCTTTCTGTTGCACCCCTCCTTCTTGAAAGTAATGTATGGAAATGGCTGTTGTCTCTCAGCATTCTGGAAGGATTCTAGGTTAAGAGTATGCCATGAGCATGATGTAAAGTATAATGTATATTTTTAAAGGGTGTGAAACAACCCTCTTTTTAATAGATTGAGATAACACATCTAAACTGTTGAAATGCCTTTGGCATAATTTTCCATTAATTGTTTAGCTGGTCTGGGCTACTTTACATGGGGACCAATCGTACACCTCAGTTCATTCTCCCCTACGACCTTCCCAAAGTTGCCACGCCATCCCCCCACTGTCCAAGAAAACACAAGACTGTGAAGTGGGGCTCCTTGCTTACTTTGCCTTGAGATGCTGCACCACATCGCCGAGCCACAAAGAGTGTGAAGCCTGTGCTAGTGATGCTGTACACTGCACTGACGAGGCACAGTAAGGATGAAGTCTGTGTGAACGCTGCTCTACGCAGCACTGAGGCGGTCCAGTGTGTGGCTATCCTGTGAGAGCGTTGTTCTACACAGACTCCACACGGCTGAAGCTCACGCAAACTCTGCCCTACCCAGTCTGAAGGAGTTCCAATGAGGTTGCAGCCTGTGCGAATGCCACTCTTTACAGGCTCAAAAAGACGGAGGCCAGTGCGAACTCTGTCCTACACAGGCCCAATATGACTGAAGCCTGTATGAGTGCAGGTCCCCCCATGATACGGAGCTCCGTTGAGGCTGCTGCTTGTGCGAGCGCTGCTCTAACCTGCACTAAGGAGGCCCAATGAGATGTTAGCCTGGTCTGAGTAGTACTGAGGAGGGCCATTAAGGCTACAGCTTGTGCGAGCGCTGCATTAACCTGCACCAGAGAGGCCCAACCAGATGTTAGCCTGGTCTACGTAGCACTGAGGAGGCCCAATGATACGTTAGCCTGGTCTAACTAGTACTGAGGAGGCCCAATGATAAGTTAGCCTGGTCTACCTAGTACTGAGGAGGCCCAATGATACGTTAGCTTGGTCTACCCAGCACCGAGGAGACCCAATGATGCATTAGCCTGGTTCACCTAGCACCGAGGAGGCCCAATGATATGTTAGCCTGGTCTACCTAGCACCGAGGAGGCCCAATGATACGATAGCCTGGTCTACCTAGCACCAAGGAGGCCCAATGATACGTTAGCCTGGTCTACCTAGCACCGAGGAGGCCCAATGATACGTTGGCCTGGTCTACCTAGCACCAAGGAGGCCCAATGATAAGTTAGCCTGGTCTACCTAGTACTGAGGAGGCCCAATGATAAGTTAGCCTGGTCTACCTAGCACCGAGGAGTCCCAATGATACGTTGGCCTGGTCTACCTCGCACCAAGGAGGCCCAATGCTAAGTTAGCCTGGTCTACCTAGTACTGAGGAGGCCCAATGATACGTTGGCCGGTCTACCTAGCACCAAGGAGGCCCAATGATAAGTTAGCCTGGTCTACCTAGTACTGAGGAGGCCCAATGATGCGTTGGCCTGGTCTACCTAGCACCAAGGAGGCCCAATGATAAGTTAGCCTGGTCTACCTAGTACTGAGGAGGCCCAATGATACGTTAGCCTGGTCTACCCAGCACCAAGGAGGCCCAATGATACGATAGCCTGGTATACCTAGCACCAAGGAGGCCCAATGATACGTTAGCCTGGTCTACCCCGCACCGAGGAGACCCAATGATACGTTAGCCGGGTCTACCCAGCACCGAGGAGGCCCAATGAGACGTTAGCCTGGTCTACGTAGCACCGAGGAGGCCCAATGAGACGTTAGCCTGGTCTACGTAGCACTGAGGAGGCCCAATGAGACGTTAGCCTGGTCTACGTAGCACTGAGGAGGCCCATTGATGGTGCAGTCCATGCAAACGCTGCTCTATACAGCCCCAATAAGTCTGAAGCCTGCACGAACACTGCTCTACACCATACTAATGAGGTGTAATGTGGCTGTCGCGTGTGTCCACACTCCTCTCTACAGCTCAAAAAGGCCCTAGCCTGTATGAAAACTGCATTACTCCTTCAAAGCAGATGGTGCCTGGATTCCTTTCTCTAGAATGCGCTTATTTGCACCAGCTTTTGAAATATTGACAAAATTAAGACGAATAAAAATATTAAAGTAGTGAACTTACCAGAGAAATTGAATTCTAGCACCGCGTTTGATTGCAGAAGTTGTTTTCATTGATTGCGCCCAGCCGTCCGCCTTGCCTGGTTCTCATGAGGCTGCTCCCCTTCTGCACTGGCTCAGGTTAGCAACACATGATGAAATGCTGCCCCTGGGTCTTCTATTGATTTAGAAGCGTTAGCCCAGGTATTTCATTCACTCTGTCGGAGCTCTTTCTTTATTTGCCCGTGGCCTACAGGCGTCAGGTGATGGGATTGTTTTGATGATACTCTATCGCTGTCTCCTTCGGAGATGCATTGTTGCCACTTCCTGGGGTTGAGAGTAACTCCATCTGCAGCCAGTCCCAGCTCCATCCTGGCTGAGGGAACCTGAGCCTGATCTGAGCCAGCCTCAGGACATGTCTGACACAGAGGTGGCGGAGTGACACCGAGCCGGGCCTGGGAAGAGGGTGGCAGGTAATGAGAGGGCTCAGTTGGGGAGAACTTGTCAGACAGTGCCGGGGGGCTCCCCAGACCGGTCCGGCTGTGACAAGCTCCCATCACCCCCCTGGAGATATCCCACATGGCAATCCCCAATGCAGATTCTGTCCACAGATGTATGGTTGGCCAAGGTCTGGCACCCGCTAGGCACATATTCCCCAACCGGACTGGTCAGGCTGTAGCAAGCTTCCCTCACCCCTTGGAGAGATGCCACTTGGCCATCGCCAGTGGAGATTCTGTCCACAAATGTGTGGTTGGCATGGCCATGGTCTGGCACCCGCTTGGCACATGTTCCCCATCTTTAGACTTATCCACTGCCTCGCTGCTCACACTGAATGAGCAATATGGGTCTTCTGAGAAAGTGTGATTCCCTGAGCATGCTTGGTATTGCATAATCACACAACTGGTGCACTGGGTCATGCACCTGTTTCCATCTAATGTAAAGTGAACCGGAAGTGTTCTGGATATTGCATAATGCACCTCACTGATGCAATCGGAGCGTAAGGCATGCTGGGTATTGTAGATTCTGAGAGTGTAAGCCCAGAGCATGCTGGGCAATGTGTATGCATTCAGTTGATGCAGTGTTAACCCAAGGCATAAAGAGCCCAGCTGCTGCAGTGTCCGCTCACAGCATGCTGGGTATTAGCCAACTCATGTAGCCAATGCACTGTGCCCAGGGAGTTGTGGGTATTGTCGAAGGGAGTACACGGTTTGCCTGACCCTGCTATGGTGGCAGGGTACCGCCATGACAGGCAGATTTGGACGGAGCGTTAATACTATGATTATTCTTATTAGGCCGTTATGACCAAAAGAAGGGGCAAAGTCCCTTCCTCACCCCAGCCAAACATTTTGGGAGCCTTGTCCCCAAGGCATGGTAAGGTTTTTTTTTTTTTGTTGATTATGACTCGCGGCGCACTGCTGTGGAAAACGCAGGTCAATACAGCAGCATTTCCCATTATCTCAGAGTTTAAGGTGAACTGCATGCCATAATAAGCTGTTGGTAATGGAGTTAATGGCCTTTGTTGCCACGAGATGAAAGGAAGCAATATGTAATGGCTTCTCTCAAAATGGCTGCCCAAAAGGGCGTGGCCTGGACCTATAAAGATAAAGGGAAAAACTGAAAGGGAGGTAGGACTCGAGCAGAGACTTTTGCTAGTTACTGACTTTGCATGAGCCCTACCAGTTTTTAAGAAGCATTTAATAATTCTCCAGGTCTTCACCTACGGACGAGGCTGCAGATATGCAATAAAACTCCAGTCCAATGCTGGGGTGCACCAGTGCCAGCTCCCACATGCTAACCTCTTTCTCCCCTTCTTTCTTCACAGTGCGGCGGGTGGCACCCCGCTTCTCTATTCCACCCAGCAGCCAGGAGGTGATGCCCGGAGGCAGTGTAAACCTGACATGCGTGGCCGTGGGCGCCCCCATGCCCTATGTGAAGTGGATGGCGGGTCTTATAGAGCTGACGAAGGAGGACGAGATGCCAGTCGGCCGCAACGTGCTGGAACTCAACAACATCCGCGAGTCGGCCAACTACACCTGCGTTGCCATCTCATCTCTGGGCATGATCGAAGCTTCCGCTCAGATCACTGTGAAAGGTGGTATTTCTCCCAGAATCCTCTGCTGCACCCCATACATATAAAATGCTACTTTAGCTCCCGAAGTACTTCACTGCACCATGTGTAGTGGGGACCACATGGCTTCCAGGGTGTACTAGGAACAAAAGCTTTTCCCAGAATCCATTATTGTGCCCCTAGACATAAGTTACTGCCCCAGAATCCTCCTCTGTGCCCTGTTTCAAGGGACAGCTTCACGTAACACAATATTTTGCACCTCCCAGCAGAGCTGTGGCCATGCAGACCTTCGAAGAGTTCTCCTGCTGCACCCTGTGTAATGGTGAAATGTACCCCTCCTGAAATACCCCTCATCTTCCTGTATACTGGTGACTTTATACTCCCTGGAGGAATACTTAACTGACCCGCCCCCCAAATTTTCCTCCCGGCAGGAATACTTATGTAACCCCTACCCCTCCCACACACATTGCTCCCTGGAGGCATACTTTACTGATCTCCCCCCCCCTCCCCACACATAAAATGGGGAGTGCTGTCTCTCGTACAATCCTCGAAATAATGGGCCCGTTGATAGATCCCATGATCCTCTTCTCCATGTAGTATGATAGATGTTCACATTTCCCAGAATCCTCTTCTACTCCTTTAGTGTGATGACTCTCCCATCACCCCAAATCTTCGGCTCATTCCTGTTTAATGCATTCTATTACACCACCCAGAATCCTTTGCTGGTCTGGTTCCTAGTGGAACATTCCTACCTCCCAAAGTCCTCCGGTGCTGTCTAATGGTCTACACTGTGCATTTGGTTTACTGTCCTAGGGGATATTACATTTGTCTGCAAGAGAAATACAGGGGTACGTCCATGGGTGGGTTTTGGGGCAGGGACACGTGATATTCTAACCACTAACATTTGTCTGTACTTTTTGTTCCAGCTCTGCCAAAGCCTCCCACAGACGCGTTGGTCACTGAAACGACAGCCACGAGTGTCACGCTGACGTGGGACTCTGGGAACCCAGACCCTGTGTCGTACTATGTCATCCAGTACAAGCCGCGCTCCTCAGAAGGGGCCTTCCAAGAGGTGGATGGCGTGGCCACCACCCGCTACAGCATTGGCGGCCTCAGCCCGTTTTCTGAGTACGAGTTCCGCATCATCGCGGTCAACAACATTGGGCGCGGCCCACCCAGTGACTTGGTGGAGGCCCAGACTGGTGAGCAAGCTCCGTCAAGCCCTCCGCTGAAGGTGCAAGCGCGTATGTTGAGTGCAAGCACCATGCTGGTGCAGTGGGAGCCTCCCGAGGAACCCAATGGGCAGATCCGGGGATACCGCGTGTACTTCACCACTGACTCGGACCAACCCTTCAGCACTTGGCAGAAGCACAACGTGGACGACAGCCATCTGACCACAGTGGGCAGCCTGATCACCGGGACCACCTATAGCATGCGCGTGCTGGCCTTCACCTCGGTGGGCGACGGGCCCCCCAGTGACATCATACAGGTCAAAACGCAGCAAGGAGGTAAGTGCCTGGCATGGTGTGATGGGCAGAGTCACACTGCCCTATGTGCTGCTTGTACCTGACCACAGGGGGCGAGGACGGATTTTGCAACATGTGAGAATGGATAAGGAATGTTCTACCAGGAGTAGTAGCCACTGTTAGTGGCGTTGAGTTAGGGCATTGTTGAGGTGGGTTCACCCTACTCTGTGGCAGTACAGATGGGACTGTCAAAGTGTAGGACGTGGCAGCAAAGTGACAAGGATACAAGGGCTTGGCGAGAAGGCGTGACTATACAGCAAGGCGGGGTTGTAGCAGGGCAGACCGCTGCCGCAGTGCACCCTGGGTATGTGTGGGCAGCTTGTGTCTCACCAATGAGAAGGCAGTGTATTGGTTAGTGGCGGTGTGTGGAGGCGGGAGGTATGGGGCGGGGTATACATGGTCTGACTGCGTTATGGCCCCTTACTAGCATACTCTACATACTGTTTACACTGTTACTCCTAACCTAGACTTGGGTACCACCTGTCACTTTCCAGTTCCTCCTAGTCATAAGGCTGGTACCCTCCGTCACTGTCAAGTCACTCCCACTTCCCACCAGTGCGCACGTGACACAGACCGCGTGCGCCTAGATGTAGGTGTCGAGCTGCTCTGCGACTAGAAAGGGTCAGTGGGAGGCAAGGGGAGTCTCACCAAGGGGCTCTCTTGGTCTTTACAAAACATCAGATTTATTCAGTAAATAGTATGCAATTAACATTAAAGTAGTAATGTGACTAGCAAATTTAGTGCCAATAATCAGTAAAACGGTTTGCTCGTGGCACTTGAATTGCCTCAGGAAACCATATGCAAGCCACATTAAAAGAGCATAATCTAGTAGCCGAATTGTGAGAATGAGCAACAAAGTGTTCTGCAGAACAAGCCCAAAGTGTGCCCCGTGCCCACAAATGTGCTTCAGGAAACACGGTGCCCACAAGGTGCGCGTTCTAGAAATCAGCTCGAATGCCCGCTGCTAAAGGATGCTGCTAAGACAAGCTTTCTAAAAATAGGACAGTGCTTAAAATGTCCCCATGTCTAATGTGCCTGTAAAAACGAGCACAGCGAGCTTCTTGCCAATAAATCCGAGTCGTGAATTATACGAACCATTCACGTACACAGAACAAATTGTGAGACCTTTAATGCACAACGTTCTGTCAGCAACAGAACTGGAAATGTTACACGAAAATAAACACATTTCTCTTGCTGTCTGTCCCGACTTATCTTTAAGATACAAATGCACTACGATTTTCTGTGCAATCTTTCATTACATTCGCATAATCTTTCCACCAGAAGTAAAATAACAACTGTGAAATACATTGCATAAATTCGCTTCTACCCACAATATTTCCTTGCACGTGCTCCATGCCGGAAGCAGCCATCCTAAAATATACCACTATGAGAGCATTTGCACTTCTGCCAAAAGTGTAGTGTAGTAGTCCTTGTAGTGTTACATCTGGTTAGTAGTGGAAAGATACAATAGACCAGAAGCCAGGCAGATTCAACTAATTCCCAATAGTTGTCTGGATTACAGAGAAAGAAACTCGTGCACATTTCTCGTGTACTTTTTAAGGTCTGTGTTAGCAGCTACAAAGTGACGTCATATACGTTCCTCATTTGTTAATTGGCGTTCTATGGGGGCAGGTCTCACACGTGCAGGACTTGTTGGTTGAGTCTTTTCCGGCTGCACCCTTTAACAAGATGGCCTCCTATGTAACTCGCGCCTGGTTCAACACTGGTCAGGAACGAATGCCGCATTCTCCTGGTCTCCAGGACCAGGCAGCGAGCCTGGCTGTAGAGTTGCACGTTTTGTGGTCTTATAGATTCGTGCCCTCAAGCAAGAGATTTGTTTTGGCTCAAGAAGCCACCAGGGTCTGACTGGGACACAAGATGGGGCCGGCCCCAAATACAAAGTGGCCCTTATTAGTGAACTGAATGCCTAGAGAAGTGGCCCTTGTTTGCAAATTAGGGCAGTTTGATGCTTGCAAAGACAAGCTTTAGAAGTGTCTTGCAATGTATGGCAGACTGCATGGGGTTGAGCTTCCTGCTGTCAATGTTTATTTTTCTCCTAATTGAAGGTAAGTCAACAGTAAAACCTAGCCCAGCTGACTCTAAAACAGGCCCACAATTGGCCAATAAAACTGCCCAGCCCATCAGGCTCTGTCTGATTGCCCTTTAGGCCGGCCAATACCTGCTAACCAACATAAAAACCCTTCCCTGTGACTCTTAGAACCTTCTTTTCCTCAAGGAGAGACCAAGCCCTGCCTTCTAACGTTCTTTTCTCGCTGGGCCAGTGTAGCAGGGTGAGTGGCAGCGACTGGTGGGGTGGTCTCCATGGTGATGGTAAGCATGCGGAATATGGCGGAGACAATCCAACATGTACTCTCACCTCTTTCCACAGTCCCCGCCCAGCCCACGGACTTTCAGGCGGAAGCAGAGTCGGACACGCGGATCCTGCTCACCTGGCTCCTCCCACCGCAGGAGCGCATCATCAAGTACGAGTTGCTCCTTCGCGAAGGAGAGGATGGGAAACAGGTAAGGCGTTATAGGGGAAACTCTAGGAGTTAGGTGCCCACGGAGAGGCAGGTAGTAATATGGAGCATGTGAAGCGCTTGAGGGAGAGGACGCCAGGGATCAGCCGCGTATGGGGAGCATTGAGTCCGGGAGTACTTTTGAGCATTGATACAACTGGGTGACCTATTTTATATTGGAGCAACAAACTTGATGCCAGATTTTCATTGAGAGCGAAGGGGCGCTTTTGTAGATTGTGGAAACGGATTGAACCCTAATCCATGTATTGATCCGTTATTGAATGCTAGAAGATGCGTGGGTGGATTACAGTATTACAAGGCCATCCTTTTAAAAATATTAATATTTTAAATGCATTTTTTTGCAGCAAAAAATAACCTTTGACCCTGCATCATCCTACGCGGTGGAAGGCCTGAAGCCAGACACTCTGTACCGTTTCCAGCTCGCAGCCTGGTCTGACGTGGGGTTGGGGGTCTACACCCCCATCGTTGAGGCACGCACCGAGCAATCCAGTGAGTGGCGTGTGGTTGTCCTCACTAAGGGGTAATGTGTGGGTGCAGAAGCCTCAGTGAGGGTGAAGTGTATTTATAGTGGTTGTGCAAAGAACATGTGTGAGGGGGCTTACCTGGCTCACTTCTAGGGGAACATGTAAGGATGCAGAAGATATTTGGGGATCGCCGCATGGCATGCTTAGATTTTGCCCGGGCAGAGCGGCACACGTGTTGCCTTTCTTTGATGTTGCTCCTGTGGTGTCGGTTAATGAGCTGAAGACTAGTATGTTTGGACCGGTGGATGTTGCTTTTGTGGTCTTCGCTGCCCCATGGCTGGTGGCCCGACATGCAGGCACCCAGGGTAAGTGCAGTCCTTACCATCGTTGTAGCGTGCACCATTATGAAATATCTTGGTGTGCCTGCTTGTCATGTCGTGTGCTTGTTTGCTAGCCTGTCCTCTGCTGGCTTTTGTGGGCATTGTGAGGGTCTGGAGATAGGTGAATCTCCTCTGCCCACAAGTGTTTCACCTAAGCTCTTGCTCCAGACTCCTATGCCCTCCTCCATGGTATTGCCAATTACTTTGTGGTGACTGCTGAACACTGCCAACCACTTGTGTAAATGAGGTCAGTGGCCATGCATGTCACCCCTGAGCAGCCTTGGGACTGCTTCTTTCACCCCTACCTATTTTTCTATCATCTATTGACAAACCCCTTCTGTGTGCCCCTGAAGCTTTGTCTTCACAGGGTTTTGTTTTTTGGGTGGAGTTTTAAAAATATTTTTAGTTCTTCTGGACAAAGAGTATGTCATGTTTCCTCTGCCTTTAATTGTATCCCAGTCTGTGTTGCCTGCGTTGTGAACACACACACAGTGTGTGTTGTTGGTTGTGAGCTTTGTGTAGAATGTCATGAACCTGGCAGCTCCTTGCCCGTCTACTCAAGGGGCGACAATCACTCCCATCAGGGGTGCTGTTAGCAGAGCAAAGAAGTGAGGTCCACTCCTGGAAAATCCATAGGTTCGTCTTCGTCAAGCAGGACCCAACACTGACTGCGGTTCTGAAGAATTATCGCCTGCGCCTGGTCGGGTTCTGAAGCACCTTTAGCTGCTCATGCCACGCGCCGTGAAGGATAGCAAGGGGTAGAAAATACAGCCGGAAAGCATGTCCACCTGGGCGGTGGTTGTGGGTAGAAGGAATGGACGGAAAAGAGTCTAGCACGTGGTCCTTCCTAATGCGGGAGTGTAAAACCGGCCCTGCATGCCATTTAGTTTCCAAGTTAATGCTCCTCAAATTTATTAGAGGTCACGACAGAGAACCTAGACCAGGCTTTTCTGAGCTAGGAGGATCCTGAGGTGAATTGAACTACATTTTATCTTCTGCTGAGAAACGCCCAGCTCTAGACGAGTGACGTATGATCCAGGGGTGAGAAGTCCAGCTCACAACCAAGTGGTTTTTTTTTTTGTTTTTTTAATTGAGTTTATATAGTGCAAACTTGACCCGAATCAGATATCAGAGTGCTTTACATAGCACCAGTTTCATTACATGAGGACACATTCATTTTTGTTAGGCATGGGGAGATTAAGTGATTTGCCCAGAATCACAGGATGTTCAGCATCATGGCCGAGACTCGAACCCAGTACCCCAGATTTGAGGTCGATCGCCCTAGCCGTTACGCCAACTCCTCTCCCTAAGTTGGATGGTCACTCGTTCTATGGACATCGGCGGAGCACCCAAAGAACAGACCAAAGCTGCTAGGCCCTTCCTTGACCCTGTGGTGGCATCGGCCTCCATTCTGACGCATCGGTGCCTTGTGTTGTGTGAACACCTACACATGGGCTGATTCTGTGCTCGCTGTGAGCTCTAATCTCAAACCCTTTGGAAGTAGTTGAATAAAGCCTGTGAATCTTGTTGCCCAAGAGCAAGAGACTCCCATTTGGAGGCCCCTTTCATCTTCAGGTATTACCAGGAATGAAGCATGGTAGGTCATTGTGTGTAGTGCAGATGAAAATGTGGGGCTGTGTCCTTCCTGGGCCTTCTGCCCACATGTCTTGGAACCATCCTCCTTGCACCTTCTCCCACTAGCTACAAAGGAGAGATTAAGGGTGGTTTCCCTGTCTGAGCCTGAAAGGATGAAAAGCCAAAACCCCTGCCTTGTTGACCCCGTTACATCCTGTCTTGACCCACTTCCAGGGTAAACTGGGATCCCAAATCAGCCTGGACACCAATGTTCAAACCATTCCCACGCCCGGAGATGATGGCATGGTTGGGTCTCTGGAGGCCATCAAGCTTTCAAAGGAGCCCTCCAGTCTGCAGCCTACCAGGAAAATGCCAGAGTACCCGAATGCCCATTCTGGGCCTGCCCCTCCACCGCCTTCTACTCTCTTGTGTATTAACCTAATGGCACTCCTTCAACAGTTTCACTGATTGTACCCTCACCTTTCAGGACATTATCGCTACCGACATCAAAGAATCTGGGCATCTGGCTGTAGTTTTACAGGTGGAGTTTTGGAGACCAGGACTCTTTCTGTCACTCTATTGACACCAAGGCAGTGGTCTACCACAAAAGCAATGAAGCATCCACTCATGTTCTCTTAGACCTCTTCCAGTGGATTAGAGGGCAGTGGACCACGTGCCCCATCGTCTTCGATGGCACAGCCCATCCAGTGAGTGCAAGGACAAGCGTGGCAGGTTGTTTATTGACTATGGTCTGGATCTTGGACCTCTGGCATCTTCCGACGAAGACCTTTATGCCAAAAACTCTGCATCCCGAAAGTGAGTGTCTTGTGGGGAAATTGATGGGGCTTAAAAGGGGTGTAGGAGAATTCTGTCAGCTGGTTAGGGTATTTCCTATAGGCTTGCCCACTGATGCATATGGTGAGCCGCAGCCAGCGCCACTCTTCTGCCTTCAAAGCACTTGGTGGTGGCCACTGCTTCTGTATCCCTTTGCTCGTTTGTCCTAGGCCATGGACAGAATATCTAGCTTGCCTTATGATTCATCTTCCAGATTTGTTAACAGAAGGGGTCTGCAGTGACTAGAACTTAAGATATACATGCCACTCATATACATGCCACCTCCTGCCAGATCTGAAACTCTCTTAGAAAATGTCTCCTGGTTGTTCCTGCATGTACCAACAAAAAGAAAACACCTGAGAAGGCATTGGAGGCATGCACAAAACGTGGACCTTGTAGTGCCATCATCCATTTGCTGTTCATTTTGTTCTCCGCTCTGCTTCTTTCTTAGATTGTAAATAACACGCGTCTTCACATGGCCATCCATTTAAAACATGGAGGCCTCAAATCCAGCATGAAGTATATCCGCCAAATCCCTGTACTGGAGCAAAGGGCTCGCGGTTTGAGATGTTCCTCTGAGCGCTTGGTGGCCCGGTGCTGGAGCAATTTGCCTTATGCTGGTCCCTGCGGTGGAACAGGCACTCAAGGTAATCCATTCAGTTTTGTCACCACCATCAGATTAGGGTAGCAATCTGCTGGATTGTTTTTCTCTTCTCCAACCATACTGTAGAAAGGTTCTGAAGCAGACCTATTCAGATGATTTCTCTAGCATTGGAGCGCGTCCTTCTCACCCAATGGCTTCCTAGCCGTTACCTGTGTCGGAAGTCATTGCCTCTGCCAGGAGTCATTACCAGTGCCAGGTCAGGCACTGAAATCCACGCATTAGTAGTTTGAAACGTTTCATAATCGGACCCAGATTTTGCATCCCTCATTTCTTTTCTTCTTTTTAGAAGTGCTTGTTTATTTAACACGACAACAGAGGCGTCCAGGGACATCCTTAAAATCTTTAACTCAACCCACATCCAATATTACAGTTAATTTAGATTTGAGGACTGTAAAAAAATGACAGGACAACTGTTTCCTGGAATGGAAGATGACTCAAATTCAGAATTATGAGAATTATCGGAAAAAACATTCGTTTTACAGAAAGGAAGGACCCTGCCCCAAAGCTTAAGAGTCTCGTACCCTAATGGAGCTACCTTTTAAGCAAAAGTTCATCTACTCCCTATGTAGTCCAAATTCTGCAGAATTTCTGTTACAAGTGATTGTTTTTTTCCTTCTTTTATGATCCGTATCGATTGGATGGTTTCCGGGTCGCATTTCCTCTTTTTATTCCTGTTTTGTGTAAATTCAGATTTCCACATCAAACAGTCTGTCTTTCTTCCAGTTTTGTTTCATACGCCACTTTGCTTTCAGGAGCAGATCGTTAGCTTCTGAATAACGTACTCCAGGCAGTTTTCGGATACTGCGGCAGTGCTTCACACATGACCCTATTGCTCACTGTCTTCTGCTTCTCTCAGGGCAGAGACATCCTCACCCAGAAGGAGTTTGTGCTCATTCCAGCAGAGCAAAGGCAGCCTCTGTGACACTCTAAAGTAAGGCTCTGATGAAAGAGCTCTGCAGGGCAGATGCTTCGGCCAAGCTGCTTTTCGCAGTCTACTGGCTGGAGGCCTTGCTTGGACCTTTCCTGTAGTTAATCAGGATGAGAGCCTTGGTGCTCTGTTCCAAAAGGGATGGGGGTCTTGGTTGAGTAAGGAGACATTTGCTCATTAAATAGTCCATTGGATCAGCAGTGCTCACTCTTTTCCTTGGTATTAGTGTCCAGGTATGACATGAGAGGGGTGGTGTGCATGGATTGCGACCACACTGGAGCAAGGGACAGGAGTCTGTGTGTGCGTGTGTGTGTGCGTGTGTGTGTGCGTGTGTGTGTGCGTGTGTGTGTGCGTGTGTGTGTGTGCGTGTGTGTGTGCGTGTGTGTGTGCGTGTGTGTGTGTGCGCGTGTGTGTGTGCGCGTGTGTGTGTGTGCGTGTGTGTGTGCGCGTGTGTGTGTGCGCGTGTGTGTGTGCGCGTGTGTGTGCGCGTGTGTGTGTGCGTGTGTGTGTGTGTGTGTGTGTGTGTGTGTGTGTGTGTGGTCTTTGGCTTCACATATTTAAATGCTGTTGGCTCAACTTCTATCCCTCTAAAAAAGATGGCACTTATCACCATTAGTTGGCAATAAAAGGGAGTACCTGGGCTGGGAGTACCATGGTAAGTACATCTGGGTTTTTTTGTAAGGTGGTCCGCAGCCTCCTGCTGCCACATATGACCATTTATGTTGCCCCCACTTGTTGGTTCCTAGGAATCTGGCTGTGCCCCTTCCAGCCTCCACTTTCTCCTTTGATAGCCTTCTGGTTCCTCTTTTGCTGCATCCTTTCAGTTACACCCACTTGCTTTGGTTGGTTACATTTTATGAATTTTGGTTGTTTTTGCTTTGTGTGCAACTCGTTCTTGACCAATGGCCAGCACGAGAAGGTCTTGGTGGGCCTGCTGGAGCAACACCTGGCTCTGTCCCTGGGCTCAGATCTTTACGTCCTAAAATCTGCACTTGGCTTATAGAAGTGCTCGTCTGGCAAGACACTCTGCCTTGTCGTGATTACGATTGTGCTTCTGATTCACCACCTATGCATGAATTATTCATCCCAGATTCAAAGTCTGTAGCTCTTTACAATAAATAGAACTGTACTTGCAGACCGCTCTGAGCTTGTAGCCTAGAGCCTGGTGCACCCACCTCTGTTTAGGTCCTGCCCACTCGGTTCACAATGCACATACTTCTGCACATAAGGGTTGAATACCCGCAAGGAGCATTCATTGTGCCAGATTTGAACCTTCTCTTGTTGCTTCTTTCAGGATCAGACTAAATTGGGCTTCAGTCAGAAGCGCCCTTGCAGTCCACGTCCAGGCACTTCAGCATATTGAGCTACCACGCTGGAGATTTGTTGTCCTTGAGCAGTATATGTGCTGCCGGACTCATGTAGAGCTTGCTTAACCATAAAGGAGAATCTCACAGTATACATCCTGCTTTTGCCATGTAAGGCTTGTTCACTTATTTAGAGCTTGTCTCTCATTGTGACTACTTCATTGGTCTAATATACTCTCTCTTGGCTCTAATGTGCTCCAGCTCTGTATGTGCTGCCAGGTTGTGCCCGTAGCCTACAGTAGGGTCCACACCACCCACTATAAAGCTCTTTCAGTCTCTACTAGGCCTTAGCTATTTTGCAGCTCATAGGTCGGGCTCATACATATATGTAGGGTACACCCCTTCCTCCACTAATGGACTCTTTTCTGGTTCTTATACACCCAACTCTTCGTATGGTGTCTGGTTGTACCCTAGAGTAGGGTATGCACGCCACTAAAAGGCTCTTTTCAGAACCTACTATGCCCTAGCTCATTATGTGCTGTCCTGTTAGGACCATAGACCGAGGCAGGCGATCTGCCCAGATGTTCACTTAGGGTCCTCCTACCGTTCAGCAGTACAGGACCATTGGTTGACTATGGGTTGCACAGCCTTTCATTTGTCCTGCTTGCCTCCATGGTCATTTTCCCTTCATCTCCCTACCCCTCATTTGTTTCTCCCCAGCCCCATCTGCCCCACCCCAGGACGTCGAATGCATCAGCCTGAGCTCTACCGCCCTGCGGGTAAGTTGGGTGGCGCCACCGGCCTCCAGCCGCAATGGTGTCATCACTCGATATTCAGTGGCCTACCAGGCGGTGGGTGGCGAGGACCCCGCTAGGCATGTGAAGGAAGGCATCGGACCAGAGTACACCAGCTGGGACCTCCGGGATTTGGAGAAGTGGACCGAGTACAAGGTGTGGGTCAGGGCCCACACTGACGTGGGCCCTGGGCCGGAGAGCCCCGCTGTGCTTGCAAGGACCGACGAGGACGGTAGGTGTCCTCCTTGGGTCCTGCACCACTCTGACGGTGACCCTGGCCACTTATTCTCCTACCTGATCTTTCCTTTCTTCCTGGTTGCTTTCCTTTCTTCCAGTTTGTTTTCTTTACTCCTTTTTTCCTTGACTCCTCAGTTTCCCCTGCTGTGTGCCCTCACTTCTTCCTTTCCTCCCTTTGGTTCACCTTTCACTCCCTAACTCACAGGTCTCTTTTAAGGTTGAGGTATTTATGAAAATGGTTCTCCAGTATTGGATCTTTCATAGATTCTCATTTTTGACATATTCCATGTTGTCAAGCTGTTCCTGCCCTCTCCTTCGCTGAGCAACTGCTAGGGGACGTCATGTGTACTAGTGCAAGAATTGAAGACTCATCAAAGGACTGTTTGTCGATCCAAATGTCAAGCTCAGCAGTATGAGGCTATGATGTGGGACGGGAGTGTGACTTCCAGGAGGAGAAAGAGGTCATAATATTAGACTGAGAGCGTGAGACTGACAAACGGTGCTTATTTGTGTCTGTTGTTGAGGGCGGTGAGCACTGGCACTCAAGGTTTTGATGACTGGGACTTCACCATTGGACCTTGCCCCAGGGAAGAGGAAGAGAAAGATAAGAAAGTTGTAGCACAGAGAAGAAGGGGTGAAAAATAATCTGCATGAGTGATATAAAGTGTGGAGTGACAGAAGACCGGGACATGAGGTGGAATCAAAACTAGGAACCCTTGATAACCGGTAACCCCGGCTTCCGGCAGCACTGGTGAGAGCCTCCTGAGAAAAAGTGGTCCCTGCACTTTTTGTATTTTTAACCAATTCAGCAATGACTCACAAATACTATGATGCTAGACTAACAGACAGAAGTTCATAATTGAGACAAGTCTAAAAGGCTCCCTTAGTAGGTAAATGCTCATGCTTTTAGGATGAATTGGGAGGTCAATCAGCTCATGGTTTAAGACTAAACAGGGATGAGGTCTCTGTTTGAGATGGAGAGGGTTTCCCAGCAGTAAGTGATGAAGATGAAATAATGGGGGCGGGGGGCGGGAGCTCTGGATGAAGCAGTTATGATGAAGTAGTGAGAGAGAGCCTCAGACGGGCCACAATATCAGGAGTTCAGTATGGTGTATTGGAGTAGTTTGCGAGAAGAAGAACCCTGTATGAAACCGAGGGGTGCGGCTTACGGGGTGTTATGAAAAAGGTCTTTAATAGATAGGCGACTGACTACATTCAACAGCAGCAGAGGTGATAGAGACAGACATTATAAATGAGCTTAAAAAAACAAAACCTGAATCTGATTGTGTCAAAAGCAGCGGGGAGGGATGTTGTACCTTGCAGGTAGTAGAGCTCAGGTTCGGATCTATGTGCCGCACCCCCTCGCATGCCACAGGGACCCCCATGCGCGCCTTTGCTTCTAATGAGGTTTTGAGTGAAGAGGGCAGGAAGGGTGAACCAGCTGCCCCACAATGAACTGCCCTCGTTAATGTGCCTCCTTGCACTGCATCCCAAAGGCGGCAGATCCTGATAGCCATTGGTCTGCGCCCATATGCAGTTGTACAAGTCCCCAACCCACCCCTGGTACCTCTGGCACTTTGCCAACTCTAGGCAATAAGATAGGTGCCTGAGGATGGCTAATTCCTGCATCTCTCACCAGAGGGTTTGGGTACCAGTGCACAGAGTCTGCTCTTGAATGTCAGGACAGATGTGTCGTCTCCCCCATGGGAACTTGGCTTTGCAGTTTGGTCAAGGCAACACAACACAGAGAACAGACAAGAAAACCAGAGTCCAACAATGAAGTGAAATCCATGGAAGGTGTATGCAGTCACTACCCTCTTAATGGAACAAACTTAGGATCAGAAGTTATCCATCAGTTGGAGGGCATTAGATGTGTGAGGGGCTCAGACATGTGACCTCCCTCTGAAGCCACAAGTGGAAACTAAAAAGGAATAGGTCTCTGAATCAGACTGGACTGGACAGACTCAAGGGCCCAATTAGAACACATTCAATTACCAAAAAGGCATTGGATGCCTGGGAAAGACAGCAGGACAAGTGGTGATGACAAAGAAACTCATAAAGACCTGGAACAAAAGGGGAGGGAATACGGAACAGTAAAGCGAGACCAGCACAGTTTGTGTGTGAAGAGACTGAGGACAGTGGGTAGAACGGGGAGGCCAGACAGGCCTCCTCCGCTGTCAAATGTACTTTTTCAAACTTTCTTTTTACACTTTCTCTCTTCTTTCACTATCCATACTCTGCTCCCCTATCTTTCACTCTCATTCCCTCTCATGTTTATAATCCTGCTTCTTGGTTTTAATTTATACTTTGGGGAGGAGGAGGTTTTGATTTTATACAAGTCATTGTCTACTCTCTTTTTCATTTTTCTCTCTCCAGCATGGCATCAACTATAGATTCACATT
Source organism: Lissotriton helveticus (assembly GCF_964261635.1). Taxonomy (NCBI): domain Eukaryota; kingdom Metazoa; phylum Chordata; class Amphibia; order Caudata; family Salamandridae; genus Lissotriton; species Lissotriton helveticus. The sequence goes on from NC_136057.1 coordinate 169,448,755, forward strand.
CTGGCTTGTATTATTATGCACCATCAGTGAATTCCCAGTAGGCTTCAAACTTTAAAACCAATTGTGTAGCCTCTCAGCATTATTAGGGGTTGAATATAAGTTGTGTCCCTATTCCGCTCAGTAATTAGAATGGTCTGTTAGGTTCTTTTTTTTCTGACGGTTCGGTTGCTTTTCGAACCCGCCTACCCATGGCCTTGTTGACATGTTTGCAATATTTAGTCTGTTTTGGGACACATTACAATCCATGATTTCTCTCCTTCTCGTTTGTCCTCTGTAAGGAGACTTAAGTGTATGGGCGTTGTTCTTATTTTATTTTAATGTATTCTTATATATAAAGCACAGCACCTCAAGCCAAACTGCATCAAGATGCAAGAAACCGTAGCCGAAGAGTGTAACTACAGGGAAACACTTCTTATTGGCTCCAAAAAGTGACATTTGTAAAAGCAAACAAGGAGTATTTCTTCAAAGGAAGCATCTTTCAAAATAGTGGGGCACGGTCAACAACCATTCGACTACCTGAGTTCGCACCTAATATTTGGTGTGGCCGGCTGTCGCTGGCAAGTCTATCGAAATGGTATGGCTTGGCGAATAATGGACTGTGTCTTCTTCGAACGAATGAGGCAGCAAGCTCCTAAATATCAAACACAAATTGAAATGAAGTGCCACCTCCACTAGTAGGTAGTGTAGAGCACAATGTAGTGCAGACACTGGATCTTTGTCCTTAGACTAGTCTCACAACTGATTCTCAACCCGCTGTGGATTCCAAAGGCATTGTCCAGAGTGGAGATGATTGTTGCCCCAACTTAACTCGATTTAGTTTGACGGATGTCTCGGAGCGCATTCTGAAGCGGATGTAGGTTAAATAATTGCCATCACCACTTCCATGATTTGGAAATTCAGACTTATTTTATTATGTGGTAATGTTTTACATTGTTGGCATATTTGAGTTGAAGATTGAGCAGGACTGGGTGTTGAGATGGTATGAGCTAAGATCCAGCAATTTGGTCTTCGAGGTCTTAAGCAAGTGCTTTCCATTGCTCAGTCACTGCACCCCCTTTTGGAGGCTCGATGACACTGTCACAGAATCCTTTTGTGGCCAATTAACACACCAAGATCTGGGTTATATTGGCACAAGACCTGAAGGCGACTTACGTAATAGGGATCTCAGATGATAGAGAAGCAGTGAGGACGGGAAACAATAATTTAAGACCACTGAAATGCTTACAAATGTTCAGAGTTGTTCCACGCGCTTCTCTGTTATAAGTAATTTCTGCAGATCTGAACTAAAAATGGTGGGCTTTCATTAACAAGAGTGAACTCTGTAGCATGCGACACAAGAGCAAGAAAAACATTCTAGGTTTACCTACTGCACATTCCCACCCAGAAAAAGCTGAAATACCTCAACGATGTGTCTGAAACGATTTCCTTTGTCACATGGAACTTCAACCGGAGGACGTGGTCCACATTTTCAAAGGAGAAGAGAGATTTCATGTGTTGACCTGGCTCAGATGGTCATCTCTCACCAAAGTGAACGAGCAGTCAGCACCATGTCTGGGACAAAACCCTGAGTGACTCTGACCGTGTATACGGCCACTGTGTTTGAGGAACCCTTGCAGCCGGCTGACTCGTACCTTTGGGGCCAATAAAGGTGGCAGTGGGACAAGTGTTATTGACATGTTGGCACCTGACAAGGGTTTGAATAAGATTTGTGCCTTCTAAAGGCACATCTTAGGACACTAAGTTCTTTGTGAACCTTTCAGACCTTTGTGTTTCTAGTTGGCTTTGCAATGCTTTTTTGCTGCCTGTAGATTTCTTCCCGCCTCCGGTTCCAGGTTTACCTCTGGAGGTCACCTTGGGATGGAGTCCCTTTTCTGGTGCTGCAATTGCTTGAAGAAAATGGTTAAAAAAACATAATAATGCCCTGTGTTATTTTGCATGTTTTGTGTTTTGCCTGATACATTCATGCATGTAATGCTTGGCCAATCGGCATCTTAGGCTTGAATTTATAGAAAGTATTATCTAAAAATCTATAATTTGTCAATATGCATCTTTCCACCTAGTTGATACCAGTCTGCGCCTTAATGCAGATCTCACCATCAACCGTGGAGATGTAGTCTGTGAATACGGGTGTTTTTTGGTACATGTTCTGAACCGGCCTTCGTAGACCACTGCATCAAGCTTCGTGTTAAGAGATGCAATAACTATCAATATGTCCGATCAGAAAGAGGATGGATAGATTTTGGAGCCGGTTGGTCTCATGTTGAACCTGTGCATTAATTAGCTTAATGTTTTTTAACCGTTCTTCTGTTGCTCTGTTTTCTAATGTTAGATTGAGGTCCTCTGATGTCAGATTGAGGTCCTCTGATTTCAGATTGAGGTGTTGCTTCACTTTTTCTATGAAGATCAGCTGGCCCTTGTGCACAATGATAGTTTCCTCTTCAGTGCGGTCGCCTATTTTCAAATGAACCAGTCCATCAGTTTGCTAGTGTTCTTTCCTACATCTCTGGTTGCAGAAAAGCAGAATCTGTTTACACTCAGCATTTAAAGAGCTCTTCTTAACTATGTTGATGGTTGAAGGATTTTCAGCCCTCTTGTGACTCATTGCTTATTTTTATCTCTAGTTGCAGTTGAGTGCTCTCTTTACAAGATGTGTGTTGATGATCTGTTGCAAGCAACAGGTTCCCTTAATAAAGGCACATGCATGCTCATTCTAATCTCCGATTGGCTGATTCAGCAAGGATCAATTCAACCATATTGGCTTTCCTAGGCAATGCTCTTTAAATAGAGACCTGTAAGACAGCTATGTGGAGATCTATTGGCAGTTTCAGACTCCAGAGTTTTCTCGTCTTCTCATGTACACTTGCTTCTTGTGTTCTTCTTTCTATTGATAATTCTGGATTATGACCTTCTCTTGACATCATTTGGTTCCATGGGAGCTGCTGTGCTGGAAATGAAAAGCTATTTACATTTAACAATCTTGTCTTGGAGATTTATGGAAAGTAACCTGCAACTTTTTATACCTTCCCTTCTTGTCTGAGATGTGATGTTTTTTTCTGTCTCTTCTGTAAAAGTGTGTCTAATATCTCTCAGGTGAGGAGCAGCTTTTATAACCCATGCCTTATTTGAGGAAGTTGAGATTTGACTCTTACAATTGTTAAGTGGCTATGCACAATTTATTTGCTGGAAGAATAATTAAAGGCAGTTGTGTGAATCTATAGCTGATGCCAGTAATATTGTCGCAGGTAAGTAACTTTTTCACAGTTGGCTCGTCTTGTCTCTCGATGGCCTGTATATTGTCTTTTCACCATCAACTGGGAGAGAGAAGGAAATTAGATTAGAGTGAACTGAAAGAGGAGGGCAGTCTTGCACTCCTAGCTGGGGTATTGGTTGTTCCTGTGCCAGAGAGTGCCCTAGTCTTTGCTGTGGAAGGGAGTGAGTTTTGCTTGTGTTGTTGTACATGCTGGTGGAACTAACCACCTAATGTGTTGCAGTGCCCAGCGCTCCACCAAGGAAGGTGGAAGTGGAGTCTGTGAACTCGACGTCGATGCGTGTGACGTGGAAGTCACCAATTTCTAACAAGCAGCACGGCCAGATCCGAGGATACCAGGTCACCTATGTGAGGCTGGAGAACAACGAGCCGCGTGGCCTGCCAATCATCAAGGACGTCATGCTGGCGGAGGCACAGGTAGGCACTGACACCTCCAGACTCCAATGTCCATTTATGTAGGGCCAAAAGGTATCTCTAGCAGGGACTCAGTGTTCAAGCTTCACTTGCACACCTACCATACACACTTCTACTTTGCACCATCAATGCAAATCTCAGTTGACCATCATCATGGGTCTGTCCTAACTCCAAGCTGTTGCAAGCCAAGGCCTCTCCAATGGGATGGCTGGCCTATAGGGTGGAAGAATCCATCAAACTGCATGTATGGGTTGAAAGTAGAATGTCGCTTTTTATCTGGAACATTCTGCACAAATAAGGGACGCGGCATCCAGTGTCTAGTTTCTCTCAAACCCAGAGGCACTCGCTTCCACAGGCACCCCTTTCCTCACCCTTCCGTACCTCTTTTTCCATACTGGTTCACTAGCCGCAACTTACACTTATTACTAACCTCTTGAGCACTTTCTTTCGCACATGTCCAACCGCACTAGCACTGCTGGTCACTTGTTGAGGTACAGTAACAAACGCAATCACCCAGTCACAAATTTGCAGTTCTGCACTTTAAGTTCCACACACTTTTGCAACTGTACTAGTAATCCTTGCATACATGTAAAAGACAATACCCCCCCGTGCGAGGTTAAACTTTCCCATTTTTGCATGCACACACATGCATTTGGGGGTGTAATGGTGCTCTTGATATGTTATTCTACTGCCGCTGCACTTACCTCCTTGGTCTATTAACCACTTTTGGTTCCACAACTGCAAACGCGTCTCTAGTATGGAGTTGCGCTCACCACAAGATGCTCTCGCATGAGCTTCCTTTTTGAAAACTGCCCCTCTGGTGCAGTCACAACTTACTTAAAGTGCTCCAAGCGTGGGTCCTCTCTCACTCTGTTTTCTTGAACACACCTCCCATCTGTGCAAGCACTTCTACAGGGCAGGTCAAGCTACGTGTTGTCTACCCTTTAGTGTTCCCTCTCCCAGTGACACCCAAAGGCCGTCTTGAGCATCACCTCCCTCTCGCACACTGCTGTAGACACCCTCTCCTCATGCACCCTTTCCACGTCTACTCACATCTTCACTAGAGCCCATAGCATGGAGGGGTGTCACACCCTCTGGGGGAGAGTTGGGCATTCAACATTTGAACACTGTCGTTTCCTAGGGCCGCCTCTGGCCATCTCCTCCCTCCTCAGCCAGGTCACTGTGCTACCTCAGCCCTGCTCCCAAGGACTGCACTGTATCCCTTCTGATACAGCACATCCTGGCTTCCTGTGTGTTCAGTGTCATAACACATTGTTCTTCACTAATCCATTGTGTAGTGTTGTGTCTTCTTGTCACTAGCTCTCCGTAGCCAGTCACTTCACTCTGTCTCCATTGTTCCCTTCTTTCCCTATCCCCCCAGTGGCACCCGGAGGAACCTGCCGACTATGTGAGTACTCAGTGTGTATCTCCCTCAGGGAGGGATGGGTGTTTGCTTTTAATCAGGCGTGGCTCTTGTGCATACGAGGCTTTCACCCCAGGAGTAACAGCGACGAGTGTGGTCCAAGGCTGCACGCATTGGACGGGGGTGCAAATGTTGGCCATGTATGCGGGAGTGAGTTTGGACCCTAGTGTGAGTGTCACAGCAGCCCTCAAACTGCCTTGCCTGCCTTCCACCTCACACTTGCAGAGAAACCAAGTCGAGTTGACTTCAGAACCATGCAGAGTCCTTCAAAAGGCAGCGCACTTTGACAGTCAGAGAGAGGTACTCATTATAAAAAGTAGGTTGTTAAAGTTTCAAAGTAATCTCAAGGAATTGAGACATGTGGGATCAAGCAATCCAGTAGCCTTTACCAGGTCCAAAAACTCTGCAAGGACAATCACTTGTCTGCCCTTCTGCCACTTTGTAAGCAACTTTTTGGTTGATGCCGTGTTATCTTGCCAGCACGGAAGAACAAAAGTTGGAAAATGCTGTGCCCAGACACCATGGTTCTCGGTGGTTGTAACAAATCTGCCGCAGCATGGTCATTCCTTGCAAGGGTTGAAGCTGCCTGTTCCAAGGGATGGAAGTGCAAGATGACCTGCTGTTGTCCTCATCGAAGGATTCGTCAATGGGCTTGCACTTTTAGACCCTAGACGGAGTGAAGGTCACACTAGGCTCCACTCCAAAAGCCAGTGGAGACTGGTACTTTCTGTAGGTGCCAAAATGAAGCGTCTCTGGTCAGCTTACGTGTATGCCAAGAGGCTCAGCCTGTGCCTACACCCACACAAGGACACTGCTAGGGTCACATGTCCACCTAGATCAGGTTCTAAGACAGCTGGCAATCGCCAGAAAGGCATGAATGATGCAGGCATAGAAACTAGGTGACTGGGCATTATTACAATGTTCCTAGCTGTGCCCCGCTTATGCAGTCCACCTCTAGATCCAGTGCCACCCATGACCCAGGGTATTGGCTGTAAAAACAGCCGAAAGAAGGAACAGGCTCACACAGAGCTATAATGCTAGTCATTCACACAGCAAGCATTAGAACTGTCAGATGAAGAGTTCAGAAGCATTCTTTTCATACAGTGCATTGAATGCGAGTACAAGCCGCAGTCTTAGGTGTGCTCAACTCGATGGTGAGTCTCCGAGAGAGTGCCCAACTGTGCTCAGCGAGACTGCCCATCCCGAATAGCCCCAGTTCTGCCTGTGCTGAGCATGCATGTGACTGCCTTCCCGTTGTTTGAGCTCCTGTCCTCCTCAGGAGCGCCCCCTTTCAGAATGAGTCTGGCTACTGATGAGTGTGCGTGAGTTCTCAATGACCCCTGGAGGTGACAGCCTCATGTGCACTTTCAAGATTTGAGGCTTCCTTACTTTACTTCTCCCTCTTTCCGGTCTCCCCTGTCTAGCTCCTCATCTTTTCTACTCCTTGTTAATCTCCTACTCTCTCATCCTCTTCTTCCATCCCCTTCGCGTTTCACCTCTCTTCCTTTATTTTGCTTATTCTACTCGATCATCACTTCCCAAATTCCTTTTTCCCTAAAGTCTTCTCCATTTCCCCCCGCTGCATCCTCTTTTCCTCTTCCCACTTCCAAAATTTCTTCTCTCCAGATGTTTTGCCTTGCATGGCCATGTTTGATTCCACTGCCTTCTCTCCTTGTTCACCCTTTTCAGTTGACAACCTCCTTCCCCATGCTCTTGAGCTGCTGTCTCTCACTCTTCTCTTTTCCCTCTGTCTTATCCAGTCACACCTTCTGGGTGATCTTACCTTTGGCTTGCATGTTGCATGTGAATTTACACCCTGGTTCTGGTTTCTTTCTCTCATACCCTGTCCCTGACCAGCTCGCTCTCGCTCTCTCAGTGGGTGGGAATGGTTGGTGGTGGGTGTTGCTATTTCAGTCTTCGAATAAGGCCACGGCCTTCCAATTTGTTAATAGGGTTAATCTCCTTGTTTTCTCCAGCAGGCGAGGGCGTTTGATATCCTTGTGGGCTTTGGATTAACGCAGACTTGCAGTATCAAGCTGATATCTGCTCGGGTGTGAAGGAGTAATTAGCGGGGCTTGTAAACACCAGCTAAACGCTTGATACACACGAGTTGCTGTGATAGCATGACGCTTGTGGAATGCTGCATGCTTCTTTTGGTTGCTGCCGATCACAGGATGAAAGATGAAGAGAGATTCCAAGGAGCGCAAACCCCTATGCAGTTTAAAGCCCCCTTGAGTAAACCTGTCTTCAGGGACTGCCAGAATGGAAGTTGTTATTGCTGTAGAAACCCACATTAATGCACCCTTTGTGTAAATAAATGCAGCTCAATCTTATTAAAACATGAAAGGGCGTTCGATAGGGTGGAACCATCGCTAAATCGAAGCTGTTCTCCACACACCTGTGTTTTTGAATATCGGGCGAAGCGAACTCCTCTCAAGGAGCAGCGGGCTCATGTCATTTGTTGCCTGCTCAGCTTACCATGTAATTAAATCAGACCCTTTCGTAGGCAGCTTTGTGGGTGATTTGGAGCATCGTGAAGTCAGTGTGCCACCAGGCATTACGATAAGCTGTGGTGATGTCTTTTGAACTAAGGAAACCCACTGAGCATATAATGGCATAAAGTCTAATTCATATCATCGATGAAATAAGACAACGTGGGATCAAATGCCGTAAATATTCTAAATATTACAATCCTCTCAAAGGTTCATTTATTTTGAAAAGACAGGTTATAGAAGGTAGTCAAATTTTCTGATTCTTTACAGATCATGAAAGGAAAAATTGATTAGAAATCCAGAAAATGATTTAATTTCAATACATTAAAAGATTCAATTACTTATTTCATCAGAATGTAGAGACTAACAACTATGCATATCAATAAGTACATAAAGCAAATAATAAACATTTTCTACATTAATACTAAGAATAGATGTGGGAGCAACCTGTACATTTATAAAGTGTAATTAATAGAGATGAATTCAGCATATAAGTCCTCAAAGTTTTCACAGATCAATTTAAAGTTCATTAAGTTGAGTCTACAGCTTTTAACAATACCTATCTAGGGTAGAGCTCTCAAGTTTACTGAATCCATACTTGTTCAGAGGTCATCTTTGCACTGTTATTTGTGGTCTTTAGTTTATAATGGAATAAATATTCACTCAGACCATCAGCACCCCAAAGCCATTGACCCTCAACTACCCTGAGGTCAAATCCACCTTGAAATATTCACCGGAAACATTGGCCAGGCCTTGACCACAGACATAGGCTCTCTGACTGGACAATCACACGCCCTTATTTTGTTCTGCGGGTCCTCTATGGACTGGGAGTGACAACATGCACAGGCCCCAGTGCAAACCACTAGCATGTGGATACCCTGCAGCATTGGCCCCTTGGGGCAGCCTGACGTCAAAATCCTGTCCACAGGTGGCAGGCACCCTGTCTAACAGCACTCGGTCGCAACCCAAATCGACACTCTGTTAATAATTGCATCAGTCATGCAAGCTGCCACCCAGCAACAACCGTAACCACTCTGAGTGTAGTTAACCAGCACCAGGACACCATTGGCAGCAGTCATGCACCGAATGCAGATAATCTCTTGTAGCCACTCCAGATTGGTCTTCTACATAGGCATAATTACTTCTAGAGCTCCATTACGTCCATTTCAATTTTAACACCACTATTGCCATAAAGATAACAATTATGAGTCTCATGGAAGATCTTTCAGAGACTTGTCATAGAAGGAGCACCAAGTTCTTGGGTTGAGAGTAGTAAACATGTAGGCATTCACATGTCCAAGTGTCTCCAAAAATAGGGTTTGCCACATACCCAGTTCTTATCATTTTCAAATTGGCCTCATCAATACATTTGTTCCACAACAAAATTCATAAAACTGAAATTTCTGCTGCAGATGTTTTAAAACTAAGTCCATTGAATCGTATTCGGTGATATTAAGCTCCGCTTCTTATTGGTAATTTCTTTAGTAAGCTCTGCAGCCGTATTTTTTTTTAATATCATGCTGTAGTTCCTGCCTCAATGTTTTATTAAGAACTTTCTAAAGCACTGAAGACCACAGTGCTCTGAGAAAAGCCTTCAAAGATTGGTGGAATTAATTTTGTTGGAGTACTTTTTAATTATAATTTTGTGTAATACGTTTACTGTTCTTGAGTCGCCAACCTACACTCGTGTCACCCATCTTTGTCCTGAACCTTTTTGTTCAATGACATTTGCAAGCATCAAGGGTAGCTTTGGAATTTATTTTGATGATGCTAATTAGCCAGCGTGGAACACTCGATGGGAGACCTTCTTTCAAGAAAGCCCATTCTGTGTCTGGTGCAGAGTATGGTTGATTCAAGGTTTATTTTGGGCTTTGAAGCTGGTTGAAACTTTTCAATTGTAGATCAGATTTTCTCTCTGGTAGAAGGAACATGTGCATTATCACACATGTGCAACCACCATGGTTGGTGGGGAATGTAAACCTACAGGAAGATGTATCTTGAAGCCTCTAGATGAAATGCTAAGAATGTAAGTCAACAACCACCTGGAGCAAAAACATAATTCATACCAACATTGCATAAACTTTTTTAGCAAATTAAAATCTTCCAATTCTAACACCATAAAACATATCAATCAGTTACCCAAATAACATAGAATTCTTTTATTCCCTGTTGGTCCCCCAGTATCCTACCCTTCGTTGGCTCCCACTCGTTGCCTTGTCCAGGAAGCTGGCTCAGTCAGTGGGCGGTGTGGAGTGTCCGTGAAGTGACCCATCTTCTGTCACTGCCGCAGTGTTCTGATGCGCCCTGCAGTTAACCACCTACAGCCGTTGCCTCAGTGTCCTGACTGCCTCCTGCAGTGATCTGTCTTTCTCTCATTGTCACAGTGTCCTGAGTGTGTCAGTAATGTGCTTTGCCTCATTTAACTCTTTGTGTCCCACTGCCTCCTTTCTATCTCCCCAACCTATAGGATGCTTTGATCGGTGGGCTTACACCAGAGACCACCTACTCTGTTACAGTGGCCGCATATACCACGAAAGGCGATGGAGCCAGGAGTAAACCCAAGGTGGTCACGACTACGGGGGCTGGTGAGTCTGCTGAGACGCGTGGGTACAAGGGCATGCTCATAGATGCACTGGCGTGCTGCTGATTGCACAGGACTGCTGGGTACAAGGCTCTGCTTCCATTTGTCTGGATGTGACCGCGCACTTGTATCAAAAGTATTACAGTGTGCTTGCACATGAGTGTGGGTCTTGGAGAGTGTATTGTGTCTGGTAAGTGCACCTCGGCACTTAGTACAAGAGAGGTTGCTGTTCGTGCAGACTAGGAATCTGGGTGCTGGCACGTGCGCACAAGACACTGGCACATGCGCACAGGGAGATAGCACAGGCACTTTGAGCAAGCATGTGCACAGCAGACAATTTAGTTGATGGCAAGTGCTCAGTAAGGGGCAGTGAGTACACACTAAGAGTCTGAGGGCTTGCAAATGCAATATGAAGTTTGGGGTATATAGGGGAAGTGCTGAGCACTTGGGGGAAGGCGGGTGGATGCACAAGTGGTGGAGGGAGCTCTGATGAATTCAAGAACACTGTGGACCTCTGGTACCCTTGGGTAGAACATTATTGGTGAAAGATAAAGGTGTGAAGTCCACATCACTCCACACCTCCTGGCTGCAGACTGTGCTGGATTGAAATGCCTAAACTGTCCAACACTGACCCAGTGGTTTCTGGCTAAGATTTAAAATAATGACAGAGAGAAGAAAGCTGAAACCGTGTTCTCCTGGGCAACAGCACCCAGTCTCTCCACTGGTGCATACTTGGCTAGTAGGGGGGGGGGGGGCAGAAATGCTCAAGAAGAGTATCAAAAGCATTCCCTTGTGGAATAAAAGTGCCCAGTTTGAGGGAACATCTCCCTGCTGATCTAACATCAGTTCTGGCCTTCTGATTCTCCCCTTGCTGCCTCAGTGTGACATCTGCTGTATCTTCAACCAGCTCTGTGGCCTCTGTGTAACTTCTTTTCTGTCTTACTCTTCTAGTGCCTGGGAAGCCTACCATGATGATCAGTACCACACGGATGAACACGGCACTCATCCAGTGGCACCCCCCGAAGGAGATGGTCGGGGAGCTCCTGGGCTACCGGCTGCAGTACAAACGTGTGGACGAGGAGAAGCTCATCACCATGGACTTCGGCAAGAATGACCACCACTACACGGTCACCAGTTTGCACAAGGGGGCCACCTACGTTTTCCGGCTCTCGGCCAAGAATAAGGCGGGCCCCGGTGAGGAGTTTGAGAAGGAGATCACTACACCCGAAGACCTGCCCAGCGGCTTTCCCCAGAACCTTAAGGTTGTGGGGCTCACCACATCCACCACTGAGGTGTCGTGGGACCCGCCTGTGCTTGCCGAGCGCAACGGCAAGATTACCAACTACACCGTGGTATACCGGGATATCAACAGCCAGCAAGACTTGACCAATGTCACCAGCAACACCGGCATCACACTGACTAACCTAAAGCCTGACACCACTTATGACATCAAGGTGCGCGCTCACAACAACCGAGGCATCGGGCCCCTCAGCCCCAGCATCCAGTCCAGGACTATGCCTGTCGAGCAAGGTAAGGGCAAACCCGTGGCTCAAGTGCTTATGGAATTGTGGTCTTGAGAAGTGTTCGGAGTCCAAGGCACACTGTGCAGTATTCTAGTGGGGTTGTGTGATGAGAGCTAGTGTGGCCCAAACGGAATCTTTTCAAGGCATTTCTAGGGGTTTCCCTTGAGGTTGGGCTTAGATTAGGTGTCCTAAGTGAGTTGACCATGTTGGGCGCCAAGAGAGGCTTTAAAGCACTGTTCATTTGATGGCCTATATCATAAAATATCTTGCATCCTATGGAGGTAGAGATAGATATATATATGATCAAGACACTTTTTGGGTCGAAACTCGTCATGGCTGTCGAGGTTTTTATGAGCTGAAATAAAAATCTGATATCTGCAACGATTTGTGGTCCATGCTCAATTTACTGGGTGACACCGGCGAGGCACAGGTGGAGTGCAATCAAAGATATATATATATATATGTGCAAGGTTTTCTTTGCATAGCGCTGTGGGAACCGTGCCACTCACGGGAGGAGGGACTGTGTCCCAGCTCAGTTTGAGGTTTTAATTTGGCGAGTCGAGACGGCTCTTTAGATGAAATGTTGGGCGGCTTGTCGATGAGGATCTGGATGTGAGTCTGACCCACGTGTAGGAAGCTGGTGTAGTCCACGTCCAAGTGAAACAGTGAATGAACTTCTATAAGATCTGACTATTGTGAAGGCTGCACAGGGAAGGATTGACATTGTGCATTGGAGGCTGGAGCTTGGTACGATGTAGATTTGAGTGGAGACAACTGAGGGTGAAACCTTAGTTGAAGGCGAGAGGTTTGGAACGTAGGCTTACTTTGAGGTTGATGAATTCCTCCTCATACATTGACACCATCCGCTCCTGAACAGTTACATCTCAGTATAGTGTGGGAAGAAGTCCACGTTGCGTACCTGTCCTGAACGTTGTTCCCTTTGTCCTAGTGTGGTCGTGAATTGGTTCCCTACCTTCTTATGCCCACTATTTCATTTTTCTTTCTAGTGTTTGCAAAGAACTTTCGCGTGAACGCTGTGATGAAGACCTCAGTCTTGCTGAGCTGGGAGGTGCCGGACTCCTACAAGTCTGCTGTTCCTTTCAAGGTAAGGGCACAAGGTCCACCCCGAGCTACGGTCAAAATAATCACTATAGGGTGAAGCGAGTTTTGGAACTGGGAGCTTACGCCACGATCCTTGGACTGCATGCTCTGCAGGCACCTCTGTTTGGTGGGATGCAGCACTTCCTCTCTGCAGAATGATGCTGCTGACCTTCTAGAGGTCAGCCTCACCTCCTAGGGATGAGTGTTGCTCTTCAAAGTCCATGAATTATGTAGCTCTACCGTCAGGTTCTTCTAGGTATCTGCCCAACATTCAGTGGCGAGGTGGTTTGTTGTTCCCACAGTCCTGCGAGTTCAGGTAAATGATCATCACATATTGCATTACCATGTGTTTAAATCCCTGATGAGACCCAGAAGCACTTCCATGTGAGCACATTAGAGACTGCTCCATTTGTTGTGCTTGCTGGGTAGGGTATGGGTCCTGCCGAAAGAGTTTTGGGGGTGAGGTCCAGAGGGATGCTCCAACCCTTCTATGGCAAACGTGTAGTTGCACCTAAGCCTTAGCAGCAGCTCAGAGGTTGAATTGGGATACAGGAATACATTGCTGCACAGCCAATATATTGTACTACGCTGTAGGGCACATTTTCCGATAGGCTGTGAGTTTCTGCAAGACCGGTTAGCACTGGGAGTAGTCCTAGATTTACCTACCATCCCCTGGGATATTTCCAGAAGGGCTGAAGGCAGCAGACAGGCTGTTCTAATCACTTTTGCTTTCTGTGCATGGAAAAGCCCCAATGTGTCAGCAGCAGGAACTGTACTACTCATACATTTCCCTGCGGGGCGGTGGGGCCGGACAGCTCTACAAGGAAAGTGTGTACCATTTTGAGTACCCAGTGTATCAACTTAGTACGACTCGAGTCAAGGGAGATTCCAGAAAAATGAAATATGCCCCACTTTGTCCAATATTTTGAGCGAGTGAGGCATGCAAGCCCGGAATAAGTTTGGTTGCTTCCTCAAGGGAATTCTGAAAACAACGTGGCCACATGGTGCCTTCTACACCTCGGGTCAAAATACATTTAGCCATCCTTCCATCCTGTTCTGCATCCTTACTTCATTTATTCTCTCCATTATCCTTCCTCCTCTATAACATCCTTTTCTCCATCTCTTTTCTTTTCTCTGCCACCATCCATCCTTCTGTCCATCTGTCTAGCCATCATCTCTCATCCATCCATCTTTCTCCATCATGCTCTCCCTTCACCCCATTCCTCCACCCAGCCCTTATCCATGTCTCCACCACCCTATCCACCTTTTTCTCTATCTATCTTTCTCTACCTCGTACGCTGCACCCTCCCCTATCTTCTTTACTTTTGTGCCCTCTTTTCCTGCTAATATCATGCAGTGGTAATCAGCAGCTTGTGTGTGGACACCGTTGCTCACATTAAAGTCAAATGAGTAGCGTCCATTTTAAAAGGCGCAGTGGCTCCCATCCCCCGCTCAAGCTGCAAAAATTGTGGGTTAACCCCTCCGACGCTCATGACGAGCTCATGAGCCACGGTTCTCGTATGCTCATGACGAGCTGAGCTCGTCATGACCGTTAGAACGCTCAGGTGCGGGGCTAATTCCCCTGCTGTGCTGGGCGTTCTAAGGAATGGGCGTGGTCATGACGAGCTCAGCTCGTCATGAGCACACGAGAAACTTGGCTCATGACGAGCTGAGCTCGTCATGAGCACCGGGGCGCTGTGTGCGCCCCCCAGCACAGCGGGGGAATCGGCCCCGCAGCCAAGGGGTTAATGAGACCACTGGCTCCAGTGTTTTTCTTGTAAACTTGGCTTGCCACTGACTCTACCCAAGCCTTTCTCTGTCACAAGATCCCCTCATACACGTGATGCCCGCAGCATCTTGTATGTGGGTATGAAGAGGCAACCCATTGACCACCAACCCATTGATATGCTTTAGATTGGAGTGCCGTAAAGGGGGAGGGGAGGGTGTTATCATACACCTTCGTAACAGTAACGAACACCCTACAAACCACGCACTCATACTAAGTATATGTGCTGTGATTTTTTTCCCAATAGAAACGCTTGCTGGACAAATGGCAACCTTGACCCAAAGTCTGACAAAGTGCCAAACAGAGAAGTGCTCCAAGTAACTGACTAATATCCACCACTGAAATTATTTCATATTTCACCATATTAATTCACCACTAATCCTTTGTAGGCTTCCTGAATAGCGTGCGTCAACAAGCGCTATATAAATACAAACCTTTGTCCCTCTATCCTTCTGCTATCATTCCAAATCCAAATAACTGACTAACCTACCCACCACTTAAAATGTACTTGCATGTTTTACTATACTAATTCAACACTAATGCTCTATGGGGCCCGGAGTAGAGTGCTACTCCCCGAAAAAGCGCTTTGACACCTCGTCAGGGGTAGTAAGTGCTATATAAATGCAATTACAATACAATATGTGCACTGTACAGATATCCAGTAATATAACTCAAAATAAACTACTCCACGCCATTCAAAATTGTGGAGTTGTGCATCAAGGAAATAGTCAAAGCAAAGGATTGACATCAGTCCTGTCAAAGGTTTATATCACATGTGATAATAGACGGTGGGTGCACAGCCCTTGTGAGTCTGATTAATCTCTTGCGAAAATTGAGGTGCTCCACTGGTGGCGTCTCTCGTCCTTTGACGCGTCGTATCAATGAATAGTATGTGTTTCCAATTGGCAATTGGTCACATCCCACTGGGCACACTTTTGCGATTCCTGAAGGATTTCTCACACACTTGTGAATGAGTTGAAGCAAAATAGTTTATTCTGTTTGCATAATGTTCATGCTTCCATTAACCCGTTTAAAGCTTCGAACGTTCAGCGCCAGTGCTGAACGTTCGAAGAAACATGTGCGGCCGCGTCTGCCAACGGACGTGCGCAGCACTGGCAAGGTAGTGCTCGCGACAACCGTTGGCCGACGGCAGCACTTAAAGGGGTTAAAGAAATTAGCTTCATTTCTTATTTTGATATCATCAACAAATTGATTTTCATTTCAACAATAGCTCAAATTGCTCCAATGCATTTCGGGCCTGCCGCCCTTCTTCTGGGAGCATGTCTGTAAATGTGAAACATGATAACATAACTTTTCTTATACATATACACCATATAAGCAGTCAAAACCTTTTGTGCTCTTGTGTCTAATAAACATATGTGCAGGTTCCCCAGTGAAACACTCTGTGCTATAACACAGAGGTGTATATGTATCAGAAAAGTTATGTTATCATGTTTCACATTTGCAGACATGCTCCCAGAAGAAGGGCAGTACAAAAGGGGGTGGTGATGGACGGAGCATCTGAACCAAACACTCACACCCAGTCAAAAGATCTGGGTTTAATCCATCACCCTTATTTAGCCCACTCTGCCACACCAGTTCAGACTTGGCCATATGCAAATCAGTCTGACCCTGTGCCTCATGGGAACAGTCCAGCCCGAACTGCCAAGCCATGCCTTCCCTGGACTGGAAACAAGCTTCCGAGGACCGGTTTCTGGCATTACAGCCGTCTTCAGCCCGGCTTGCTTGAATCCAGTGGCAAAGTGAGCAAGGGACTCTCGTCTGATCATACCCTTCCACACTTATGGCGGCCAAAGCGGTACAAAAGCGGTCCCCCTTTTATACCGCTTTTGGCCGCCATAAGTCTGGCAGGGTATGCTCAGACGTGAGTCCCTTGCTCACTTTGCCACTGGATTCAAGCAAGCCGGGCTGAAGACGGCTGTAATGCCAGAAACCGGTCCTCGGAAGCTTGTTTCCAGTCCAGGGAAGGCATGGCTTGGCAGTTCGGGCTGGACTGTTCCCATGAGGCACAGGGTCAGACTGATTTGCATATAGCCATGTCTGAACTGGGGTGGCAGAGTGGGCTAAAGAACGGTGATGGGTCAAACCCATATCTTTTGACTGGGTGTGAGTGTTTGATTGGTTCAGATGCTCTGTCCATCACCACCCCCTTTTGTACCGCTTTTGGCCGCCATAAGTGTGGCAGGATATGCTCAGACATGAGTCCCTTGCTCACTTTGCCACTGGATGCAAGCAAGCCGGGCTGAAGACAGCTGTAATGCCAGAAACCGGTCCTCGGAAGCTTGTTTCCGATCCAGGGAAGGCATGGCTTGGCAGTTCGGGCTGGACTGTTCCCATGAGGCACAGGGTCAGACTGATTTGCATATAGCCATGTCTGAACTGGGGTGGCAGAGTGGGCTAAAGAACGGTGATGGGTCAAACCCAGATCTTTTGACCGGGTGCGAGTGTTTGATTGGTTCAGATGCTCCGTCCATCACCACCCCCTTTTGTACCCCAGAAGAAGGGCGGCAGGCCCGAAATGCATTGGAGCAATTTGAGCTCTTGTTGAAATGAAAATCAATTTGTTGATAATATCAAAATAAGAAATGAAGCTAAAGCAAAGCAAAGGTCCTTGTGACATCCCGGTGACTCGATGCGTCTTGACGCATGTAGGTAGGGTCACGGCACTACATTAGGTTATAATGGACCCTGTTCAAGAGTCCTTGTGACAGTGGCACTGGCTCGGGGGTCCACGTGACAGCCCAGTGGCTTGTTGCATCCTGAGGCATGTGGCTAGGGCCTTGGCACTCTGATTACATTATAATGGCACCGGCTCAGAGGTCCTCTTGACAGTAGCCATGTCTCAGGGGTCCTCGTGACACCACAGTGGCCGATGCGTCTTGACGCATGCAGTTAGGATCACAGCACTTTAGGATTCCATTATAATGGCACACTATCAGGGGCTCTCGTGACATACTAGTGACTCGATGCAGCTTGTCGCCTGCGGCTAGGGAGGGTCACGGCACTAAATGATCAAAATTAAAATGGCACGGGCTCTGGAGGCCTCGACATCCTTGTGGCACATGCGTCTTGACCCATGCGGCTATGTTCACAGCACTATATGATTACATTATTATAGCTCGGGCTCAGGGTTCCTCTCGACAAGGGGTCTGGCTCTGGAGTCTTCGTGACATCCTAGTGGCCCATGCGTCTGACGCACGCCGCTAGGGTCACGGCATTAAAATTAAAATGGCAGGGTCTCTGGAGTCCTCGTGACATCCTAGTGGCCCATGCGTCTGACGCACGCCGCTAGGGTCACGGCATTAAAATTAAAATGGCAGGGTCTCTGGAGTCCTCGTGACATCCTAGTGGCCCATGCGTCTGACGCACGCCGCTAGGGTCACGGCATTAAAATTAAAATGGCAGGGTCTCTGGAGTCCTCGTGACATCCTAGTGGCCCATGCGTCTGACGCACGCCGCTAGGGTCACGGCATTAAAATTAAAATGGCAGGGTCTCTGGAGTCTTCGTGACATCCTAGTGGCCCATGCGTCTTGACGCACGCGGCTAGGGTCACGGCATTAAAATTAAAATGGCTGGGTCTCTGGAGTCTTCGTGACATCCTAGTGGCCCATGCGTCTTGACTAGGGTCACGGCACTGTATGATTAAAATTAAAATGCAGGGGCTCTGGAGTCATCGTGACGTCCTAGTGAGATCCAGGTGACTCGATGCGTCTTGACGCATGCGGCTAGGGTCACGGCACTATATGATGACATTATAATGGCGCTGGAGTCCTCGTGACATCCTAGTGAGATCCTAGTGACTCGATGCGTCTTGACACATGTGGCTAGGGAGGGTCACGGCACTATATGATTAAAATTAAAGTGGCACTGGCTGCGGAGTCCTCGTGACATCCCAGGGACTCGATGCGTCTTGACGCAGCGGCTGCAGGAAGCAAGCAGCCGTCGGGCCTCATTGTTTTGCAAACAGGCTGACCTGCTGCCCCGCCCCCGGGTCAGGCACCGACGAGGAGCCCGGGCAGCGCTGCCAACCTCCTCCGGTCTCCATGGAAACCATTAGTGCCTTTCCTTCCGTGGAGCATCAGAGCAGGTTCTCCAGTAGCGCGGGCGCAGTTGCAGGGCAGGGGCCACGGCGGTCAGCTAAAGCATGCGCAGAGCAATTAAGCATTTTCATAACGAGCTGTTTATCTCTGTAGGAAAATGGGCTGTGACACGGGTGCCTGGGGCATCCCCTAATACTGGCCCTGGGGAGCAGCGGCATGGCAAGGGTGCCGAAGTACCCCGTTCACGCCAGGGAAACGGGGGGCCTGGCCACTGTCTAAGTGGAAATATAGAGCAATAATACGGGTTTATAGGTTCCCTCAGGATTCTGGGCCCGGTGCTACTGAACCCGTTGCATCGTTGATACCTCACTTTTGGAGAGAGTGCATGTCCCTGGACAGAGGTCTCTGGACAGCAGGTGAGCACAGGCCCTATGTCTGACGCCATCTCTGACGCTCTTGTTTGCCAAGTGTTCCATTGTATTGCATTGCTACATTTATATAGCGCTTTACCCCTATGTGGGGCAATGAAGCGCGTGTCTACATGGCCGCATACCACGCCAGGCAAGGGGTGTTGTTGGAAGGGTGTTGTCATTGTTTTTGATGCTATGAATGACCAAGATGAAGTGTGGCTCACTGGTTAGAGGAGGCAGACCTGGAAGCAGAGGTCAGCTCGGGACCAGGGTTCAATTCCCGGCTCGGCGGGGTCTTGAGTCCTAAAATGTCCATGGAATCGACAATTCTCGCTCCGGTGCCTACTCGATTCACGGGTTCACACTCTGCGACTCTGGGCAATAGCTTGCTTAATCTCCACAATGGCCCCTCGCGGCGGGATGCCTGGCTTTCACCTTGAGGGTACCCTGCCGGGTTTATCTCACAGGGGAATACCAGGACGGGTTCCCTAAGCAAGCGCTTAGAAACCGCTTGGTGATTTGCGCTATATAAATTCCTGTACATTTACATTTACATTTACGGATGAAGGCTAGAGGGGTCCTTCAGTGACCCGAAAAATAATACACCTGTTTTCCCAAGAATTTCTCTTTTTGTTTCACAATACTGCAGTGATTAGGATCCTATGTTTGTGATCAGTGAAATGTCTGTATAGTGCCTCGGAGGCCAGGAAGCAGCGCTGCGCATGCCCCCTCACTGCTTCCAGCTTAGCAGGAAATCTTGTAAAACATTGGTGGCAAGGTAAATGCAACTTCCCAAATTAAAAATGAAATTGTAAAGAGGGGGCTTTGATTGACCAAAGACAAGTAGTTGAACGGTGAAAATAGTTTTCAAAGGTAGCACTATGTTTGAGAGGTGCTGAAATCACAGAGGTGTGTTTGTGTGGGTCAGCAGAAGTGTCCAGACGTCTACTGTTGCCTGTTGACATAGCTCAGTGGGTTAAACACCTGCTGAGTTTTACAACTGCATCGTGCTGGAACCAAGTGGAATTCAGCCGTTCGTTCTTCTCAAGGCAAGAAAATGAAGACTTTTCACTGGGTAGTGACGTGATTTCAGAGCCTATTTCAAACATGTGTAAACTCTAATTATCTTTGTCTTGCGTGGGTGTACATATAATACTCTTACCCGTGCAATTGTGTTGGCGATTGGTGTATTTCCATCTATGATTTCAATATAGAAAAAAATGAGGCTTTAATGATTTGTTTGGTGGGGGGGGGGGGGGCGTTCTATGTAAGCAAAGGCCCCCGTAGGTATTGCTCAAACTGTGTATGTTAAACGAGAAATCTCTATTGTCCCTTTCTGGATTGTATTTTCAATTTGTATTCATACTTTCTAAAGTTCTTTTTTCCCTTTTTTGGATCTTATTTTTCTTTGTTTAGCAATTATTGTATTGGTAAAAATGAAGAATTGAGCAATAACAAAAAATACAGTGACACCCAAGTCCAGCGTATTCCCATATTGAGTTACTGATGTTAATGGTGATACATGCACCAATAACAAGCAATATTTATATACAGTATTTAAGAAAAGATGGAGAAAGGGGTGAGAGAGAATAAGCTATAGAAGGAAGCAAGTCAGGAGAGGAAAGGAAGGAGGAGAGAGAGAGTTAGAAGGGAGGAAAAGAAGGAACTACAAAACAGGGAAGATAAACCAGTTAGGCAAAGTCCAAGTATGATAATACAGGTGAGTGGAGAAAGGTAGCACAATAATAGTGTTGAGGATGACTTAAGAATCCATGCAAATTATGGGGGATGGTATCCTGTAAATAGAGGGCCCATGTAACAAAAAAAATATCTGCTTTGTCCATTAAATTGTAAACCATTTAGTATTATATTCATGTTGGATTGGTCTACTTTGTTGGGTACTCTGTCTTGCATTACAGTTGTTTTTATGTATAACCCCTTCCCTGCGGGGCATATTTCCCCGCTGTTCTGGGGGGAGGGGGAGCGCGTGCAGGGCCCCGGTGCTCATGACGAGCTCAGCTCGTCACGAGCCACGGTGGTGCTCGTGACCACACCCGTTTCTTTAGAACGCTCGCACAGCAGGGGAATTTGCCCAGCGTGCGAGCGTTCTAACGGTCATGACGAGCTCGGCTCATCATGAGCACACGAGCACCGTGGCTCATGACGAGCTGACCTAGTCATGAGCATGGAAGGTGATAAAGAACATATTAAGCTGTGCTCCTCTTGCAATGAACTCCATGACACGTGCCTCCTTTGCTGCTTGTGTGAGTGTGTGTGTACCCTTGTGTCTTCCCAGATCCTCTACAACAACCAGGACGTGGAGGTGGACGGACACTCCATGCGGAAGTTGATCAGCGACCTGAAGCCCGACACCGAGTACTCCTTCGTCCTGATGAACCGGGGCAATAGTGCTGGCGGGCTCCAGCACCGGGTTTCCATCCGCACCGCCCCGGATGTGCTGCAGGGCAAGCCCACCTCCACCAGCAAGTACATCAAGGATGGCCGCTTCACGCTGCGCCTGCCCCGGGTGCAAGCCGCCGCCCCAGTCAGGTAGGTACTTCTGTCCTTCAGGATGGGTCTGCCACAGAGGGATCCAGCTCTTCAATTGTGCCAGTTGAGTGCACTGGCACAACTGTGGTGATTGTGTTTTTTGTTGTTGTGCTTGCTGATTGCTTACACACTCTTTTGCTTCACATGTCCACTCAAATAAAATCATATTCCCCTATCTAATCCACCACTAATCCTTTTTGGGTTCCGGACTAGCGTGCTGCTAGCCGAAAAGTGCTTTGACGCCTTGTCAGGGGTAGCAAGTGCTAAATAAATGCATACCCTTCCCTCTTCTATCCCTCCACTATCCTTTACAATACAACTAACAGACTCACAAGTTCACCTCTCAAATTAATCTCATATTTCCCTATAATCATTCACCACTAATCCTTTTTTGGTTCCGGAGTAGCATGCTACTCGCCGAAAAGTACTTCCACACCTAGTCAGTAGTTGTAAGCGCTATATAAATGCAATTACTATTCTTGGTTAACTGAGCGAGATGTTAAGAGTCTGTCTCTTGCTGTTGCTATCGCTTCTTTCATTGTGTGATGAAGCAGAGATGTTGAACTTTGGTTCCATTGTGCCTGTTTGTAGAGTCCAGTTGTTTGTGGAGTTTCCTTTCTTCAGACTGCTTTGTTCGGAATGTGAAATTACCAATGTGTTAGAACGAATGCTTGAATGAATCGGTCACTGGTAATCACTTGGGGCATAATTCCCGACCATTGTTTCTCACCCACTGTGCCACTCAAGACAGACCCGCATCTGTTGTATCTGGATGGATGTTGTTACTCAACACTGTTTTGTATGTAAATTGTTTTGGTTTTTTGGTTTTAATTAACTGAATAATAAAATTCACATTGACCCACGTTATGCAAGTCAGCCTCGATCCTGCTTTTAAAAGGAACAGTCCTGTGCTTATTTGAGCAGCTGCTTTCTGGTGCTCAGCACCGGTACTTAGTTATCAGCACCAGCTCTAGTGACAGTCCACCACATGGTGGCACTGTTTGTCTAATTTTACGATGAGCACATAAACTGTTTAATAAGTCAATATAAATTCAAAAAGAAGAATACCTGCCACTCACGCTATTAATATAGGTTTGGGAGGCCTAGAATAGTCTGAATTGTCACACTTGTAGGATTGCGATGGTTAGGAGCTGTATTGATACGGTCATTGGCAGAGCTAGCAGGGGCAATGGGTGGTGCAGGCCGCAGTGACTTCCTGAGAAGGGCGTTGGCACTTACGCCCTCACAAATTAAGTACTGGAACAGTCAATCTCAAACGTCTAGGTAAGGTTCCCTCCAGGTGGGACACAAGCAGCTTCAGACCAGTTTGGACCTACTTGGGTCTCGTGAGCCAGGTATAGCTTGAGTCCTGTGGTACAGTGAGCCCGGGACTCACGGCTGGGTATACCCATCACACCTAAAGCTTCTACTGCAGAAACAACAAGATAATGGAATTAAACCTCACCCACAGGCTATTGCTCGGTGCTTCATTCCCTACCATCATTTGTTGCCCGCTGTGCCATTCTTGACAGACCCGCCTTATGCAAATCCACTATGGGTGCTGCTCCAATAGGATCAGTGCAGCCTGAACTGCCAAGTCAGGGCCCCTCCAGAAGAGAATACAAGCAGTCCTAGCCTGGGAGATGTCACAGTCTCTATTCCCATTAAATCTGTAGGCCTGTTTGCAGGCGTTGCTGTTTTATCGTGTTACATTGTGAGACTTTTTTCCATGGTTGATGATTGTTTGCAGACATGTCTCACTCAATTGTATATGTTGTTTGCTGAGACTCCTCCTGTTGTGTAGCCTGTGCAGGGCATGTGAATCTATTACAAGGAGCAAGCAGCAGGGCCATGGCTGCTGATGAGTAACTCTTTTCTTCCTTCTCTTGCTGGCAGGTCCTATTATATTGTGGTGGTGCCGTTGAGCCCTGGCAGCAGTAGAGGTGCCTCCACCAAGCAAGGTCCGGAGGACTTGGAGCTGACCCAGGTATGAGCCTGTCATCAGTGTTGCAAAGGTCATGAACTCTCTCCTGCAGCGTCAGCCTGTGCCTAACCTGCCCACATACCACCTGAGTTGTATCTGTATTTATTTTATTGTCTTTGTTCTTCTCCATCGGCCTTGGTTTTATTATCTTCTCTGTGTCTCATTTGTCCCGTCTGCCTCTCCTCTGCTCCTTCAGGCTATATTTGAAGACCATCTCCGGTCCCTTCTTAGCTCTCCCATTCTTCTCCTGCTCCTTTATTCTCCTGTCCGTCTTCATAGCTGTCTCTCTTCTATCTGCTTCCATCTTCATTCTCATGTGTCCCCTGTCAGTCGACACGTTTCCGCTTATCTTTCTTTTTCTTGTCTTCTGGTCTTCATCTTGATTTTCCCATCTTCATCCTGTACCTCACTTCCGATTCCTTATTTACCAATAGGTCTCTTAGCTTCTCACTGAGATTGTGTGGCTTGGCACTGACATTTTTTCATAATGGATGTGCCTACAAGATGAGAACTTCACCTGACAGCGTAATTGAATACCTCGTTCTTAACATCATGCTTCTTGTCCATGCATGCTTGGTTGGGAGCTGATTGCAGCCCCTTTACATCTGTACAGCCTTCGAGGTGGTGCTCATGTGCAGGGTGCTCTAAAGTAACTGGGTTTAGGCGATTGCATGAGTTTTCTGGGGTACTGAAAAGATCATTTTAAAGCCCTGGCAAGACTCGCTCAAGTCTCACGGAGAACGATTTTCTGCCTTTAGATCCTTGATGCCATCAACCAGGGATCCCCGGGACGACGCCAGCGACGGCAAGCCGACAAAATGAAGCCATACATTGCAGCCCAGCTTACCAACCTGCCCGATTCATTCACCCTGGGAGACGAGAAGGACTATAATGGCTTCGTCAACAAGCCTTTGAGGGAAGACCTCAGTTACCAGTGCTTCGTTCTAGCTTCGCTGGAGGATCGCGACGCTGTGAGTTTTTAAAGTATTACATTGGGTCAATAGGAATATGGACTTTCTAGAAATAGGTTACGCAGTTTTCCTTGGTGGGATTTTCTGGGGGTAGGTTGTGGGCCAGATTGTATACAGTGAGCTAGTTTGCATGTGGCATACCATTTTGGTTACAGTTGGTTGGCTTCTAGGGTGTTACTTTGGACTTGGCAGGATTAATGCTGAATGTGTTGTATCTGTGTAAATTGGTTTGTGGCAGTTTTATGGATTGGGTTGTAATGGTTTGTGTTGATTTAGTTTGAGTAGCTTGGGTAGTTTTGTTAGATAACATTCGCATGTGTTGTGTTTGGATTCTATTGGAATTAGGTTATGGTGGGATTGGTAGATTGGAGTGGGTGGTGCTATGAATTATATTGGATTGAGTTATGTTTGATGTTGTGCTGTGTCCTCTGGCATGCTAATTTGGCTTGGGTTATTTGGGTCCCTTTGCATTATGTTATGTTGTGCTGGTTTTGGCTTCATTGAAAGAGGTTGGATTAAACCGTGTTGCATCACTTTGGTTTGGGTTATGTTTGGATACTTTGAGTTAGGCAATTATATAGTTAGGTTGAGTAATGTTGGGTGGGATTATTTTGAACTGCTTTATGCAGGTTTGTTTTGTTTCGTGTAATCATTTATATAGGGCTAATTCCAATTGATGTGTAGGATTTGGGTAATACCTTTACTGGACCTTCTCTTCCCTCGCTGCCCGGGCACTGCCCCTCCACAACCTGCCTTCTTGGACTGTTGTTGATCCCATTCTCCTTTTGATCCCCCTTGACTTTGCCCTAGAACAGACCGCCTTACAGCACCCGTTATTATATAACCATATGATCCATTTGTGACTACGCATTGGTTCCAGCGTGTCACACCCAAGAAGTGTGTTTATCAGGATGCCGGTGAACCTCATTGACTTAATACTAAAAGAAAAGCAGAGCTAACCTTACCTGATAATTGCCCCTTCCCCAATTGCTGCAGTATGTCAATCAATTAATTAATCTGGATTTATATAGCGCGGCTCATCACCTGAGAGGGTATTCAGGTGTTTATTGCCAAATGTATTGGCTCCACTCCTGCAATCTTCAAGAGGTGGCGAGGGGTGTTGCTGTGCAGTGGGACATTCCTAGCAAGCATAGTGAGAAATGATGGTTGCGGTGACGCTCCATGGAGTTAAAGCGTGGGCCAATTAGGTGTCTTCCTGCTTTTGGTGGCTCCACCCAGCAGTTGGGCTGGGGGTGTGAGGGTCTGTAGGGATTTGGAATCTATAAATGGAGGTGTTACACCCTAGGCAGAGTAGAAAAGCAATAGGTGGGGCATGAACCCCTGGTGGGAGACGTGTAGAATGTGTGTCAAAGAAAGGTCTTAAAAACTGCATGGGGTTGGGTGTACAAAAGGAAGATGTCTGGTTCCTCTCAAAGCCTTTGAGTGGGGGAGGGGATGTGAAATATGGAGCTTACGCATATGTGTATGTAAAAAGAGAAGAGTGTGTATTGTAGACATTTTCTCAAAGGTGTTCAGCCCACCTAAGAGAGGCACAGGCGTAAGTGTTGTGCTGGCGGGACACCCACAAGTTTACAAGCCATGGACATGAATACTTTGTAGAATGTTGAGACTCGAGTCCTTGGTAGAATGTTGAGACTCGAGTCCTTGG
The DNA here is from genome assembly GCF_964261635.1 of Lissotriton helveticus. Taxonomy (NCBI): domain Eukaryota; kingdom Metazoa; phylum Chordata; class Amphibia; order Caudata; family Salamandridae; genus Lissotriton; species Lissotriton helveticus. The sequence continues at coordinate 169,474,989 of NC_136057.1, forward strand.
TAGAATGTTGAGACTCGAGTCGTTACCCAAGTCTCCACAGAAAGGTAAGAGGTGGAATCTTGAAGCAACGCCGATCGCGTTGATCTTCCAGATCTTCTTTTGGAGTGATTAAGGGCCTGATTTCGATCTTGGCAGACGTGTTACTCAGAGCTGTGACAGATATCCCGTCCGCTGAAATACAAATTCCTTTATATCCTCATGGGATTTATATATCAGCGGACGTGCTATCCGTCGCCTTTGTGATGGAGTAACCCATAGTCCAAGATCTAAATCTGGCTCTAAGTCATTGACACCTCTGACTCCTGAAGCACAACAAATCATCCCACCTATTTTTTTAGATTACTTTTACCCCCCCTGTGTTCTTACATTATCAAATTTTCCAAACCAACTTCACTGGTTCAAGAAGTTGATTCTCCGTGTGTGGCTGTGGTGCACCGTATTTGACCAGACACATTGTGTCCATTGCCCCTTTGGTCATGTTCCTCTGTCCCTGGTGTTCCTAACATGCACATCTCTCCAATGCCTGCTTCTGTAACATCCATGTTGAACCACTTTGTTATATCCCGGATTATACCCAAGAGTCCAACTTGAACAAGACCAGCTCATCACCCGTCTCTCACTTACTGAAGGACTGTTCGGGCTGCAGCAGCCGGTAACATGTGGGTCCTCCAGCCCTTTCAAGCACCCTTGTTTAGGAGGCAAATTACCCCATTTCGCCTAAGTTCTTGACACACCAGTTTTTGTCACTTAAAATCTTGTGGTTTGAAGTTTAAGTTCTCTGTGCTCTCCATGTGTAATTCTCAATCTCTCCACCACTGATCTCCCTTTCTTATTCCTTGCAGAAGAAGTACGCCGCGAGCCCCTACTCGGACGAGATCGTGAAGGAGCTGTCCTCCATGGCCAAGCAGCAGGATGAACCGGAGATGCTCTGGGTGATGGGCCCTGTCCTGGCTGTCATTCTCATCATCATCATCGTCATTGCCATCCTTCTCTTCAAGAGGTGAGCTGCCCCCATGGCCAGGGTACACCTTGTATTCTTTACTATGCTATTGCTCAGCCCGACCAATCACAGTAAATGCAACATGCCGCCCACCATTGCTCTGAGCAGCAGAGCCTCAAAGCTTCAGAGCAACGTCTGCATAAGCGCTCAGATCCACGCTTCCAGGATCCCCTTTCTTGCTTATGGACACTCGTCCCTGTTTGAGCTCACATGGCACACCGTCTCCCCGTCCATTCTTTGCACACTCATGTTCACGCGCAGCTGCGTATATATGACCATTGCCTTTCTCAGCCCTATCAGTCGAAGACATCTGCTTATGTAGACCTGATGAGTATTTCCTGTGCTGTCCCTCAGTGCATTCTGAAATGGAAACAACCAACATGGACACCAAATTGCTTTGCTTATAAAACCTAAAAAGGCTACCTTGGGTTGACATTATCAAACAAACACCTAAGGCTGCAGTCAGACATTCGAACGTACTGATGATAAATGTATTTAAAAATGTCTAAAAGAAAAAAAAAGTTTATTCAACAGTTGCGAACCAACACATGAAAGGGATCACCCTTCTTACAATGTTGCAAAGTGGACCTGACTCAGAGTGAGCGAAGCTGGGGAAAAATCCACATTTTCAGTCTTACAACCTAATAATATCTGCCTGCACACTTCTTGCCTCACACCAGCTGGAAAGAAATAGCTGAAGATTTCAGTCTCTCAAAGTGTCCATCAAGTGCAGGACGATAGATCCTAGAGTGCCTTTGTTGCTAGGAGACGAGCATCGAAGCTCAATTTGTTGAGGGTCTGGGTGCGCTTGCATACAATCGCCGCAGATTGGCTGTCCACCATTTGTATGTCTTTATTTATCTCTAAAGTACAAGTACTGCCCATGGGTTCTTGTGGTTGGGAACCGAAGGTGCAGAAAAGCAAGAGCTCCTAGACAAGCACATTGATACCAAGGTAGGCTCCGATTGAAAGATTTCCACAATTTGAACTTTCGATGCAAGGAACTTCATACAGGTCCTTTGCGTCTGACCTCCGAAACCTTGGAGGAATATGGAGGGGTCAGTAGGTTGTAGAAGACGATCTGCCTGGTCTTTTATGAGGCACACAGTTCAAAACACAGACTTCAATGGAAACCGGTGTTCAAAACAATCTGGCTTCTGACACATGGTCAGATTTGCAAAGCTCACAATCCAATATGGTAGGTTTTTTCTGAATTCGCGGGAGCCTCCAAACTTAAAATTTTGAACTCCCATGTCAATGGCTTCCCATAGTCCAGTCGCTAGGGGACACATGCGGCCATGCCCTTGGACTGCATCTGCAGTGGAATATATGGAAGAACCTTCTTTAAGCAGTGGAGTTGTACAAATAAGTGGACCAGACCCTTGGAATCCGGGCGTCCGTAAAAAGATATTTATGAAAAATCAATGCTAGAAACTTGCCATTAGTAGCAGAAGGCTTAGGGACCCTCTGTCCTTCAAGTAGATTGTACTCGTAGTTCCTCCAGCACCTTGCGGGTCTCTCTCCCGCTCTTCGCAAGTTGCTTGTTTCAGATATTACTGAAAGAGAGCTACCTCACCCCAGGTCTACACAGTGTTCCATGTCTAGGCTTTCCTTTCTTAACCTGTTGCATTTTGGGAGGTTAAAAGCACTTGATAGTAGAGAGGTGGCTTTTATTTAGGGCTGATTTAGACACCTATTTTAACACAGAAGTAGTTCTGAAAATGGTTGAAGTACAATAAACGTTTACGCTGTTGTTCAGAATTTCCAGAGCATTGTCTAAAGCATGTCTACTGATGCTCAGAAGTGTTCACACTCACTCATAACTGCTTGCACGCCATCATGCTCACACATCGACCGGGCGCACACCCGCTCCCCGCTGTGTTCATGCGCTCTCCCACGTATGTGCCCGTTGCCTGTGTTTGCAGCCAATTACAGTTATACCTAGCTTTGCTTCCTGGTGTTTTGTGGCGTAATTTAACCGTGCTTTGCTTTATCTGTTTTTTTGCTCTTCTCTGGATTTAGCAAACAAGAAAGGTAGGAGCTTCTTTCACTTTTTACCTCTGTTAAAAGTTTCCAACAGTATGTGGGTACCTCAAAATCTGGGCGGAGAGCTCTCACGGCTGGAACCCAGAGAGGAGTGGCATTTTAGGGCTGGTAAAAGGATAAGTTGAAGTTCATGGCGGTAATGGCCAGATGTTGTGAGCACACGACTTTGAGTTTGGGAGACCTCTTGGCTCTTGGCCTTTTGGTTGGGGTGACCGCTGCACCTAGAATGACAAGGATTTGAGCATTAATGGGTGGAAGGTTAAGGGCACTCTGGGTTTAAGAGCAGAAGCTTGTGGCCATCCATGGATCAGCGATAAACAGCATCCTTCCTCGGCTTGGGGAGTGTTTGCCTTCTTGTGGATAAGTTGATACATCTGTGCATCCTTATGGCAGGAGTGGCCTTGGATTGAGGCGCTGTGGAGGTCTTGTTGAACTTGGAGTCAGAACGTGCATCTTATTGATTATCGCTTGTGGCTGGGACACCAGCATTTGACCAATGGAAGCTATTGATGTCTGGAACGAGGGTAGCTTTGTAGACTTGGCTTACTCACGTTGTCTGGACAATCTAGCTATTTTGGTGGCCGTAGTGTTGCTTTGTGAATAAGTTTCATAAACTCCTTCATTTTTGTATGCTGGTTTGAGTACTGATTAAAAGAAAGAGGTGATGTGGTGGTTCTACGCTTTTGTTGCATGCAATTCTTGGGTTTTTGTCCCATTGAAGACGATTGGCACTTATTCTTGTTGTTGAGAATTTATTCAGTTTAGGCAGATGGGTTTGTGGACTGTGATGTGATGCTGAGCAGCTCCTTCGGGTGTATTCCTTCCTTGATGACATGAGCTTTGTCTTTGCCAGGCAGGTGACTGGCTGGTGCTTTGCATGGATGATTCTGTGGGATTGTGGCTGGTTGCAGACAATGGCCTTGGAGTTTGAATCTGCCCCATAGGACATCACGGCTTACGATTTCAAGCATTCTTCGCCTTGTCCTGCTTGCCCAATCCACACACCCTAGTGGGTGAATTCACATAGACGTGTGCTGAGTGGACACCTAGAATGGTGGCACCAAAGGCCATTCATTTTCTCTTATTTGGTCTCTTTTCATGGGCCTGACATTTTGTTTGTTGGGGGATTTGTTATAAGATTAAAAATCCGTTTGGCTAGTTGAGTAGTTTGTTCCAAGAACCAGTCTCTTTCGCCGCAGTCTAGGCACAGTGGGCAATTTCAGCTTCAAAAAATACACAACTGTTGTGTTTGGTTTTTGTTTTTTCTTAGAAAAAGAGGCAGTTCTCCCTCGGGCAAAGATGACCAAACTGTGGGGCTGAAGGATTCATTGCTGGCAAACTCGTCCGACCCGGTGGAGATGAGGCGTCTCAACTACCAAACACCAGGTAGGTGACCAACGACGGGCTATGTCTCTCGCGAGGAGGCTGAGGTCTCAGATTGACTGCTGCTAGTGCCAGCACTTCACCTAGCTTGCTATGATCACCTGCTGCTTGGATCAGGGAGTAGATTTCACAGAGATGCAGCAGTAGCCCAAGAGGTCCAGTCTCCATACGAACTATAGGCCCCCTTACTCGCACCCCATTGGGTGTGCACTTCTAGAGCGGACTGTCATGTTCTGATACAGTCTTCGCGGTCAGTCTGAATTGTCCTTCAAAAGTCCATTATTCCGCTGTGCTACTATTAAAAATGACATCAGTGAAAAGTTCATCTTTTTTTAAACCACTTGTAGATGTTACTTATTTTACCAGTATTAATGCAGTTAAAGTTAACCTTTCACAGCTTGGGGCACCTTACCTGCACGTTCAGTAATAGTTATAACAACCCAATTCTTCTACTTAGTTTAATTCCCACGAATATTTAAGACCCTCATCTAAATATCACATGTCCATGCATTCAGTGTGCTTCATTCTGATTGCAGCCTGGCAACAAATTGTATGCTGAGACATCTTCCACTGATTGCGTTGGTTTACTTTTTTCACTTGAGCTTCATACATGTATGACGTTATATGGCTTTATTAAACCTTCCTATCAGGCAGGCACTTTCAAAACCTGACCTGCCTCTGAATATTCCATACAGCTTTGATGTAGCTGGAATCAGAGGGTGCGGGAGGCCGGACCCAGCCTGATTTTAGGATATCCACATGAGGTAAATGCACTTTAAATGAATTGCAATGAAAATCTCCTACAGTTAGTAGCTACAATGAAAATGTGGGTCATACTGAAACGCTTGGACCCGTGTTGCACATTACAGAGCCAAATATATGCCTTTTCGTCTAAAACGTCGGGGACGTCATACCCCAGAATACCGAAAGACATTGCAGTGTCACATTAATGGGAGATTGTTCACTGGATAGGTGCCAGATGACATCCAGCAATTAAATCGTTTTACCTTCATCATGCTCCTAATAAAATAAGTATGAGTGAGTGAATTTCACTCTTAAGACTGGTGGCTAAGTATGAGCATCACATTTGTTGCCGACTGCACATTCCGCATTGTCAGTGCTTGACATTTTAGGTGTTATCAGACATCTGCATAAATTGGGCACTGACTCTGAACATCTCACAAAGTTTCACTAGATTGGCTGCCACAGACAATGCATTTCATATTTCCACCAGACATGCCTTTTGTCCAAGACTGTCCTTAAAGCGCACCAGCACAGAGTCTGCCTTCTCAGGGAAAACAGTACAAAAGGCAGTGGTGTTTGATTGGTTTAGATGCTCCATCCATCAGCACCCCCTTTTGTACCGCTTTGTTCGCCATAAGTTGGCAGGGTATGCTCAGACGTGAGTCCCTTGCTCACTTTGCCACTGGATTTAAGCAAGCCGGGCTGAAGACGGCTGTAATGCCAGAAACCGGTCCTAGGATGCTTGAATCCGGTCCAGGGAAGGCATGGCTTGGCAGTTCCGGCTGGACTATTCCCATGAGGCACAGGGTCAGACTGATTTGCATATGGCCATGTCTGAACTGGGGTGGCAGAGTGGGCTAAAGAACGGTGATGGATTAAACCCAGATCTGTTGACTGGGTGTGAGTGTTTGATTGGTTCAGATGCTCAGTCCATCACCACCCCCTTTTGTACCGTTTTGTCCCAGAGTGGCACCTTTCGAAATCTGGCCTTAAAGCATTCGCTCCTGGTCGGAACATGCAATCCTGTGAAATTACGACTAACTTTAGATCTTACTTTGGTATCTCCTTATTTTCTTCCAGTGCCCCACAATAAATATAACAACAAATGTTCTATTTTACCTTCAACCTTTATATCTCTATTCTTTTAGTTGTGGTACTCTCTACACGCGGATCCCTGCAGTACTCACAACGAACAGCTTACCTTTCTAGATCATGTAGATAGGAGGCATGCAATGGCCTTGCAACTACCAGCTGTCCGGATACTAAATGCTTGGAGTTGAACTGCTGATACTCCTCTTCTGAACTTAAATGTTTTCCAGTTTGCTCTGCAAGCGGCTGTTCCAACAAAGGTTCTGCAACACCATCAACAGCAGTGATTCGTATGATCCAGATTCGCGGGCACTGCTGAGCACTCGTCTCCCCTGCGTGGAAGATGCTGAGCTTGTGCATCTTCCACCAAGCAACACGACGCCTCTTCCAAACTGTAGAGCAGTCAGGCACCCAAAGCTGTCCAACTCCGCTTGAACAGCACAGGCTGCAGGTCACAGGCTATTGGACAGGGGGCAGGCCTACCAGTGTGTCCAAGACAAAATGTTAAAAAAAAGTGGTAATGCCCCTTGGAAGCCTACAAGTACCAGAAGGCCCTGGGGAGACATGAGCAGAAACTCATATGTTTGAATGTTATCATATGAGCCTGCAACCAACCATTGTAAACTCATTGTGCTTTCTAGGGGTCGCTTTGTTTGCCCCACACTTTTTGATGGGTTTGAAACTGAAAACGATAATGAAACAATATGGCGGCATCGCTTGCAAAAATACCCTCAGCTCTTCTTTTTATAGCTGGAGAATGCGGCACCTGCCAGGAGAGCACTTGCTTGTTTTGACCAAAGTGACTGCCACAAAAATAAACCTGAGAACTTTTTGAGCGCTGTTATGAGAGTGCAACTGACCAATCAAAAAATGTATGTAAAAATAAAAAATACCATTCAGCAAGCTCATTCTTGGCCATTGCCAAAACCCTCAGTGGGCTTAGTCCTGTCCTGGTGGGCTAAGATCAGGCCTCTATGTGAGTAAAATACCCAGGCAAATCCTCAATAGAGACACTAGCACATGAACAGTGGCATTAGCCCAACCATGGTTTAGAAGAAAATATAATCAAAAAACGTTTTTGCACATATTTGTGTATTTTAATTTCTGTTATAAAACATGATTAAATGATAGAAAATATTGAGTACATTAATATTTATACATGATAAAATATTCCAGCATTATAGCATATGCATGGATCTAGACATACATCAGGTACATATATGTTATACAATAAAAAGATGGTTTCCTGTCTACGCGTTTCGACACAACTGTGTCTTCCTCAGGACTGTACCATCATATTTCTATAAATACCAACACGTGGTGCCGGGATTAAAGCCAATGTGGAAGCAGATACACACAGTAAAAGGTCCCAGGGTAAAAAGAGAAATAGGTAGGTTCTCTAATGTTAATGTCCTGAAACCATCAGCTTTTGTACGTATTGGCAGCAAGATTTACCGCCTGTTTTCAGGCTGAAGTACGAAAAATCGCCGGGATCCATTTGCCACCGGTCCGCGTCCAGCTCCTTATTTCACGCACAAGAGACGCTGTAAACCGCGTGTAGTCAGGCTACGTCATTTTACCTCAAAAGCCGGTCCACACTTTTTTGACCGAGTGAAGGGTGTATATCCCGAATTAAAGACGCCGGGAACCTCATGCAGCCGGCACGCACATTTTATCATAAAAACAGGCGGTAAATCTTGCTGCCAATACGTACAAAAGCTGATGGTTTCAGGACATTAACATTAGAGAACCTACCTATTTCTCTTTTTACCCTGGGACCTTTTACTGTGTGTATCTGCTTCCACATTGGCTTTAATCCCGGCACCACGTGTTGGTATTTATAGAAATATGATGGTACAGTCCTGAGGAAGACACAGTTGTGTCGAAACGCGTAGACAGGAAACCATCTTTTTATTGTATAACATATATGTACCTGATGTATGTCTAGATCCATGCATATGCTATAATGCTGGAATATTTTATCATGTATAAATATTAATGTACTCAATATTTTCTATCATTTAATCATGTTTTATAACAGAAATTAAAATACACAAATATGTGCAAAAACGTTTTTTGATTATATTTTCTTCTAAACCATGGTTGGGCTAATGCCACTGTTCATGTGCTAGTGTCTCTATTGAGGATTTGCCTGGGTATTTTACTCACATAAATTCTTGCCCTGACCCAGGAAATTGATCCAAATCAGGGGGTCCTTGTTTATTTCACATACTAAGATCAGGCCTCTGCATTCCCTAGGACTAAAAATGTTGTGTCAGTGAGGTAGCCCAGCCTGTTGAGAGCCTCCTGCACAGAACTGTGTACGACCTATGGGTGGAAGACTCAAAACAAAGTGACGTGAAGCAAGTACAAAACTGTGGATAAGCTCTGAACCTGCCTTGTGCCATCTTCCCAGACTTGAAGTTGATGCTGTCAAGTACAAGCGCTTGGGTTAGATACTCAGACAGTCTTGTGTAATCCTCCGAGAAAAGCGCTTGGGTTAGATACTCTGAGACGGTCTTGTGTAGTCCTCCGAGACTCCCAAGTTCGTAGATCAATTGCAGGAGCCGGGGGAACAGTTCTAAGAGTTCTGTGTTGTAGGCTTCATTCCCTACTATGCAAAGTTCTTGGATCACAACAAGAGCTCAGCAGAGATGGTCGAAGACCACTTCTTAAGACCTGAAAGTCTTGAAAGTACGCTCATGTACCTTGGTAGGAGACCACGCATTCGAAGACTACACTTTCAGTCCTACAGGACTCTGATTTGTTGGATCAAACAGAAGACCCTGAGCCTGGGAGATGTTTCAAGACTGTCGCACGGTCCTTCCACATTTAGCATTGGGTATAAGCAACCAGACAAGGTGTTCTTACACCAACACGTTCAGTCCTTCAACACTCTAAACTCATGGATCCGGTACTGAATTGTGGGGTTTATATGCTAAAGGGACCTTGTCATCTTTGTTCGGTTAGCTAGGTACTTGCTCAGGACACCTGAATGAACAATGGTTCCTATTGCCCAAACGCCACCACCCCAGTGGTTTAGCCTAGTTCGGCTTCTAGCCCATCAGTCGAATACCTTTCCACTAACTGTGGAGTTTGAGGATGTGATCATATACACAGATGAACAGTCCACACTCCTACACCCTGAACAATTGCTGCATTGCATTGAAATCCCTCAATACCACACGGATACATGAATCCTCTAGCTGCCATTACAAACATTGCCTCTTTGGGGTTCTTGGATTTTAGGACCTGTGACGTGTGAGCTTCCTCTCAGTCCAGTTCTGGGATGCTCAGTTTGACATTGCTCGAGATGAAATTCTTTAGCATCTTCTTGCTTCTCTCCGGTCAACAGAAATAAAGAACATACCCGGGCACGTTCAGAAACCCTGTTTGCAAGCACGCCTGCTTCAAAACATTTGTATGTGTCTAGGTGTCTGTGGCCATGTTCATTCTCTCACCTCCAGCCTTGTTCTCACCACACTGCTAGAGCTTGTTGGGGAGCCCCTGGGCTGGGCCGCTATAAAGAGTTTTTTTCCCAACTCCCTCCAGATGCTTTAATTGCAAATTCATCTTCTGTTGATCACTTTTCCTCCATGTTGACCTCCATGTGTGTTTGATCTGCCTATAGAGCTATCTCTGTGCGGCGCGTCCTTGAGTGTGCATTGCAGTGCATTGTGGGTATGCTACAATGGCGCATGTGTTTGGGGCTGGGGACTACCCAGTGCAACGCCTGTTGCTGGAAGTGCGTTTCATGTGGACACATCCATTCCCTCTGACTTTATTGGTTGTGGCCTTGGCATTGGATAGATGGAGCTGAGGTCTGGCCCCTCTAGAGGTGCAGAGAGCCCTGTCCATTGTCGCTTCACCACCAGTGGGGAGGGGCTCTGTTCTCAGTCATTTCCCTGAGGGAGGGGCTCATGAAACTGACCTCTGTCCTTGCCCTGGGGTTGAAGCAGAGCACACTGTCCTTTTTTGGTACATTGGTGGTAGGGCAGAGGGTATAGTTCTCTAACATTTATACTAGTTGTTAAGAATGCCTTGACCTCTGACACTGCACTGGATATTAAAAAGACAGGCATGGCCTGTGACATTACACAGGTGGCAAAGCAGATGGCTGTGTTCACTGAACAGGTAGCCCAGAAGAAGGCCCTGTTCTCTGTGTGCACAGGTAGAGTAGCAGAAGATGGTGTCCACTGTCAGTACACTGGTATCATAGAAAAAGACAGTGTCCACTGCGGGCACAGGTAGTTTAGCAGAAGGCCTAGTCCACGGTACTGCACAGGTAGTACAGTGTGCACTGCCATTGCACAGGTGGCAAAGTGGTACATTATGTCTACTGCCAGGTGAAGAGGTAGCATAGCAGAAGGCAGTGTCCTCTGCCATTGCATAGGTAGCTTAGGGGTATACCATGTCCACTGCCAGTGCACAGGTTGAGTAGCAGTAGGCAGTGTCCACTACCTGTACACAGGTAGCGAAGGAGTAGGGCGTGTCCACTACCTGTACACAGGTACCAAAACAGTAGGCCCTGTCTACCTCCAGTGCAAAAAGACCAATTGATGGTCAGAATGCTGCACTAGGTCAGACATTCACCCCGGTACAGAGATCTGTGCTTAAATCAGGGAAGACCTGGCTTGGCTGTTTCGGCTGGACTGTTCCCAGGAGGCACAGGGTCAAGGCTGATTTGCATATGGCTGGGTCTGAACTGGGGTGGCAGAGTGGGCTAAAGAACGATGCATTTAGCCCACATCTCTTGACAGCGGGTGAAAGTTTGATTTGCTCTGCCTTCCGTCCATCATCGGTGTGTCTTTTGTTGTCCACCTCCAGTGCACAAGTATCGAAGCGGTACATCTTGTCCACTTCTAGGTGCACAGGTAGCATAGCTTAAGACCGTATCCTCTGCCATTGCACAGATAACTAGCAGAGGGCACCGTCTATTGCCAGTACAAAGGTGGTGAAGCGGTACACAATGTCTAGTGCCAGTGCATAGGTAGCACAGCAGTTGGCCCAGTCCACTGCCTGGGCACATGTAGCATAGCAGTATGACCAGGGCACAGGCAACGCAGCCGAAGGCCCTGTCCACTGCCAGGGCACAGGCAGCGCAGCCGAAGGCCCTGTCCACTGCCAGGGCACAGGCAGCGCAGCCGAAGGCCCTGTCCACTGCCAGGGCACAGGCAGCGCAGCAGAAGGCCCTGTCCACTGCCAGGGCACAGGCAGCGCAGCAGAAGGCCCTGTCCACTGCCAGGGCACAGGCAGCGCAGCAGAAGGCCCTGTCCACTGCCAGGGCACAGGCAGCGCAGCAGAAGGCCCTGTCCACCGCCGGTGCACAGGCAGCACAGCAGAAGGCCCTTCCAGTGCACAGGCAGCACAGCAGAAGGCCCTGTCCACTGCCAGTGCACAGGCAGCACAGCAGTACGCCCAGTCCACTGCCAGTGCACAGGCAGCACAGCAGTACGCCCAGTCCACTGCCAGTGCACAGGCAGCACAGCAGTACGCCCAGTCCACTGCCAGGGCACAGGTAGCGCAGCAGAAGGCCCTGTCCACTGCCAGTGCACATGTTTGGTAGCAGTAGGCGGTGTCCATTACCAGTGTACAGATAGCGCGCCATAAGGCCCAGTTTCCGTTGTTTCCCTGGTGGTAGACTAGAGGGCCCTCTCTCTTTGCACTGTTGGCGGACAGATGGACCTGCCCTATCTTGGCACCAATGTTGGGACAGAGTGCTCTGTCTTACGTGGGTGGTAGCAGACCCTGGCCTTTGTTGCTGCATTGACAGCAGCAATGGGCCCTGCAAGCAGAAGTGACCTCCTGAAGAGGGCCCTGGCACTTATATTATTACAAATTAAGCACAGAGTGTAATAGGCTACTCCAGGCTTTTTCTCACAATCAAGGATCTATATGTGGGGCTTCACTTAGCTATTTCTAGCCCTCCCCAGTCGCTGGGGCCCCCGACTGCGCAGCTGCTGTAGGATACCTTTTTCTTTCATTTGCATTGTGGTCTCCAGATGCCCACCCCTCTCCCCTTACCACTTACCTCCCTCTTGCCCATCTCCTCTACCCCTCCTCAGACCCTGCCCCTGGGTCTGGAGCATATTCAGTGAATCTTAAAAGCTAACAGCTTTTTGTTCTTGCCCCATTTTGTTTCTTTGCAGGTTCGAGTCACCCCAGTTGCCCGAATATTTCAAGTTAGTTTGAATTCCTCTCGTGTTTCTTTGTCATCTCGCCCTACGTTCTCCACCTCTCTTGCTTTCTCTACTTGTATCACCTTATATCCTCACTGTTACCCTCATTCTTCCCGTCTCTACTTTAATTTTCCAGTCCCTCATCCTTTCCTCCACCACTTCACCTTCCTACTTATTTACTTGCCCACAGGCCAACCCATCCTTTCCCAGGACTTCTATTCCCTCCCCAGGGCCTCCTTTCTCTCCTTCGGCAATCCATACATGCCTACCACCCCAACGTCTCCTTATTTCTCCCTCCCAATGCCCTCCTCATTTCTGCCCCAGATCATATCATATCCTTTCCCCTCCCTATGCTGTCCCTTCCCCCTGCCCATGTCATGCTTTTCCCTCCAGCCCAAGTTGTCCTTCCTCTTCCTGCCTAAGTCGTCCTTTCCTCTCCCTGCCCATGTCGTCCTTTCCTCTCCCTGCCCATGTCGTCCTTTCCTCTCCCTGCCCATGTCGTCCTTTCCTCTCCCTGCCCATGTCGTCCTTTCCTCTCCCTGCCCATGTCGTCCTTTCCTCTCCCTGCCCATGTCGTCCTTTCCTCTCCCTGCCCATGTCGTCCTTTCCTCCCCCTGCCCATGTCATGCTTTTCCCTCCAGCCCAAGTTGTCCTTTCCTCTCCCTGCCCAAGTCGTCCTTTCCTCTCCCTGCCCAAGTCGTCCTTTCCTCTCCCTGCCCAAGTCGTCCTTTCCTCTCCCTGCCCATGTCATCCTTTCCTCTCCCTGCCCATGTCGTCCTTTCCTCTCCCTGCCCATGTCGTCCTTTCCTCTCCCTGCCCATGTTGTCCTTTCCTCTCCCTGCCCATGTCGTCCTTCCTCTTCCTGCCTAAGTCGTCCTTTCCTCTCCCTGCCCAAGTCGTCCTTTCGTCTCCCTGCCCAAGTCGTCCTTTCCTCTCCCTGCCCAAGTCGTCCTTTCCTCTCCCTGCCCATGTCGTCCTTTCCTCTCCCTGCCCATGTCGTCCTTTCCTCTCCCTGCCCATGTCGTCCTTTCCTCTCCCTGCCCATGTCGTCCTTTCCTCTCCCTGCCCATGTCGTCCTTTCCTCTCCCTGTCCATGTCGTCCTTTCCTCTCCCTGTCCATGTCGTCCTTTCCTCTCCCTGCCCATGTCGTCCTTTCCTCTCCCTGCCCGTGTCGTCCTTTCCTCTCCCTGCCCGTGTCGTCCTTTCCTCTCCCTGCCCGTGTCGTCCTTTCCTCTCCCTGCCCACGTCGTCCTTTCCTCTCCCTGCCCGTGTCGTCCTTTCCTCTCCCTGCCCGTGTCGTCCTTTCCTCTCCCTGTCCATGTCGTCCTTTCCTCTCCCTGCCCATGTCGTCCTTTCCTCTCCCTGCCCGTGTCGTCCTTTCCTCTCCCTGCCCACGTCGTCCTTTCCTCTCCCTGCCCACGTCGTCCTTTCCTCTCCCCCACCATGCACGCATTTTCTTTCTAGCCCTTAAACTAATTTCCCCTCAATCCCCTTGTGCTCCTTTCCCACTGTATGCCTCCTTTTCCCTCCTCATGCATTCCTCCCTTTTGCTCCCCATACTTTTGTCATCTCCTTCCCATACCTATTCCATTTCTCTCCGAAACCCCTTCCATTTCTCTCCCCAAACACCTTTCATCTCCCCATCCTCCTTTTACTCTCTCAATGCCCTTCTTTATTCCCTCCAGGCCTTTCTTTCACCTCCCTCTTCATGCCCTCCGTTCCTCTTCCTAAGCCCTCCACTCCTCTTCCCATGCCCCAGCCCTTGTCCTCTTCCCCATGTCTGCCCTTTTTGTTCTCTCCCCACACCCACTCTCCTTTCCCCTCCCCATACCCACTCTCCTTTCCCCTCCCCATGCCCGCCCTCATTTCCACTTCCCTCCCCATGCTAGCCCTCATTTTTCCTCCATATGCCTGTCATTCTTTTCCTTTCCCATGCCTGCCCTTCTTGTCCTCTCCCCACGCCTGCCCTACTTTCCTCTCCCTGTACCCACTCTCCTTTCCTCTCCACATTCCTGTCCTCCATTTCTCTCCCCAAGCACTCCTTTCCTCTCCACATGCCTTCCCCAAGCCGCCTTTGCCCTCTCCCCTTGCCCGCCCAACCTTTCCCTCTCCCCATGCCCACCCGCCCTTTCCCTCTCCCCATGCCACCCCATGCCCGCCCACCCTTTTCATCTCCCCATGACCGCTCACCCTTTTTCCACATACCTCTCCTCCTTTCCTCTCCTCATGCCTACCTTCCTTTTCTCTACTCATGCCCACCTTCCTTTCCTCTCTCCATGCCTGCCCTTCGTTCCTCTCCCCAATCCCTCTTTTCCTCTCCCCGTGACTGCACTCTTTTCCTCTCCTTGTGCCTGCACACTTTTCCTCTCCTCTTGCCCACCCACCCTTTTCTCTCCTCATGTCCGCCTTTCTTTTATCTTACCATGCCTGCCCTTCTTTCCTTTTCCCGTGCCCGCCCTTCTTTCCTTTTCCTGTGCCCACCCTTCTTTCCTTTTCCTGTGCCCACCCTCCTTTCCTCTCCCCGTGCCCGCCCTCCTTTCCTCTCCTCATGCCAACCCTTCTTTCCTTTTCCCGTGCCCACCCTTCTTTCCTTTTCCTGTGCCCGCCCTCTTTTCCTTTTCCTGTGCCTGCCCTCCTTTCCTCTCCCCGTGCCCGCCCTTCTTTCCTCTCCCCGTGCCCGCCCTTCTTTCCTCTCCCCGTGCCCGCCCTTCTTTCCTTTTCCCGTGCCCACCCTTCTTTCCTTTTCCCGTGCCCACCCTTCTTTCCTTTTCCCGTGCCCACCCTTCTTTCCTTTTCCCGTCCCCACCCTTCTTTCCTCTCCCCGTGCCCGCCCTCCTTTCCTCTCCTCATGCCAACCCTTCTTTCCTCTCCCCGTGCCCGCCCTCCTTTCCTCTCCCCGTGCCCGCCCTCCTTTCCTCTCCCCGTGCCCGCCCTCCTTTCCTCTCCCCGTGCCCGCCCTCCTTTCCTCTCCCCGTGCCCGCCCTCCTTTCCTCTCCCTGTGCCCGCCCTCCTTTCCTCTTCCCGTGCCCGCCCTCCTTTCCTCTTCCCGTGCCCGCCCTCCTTTCCTCTTCCCGTGCCCGCCCTCCTTTCCTTTTCCCGTGCCCGCCCTCCTTTCCTTTTCCCGTGCCCGCCCCCCTTTCCTTTTCCCGTGCCCACCCCCTTTCCTTTTCCCGTGCCCACCCCCTTTCCTTTTCCTGTGCCCACCCTCCTTTCCTTTTCCTGTGCCCACCCTCCTTTCCTTTTCCTGTGCCCACCCTCCTTTCCTTTTCCTGTGCCTACCCTCCTTTCCTTTTCCTGTGCCTACCCTCCTTTCCTTTTCCTGTGCCCACCCTCCTTTCCTTTTCCTGTGCCCACCCTCCTTTCCTTTCCCCGTGCCTGCCTTCTGTTCCTGTCACCATGCTACCCGTTCCATTCAGATGCCAAGTACAAATCTCCACTCCCTTGTTTACCTTTCCTCTCCCTCCTCAGGCCTCTTTCATCTCTCTATCTATGCCCTTCTTTGCTTATCGATTGCACACCCTCCTTTCCTCTTAACCCTCATGCTCACTTTTCCTCCCCTACCTCACGCTATCTTTCCTCATAGTCTCCTTTCCTCTCCCTCCTTGCTGCCCTTTCCCTCATCATCCCCCTTCTTTTCTCTCCCTCATTATCATCCTTTCTTTCATGTCATTTTCCCTACCCTTTCTGTCCTTTCCCCTCTCTCCATGCCCCCCCTCGTCCCTATGCCTCCTAAAGGTTCTCCCCAAGCCCTCCTTCACTGTCCTTCCCCATTCTTGTTGCTCCCTCAGGCACCCCACTTTCCTCATGTCCTCTTCTCCCACCACTACCCTTTGGCTGGAACAGCTTGTGGAAACCTGAACATGTCTTCCCATAGGTCTTTTTAAACATAGTCCACAGTAAGGCAAGCCCTTGGAATTCTGGGACATCAAATCAGAGAAGCACAGAGCGATATAGCCTGTCGTGTATCTTTCTCACCACCCTCTTGAGCAGCGTAGATTTCTGTGACCACCTGATGTACGTTGTGGGCAGTTTCCCGTCTCCTTTGCCCTTAACCATGTCCGCCACGCTGATGTATAACAGGAAAGCCTGGGCATGATTCACATAGATTTTCCTGTGAGTTTCTCTGGTTTATGCTTATAGTGCTTTTGGCTTGTCCCTGAACCCAAGAGTAAGACTAGAGTACACAAAATCAGAAAGGGGGGAGAATGGATCACTTGTCCTGTATAACCAGGGTCTTGGTTGCGTGGGAGCCGTCATAAAAACCCTCCTATACGGACCCAGGCGATTGGCGGTATATCTTAATTTTCCGCCTTTGTGTACTGTTAAAGCATCATCATTGGGTCTTTAGTTAGTATATATGCTGACCGCCACCTGGAGGAAGACCAACTGGTTTGTCAGTAGCGTCCAGAAATTAAAAAAGAGGGCATGTGTGTGCTCCAGTGCAGTGAGTTAAAATTCCCTGCACCACTTTGTCACAAGTATTTATTGAAGAAGTTGTGATGCGGGAAATTAAAAATAAAGTGGTGCGTTTGTAGATCAAGTGCCCCGGGGCACCGCACACAGAGCCAGAACAAGCCAGCGACTTGCAGGAACCGAAAAGGTTTCCCCTTGCTCTTCGGTCCCCCAAGGAAGCCCAATACGGCGAACAAGAGAAACTACTGATCTGACTTCATATAACAAGAGTGTTAAGTTAACCGCTAGATTAGGAGCCACAATGCGCTCTTAAACATACACCCGTACTGACGAAAGCCCTAGAACTTATCACGAGGCTGAAACATGTTGACCAATAACAGTGCGGTAGATTAGTAACTGGATCTACAAACGCACCACTTTATTTTTAATTTCCCGCATCACAACTTCTTCAATAAATACTTGTGACAAAGTGGTGCAGGGAATTTTAACTCACTGCACTAGAGCACACACACGCCCCCTTTTTTTTCCTTTCTGGACACTACTGACAAACCAGTTGGTCTTCCTCCAGGTAGAGGTCAGCATATATACGAACTAAAGACCCAATGATGATGCTGTAACAGTGCACGAAGGTGGAAAATCAAGATATACCGCCAGTCGCCAGTGTACGTATATGAGGGTTTTTATGACGGTTCCCAAGCAACCAAGACTCTGGTTATACAGGACAAGTGACCCATTCTACCCCCTTTCTGATTTTTTTGTACTAACCATTGGAAGCCGAATGGATCACAGCTTCTCTTTCCCTCCTCATTGATTATAACTTAAGACTAGAGTACTCCTGGCTTAAAAATGTCCAGGAGTATTACAAGAGTGACTCATACCTAGTCAAAGCAAAATGCTGGTAAACTGGGCATGCTGAGCTTAATGAAAATAGTGTTCATTTAAGTGCTTTTCAAACAGAAGTGTATAGCTTGTCGAACCAAAAAAGGAGGAGAAGGGTTTTTCAGTTTAATAGTTGTATTAGATTTTAAATCAACAGCATAAAAATAAAATGTAATATATCTGGGAATGAAAGAAAGGAAAAGGTAATCACAGTATACAAAGTACACAATTTGCCCATCTTAAAACTGGATGACATAGTAATGAAACTACTGTGAGTAAATTAAATAATTGAGTAACTTTTTATTATAGCAGAAGTATAAAAAGCAGCAATAGAATAATACATACTGTTATATGCAATAGTATATATTTTAGTAAATCAATATTAAGGAAAGAAAAGCTATCCGATCATCTGCTGCATTGAAAGATGGAATGAGAAAAAATAAGAACCAGGGAGAGGAGAAAGAAAGGAATGGAAAAAAGAAAACATGAAATAGGACAATAATAAAAAATGATAATACAGATGTGTTGTATAAAATGTGCATATTGGATTAGGAACACCACTTTCAGAAATTGCAGCTATATAATTAGTGGAATCATTAAATGTGCAAATTGTAGTAACTAAAATAAGACTCTTTCAATTCTAAGATATGTAGCAAAGGTTTGCAGGTGATGCAAATATTACCCCACAACAAATAACACGATAACGTGGTAAAGTCTTTCCAACAAGATGTTAATCGTTATGGATGTAACCAATACAACAATATCTTGAGTTTCAGATGTTAGAAATGAAGAAAACTGATGGAATACACATCTTTATCCTACAGCTATAGCTGATCTACTTCTAGTCAATCTTTGCAGCTTGTCTGCAGCTCTGCGGAAAGCCTTGAGTGGAGAACAAGGCAGTTTCTGAGAAGCGGAGTTCTTGCTTTAGGTGTCTGAATCTCAGTACACATTCCCTGGATCTGCCTCCCCTAAACAGGTGTGGCAATGTGCTATGCCTGGTTCAGACCAGTCCCGAAGGCCCATGCCAGTGTGGTCCTCAGAGGTTGCACCGGCGTTTTGATCTAGCTCACTCCCTTGGCCGCATCGTCCTACCCTGTAGACGAGCCGGGACAGGGTTTGACCCCACCTTGCAACCCCTACGGCTAGATTCTTCTATCTAAGGTTAGCCCTCTAAGGTGCAGGACACTGGCCACCTATGCAGGGATTTAGAGTATGCCACGTGCAAGTCTACTGCCTGAATTGCATCACTCTTGCCTGGATCAGGAAGCGTGGTGGAGCACTTTGAGCCTTTCATGGGGGACCTGAGAAGATTGAAATGCTTTGAGAAGCTGATGGAAAGTCTCTGGCCTCCCAGAGGCTGTGTACCGGCCTTCTCAGTCTGGGTATTTGGGCCAACCACACTTGAGAGTAGGGGAGCCAAGATCAAGACTGTGGTACGGTACTTGCATCTTCAGCTTCTCGGCTGTAGTCATTTAATGTCAGAAGATTTAGATGACACAGACTGAGCTTGTGCACAGGTGACTGCATGCATGGTAATGAGCTCAGACAGGCCACGGCAGTCACGCAATGCAGTGTGCGTAGGCGCTTACTCCGTGGAATCTGCCCTGCACCAGACCAGTCTCCTTAGTAGAGCTGTCATTTACCTTCCCAGGATGCTGGGGACAAAATATGTGTAATGTAGTAAATATGGAACTCTGGTGCACTGAACATGGAGAATTGTGAGGAGTCAGGGTAGAGAAAGTCATGGAAAAGGAGCCTTGTCCATGTCTGGAAGATGGAAAAAACACAAGGAGATGATGGACGGAGCGCTGAGACTTTTCAGACACTCACCCCGAGTCACAGATCTGGGTTGAATCCATCATCATTCTTTAGCCCACTTTGCCACCTCAGTTCAGACCCAGCTATATGCAAATCAGTCTGGACTCTGTGCCTCATGGGAACAGTCCAGCCCTAACTGCCAAGCCAGGTCTTTCCTGAACCAGAAACAAGCCTCCTGGAACTGGTTTCTGGGTAACACACTTCATCAGCCAGGCTAGCTTGAATCCAGTGGCAGAGTGAGCAAGGGACCCACGTCTGGGCATACCCTGCCAACCTAGGGCGAACAAAGCAAACACAGGAGATGATGGACGGAGCGCTGAAACTTTTCAGACACTCGCCCCAAGTCACAGAGCTGTTGGCTCCCATCATAGAGCAAGAGTATCAAGATGTAGAGACAGTCTTTTCATACACTGCTCCAACGACGTGGAATCGGCTTCCAAGCTACCTTCACGGTTGTTCAGATTTTCTTAAATTTTTAAAAACTCTTTAAAACCTGGCTGTTACATGTGGAGACCGAGCACCGAGATACACCCTTGGGTGTGATTCATTGCACTTTACGAAATAGATATATTACATACCATAACTGTGAAGATGAAGGAAATATCTTTAATAGGGAGAGGACCAGGTGTAGTGTAGTCCAGAACTGACATCCATATGCAGACGAGTTTTAGATCAGAGTAGCACACGGTACAAGCAGTCAGGATAGCTGGTAAGTTGTGCGTCCTAGATGCTCTGCAGCGGGAGTGCAGCAGAATAGGATTAATACGCATTGGTGGTTCCGTGGATCCCACCACCTGATCCGCACTCTGCTAAAAGTCAGCAAACTGCTACTTTATCGAGCCACCTTTCATTGATCCACTGGCAGAGACCTTCTGATCAGTCCCTGCTGTTTCCTTTGAGCCATTTATCTGTCTGCATCCCCCACTTCGGAACCCAGAGTCCTTCCTTTACTCTGCCCCCCCCATGCTCATTCTCTGGAAACCTGAATGCACACCACCTTTTGAATCAAAGTGCATTAGAGACAGCTAGACATATATGTTTCACTCTGCCTTATTCAACTGGGCACCTGTTCTGAATTTCCAGGTATG
Source organism: Lissotriton helveticus (assembly GCF_964261635.1). Taxonomy (NCBI): domain Eukaryota; kingdom Metazoa; phylum Chordata; class Amphibia; order Caudata; family Salamandridae; genus Lissotriton; species Lissotriton helveticus. Next base: position 169,495,631 of record NC_136057.1, read on the forward strand.
CCAAAACCCACAAGTCGTAGTGAAGATGCAAACAGCTTAGCTAAAAAAACAAAACAGACTTATATAAATTAGGGTTGTAATAGAAGGATTTTGCTTCGGCTAGACCATGACATCAAAAACAGCTCAGAGCTAGAGCATGACAACAAAAAACAACTCAGAGCAGAGACTGGTTACACCTAGTGCCATCCTCAAAGTGCTTCACCCATTGCCATCTCTAAAGCGCTTCACTACTAATCTGAGAAATTAGAGCAGTAAGGCATCAATACTCCGAGGAGGGACTGGTTGCAGCCAGTGCCATCCCTAATTTGCTTCACCCAGTTCCATCCCTAAAATGATTCACTACTAATCTAAAAAAATCAGAGCAGTGAGGTATCATTATTCAGAGCAGAGTCTGGTTACACCCTATGCCATCCCTAAAGCGCTTCACTACTAATCTGAAAAATCTGAGCATTGAGGCATTAATACTCAGAGGGACTGATTACAGCAGTGCCATCCTTATCAATACTCAGAGAAGAGTCTGGTTACACCCAATACCATCCGTAAAGCGCTTCACTACTAATCTGAAAAAGCAGAGCAGGGAGACATAAATACTCAAAGCAGATCCTTGCCTGGGAAACATGAAGGAACTGAATGTTTCTGAATTTATTGTTCTCCACTAGCTACAGTTACTTATTTTGTCTCGGCCTCGCCGGTTTCTATCCTATACCTGCCTCCTTTGCTATTGATCCTTTATCTTCTCCTTTTCATCCATTTAATCTCTTCTTGTTTATTCTGACTCAGAGCCTTTCCTTCCCAGCTGTTCTATTTATTCTCCTCCACTTTATTCTGCATTTCTTCCTCTCCTGCTCTTTCTTGTCATGCAACCCCACTTGAGCAAGCATTACTCTCTACTTCACCACTCTTCCCCATCTGTGCCTTTCGTTGTTTGCTCCCAGCTTTTTATTTCACACTTCAGCCCTGTTGATTTGTCGCTCAGCTTGTGCTCACCATCACCTCACGGCCTCGCATAGCTGAGTGTGTGTGGTGCGAGCGCTTGGCCGTTCGCCACCATGTGCTCTTGTCCGCATGCTCACTGGGGCAGGTCTATATGATCACATCCGTGTGTTGAGATATGTAGTGCCAGGACCAGTCGACATGCTGTCCTCCATCCATCGTGCCGCTTTTCACATCGCCTCATAGGTCATGCAGTCAAACAGTCACCTTTTTTTGAGTGGGTGCAGGGTCACCCCAGTCTACCAGATCAACATCTCCCTCAGGCACTACAGCTCTCTTCTTTTGTTTCCACTAGGCATGAGGGACCACCCTGCCATCCCAATATCTGATCTCGCCGACAACATTGACCGGTTGAAAGCCAACGATGGACTCAAGTTCTCGCAGGAGTATGAGGTAAGAGCACTACGTGGCAGTGAGCGATGGAATGGTGGGGCTAATCAGGCTTGAAATTCTAAAATGGTTGAGTGTTGATGAAGCAATAGGGACATTCCACCAGTAAGACACAAATGGTAAGGGTCTTTCTGTGGGTGTGCATCTTAGGGCAACAAAGTAATAAATTGGCCTTCTCTAGCATGAATGTTGGGAGACCACCTTCTTTTTCTGATGGATTGTTCAAAACCGTAGATTCCCCCACCTTAAGAGTAGTCCCCAGGTGTCAGACTGGATCTGGAAACTTTTATTAGCACTGTTGCCGCATGCCAATAGGCGGTGCAGTGTGGCTCTTCGTTGGCTTAGTTCTACCCTGGAAGGGCCGCAGCACAGGCGCATAGATGCACAACCCTTGTGCACCGATGTTTGTTCCTCTCTTTCCGTGCCTTTAAATGAGGATCCGGATCTCTGACCCCCCTTTCGAAGTCTGCGAAAACGAAATCCAGTGTCCAGGGGAGCAACGTGCCTTTCTGAAGCTACAGGCTTCATGCCATGCCATAACAACCGAAAACAAGATGTCATTCACAGGCCTGCAAGAAGAGTGAGTCTGCTGTTTGGGCTTGGAGCACTACGCCAAGTGGTGCGATGAGTACACCGTCATCTGGCCGAAGATGATCGAGGACTGCCAAGTGCAGCTATAGGTCACCGAACACAGAAAGATGTCATGGGCCTCTCTTATGTCCTATTCTCGCTCCAATTAGAGGGCCCAGACCTGCTGCTACACCTGGGGCTGCTCCCGCAAGATGTCGTCTTCACAGTCTAAGTCCTCCATTAAGTCGAAACACAAACCAAAATATAAAAAGGTGAAGTGAGACTCAACCCATCCAGCCATTGTCTAGCGAAAGAAGTCGAGAGTGTGTAAAGGTGCCATTCGTTCTCACTCCCGATCAGACTGAGTCGATTTTGCATTGATCACAAAGCACCCAGAATTCTCAGGGCTATTGTCTATCCTGCAGCAGGACGTGGCCTTACAGGGCCTTCCTGTGCAACTCTGGCACCTGTCTGGCTCCCTCTGGTGTGCCATCAGGCCCCACGGATCCACAGGGGCTCTCAGTCTTACTTCTGGTGATCCATGCTCGATGCTGTCAGAACCTGTTGGACCCATCTTGGATTCAGCACCAACTCCAGTGTAGGCTTTTAGACAAGCTCCAACACTCATTTGTCCCTGTTTCATCGATGCTGACACTAGAGGAGTATCTGATACCAATGCCGCAGTCCGACACCAACAGAGGTCACGCTCAGAATGACTACAACGCACCTGGTCCTCTGACTACCTGAGTCTGGTCCTGCAGAAGCTCCATTGTCTTTTTGGCTCTGACTCTGACCAGAGTTGCCACCACTCAGAGATGACGATGGTGGGGATGGGGCTAGTTTACCCTCCTCGTTATGATGCTGATAGTCTTTACATGGACGTACAGGAGGCCAGTGGGCCAGATACTTCCCCTGATACAGAGTTGAATTCGCCCTCTGGGTCCCTATTGGAGGAGAGTGCCTCCTTTGCTGTGGTATTGCAAATAGTGGCAAAGGTCCTGTTCCTACAGCTGCCTTCCGTTGGAGTCAAAACAAATGTCCGTGCAGATGTTTTGCAACCTGGACCAACCTTATGTGCTCTTCCTTCTTTTCAATGAAGCCCTGACTGACACCTGTATGGGCACTTGGTCTAAGCCCTGTTCTTTTCCTCTGGTAAATAGGCAGGCGACCAAATGTTATAACCTGGCTTCTGTCAAACCGTATTTCCTTCACAGCATCCTACTTTAATCAGTTGAGTGGTCCAGGCTTCCACCAGCAAGGAAAACCCTATATCATCCCTACGACCCCATCGAGAAGGATTGAGATCTTCCGAAAACAAATGTTTTCATCAGCTAGCCTTACATTGATGATTGGCAATTCTGTTTGTTTATTGTGCCTATGGGAAATTGCCAGGGAGTTCTTGCCAGCAGTCCTAGAAGAGCTTAGAACCTCCTTGGGTCAGGTCATTCAAGATGACCAAATACATGGTTTTTCTTGTCTTTATACTACTGGTTGTCTGAGGCGAGTAGTTTGCATCAGTGTGGTCGCTATGCTTGGATGTAATCCACAGGTTTCTCACGCTATATACAACCTACCCTTATGTATATGTGTTTCATTGGCTTGTGCATATTTAGCGAAAAAGCGGATTCTGCCTTAAAGTGCCTTACGGAGAGTAGGGCTATCGCTCACACTCTGGGTGTTTTGGCAGCTGCCAAAGAAATGTCCTCATCAGCTCAGGAAATGCTGATGCCGCTTCAGCGGGTTAGCGTTCAGACAATGTCAGTCTCCCCTGACCCCACGTTCAGTCACCCCAGTACTTTTGTGGCTGGGAACTAGGATCTGGCAGGCAACGCAGAGGTTGTCATGTGCAAGAGTCTTCTCAGTTTCCTTCCCTTGTGGCAACAACTCCCAAGCCGCTACAGCCCAAGCACTTCCTTCCAGGGTGGCAGTCCATCACATCTGGTAGATGGATCCTCCAAATCGTTCAGCATGGCTACGCCCTACCCTTACTTTCTGTCCGCTGCACGTTGCTCCAAAATTATAATGTCTCTTATAGGAGCACTGTCAATTCTAATGCAAGAGAGCGCAAGTTAAAGCCTCTAAAGGTGCCATCAAGTTAGTTCCAGACTCAGAAATAGGGCCGGGTTGTTACTCACACTAGTTTTTTGTACCATAGAAGGATGGAAGGAATCTGCACCCTCTGACTTCCTTCTTAAAGATGTGCAAATTAAAAATGCTCACAGTGGCCCAGGTTCTGTCTGCCTTGGGTGATGACCACTGGATGATGGCTTTCGACATGCATGGCACATATTTTCATATACCCATCCTGCAGTCCCACAGACTTAACCTGCAGTCAGGGTAGGCCGAGAGCCTTTTTCAGGTAGCCATGCTCCACTCTGGCCTCACCAGGGCCCCTCAGGTGCACACAAAAGTGATGGCAGTGGTGGCCTTCCATCTTCGGAGATTGGGGGGATCCGTTTTCCCTCGCCTTGATGACTCGCTGTTGAAGGGGCGCTCACCACAGTCCGCAGGGGAACCACCTCTAGACAACATTGAACCTCAAAATCGTTGGGGTTCTCAATCAAGCAGCTGATGTCACTCCTTCATATAAGTTTCTTTTTTGAGGAGCTGTCTTGGACACAGTGCAGTGCAGGGCCTTTCCTCCATCACAGCGAGTCCTGGACATTTTGGCTATGATCCCGATGTTTCAACCTTGGTCCTGGATTTCAGCAAGAGCAACTCTGAGGCTTCCTGACCTATTGGCTTCCTGCATCCTACTTGTCGACTACACCAGGTGCCTTGTGTGTTCTGTGCAGTGGAATCTGAAGTCTCGTGAGCTTAGCATTAAAGATGCCTGTCTTATGGTTTTGGAAGAGTCTTCAAAATATCCGCAGCGCTTGCTGCTCAGCTGCAATTGTACCAGCAGCAGACCCCTCTCCCTTCCACACCCACAGATTTATGTCGACGGATGAGTCACTGCTGGGTTGAGAAGTTCATCTGGGAGAGGTGGAGAACAGAGGACTCTGATATCTGGCCAAATCCCAGCTCCAAAGCAATATGTTGGAGTTGTGGCCTGAAGAACTTCCTGCCATCCATCATGGGTGGACTGGCGTTCACAGTCAACACTAATGCTATGTGATACTGCAACAAACAGGGCGGATTGGGGTCCTGGTTCCTGTGGCAAGGGGCTCTGAGCCTCTGGTGTGGGCTGGAGTATCAGGGCAGTTCCCTGATCACATACGTCCGAGAGGCAGTTGTCCGCATTCAATCTACCTCCTGATGTTGATGACCTCCTTGCTGCCAGTCGCCCATCTACACTGGGTGCTTGGACACATTTATGGCCCTGTGTGTAGCACGCAAGATAGACCCTTTGCGAGCCTAGGTGTCAGATGTTTCATTGTTTTTCTCTTTGGCCCAACAATGTCTGGCAGTAGCCACTAACATTTTTATTGATCAGCCCTTTCAGTGTGATAACAAACCAATCGTATTTGTTTAAATCACTTGATGTGCTCCAAACTGTTTGTGATGCCACAGTGGGACCTTATCTTGGTCTTGACGTTCCTCGAGTGCACTCTCTTCGAGCCGATGCACAGCTGCTCGTTGTGTTCTCTGATCTCCATAGGTGTCTTCCTCCTTGAGCACGCTTCAGCTCATCATGTGAGTGAACTGCAGGCTTTATTGGGGCAGCTGCCCTACTCCACCACAGAAAAACAAAATAAATTAGACTACCTGAATCAATTAACCCTGGGAATAGTTGGCATAGTAACACTACACGTAGTAGCTGATGGCACTGTGTACTTGTCTGCACTGTGCAATCATTGCAAATGACATCTTGCACAGCACCAATTATGATCAAATAAGTATCTATATTTATATGCTAAAGAGCATATAGCACCTTTCACAAAAGTGAATGATAAATTGAGAAGCAGTGGGAGGTGATGATTTTGGGATTCTTCCTAACCTAGGGAGAGAACCAAGCAGATGCCTTGAAAACAAAAAGCACAAAGATTCGGTGGTGGTCCCATCCTCTAAGGACCACCCCAAGCACAGTTATTGGCAAAAAAACAATCCCAACCAAAGGCCCTGCAAAGCATTATGGGATGAGATTAGCAGTGGGCAGTGAATATTATAGTATCCAATATCAAAATAATTCTACAAAGATCTGCAGTTCAACTAGTTGTTACTAGGTGTCCCTCACAAGTCAAATGCAAAACCATTGAAATCCTTTCATGAAGCTGGAGTTCCACTAGTCGTTACTAGATGTCCCTCACGAGTCAAATCCAAAAGCTTCATGAAAGGGTTTCAATGCTTTTGTATTTGACTCATGAGGGACACCTAGTAACGACTAGTTGTTTCCTCTTCTGCTCGCCTTGTGGTTGGATTCTGTTGGCGGTCATGTATACTCTCCAGCATTAGACATTCTCCTCTAGCGACTCTCTGCTGTTTCAGAGACCCCCGATTTCAGTCACGGCAGACCCTAAAATCCACTTCTCATGCGAGACAGTCCAAGCCTTGTCTCTGATCTGCCACCTTTGGTCCTGTGGGTACCCCGGACACCTGGAAATCTGTCCTCTTGCTGCCCCAAGCCTTCTCCCCCCCCCCTCCCTCCGAAGGAGATCTCATACAACAATTCGGTGACTGGGGAAGGTGGGAGCAAAGGAGCGGGGGGGTCTCCCTGTGCCCCCCCCATCCCCGCTGCATGAGGGGCACTGACCTGTGGTGTAGGATCGTCAAAAATAAATAATCCCCTTACAAAAAAAAACACTGCTCCGGCTCTCATTGTGGTCTGTCACTTGTGGCTGTAGTGTCGCGCTCTAGTCATTACGTGACCACGTAATGACGTAGAGCGCGGCCACCATTTTGTAGACTGAGCGCAATTATCGGAGCGGCACGGGCGGCTTTTCCCGGCGCTCTCCTGCAATATATTAATAAAACTTATGAATGCCTCAACGCTTGAGCATCTCATTTGGGGGATATAACAGCATCATTACAGTGGCGACGAGGCTTGCACCTGACAACAGGACAGCACCAGAACCCACCGGAGAGCAAGTAGAGAGACCAAGAGGAACAGTGACTGGAGGCACTGCATGCAGCAGGAGAGCGTGGCAGAGGACGACAGCATACAGGCAAGCACACACAGAGGCAGTAGCCACAACAAAGGGGACATGTACACTCCAGGAAAAAAAAGGTTAAAGGAGGATACCTAATCTCCACGGCGGAAAAAAAATCAGAAATCTGAAGGGGAAAGAAATACCAGCACTCCCGAGAATCAGGGAAATAATCCACAGAGAAGGACTATCCACACGTGGGAAAGAAGAGAAGCAGCGGGAAACGTCGTCGCACCGGGTACAACGTGACCGAGCCAAAAGCACCATGGGAAATCCTGGGCCCTGGCGGAACAATCGCAGCACAATGAAGAGGGTGCCTTGGAGCCCCAACAAGACCATGCAAGACACAGAAGCACAAGTGCACCGTGTAGTCCAAGAGGAGGAGAAGAAGCAGCACCAGAAGTACGCGCCGAAATGTGTGCGCAGGCGTCTTCACTCATGACCCCAATCCCGTTCCTGCCTAAACCGTGTGAACCCCTGATGAAATGGGAGGATTGGAGAGAATATTTTATGAACTATTTAGAAGCCCTAGAAGACGAAAGTGGAGAAGCATACCCCAGCAAGAGGAGGAATAGAATCTTACTTCACAACTTGGGACCGGAAGGAATCGTAGTCTTCAGAACCTGGTCCCCACACAACGACATGCCACTGATGATGACGTATTTTGACACGCGATAGAGGATATAAACAACCATTATAGACCAGCAGTGTGCACGTCCATAGACAGATATAATTTCCAACAGAGGAAACAAGCAATGGGTGAGTCCATAGACGACTATGTGGAGGCGTTAAAGAAATTAGCGATCACATGCAAATTTGGAGCTTTGCATGATGAATTCATCAAAGACCAAATAGTCATGCACACGACAAACACAGTGATCCAAGACAAACTGTGGGTGAACGGGGACGCTACCCTGAAAAAAGTCATTGCCATGGTGAAAAAGGCGGAACTATCCAAAAGATGTGCTGAGGCTGCGAAGAGGGAAAGCACCATGAGGCCCATGGTAAATAGTCGCCGAAGCTGTACCACCAGAAAGAGGCAAAACAACGGCGGTGGAAGGGAAGGTACAAACCAAGTGGACCCTCGACCAATGCAGGTAAAGAAACCAAATAGAGTGGGCAATAAGACATGATACCGGTGTGGAAGCGCATCCCATGCGGCATACGACAAACGTTGTCCTGCCTTCCGAGCAAAATGCATGTTTTGCAGAACCATAGGACACTTTGAGAAGGTGTCGCCGCAAGATGAAAAAAACGACAGTCAAATATATAGCACAAGAGGAGGGAAGAGAAGAAGGAGGTGAAGAAGAATACAACGTATTGTGTATCAAAGAACAAGTACTGGGCATAGACGCATACGCTCCAAGAAACCCCAATGTGACATGGTGATAGGAGGGGTACCGATCAAGATGGTGGCAGACTCTGGTTCCCCGTATACCATCATACAACAGACAGTGTGGAGTGAAAACTTTATACCCAGACTGGGATCACACCTGGAACCCTCAGATATACATCCCGTCACGTTCACAGGAGAACCCATCCCAATGGTCGGGTACCGAGTCCTGAAATTCAAATTTAAGGATCTCGGTGCAGAGTGTAAATTGTATGTGGCTGAGAAGGGTCCCTCCGTTCTGGGATGGATGGACCATGGAGACCTGGGTATACAATTGAACCCAGGAGGGGACACGCAAGTCCTGATGACCGGCATAGAACAACATCCAAACATCAAGAAGAAGGGTGAATTTCCCACGGTGTATGGAGGAAGAGTGGGAAAACTGACAAAATTCACACACAGAATTGACCTTAAGGAGAACGCAACGACAGTGTCCCACAAGGTGAGAAATATGTTCGAGGCATGTGGGCTGCTAAATTCATATTTTAGCATTAGATCGCCGCCTAGTGTTGGGTCCGGATGATCGCACATTGTTGTCCTGGAAGAGTCTTCGAAGTATCCTGAGATAGGTGGCTCCTCCCCTGGACTACAGTGCGCATGGGCATCGGCTCCATCCCCAGATTGTTTTTTTCCGCCATTGGGTTCGGATGTGGTCTCGACGTCTCTCTGTCGAAACCGAGAAAAACTAACTTTTAGCGGCCAAAAGGCCTCGCTTTTTGCGTCGGTATTGTCTGCGCACGGTCTCGAGTCTTCCGTCTCTTGGAGCCGGATTAAGCGGAGTCTTGTTTCGCTTTTCGAACTTTGAGGCCTTCTCATCGCGACTCGACTGCAAAACTTTTCAGACATGGAGTGGAGCCCGTTTAAATACTGCCCGCTTTGTGGGTCCAAGTACCCACACATCGATCTACACCCCGTCTGTAACAAATGCCTTTCGCCTGACCACGACGACGGCAAGTGCAAGGCCTGTGCACAGTTCCGCTCTAAGAAGACTCTCAAGCTTCGGCGCGCGGTGCGCATGGAAGCTAGACAAGCGGCCCCGGATCCGGAAAACATCTTCGGCGACCAAGATGAAGAGGACCAGGGTCATCATCTTCAGATCTCCCCACCCGAGACGGAGGTCGAGGCGGATCCGGTAGACGACGACGGAGTCGTGGGTCAAGGCCTTGAATACGTCGACGAGGTAGGAGACGACGAAGAGATTTATGGGGCCGCGGCGGATAGCTCAGGGGACGAGCTCTGCCCCGAAGGTTTCGAGGATACCGACCGGGTCATGGGATCGCCTGTAGGCCTTACCCACGACCCCATGCCGCAAGCCACAGCCCCGCCTTCTGGCCCGGCCACGGACTTACTTGCTGAGCAGACTGTATCGAAACCGAAACCGAAAGCATCGGGATCGACTCCATCTAAAATGGCCGACCCGAAAACGAAACCGAAACTTAAGGACTCGAGCGTCCCTAAGATGGCTGCCGTGCCAGCGAAAACGACTGTACCCGCTAATCCATCGACTCCGTCGACCTCCGGTCCGCAGAAGTCGAAGAAGTCCGTCGATTCCGCTGCTGCTCATTCGAAATCGACGCCAGAGGAGGGGTCCTCTAAAAAAGATGGTCGGCACGGATCAACATCGGCGCCGCCGTCCAAGCCCGCCAAGGCCGGCTCCACGGAGTCTATGCAGGCGCACGGATCGAAGACTGGCACGTCTGCGCACCGGTCCCAGGACTCGGGGTCGGTGACAGCGGGATCCGCGTCGAAAGCCCACAAGGCCCACAAAGACGTCGGATCCGAGGGAAAGGTCAAAACATCCTCGTCGGCTCCAAAACCAACTGAGAGTGAGACGTCCCTCATCGCCGCATCACTACAGCGAATTAGGGAGAAGGCCTCTGCTCCGTCGGCTCCGATTTCGTCGCCGCAGGCACAAACGGACAATCCAGCGAAGCCTTCTGGCAGACTTCTCTTTGTTTTGCCGCCAAAGGAGGCGCCGAAAGCCTTTTCCACCAAATCGGCACCGAAGAAGACGGTTTCTTCAACGGCTGGCCCACTTCCACGTCGGGTACTCGAATCAGAGGATGATTCAGAGCATTTCATCGACGCAGACACCGGCAAATTGACCCTCTATAAGAGGAAGATATCTTCAGAGTCAGTGGACTCATATGTCATCCCACTGAAAAACAAAAGGGTGCCCCTTGATGCTTCAGGCCTCACGGAACCAATCCAGCCTCCTCCAAGACGGAGCCCTACTCCCTCACCAGAACACTCTGCGGGTGAGGGGTATGATGAGGATGAGCAATACAATTTCCCTATCAATGAACCAGATGCACAACCGGATTCATATGATGACACTGGTGACCAGGGCACCCACAATGTGGGGCAGGACCCGCAGCTTTTTAATGCACGTGCATCCCCAACTGAGGATTCAGCAGGTTTTCATGCGCTACTTGAGAGGGCAGCGGCCAATCATGATGTGGACATGCATGCTGACCCGATAGAAGAAGACTTCCTTTTCGACACATTCTCGGTCTCTGAAAGGACAGTAAAAACGCTGCCTATGCTTAAAGGAGTCCTCAAGCATGCGGGGGATATCTTTAAGGAGCCTACCAGGGCACGAGTGGTCAATCCACGCATTGAAAAGAAGTACAGACCTGCACCTGCGGACCCCGCATACATTCGGGGACAGTTGCCACTGGACTCTCTTGTGGTCGCCAATGCCAGAAAACGTGCCAACTCCCAGACAACGGGTGAAGCTCCTCCCCCGGATAAGGAGTCCAAAGTGCTAGAGGCAGGGGGCAAAAGAGTAGCTGCGCAGGCCGCAAACTTTTGGCGCATTGCCAATACACAGGCACTCTTAGCACGTTACGATAGGGCGCATTACGACACCCTAGAACAGGTTATACAACACCTGCCTCCAAAGTTCCAAGAAGGCACCAAACTGCTTATTGAGGAGGGGAAGCTAATCTCAAACGCAGCCATCAAGTGTGCACTTGACGCCGCAGACACAGCTGCTAGAGCTATCAACACTAGCGTTATGCTGAGACGACAGGCGTGGCTCCGCATCTCGGGGTTTAAACCAGATATTCAGACAACCATTCTTAATCAGCCAGTCAATCCTGATAGTCTGTTTGGTCCAGATGTTGACACCACCCTAGAAAAAATAAAAAAAGACACAGAAACTGCTAAGTCCATGGGGGCCCTCCAGTCGCAACAGTTTCGTGGCAACAATTTTCGTCGCTCAGGTGCACGTGGAGTCACCAGAGGACAAATGGGTCAACAATCTCAGTTCTCAAAAGGTGGAGCACAATCCTCGTTCCAAAAGCAGAACAAGGGAGGTTACAGAAATAACAGCAACAGAGGTCGCGGCAGAGGAAACAACAGCTCCCGCTCCTCTACCCCAAGCAAACAGTGACTCTCTGTCACTGCCCCCCGACCACTTAACACCTGTCGGGGGGAGACTGCAGCAGTTCCTGCCCGTCTGGAGAAACATCACCACAGACAGGTGGGTGCGACAACTAGTCCAGTATGGTTATTGCCTAGAGTTGAAATCCACTCCACCCAACATCCCGCCAAGGCAAAGGCCTATGTCCGCAGAGCACTTGCTCTTATTGCAGCAGGAAGTAGTGGTGATGCTGCAAAAAGGAGCAATCGAGCTCGTGCCGGTGGGAGAGGAAGGCACAGGGGTGTATTCCCTGTACTTCCTTATTCCAAAGAAGGACGGATCTCTCAGACCCATTCTAGATCTACGCCCCCTCAACCTGTACATACTGTCAGAACATTTCCACATGCTTACACTGCAGCAGATTCTTCCCTTGCTAAACCAAGGGGACTTCTTAGCAACCTTAGATCTCAAGGATGCTTATTTCCACATTCCACTACACCCGTCCCACAGGAAATACCTCAGGTTCACTATTCAAGGCAAGCATTACCAGTTCAAGGTCTTACCCTTTGGAGTCACCACAGCCCCAAGGGTGTTTACCAAGTGTCTGGCGACAGTAGCAGCGCACCTCAGGAGGCAGAACATCCATGTCTACCCCTACCTCGACGACTGGCTCGTGCAAGCCAAGTCGGAACGACAGTGCGCCGCGGACATGTCGACTACAATTCACCTTCTTCACGATCTGGGTTTCTCGCTGAACTACCCAAAGTCGCATCTACAACCAGCACATGTCCGGCAGTTCCTAGGTGCGACGATCAACACCCTGACGGCCATGGCTCAGCCAAACCAGGTCAGGATAGACAGCATGCAGTCTCTGATCCAAAAGTTCAGACCACAACACTCGCTTCCGGCGAGAGTATTCATGCAGTTGATAGGCATGATGGCCTCCTGCATCTTTATAGTCCCTCACGCACGGTTACATATGCGCCCGCTCCAGGAGTGCTTAGCGAATCAGTGGACACAGGCTCAGGGGCAATTGACAGACCTAGTGTTGGTTACCAGTCGGGCATACGACTCTCTGCATTGGTGGACTCCACACAACCTTTGCAAGGGCCGACTGTTCCAAGAGCCTGTGCCGCAGATTATCCTGACAACGGACGCATCTCTCCAGGGATGGGGAGCTCATTTGCTCACTTACACAGTGCAGGGACTATGGACGACGCAGCAGCAAAAGATGCACATCAACTATCTAGAACGGATGGCAATCTTCATGGCGATCAAGTCCTTCATTGTACATCTGTGCAACAAGGTAGTGTTAGTACGGACGGACAACATGACTGCGATGTACTACATTCAAAAGCAGGGAGGCACCCACTCGCCACAGCTGTCTCATCTGGCTCAGAGCATGTGGAAGTGGGCCATTCAGAGGAACATTTTCCTCATGGCAGAACACCTCCCAGGGAAGGACAACCAGATGGCGGATCTGCTCAGCAGGTACAGCCATCAAATGCACGAGTGGGAGATACACCCATCTGTCCTCCACCCGTACTTCCAGCAGTGGGGTCATCCGGAGATAGACCTGTTTGCCACAAAAGAAAACGCAAAATGCCAACACTTTGCCGCCAGGTTCCCTCACCCACAGTCGCAGGGGAATGCGATATGGATGAACTGGTCAGGCAAATTTGCGTACGCTTTTCCGCCAGCCCCTCTGATACCGCTGGTCGCAAGAAAGCTAAGGCAGCACGCGATGACTCTCATCCTAGTTGCTCCAACGTGGGCGCGCCAGGCTTGGTACACCACGTTCCTCGAACTCTCAGTGGTGCCGCATCAAAGACTGCGCCTCACGCCCAGTCTTTTGACGCAGAACCATGGAGAAATTCAGCATCCAGATCCGCAACAGCTCAACCTGGCGATCTGGCTCCTGAAGTCCTAGAGTTTGGATACCTTAACCTACCTCCAGAATGCATGAACATCATCAAGGAGGCAAGGAAGCCAACTACCAGAGCATGCTATGCTGCGAAATGGAAGCGTTTTGTCATTTACTGTACAGCCAATGACATCAACCCGCTAGATGCATCTATCCCCAACATCATTTGCTATCTGTTGCATCTTTACAAGTGCAATCTAGCGTACACTTCCATTCGGATACATCTATCCGCCATAGCGGCTTATCTTCAAAACAGGCAGCATCTCTCTGTCTTCAGAGTGCCCGCCATTAAAGCCTTCCTTGAAGGTCTGAAACGAGTCATTCCCCCAAGAACACCGCCAGCTCCGGTGTGGAACCTCAATGTCGTTCTCACCAGACTGATGGGACCGCCATTTGAGCCACTGCACTCGTGTGAACTCCAGTTCCTTACGTGGAAAGTAGCTTTCCTGGTAGCTATTACGTCTCTGAGGCGTGTCAGTGAGCTGCAAGCGCTCACAATCCAAGAGCCATTCATTCAAATTCATCCAAATAGGGTAGTGCTACGCACTAACCCCAAATTCCTTCCGAAGGTGGTGTCACAGTTTCATCTCAACCAAACTATTGACTTGCCAGCATTCTTTCAAAACCCGCAGACGGTGGCAGAAAGAATGCTCCATACCTTAGATGTACGGAGGGCGTTGATGTACTACATAGATAGAACACAACCCTTTAGAAAGACAAAACAACTTTTTGTTGCCTTCGCACCACAACACAAAGGCAACCCTATTTCCAAAGCAGGGATAGCCAGATGGATTGTTAAGTGCATCCAGATATGTTATCAAAAGGCCAAGCGCACTTTAACAATACCCCCAAGGGCGCACTCCACACGCAAACTGGGGGCATCCATGGCTTTCCTAGGGAACATTCCTTTAGAGGATATTTGCAGAGCAGCCACGTGGGTTACACCACACACCTTTACAAAACACTACTGTGTTGATGTGCATTCCAAGCAGCAAGCTGCTGTAGGACAGGCTGTTCTCAAAACACTTTTTCAGGTTTCTGCAGCTGGCACGGGCAACCGCCGCTGATGGAGGGACTGCTATGTATTCTATGCTAAGATATGAATTTAGCAGCCCACATGCCTCGAACTGAATATGCTACTTACCAGTATGCATCTGTTCTTGGCATGTAGGGCTGCTAACATTCATATCGCCCGCCCTCCTCCCCGGTGCCTGTCGAAGCTGCAGATATACTATTGTATTTATTCATTAGCATGGACATCCTTTACACTTTTCACTCCATCTTCTGCCACAATGGCGAAAAACAATCTGGGGATGGAGCCGATGCCCATGCGCACTGTAGTCCAGGGGAGGAGCCACCTATCTCAGGATACTTCGAAGACTCTTCCAGGACAACAATGTGCGATCATCCGGACCCAACACTAGGCGGCGATCTAATGCTAAGATATGAATGTTAGCAGCCCTACATGCCAAGAACAGATGCATACTGGTAAGTAGCATATTCAACCAATAGCAATCAGAGACGCAGTACAACAAGACCTGCAGAGATTGGAGAACAACTGGATCATCGAACCAATAAACAGTTCAGAATGGCTGGCCCTATTAGTGGTAGTGGTCAAACCCAATGGCAAATTTTGTTTATGCGTGGACCTAAGAAAACTGAACAAATGCATAATTGTGGAGAAATTCCCATTACCGAGGATAGATGAAATGCTAGCAAAAACGAAGGGGATAAAATGGTTTTCCACCATAGATCTCACCTCAGCCTACCACCAGATAGCCCTGCATCACACGAGCAGAAAACTGACATCCTTCATAACGCCCTTCGGGTGTTATCCGTTTCGCCGGATGCTGTTTGGCTTAGCATCAGCAGCGGTGCTATTCCAAAAACTGATCCACAAACTATTTAAAGACATAGAGGGAGTACAATACTTTCAAGACGACATCCTGGTGATGGGCAAGGATCAAACCGACCATGACAGAAAGCTGGCAATAATGTTACAAATCCTGGAAAGAAATGGCCTAACAGCGGAGTAGAAAAGTGCAGATTTGGAATGGTGTCAGTCACTTACTTAGGCCATGAGATCAGTGAGCAAGGCATCAAACCTAAACACACCAATGTCAGAGTGATATGCGAGGCACCCGCACCAAAGAACAAGGAAGAAGTGAGATCATTCTTAGGGATGGCTGAATATTATAGTAAGTCCGTGCAGCATTTCGCCACCAAGACACATCACCTGCGACTAATCATACGAGATAAAATAGCCTTCGGGTGGACGGAAGATGCGCAAGGAGAATTTCAGAGAATCAAAGAGGACATCAGCAAGGTAGTCCCTCTAGAAGGTTATGATCCACAAGGAAAATCCATATTGATCACTGATGCGATTGAGAAAGGGCTAGGGGCAGTCCTCATGCAGGAGAGAGATAATGGAGAAGTGGTGACCATCAGCTTCGCGTCCAGGTCACTATCCACCACAGAACAGAAATTCAGCGTGATAGAAAAAGAGATGCTGGCGGTGGTATGGCCATGGGGAAATTCCACCAATTTATATGGGGCACGAGATTCCAACTTAAGACTGACCACAAACCCCTAGTCAAAGTGTTCACGTCCTGTGGTCACGCAAGCGCTACACCCCGCATTGCAAAAATGACTCTGAAGTTGTTGGATTATAGATACGATGTTGAATACATCCCGGGAACCAAGAATAAGATAGCAGATTATCTCAGCCGAGCTTCAGCTATGGAGGAAGCACCGACCGGTGCTGATGAGGACGAAGTCAAAGTTGCATTCATGGAAGATCATGAGGAAGTGATAAGTAGCGAGGAATGGAAACAAGCCTATGAAAATGAACTGGATATTAAAGAAGTCAAGAACTTCATACTGCAAGGATGGCCAGAAAAAAACCACCTGAAAGAAGAACTCAGGAAATTCTTCGAGGTGCGTGAGGAGTTATCCATAGGAGACCAGGGAACCTTCCTTTTCAGAGGAGATAAAGTAGTCCCTCCAGTGTCGTTAATACCACGGTTGCTAAGTGTGTTGCATGAAGGGCACATGGGCATAGTGAAGACCAAGATGAGAACCAAGCAGATGTACTGGTGGACGTCAATGGACATTCAGATCGAGAGACGTGAGGGAATGTGACCAGTGCCAAAGGGCGGACAAATCTCAAACCCTATTAAGGCCATCCTTGGAGAAGTTCGACAACCCTGCCAACCCGTGGGGGGAATTATCAATAGACATTCTAGGGCCTGTACTGGATGCACAGGGAACCCCGAAGTATGTGTGTGTTCTCATAGATCGTTATTCTAAGTGGCCCGAAGTGGATATACAAGAGGAGATAGACACAGAGACAATTCTCAGGTTCCTTACAGCCACCTTCCTCAGAGAAGGCATCCCCCGCTCCATTCGGAGTGACAATGGACCTCAATTCACATCGGAGAAGTGGTACAAATATATGGAGCGAAATCGTATCCAGGCCAAACCCACATCTGTGTACCACTCGGCGGGCAATGGTCTAGCCGAAAGGTTTAACCGGGTTATAGTGGGCTCCATAGAGTCAGCCATAGGAGTGGGGAAGGACTGGGAAAAGGAAGTGAGGAGTACGCTGTGGGCCTACCGAATCACACCCACGGGCACCGGGTACAGCCCGTTCCAAATATTAAGAAGACGCTACCCCTTCACCAAGGACAATCTGGCGTGGAGGGAGAAGACTGTCACGAGTAAATGGTCACCAGCAGTAGTGCAACACAACTTGGAGAGAGCACAGAGATTATATACTGAGCACTACAACAAGAGACGCAACGTGAAGGAGAACCTGTTGGAAAGAGGAGAGTGGGTCAGAGTCAAACTGGCCCGGTTGAGAAGGAAAAGAGACTGTAAATACAGCGTGCCCATGCAAGTAAAAGAAGTGTATGATCGAGCTGCATTGCTTAGCGACGGAAATGTCTGGTCTCAGGATCGCATGTCCAAATGCAACAAAGTAATGCAGTGGGTGAGAGCGGAAGGATCGATGAACCAAGAGAACCAATGTTCACCTACAGATAGCGCCTGGCCACGTAAAGGAGAGAGGAATTTAGGAGCAGAAGGAGGTGGAGTCGAGCATGAAGGAGAAAATCCCATTGTAGAGGAACACCAGGAGAATGCTGGCAAGACTCCTGGGAGAGAGAGCCCTAAGGAAACCGGGAAGAGAACAATGAACAGAGCAGAGGAAAGTGCGGAGAGTTCCACCTCCACTCCGGTAGGACGCACACGTGCAGTGAGAACAGTGGTGAGGCCAGCTAAATTCAGAGACTTTGAACCGGGTGAAGTGAAGTAACTCCTGCCTGAGAGACTCAGAGACCTATTGTTGTTGTTATATAAAGAAGGGAAATATGTAGTGTCGCGCTCTAGTCATTACGTGACCACGTAATGACGTAGAGCGCGGCCACCATTTTGTAGACGGAGTGAGCGCAATTATCGGAGTGGCACGGATGGCTTTTCCTGGCGCTCTCCTGCAATATATTAATAAAACTTATGAATGCCTCGAACGCTTGAGACATCTCACTTGGGGGATATAACAGCATCATTACCGTGGCTCCTTTTCTTTGGGGGGGGGGGGGCGAAACCCTTTCCTCCCCTCTCCTCCCAGTCCTGTGAAGGTCACATCCCATCCCACCCTCCAGACTCTCTTCATAGTAGTTTTCCCGGGTTAATGGGCTGGTGATGGATCTGAGATTTTCCCACAATGCCGCAGTTCGCGCCAACACATAAATAACCCCGAGCCTTGGTTGAGGGGTTTCGCGGATCCTCTCTGGTGGAAATGGAATACAGACGAGGTACAGTAAAGGCCCCGTCCCCGCCCCTCCACGTACACATACACTTTACCCCCTCGTCCTCCTTAATGCCCTCTGCAGAGGAGTATTTCTTTTTTAGAGCACAGTGCAGCTCAGCCTGGATTTACAGCCTTGAATTAATGTATTGAAACGAGCCTCGGCGCGGCCTCCTCTGGCACGCGGCTCAGACTGGCTCTATGATGGAGTTTGAGCGCCACCATGTGGGCTCCTTCTGGTATTGCAGTGGCATGCACCAGAAGTAGTAGCATGGCGCTGGTGCCCTTACAAAGGAGGATCTGAGCTGAACTAGCACTGAGGGTGCACAGCGCTTCCGTCTACAGGGCCGGCTCTTGGGCGGTGCGATCGGTGCCACCGCACCGGGTGCTGACTTGGGGTTGAGGCGCCATGTTCGTTCTTTTCAGAGCACCTGCCACATTTCTCCACCCAGCAATTTTCAAGCATCATTAAAAATGTCACGATAACTCCGGTGATTAATGTCTTTCTGGAGAAAGACCGGAGCCTTGTCTGGAAGCCCCCCGTTTCATCACACACACACAATGCCCTTTGTCTGCCCAGGCCACTTTAGAGCCTGACATTGGCTGTGTCTTCGTTGCTCCTGTTCGAAGGTGACTCCGTATAATTTTATCGCCCTCCGTCTTATTTTGCTCCTGGCGCTCTTCCGACAAGAGTTAACTTATGCCTCTTTAATTTAGAGCCCTCGCCTCCACTACTGGAAATCCATTCCCCTGCGACATGTACACCTCTCTCTCTCTCACACACACCACCCCTCCCTTTGTAATAGATTTACACCACTCAGAATTTAAATATTGTCTCTGGTGACTCAGTCTCCCTCTGATGACTCAGTATCCATCCTCTATTTATTCTCCTAATGGATTCAAGTGTCTCTTACCCTCCCCCCGTTCATTGCATTTTCCTGATTGGTAGAACATCAGTCTGTTCTGTCTCCTCGGCACTGCCCGCAGCATCCCTGCATCCTTCTGCAGATGATGGAGATGAGGCCTCCACTGCTGGACCAGTGCTCCCAGTGGGTCCTGTAGAACTGCACTACTCAAAAGGAGGCACCTGTAGACAAGCCAGACCCTGCTCCAGATGTGACTTCCAGACCTGGACAGTGTCCAGATGAGGTTTCCAGAGTTAGGCACAGTGTTCCAGTTCTGGCTTCTATAGCTAGATACAGTGAGCCAAGTTTGGACTTCAGAAGTGGACCTTGAGTTCCTAATGTGGCCTCCGGAACTGGACACCATAATCTCGATGTAGCCCCTCCCAGCTCAAATGACTGAATCCATTACTCCAAGTTTTCTTATACACTATTCCACTTTCTCTACTGCATGACCTGATACTTTCTGTTTCCTTATGATGAAGTTTCCATTTGTTTTAATTCTGCTGTTGGGTACTTTGGGCTCACATCTGTGCTATCTGTTGTTTCTCTAGAGATGCTGTGGATGCACCTTTGTGCGGTTTGTCTCTCTATACAGGTGCTTTGAATCCTCCTTTGTGCATTCTCCCGCTCGCATATGTTTTGACTGAGCCTTTTCCCTTCTCTTTCAGTCCATCGACCCCGGACAGCAGTTCACCTGGGAAAACTCCAACCTAGAAGTGAACAAGCCAAAGAATCGCTATGCAAACGTGATTGCGTACGACCATTCCCGTGTCATCCTCACCTCCATTGATGGTAAGTCCAGCAGTAATGTACAATCTGACCTGCCCTGGTTTTGTGAGCTGCTGACCCCACTCACTCTGGTCATAAGAGGGATCACCCTGTCTAGAACTGGCTGTAGGAGTACTTCAGGACCAGCTGCGAGAAATGTCGGTCTCACCAGCACGGATGGTAAGAGCTGTTGACAAACACAAGGAGATGATGGACGGAGTGCTGAAACTTTTCAGACAACCCCACCCCCCTCCTTCCCCCAAGTCACGGATCTGGGTTGAATCCATCATCATTCTTTAGCTCACATCGACATCTCAGTTCTGACCCAGCTATATGCAAATCAGTCGTGACCCTGTGCCTCAAGGGAACAGTCCAGCCCGAACTGCCAAACCAGGTCTTCCCTGAATCGGAAACAAGTCTCCTGGGACCGGTTTCTGGCTAACATCCTTCATCAGCCAGGTTAGCTTGAATCCAGTGGTAAAGTGAGCAGGAAAGACATGGCTTGGCAGTTCGGACTGGACTGTTCCCATGAGGCACAGGGTCAAGGCTGATTTGCATATGGCCATGTCTGACCTGGGGTGGTGTGGAGTGCAAAAAAACGATGGATTTAGGCCCAGATCTCTGTACTGGGGTGAATGTATGACATTGTTCTGCATTCTGTCCATCAATGGTTGTTTTTGCATTTGTCACCCCGAGTGGGATGGGTATGCTCAGACGTGAGTCCCATGCACTCCACACCACTGGAGTCAAGCTATCCAGGCTGATCTATTTATTTTATTTATTGTACTTGTAGAGCGCGCTATCACCTCAAGAGGCATCTTGGTGCTGGCAGTCACAAAAGCAGAGGGAAAAAGGCAGTTGGAGGCGGCTGAAAATTAATGAGGCTGATAGCCAGAAACCGGTCCTTGGATGCTTGATTCCGGTCCAGGAAATACATGGCTTGGCAGTTCGGGCTGGACTGTTCCCATGAGGCACAGGGTCAAGGTTGATTTGCATATGGCCATGTCTGACCTGGGGTGGTGTGGAGTGCAAAAAAACGATGGATTTAGGCCCAGATCTCTGTACTGGGGTGAATGTATGACATTGTTCTGCATTCTGTCCATCAATTGTTGTTTTTGCATAACATCCTTCATCAGCCAGGTTAGCTTGAATCCAGTGGTAAAGTGAGCAAGGCACCCACATCTGGGCATACCCTGCCAACTTAGGGCAAACTTTTCAGACTCTCACCCCCAGTCTCAGAGCTATTGGCTCCCATCACCGAGCCTCAAGATATAGAGGCAGAGTCTTCTCCTACGCTGCTCCAACGACGTGGAATTAGCTTCCACGCTACCTTCACAGCTGTTCAGATTTTATTCAATTAAAAAAACTCTTTGAAACCTGGCTGTTTTAAATTACTAGGTGCGTTCCAGGTGGAGGCTGCGCACCAAGATACACCCTTGGGTGTGATTTGTTGCGCTTTACTAAATAGATATATTACATACCATAACTGTGACCAAAATACTCTACGCTCTAATACTGGTGATAACAGCTTGCATACCAGCTGCAAGAGCATCCTCTTATTTGTATTGCAGTAACACCAGCATTTAGTAATAGTAGACCAGCTCGGCCTAAAGCACCCCCAAAACACAAATAACCTCTTGACCAGCCACCTCACAGACCGGCAGGCCAGTAGTATGAATAATTTTCAGGCAGCAATTCTATTCCTGAGCTATTCACTGTATCATGCTTCACCGCCTCCCTCTCCTGCACATTTTGAACCCCGGGGCTGGTTCAAGAGAGCGTTGAGCTGGCGAAACCCCCTGGGAGGGCTGTACGTTGGACTGCAGTGCGGCTGGCTCTGCTGGATCAGTCTTGATTTCAGCGCCAGGGAAGGTTTATGTAATTGAATATTCTCTTCCTTGGTAAAAGCCTCTTCGGGAGCCTAGTCTTGGCTTACTTCCTCTGTGACTAAATATTTTATAAAGAATTACTTAGCGCTGTGAGACTCTCTCTCAGCACTTAGCCAGCCAAATTGTGTGTGTGGGAGGGGGAGGAGGAAAGCAGCCAGGAGGGGTTCTGTTCAACTTGAAGCCTGCTTGGATGGTATCACAATAGAATGATAAAACACTGCGAGGATCATGGATGTAGCCAGACTGAAGTCCCTTGTCGAACCTGGCTCTGGGCCCGGGTAGAGCTTGCCTGCCTACAGTAATAGCCTATGCCCTGGTTCATGGTAGAAGCCTGGCTGGAATGCTGGACTGAACCTACCTGGATTTATAAGCACAGCCCATCTGGGGTGATGGGGACCGGGTGGAGGCTGGCTGTGCCCCTAGAGCTCAGGACGATGTCCGACTTAAGCACTAAATGATTGTACCCTGACTAGAGTCTAGGTTTCACCATTGTGAATGCCTGGCCCATGCACTGGTGACAGCCTTCTTTCTGACTCTTATCTCTGCATTTCATGACCCCAGTTGTACCATCTGGATATGTTGGTGGGTGAACAGAAACATAATGTGGGTGGGTAGTCTGAGAATCCACCTACCTCATGCTCTTCCAGTATATAAAGGCCAGCCCATGATGTCCCAACATTTTGCTCAGTGCCCGGTTAGCTTGTCTTAATACAGTACTGGTAACTAAATAACTGGTTGGCTTATGCTGGACCATTTGGTGCCAGAGATAAAGTGTGGGCAAAGGCGTATTTATGACGGTGCACAACTACTGTACCAACCTTTTGAAGATCTGAAGTCTGTGTTTTCATGACTAACATCTGTAGTATGATCACTGACACAGAATATTGGAGGTACATTGGTTAAAAATGGGTCTTTGATGGGTCTTCAATCTTCTCCCCCCTGGCCCTCCTTCTTCCTAACCCTCTACTACTCGACACATAGTTACTATAAACAGATTTTCCCTTTCTTTCTTCACTACCTCCACAAACTCACAGCTCCTTTCTGTCTTCTTCAGGGGTGCCCGGGAGTGACTACATCAATGCCAACTACATTGACGGCTACAGGAAGCAGAACGCCTACATCGCCACTCAGGGACCCCTGCCCGAGACCCTCAGCGACTTCTGGAGGATGGTGTGGGAGCAGAGGACTGCCACCATCGTCATGATGACGCGGCTGGAAGAGAAGTCTAGGGTGAGGCAGGGTCAAGGAATTTGGGGCAAGCATTTATTGTTGGGACTGAGTTGGAGGAGGAAGTGGGTGCAGGACATTACTTTACATACTTATTGGTTGGAGTCTTAACATTTGTGGCATGTGTAGCTGTAGGTACACATGTTCTGCACACTTGTGCTATCTTGTTTTGGTTTCAGGCGTACAGAACTTGTTTTTCTTAAAATAAGTATTTTGTGTCACGAAAAATAGTGACTCCTCCCTTAACTGATAATGTGCATGGGCATCGACTCCATAGTTAATTTTCTTCTCCTGTCGGGGGCAGATGTGCTTCGCCAGGGCTTTGAGTTGACTCCGCAAGGTGGTCTTCGTCGGCCAATTGGAGTTCAGTTCCCAGTACTTTTGCAACATGAATCTTTTCTGGATTCACATGCTGTGCATTATTCTGCTATTTAGTGGTTGGGCCCGGAATTATCCCTTAAAAACGTTGTCCTACTCTTTGTTTTTTGTTGTTGGTGGGCATCGGCAGACCTCCTTTTGGTGTCCCCTTGTGACGGCGTTGTGCTTCTTCTGGAAGCTTCCGCCTTTGGTTGCCATCTTCACAATTTGTTTGCACCTTTGGGTCTGGATGAACACTGAAGGCTCTCCAACTAATGAAAGACATTTTTTCCAGTAATTCAAGAGAAGTTCACAGACACTCGACCCGAGTTAAGTAAATATCTAAAGAAGCTACCGGAGAAGTTTCATTAGAAGGACAAGGTATTCTCAATGATGGTTCCAAACAAAGCACATGTAAGGGGGCTCCCTGTACTTTGTGATGGAGAAGACACCATTCCAGTTTTGAAAAAACTGTCACCATAAGTTTGCTCAAAAAGACCAACACATGGTCTACAACCTCTGCCTGTCGGTAGATCACCAGAGTAAGGGCTGCAACACCTATTCTGTTTACCCCGAAGACTTTGAAGGTAAGAGCAGCAGAGAAGAGCCCACCATAACATGCAGGGTCAACATCCCTCCTGTTTCTGCGAGACTTGAGCCTATCAAACGACACAGGAGAACATCACAGCAGGACCAGAAGGTGATAGACGCGGACATCCAGATCATGGACACCCACAAGGGGGCAAAAAGACATCTCAAACCGAGGTAAAAGAACCTTTGTCCTTGAGGAACTTACCTGAATCGCAAAAATCTGACTCTAAATCCATGACCAGAGAGAAAAGTACTATTCAATCCTTCGAAAAGGACACCGCAGCGGTAAGACCCCCGAAAAATCCAAGATGTCAAAGAACAGTCGAGGAAAATACGAATCAATGTCTAAACAGGAGAGGTCTAGAGCAGAACAACACGGTGCACTGAACACGTTGTCTTCTAAGTTCTTTTAGCCGTCGAAGAGAACAACAAGCGGCCGAGATAAAAAGAAGAGGCAGCTTGAGGCCGAAATGGCAATTCTCCTGCAAAAGAAGAAATACTTTGACGAAAGTCTAAAACAATTTAGAATCCCAACAAAGTCTTTGACATCGAAGGATCAAGGGTACAAAGGTCTTGAGGAAATAGAGCCACCTTTAACTCCTGAACCTCAAGAAGATTCCAAAGAAGAAATCTTCTTTGCAGAGAAGGAGGAACAGATCTACTAGGGTTCTGAGGCTTCAAGAGACACAATGGCAGGACCTCTAAACAATCACCTGAAGAAGGTGCCAACATGTGTCCTTCAAGGCCATCACCACCTAACGATATTGTGTTTACAACCGTGTATAAAGAAGGCATCCGATAAATATGGGGTGCAGTTAGAGGAGGAGAAATCACAATCATGGTTTCTATTAGAGAGACTCCTCTCCACACTATAAAGGAATCAATTTTTGTCTATGCTCTGAAGTGTATTGGATTAAGGAAAAGAGGTGTTTAAAGAATCCGCAACATGTACAGCAGTCCTAGGACAGAGAAGAAATATAAACACTCGTCCAAAGATCAAACTACATAAAAGGTACAGTTCCAGCAGATTCAATAATATCAACGTCCCAGGCACAAGAGGATTTCTTCCGGAAAAGGAGGGTAAGAGGATGGACCTCATGGGTCAAAAGGCTGAGAGAAGTGATGCAATTCAGTGGCGTATTGCAAATTCTAATGCACTACTCAATCGTTATGCCTGCTATCGTTGGGGGGAAATAGGAGAGCGGATAAGACACCTCTCTGAGCATTTCCAAAAGAGGGCAGCACACCTTGTAGAGGATGGCAAGAACATCGCCAGTACATGTTTAAACCCAGCACTGGATGCAGCTGATACATCAAGCAGGCAGACAGGCATTACAAAGCAACGCTGTGCCTGGTTGAGAATTTCAGGTTTCAAACCTGAAGTACAAAACAAACATAATAAATGCACCATTCAGTGGGAAAACACTATTCGGTAGTGCGGTCAATAAGACTCTGAATCAGTTGAAAAATGATAGAGAAACAGCAAAGTCAATGGGGGCTCTGCAGTTCAGAGGCAATATACGTAGGGGATCAGTACCCTCGCGAAGACACACAAGAAGGGGCACCTTCCATCCTGGAACATCCCATCAGGCATACCAACCAACATATCAGAGAGGTAGTCATTCAAGCCAACAACAACAAAATTAGCAGTACCAGCAGGGAAGACAGTCCTTTCGCAAACACGCATGAGGAAGAGGACAACCAGAAAGGGGAGGAGCACACCTGCAAATAAGTGACTTATCAAAGATCACAAAGGACGCACTACAAACATCCAGGAGTGCACGAACAGAACAACAAACATACAAGAGTGCACAAATAGAACATAAAGAACTTCTATATTCAACACCTATAGGAGGCAGAATCAAGAGTTTCCTTAAGGAGTGGGGGAAGATCACGTCAGACAAATGAATTTTAAGCAGAATACAATACAGATATTGCATAGAATTATACAAGACACCTCCATGCAAGAGACCAAGGAGAAAGAAACCACAAAAGAGGAGGCACCCATGTACTCAAGGAAGTAGAGGAAATGTTGGCAAAGGATGCTATAGAATTAGAGCCAAAGATAGAAATAAACAAAGGAAACCACTCCACATATTTTCTAATTCCAAAGGTAGATGGAACACTACGACCAATTTGGGACTAGAGGTTTTTAGACAAATGTATGCAAACGTTCAAAATGTCAACCCTGTAAGAGGAAATACCACAACGACAAGTAGGGGATTACATGGCAGTAATAGACTTAAAGGACACTTATTTACACATTCCCTTTAACGCATGCCACAAAACATTCCTCTTATTTGTGGAAGACAAAAGACACTACCAGTTCAAGGTGCTGGCATTCAGAATAATATTGGCACCAAGAGTATTCACAAAGTGTCTAGCTGCAGTACAGCACACCTTCGAATGGAAGGCATACCCGTTTATCCCTACCTAAACAACTGGCTGGTAAAGACAAACTCACACAAATAATGTAAAGATCACAGCCAGCAAGTAATCAGAAGGGTTCTTAATAAACATGGAGAAGTCCACTCCCAAACCCGAACATGAGAAAATGTTCTTGTGGGCCAGGATAAATTAAATTCAGGGAAAAGTGTTCTTCAGCGAGAAGAGAACCAGAGGCACTGTTGAAGGCAATACAGCTGATTTAGGAGGGTCAAGCTCTGACAGTGAGGATGGTAGGGAAGCCACTAGGAATGATGGCTACCTGCATCCTGTTGATACCAAACACAAGACTTCACATGAGACCATTTTAGGAATGGCTACAAAACCAATGGTCACAGACAACAGCGAGTTGGGAACATCCATTGGTTGTCACACAAAGGATAGAAGAGGAAATAGGGTGTGGGAACAGGTCACAGATAGTACAAGGAGGAACATTTAATCCCATTAGTGTCGGGACACTCTTTGGAGTAGCCGTGTGCTCTACAAACTCCAGATAACATAGCATTTACACAACCAACTCCATTACAAGACACATGTGTGGCAGCAACGTGGTCATCAGTGCACACATTCACAAGACACAATTGTGTACCTATTCGGCTGAACAAGGAAGCACAAGTAGGAAAAAGGTCTTGCAACATCTATTTTCCAATCAATGCTCATCTTCAATCCACTATCACTGCAGTAACAAACCACTACAAAATCTATACACAGCATGCAAATCCAGAAAAGAATGATGCTGCAAAAAGTATAGTTTCTTACCTGTCAGTGTAGTTTTGCAGCTTGAAGATGTTTCTGGATTCACAATCGTACTAACCCACCTATGCCAAGAAGGTGAAAGGTGGGAACAGCATAAAAAAAATCTGAAGACGGTGACCGAAGGTGGGGGGAGACAACAACGTCACAAGGGGATGCAAAATGGAGATCCATCGAAGCCCACCAAAAACAAAAAGTGTAGAAGGACAAAGTTTGTAAGGGGGAATTCCAGACCCAACCACTAGATGGTGGAATAATGCACAGCATGTGAATCCAGAAAATTCTTCAAGTTGCAAAACTTCACCCACAGGTAAGAAATGATAAAAAAAATTGCAATGTTTTGGTGCACCAATGTTTTTTCTTAATTGCATGGTTCCCTCAATCGGATCCACGTCATCCATTTTGTCGACACCGCACATGGGGTTTTAGCCCTTCCGGGCTTCTACCGTCGAGTCTCGCACTTAGGAATGCTAGAACCATGATGGAAAAGACACATTTTTTTTTACTGTCCACAGTGTCATTCGAAGTACTCGTGGGCATATCAACACATGGTCTGCAAACTATGCCAGTCTCCAGAGCATAACAACGCCTCCTGCTCCACCTGCCTTTCATTCCAGTTAAAAAAGACAATTCAGAATAGTCAGGACTGTCGACTAGCTCAGCGTACCATGGAGCAACATCGTGATGGTGATACCCCAGACATCGGGGAAGATGTTGGAGAGGTTGATGTCGAACAGGCCATGTCCTGGAACCCTAAACCTGAATCGCCGTCAACTCCGAGATCCAAGACCCCAGCCTATGTCAGCCCAGCATCATAAGACTACTTCTGGGAGTTCCAGTGTACACTAAGGCACTCACCGCTCTTCTGGGGGACAAACATCAAGCCCACTCTCAGGACACAGCCTTCTGGGCCACCACTGCCTCCCAGGCCACAACTGCCTCCCAGGCCACAACTACCTCCCAGCCATGGCCAGCACCAATCTAAGGCTTCGTAGATTGCTTCGACACCAAGCCAGCTGCACACAACCCGGCCATCCTTGATGGTGACAGCTCCAACAGCACCCTCAGGTGACTTGACATTGGCTTCAGGAGCTGAAACAACGGTCTGCATCGAAAACAACCTTGAAGCCAAAACAGAATTTGGCATTTAGTTGCCCATCAGCAACAGACTCCGAAGACCAGGAGCTACCCATCTTACAGCGCCTTCATGAGGAGTTGGACTCTCGGCAGTGAGTGCTGTTTATCCAGCCTCACACAAGCAAAATCATTGTCAAGCCTACACCATAGGTGCGGGAAGCTCTTCCCTGCAAGACGAAGCTCACTTTTTAAGAGCAATTGGTGTTGGAAACCCCACCACCTCCACAGCAGAAAAAAACGTCAAGACAAGGCACCAGCCTGCTGCCCCAAGAACTGCTTTTCCAACTCTCTGTCCTCACCCTCCTACTCAACCACCTCCACTATCTCAAACTCCGCCTCCACCACCACAGGGTTTCCGTTTTCACCACAGGGATCTACACATTCATCCTATGACGCTCCTTACGATCGGGAAGACCAGGATGACTATTGGGATGATTATGGGGTTGTCTCACCAGGTGCCAATAACCCTGACCTGTACTCTGCCAAACCTTCCCTTTCTGATGATACCACCTCATATCATGAGGTTATCCATAGGATAGCCACTTGTCACAAGGTAGACCTACACACCGTCCCAGAAGAGGAAGACTTCATTGTGGAGGTGCTCTTCCACATCCAGCGTGCCACCCAATTCTTGCCTATGCTTAGGGGAATGCTTAAACCTAAGGAGAACGTCCAATTTCCAATTTCGGGGGGTGAGCCAGGCAAGGTGGAATGATTTGCCCCGGGAATGGTCTGCCCTGATCAGCTCGACCCTGTGCGCGCTCACGCTTCTGTATGGGATGTGCTGCACAGTTGCAATACTTGGGAGCAGAGACGGCCCCCTCGGCTCGAAGGTGAGCCTGTCGATTTGGGCACCACTGCAACCGTGATATGCAAACGCCGGCAAAAAAGGTCGTATTTGCCCCGGCGGCTGGGTTTGCAGATCGCATGATAAAGTGAAGGCTGATTAAGGTATTTACTGTGCCCCAATACTTTTTGCTGGATTAGTTACTTTTTTGCCCCACTCGATTTTCTTATTGACTCTTTTTGTAAAAACCTCTCTTCCTCAAAATGGCCGGGGCCATAAACTGAACACTCAATCCCCGCCTGAACACACGAGGCCCCTCAGCAGCTCCTTTTTAGATAACAAATCTGAGATAAGACTCCCCTGGTATGCAGGACCCTGAGCCTGCCGGAACTGAATGTGAAACTGCTCTGCCCTGCTATCAAAACAGCAACAACTAAAAGAGGACTAATGACTTCATCCTCCCTACTTGGTGGCCATTTTTAAACTACTCTTGCTCTCTTTGGCAGCCATCATGGACTAGTCCTTCTGACTATTATTTACTATCGGTACCAAAGACCCCACATAGCTCTGTATTTAAATCTTTGTGTTCTTAAGTGTCTGTCCTTTACTGCGGTATTTTATTACTATTGTATTTTACACTTTATGTAACCTGGTGCTCTTGATGCGCTTAAGTATCTGCCTTTTACTGCAGTATTTTATTTTATTACTATTGGTATCCTACATCTTATGTAATATACACCCATCATCACTTTTACCCGCCGACAGTGCACAGATTGCTACCCCATATTCGAGTGTCATATTTGTTATTGCAGTAACTTGTTTGCACATATACTGGATTCAGTAATTCATTAGTAGTTTAGCCCTATTTTTATACTGTATATGCGGTAAGCTGCTACCTCATCTATTTGTTGGTTCTTCGATGTAAACTACTTCACGATATTGCACTGACTATTTCTACCTCATTCACTTTGACTAGTCATGTAAGCTGCACCCAGCCACTTTCTACACCTAGACTACACTGCTGTTACCTCGTACATTCTGATGTGTAAATTTGTTTCCACCTAACCGGTTCTACCTCTCATATTTTGTACATGGTGTAAACTGACTGCTACCTCGCATATAGGATGCATTAGGTAAGCTGCACCTTCACACTATTTGTTCGTGGACTGCACTGCCTTCTACCTCTTATACTTTTGGTCACTCGCTAGTGTCATCCCTTTGCCCTGTAACTAGCGGCTGACAGTTTTTATTGTCATCCTATTTCCTACACCCAACATCACAGCCTTTCCAAAATGGAGCTCAACGGCAAGCACACTTTTAGAATTAACTACCCTTCCACTCTCACCAAAAAAGCCGCTAAACGTTTTAAACATAACTTCTTGAGATCGCACCCTGAAACACCCTTTACCGACACCTACTTCTCACCGGGCAATGGAGCCCTGAATACTGATATCATCTTTCACACCTCACGCAGAGCCCAATGGAGAAAAGCGTTCCTTTCCCTACTCACCGTCTCCACCACCAGGAAAACAACTCATGGCCTAACTCTCTCTATCACACCTTCCCACCTCTTCCCTGGCAGGACTACCATTACTATCTACAATAACGGGATTGTCCTAATTCAAGCCACGGACAAGAACCTGGAACTACTAGACAACCTGTTCCCCGAGTTCAAAGAGCACCTTTCCAAGGTGCGGACCCCCTCCCAGAACTCCACCAGCACTATCACCCCTGACGTCGCAGCCCCTACCTACTACACCTCTACCCCCAGCACCCCAGTAAATGGCCCACCTGCTGTTAACGCCCCACACTCCCCAAGGACAGTCACAAATCTCTCCACCACATATACTAGCCGCCCCTCTAATATGACCCCTCTTATCCCCACTCATACCCCCTCCATCCCTCTCCCCCCTGACATAACAACTCCCACCCACAACACGCCACCATCTGAACACACCACCCCCCCCTCCCATCCCCCCCCACGGCAGACCCCTCTCCCTCCCCAGCTCCCTCCCCACTCCCACCCACGAGTCTCTCACATCTGACACAACAACTCTCGCCCACAACACGCCACCATCTGAACACACCACCATTCGGAGTTTATCCACCCCCCCTCCCATCCCCCCTACGGCGGACACCTCTCCCTCCCCAACTCCCTCCCCACTCCCACCCACGACACTCTCACCCTCCCAACAAAAGATACAGAACATACCGCCTCCCTTACCTTAGCATCCCCCTCTCTCCCACCTCCTATTCTCAGCCCTCCCTACCCTCCTGTCTCCCCCACTGTCCTCAGCCTTCACGCACTCTTCTACTCACCGGCACCGTCTCCCACTGACGTCACTACCTATGCCTCCCACCCACCGCCTACTTCACCTACCTCAACCACACCCCTCGCCCACAAACACGCCCACACTTTGAATGCCATCCCACTCATTAGCACAGCAGAAACTTCCAACAACGCTAGTATATCCCCCCCCTCGATACCCTGCCCGCTTTCCAGCTCACTACTCAACCATTCACCAATGGCTCTCACCACCAACCCCATCCCCAATGCACCTCCTGACCTGACTTTATCCACCCTCCAACAAGTCAAAGAGGATATTCTACAAATAAAAAAAGATGTCCACGCAATCAAAGACCTTCTCTCCTCACAGCCCAGTCTACCTCCCACCATCCCCCTACCCTACAAACGACGCACCCTCCCTTCATACCCTAGCCTCCGACGACACCCGCGCTGGCCGACTATCCCCGTTCGCAATAACTCCCACCGCCCCCGTCGTGTCCTCAACCCATTATCGGACCGCGACCTATGCTCTCTCCTTCGCTCTTATGGCCCAGGTCCGGTAAAACACATATCCAACACGCACATCCCCATACCCACAATTCTTACAAACCCTCTGAGGCCCCCAACACTCAACAACAGAGGTTCCGTCCCTAACAACCTCAGAAAAGTTCCCCTCACACTAGAAAGCTCGACCACCCTTCTATCTCCCAAACTCAAATGCATCCTACTCAACTGCAGATCAGCTCAGAGACACTCCTCTGACATCGCGGATCTCGTCTCAGCTATGGATCTGGACCTAGCCATTCTAACGGAAACGTGGCTTACTGAAGCCTCTACCCCGATTATGGACATACTAGTCCCCCCCAATTATCACATCATTAGGCTGGACAGGTCTCCTGGCAAGACGGGCGGGGGAATTGCATGCATTTTTAGGAGCAACCTCTCCGTTACTAAAGTCACCTCCCCCTCCCTTTCCTCCTGTGAACTCCTCTGCCTCGACATCTCCAGCGAGGGCAAACAAGTTTGTGCTTTACATCTCATCTATCACCCGCCTGGTGACAATCTCACATTCACCCAACAACTCATGGACATGATCACTTCCAATGCCGGTCGGCAGACCACCCAAGTCTACCTGGGTGATTTCAATCTCCACTGGAACGATCAGAAAGACACAGTGGTGAATAGTCTCAAAACTTTCCTTAATGCGCTTGACCTCACCCAAATATGCGATAGACCAACACACGACAAAGGCTCGATACTCGATCTCATCATTGCCAAAGAGAACTCTACACAACTGGAGGCGATTCTACCCTGCGACTGGTCAGATCACCACATTATCACCTTCTTTATCAATGAAAAAGTTAAACCTAACCCGGCTCAACCAATCAAATCTAAAACATGGAAAAGGGACATGAAGAATCTTAACCCCTCTACCCTGCCTCCTCACATCGGCAATCTCCTCCTTCCCCCTTCAGGTGCCTCGGATGTTCAATCACTGACCGACCACTACCTTGACTCTATGAATACAATAGTCAATGAAGTCGCCCCACTGCAACTGAAGAGAGTCTCCACCAAAATTTCTAACCCCTGGTATGATGATAGACTCAATGACGACAGGCGTACTATGCGAATGGCAGAGCGCACCTGGATATCGGACCCTTCAGCACTGCACCTCAAAAGGCTTAAGAACAAGAGAAATGCCTACTTCAGGAAAATAAAGCGCACAAAATCGGACTTCTTTAGCCGCCAGTTGGACCAAGCAAAAAACAGGCCAAGAAAGCTGTTCGAACTAATCAAGACCCAAACAAAGACACTACCCTTACAATCAAACAGCACAACAAGCGACGCCCCACACTGTGAAGCCCTCTCTGCTTTCTTTAAGCTAAAGACTGACAACATAAGAAATGACCTCATCATGGATGTAAGCCGATTCCCCAACCACACCAGAATGGCTAACACTCAACCTAAAATCAAGGCATCTTGGCTGTACTTCGATACCTATTCGGAAGAAGCAATACACAAACTGCTCTGCACCTTGAAGCCCTCTAATCACATCACAGACCCGCTACCTGCTAATGCTGTAAAAGACTTAATTCCCTTGCTTCTCCCTCTCTGGACCAAAATCGTCAACAGCTCCCTGCAACAAGGCCTCATTCCAGACTCCCTCAAGGTGGGGCAAGTCACGCCTATACGCATGAAACCTACAGCTGATCCGTCTGACCTAAACAATTACCGGCCCATCACCAATATCCCCACCCTGCCCAAACTGCTGGAGAAATGTGTCCAACTCCAACTAACACAACCCTCATCAATCAGGCTTCCGAGCGAAACATAGCACGGAAACAGCTATGACACACATAATTGATGACGCCCTTCAAATTCTTGATCGCAATGAGTCCTGCCTCCTCATCCTTCTTGACCTCTCGTCAGCATTTGACACGGTCAAACATGAGAACTTGCTGGAGCTGCTAAGCACTAGAATGGGTCTATCGGGAACTGTTCTCAAATGGTTCTCGTCCTTCCTTCACAACTGGTCTCAGAAGTTCAAGATCGACAATGTGCTATCTACACCTGTGCCTGCAGACCTAGGTGTCCCACAAGGATCCTCCCTCTCCCCCACACTGTTCAACCTCGTCATGGAACCGCTCGCCACCTTGCTCCAAGCCTCCAATGTCCAATTCCATATGTACGCCGACGACACACAACTTTACCTAAAGCTACAATCCCCGGAAGATATCAAACAGCTGAATTCCACGCTTATTAACACTCAATCTTGGCTGGCCGATAATCACCTCAAACTAAATGCTCTGAAAACTGAGTTCCTACTCATCTCACCCCCGGCGAAAATTTCCACCACCCAAACCTGGCTCAACAACCTAACAGCACTCCATGTCCATCCTACCATCGTGGATTCGGCGAAATCCCTAGGCATCACACTCGACGCCAAGCTCAACATGCAGCAGCACGTTAGCAAAGCCACAAAAGCAGCTAATTTCCAAATCAACACACTGAGGAAAATTAAACCCTTCCTCCCTGCCGAAGACTTCCAAACTGCTGTACAAGCTTTAGTCATCCCTCGAATAGACTACGGAATTGTGGCCCTCAGCGGACTCCCGCTATCCACAACAGCACCCTTAAGAGCCTCCCTGAACGCTGCCGCGAGACTCATTACTGGCTCAAGAAAGCATTCGCATATATCCCCAGACTTAAAGTCTCTAAAATGGCTGCCTTTTGAAGCCAGAATACAGCTAAAAATTGCAGTTATGACACACGCGGCCGTGCACCACAATGCACCCAACTACCTCGCTCAAAAGTTGTCCATATCAGGAGGTTCGAGAACCAATAGAAGTACAAAAAATCTACTCCTGAAACCTCGTAGATTCAGGAAAGAGAAAACATACAAGCGCTCCTTCTCAGGTATGGCACCCAGGATCTGGAATGCGCTCCCTCCTGAAACCAGGCTTATCTCCTCCACCGCAATCTTCAAGAAAGAGGTGAAAACCATCCTTCTGGCCAAGATCTCCTGAACCTTATAGGTGCTGGATCAGAGACTCTGCTTTGCTTTGTATCACTGTTCACCTTGTCCTTTGGCACTATGCTTCTACTTGAGGGGGACACTACTACGTTACTCTCTTACTACCGACCAATATATGATACACGTTGGTTTACTGATCCACTCTCCCGATGCCCCCACTCAGTGTTCTCTCTATACTAAAACATTGGTATAAGCCATCCACACACCCAAGGTGTACCTGAACACCTCTGTAGTGGGATCAATGACTTGCCGTCATATATTACTTGTTTACCTGATTGTATATTGATTTGTTTTATGTATGTTATTATTATCCTACCATGTTAGTGACTATTATACTGCTCCCATTATCTCTGTTCATTCCTACTGCCCCTACCCTGTCTTTGTGAAGCGCTCTGATATCTGTAAGGATCTTGTTCGCGCTATATAAAACTTTGAATAAATAAACGTATTCAAGGACCCAGTCAAGGCCAGCATTGTCACCTTGAGGATTGACAAAAACATTTAAGCCCTCTGCTTCTGACCCACCATACATTAGAGGCCAGATCCTGCCAGACTCGGTGATGGTGCATGCCACCCAGAAACAAGCCTTTTTAATCAACAAACAAGGGAACCCAAAAGAGGTTACTGAGGACCTTGGGTATGGGTATTTAAGTAATTTTTAGAGAACAGTGGTCCTGAGTAGACAATTATGATCAGAAAGAGAATCAAATATAGACCTTGTTGGGTGTTATATATATTTTCAGTGCCCAGCCGGACAGTGAATTTTTAATGTAACAATATATCAAAATAGAAAGGAACATAAGAAAAGAACCAATACAGTGGGGCGCAATCCTGCACCCAACATGGAAGGACGTGAAGGGAAAAAGAGGTAACAGTTTACACAAATAAACAAAAAAAAATTACAGGCAAAACATTAGGAGTTGTGGTAGCTTGCATTCAATATTACTATAAGGCAAGCTTAACCAAATAGTGACCACAATTATTAGACACAATGGATCGTAGTGGTACTATTTTTGAAATGTCCAAAAATAGTACCACTACGAGACCGCATTCAGGCCACTGGGGATGCCTCTCCCCTGACAAGGAATGTAAAAAGATCGACACGGAAGAAAATTGCCTCACAATCAGCAACTCATTTGCATGTATCTCAAATTCTGTGGGGTCATTGGCGAGGTATGACCATGCCCAATGGGATGAAAAGGGGGAGATCATGCATCTTCCTCGACCCATACAGAGAGCAGCCGCAGGAGATTGTCTGAAGGGCAGGCCGTCTCCACAGGTGTACTCTGGATGCGTCCGACACCTCCGCCAAGGGCATAAATTCCAGCATCCTAATTCACAGGAATGCTCGGCGACATAACTCTAGCTTTAAGCCAGAAGTCCAGCAGCATAAGATCAACATGTTGTTTGATGGAGAATGCCTCTTCAGCCCACAAGTTGATCAGATGCTGGAGAAAAGAAAGGACACAGATACTGCCAAAGCAATGGTTGCCCTCCGGTCACCATCACCCGTTCCACTTTTCGCTGCTCATTATTTCGTGGCAGTGCAAAGGCTTAATTCTCCTACTAGTGTGAGCAACACCCGAGACCTCCAACGGATATTCCAGAGGCACCTATAGGAGGCAGAAGTAGAGGTTGGAGCGGCTAAGGGATCTTCGCCGGCTACGCAGTGACTCCCTCTGCTAACCCCCTCGATAACACAACACCTGTCGGAGGACTTCTGCTGGGGTTCCTTCACAATGGCAAAAGATCACCTCAGAACACTGAGTCCTGTCCATTGTGGAGCAGGGTTATTGCCTTGAGGTAGTTGTCCCACCACCAACTATATCACCAGCCAACACTCCCTATCCCCCCAACACTGGATGCTCTCTTTCTCAAAGGAACGATAGAGCCAGTTCCGACACAACAACGTGGCCTGTACTTCCTAATCTCCAAGAAATTCAGATCCCTGAGGCCCATTACAGACCTCCGACCCCTCAAAAAGCAAATCCTGTTGGAGCATTTCCTCATGGTCACACCCGAGGACGTCCTACCATTACTGAGGCAAGGTGACTTCATGACCGCCTTCGACTTGAAGGATGCCTATTTCCACATTCTAATCCACCCTGCACATTGCCTCTACCATAGATTTATGGTAAGTGTACAGCACTTTCAATTCAAAGTTCTGCCTTTCTGGATTACCGTCGTGCCCAAAGACATCACGAAATGTCTGGGAGAGGTAGTCACTCTTCACCGGAGACTGTTCAGGGTTTGTGGACTCCCCTCCAATAAACTTCACATAAACTACATGGAGTTGTTGGCAGTTCAATTGGCTCTTAAGTCCTTTTTCTTCCATGTGTACCACAGAACAGTCCTGGTCAAAACAGACAACATGACAGCCATGTACTGCCTACAAAAAACAGGGGGGCTCGGACTCTTTCCAACTGTCGGTGCAGCACATTTGCTAGTTGATCTACCACAAGGTTCACTTCCTAGCGTAGCAGATTCCGGGAATGGACAATTAATTTGCAGACCTGCACAGCAGGATGCAGTGACATGTCCATGAGTGAGAACTCCAGCCTGAAATCCTGCTCCCCTATTTTTGGCATTTGGGGTTTTCCTACATAGATCTGTTCACAACAGCCATAAATGTCAAATGCTCAAACTTCGCCTCCAGGGTTCCTCACGACAGTCAATGGGCAAGTCAGGGATATTTGCCAGTTTTTCCACCTCTCCCACTGTACATGATTCGAAAGCATCCACAAATATCTGCCACCCTGGTTCTAGTGGCCCCCACGTGTGCAAGGCAACCTTGTTTCACAACACTCATCGAGTTATGTTGTTCTCTCTCTAGAGATGTTCCCCAACAGGCCAGACCTTCTAACACAACACACAGGGCACTCTCAGGCATCCCAACCTAGCAATATGGCTCCTGAAGTCCTAGAGTCTGTTTACCTAAATTTGCCCCCTGAGTACATGGTCATTCTCAAAGAGGCTCGCCGTCCCACTACTCAGGCCTGTACGTGGCTAAGTGGTAGAGGTTTGTCTACTACCACCTATCCAAACACGTTGACAAGCTAAAGCCAACAGTGCAGAACATTGTTCTGTTACTTGTTTCTCTTGCAAGGCTCAGGCCTGGTTTACACATCCAGTCTTTCACATTTAGCTGCAATGGCAGCATACTTACAGAACAGGGAGCACTCCTCTCAGTTCAGAGTTCTTGTTACTAAAGTTTTCATGGAAGCACTTAAGAGGGTTATTTCTCCCAGGTCACTCCCGGCCCCCTCCTGGAACCTCAACTTAG
This sequence comes from Lissotriton helveticus, assembly GCF_964261635.1. NCBI lineage: Eukaryota > Metazoa > Chordata > Amphibia > Caudata > Salamandridae > Lissotriton > Lissotriton helveticus. The sequence goes on from NC_136057.1 coordinate 169,534,126, forward strand.
TCCTCAATAAGCTTATGGGCCCCTTTTCGGCCCCTCTAGGCTTGCCTTGTCCTGGAAGGTGGCATTTTTAGTTGTGATCCCTTCCCTCAGACTTGTAAGTGAGATCAAACGGCTCACGCTTGAGGAGCCCTTCTCAAAGGTTCACGCTGATAAAGTAGTTCTTAGAACTTACCCAAAGTTTCTACCTTAGGTGATCTCTCCTTTCACCTCAATCACCTTCACACACTAGATGTAAAGATGACTCTCACGTACTACATTGATAGGACAAACTATTTCATAAGACAAGTTATTTTTCATCTTCTCAAAACCACACAAAAGCAGAGACATTTCAAAAGCAGGGATAGCTCGCTGGCTAGTAAAGTGTATCCAAACCTGCTATCCCATGGCCAAAAGGCAGCTCCCTACTCCAAGGCCGCATTCTACATGTAAAAAAGCAGCCTATATGTTTTTTCTGGGTGCCATCTCAGAAGCTGCCATCTGTAAAGCAGCCGCCTGGTCCACACCAAACACATTCACCAAATATGACATTGTGGATGTCGTAGCACAACAGCAGGCTCAAGTGGGCCAGCCTGTATTACGTACACTTTTCTAATGTTTCTGGCTGGCAACTGCTTTACATTCTATGAAGAGCATGTGTATCTACAGCTATACGTGCCACAAACAGAAAATGTTAACCTGTAAGCATCTGTTTGTGGCATGTAGTGCTGTAGATTCACATGTGCCAGCCTCCTCCCTGTATGCCTTCGGCTGTTACAGATATCTTTTTGTCTCTCTAGTTTTTTTTCCTTTACAATGGACATCTTTATGCAGTCTCATCCTCCATTTCCATCCTCACCCGCCGTGCAGGAAAATAATCTAACTATGGAGTTGATGCCCATGCGCACAACTAGTAAAGGTAGGAGTTGCTGTACATTATGACTCGAAAGACTTCGTCAATGAAAAACAAGTTGTACATGTCCGTGCCTAATACTAGATGGCAGGAGCATGCAGAGCACGAGAATCTACAGCACTATATGCCACAAACAGATGCTTACAGGGTAAGTAACGTTTTCCTTTTCAGCCAATTCTGCTGACTCCACCGGGTGTCAGTAGATGCAAACAGTCCAAGCATACTTTTTCCCAATGCATGCATCTGGGCCTAAGGGAGCTGGTTTTCTCTTCTGAAGGAGATGTCCATTACAACACACTGAAGATGTCTGTCGCACCACAACATCCTATCTATGAATCCGCGTACGATATACCACCAAGATTCCAAATGTCTACATTCTTCAGCAAGTCTCCTGATCTTGGACAATTGTCACCTTTAAACCTATCATAGAGATTAGAAGATAATAGGCAAGCAGTTAAAATCTCTTATTAAGCAAAGTGAGAGATATTTGAAGCTTTAGAACGCGTAGCACGCCACAAATTATTATATTAGACAATTAGCGTACTGTAATCCTTAGTGTTTCCTAAATGGGACGTCATCTTCCACTTCAGGTACATCAGTAGGAGTAGAACCACAACATGCCTTTAATACCTGCCTTACAAGATGTGTTGGGTAATAATAGAACTGCTTTGGGATAGCCGGCTACGGGCCCGAGCACTTCACCAAATAATGCAGGGTGGTAAAGAAGAAGGGGGCGCGCACACTTATATGACTTAAAAGGTTCAGAGTGGGATAAGAACAGTAGGAGGGATCTGGGGATTTGGATGGTGCTCTGAGGCAGAGTAGGCTCTAGGTGCCATAAGGCAAACTTCTGGAACTATTGCAGAGTCCCTTAAATAACCAAAAGTCATCAGCATTTCCTTTAGGATGCTGAGAGCCAATAATCACCACAATCCTCACTGTGATGAAGCTGAAGGATAAATTGGGGTGAGGTAGGGACAGGATCTGCGAGGATCGTGGCCAGGAAGGGATGGTGGATTGCTATTTTGATGGACTGAATGATGGTGTGCCCTGGGATCTGACCTGTGTATTGTGCCAGGAGTCTGAGACAGTGTAAAATATCTATCCCAACAACAGATAATTTCCGTAAGGTAGCGGTACTGGTAATGCCCATTGCAGATGTGTGTGTGTGTGTGTAACCTCAATTCAGAGCTATAAGTTATGCTGACTACTATATTTGAAGTTGCAGAACTTGTCAGTTAGCACAGTAAACATAAATTGGTATGTCATTTTTACATTGTTTTTTTTTAGATTTCATATTTTGTATTTGCTTTATTAGTAAGATTAGTTGTCTTGTTTTGATTTATATTAAGTTTATATCAGGAGTTTTATTATTGTCATAGTTAACATGTTTATTTGAGAGAGTATTTTCTGTAATTTTGGGGTTTTATTTAGTTGTACTTCTATTATTTTCAATTGTTTTATTCCATTCAATATTAGATTGAATATTATTTTTATTACTTTATTTTCCAATAATTCAAGCTTTATGTGCATATTTATTATTTATCATCATCTTGTTCATTTGTATGCTTATTATTGCTCTTCTTACTCTAGGTGAAGTGCGACCAGTACTGGCCTAGTCGAGGCTCGGAGACGTACGGGATGATCCAGATCACACTACTGGACACGGTGGAGTTGGCCACCTACACTGTGAGGACGTTCGCGCTGTACAAGGTGAGTACGGAGCGGTGCTGCTATTTTAGGAAGATAGTGTGTCAAACCCCAAAATTGTGGGAATATGTACCTGCTCACGTGGCACATTCTGAATCTAAAGTAACTATAGTTGGATCGGTCCGGGGGTCTGCAATATCTCTGTTTCTCATAAAACCTGGAATTCTAGTGTACAACCTGCCCAGTAGCGGCAATAATGAGCATTTCAGGAAATGGGGCTCTTGTGAAAATTTCTGTGTCCATGCATGCCTTTTGTCTTTTATCGTAACTAGCCAGTATGATTTCATTCCCTTCCATATCCTCAGATAGTCCTTTGACATTTTATTTTATTTTTAGATCAAGCGAAAAAACATTATCTGTTACCTCAACTAAACTAAAGAAAATTGAAGCCCACAGAGAACTTAACCCTTTTTTTCAAGCTGTGTTGCTGAAAATCCTGCTCCAGTGCAGAAAGTTTTCAAGCAAGCAACCTTTCTGAAACGAATTAGGTTTAGTATTTTGCTCAGCAGACCTCGCGCGGCAAGGGACAAATTCACCTCTTTCTGATTAGCCAGCAGGCACCTCTTCCAGTTACTTGGCCAGGGCTGTCCCTGTGGTCACAGGAGCCCTCTGGGAGTCTGGGCACAACGTGCTAAATGTTAACCTGTAATTTATCCCCCCATGGAGTAATTTGAGGTTTGTAGCTGTTTTTTAAAGTTATATTTTGTTGAACCACAGGCAAAAACTCCTGTAGTCGCAGAAAATAGTGACCTTCTCTTAGTGTGAATGTGATCCTGCAAAGGCATTTTGGCCAGAGTTTAGACTGATTAAGGGCGAGAAGGAGGTTTCGAAGTAAACCAGGAAATTTCTACTACGCACAAAGAGTGATAAACGCAGAGAACACCTTTCTGGCAGAAATCTGGGAGCAAAGTCAGTAACTAAATTAAAAAAGATTGACACGCACATCAGAATGACCTTTGTGTGAGAGCAAGAACAGAGCTGATGTTCTCCAGGTAGGTCCAGTGTGCTGAAGCAGGCAAGGAAACGAGCAGGCTTGCTCTCCAGGTAGAGTCTACAGTGCTTAAGCAGGCAGGAAAAAGAGCAGGTTTGATGGGCCTGGGATTCCAACTTGTGTTTATTGCCTGTCCTAAATGGGAGGGTCCTTTTTAGATGTGTGCATCTTCTGAGACCTTCTGGCAGGAGCCGGGAACACTCCTTAAGAGGCGTGCCTAATGTGTCACCCCAGTGCCCTAGACTTGTAGAATAGTTTTGATAACTGTTTATCTTGTTTCTAATTACATTTATCTATGGGGTGGACACTATGAATTCAGTAGCAGTTGCTGTGAGGCTTTTTCTTTGTTGTCCTTGAGCAGTCAGTGCTTCCTGGTCAGTATCTAGGTTGATTCCTCCCATTTAGAGTACTTGGGTCATTGAGTTACTGCTAGTCACTGCTTCTAGTCGAGACAAGCTATAGGGGTAGCCAAGACCAGCGTGCATAGCTTACTCTAAGAGGTGGTCGGGTTAAAAACTTGATTGCAGTGACTCTGTGAATAACTCAAACTCATTGTGCAATTTGACATAACCCTTTAATGCAGCAAATGTTTTTATTCAAATATTCACAAATTCCAGAAGCTCTTAGCAACTTGGGAGGACAACATACAACCCCAAATGTGTTTATTGCATTTACATAATCAAGTTTTATGTGAGTCCCATACATAAATTGTTTTCCTATACTGCAGCCTTTGGAAGTCATGCAAATTATTTCATGTTTTGTTTGCTGTTAGTGAGTGACTTGGCCAGGAGTACCAAACCGCATCCAGTTGAATATGGCATGTATGTCCCATGACCTAGTTTCTTGGTATACGTATTGCCTAGTGGTACAATTCATTGGTTTTCAGCCTACGTGCAAGTTTCCCACAGGAACAGACCAAGTCTACTAAACCGAAGTCCAATATTGAGACTCGAGTAGAGTCCCTCTCAAGCCCTTAAAATAGTTAAAGGTGCAAAAGGCAAGTTCACAGACCACCTTGGTGTCCAGAGGATAGGGCTAACAAAATATTAACCTTCAAGTGCTGGCTCGTCGTGGCTAATATTTCCAGATGTCGGAGGCACCCACCAACATACAGGATCCACGGGCTGAACATTAGATTCAGGGTCTTGGAATACCCTTGAATTTAACCACTTATATTATGAAGTCAGTAATAGGGAGATTCTTCTAAGGGTTTTGCGGTAAGCACAACTCTCTGCATCTCTGCTATCCCAATTGTCATAATAAAAAAGCAAGATGCTTTGTTTAACATGTAAACAAGTGACTGCTCCCAGAACACCTTCCTACACAAGTCACCAGTAGGAGGAGGAATCAGAGGATTTCTTGAGGAATTGAAAAATCACCTCCGGCAAATGGATACTAATTATAAGTTATGGCTGTTGCATAGAGTTTACAAAGTTATCCCCAACAATACCCCAAAGAAGAAGAAAGTAAAGGAAATCTAAGCACGACAACAGCAGGAAGTGGAAGACCAAGTAAGCGAACAAGCTATAGAAATAGTACCTCCAAAACAAAGACTCAGAGGTGTGTACTTAAACCTGGTACCAAAACCAGCAAAGACTCTGAGACGAATACTGGGCCTAAGGGCAATGAACAAGTTCATAAAAACACAGAAATTCAAGATGACAGTGCTGCAAGAAGTCATCCTTCTGATAGGTAAAGGAGACTACATGGCAACCATAGATCTCAAGGATGCACACCTACACATACCAGTGAACAGACAGAACAAACAATTCCTTAGGAGTGTAGTGGAGAAGACATTCTACCAATTCAAGGTTCTATCGTTCGGGATAAAATATGCCCCAAAAGTATTCATACAATGCCTAGCTGCTGTAGCAACACATCTCAGATGAAAGGGGAATACACATGTGTCCATATTTGGATGACGAGCCAGTGAAAGCAAAGACAAGCATCCACTGCAGGAAGATGAACAAAAAGGTCATACAAACTCTACACACGCTAGCCTTCTCCATCAATAATGAAAAATTGTCACAGAATGCAGACTCAAAGAAAACCTTTCCTGGGAGCTATCCTGAACTCACAGACAACGAAGGTGATGGCGGGGGACAAGAGGGTCAAAGCGATCGTGGAACAGTCTCACCGCTACTGCTAGGGGCAACGTCGGTTGATGAGGACACTGGAGAAAAAGATAGACATGATGGCCTCCTGAATTTCCCTTATACCACGCGCAAGACTACATATGAGACCAATACAGGAATGGATCAAACAACAATGGTCACAAGCAACCAGAAGTTGGGATGATCTAGTGGTTGTGCTGGAGCTGAAGACAGTCTTGCTATCACTGAGGGCCTTCCAGAAACATCTAAGTGAAGGACATTTCTAGGTCAATTGGCACAGCCATCATGTACTACCTGAACGAGGAGTAACAGAGTCATGCCCACTATCGACCTTGGTCCAGGAGATATGGAGATAAGTGATGTACCTGTTGGGAGAGCAAAACAGAGAAGCAGACAGGCTAAGCAGGAAAACAAACACTACACACAAGTGGGAGCTAAAATAAGGATTACTCATGCACATTTTCCGAATATGGGGAGACTCCACACATAGACCGGTTCACAAAATACAAGAATGCCAAACTTAGAAAGAAGGTTCTACCACCTAGAGCCACTGGGGAATGCCCTATCGATAACATGGTTAGAGATATTTGCTTACTGCTTTCCACCAATTCCAATGATACCAAAGGTGATACAGCAGTGCAGGTGAGAGCATTTCACCCTAATTCTAATAGTCCCACAGTGGGTTCCTCAGACATAGTTCTCGGACGTCATGGAGATGTCCAAAGGGCAATGCATCAAACTCCCAGTGCATCAAGAACTGCTGACAATGCTGGAGGGACCGGTATGGCACCAGACGCACCCGGTTTGGCAGCATGGCTCTGGAGGATGTAGAGGTTGGTTACCTCAATTTGCCAAGGAGAGCAATGGAGATCCTGAAAGAAGCAAGGTGACCAACAAGGAGATGCTACCGCAACAAATGGAAGAGTTTTGTGCACTGGTGCAACAAGGCTGGGGAACTCCGAGACTGGGCACAAAACGTCACTGTCATTAGATGTGTCATATGTGCTAGATGAACGCCTCTTCTATGCCTCAAAGTCTCCCTTACAGCCATTTTAGCATGCACCAGAGGCATAATAGGGAGAAGTTTTTTCATTCCACCTGTGGTGAAACAGTTCCTTGCGGGAACAAAAAAGGTGTCAACCCCCAAGAAGCGCATCCATGCCCACATCAAACCTGAATATAGTGCTTTTGCAACTAATTGCATTACTTTTCAACCAATGCAAAACGAACGGCACAAGTTCCAAATTCTTCGCCTTCACCCCGATCAGAAGAATACCTGAAATAGAAGAACTCGCCACCCAACAACCGTATCTTTGAATAGATAACGACAAAGTGGTGATGAGAACAAACCCAAGGTCCATACCAAGGGTCGTATCGAAATTCCACGTTAACAAAGCCATCCACTTGCCGATATTTCAAACAACCGTAAACACAGGCTCAGAAGGCTTTGCAAACACTGGATGTAATACCTGGAAAGAACAAGGCCTATCAGACAAGGAGAACAGTTCTTTGTGTCTTATGCACACACAAGAAGAGGCTCCCCATCACCAAAGGAACTACTGCAAGATGGATAGTGCAGACAATAGAATCTTGTCACAAAGCAGGGGAGCAACACTTACAGAAAAACCACAGGTACACTCGCCAAGGAAGAAGGGAGCAACATTCGCCTTCCTAGGTAGCATAGTGCTGGAGGACATTTGCACAGCTGCCACCTGGTCAACAGTATACACCTTTACAAAACATTACTGAGTGGACAGCCACATCAACCAGAGGCAGTAGTGGGACAAAGAGTACGAAAGCATTTGTTTGTAAACACACACTCCAAAGGACTCTGCCTTCCCACAGGACAAAATACCACTTTATAATCTATGCACAGCATGTGAATCCAGAAAGTCACGCTGCAAAACAAAATGGTTACTTAGTGGAGGGAGTAGGTTTACAGCGTGAACAAATGTCTGGATTCACAGGCGACCCACCCAGCTCCACCATCAGAGGTGTATTTACAAACTATAAACAGAGAGAACATAGATGAAGCTGAAGGAAACTTGCATTTCGCATCACAAAGGAAGAAAAAAGACGAAAAAAAGAATCCGAGGGTTTTCGGAGCACACGTCTGACGTCACTCAAGGAGGAGTTTAGGCCCAAATGGTTGATGATGCCCACGGGGAAAAAAAGAAGAGAAACTACATGAAGACCATTCGGACCCAACCACTAGATGGTGGAATAATGCACAGTATGTGATCCACAAAATTCTTCAAACTGCAAAACTACTCCTACCGGGAAGTAGCCATTTTGTTCTTGATGAACGATCCTTTACCCACCATTGCGCCTCCCTGAGAGTAACTGAACGCTTTGGTGTCAGGTCTCCACCAAAGCACAGTACAGGAGCTTGGTGCTATGTTTCTGCTGTCTGGTCTTATCAAAGAACATCAGCCTCCCACGTGCTTGGAGCTTATGTATGTCTGTTTGTTGCATTTATCACACACTGCATAACTCAATTGTCTCTTGGCACTTAAAGCTACAAATATAGCAAAAGGGATTACATAAAACATATCCTATTGGTATCGGCAAGTCACGCATGTACATTTGTTGAATTGTGGTTACGGGGGGTTTGGGACATTGTCTATCTGGCACCATGGGTGGGTGGTCATTGTTTATTTATTTATAAAGTTTTATATAGTGCGAACTTGATCCCGAAGGATATCGGAGCGCTTTATAATTTGAGGCAAAGGTAACCAATCAGAACATTGAAAGTATTGACACACTAATAGATAAACAACAACCTCAACATTACACACCAGCACACATCATATATGAAGTTGCTTGAGTCCAGTATGCGTTAACTTGGCATAATAAACAACATATATAGGCAGGTGGGTGGGTTAATGGAGTTAGAACAGATGTGTCTTAACTTTTGAGTTGCATTAATGATTAGCCCTGGTGGATTATTCTGATCAGGTTATTAGGCAAGGGGCTTCCAGTGAGAAGTGTTAGTCACCTGCGTACACACCTGGTCCTGAGAGTGACCAGGAGACGCTCTTTTGCGGAGTGTTAGTTGCTTATGGGGGTGTATCAAACAATTGCTTCTTGTGTAAGTATTTGATCAACTGCAGAGACTTTGTGTCCAAGTTGCAAAAACAAAATGTAGATTTAGGGGACAATGATATTATCTTTTGCAAATGATTTATGTTTTATGGGTTTCCGACTAATACAGAAGGTGATGACCACATTCTAAGAATCTTCTAGAAAATGTTTTTAGTGTCCTGATGTAGGCATGTTAATCCTGGTGCTTGTATCGTGTACAAATGCTGGTGATTCCTTTATAAGAAGTTTCCATGCAGACTGAGCCTGCGGTACATGACAGGGCCTGTCTCTCCGGCGGAGGTGCCTCTATTTGGAGTCTTGGCTTCTTAAATCTCATACATTGGACACCTTCAGCTAGAATGTTTTTAACCAGGAAGTCCATCTGATTGTGAGTGGCAATCTTTCAAATGACACTTTTGTCTTATACGGCGTGCATCGTAGGGCTGTGTATCCACGTTGAGGGATGTATCTGTTCTTGATACTTTTTTGGGCACAATTGAGCTTTTCCTGCTCTATTTTAGAATTTTTCTTGCAGTTTTTGTTTTTAAAAATTGAAACCATTCCTCCTTTTTAATTTTTCAATTATCAGTGGTTCAGGTTATCATTAAATGTTACACAAGGGCAGTGTCTGTTAGATCACCAGCTCCACTGGCAATGCACCATTGGGACTTGAATAGACGTGTGATCGTACACCAGCAACAGGATGAGGCTGTTGCTGTAGAGTTTAGTTGTGTAGATTTTTTTTTGATTACCCATTGTTTATACAAAGGTTAAAGATTTTCAGGCCTCCTCCACACTTTCTGATTTGATGCATTACGTATAATGCACACATTCACCTACACAGGAATCTTGGTACCGGAGGAATAATCCGCTAATTTGAGATGACACTGTGATTCCTTGCAGAAGAGCAAAAGACCACATAGAATTAATAAAAATAAAAAAAGGGTTTTAAGGATTTTTTTTCTTAAATCAAAGAAAGAATGAATGGCTCTGAGAGACAAGGGTAGGTAGTTCTCCAGCTTAGGTCCAGGCAGGCTGAGAGAGCACCACAGACTGGGATTTATTTGAGGCATGGAACAGCAAAAAAGGCTCTTGAGATTTGATCAAAGGTTTCTTCCAGGGATATGGAGCATGATACATTTATGCAGGCAAGATTGTCAGTGCCAAGATAACCTTGTGCATGAAGGAGATCGCCTCGAAAAAGATTCTCTGACTGGGCGCCATGAAATTGAATTCTGGCTTCTGAGGCCTGCTCATATGTTTCAGGATAACAGCTTTAAGGATTAAATCATTCTAAATCGGCTGTAATTAGGGTTGCAAATATGATAGAATGCAACAGTGAATCCTGGACAATACATGTGCAGAGACTAATTGAGTTTTCTGCCTGAGGTTTGTGATTTTTACCCTTTTCATCTCTTCCAATTCTGGAAGCAGCCAGAGCCGGAAATATTTTTACATGTTATACCTTCATCTTAGCACCTTCATGATACTACCAATCACAAAACGTTAATTAGATTCTCCATGCCACCCATCAGACATGAAGCTGGTAGCCAAAGCCTTTTCCTTTTTTTTATAACTTAATTTCACTTTTTGACAAACGGATCCTTTTTCTCTCACCAGAACGGCTCCAGTGAGAAACGGGAGATCCGGCAGTTCCAGTTCCTGGCGTGGCCGGACCACGGTGTCCCAGAGTACCCAACACCCATATTAGCATTCCTGCGGCGGGTGAAGGCATGCAACCCGCCAGACGCTGGCTCTATGGTGGTGCACTGCAGGTGAGCACATGGCAGCGCAAGCATCATTGTATGTGGAGAAAGACTGTATGAAGGCCGCATGTGGAAGTCATCCTATGAGATAAGTGGTTTGAGTGTGTGGTCACCGATTGACCATTGTTTTTGTCGGGCCCGATTCACAGAACTAACTTAAGACAAAATCCTAAACCTACTACCATTTTGGTATTCACAGAAGGCACTTACTCATTTTGGTATTCACAGAAGGCACTTACTCATTTCGGTATTCACAGAAGTTAGGAGTCCTAACTTTAGGACTCCTAAATGCCTTCTGTGAATACCGAAAATCTTAGGATTTTTCTCAGTTTAGGAGTAGTAAAGTTAGGACTTTACTACTCCTAAACTGAGAAATCGGTGAATCTGGCCCAGAGTGCTTTTGTGAGCGGTGTGTGGTCACAGTCAGTCATGTGCCCTTCCAGTGCTGTCAGTCAAGTAGAAGTTGTCACTGGTGTTCCTTGTTCTTAAAGTGATTTTCTAATCATGGACTATTTGCTCTAAAAGTGTTTGTGTGCGCGCTGTGTGTGGCCATTAACTGCTGCTTACTCTGCAGTGTGTGCCCGTTGTCAGTGCAGTTGGGCGGGTGAGTGTAGCAGGAACTATGGTCACGCTGTGAGCACTCTGTTCCCTTTTCTGCCAGTAGTTGAAGTATGCTGGTCAGTCTGTGCTCAGTGTGTGGTCATTCACTGTCCTTTGTTCATGCTGTACGGATGTGGATGGTTCAAACCATGTCTCTGCAGCACTGGTGTACGTAACGTGTGGCCTCTAGCCAACATTGGATCTTGCATCACCTCAGGTTGCCTGCACTGATTGGTTACAAACTGTCCTTTGATCTTCCAGTGCTGGCGTGGGCCGAACAGGCTGCTTCATTGTCATCGACGCAATGCTGGAGCGCATGAAGCACGAGAAAACTGTGGATGTGTACGGTCACGTGACGTGCATGCGGGCCCAGCGCAACTACATGGTGCAGACCGAGGACCAGTACATATTCATCCATGAGGCCTTGTTGGAGGCAGCGCTCTGTGGCAACACCGAGGTGCCAGCCCGAAGCCTGTGTGCCCACATACAGAAGCTGGGACAGATCCCGCCAGGAGAGAGCGTCCCATCCATGGAACTGGAGTTCAAGGTATGTAGGGCTTGCAACCTTTCCTGTCACATCTTGCAGTTCTTCTACACCATCAATCCATTCTCCCTACTGTCCGTTGGGTGCTTAACATCTTCATAGTGGTCTGAATATTTGTAGTGTTTATGAAAGAGTCTCCCTGTCATGACCAGCCAAATACCAAGTGTGTGTTGTGCAAAATTTTGTAGAAATGGAAGCTCATTTTTGGACCCCCATAATCTCAAAATCCTTAATTTGTATGGTCGTGACCCTGAGACATGTTGAAATTGTACTCTGAGCTGCACCCACCCCCTGAGTGCTGCCCCTTGTAGAAGCCCTGTAGATGTAAGTTGAGTTATTTCTTTGAGCAGTGGACCTAAACTAAAACTCCAGGGCTGTAGTAGGTTGTTAAATGAATGCCTAGGAGTTGAAACATGGTAAACAGTTGACATCACGCAATGTGGCAACCTAGCTGTGCAAAAGTTTAAACTCTGCTTTTGCTTACAGCATCATTAACTGGAAAGTATAGTATTCCATTTAACGATATAAACCCACTAGTTGTACTCATGTCCTCGCTTCTCTATTTTGCCGAGCTTTGTTACTTCCAGTGGTGGTGTTTCATCGGTGATGAAATTTCAAGATGATAAAACATGCAAAATTCATCCAATCCAGTTAACACAGAATGTTCTTTTGTCATCCCTACCAGCTCCTGGCCAACTCTAAAGCACATACCTCACGATTCATCAGTGCCAACCTCCCGTGCAACAAGTTCAAGAACCGCCTGGTGAATATCATGCCCTACGAGCTGACGCGGGTCTGCCTACAACCGATCCGAGGGGTGGAGGGCTCGGACTACATCAACGCTAGCTTCATCGATGGCTATAGGTGAGGGATTAAGTCTTGTCGAAACGGGCAGGCTTTGGGCAAAGGTACAAGGGCATGACATTGATTGACGGCTGGGCTTCGGTAGTCCTGTTTTAGATACTAGCCGACTGACCTGGGCTCAGGGAAACTGTGCTTTACTTAGCACTTTTTGACGCCATGTTTTTTCCTCCCTACAGACAGCAAAAAGCCTATATTGCCACTCAGGGGCCCCTGGCAGAGACAACAGAGGACTTCTGGCGCATGCTGTGGGAGCACAATTCCACCATTGTGGTGATGCTGACCAAACTGCGGGAAATGGGACGTGTAAGTGTCCTTAAAACTTTAGGGACATGTTGTGTTGCCGTGCATCACAGGGAGGCAAATCCAGATCTTATGTGCTGCATTATTGGCATTCCTCTTCCCCTCTTTCTTCCTGTTTGGCCCAGCTCGGCCATGCCCATTCGTCCGTTCTTCCCACCTCACTCCTCCATTCCAGTCCTTCCTGTTCCATTCTAAATTCATTCTGCACATCTCTCTTCCATATCCCCATCCTATTTTACACCCCTTCTTACTTATTGTTCAGAATAATTTGTGTTAAACAAAAGTTAGCACTCACTTTGCTTCCTTCTGCTCTATCTCATCCACTTCCGTCTGTCTTCTCTACTATTGCTGTTACCATTCTTTCTTCCCTCATCTTTTCCTCTAATCTCTTCTTCCTTTACCCTCCTTTCTTTACCCCTCTCTTGCCTCTTCCCTTCTTTACAATCTCTTCCTCTTTTTTCAATCTGTTTTTTCTGCTTCCTAGCTTTCCTTACTCGTTTCTAACCTTCTCTCTTCCTCCATAATTCTCCCCTTTCCTCTTCTTCTCAATCTCTCATGTTTCCTCTCCTACTGCACTCCATCTGCACCTACCCTTCCAGACTTCTTTGCCTTTTGCATTCCATTCCAAATGCATTTCCCCCATCTACTTTCCACCTCCCTCTTCTCTCTTCCTCCTCTTGACCTGCCTCTTCCCACTCTGGTCCCTCTCCCTCCCAACTTTCTGCTTACGTTTTCATCCCACCAGATGTCCTCCCTATTTTGTTTCTTCCCATTCCACATCTTCCATCTTCAGACATCCCTCCTTTGTTATTGCATCTTCTGTTTCTTCTCTTTTCTTGATCATGTGTTGCCATACAACATACCTTCAACTTGCCACCCTCTTTCTCCTTCTGCAGTGACTCCCTTTCTTCATTTCTTACACCCTCACTCCTTTCCTCTAGTCCTCTTCATCTTTCTCCCTTCTGTCCCAAACCTTGCTCTACTCAAACTTCCTCGCCTTGTTTTTTCTTTCCTGGTCCCTTCCATCCGCCCTTCACATTTCTGTCTTCACTTTTTCTGTCCTCTTTTCTACCTTACTTCTCTCATCCTTCCTGTTGCTTCCTCCCTCTATTCCTCGCCATCTTCCATTCTTCCCTAGCTGTCTTCTCTCCGCTCTCATCCCCTTGCCCCCGCTCACCTCTCACTTGTGTTCTTGTGCGAGACGAGTTATCTTGATGGTTGAATGCACATGTCCTGTCAAACGTGCCCTTCTCCTTCTCCTGCCTATTCCTTCCTCTGAACCCCTTCCTTCTCTCCTCATTCCTTTCTTCCCTCCTTGTTGCTTTCTTTCCTCCTTCCTCCAGCTTCCCTTACCTTCTTCTGAGTTGTAACATGGGCTGTAAGACAGAGTACTCGCACCCTGTTGCACCTAGGTGCACATCACTGACTGCCTCCTCTCCTCTGCTCTGCAGGAGAAGTGCCACCAGTACTGGCCTGCTGACCGCTCTGCCCGCTATCAGTATTTTGTGGTGGACCCAATGGCAGAGTACAACATGCCACAGTATATTCTCCGGGAGTTCAAAGTCACTGATGCCAGGGTGAGTACAGCCATGGGCATGTGCCTGTGAGAGCATGTTAGCGTGGACAGACACGAGGGGGAGCATGCCTCTTCCACTGCTTTGTGTGCTAGAAACACAAAAATAGAGCGTGTTTACTGTCTACGTACCGCATTTATTGTGTGTGTTTGTGTGTGTATTTGTGTGTGTGTTTGTGTGTGTGTGTGTTTGTGTGTGTGTGTGTTTGTGTGTTTGTGTGTATGCTTGTTTGTCAGTCAGATTGGGAGTGCTGCTTTTTTGCTCTGCCTGTGTGTGAGAATGTCACAGTGATAGACTGCATGTGCATTGAGCACATTTATTTGTTTGCAAGTTTGTATGAGAGCATTTCCTTGGTGTGTGCCAGCAGTTGGATCTAGTTTAAGCCTGCTTGCACTGCAACATGTATAAGTCTGTCTTCATTGGGATTTACCCCTCCCTGACCCCTTCCATGGATTCAATATGCTTTGCACCTCCTCAGCCATCTACAGTTGAGATTGTGGAGTCCTCATCCAGTGGCTCATAGAGACCAGAGGTTCCTTACTGCAGTCTTTAGCGCCAGGATCTGAGACAAATACTCCTTTTCGCCTAAAACCCAGCAATTGTGTTTTCTGTGAAATATTTTGGAATGTTTTCCCCTTTGAAGTCAGCATTGTTCATGTGCTTTGGTGCTGACGAGTGGTGATGTTGAGTGACAGGATAGCTGGATGGTGTAGGAAGACTCACTTGCTTCCTGCTTATGGTAAGGGTTTGCCAATCCTCAACATGAGCGTTACGACAGGTTTGTCCTGACAGCATGCTTCCCAAAGGATGGTGGTGGTAAAGACCAACAATTCAAGGCATATGAGCTGCAGATCACACACTATGCATAGATCGCCATCTGGTGTTGGGCCCAGATGTTTGCATTCCTGCCTGTCACTGGGCGCTATCACTTACACCGGCATAAGATTAATTCTTCTACTCCTGATGCACAATGAAATTCAAGAGTAGAGATCCCCTCACTAGCAGGCCTGCAGGGGGCCTGTCTGACTTCTCGTCAACGGAGAGAGGAGAATCTCTGCCCCACTTCAGAGCGCGGTGTGGCTTGAATATTTTATCAGTGAGACTTGTGCTTCCACTTATGCTGCTGTGAATAACATGTTGAGCACTCTCTGTCCTCTGGTGTTGGACACCTGTGTTAGAGCTTGTTTTTCTTTGAAAAAGGACTTTCGGTTTGATGTGACTCATGAGAGAGCTCCGGAAACCCACAATGCACCAGGACACAAACTCCACCTCAGATTTCTCCCCCTTTTGGTAAATGTATACATGGATATATGAATCCTTATGTGTCCTGGAGAATGAACATGTATTGATACCAAAAAGATTTAAGCCGCAACGCATTGGCATATTGCTACCTCGATAGCTGTTTGCACCTCCTGGAGACAGCTGACCCTGCCTCCAGGCAAGTATCAAAGGAGGTATCTCTAGTCACCTCAAAATGCAATCCTTCAGACAAAGACCTTTCCAACTCATATAGATGCTGCTGGCAGAGCCCTTTTCACAAACTCTCTAATTTACAAAGTGTCCTCCCAGAGTCGTGCAGAAGCCACAATCTCTTAACTCAGCAGCTTGCACGTAGACGTTTGTTGATTTGGTCTTCCCTGCATTTATGCTGGTTCTGAGACACTAGAACACTCTAGACCAACGTTGTGTGATTTCTTTCTTTTTGTTTTAAGTTCAAGAGAGTCTTTGTTGGGTGTGTGCATATAAAGGTGTCTCCCCTGCATATTGTCCACATCTTTTGCAACTACCAGACACAGGGCTTCATTTCCTGAAGGATTGTTTATCCCTGGCTCAAACTTAGGAGCAAAACTATTAACTTTGAAAACGGATGGGTCTGGACTGCTAGCCCGACACCCACAAGAGTTCCGCGGCAAGGAGAAGAGGAGCAGAACTTGTTTTTTCTGAAAACAGTGAGAGTGGACCTACCGTTGTAGCTATTGCTTGTTAAATAGAACATTCACGCTCTTTTGGATATAAATTTAGCGCTTTAGGTTAAGTAAATTTTACTCAACTGACCTAAATAGGTATGTAATTATAATTGTATTCATATAGTGCTTACTACCCCTGACGAGGCGTTGAAGTGCTTTTTGGTGAGTAGCACGCTACTCCGGAACCCAAAGGATTAATTGTGGATTTGTAAAGAGAAAGATAAATAATGTGAGTGATGAACAGAAGAGTCTGTTAGTTTGAATAGGATTAAGGAGGGACAGAAGAGGGAAGAGCCTAGATAGATCATAGTAGTAGAATGAGGTTTGGGGTGAGTGAGTCGAGGTAGAGGATATATTGAGAGGTATAGGATGAGACAGAGTAGTGTATTGGACGGAGTTGAAAACTTTTTTTTCTTTCTTTTTTCAGTAGGAGTAAAGTAATAAAAATATAACTACATATAAAGGGTATATATGTATATGGAAAATAATAAGCGATATAAAAAATTAATTGCATAAAGTTCCATAGGTGCAAGCATGGATGGATAGTTAAAAAATCAGACTTTTAGATGTTGCTGTATCTAAACGGTTATTTAATTTTGTATTTTTATAAGGCTTTTTTCTAAATACTTTATTTTTGTTTTAATAGTGA
Source organism: Lissotriton helveticus (assembly GCF_964261635.1). Taxonomy (NCBI): domain Eukaryota; kingdom Metazoa; phylum Chordata; class Amphibia; order Caudata; family Salamandridae; genus Lissotriton; species Lissotriton helveticus. The sequence goes on from NC_136057.1 coordinate 169,551,178, forward strand.
AGCATTTATAGATAAAATTATTTTGATCATATTTACGTATTGTGATAGATACATAGAGTGAAAAAAGACCCTTAGGCATCTAATCAATTAACCTATATGAAAACTATGCAGTGACCTATGTACATGTTAACCATAAAATAATTAAATAATTATTAAATATATATTTATTTATGTTTACCCATAAGAAATGTATGTAATTGTTAAGCAGACCTAAAGAATATCTATATATTTTTAAACCAGAAGTAGTATAGATTTAGTACAAAGAAATGCACATATATAAATACTTATGATTGCATTTATACATATTTACATGCACCGGCATATGCTGTATTTTTGTGTTCGTGTGTGCAATGTTATTTTTTTAAGAATCTGAACAACTGAATTACTTTAAATGTCAACACACAATGGATTCACAAACGAGCAAATCTTTATGCTGACCGGCATTTATAAAGTGATAAACTGCAAAAGGCGCTACAGCTGTGAAAAGTGAAGTGATGCAGCGCTAGTGTGGGTCAAACATGTAGTAATTAGTAAGAAACAGGTGCAGCACGAATACAAAGCAATGGATGTCTGGTGTTTGGAGCTCCGGATTTACTACACTTATTAGCCCTTTGGGGTTCTTTAGTAGAGGAAAGTAAGACAGTCCAGTGTTATAGTGAAGATGTTTCGACCCCTCTTAGTAATTTGAACATGGCCTTCATCAGGACTGTGTCAAAGATATTAGTGGTGTAGCCATCGTTCTATATTGAGTACCAAGTAATCAATGTGGATATTGTAGTTGGTGGCTTGGGGATGAAGACGGCAGAGCTGACTTCAGAAAATTGCAAAGCCAGGCACAAATCAATGTTGCTGGAAATAAAGGCACGCCATGTCAGGAGATAGTTTTCTTGTCCACACCAAGTGCAGGTGGCCAAATTCAAATACTGCTGCTGATTTGCTGACATCAGTCAGTGCTGGATTCTCACTGTCCTATCGCCAGCGGTGGCAATAGAAGGAACATGATTTTATTCAAATAGTAAAGACATGCATGCAAGTAGGTTTACTTACTGCTGTGCTTAAAATACTGGACCATTGTGAAAAAGTATCAAATATTTTGCTGCTTATGCCGTTACCGCTTGTGCTCTACGCATACGTCATCTTGTGACTCTTTTTCATAACACTGCAGCCTGTTTAACAAAATGGCTCTTTTGCAACTTCCATATTGTTGTAGACCAAGGGGTTGCTTCATTGGGGTAATACACACAAAATGGTGCAACTGTTTCCAAACACTTACTCTACCAAAGAGCCAGACCTATTCAACTTGGTCATTGCACATTTAATAAACGAGAGACGTATTGGTTTTCCCAATGCATGTTTGAATTTGTAGCAGGTATGTTTATTCGTAGATGATTTCCGTTAGGGTACAAGTGATTTGGTGTGTGTTGGGCCTGAGGATGTTTTGCTTGTGAGCTTGTTAATGCTAGTGTGTGAGGTAGGTCTGCCAAGCGTTTTCAGTGGATTACGAAACCTTGTGCACGCAGCAGTGTTAGTGTCGAGCCGAGTGTGCACACAGGTGCTTGTGAATTGCATTTGAATGAGTCTCCCATAAGAATGTCTTGCCTGTGCAAATGTGCACGTATCAAATCTAAACAGTGCACAATATTGTGATTGTACATTTTGTGACTTCTTGATATTGCCCCCTCCAGGATGGACAGTCCAGAACTATTCGACAGTTTCAGTTCACGGATTGGCCAGAGCAGGGTGTGCCAAAAACTGGCGAGGGCTTCATCGACTTCATTGGCCAAGTGCACAAAACCAAGGAACAGTTTGGGCAGGATGGACCAATCTCTGTGCACTGCAGGTGAGTTGGGGCCCTCTGTAAGTGTGGGATCGAAAGGGGCCTTGGATGTGTACACCTAGTGTAAGTCCTTACCACTGTGCATATAAGGGAGAGCAGGATCTTATCACTGTGCACTGCAGGTGAGTTGTGCCCACAGTAAGCTTGGGGCCAGAAGGGGCCTTAGATCTGTACACCTAGTGTAAGTCTTTACCACTGTGCATGTAAGGGCGAGCAGGGTCTTAGCTCTGTGTACTGCAAGTGAATCTTCAGCCCTGTGAGGGTGATGCAAAGGGTGCAAGTGCCTGTGAGGGTGATGCAAAGGGTGCAAGTGCCTGTGAGGGTGATACAAAGGGTGCATGTGACCCCTTACACTTTGAGGGTGGACAGGAGAATGGTGGAAACATACCTCCTTCCTATAATCCTTCATAGTTGGTACTACAGTGCTATAATACATGCTTTTCACACTGTCTTCAGACATGGAGTATTTATTATGCATAGGTAGGCGGGTGGATGGGAGTGTTCGCGGCCAAACAGGAATAACACGTTCTTCACTTCTAGGTTTGGGTGGAACATCGCGTGGTGGCTAGGTATGGGTGGAACGTCGCGTGGTGGCTAGGTATGGGTGGAACGTAGCGTGGTGGCTATGTATGGGTGGAACGTAGCATGGTGGCTAGCTATGGGTGGAACGTAGCGTGGTGGGCTTCAGGTACAGGTTAGCTGAATGTGCATCAGAGTGCAATCATTGTTGGAAGATGCCGGTGTGAGGATGTGCATTCGTGTGCAGTAGTGCTGGGAGATGGTGTGATTACACACCTGTAATCTTGGCTACTCTGGATCCGAAGGCTTTCTTGTCAGTCCATAGGAAATCAGGGCGTCTCCTTTGACGGGCAAACCCTCTTCTCCAGCTGTAGTTCTTGTGTTGTGTTCACACTCACAAACACACACCCCTCAGTTCTGTAATACACACCCCAGATCCTGACACTGCCAATAACACCACGCGTTGGATAACAATTCCAGGGCTAGAAAGGTGGGATGTTGGACTGTGAGGAGATGGTCTTGGATCAGGACTAATAAAGGCTACCCTTAAATATTTAGTTACTTCCCCGTCCCGCCTTCCTCGTCCGTCTTTACGAAATGAGGATACACACTGCTGTCACTGGGATGGGAAATTTCAGGATCGAAAAAAATACATTCCTGTTAGATGCTGAAATCAAAGTTTATTGAAGGTATTTTCTCTTATTCTATCGTTTTTTTAGGTCTCGCCTGTCGATGCGCATGCGCATCGAGCTTGCGAGACTATGGGGGCTTATCCACTCTTTATCCAACTTGCAAGGAATCGTGGCGATTCCTTGCAGTGCCCGTGACTTTTAAGCTCAATGCGCATGTGCATTGAGCTTAAAAGCGCGTGCACAGCCGCCCGCATTCCTCCGACACCTTTGAAGTGAAGCTTAGCTTCACTTCAAAGGCCCGGCTTCTTCACACCCACATGCCGCTCTGCCCCGCTCCGCCCCCTCCCCTGAGTCATCCTGCCTGCCCAGACTTCTCCTCCCCCCTACTTACATCCCGCTTTCACTTGTTAACTTTACCGCTGTCCGGGTGGTTCCATGTTATTTCTTTAACTACCTGCTCGTGACTGCCCGTCCTCGTGCTGGCACTGTGCTTTCCTCTGTGAACTTTAGGACTTCTCCATATAACTGTGGCATTCCAGAAATTCGTCATTGGAACGCAACGTGCAACGCATTGACCCGACGTTGCTCTTTGATTGCGCACCTAGAAACCTTGACGCGCAAACCAGCTTCATTCTCCTTGGCTGACACACCCAGCAGCCTTTACAGACGGACAACAGCGTGTACAACAGCTTTGTGCCAATACTAACGTGCACACCAGCTTTGTGTCCATTTTATGTACACAGCAGCTCCATGCTCTATCGCTCACGCGCACAGCGACGCTGTGTGCACTTTAATGCTCATTCGCTGGCACGCACAGCACATTTGTGCAAGTATTTGCATGTCTACCCTGCAATCCTTTCGCTGATACGCACAGCTTGATTTTAAAATTGTGTGTATAAGTTACAGTTCACTCGCTGATGCACACAGCAACTCCGCGGCGCTGACGCGCACAGTTGGATTTTAAATTGCGTGCCTACTTTACAGTTTACTCACTGATGCGCACAGCAGCTCCATGCTTTCTTGCAGACTCGCACAGCAGTGCCCAGTGCAGACTTTTACGTTCTTTCGCTGACACGCAGAGCACTTTTGTACAAGTATTTGGTCGTCTACCCTGCAATCTTTTCGCTGATACGCACATCTTGATTTTAAAACTGCGTGTCTAGTTTACAGTTCACTCGCTGATGCGCACAGCAACTCTGCTGACGCGTTTAGCTGGATTTTAAATTGCGTGCCTACAGTACAATCGCACAACACTTTAGTACAAGTATTGCGTGTCTACTCTGCAATCTTTTCGCTGATGCGCACAGCAACTCTGAGTGCAGTCTCTTTCAATCGCTGACACACACAGCACGTTCCCATCTAATTGTGTGTATACAGTACAACATATTATATCCTATGTCTTCATTAACAATATAGTGTATCTGTACTGAATATATATCCAGCATTTCAGACTGCATTTCAGAGCTTTTAGAAATGTTTATGGCTTTTTTTTTTTGAAATTCTTTAGCATTGGCTACAGGAAACAAAAATGCTAAAGATTTACAAAAAAAAACCATAAACCATTCTAAAAGCACTAACTCTAATGCTGCGAGACCTATTGCATTTCCAATGCTTGTTATTACCAGTTGGTACACTGGCCAAAATAAAAAAGCTTTATAAGCCCCTTTTACAAAAGCTCTCGACGTGGCCAGCGAGTGGGAGGGAGGAAAGGAAGTGGGGAGCAGAAGCCTTTGATGGTGGTGTGCGAGGCCAAGCGCACACCTGGGCAAGCTTCATGCTCGAGTGTCCAACATGCATTTAATGAAATCCGCTTGGTTCAAGAGACTCTGGTTCAGATATAATAGGTTAGAGTATAAATACTCGACCTAAAAAAATTAAATGGGTATCCTATTTTCTGTGTATGCACATCTAATCTGTAATGTTTCACAAAGGGATGAAGTGAACTCTATACAGCAGCTTTGCAGAGCTCTGTTAAAATAACCCTTGAAGTTGTGCCCGGGAGGCTGCTGCTCCTATTGTGGAGCCCCCTGTGTGCAGGAGGATATGCTGTGATTCGGTGTTTCATATGCAGTAACAAGAACTCACTCCCCATCTATAGCTGCAGTCATTGGTATATTTCCCTTTCCATACATCCAAAAAGTAATTAACAAGGAAAGAGGTGAGCTAAAATGCTTTGTTCAGGATAGGTAATTTGTGGCAAACCTCGAAGGTGTGTGGGCTTCGTTACAAAGGCTCTTAAAAAGATTGTCGGAAGGATAATCTTTTGATCTCAACTACTAAGATGAGTTATTTTGGAATACAATCATATGTTGCCTTAGGGTCATTTAGTCGGGCAAAATTTAGATGTTTAATGTCATCTGTTAATCAAACGCCTATGTTCGAGGCATATGAGCTACAGATCTCACATTTAGCATTAGATCGCAGCCTGGTGTTGGGCTCGGATGATTGCATGTTGTTGTCATCTTGGAAGAAATCTTTGTAGTCACGAGATAGGTGACTCCTCCCTTGGACGATAGTGCGCATGGGCAAACGCCTGTTTCTCCTAAATGTCGAATGTGATTTCTAGTAAAAAAGTGAAAAAAGCAAACTGCCAATCATTTTATTTTTCTATTGTAGCATTTCTAAAGATCATAAACCTAAGGCCATCTAAGCGCTAACCAGACAAGACTGTGTGAAAGGCGAGGACGTAGCGCAGAAAGTGGTACTGTCTCTAAAGGCTCTAAAGTTGAAAGACTTTGTAATACTAAATGTAGGTCCCGTGATGAATGCATCATTGGGTACTTTAGTGATAACTGTTCAGTAAACAATGTGTCTGTTGTTTCCTAGAGGAGAATGATATTCAGTGTTCTCCGACTGCTTTGATGGCTGCTCGTTAGGCTTTTGATGTACAAATGAATACATATTTAAAGAAACCAACCCTAAAATAAACCAACATTTTATTAGGGTCATAGGAAGGGGGGCACCAAATGGAAACATTTTTCCAATGTATAGCATAAAATAATCTAGTAGCAGGTCCTTAACTTTCCTGAATGCATGCTTCTACCATGACAGGCAACCCATTGTTGCAAAGTTAAACTTTAAATTCCCATTCAACCAATAAGTGGATTAGTGCCTTATGAGACACACATGTGAATGTAGGAATCTGAAGTTTTAACAGAAGAGATTTTGTCTATAATAAGGGAAACCATGGTCTCCTTGGCCACATGGGACTGCCAGGAGCACTCGTTGCTCTCCCTCTGTATCTTCCTAATCCCTTCAGGAGGAGGGGAAATGTAGGGAATGCATTCAGGAGAGCTGTCAGCCTTCTGACTGACAGCGCATTCACTGCTCAAACTTATGCACAATGTGTTCTCGTAGAGAACGGTAGTTGCGCATTGGACTCTGATGCAGATAGGTCCAAACATAGTTTGCCTAGTGACCTTGTTAATGCTTTGATCACTTTTGGGTGGAGATTGGGTTTTATGGATGAAGAAAATTTCCGACTCGGTCCGCAATATTTTCTTCCCCTGGCAAGTATAGAGAGATTAGATGTTTCTCGGCCTTCAGCCCCATATCATGAGCTATTTGATGTAGAGAAACAGATTGTGTCCCCCCTGTGATAGCTTACAAACACTTTCTCTGCTTGATTGTCCATCCTGACCAAAGCATAATTCCCAAGAACTGATGGAGCAAACTCCCTCAATACCAGAAATCGCTCCTTTAGCTCTTTCCAGTTCAATGTCTGGGCTGCTCCCAGTGACTACTGGTTTTGAATCTTGGCATCGCCCATGTGTGCTTCCCTCCCGAAGTGACCAGTGTCAGCTGCTGCTATTGGCCACGGTGGTGGTCAAGCTCCTCCCTTCATCAGATGATCTTCCGACAACTCATCTCCTGTCTGTTATCAGAATCAATTTTGACGTATCCTGACTGTTTGGATCCAAGTGCAGCAAATGTTGAAGCTGAAGTTTCTAATGTCGTCAAGCCCAGGGCGTGAAACCCTGACCCGCTCGCTCTCTACCTATCACCTGGCTCCAAGGGGGTGCCCGGTATGATGGAAAAATAAGCCCCCTTTCCTCTGGGACGAGCACTTTCCCCATATCTGTTTGAAAATGAGCTCCTAACAAATGGCGATCCTGGGTTGGTGACTGCTGGAATATCTTCCAGTTCAAAGGGAAACCGAAGCTGTGAAGTTTTGTGCCAGAACTGTTCTGATCTTATGATTTTAATAGAGCATGAACACAAGTTTTCTAGTCACCAGGTATGGAAAAATATGAATACGTTTTACAAAAGCGACTATGGAAGTAGGTTCCTTGGTGAATCCCTTGTCGCATCTGATCGGCCGTAAGCAGAACTGTGAACTGGTACTGATCCTCCTCCAGAGCGAAACACAGATACTTCTGAAAAGAAAGATTCTTCAGGATATGAGAATTTGCATCTTAAATATCCAAGGAGAAAGGGAACCCTCTGGAACCACCACTGGAATTAACATTTGTATGGATACCATTTTGAATTTCTTTGACATTACAAACAAGACAGACGAGCTCCCTGTGTGGCGGTGTTGGTAGGAGGACATAGCGGAGCCCATGATGGACAAGGGCTCGGAGAAGGTGTGCGCACTGGTTCGGGGAGTGTCCAGGAATGCTCGCTTTAAGCTAGCATATTGCTATGTCCTTCACCGGGCATTCCTCTCCCCAGCGAGATTGAAGGGAGAATATCCAGACAAATATCCTAAATGCGGCACGAGGGAGAGGGTTATACACATACTGCATTTCTCGCACTCCTACTTGAAAGCGATGGTGCACAAGTCCCGTATAGCCACCCATATGGCACTTGAGAGACACGGCCTCCTGAACCTTTCTGCATGCTCCAAAAATAGAAGAATGTAATCTGGATGACATTAGTGGGGTTGGTGCTTGCGAAGGGGTGAGTGGCCATAAAATGGTTATCCTCAGTGGGCCCCACGCTGAGACCATGAAAGGCAGGTATGGAAGAATGGGCTCTGGATGAGGAAACACACATGCAAGAGGGAAGGACGGTTGAAAAGGTACAGGAGAATGGCCAGGTGTGGGCTGAGATGTTGTAAGAACAGCTGATGAATATTTGGCCACACATTCAGGACCAGCCCCAGAACACACAGTGGGAAACTCAACCTACCTCCAAGCTGGGGGGGTGTGTTCAACCAGGTTTTGGTGTAACCCTGCTTCTCTCACTCCTTGATGCCACTCTCCTTGTACTAGGATGTTCCTCCCATTCGAACATGCCTATCAAAGTTAATCACTTGTAACTTCAAATTACAGGTAAGATGTAAAAAAAAAAGGATAGTCACTCGCCACTCGCTTTAAGTTCATTTCTCCTGACCCTTTCTTTCTTGGTAACAGGATAGAGTACATCCCAGTACCTTCAGCAGAGCAATATTTGTGCCGGTGGTTTCTGTTGCTCACCACCGGCACTTAATTGTGAACACTGGCACTTATGCTAGTCTGCCACATGGTAGCACTGTTTGTCTAATTTAGAGATGAGCACAAAAACTGCTGTTTATTAAATCAAAATACATAAAAAGGACTAAAGTCTGCTGTCCAAGCTATTCTTATAGTTTTGGGGTCCTGGAATAGTCTGAAGTGTCGCACTTGCTGGAGTGTGATGGTTAGTAGTTTTGTTGGTGATGTCGTTGGCAGCAACAACGGGGGCAATGGGCAGTGGGAGCTGTGTTAGCCTCCTGGTGAGGGTCCTGGCACTTATTGTTTTACAAACTAAGCACTGTTCTTCTGACAGAGGCACTGGCATTATTGCATTTTCTACATAGGTTCTACATACATGTTTCTACTCCTGACAATAGTGCCTCTCTTTTTGGGTTGGTGTTTTGGGAGTCTGCCAGAAAAATTTGCTTAGAGGAGGCAATTTGATTCTAGTTGGTAACATTTGTCGCCCACTGAAGAGCCACCTTTGAGCTTGGGATGTTTAATGTTGCCCCGGAGGAGAAAGGATATACCTCCATTGTGGTGTTGGTGCTTTAAGAGTTGCAATAACTCTTTTCTTCTGCTGATTGCCTACTCAGCTTGTCCAATTGCAGACCTAGAAACATGGGTTCCATGAAATATAAAGGGATATTAGTGCTTTCTGTCAAGAATCCCTCTTCCAAGGCGCTACCGATATGCACCTTCTCCACGCTGTTGGCTCCAGGTGATGTTTCAGCTGCACAGAGACCATTGACCATTGAAAGTGGTGACTGACAGGGAGCGCGTCGTCAACTCCCCTGTCCCCAGTTGCTCTGTACAGCCTTCTCCCTTTTGGATCTGTCAAAAGGAGCATGAAAGTATCACCTGTGGTGCACAGGCAGCATGTAGCAATGTGCAGAAGACCACACTCTATGCTGCACCAGCCCTCTTAAGTGGCTCCTGCAATGGTTGTCAACAGAGTCCATGGTGTCCAAGAGGAGGAGATACTTGCTAATAATGTACTTTCACCACTTGAGGAAATTCAATGCAACATTTATTAGTGGGGGTTGTTTACTTAGAAATCTGGGGAAACCTATTTGATCTACTTCTTTCCATCTCTTTTCCATTCTGTTCCTTGTTGCCTTGTGAAGAGGCGTCGGTTGCCGATGATTCACAGAAACCATCTGAGTCAATTAATTGTTCACTTTCAGCGAAATAGTCTCTCGCTCTGATATGATTGACAGCCGGCATTAATGGAGCTGCTTTAACCACCTTCCCTTTTTGTGCTTCAGGCTCAGTTCCATCTTCCTCCTCTGGCTCTAGGTAGCCTTGTAGGGTCTTATAAGTGAGAGCAGCAGCCCCTGCCTGCCCACCAGTGCTTGAAGGTAATTTAGTGTAGTAGCAATTGGTTCTTCCTGCCTTTTAGGAGGCATAAAGGGCAAAAAACACTTGGGTTGGAACGTTACCCGAGTGACTGCCGGTGGATAGACTGTTTGCAGGCCTTCCTCCCATCGCCTTTTGAGTGACTGATGAAGCAGCTGCCTCCCAGTGTACATTTCCTGCCCTCCTTGCAGGCGAACAGTGTTGGCTACACTCACCTGCTGGGGCTGGGACTTTAAATTCCGCGTCATCCATCCGTATATAATCCATGTCCTTTAAAGTCGAGACATGGCCTGCACAGGATGGTGGTCTTCCATCAGAGCGTGTCCAGACAGGAGGCGTATCACCGGCACAGCTCAGCACTGCCCGGCATGCTTCCCCGGGTTGCAGAGCCCTGCCTGATACTATAGCTACCAGGGCGGGGCAACCAGTGTGGCAAACCAACTGAACACTAGAGCCTATCTGTTTAAAGGAAGAAAACAAGCGCTGGTCAAGCCAACAGGTCTCGCCTTCGTAACCTATTAGCTTTGCAAATGGTTTTTAGCCACACTGTACAGCATCCGCAATGCCAAAGCAACACAGGAGGGGAACGCAAAAGCATGCATGGGAAATGAGGCCTGGAGGATATGTGAAAGCGACAGGGGAGGGTGGGAGCAAACTCAACAGAGAGGCTGGAGGAAAGCAACACAGAGGGCTTGGCGGTAAGAAGCAATGGAGAGAAGCACACAGACAAGCTTAAAAAGGAAGGAACAGGGGAAGCAGTTAACGAACAGCAGGCAACCCGGAGTGCAGGGGGACAGATGTACACATGGAAAATAGCACAAAAACGCACACTCTTTTGGAGTGCTTCACTCAAAAAAGAAAAAGTAGTCCTTGAAAAGCAAGCAGTGATACCATCTAATTAGAGATCGTAAAGATGCAATGCTCCATGGGGGCAAACACAAGACTGACAAGCTGGGACATGAATTCCAAGCAGGCAAATGAGTGACAAGGAAAGCCAACCAATGGTAAGCAGTGGGCGGGCTCCAAGCCCCTCTCTGTTCTCAGAAGGTCACAATATGCCTCGCAACTTATAGCGCATGAGCGGTCTAGTAGGCTCGACCTAAACACAATATGAAAAAGGTATGCACCTAACAATTCATAAGGGCTAACCTACGTCCACAGGAGTGATGCACAAAAAACAGAGACTGTCAGGTTCCGGGACAGGTATTATGGGAGAAAGGGAGTGTCTGTTTTATTGTAAACCTAAAAAAAAAAACACTACTTATGGTGAAAAAGGGTTTGCCTGTCTCATGAAGGAGACTCCCTCATTTCCTAAAGACTGGGACAAGGAAGATGAGATTAGGATGTAATGTGTTTGAGTGTGGCTCAGGTGGGGAAGTGATCAGGGCAGGTGGCATGTGTTGGAAAGAGAGTGCATCAGTGTGCATGGATGTGCCGCGTGGTGCTGGTGAAGCCCAATGGGGAGCACTGAGCTCGGTGCACAGCTGCCTTTTGCCAGAGTGTTCAGCTTGTCTTCATATGTCTTTTGAGAGGCTTGGTGATGTAAGACGTGTTGTGGGCATGAGTCCACAGAGTAAGATTTAAGGAGGGCAGTCTCCGATGAGCTCATCCATTGAATAGCCCCTTGATGTGGGTCTCCCGGGCTTCTGAGTGGTGGCTCCTTGGAATCTGTTCGGTTCACTTGTGGTGAGAGGGTGGGAGCGCACTGGCAGGATGAGTGGGGCTGGGTGTGTTGTGGAGATGTTGAGATTTGGGGATCACGATTTCTCCAGGGGAGTGTCTGTTTTTCAGTTTCTTGTACAGTAGTAGTTGGCTCAAAGTTTCCACTGTGATTCAATAGACAGCTAGGAGTGAGGTGTAAAAAGACTCTGAAGGTATCTTCATGTGTACAATACGGCTTGTCGAAGGCTGCAAGTGCCCCTTCAGTGAAAAAGAGGTGAAATACAGTAGTATGGTGTCAGTGATGGGAAATATCCTTTACAACGCAACTTTTACCACGCAGTGCTTTTACATCGCAACTTTTACAACGCAAACCATTTCAACGCATTGCGCTGGGGGGCGCTCTAGGATAGGGAATAGATTTAATTTACTATCCAACACCTTCCCTACTATCCACGGGGACTGGAGTTGGAATAGTAAATTAAACTATTCACTATCCAGCACCCCAAAGCGCTATGCGTTGTAATGGTATGCGTTGTAAAAACTGCGATGTAAAAGCATGCGTGGTAAATGCATGCGTTGTAATGTCCTACATCTGTCAGTGATTGACAGAGAGGTGCCTCTTGTAGAGTGCTGATTGCTAGCGGAGCAGTTTAACTTGAAAATTGGGTAACATTTGTGATTTTAACTAAAAGGGGACACCCGAGAGAGGGGATTTAGGAGATTAAAATTAATTAAAGATTGGCCTGGTCCCTTGGACTTTCCAATGTTGTAAATGTTAAGGCACATTCTGGAATTAATCTACTTGGAGAAGTGCACCTTGATTTACTTCACAAGGAATGGTGGAAATTTCAATTTACAGGGTATCCCCAACTTCCCAGGCTTTGTCAATCATCCATAGGTGGTTTCATTGTTAACTTTGCATAGGTAAACAATGTCAGTTCCCTGTGACTGCATGTATGTTGCAATACTAGCATGCTGGCAGAATGTAGTAGCTTGTAAGAGACAGCCCATCATCAGTCACATCATTTCTTGGGCTAGTCAACAAGCGAGCCCGTGAAATTAGTCCTGGACTATCTTGGGGAATTCATCCAGGAGATCTTGAAGGCAGAAGCATGGTTTCCTCTACTACTTTGCCGAGTATTACTGCACTGTCTGATGAATAGACTGTTTAGTAGATTGGTCCTGCAGCATTGTCTTCTCTCTGGTTCTCAGCCTCTTTAACTTGTTGGGTTCTGCCACAGAAATCTTCCTTTAAATCTGATAGGACATGGTCCATTTGATGCTATGACCTGATGACAATAACATTTCTAGTTAATGCTGTTGGCCCAGTACTTGTTCTTGGCCCCATTCCCTTACATATGACATTGACACTGTGGATGGGAGCAATGGTGGAGAACTGAATGTTCAATGGTGCTGTTTATAACAAGGCCTTGGACTCAGGGTTTGTTTGGTACCTAACCTGTGTGCATCATTTCTGTGCCCCCCGCCACCTGGCCCAGGCCTAAAGTCATTAAGAAAAGAATCTGCAAAAGCACCAATGTATGAAAGAGGAATTGTGAGTTAACTTGTGCCATCCCCTTCCTGTAGGACCCATGTATTTCTCACACTAATACTTCCCTCTGTCTCCCTGCAGTGCTGGAGTTGGACGCACTGGAGTATTTATTACTCTTAGTATTGTGCTGGAGCGCATGAGGTACGAAGGTGTGGTAGATATGTTCCAGACTGTGAAAACCTTGAGAACACAACGGCCGGCAATGGTGCAGACCGAGGTAGGTGGTTTGATGCAATCCTGCTGCTGGGGTACTGTCTCTGCACTGTTCTGTCTCCTGTCTGCTCAGGGCTCTCTCCCTGTATGCTGCTGGTTGTTTCTCAACACTCCTCTTTCACCTGTCTCCTCTGGATTCTCTTCTCTGTCTCAACACTCCTCTTTCACCTGTCTGCTTTGGATTCTCTTCTCTGTCTCAACACTCCTCTTTCACCTGTCTCCTCTGGATTCTCTTCTCTGTCTCAACACTCCTCTTTCACCTGTCTCCTCTGGATTCTCTTCTCTGTCTCAACACTCCTCTTTCACCTGTCTGCTTTGGATTCTCTTCTCTGTCTCAACACTCCTCTTTCACCTGTCTGCTCTGTATTCTCTTATCTGTCTCAACACTCCTCTTTCACCTGTCTTCTTTGGATTCTGTTATCTGTCTCAACACTCCTCTTTCACCTGTCTTCTTTGGATTCTGTTATCTATCTCAACACTCCTCTTTCACCTGTCTACTCTGGATTCTCTTCTCTGTCTCAACACTCCTCTTTCACCTGTCTTCTTTGGATTCTCTTATCTGTCTCAACACTCCTCTTTCACCTGTCTGCTCTGGATTCTCTTCTCTGTCTCAACACTCCTCTTTCACCTGTCTGATCTGGATTCTCTTCTCTGTCTCAACACTCCTCTTTCACCTGTCTGATCTGGATTATCTTCTCTGTCTCAACACTCCTCTTTCACCTCTCCACTCTGGATTCTATTTTCTAAGTTTCCTTTCTCATTCTGTATTCTCCCCTATTTGTGATTATTTGTACGTACTGTGATTCATTCTATCATAATGTATTAGTCTCCCCTCTCTGGAATCTTTCCTCTGCCTGAGACTGAGCATCTCCTTTCATTGTAGCTTGTCCCCCACACTGACCTTTTGTTTTTGTGCATTCATTCCAAGATAGCTTCCTTCATGACCCCGCTCCTGTCATTGCCTGTGTTCAATAACCCCTTGGTCCATGAAACTGTTCCAGAATCCTTTCTTCACATACCTCCTCCAAAGTCTTCACACGTTCCAGGACCCCAGGATGAAGACTCTCTGTGATTCTTGAGCTCTTCTATTTTGGCCTTTTACCCTGTGCATGTTTGCCCACTCTTCATGCTCTCCAATATTACACACACATCCCTGAGGCCGTATTACATACCATGCCTCAGGATGCAGCAGGCATGTGCGCCTGTTTAGCAGCCCTGGTGCTACTGTAATATTATAGTAGGGTACCCAGTTTCTTGTGCAGCCCATTCTGTAATACAGATAGCTCTGGCACATATATAGAACCAGCACTATCTTAAGAGATAATTCCATAATGTTTCTGGTTGTGGCCCCAAGCTAAAGAGGGAAACACCTTGTCCCTGTGCCTGCACTGTGCTGTGGCTGCAGGTGGAGAGGCAAAAATGCCGTCAGGAGGCTCACTGACTGTGCATCACAAAAAGGTGGAGTACAGTCAGTGCACCCCCTAAGTTGAGCCCTCTGGAGTGGGTAAACAGGGATCCAATGGACTTCCCCAGACATCCCCCTGCAGGCAGATCATCCTTGTTCCCCATTTGAAGTGCAGGCGGGTGCCACCTGTGTGGTGAATGATAGAAGGGCTGATTTAAGCAGCCGCTCCGTCATTTACCAATTCACTTCCCCCAGGGCATCCGCAAGTTTGTGTCTTCCTGGGGGCAGCGTATTATCAGTAATAAGGCACATTGGCCATGTTTGTGCAGGGCGCACGAATTTGAAGGGGCAGTGCGTCCTGTTTGCAATACGGGCTCTGGAGTCCTATCTAACCTAAGATGCATATGGCGCCATATTGCTGGGCGCTGCCTCATCTAGCACGCGGTCTGGCTGAACCTAACATCTGACATAACTTGTCCCCACCTCACTCAAGTGTTTCTGCTAGATAGTCTAACCCCAGACCTCCCCACTACTGGCCATGGTTTCACATCAAGACCCTCTATTGCTGGTCAGGGTCTGGCATAAGTGTTTCCTATGGCTGGACGAAGCCTCACCTGACCCACTCCACAGGTCGACAGTCACGCCTGAACGCCCTTGTCTCAATCCGGCTTATCCTTGTGTTTCTTTTTAATATTGCAGGACCAGTACCAGCTGTGCTACCGGGCAGCGCTGGAGTACCTGGGCAGCTTTGACCACTATGCAACGTAACTACAGCTTTCATCTCGTCAGACCTGGGAATGTGTCGCCGCCGCCGGGACTGAGAGCCTCGTCCCGAGCCCTCAGCTGAACCCTCATCAGCTCCTCTGTACAGACGTCCCTCGGCCCGGTGATGAGTAAGCACAGTGTTCAGGACCCATCGCCATGGAAACATTTCGGGGCGCGGGAGCGGGAGAGCCTCAGACTTTTCATTTGCTGGGACGCGCTCCACCTGCTTCCTCTTGCCCATCCTCTCTGTCACCTCTACTCTCATGAAGCCATTGGGTTGATTTCCAAGGGTTTTATACACTACAATGTTGACAAAATCATGTTTTTTTTAAAAAAAATAAGACAAATCATGTTTGACCCGCAAGACACGTCTTGCAGCTACAAAAATGCTAGTGGCAAATGTTAACTTTTATATGTATCATTTATTTTTTTTAATTGTTAGTTTCTATTTTAGCCATTTGATTATTTGTACTGTATGATCAGTTTTTGCCCTGTTGGTTTCAGGGACACAAATACCATGCCAAAATTTCAACTGGTGGCCAACTGCTCTTAAACTTTTAAAACTTTATTTTAGGAAACATTTCTGTATTTGGGATGGTTGGGGTAGGGACAGAGAGGAGTGGATTTCATCATCTAAATAGAGAAAGCCGCTCAAGCACATGAATTGAGCCACTTGCACAGGAACTGGTAATCTGGTTATTTGGCAGTAGGATTGCATTTGTGGAAGATGCTAGTCCCTACCCTTTTACCCATCCCGTATTTCATGGGTATTAACAGCTGCATCTGTCTTTTACGTTCGGTGGGAACAAGCAAGAGAGAGAGGTGCCAGCAGAGAGGCGAAAACACACCAAGCTTTCGCCACTGCCCTCTATTCCCTTCGAACAATCTTTAAACCCCGCAGGAATACTTTATCCGCTTCCCACGTTGCTTCCAAACTTCTCATTGACTCTGGACCCAACGGGGAGGCAGCAAAGACAGCACAATCTCAAGAACTGCCACAGACCTCCCGCTGTGGCAACTGTGGTACTTTCTGTGGTGGAGTTGGGGATGGCGGGTTGAGGGGCAAGGCAAGGGCTGTCTCGTTTCCACTTTCGCATTCTCGATTACTGTTCATGGGCCTCAGCTCCATCCGGACTTCTCATACAACAACAAAAAACCAATGTGGCAAAAAGACTACTGTAACTTTACTGATAATATATATTAATAAAACTTACTATATCAGGCCTGCACTACAGGAGGAGGGAGGCTTGGCCATCTCTTAGTGCAGTACTACTTAAATCAAGGTGGTGGAAGGTTTAACTAACTGTATTATCAAATGTATTCCGCATACTGAAAATCTGCAGCAAGCAAAGAGGATTCCACGCAGGGCTTGTATCGCTGGAGAACAAATTCATTTTTACCTTGTGGGATGCATTAGTGCTGTAGGAGTTCACTCTGTTGTACACAGTCTGTTTTCTATTTGTTAATAAAAAAAGTAAAAAATAAACACTGCAGCACTGTTGCTTGATTCCAGATGTTAATAAATTGAAAAATATGGTTTTTTTTATTCACTTGTCTGGGCTGTGCAGTTATTTCAATTTCTACAGATTGTTGCATATAATGCCCCTCAGTAACTTATTTAACTTCAACTGAGTTGAAGAAGTTATGAGAAGGCAATGAAAGTTGATATCAATGCAAAACCATTTTAGAAGCTAGAAAGTCACAATTAAAAATGTGCTGGTATTGTGGTACAGGGTAATGACTCACGTAAAGATTATTTTTTAACATTTGCTCTTTGCAAATTATTCACAGTCAAAAAATGGGGGAGGGAACTATGTGAGTTTTAGATGCATATTTTTCGAAGCCTCATGATAGCTATGAGGCACAACATGCACTGTCTTCCAGCAGTCCAGGTGTGGCTGCAGCCTGAACAAAGTCTGATTTCAGCAGACGTTCTGCTCTTAGCAATGCACCTGCCAAGCCCTTATGGTCCCTTTTTGCTAGATGATCAGACAATAGAGAAATTGCTGTTTGTAGTGGTCCAGAATTGGTCCAACATCATTGGCTAAGGTGCAAATACTTAGCCAATCTTAGTTCTTTATTCGTTCACATTAAAGTTTTTTTCCCAATCAGGGTGAGGCATGGCTTTCTTATTCTGTTTTTGTGGGCTTCTGAAGCAAGCGTGAGGATCCTACTGGGTCACCACCGATCTTTAGACCTGAGAACATCTGGGGGCCTTACTCAAGTGTTCCGGGGGTCAACCAGATTGGAGTTCTGAAACCCTGTTCTCTGGTTGCTCCTACTAGGAGAAGGAATAATCTTCCGGGCTCCATCTGAAACTGCACCCTGGACACAGGCTGCAATGTAGACACCGATACCTCGCATACCAACCAATGAGCGTCCCTCCGGGGCTGGACCTCAACAAGAGTCTCAAAGCCAGGGTGGTCACCAGAACCGAAAGCTAGGCTTCGAGTCCAGAGACTATGCAAAAAAGGCCTCAACAGTCCGCTCCAGCCAGAGTCATCCACAGACGTGCCTGGTTCTGGGTGTATGGATTTCATCCTTTAGTACAAGAGTAGATCATCCACATACCCTTTGATGGTGAACATTTGTCTGACCCACAAGTGGACATGATGGCTCGACCTAGGCAAGAGTCTCCAAGCCAGGAGAGTCCCCAGGATATGAGCCGAGGAGGAAGTTGAGACAAACGTCTGTGACACTCGTGCTCATTGCTCTGACGCAGGCAAGGCCACCATGGTACTCGGTGCTACTGGAAATGTCAGTCCTTCTGCACTGAGACCTTGAGGGCAGGCTTCTTACATAAGCATCTGGGTCAGCCCAGACATCCAAATCTCTAGAAAATTAACATTGTGATTTGGTACCCAAGGATTTATGAGCTTGGTAATCTGCAACTTCCAGTGGAATGTATGCTATTTATGCAGAAAGTTCATAATCTACCACACGAGCTTGCTATGCCACAAAATTGAATTTTTTTGTACAACACTGAATTAGTTAACATACGCAGCCAATGCAAGCATCGGTGAAGATATTATCTGCTACTTGTCGCACTTCCAAACGTCAGGGTTGCTATACACAGTAGGCTTCATTTGGCAGCAGTAGCTGCTTAGATGCAAAACATACAAGATAGATCTTTGTTTATGATCCCAATTGTTGACGCATTCATGGAAGGTCTTCGTCATTCCTCCAAGGACACCACCGGTCCCTACGTGGTACCTTAACATGGTTCTCCGAAGACTCCTGGGACCTCCCTTTGAGCTATTCCGTACATGTGAAGTGCAATATCTCACAGAGGAAGTACTATTTCTAGTAGCAGTCACTTCTTTGCACACGGTGAGTGAGTTGTAGGCCTTATTAGAGGAGTAGCCTTTCATCCAGGTTCATAAAGATTGGATCAGCCTGAGGATGTACCAGCATTTCACGCCATAGAATATTTTCCATTCAATGTCGCTCAAGCCATTTAACTTACCAATTGTCTTTCCACCTCTGAGAAATGCACAAGTAGATGTAAAGAAGGCTCCAATGTATTACATTGATCATATCTAATCCATTCCCATAACTAAGCAACTCTTTGTTGCATTCGCAAAACCCCACTTGGGAAACCCGATCTCCATGTGGGAGCTTGCAAGACAGTGTGAAATGTATTCTGGTATGTCCCTCAAGAGCAAAACATACTCTTCCTGGTGTGTGTAGAGCAAATTCTACTGGCAGAAAGGGAGACACAGAGGCTTTCCTGAGGAAAATACTGTTTGCAGAAATCTGTAAAGCTACTACATTGTAAGCATTACACTCTTTTACAAAACACTGAATGGGCATTCATGTCCGACATAAAGCACAGGTCAGGCAAACCGTCCTTAAAACGTTATTCTAAATATCTGCATCAAATGCTTTCAGGCTAAAAATGTAGGCGAGAGTACTGTTTTCTCTACTATGGAAAGCACGTGAATTGCAACTACATATGGAAAATAGTTACTTGCCTTATAATTATCTATATCTTGTAGAGCTGCAGATTCTCATGCGCCTGCTCAGATGCAAGCTGAAGCCTTACATTACAACAGTTATACTTTCTTCCATAATGCATGTGTATACATTGTGAGAAAGTGGCTCTATATATACTGGACCAGAATAAGGTACAGCGTGTATAGAGTCCACAAACCCCAGAGGTATAACAGAGGTTAAAGCCAGGTGTGACTTTACTCTCTAAAGTGGTTGCTTGGTCGAGCAGTAAGGCAGTACCAGAAGACAGTATAAAGCATTTGTTGTACACACTCAGTCAGCAAAAAGGTTTCACACACTCAAAGACTGAACTCCAGACCAATTGTTTTTATATCACAGATATAGTTGTTTTATTTTTAGAACCAACAGGTATCAAAATATACTGTTCTCAATATGAGAGATGTTAGATGAGTACTTTGCAGAAAAGAAATTAACTTGGTAAACACAATAGGTACAGGGGTTGCAGTAGGCAACACAAATCTAAATACAATTTAGCATTGAGCTCAATGGGTTTTTCTACATAAATGCAGCTAGTTACTTTATCAATTACTTTTGTAATCCCAGGACTGGATCCTAGATTCAGTCTTGGGGGTCTAAGCTGGAAACAGTTTAGCAAAAACGATTTGGCTATTGCAATGATTTTAAGACATATAAAGCGGTTTTAAAAGTTCACACTTAAAAACTTTTCAATGAAAATCTGGCAATGTTATCCAATGGGAGAGAATTCAGGTTGCAGGTAAAGTACAATCTCGTTACTTTTGTAATCCAGTACTGGGCTCCTAGGTCTAGCACTGGGGTCTCAACTGCAAACAGGTAATTACGTTTCAGTACTCGGTATGATTTTTGAAGAATATTTAAAGTTTTCAAAAGTAGACACAAGAAATTTCACAGAAAAGCACACAATGGAGTCCTATGGAGAAAACTCAAGTTACTAGTAACCCCGGCTGGGATTACTTATGCGGTTCAGTACTACAGTACTGGCTTCTCTCCTGGTCACAGGTGAGTCATTCTAAATGCAGTTAATTTTATGGGAATATTTTAAGTTTCCAAAACTTCACACTTAGAAAATTTCTCGCGTCAAACCAGTCAATGTTATCCAATGACAGGTAAGTGAGTTACCAGTTTCCAGGTGAAGTTAGGTTTCCGGTCATGGACTCAGGGGGTCCCCCAGGGTTAGGTAGGTACAGTGGGTTCACCTGCAGCAGCACAGGGGCGGCCGGGTGCAGAGGTAGTTAGGCCCAATGTTATCCAATGAGGGGCAGGGGGGCCTCCGGTTGGTAGCTGCTGGCTAGCAGGCCACGCGGCTGTGGGAGCTGGGCTCTTGGTCACTTGCTCAGGGCAAATGGGGAAGTAGGATAGGGTACAGGTTGCACTGCCAGGGGCAATCTGGCGGCTGGGTGCAGGGTGCTTTTGAGCCGTAGGGCGCTCAATGTTATTGAGGTAACGGGTTTTTAGGAACCCGTTTGGTGCCAGGGGATAACACCCGAAGACCTCTGAGTTCTCCCTGTTCCGGACCACAGAAACACGGAGTCTTCTAGTCGCAGTCAGAGATCAAGTTTTATTGGCAGCTACCAAGTAACAGGTGTCCTAGAAGCACGACAAACACGTGTCATGTGTTCTCAGGAGACTGTTCGTTTTTACAGAACCAGCCTTCTCCTTATATACAAAAATAATAGCTGCAAGCAAGAATTCTTAAGTTTATGATATGGCTATACACATATTTCTACAATAATACAAAAGAGCGAAGTCATGTAGGCAAGCCCGTATTTTAGACGTCCAATTCGTGATAGATTACTCAGCCAAGCCCGGAACTCCCATCAGATATCGGTGAAGCCCCAATAAAAGAAGGCACCTCCTAGTCATAAAACTGGCCATAAACAGGGAGCGTGGACAGGTGTGTATGTGTGTAGAAAACATGATCTGTGCGCGGTGAATGGTTTATGGTATGTTGTACATTGATGCTATCGTGTTTGGCCACTGGGCGAGGAGCTGCCTAAACAGGTTTGGCTGGAGGCAAGGGAGTCAGTTGGGACAGGTCAGGGGGAAGTCAGGGAAGGTGGACGTGTACTTTTAGATCAAGCTCGACCTTTAATTGACTTATAATGAGGGCAAGACCGTTTACAAAATGGAGTCTGGGGGTTGGGACGGAAACTACGATTCAGGGGTGTTGGCATGCCTCGATCATGACGCAAATGCATAGGAATGATGTCCGATTCATTATCGGTTCGTTGACACCAAATTCGTCATGGTACGTTGAGGTTTCGGGACACGGATATCGGGCCTCGATACCGGGACAACAGTAGGGTCCAGAATTTCAGAACCACAGACCCTCCTTTTGCCCTCATATAAGGCAATGATTCATGTTAATCCGAGTCTAAATCTGTATGAAGGAACTCGTGGAGATGCTGCTGTAGCATCATTCTGTTGCTCAGTTCGTCCCTTGACACAGGCTTCCGTACACATGAGGTAGCACAGAGGCCACATAGTGCAGGAGTGCACTGTACACATAGGCAGAACATAAACAGAAGTGCTAAGATCATCCCAATGAAGATCAGTGTTTTCCATCCCCAGGTAGCGATCAGTTCCCAGAACCACCCTAGTAAGGACCAGTCCCCTTTTTCTACGTGAAGGGAACCAGATATCTCGTGCAACTTAGAGATGGCCTGGTACACAGTCGGTGCGTTATCAGGGATGAAAATGCAACAACTGGATTGGATCACTCTACACACACCACCACGATCGGCGAGTATGATATCTAGGGCAACTCGGTTCTGAAGGGTCATAAGTCGATCCGACTGAAGTTCGGTCGTCAAATTTCCAAGGGCTCCGGCCGTTGTACTCACGGCGGATTCAACTATCCTCGATAACTGGCGAATATTCCTGCTGTTTACCATAGGCCCCCAAAATGGCAGAAAACCCTTTGCGAAGTCAGCGAATTCCTGAACCGTGGTGTCGTCTTTACTCACGACACCTCTAGCTGTCCTTGTCCGATGGTAATCTGCTCTGGCCGTGTAGGTGGGAGGCAGCAGAAATGCGATAAAGCATGTACCTGAGAAGTCAGGGGGCAACCAGGTGTAAGCTTGGTCATGGCAGACGAAATACGTGCCTTTGGCTGCTAATAATATAGGGGAAGTTCGGGAAGCGAACACATATGTTTCCGCGCATATACTCTTTCCTAATTGAGCTTTGGGATCCCTGCCGATACCTTGTAAGCATAAGTGACCTCGGTTGGGTACTATCCAAACTGGGAGGGATTTCTTTGCTGTCTGGCTCTTACTCAGGTAAACCCCATATTTAGTTACGTTCCAACGAGTGTATGGAGTGAGTTCATCTTTGGGAATCGTTAGATATGTATCGAACTCTCTACTCATATTTCTTATCCCTGCTACTAGTGCCTTGTTACTGGAATCGCTTACAACGGAACGGGTTGGGTATGGTTCTAGGGCGAACAGGAACATGGTCTGAAAAGCCCATAGAGAACCATAATAGCTGAATGGCAGGATGAAGTATGGGATACCCTTATCAGTCGTGTGTGGCATGAGTCCACATATCCAACAGTTCGATGTGTTCATTATGGACTGGTGTTGGTGTAGAAGTTGAATGAATGAGTTATTTACAAATTCGAGTCTTCTTGCAGACTCGTGCTCAGGTAGAGGGTGAAAGTAGTGTGGAGACATAGTCGGAGGAGGCGGTGGCCGGGTGTCATTTGAAAAAGTAACTTGGAATACGAATAGGGTATAACCAGTCAAAAACATCGTTATGCTACACAACATTAAAATACATGTTATCAAAAACCTTCTTTTGGCCAGTACAGTGCATATTTGTCTTTCAAAGTTTGTGAGTCTGGTAGGTCTCTTTACCCTAGGAAACTCCATCCTCTAGTTGCTGCCCGCGGTGGTAGGTTGGTTCTGCCAGGGAGTGCGCTCTGTTCAGTCCGGGGTAACTCCCTTGGACCAACCAGAACCGTTGACCTAAACGTCCCCAGTTGCACTCCCCAGCCTTCAACCGCGACCCTAGCAGCAGAACCGGATGGCGGTTCGAAAATCAAAAATGAGCAAGTTTCCTGAGAGTGAGAGAGCTGAAAAATCAAAGAAATTGTTCTTGGGGGAAGGGAAATCACATTAGTTCGTTTTTATTTAGTCTCTTCGTTTACACCTTAAATTGTACCGTCGTTTTCCTGGCACGGTGTGGTCTTCAAACAATGTCTCAGGTTCGGTAGTGTCCAACTGCATAGACTGTGGCACAAATCCTTGTAAAATATGATCACTCTCTTTTTCGGTACCAGTTTCTTTTAAACGTGCATCGCTGAAAGGGATGAAACGAGGTATGGATTCTGTCTCGGAGTCGGCAATTCCTTCGTTGACCCACCGGTCGTATGGAAGGGGCAGAGGGACCCGTTTACAATGGGTCCCGTGCACCCAGTTCTTTTTGCCTTCCACCCGAACCGCTGATCTCGTGGAAAGAAGTACCAGATAAGGTCCGGTCCACCTCGGCTGTCCGTTGTTTGTGCGCTGGAAATTCCGCACCAAGACCCACGTGCCGGGTGCGATGGAGTGACCTGGATCGTCAGAGGCTGGCGGAGAGGAACTGTGAACCTGTTGGTGTAAAACACGCAATTTAGTTGTCAATTCGCACAAATAGTCAAGCAGTACGGGGTGCTCTATTTCGCTAAGTTTGTTTGGCCTTGGCACGCCCCAGACGTTGGCTGGGCGGCCAAACACTATCTCATGGGGGCTAAGTCCTAATCTGGAATGGACTGTCATTCTGGTTGACAAGAGTGCTAGGGGCAAGGCGTCAGGCCATTTAAGACCTGTGCAGGCTTGGATTTTGGCTAATTTGAGCTTCAAAGTGCCATTGTAGCACTCTACTAATCCAGCTGATTGGGGGTGATTCGCAGAGTGAAATTTTTGTTGTATGCCTAAACATTCACACACTTTCTTCATCACGCGTCCTACGAATTCACTTCCATTATCACTCCAGACGATTCTAGGCATGCCAAATCTCGGGAAGAACTCTTTGACAAGGGCTTTGGCAGTTGACAAGGCAGTATTGTCTTTAAGGGGGTACGCTTCCACCCACCTGGAGAAAGCGCAAACAACAACGAGCACATACTTCAGATTGTTGCATCTCTCCATGTGAATGAAATCGAGCTGCAAAACCTCGAACGGATACGTTGGAGGCGCAAAATGACCAGCTGGAGTTGGGGTTCCCCTACCGGGATTGTACTTCAAACACACCATACAGTTTCTGACCACATTCTCTGCATATTTCGGGATATTGCTATTTTGCCATACTGGGGCCAATACTTTACAGATTCCTCTCGAACTGATGTGTGCAAATCCGTGAGCCATTGTTACTACTGCAAGTACATAGGCGTTAGGCAATAACCATCGCTGGTGTTCTGACAATTCGACCCAACAACCATTCGTATCTAATCTACCCTTACTTTCTCTCCATTCATTCACCTCTTTCTCAGTTGCCTCGGCTTGTATAGATTTCACGCTTTCAATGGTGTCCTCACACATTCCCACATCAGTAATCCATCTAGCGGGACCTACAACATACATCCGACTCATTGTGTTCCTTGCAGTCTCTTTCGCAACCTCGTCTGCAAATGCATTCCCGCGGCCAACATCATCCTGAACCTTTTTGTGTGCACTGCATTTTATAATGGCAACTTGTAGTGGCAAGGTCAGTGACTGGAGGAGCTCATTAACTAGCTGACCATGTTGTATCTTTGCACCATGTGATGTAAGAAACCCACGTTCACGCCACAATCTCCCAAAACTGTGAGCCACACCAAAGGCGTATTGGCTGTCAGTGTACACATTCACTCGCTTTCCTTTCGCTAGCACACATGCTCTGGTAAGCGCAATTAGCTCTGCAGCTTGTGCAGAATTATGGGAAATGCGCGCAGTCTCTATAATGGTGTGTAATGTCGTTACGGCATATGCTGCAGTCGTATCACCATTCGGCAACTTGAAGCATGAACCATCAACCCATAAAGTATCGTTGCATTCAGGAAGGGGAGTGTCCTGTAAGTCTACTCTCCCTTTTGTCTCTTCTTCTGTCCTAAAACAGCAGTCATGTTTATCAATCTCGTCTGTTCCTGTCGGAATGGGTAATAACGTTGCGGGGTTCAGTGTATCACACCTCTTTATGTGGATGTGACTTGCTAGCAGTGTAAGTTCGTAACTGGATAGTCGAGCGCTAGTAAGGTGTTGTGTCTTCGTCCTGTTTAGTAAAATGTCTACTGCATGCGGAACCATAACGATCAGAGTATTATTCATGACTAATCCAGCGGATTGTCGGATGCAGACAGCTGCTGCGGCGGTAGCCCTCAGACAACTTGGTAGGGCTTTAGCCACAGGGTCTAGAGTTGCCGAAAAATACGCGCATGGGCGCTGTCTGTCCCCAAAATGTTGTGTTAAAACTGATAATGCACAACCTTACTTCTCATGGACGTATAATGTAAAAGGCTTAGTGTAGTTGGGGTTTCCCAACACAGGAGCCGAACACAATGCATCACGCAACTCGTGGAAACTCGTCTGGCAATCTTCAGACCAAGGCATAGGATTTGGCGTGTCTTTGCAGAGTAGTGCCAGCAAGGGTTTAGCTAGTAGTGAGAAATTCGGTATCCATTGTCTACAGTACGATGTAATGCCCAAGAAGGCTCGAACCTCTCTATGTGTCCTTGGGGCACTCAGTTCTGCGATTGCCTGTAATCTTTCTGGTGTCAGTCTCCTTCCCTCCTTCGACAAGATGTGACCTAAGTAGGTTACTTCTTGTCTGCAAAATTGTAGTTTGGAAAGAGAGACTTTGTGCTTCATGTCACATAAGTTACGTAATAATGATAACGTGGCTTTCTTGCAAATCTCTTCAGTGTCTGCAGCGATCAGCAGATCGTCTACATACTGAATCAGAGTTGAACCATTCGGTAGAATAATCGTGTCTAGTTGTGTTTTCAGGGCCTGACTGAATATTGATGGGCTCTCGCAGTAGCCTTGAGGAGCGCACTTGAAGCGGAAGCTTCGTCCTCCTAAATTGAATCAGAAAATATCTCTACTCTCCTCAGCAATCGGGATGCTGAAGAAAGCGTTCTTCAGGTCGATCACCGAGAACCAATTTGCTGAAGCTGGAACCATCGTCAATAAAGCAGTAATGTCGGGGACAACTGGAAACTGTGGGATAACTATCTTGTTCACTTCTCTGAGGTCGATCACGAACCTATACACAGGCTGTTGTAAAGGATCAGTATGTTTTAAGACGGGCAGAACTGGACTGTTACAAACATTTCCTATTGTTTCTTCGATGACGTCTTTATCAATCAGGTCATAAACAATCGTCAATAATGCCTTTTCACATTCGCTAGATATTTTGTATTGGGGAATACGTGGCAACCTAACGTTGGCTTTCAACGTTATGACATACGATGCTATCTCCAAACGACCTACATCATTAGAACCGTTTGCCCAGAGTACATCAGGAAGACACGACAATTCAGTCGCAATATTTTCTTTTGACACATACATTGGAGAAACGATTTTCTTACCTAAAGTAAGTTGTACTCCCAATGGTGAACAGTACAAAGTCGCATATAACCTTTATAGCAAATCCAAGCCTAACAAATTTTCACCGCAACCTGTGGTAAGAATGAGGGGTGCCTCTAATTCGCATGGGCCAATAGAAAGAGATACAGGACTGGAGATCGGGTTTCTAACAGGGGCGCCAGAGAAACCTACTGAAACATTCATTTCGCCAGACAAAGGTGCGCCAGGAAGTTTCGAGTGCATGATAGAACTTTTTGTAGCACCAGTATCCAGCAGAAATGGCTCTGACACTCCTGAGGCGATCACCTCGACATAAGGTCCATTCTGATCTACTGGAACTGAAACAACTCCCTCTCTTTGTCCATGGCTGTCCTAGCAATCGTTACCCTCATATTCATGAGGTGAGAGGTGTGGCGCCGCGGCCAGGGCGACTGACGCTGGAATCTGGGGATCACGGTTCGATCCCCGGCTCCGGCGGCAGATTAGCCCAGCACCATGTGACTCTGGGCAATAGCTCGCTTAATCTTCCCGACGGCCCCCAGCGCCTAGAGACCCTTACGGGTGATTGTGCGCTTTACAAATGTGGACTTTTACTTTATGTTCGGTGTAATAGTCGTCAGCATAGTACTGAGCTGACCTGGTCGACGCATTATTCTGTTGGTCGAAGCTGTTCATCGAATTCTGAGGCGGAAAAGAAGTTGTATTCTGCGTGAAATTTCCACGGCCCCTACCTCTAGGGGCATGTTGAACACCTCTTCCCCTTACACCTGAAGCACCGCTCAAACGTCGCGCAAGAGCCGGACAATTACCTTTAAAGTGACCCTCTTCTTTGCAATACGCACATTGATTCGGGCCATAAGCAATACGCTGGTGGGAAAACTCGTTTCCTTGCGCGTTTCTCGAATACTGCTGTTGTGGTTGATAATTGGGCTGACTAGTCGTGCGAGGTGGATAGGCTTGCTGGAGAAGAATTTTAGTTTTTAAATCTTTCGTCTTTTTGTCGACTTTATCTAGCTCGTCTTTGCGCCTATTTTCATAGTACTGGGCTGTAGCTAAAATTTGAGCTGACGTAGAGACAGCCCAAGCACTCTCTGAATCTTTCAGTTTATTACACAGTTCAGGGATTAAATTATGTACGAACTTGTCTACAAACAATCTTTGGCCACCCTCGGTAGCCATATCCTGACCACTATGATCGGTGAAAGTCTCCTCAAATCTTGTGAAAAAGTCAGACACATTCTCATCTTTCTTCTGCTTGCACACAGATAGCTTGTCCCAGTTTACGCGTACTTCAGGCATTATTGTTTTCATGTACGCGATAATTCTACCGGGAAGTTCAGCTATTAACGGCTCCGGTTTAGAACCACCAATTTGTCTAGCATCGATAGCGGCAATGTTCGCCCATGAGTCCCCTAGTTCTTGGTCATGGTTCGTATGACGTATTTTGCTCCATAGAGGATGTGGAACAACGTTCCCAAACAGCATGTCTATGTCCGCTAAATTCATTATACATGAGCTTGCAGTTTGCGATAACTCCTTATAATACCCAGTCGGGTTTTTACGAGGATCAGGCAATGTCTGCTTGAGTGCTAAGACATCGGATCTTTTCCAGGGGACATGTACCCATACACGCTGGAAATGAGGCAGAATCGGTGGATTCGCATTCGCATCACCTTCCCTCCAAACCGGAGGAACCTCTCATGGGGTACTGTCTCGCTCTTTTCCCGTCTGGTGCATCGTCTTCATGACATGATCTAGAGAAGTTTCCTTTACTCCTATAAGAGAGCAATAATTCTATCGCTTTCTCAACATCTGCACCTATAATCATACCTTCATAGAACTTAAAGCGTGTACGCCATAGTTCGTTCATTGTGTATTTGGGATCATTTGTCTTTACATCTTCGCCTAGATATACACACATTTCTTCGAATACGTATCTCTGAGTGGGTGCATTCCATTGACGGAAAACTTCCATAACAGACTGAACATCATATCTAACAGTATCCGTAATCCATTGGCGTGCTAATTCATTCAGCACTCGTCTTTCCTCGTAATCAGGCAGTTGACTACGTAACTGTCTATCTTCTGTTTTAGTGGTCGTTCTAGGCGACCCGAAGAAAGGTGAAAGCAGACCAGTGACGGTACCTGTCACTCTTTGTCTAATAGAAGGAGAAGCTTGCGGAGGAGCAAGTGCATCGGAAAAAACAGGCTAAGGCAAAGAAGAAGTAGAGGCAATAGTAGAGGAAGTTGAAGTAGTAGCAGACCTAGTATCATAGACAATAGCTGGAGCTGTAGGCAAAGTCGTAGAAGTAGATGGAGTAGGTGGCAAAGATGGCGGCCCTTGAGAAGGCTGCGCCGGAGAAGTAGGAACCAGCTGAAGAGTAGCTGGCGTGTGTGCAAGAGCTGTGTTTCGTGCGCCGGGGCGTGGTATAGAAAAACGCTTTGGCGTTGTAGTAGCGTCTAACGCATACGGTGGAGGTGAGCTTAATAAGTGGGACATTAATGGATCTTTCTCGGATCTTTCCTCTTGACCTTGTCGCTTATTTGGTAACATCGGGTAGCATTTATCTACTGCTAGTTTCTTGCTCTTAAGTATTTGTTCGCTTTCTTGCTCTTCCTAGTTATCCCTGTATGCAACGGCAGCTTGCACCATTGACATACCTCTTTTATTCCTTTTTGCTAACTTTATTTCTTTCTGTTTGGCTTCTTTGCGCCATAAGCGAAAAGAGTCAAACATCGCCGGCCGGGCTTTTCTCTTAAATAATTTGACCTCTAGGTTATCTAATATTTCTGAGTCGAAACTACCATATTGGGGCCATTTTAAAACACCATCCTTGCGGGTGTATTTTATCCACACTTCATTATATGTGATAGGGCCTACGCCGTGCTTTACGTAGAGCTCATATGTTGGAGTTCCAATCGGAGGAACCGGACAGGAATCCTCTAATCGGGAGTCCTTACTATAACCAAGACAAAACAAGTTTCCAAGTCTGCTAAAACCAGGCATCTTTGCTCACTAGTCTAGCTTCAAACTTCAAAGGATTATCGATTACGATATTTCTCGTGAAAACACAAGTCCTTCGGCTTTGGGGCTTGCAAGTACCAAATCAAGGCGTATCTCAAGGATACCAAAAACTAAGGACAAACTAAGGACTGGGAGACGCTCCACTTATACTTAACTGAAGTATTTGAAGATCGGTGACGTCGCTAGAAGACTCGTCTATCGTTTCGCTCTACCAAGGATCACTGGGTCCAAAACAAGGCGATAGTCAGGGCAGCAGTCCTTCGTAGCCGTCGGGACGCGGGGAACCTCGCAGCAAAGACCTTCGGAACCACGTCGACATACAGGGGTCGCTGAAGTGGCTGGCCGTCCTCCGGAATTTTCACACGAAGCTCCTCACGAACATCTGGCTTGGACCGTCGCCGCTTGATACCGCCCCGAGTTGGGCGCCAACTGAGGTAACGGGTTTTTAGGAACCCGTTTGGTGCCAGGGGATAACACCCGAAGACCTCTGAGTTCTCCCTGTTCCGGACCACAGAAACACGGAGTCTTCTAGTCGCAGTCAGAGATCAAGTTTTATTGGCAGCTACCAAGTAACAGGTGTCCTAGAAGCACGACAAACACGGGTCATGTGTTCTCAGGAGACTGTTCGTTTTTACAGAACCAGCCTTCTCCTTATATACAAAAATAATAGCTGCAAGCAAGAATTCTTAAGTTTATGATATGGCTATACACATATTTCTACAATAATACAAAAGAGCGAAGTCATGTAGGCAAGCCCATATTTTAGACGTCCAATTCGTGATAGATTACTCAGCCAAGCCCGGAACTCCCATCAGATATCGGTGAAGCCCCAATAAAAGAAGGCACCTCCTAGTCATAAAACTGGCCATAAACAGGGAGCGTGGACAGGTGTGTATGTGTGTAGAAAACATGATCTGTGCGCGGTGAATGGTTTATGGTATGTTGTACATTGATGCTATCGTGTTTGGCCACTGGGCGAGGAGCTGCCTAAACAGGTTTGGCTGGAGGCAAGGGAGTCAGTTGGGACAGGTCAGGGGGAAGTCAGGGAAGGTGGACGTGTCCTTTTAGATCAAGCTCGACCTTTAATTGACTTATCATGAGGGCAAGACACAAGATGGATACCGTTTACAAAATGGAGTCTGGAGTTTGGGACGAAAACTACGATTCAGGGGTGTTAGCATGCCTCGATCATGACGCAAATGCATAGGAATGATGTCCGATTCATTATCGGTTCGTTGACACCAAATTCGTCATGGTACGTTGAGGTTTCGGGACACGGATATCGGGCCTCGATACCGGGACAACAGTAGGGTCCAGAATTTCAGAACCACATTATTCAATGAGGAACTTGGAAAGGGAACAAAGGCTGCAGGCTCGGGGACGGAGGATTTTCTGGAGCGACCAACACTTTGAGGGGTAAGTTGGGATCTTGAAGGATAGGTAGGCACCCAGACGTTGGGACAGGGGGCCGTGGGTCGCCGGGTGCAGGGGTGTCCTTTGAGGTCGGCAAATCTTACCCACTGCTGGTCACGATCGGAGGGGTCCTTTGTCCTGAGGCTGCAGGCGTCGTCGGGGAGGGTCTTTGGGCACTGGACTTCGGGTCCCAGTCGCCGGGGGGACGTCCTCATGGTCCTGGATCACTCGGGCTTGGGCCGGGCTCGGCAGGTGCAGAGTGGGTTGGTCCGGAGCTTCCTGGCTGGCACCAGGGCTGTTGTTGCAGCAGAGCCTCTGCTGATGGGAGTCCCAGGCTTTGAGAGTCAAGGCAGGCAGGTCCTCTGGGTGTCCCAAGGTTGCTGTCCGCAGGAATTGCTGGGATTAGGCAGGAGCAGGTTCTAGGATCGACAGGCCGGTAGGGCTGGGGCCAAGTCAGTTGTTGTCGTCATGTTGTTAGCAGCTGCACGGCGGGTCTTCTTCTTGATCTTCTGACTTCTTTTCTTATCGGGGTCTGAGAAAGGAAGGTTCAGGGAGCCCCTAAATACTGAATTTAGGGGCGTTACAGGTAGGGCAAGGGCAGGGACCAATAGGTCCCTGTTCTGGGGTGGGTACATCCCTTAGCCTGCTCCTCTCATGTGGGAGGGGGGCAGGAGCCTAGCTGCGATTGGGCTGGGCTCCCCATCTTCAAGATGGCCGGAGCCCGGGGTCGTGCTTCACCTCGCCTCTCCTACCTGATGGGTGGGGTTGGCAGAGGCTGGCACCCCCCCCATCCTGACGCAGGGTTTCCCGCCAGTCTTCCCGCCAGAGTGGGGGTTAAAGCCGGTGGGGGCCAGTTGCTGAGTACAGCAAATTGTCTGGAGAAGCTCACAGAGGCAGCATGCCTTTGAGGCTTTCCCCTGCCCATCCTGGGGAGGAGACCTAGCACCTCGCCCAGGATGTGCATTGTTGCAGGCCCAGGAGAGCAGGGGGCTCTCCACCCAGGGGTCCAGCAACATGTCTGCTGTGTGGCAGCCTTTGTAGCCACTCAGCCCAGCCGTGGATTGTGGTTAGGTTTCAGGGGGCATCTCTAAGATAGAGTGGTGTGGCTCACTGGTTAGAGGCGGCAGACCCGGAAGCAGAGGACGGCCCGGGACCAGGGTTCTATTCCCGACGCGGCAGGGTCGTGGACCAGGGTCAGCGGACTCGATAATTCTCGTCTCTGTGCCTACTCTAACCAGGGATCACACTCGGCAACTCTGGGCATTAGCTTGCCTCATCTCTACAACGGCCCCCCACATTCGCCGGGGATGCCTGGTTTCACCTTGGAGATACCCAGTAGGGACCATCTCACAGGGATAGCCAGGACGGGTTCCCCAGCAGTCTACAGCGCCACGACGCCTCAGGGCAGCAGTGCGCTTTACAAGACACATACATTTACATAAGATGCCCTCTGTGGTGCACTTTTCATTAAATCCCACACTGGCATCAGTGTGGATTTAATGTGCTCAGAAGTTTGATACCAAACTTGTCAGTCTTCAGTGTAGCCATTATGGTGCTGTGGAGTTCGTATTGATGACCTCCCAGCACCATATACTCTTAATGGCATCACTGCACTTACAGTACCCAGGAATGGCCCTGGGTACTGTAGGGGCACAGGGCTCATGCACCTGTGCCCACCCCACTGGCATAGGGCACCCAGCTAGAGGGGTGACTGGTGTATGCCAGGGCAGTGGGTTTGTGGACATGGCACACAAGGATGTGTGCCATGTCGACTTTGCTTAGTTCTGTACCTAGACACTTAGCCTGCAAAGGCAGTTTGTGGGTGTCAGGGTACAGGGCCCCTAAGGGTGGCACAATAAGTGCTGCAGCCCTTAGGGGTCTTCTCTGGTCACCATGCCCTGGGTACCCAGGGTACCTTTACTAGGGGCTGACAGGTGGCCAGAGATGCCAATTGGGTTTTAGTTTCAACACCGTTTTAAGGAAGGAACACAGGCCCTGGGTACCTGGTTGGCAGGAACCCACGGCACACTCAGTCAAAGCACATCAGCAGTTCAGAAAAAAGTGGGGGCATACCAATGCAAGAAAGATGGCACTTTCTCACACATATTCACTGTGCTGTTCCATTTCACTCCTCTTACTTTCACTCACCTGTTTCGGGAGGGTGGTCCTGGAGTGGGATGGGTCCACACAATTGAAAATTGTATTTCGAGGGAACTCTCTTGCAATGCCTGTACTCAACATTAGATAGCGGGAGTGTGCAAATCATGTGAATCTCCAGCACTACAGTCACAAGGTAAAACATTTTTGCTTCCTTCAGAAGTAAACATTCCTGAAGCTGCATATCTGTACAAAGCAGGATCTCGTGTTCAATTGTGTTCATTTAAAGGGGGATGATCAGGAAGAGAACAATTCTAGATGCGTGTCATCCTTTGGCAACAGAGCGATAAATTGTACCCTTGGTATGGCTCAGTGGGTAATGAGAAGAGAGCTTTGAATGAGATAATTCTAGTGACGGAAGATAGTGCAGGGCTTTTAGGGCCAGCGTGATGTGGTGGCCTCAGCTCTGGTTTAGCACTTCTCTTCCTGTAGCATTCTGGACTCATGGTGGTTTGCTGATTGGATGTCTCAGGAGCCTAATGCAGATCACATTGATGTAGTCAAGGCATGACCAAAAGTAGTCTCTTGAAGCCATGACCCTCAAGAGCCTACTGAGAAGACTTTGTTTAAGAGTAGCATGGCGAAGAAGGCACACTCGGTTACTTGGTTAAGCTTTCGGTTAACAAGTGTTCACTCCCAGGTTCTTTGCATCTTCCTAGAAAGTAGAGGTGTTTGGTAGCAGCCCAATATCTTTAGTCCAAGTTGTGTTGAAGTCATATTTTCACCACTGCCCATAAGCAAGAATCTCCCTTGCAATCTGTGTGCAACAAAATTCTTTTAATACCTCTTAGAATGATATCATGTTGCCCTTCCAAATGATTTGTAGTGCTTATGGTGTAATACAGCGCATCGGAACAATGTAAAAAAGCAAATCCTGTTCATGAACAAAACCTATTGTACTTTCACTATCGTTATAGGATTGCAAAGATTCCTTATCCTATTACAGGAGTACATTGAGTCCAGATGTCTGTCAACAAGCATGTCTAAAAGTAAGACAATGGTCTTCTCCTCTTACATCAATTTGGTTCATTATTAACTTCAAGATAGATAAGAGAATCAATATTACCTCAGCATGTTGATCAATAATAAGTTGGACTGGCAATCTCATCTTAAAATCCCTGGCGGCTCAGTGCTTAGAAGCACTTTCAGACCTTAACCCATTTTTGGGCATTCTGCAGAAGACGACCCATTGGAGGAGTGCTTCTTACATTGGGTTCAAAGGCTGATACATTTGGTCTATCAAGGCGCCGACGTTTTTCGTGGTATTTTAAATGGTGACTTGGATAGGCGGATTATCAGCTGTGTTTGCCTATGTATTAATCTACCCCCAATCCGCTGATCACAGCGAAATTAGTTTTAACCAAGTTTGACTCCTGCATCAGCTGTGGCTGACAAGGGAATAAGGGATCCTTGTTTACTTTGTGTCTTGTGCAATTCAGAACTTAACCTCTTGAAAGCGAAACTGTCAGAAATTATATTAGTATGTCACACACTTCAGCAAAAGTTGTATTTACATTTTTTGCTTAAGAGGTATCCAATTTGACACGTGGAAAAAATCGTGGGAGTTAAAAAAAATTTTTTTTTAATTGAGTGGGAATGTGTATTAAATAAAACCAACTGAAACTGGTCATTGGAACCAGACTTCGACCCAGTATCTGATTGAAAGTTGCACTAGCAGCAGTCAAATGTATTAACAATCTTGCAGGTTTATTTTTGAGGTTTTATACAGTGTGTAATACACCTGAAATGATTACAGAACGCCTCACATAGTTCCATAACATGGGTATCAAGCACAAAGTTAGCAGTGAAGAATACAAAGCATCATGTCAGTGTCGCAGCAGATTACTAGGTAACTGGATTGCAATGTATCGTAAAGGGGTAATGTACAAATGTGGAGGGGGAGTGAAGAGTAATGGAGCCAGCAGATATGGACAGTCAATGAGCCGGTGAGTTGACACAGTTATCAAAGGGTCCAGACAGGAGGAGCATTATATATTTAGTTACATCTTTATATAGAGCAAACTAGACCCGTTGGGGTGACTGAGTTACACAAATAAGCAACATTTAGTTGCAGTTCACATGTAAGCAGGCCTCGTTCCAGTCTATGGCATAGCAGAGACTCATTCATCAGGTATTTTTGTTTTGGATGGTACATCGCACTTGCATCAGTTAAGCTGTCCACACCTAAGATGGCTGCCACCTCTGGGAGTAAAGTGAGACAGCTGGTGCGGTCCAGCTACACATTCACTAATGAGAAGAAAGATGGCTGCCACCCTGGTACAATGTTGCATGATTTATGACTGAAAATGAGTGCTTCACCACCTCATAAGGGGAGTGTAACAAGGGATGAAATAATGCACCTGGACCACCCAGAGAAGTGGTTTAGACCTTACTAGGTGCATGAAAAACACTATTAGAAATAAAAATACACTGCAATACTCCAAGTCTATCAGTCCTTCCTTGACAGCGAGGGTGAAAGAATATGAAAGAGGTCAGGAGTTTGTGGTGTCCATACATGCATATAGTATGCTGCCTGTACAGGTCCTACCTCCGCCCTTATAACTACCACTGAACTGGGCAAGGAACGATCTGGGCACGGGGGTTTAGGGTGGGGGGCATGGGAGGCTGAGTTTCATCTCAAAACTCCCACATTACCGATCAGCAGCAGAGCATCTACATTAGTGGAACCTTTGCAATGGGTCTTTCAGCTCTGAAGGAGCATGAATATCTCCTTTAAAATTTAGCATCACTAATGGAAAACCTGATTTGAGCGTCAGAAATGAAAGTGCATTTAGAAAGTGACATGCAAACATTTGGTGCTGCAAAGTGAAAACATGAGACTTTGATATTCACAGGATTTAGTCAGACTCTTTTCACTTAGCAATTCATGTAAAACATTCAACAGGTAATTCATAGCTTGACTTAAATGTGTTTAGGATAGATTTTTGTCCTCACTGTGTAAATGTGATTTTAACTTGTAAAACTGTTAAATGTGCATTAGTAGAATATAACTTGTATTAGAATTAGCACGACATTTTATAATGTAGAAACACAAACAGCTCTCGTGAGTCAGCTCTTGCTGAGAAAGCTTCTGTTGGCCTTCGAGATAAGCAAATTATTTTTTTTCTCCATGTGAAAAGAGAACAGTGGCATAATTTACAGCTTATAACCAGAGAGCCTTATCTATTTAGTTGGTGTAAATGATTAAACAAAGCCTCATTTCATTCTTTACTTTAGAGAGAATAGACAACACACGTATTTTAAAAGTGCATTACCATGTTATGTTTAATATTTCTTGTCTAATTAAAAAGTTATTTTGCAGCTCATGTTATGTGTTAGAAATTAAATGTTTGTTCAAAGGATGGGTAGGAAATTAAGTTATATTAAATAAGATGCAGAATGTGCAGTGGAAAGGATCTTCACCTGTTGATAACGTATGCAATCTGCCGCGGGGTGTCCTTTTGGAAAATGCTGGATTCCGGTTGGATGAAGACAAAGTCACGCTACATGCTTTGTAGCATTATTCTTTGATAAACGCGTTCCTAGCTTAGTACTTTCAGAAACCTTGCAGACAGATTTAGAGACGGAAGGCTGCAGTGGAGTTTCAGTCTGCGATGCAGAAATGAAGGGAGCAGAGTAGATGTGATTTCCAAATGCAGGGAAGGATAGGTCAGATCTTGTTAGAGAGCAGAACATAGGCAGATTAGATGCAGGTTTTGTCAATGCGGACTATTGCTAAAATCCCCAAGCTTTATGCTTTGACTAACTGGCTTAGCTAAGGCTTATTTGCCCTATGCTTTATTTCTCTTCGTGGGCAAACTGCAATTATTCATTATTGATTTAGCTTCATGCTAAGCTCACACTTGCTTCTATTCTTGAACTCTTCATGGCTACTGACTGACATCATTTGTGCCTCATTTTCTTAGAATAGGGATTCTTTCCTTTATGGAATGCGTTGAATGCAATCTGATATGTTCTGTACTAACCTTATTTTCCTTTGATCATTTCTGTAACCTGATTCATTCCTTACTGATGAATGAAGAGTAGGAGAATCTTACATTTTAATTAGAAAATAAATCCCTTAAAAATTACTCGCAACTTTTATAATTGGCTAAAATGTTTATTTGCATTTGATTAATTGATCACCATTGCGTCCCTTCCAATTAAGGGGCAACCCTCTGGGCGCAGCTGTAGATAAGTACCCCTGCGGCCTTGTGTACGTTGGAAAAACAGTCAGAAAGATTAAGACCAGACTTTTTGAACACAAGAGCAGTATTAGAAGAAAAGATGAAAAATCGACAGTGGCATCACACTTCAATGAATGTAGACACAATGTTTCACAATTGAAATTCTTGGTTTTAGACACACTTGATACTGATGAACATGTTGATCTCAATCGGAAACTACTGCAAAAAGAAAATGAATGGATATTTAGACTGGATGCCCTAAAGCCCCATGGGCTGAATGACCGCACGGAATTCTCGTGTTATCTGTAATGTATAATAACACTATGAACAATGACTGACAACAGAAGATAGTGACAGTGGTTTAATATTCCCCTATATTTGATATATGCCACTTATTTTTATTTGTATAGTTTCAGTTTATGATATTTGGTCAGAACCGTTAGTATCATTCACAGGTATATATATTTACTGATTCAGTTTAACATGAAGTACCTCTAGTACATTCGCTTTGCACATCAATACATTTCACACTCCAAGATGGCCGCCACCTTTTAGAATGTTTACATAACGTTCAGTATGCCATCATTTATTTCTAAAACCGGACAACTCCACGCTTTATAATGGCGTAACAAAAGCATT
The DNA here is from genome assembly GCF_964261635.1 of Lissotriton helveticus. Lineage (NCBI taxonomy): Eukaryota > Metazoa > Chordata > Amphibia > Caudata > Salamandridae > Lissotriton > Lissotriton helveticus. Next base: position 169,589,524 of record NC_136057.1, read on the forward strand.
GCGCTACGGCGTTTCAGATAGCATTTTGCACTCTACGCGACAGCCTCGCGGCTTAACTGGTAAGAGTGAGGACATATCGATGTTCTGTGTTCAAATACCTGGCAGAACGGCATCCACGCGGTAACTGAGTTGACTCTGTCCTCATCGCTTTAGCTTTAAACCATGCGTCACATATATTTTGCACTCGTCTGGACACCACTATTATTGTGTTCCTGACGATTATCACTGGCCATTAACTCGAGAGCACAATCGTATAAACCGTATTTGCAGAATACTCCTTATATTTATTCATTTTTTTACTTTATGCTTCACGAATATATCATACTTTTACCCACGAACTTACAGCCCACTGGCTGTTCACGTGTTGTATATGATGCACTATCGCAATGTTGTTTATGAATAGGAAGTGTAAATATAAAACACACAGGATACTATATAGGAGAGAGGCTTTCTTTATTGTTTAGATGAATGTTCGAGCTTGTTTATGATATTATCTGAAAGTGGGTCCTCATCATGTATATTAAATTACAGATTCCCCTGATGAAGGGCCATATGGCACGAAATGCATTGGGATTTTGCGAAATTTGAAATAATGGATTGAAATTGTATGTGAAGTACAACATAACAATTTAAACTTAAAGAAGATGGAATAAATACTTTATTCACAACTGAGATCGAATGATGTTATGTGATTGAACATTAAGATTGGATTATCTATATCACATTGAAAATATCGCGATCACTTATCTACAGCTGCGCCCAGAGGGTCGCCCCTTAATTGGAAGGGACGCAATCGTGATGATTTGATTTCAACACCTCAAGGACGACGAGGTGAGACCTCTGTGACACGCTACAATAGACTAAAATTAAGTGTTAACGCCTGTGCACAGTCAATAAACTTGTATATCATTTGATTAATTGCCCATGTTTATGAGGAAGCTCCTCTAGTCAGATTCAGATTAGCTTTATTCGATTTTAGTTTAAAAAACCATAAAAGCAGCAACAATACATAAATAAATATCTCAACATTTCATTACGAGGTTAATATCAACTATTAAAACAGGATTAAATCAGTGTGACGAAACAACTAATCAATGTTCGTGCATATTCAAGGCTAATTAGAGGCTAGGGGGTTAATGGCACAGGGTACACAAAATCCCCTTCTCCAGGAATTATAGATCATTGTCGTTGGTCTTGGTAATGGAAACTCGGATAGAAATCAAACAAGTCCCGAATGCAAATGGGGCCATCTCCTTCTTTTGGCTTGCAAAATCGTAGCTAGGGGACAGTGTTCCTATTCTTAAATTTGATTAACACCAAGTCCCCCGAGATGTCTTTGGGCAACGTACCTAGCCACCCCACCCTCCTGACGCTCAGGATTCCACCATCTAGGTCAGGTGGGAGGGGTCTGTTGTGCTTTAGCCAGACAATGACCTTATTTAGCAGGTCCAGGTGTGTTTCGAGTTTGCCCTGGCTAAGTGCAGGGACCCCAGAGAGGACAGTCACGTATGGGGCGGCTTCGGGAGGTAAATTGATGCAATGCCTTCTTTCTAAAGTGGTCCTGGCCGGTATATGTGGTATTAACGCAGAATTTAATGTTAATTTAGGGCCAGTTGGGATAGGTGTAGTAAGAGGCAGTTCTAGAGTTTGGACGTTCCTACATACAGTGGGCTTAGACTTTTCGTGGTTGATGGGAGGATTAGGGCAAATGGGTATAACTGATTTATTGATTGGTAGAGAGTTCCTTTTAAGTGTTTTTTCAATACTGGTCAGCCTGTCCCCTAGATCGTTAATTTTTGTAACCAGGGGTAATATGGCTGATAATAACAATTGCTCAAACTGAGCCAGTAAGGACAATTGGAGGGGCGATAAAGGATCATCTGTTCTATACACAGCCTTATCCACCATTGATGTGATTGGGTTAGAGGGGGATGGTGTAGAGCTGGTGCACGATTTTTGAACGTTAGATTGGTTCTCATTGTCTTTTTCCTCATCGTGCTTCCTTTTACAATTTGGACCCCGGGGCAGTGTATTGGCTTGAGATTGGTCTTTATTAAAAGGTAGAGGTACATCCCGTGAAGTGCCGTTTAGATAGTCAGCGTCTCTACCCATAATAGGGGGGGTTAGTACGACCGGGACATACTTGGAGCCGCACAGGGCATTCAGCTCCTCCCAGATGGACATGGTTAATAGAAATAAAAACTCCAAAAGTCCAAAAGCGACAATAGGCAGTACAGTGCAAGACAGATAAGAAATTAAAACGACTCTATACCTCCTCCTTGGAAAGAATCAAGTGGGGTGGCCCGTCCCGTCCTCTGAGGGCCTTAAAGAGGGCCCGCCCTTTGCCCGGGCTTAGCCCGGCGGTCCCGCGCGGACAGGAGGTGCTCCGCTGTTTGTAGGCGCCTCCTGGCGCTGGCAGTGACGTCCCAGGTGCGCCTCTGCCACCGGGGCACCTGGGGATTGTGGTCTGGGTCTGGGTCCCTCCCGTGCTGTGCTGGCTGAAAATAGCCCCCAAGGAGCTGTCGGTGCTCCGCTGTTTGTAGGCGCCTCCTGGCGCTGGCAGTGACGTCCCAGGTGCGCCTCTGCCACCGGGGCACCTGGGGATTGTGGTCTGGGTCTGGGTCCCTCCCGTGCTGTGCTGGCCAAAACTAGCCCCCAAGGAGCTGTCGGTGCTCCGCTGTTTGTAGGCGCCTCCTGGCGCTGGCAGTGACGTCCCAGGTGCGCCTCTGCCACCGGGGCACCTGGGGATTGTGGTCTGGGTCTGGGTCCCTCCCGTGCTGTGCTGGCCGAAAATAGCCCCCAAGAAGCTGTCGGTGGTCCGCTGTTTGTAGGCGCCTCCTGGCGCTGGCAGTGACGTCCCAGGTGCGCCTCTGCCACCGGGGCACCTGGGGATTGTGGTCTGGGTCTGGGTCCCTCCCGTGCTGTGCTGGCCGAAAATAGCCCCCAAGGAGCTGTCGGTGCTCCGCTGTTTGTAGGCGCCTCCTGGCGCTGGCAGTGACGTCCCAGGTGCGCCTCTGCCACCGGGGCACCTGGGGATTGTGGTCTGGGTCTGGGTCCCTCCCGTGCTGTGCTGGCCGAAAATAGCCCCCAAGGAGCTGTCGGTGCTCCGCTGTTTGTAGGCGCCTCCTGGCGCTGGCAGTGACGTCCCAGGTGCGCCTCTGCCACCGGGGCACCTGGGGATTGTGGTCTGGGTCTGGGTCCCTCCCGTGCTGTGCTGGCCGAAAATAGCCCCCAAGAAGCTGTCGGTGGTCCGCTGTTTGTAGGCGCCTCCTGGCGCTGGCAGTGACGTCCCAGGTGCGCCTCTGCCACCGGGGCACCTGGGGATTGTGGTCTGGGTCTGGGTCCCTCCCGTGCTGTGCTGGCCGAAAATAGCCCCCAAGAAGCTGTCGGTGGTCCGCTGTTTGTAGGCGCCTCCTGGCGCTGGCAGTGACGTCCCAGGTGCGCCTCTGCCACCGGGGCACCTGGGGATTGTGGCCTGGGTCTGGGTCCCTCCCGTGCTGTGCTGGCCGAAAATAGCCCCCAAGGAGCTGTCGGTGGTCCGCTGTTTGTAGGCGCCTCCTGGCGCTGGCAGTGACGTCCCAGGTGCGCCTCTGCCACCGGGGCACCTGGGGATTGTGGTCTGGGTCTGGGTCCCTCCCGTGCTGTGCTGGCCGAAAATAGCCCCCAAGGAGCTGTCGGTGCTCCGCTGTTTGTAGGCGCCTCCTGGCGCTGGCAGTGACGTCCCAGGTGCGCCTCTGCCACCGGGGCACCTGGGGATTGTGGTCTGGGTCTGGGTCCCTCCCGTGCTGTGCTGGCCGAAAATAGCTCCTCTAGTCAAAATATGGTGGGCAATATCTATCGCCTTGAGTGGAAACAAGGGTAATTGTAATCAAAGGTAATGGTGCCACATTCCCTACATTTCCGAAGAGAGATTACCGTGCAATTTCTGCTTCTTTTAGATGTGCCAAGAGAGGTATTTTCTCAAGGAAATTGAGTTACTTTGCCTTGGTGCACACAGAGAAAGCTTGTTTAAGTGTTATTTTTTTACTTGAACATAGTGATTTCAAGCAGTAACGGGTTGCTCGTGAGCCAGATGGTCTGATTTAGAACTTGGCCAATGGGTTACTCTGTCACAACAGTGACTAATATCCCGTCCCCCATAATATAATGCCCATAGGCTATAATGGAATTTATATCAGGCAGACGGGATAGTTATCATGGTTGTAGCTGAATAACCCTTCCACCAAGGTCTAAATCATCCCCAGTATTTGTTATCGGCCAGGTATCCAGATGCAGAGAAGGGTTAGATTTTATGAAATGTGTGGGCCAGCTTAAGTGTACTCGTGGCATCAACAGGCAGCCATCTGACAGAGATCAGGGTCGAGGTAATGTGAAATCTCCGGAGTCCCGATACTAACCTTGCAGCAGCCTGCAGAGCAGCCTTTAGGGAGCCAAATGGAGCTTTGGGATTGCGGTAAAAAGTAATTCCCAGTATCCATCCTGGGAAGCAAACTGGGATGGTTTAAATTGATCTTTGAGTGAAAGGTTTAAACCCCTAAGTAGTCAGATCTGATCCAGAACAATTTTGGATCTAGAAGTGAAACGAGATTTCAGGTTCTGGATTTTTTTTTGGGCTTAAATTCCACAATTTGGCACAGTCATTAGTGAAGGGTTTGCAATGTAACATGTTACCGGAGTCGAGGGATTTTTGGACTAAATTGTGAAGAACATAAATGAGGGCCTGTTTTGTAGGGTTACGCTTAGGATGTTGGCCAGACACCCATGCCTGGTGTCTGCGCATGTGGATAATATCAACTAGGAGAACACTTTCATATACAGCTGCGTCTCGTGGGTGTGCACATAATAGTTCCATCTAACTTTTCATTGCTTTCATCTACTCCATATTCAGTCTGTACTCTATATTTGTTTCAACAAATTAGCTTACAACTCCAATTAAAATACAGTAAACATTAAATATGGTTAAAATCACATAATAAAACAGCTCAAGTGCCAGGACACAAATGCAATATTGTAGTACAATATTGACCCTAAGTTTATAATAAAAAACAAAACATTTCGAAGGGTGCAGGGGTAATTTATATTATTATATATATATATATATATATATATATTCACAGAAAAAACCATAGGTTATAGACCATATATAGTTAGGAATTAGCATTTACAAAACCTTGAAAATTCACTGAAAAAACCATAGGTTATAGACCATATATAGTTAGGAATTAGCATTTAGAAAACCTTATTTTACTCACACAAAACCATTGAAATTCCATATATAGTTAGTTGCACTAACTATATATCGCGCACCCGCAATCCACTGCTGATGATGTCACATATTACATCATTCATGACATGGTCAGTGACATCACTGATGACATCACTGATGACATCTCTAACGCATTTAACGCATCCTCCACAAAGACCCTGGCGCACTTTTTTAAAGTTGTTACCAGTGGTCTCGTGACTTCATTTGAGAAAATCTTTGGAGTCATCCCTGCTTCCTTTCATTCTATTTTCTCCACTCTGGTTCGTGGATTGGCATTTTTACTTGCATTACCAGCGGACGCTCTTGTGCTTTTTTACATTTTTAAATATGGATGTCCCTCCTATGCAACCTCCCACCCTGCAGCTGCTGACACTGTTCCGCAATCGCATGCTAGAATATTATGGCACAATGCCGTTGGCGATATTAAGCACGGCATATGGATTATCTTTTCGATTCTCCTACTTCACCTGTGTCCAGCCTGTATTTCACTGCCTGACCTGTGATTTCGATTGGGCCATTGATTTGTGTCTCTGCGGACCGGTTTCTCCTGACGTCGACTTTAATCAGCTGATGACTCCTATCATTACTCACGAGTTGGTTTGTCCTGGCGAAAGGATTATGGCTGTGGCATTGATGCATGGACTACTTGGTCCCTGGAATTTACTGGCGGCAGCACAGTCTTTCTTGGAACAGAGCTTTCTTGAAAACCCACCGAGCTGTCCTCTGATGGTGATAGAGGATCCGGTGCTGGGAGAGCACGTATGTTCTTTTCCGCTTTTAAATTGGATGGCTGAACTGTTTTCGGATGAAGACGGTGACTTCCTATTGGAGGCTGTTGCAGCTTATTTTGCATACACAGTTATGTCATAGACCTTTTTCATGTTTGATATGCTGAGTACTAGCATTTCATTGACAATTCATTGACTTATTTGTCAAGTTTTTATTATTTACCTTGCCTATTGGCTTAAGACTCGATAAAGTACTTGGCTGTTTTATTTTTCTTTAGCATTAAATTTTCCTAGTTTTTAATGCTTTACCTTGCGGACCGTCCACATATAAACTTGCAATCTGCTCTCATGAGATGGCACTTCTATTATCTTATTCAGTTCGTTTCCGGATCATGGGGAGGTGTCATCTAGGTCCTGGATATCTTTACACCGTGTTAAGTTAGCATGGGCTCATTACCGGTTTAAACGCCATTTTTCCTTTTTTGCAACTTCTGCACACGACACTTAGTTGTTGCTTTAGCTTTCCACCTAGTAGTTCATCGTGGTTTACATGAGAATAATATGTTATTGCTCTACTATCTGCTTTGCTTGTTAAACTATATCTGTACAGCGAGTGCTAAAGTTTCAAGAACAACACGATACAGAATTGTTATGAGGTCTGATCTCCACGACTTCATACTCATAACAATTCTGGGCATGAGGCGGGTTTTATATTGCTTTGCCGAACACACATGCACAACAGTTGATGCGGTTCACATGAAGAGAGAGCTGGTGTATGCTGATGTGATTCCTTCAAATCTAAGACACTAAAGTATGGGCACGCCCTAAACCAACACAAAGAGACCTTCTTAGCAAATAATATAATATGTGTATTAGGGAGGGTGAGATATAAGCAGCCGCGGGCCGTGGAGGGAGTTACGGTGAGGCAGGGAGGCGGGGAGGGGGAGAAGCAGGGTGGAGCCCTCTCTACCTTGCCCCTCCCCCTCCCCGCCTCCCTGCCCCACCGTAACTCCCTCCACGGCCCGCGGCTGCTTATAAGTGTTGCTAACTCTTATTCATTTACAGCATGTTAACATACTGTCACCATTCGCTTTTTATGTACTAGTAACTATGCTGGTAATTTTGCTACTGATAATATGTGTACTTGTATTCTCCACCCTGCTTCTCCCCCTCCCCGCCTCCCTGCCTCACCGTAACTCCCTCCACGGCCCGCGGCTGCTTATAAGTGTTGCTAACTCTTATTCATTTACAGCATGTTAACATACTATCACCATTCGCTTTTTATGTACTAGTAACTATGCTGGTAATTTTGCTACTGATAATATGTGTACTTGTATTATCTAAGATACTACGCCTGAGAAGACGGCATTAGTAAATAAACATTTCAAATACACATGTGTTCTTCTTAACTCCATGTTCTGGTTTCTAAGAAATATATAACGACCGACTGTTCATGAGTTCCACGTATCCTGAGGTACTATAAGTTCATATTCTGGATTGTCTAAACATTGAGAGTTTGTTATATCCAATGTGACACTGTACCTAGCTTGCTAAGGAGTTTTTGATTACTAACGTGAGTTTTGGGACACCCTAATTCGCCGAGGTTCCAATCCTCTGTCCACAGTTCTGTGTGAGAACAGAAACCCTGCGACAGGGGCACCCCCGACCCTTGCTGGAGCTTCATCACACTTGCGATACAACTCCAGCAATGCGCCACCTTTACGGCACAGATACATCACGCATCTGTGCTGTTTTTGCCCCATGATGCGCCGCATTGTAAATGCAGCACACCATAGGTGACGGAACAGCGGCACAGAATGACTAACACATCCCTGGTGATGCGCCAGTCATCATAAATGTATGCCTATGCTTCTTATCTTGTTAGAGATGAACCGCCATATGTATCATCAAAGTTTTTTGCATTTCCTAAATAGCGAACTTTAAGGAATAAATAGCGATTCTTTACCATTCCTAGTTTGCGATTAGCTATTTGCTAATTACAAATTACCCATTCATTTCCTTCATTTCCATAGGGCGGTTGGACTCACTTTTAGCTCGAACGGCTGAATGGATTTCCACGAAACTTGGCAAAATTGTAGGGACTGGTAGCCCGATGTGCCTTTGCTATGTCTCAAGATATATGCTCCAGTGGTTTTTACGAAAATTAACTTTGAAAAATATATATTGGGCTACATTGGCCTATATATATGTTGGAGCCCAAATGTAGCCCAATGTAGCCCAATGAAGCCCAATGTAGCCCAATGTAGCCCAAAGATGGCCGCCAGACACACAAAAAAACAAATGTAGCCCAAATATCAGCCAGATGTAGCCCAACTATAGCCCAGTGACAGAATGACCAATCAGCTTCGCAAACCTCCGTTACGCGAAGCGGAGCGCTGTTACAGATATATATCTTTTTTTGAACGTTAATTTCTCAAAATCCACTGGAGCACATATATTGAGACCTAGCAAAGGCACATCGGGCTACCAGTCCCTAATATTTTGCCAAGTTTCGTGCAAATCCATTCAGCCGTTCGATTATTATTATTATTTTTTTTTTTTGCCCCGCGGGGCCCTTTTAAAACCTCCACATCAAACCTAGGGGGTCAGCGAGGATCTACTATGCCCCCTTATAGTTATTTCCCCCTTTGTTTTGACCTCCTCTTGTCTCTCGATCCTACCGAGAGACAAGATGGCGGCCGCTACGGACTTTTTGGAATGTTGACAGACGCCGGAGAACCAATCAGCTTCGCTTCACAAAGCTCCGTTGCGCGCAAAGTACGCGTCCTGGGACGCTGCCAGGTCCGCTGTTACAGATATATATCTTTTTTTAAACGTTAATTTCTCAAAATCCACTGGAGCACATATATTGAGACCTACAAAAGGCACATCGGGCTACCAGTCCCTACAATTTTGCCAAGTTTCGTGCAAATCCATTCAGCCGTTCGGGCTAAAAGTGAGGCCAACCGCCCTATGGAAAACTCAATGTTAAAAACACGTTTTGGGACCCCCCTTTTTTCTCGGCCCCCCCTTGACGAACCCCCCCCAAATTTTCAAGGGCTGCTCAGAAACAAAATGTGCCATTTTCCTGAAAATTTCAGCCAATTCCGTCCACAAACGCCAAAGTTATTAGACATAGAATTTTCAAAAATCCCATAGAGAAAAAATCCTAACTATATATACCTACTGGCGACCGCCAGTAGGTAATATATATATATATATATAAATAATTTTAAAAAAAGGGTAAAAGGAGGGTGTTTCACGCATTAGTTGGAATGTTTCTGTGCATGCTTTGTTTTTTGCTTCGAGAGATGTCTGTTTTGCGGGAGGGTGGCGGCGGGTACACACAAGACTGTTCACTGATATCCTGTACGGTTTTGCATGGCTAGGGTAGGCCAGCAACCTGGTCCGTCCAAACTGGTGCTGATGTCGTGGAATGTCCGGGGACTCAGCGACACTAGAAAACGGAAGCAAGTCCTGAACTATGCGGCCCGACATGGGGTTGATGTGTTGTTCCTCCAGGAAACACACCTGGGACAGGCTGATTCCGCTATGGTTGCCAGGGGTTGGGGCGCGCACAGGTTCTTCGCCAACTACAACAGGTATGCGAGAGGGGTGGCCATTTTAGTGCACCGACGGGTCCCTTACGTACACTCTGATTGCATTCTTGATGAAGAAGGTAGATATGTGGTGGCCACTGGGACTCTTCTCGGCTTTAAGATTACTTTTGTTGTAGTGTATGGGCCCAATACTGACTCCCCTGCCACGCTCCAGTGTCTTCATGACGATTTGCTATGCATCGACACTGACATGTTGGTGGTAGGTGGAGATTTTAATTTGTTGATGGACCCAGCACGGGATAGCACCTCTACATCACCGGACTGCAAACCCCGCTCCCGTGCTGTGCTCTCAACCATGTGTGCACACTATCCCCTTATTGATATCGAGGCCCGGCTTCATCCCCAATCGCCCGCTTACACACACCATTCTGGATATCACAATACTAGCACCAGGATTGACTATTGGCTCCTCTCCCCGGGTGTGGTGGGTTGGGTGGATACTCACTCTACGCTCCCCCGTACCTTTTCAGACCACTCTCCTCTACTTTTGACTCTGCTTGTTCCTAGACTGGGAGGGTACGAGAGACAATGGCGCTTTCCTGGCAAGGCATTGGCTGACCCGGTTTTTAGGGAGGACATTCGCGAGGCGATTGGGGGCTATTTTGAGCTTAACTCCGGCACTGTCGACACATGGGCCACACTGTGGGAGGGTTTCAAGGCCACCATCCGGGGGGTATGCATCACGAAATACGTTGGGTCATTGCGCGAGATCCGCGCCGCCATGTCTCGTATCGAGAATGACATTGCGGCGCTGGATAGTTCTGGCCTCCCGGACCCTGATGGCGCCTTGGAGGCCAAACGTCTGGGATTGCTGCAAGATTTCAGGGATGCCGCAGACAGGGAACTACATTACTTGCACACTCAACACGCTGCTAGACAACACGGGGAGGGTGACAGACCTGGCAAACTCCTAGCACAGTTATTACGCCCCCCCCCGGCAGGCCTCCTATATTACCGACTTGCTCGATGACTCTGGCGTTCGCCACCAGACCACTCCTTCCATATGCGCCACTTTCCTGTCCTACTATAAAACGCTATACACCTCCTCCTTGCCTGATGACCGCCGTGACCCTGGCCCGTACATTGATGAGATCGCTATGGTGTTTTTGGAAAAGGGCATGCAGGATTTCCTTGCCGATCCCATCACGCCCGAGTACATTATTGAGGCTATCGACGCCTTGAAGGGCTCCTCGGCTCCTGGGCTGGACGGCTTTTCGGCTGACTTTTATAAGGAGTTCAAAGACGAGTTGGTGCCCCACCTTGTGGAGATGTACTCAGAGGCATTAGAGACTGGCATCTTGCCTCCCACACTTCGGGAGGCGGTGATCGTGCTGCTGCCCAAACCTGGTCGCGACCCGTCCCACTGTGGCTCTTACAGGCCCTTATCGCTGCTTAACCTTGACTACAAAATCTTGGCCAAGGTTCTCGCTATTCGCTTGTCGCTCCTGATGGAGAAGATTATTTCCCCTGCCCAATCCGGGTTCGTCCCCCACCGCTCCACCTCCCTTAACCTTAGAACTCTCTTTTCTGTCCTACACAGAATAGACCCGGACACACCGGCGGCGGCGGTGTTTTTGGACGCCGAGAAGGCCTTTGACTCCCTGCAGTGGCCTTTCTTCCTGTCCGTCATGCGGCGGATGGGCATGCCCGCAATGTTCATTGCCACTGTTGAGCTGCTCTACACCGCCCCTCGGGCGAGACTACGCCTTAATGGCACCATCTCTGATAGCTTCCCCCTCTCGAGGGGCACCCAACAGGGCTGCCCTCTCTCCCCGCTGTTATATATCCTAGCCATGGACCCTTTGGTTCGGCACCTTCAGGAGCGGCATTTGCATCGTGGCCTCCAGTTTCGTACTGGCCCGCTCCTCGTCTCTTTATATGCGGACGACACCATACTTTATGTCCGGTTCCCTGAGACGAACCTGGAACCTCTTCTCCTCGAGATAACCCGGTTTGGGGAGTACTCTGGCCTTCGTATCAACTGGCGCAAGTCTGATATCTTCCCCCTTACGCCCGCCACGGTTCGTTGGGACAGTCCATTCCCACTGGACTGGAACACGGACTCGGTGAAGTATCTCGGTGTCCACATACACCTAGATGCAGTCTCCATGGTCCGCCTGAACTACGGTCGGGCCTTGGACTTTCTGGAAGATAGCCTTGCCCACTGGCTTCGCCTTCCTCTTTCCATGGCGGGACGCATAGCTATCATTAAGATGGTGGTGCTTCCCCGCTTCCTATACCTGTTCCACAACTTGCCGATCCCACTGACCAAGACTTTCTTCACCCAGCTGCGCTCACTGTTGCTGCGGCTAGTTTGGGGGGACAAGAACCCGAAAGTCTCCTGGCGAACCCTGACTCTGCCCTATGAACGGGGCGGTTTTGGAGTACCGGACTTTCACCTTTATTATCTTATTGCCCAGTGCGCTTACGCACACCCCTGGTTTCACCCGGATGCCCGGATACCCCATTTGCGGCCGGAGGCGGACATGGCGTGGCCAGTTGCCCTCAGGCTGCTACTGCCCAAGGGACTGCCCCGTGACCCTCGGGATATCCAGACTGCCTCCACTACTTCCTGGGCTTGGATGCAGCTGCGTCGACTGCTCCGGAAGGAGGTGTTATACTCGCCGGCCCTCCCACTCCCGAACCCCCACTGGCTCCCCATCACTTCTGAAGCAGTGGTCTGTCGTACTCTTTCCAAATACCAGCTTAACACTGTGGGAGATTTGTTCCCGGAGGGACACGTCTTTTCGGTCTCAGAGGACCACCGTTTTACCGATCGAACGTTCATGGACTCATTCGTTCTTACCCGGTTGAGGTCCATGCTCAGAACTCAGTTTCCTACTTTCCCACTCCCTCCCGATGACTTGGAGGCCCTGACCTTCTTGATACAGTCCCCCAGCGGTGCGCATGCTGTGTCGAAACTGTACAAAATATGTGTGGCTGCTCTTCCTGCCCCAGACACGCGGGTGCGTGCAGCGTGGGAGACGGATCTGGGCGGACCCATTACTGACGACCAATGGTCCGCTTGCTGCCGGGCCACCAAAGACGTCTCCATCAACACTAGACACAAACTGATTCACTTCAAGTTTTTACGGCGGTTGTACTTCACACCTGCCTTGGCTCACAGACTCGACCCATCGAGGCCGCATCACTGTCCCAAATGCAATGCCCCACACGCTGACTTTGCCCACCTCGCCTGGACGTGTCCCAAACTGCAGGACTACTGGTTGCAGGTACACCATATACTGGGTAACATTTTAGATTGTGTCCTGAGTCCCCTGCCCGAGATTGCGTTGATGGGGTATGTTGTTGAGTTTCCCCGCTCCACGAGGAAACTGGCTGCCATTGGTTTTCTGCTCGCGAAAAGGGAAATTGCTATGCTCTGGGGTTCTAAGCACATTCCCACCTTGAAGGCATGGCTCCGCAGTCTGGCCCAGTGTAACATGAATAATGCGGAATACTCCGCACAGCTCCCAACCGCTTCACGCCCAATCGACATATGGGGCCCCTACAGACAATACATTTGCAAGCTAACACAGGCGGCACAGTCCCAGGCGGCGAGCTCTCTGGTTCCGGAGGGGGTGGGTTAGCTGCTCTTCCCCTGGCTGATCTTCATTGTCAGCTGTGCTCACGTTGGCTACTGTTTGCCGTGCCTACTCTACTCACACTCAACTCTTGGTCACCCAGACATCTTATGACCACCCATGCAACCGATGTTACCATCTTGTCATGTTCGATGTGTCGTTGTCCGCTCCCTCTCCCTTGTAGGCGTCTCTCTAGTTGATGGTTTTTTTTTTTCTTGCATTTATCTATCTCTTTGCATCGCATGTGTACATGTACGTATTTTTGGCAAACTGGAAAACGGAAAAATGACGTTTCTAGAATGTGTTGCTCTGCTCATCATATTGTTGGTCACATCTACCTATGTTTTCATTTTGTATTCCTGTTCATATTGTCGCTGATTTTCTCTACACGCTTCGTGACTGTTTGCTCCTATGTACCAACCTAATGCGAATAAAGAGATTTAAAAAAAAAAAAAAAAAAAAGGGTGCAGGGGTAATGAAGTGGTAGTACTGGTACAAATTGCAGGGCCCAAGGATTTTTTATCTCTGCAGCAACTGCATCATAACAAGGTCAATAATTCCCCTTGAAGTTCACAACCATTTCTATTACAATATACCAGCTAACCAAAGTAGTAATATTCATGTTTTTACTGAGTTGAGTAACATTCAACAACAATTGATTGCATCTACTATTCGTGGTAATAATGCATTCTTGTGCAGAAAAAAATCAAAGAAACCCACAAAATAAATCAATGAAACCCATGCAGTGCTAAACCAATGTACTTTGGATTCTAAAATACAAATGCTCATGAAATTCCAATCTCATAACTGCACCAGATTCAGACATTCCAATACAAATACAGCAGCTGTTGTGCTTTTATTACTAAGGTGCTATCACTTATACATAATTCCATCAAGTTCTAAAAGCATCAATACTTTGGAGCGTTCGTTATTCATTAAAATGTATCCGTTAGATTTCCTACCTAGCAGTATATTTCTAACCAAGGGCTATACAACCCACAAATGTGAAGCTACCGATTTGAAAATATCCCTCCTCTATCCTGTAGCAAAGGTACCAGACAGCTCTGATTGAATTTATCCCATAAAACCTAAATCGCGTCAGCGACCAGTTTCTGCGCGCTCTTATGCATTTGGCAGATTTGAGATTTAAGTTCAGTTCCATTTTAGAACTATGAATTGAAAGTGTGTTTGTGTAAATTTTCACTTTGTGAGCACAATTTTGAGGATGGGGTAGTAAATCATGTCATAGTGATTTAATCTTTTAGTTGATAGGTATGATTGAATTTGCACCACAGTATTTTTATTATGTGAATTTAATGATTTTTTTTGTAATGGTTTTTATTAGCTGTACAAATCAAGCTACTACTACAAAGCAGCAGGAGGTGTGTGATGTCATCTTCCCCCCACCATGCAGTCATAGTATTCCCACCCCTTGTTCAGCATTGCATGTTTTACAAGATATTGTCTGGTCAGAAAGACCCCCAATCTGAACTTAACATACACGGTAAGTTTCTGTTCAGGTTGGAGATGATTAAAATAGTTTTTAGGCCCCCGTTCCACCTTATGGTCCAAGAAGGCTGCCACTGTGCTACCTGATCTTAATGTATCCAATCTGAGTTCCCTCTTCACCTGCTGGTATTGTTCTTTTACCATTTCCAGTGCATCAGGACCAAGTTTGCTTGGATCAGTCCAAAAGTTGCTCAATTTTATATCTGATAACAGCTTACTAACATGTGCCAACCAAAGAGTTGACCTGGCACACATATCTGTGTGCCATGGCTGCAACCCACTGCCTATGTTATAGATAAGTCACCTCTCTATCTGGGAGCACTATACCACTTGGACATTGTAAGTGCAATAAAACCAGAAAGAGTATATGGTCTGGGAGTTTGTCATTACGAACTCCACAGCACCAAAGTGGCTTCACTGAATTCTGAGAAGTTTGGTAGCAAACCTCCCAGCTTTATAAACCCATACTGATGCCAGTGTGGGATTTATTATACATTGCACTCAGAGGGCATCTTAGAGATGCCCCTTGAAAAACAACCAGCCTCTGGTGGGTTCCCTGACTGGTAAACACCAGCCTGCCACCATGAGACATGTTTCTGGATCCCTGGGGTGGGAGTCTTCACTTCCTGAGCCCAGAAACAAAGCCTTTTCCTGGGCAGAGGTGTTCTCACCTTCCCCAAGTCAGGAAGAGCCATCTGTGGCAGGGGAGCTTCAAAGCCTTGCCTCCTTTGCAATGCAACCCCCAGTTTCTCGTGCTATCAGAGCAGGCCCCCTTCCTGTCTCACCCACTTTTTGGCGGTAAGACAGGTAGGTAAAATTAGAACAGCCCAGAAGGTGTGCCCACCTCTGCTAACCCTACCCCTCAGGTGGGGGAGGCTAGGTGAAGCCCACTCCTCAGGGCCTGCCATCTTACAGATGGCAGGCACTCTCCAATCAGGATTAGGGATTGGGCCCACTCCCTCACGTGGGGTGAGCATACCAAGGGTGTAGTCATCCTACAATCAGTAACCCATTGGCTACTAACCGGAGAGCGCTAAAATGCCCCCTAAATACAGTATTTAGGGGGCAGCCCTGAACCCAGAATAGACATTTCCTGCAACCTAAGGAAGAAGGACATAAGAAGTCGCACAGTAGAGGAGACTACAGAGAAGAACTGACTTGGCCCCAGCCCTATTGGTCCGTCTGCAGTTTCCGGAGATCCTGCACCAAAAGTCGACGTGTCCTCCAGCATGTGACCTCTAAAACCCCTGGGAAGACTGTTGCTTTTAACAATGACTGGAACTCTTGCGAAAAGCAGCTCTGTTCAAAATAAATTCCAAAGACCGACTCCTGAGCTGAGGACAAAGAAACCCGACACCTAGAACCACCACTGCGCCAGTCGCCTAAAGCCCAAGTCTAGGTGGCCCTCTGGACCCATAGAGGTCCCCCTGTGTTCCCGAGTCCGAGACCACTGTTGGGTTGTGAAAAGGTAGAGCCGATGTCGACCAAGAACCTTCAGTGTTTGCCCGGCGTTAGCCGCCTCTCATACCATCCGATATTACCAAACAAAGAGGCAGGCGTTGGAGACAGGAAGGCAGGAAACAGGAGTTTATTCCGACGGAGCAGAACACGTCGAATCAGACAACAGGGTATCTTCTCGAGGTGCTCTAACCGCATCTCTGAGGCCTGGCCTCTTATACACAGGTTTATGGCTTTATTACATACACTGCATCCGTAATGTTTCTTTGAAGGACAGAAAAGACATCCTCGGAATCCCCGGTCCAGGCCCGTTCCCACACACATCTACAGTAGAGTTCCCACCCCGATCTCAGCATGTGGAAGTTATCGCGCAGCTGGACATTCCGCTGGGAACGGGGATGTGTGTGATCAGTCGGATCTTCGGGGTGCGAAAGCGTTGATTAATCCCCGCTCCTTTGATGGGGTGAGTTCCTACTGTAGGGGGCAATAAACTACATCTGCGGGGCCTGGCGGTGGCCTGGGAACAGCTTGGACAATCGGGCAGGGAGGAAGAGGATATCAAAAGGCTTGTTCCCGTGAAGGGATGAAAGGGTTATATGGTTTCGGCTCGGGATATTGCGCTGAGGCAGGATCGCGCTTATGGTTCGTTTATGGTTCAAGGAGGAGAGATCGGGGGTTGCCGGAGCGCGGGGGGATGCTCGGGGAAACAAGAGAGTGAGGGGGGGGAGACGCGCTGGCTATCGGGAGTGGGCAGAGAGGCCATGGCAATCAAAATGGCTGCTGCTTACGCGCACGTATGGATCTGAAAAGGACAAGATGGCGCCGATAATGTTTACGCCACAATCCAGATTTTAACAGTCCTCCCTTTTCAACATATCTAGCCAGCTTGTCAATTTATGTCTATCCCCATTATATTACGTATTTCGATATCATACAAAGCTTTCATACGTTCAGCTTCGAAGTTCGGAGTCTTAGGGCAAATACAGTTAGCAAACAGTGAGCACAGAGGCGGCAAGCATTGAATACCCAGGCAGAGTCCACATATTACGACGATTGGTATCAGTACGATCATGAACAACCTCCATCCCCAGTCCTTTACAGCACTCCAGAACCAACTCCCAAGTGACCATCCGTCTTGTTCCTGATGAACTTCTGAGGAGAGTCTGTGGAGGTGTTCAATGGCTTTGTAGACTGAGGGCGAATTGTCTGGTATGTAGGTACAACAGCTGGACCCGATGATATGGCATGCTCCTCCACGGTCCGCCAGAACCACATCTAGAACAAGGCGGTTTTGAAGAGCCACCAGACGGACCGCCTGAAGCTCGGCTGTATTGTTTGTGAGGATACCAGCTGTAATGTTCATCGTTGTTTCGACTGCCTGGGACAAATGCCGAATGGCACGACTGTTCGCCATCGGACCCCAAAGTGGAACAAGTCCCTTTATTGCATCCAAGAATTGTGCTCCAGTGGAGTCGGCCTGCTCAATGTCCTTTGCTCGTTTTTGTCGGTGATGGTTTGCCAGAGCCACATAGGTCGGAGGAAGGATGAAGGCAATGTAGCAGGTACCTCCCCAGCCCTTTGGGAGCCAGGTGTAGGCTTTTGTACCACAGACGAAGTACATGTTTGGAGAGGTGACAAAAGAGGGTGGGTCGGTTGAGTCCAAAGTTCTGGTGATGCGGCAAGCGCTGTGGCCCACCAGTTGTGTCCCATGGCCTGTGATGCATACAAGGCCCGAGACATTGACGACAGATAGGGCCACAGTCAGGGTGGCAGCCGTTCGTTTCCGGAGGTAGGAGAAGGTGAGTCTGGCTGGATTGTTGAATACTTGCATCTCCACCCTTTCTTTGGCGGGGATGTCCATGTGAACAGAAGCATTGGAGGATAGAGGGCAGAAGGGAGCAGCAGTTCTTCCGGTTTTGTTCAGCCAGACCCCATGATAAAAGTGCGACATAGTTCCGCTGGAAGTGGCATTGTCTCTGTAGCTCTCTTGCAAGAGGATCAGCCAAGCAAGGCAGGAACCATGAACAGAGAAAGGTAAAGGGATGAAGGGGATGGAATGTCCGGTGGCATGTGGTATCAACCCACAGATCCAGGAATTCGTGGCATTGGCAGCAAGGCTGTGTTGGTGCAGCAACTGCACGAAGGAGTTGTTCCAGAACTCCTTACGCCTTTCTTGGATTTGAGGTGAAAGAGAGACCAGGTAGTGTTCTTTCATGGTGGTAGGCTGTACAGTCGTTAGAAATGTCTTATGAGCCGGTGAGTTCTCTTCCACCATCCAGAAGGTAGTCATGAGGAGGAGGCAAAAGAGGAGAGCGATAAGAAGAGCAATAGTCTTTGAGCTGTTCAACCTGTCAGTTTTCGGGTTTCTGTAGTGGGTCTTCGGATGTCCGGTTGCTTCCATCATCTTCGTATCGGGCGCTTCCATCATCTTCAAGGTGCTCGGTAGTGGGCAGAACCACAAACTTCGTTGGGCTTCTCTCCTGGCAGCCTTAGTAGTGTTAGGCCACCAGTCTGAGAATTGTAACTTAGTCAGTGGTCTGCTTAGCCGAAGCTCCCTTCTTTCGTCGCAGGTTATACCCTTCTCTGGATGGCACAGTGGGATCAGGGAATTTCGCCAATTCGAGTGTCTCTGTCTCAGGGTAGCAGCTCAGGGATGGTCGGTCTTTGTTCAGGAGCTCTTCTTGGGTGGTCACGTCTTCAGTCGACGTCAGGGTCAGAGAGATTTTCTTGCAATGATGTGCATGCAGCCAATTTTGCTTCCCCTCCACTCGAAGAGCTGTTCGGGTGGTGATCAAGACATGCCAGGGGCCCGTCCAGCGGGGTTCCAGACTCCTCTCCCGCTGGAAGTTCCGAATTAGGACGAAATCTCCAGGCTGGATGGTATGTCCGGGGCCCCTGGAAGCATCGGGGATGGCCTGCAGCACCTGATGATGAATAACAGACAGTGTTTTAGTTAGGTTATACAGATAGTCAGACATTAGGACGTCCGGGACGTCGTGAATAGATGTCGGTTTGGGTGCAGACCAGATACTCATGGGCCGGCCGAAAACGACCTCGTAAGGGGTCAAGTGGTGTTTGGTGGGGGTGGAACGCATTGACAGCAATGCCAGGGGAAGAGCGTCTGGCCATTTTAGTCCTGTGGTAGCCACTATTTTCACCAGTTTTAGTTTTAATGTGGCATTGTGCCGCTCGACCAGTCCAGCAGATTGGGGGTGAAAAACTGCGTGGAATTTCTGTCGTACCCCCAATCCTTTCAGGATAAGCTGGATAACCTCGGCTATGAAATGGGGGTCATTGTCACTCCATAAAATACGGCAAAGGCCGTAGCGAGGGAAGAACTCTTTCAGTAGTACTTTTGCAGTGGCAATGGCAGTGTTGTCACGCGTCGGGTAGGCTTCCACCCATTTGCTAAAAGCGCATACAACAACAAGTACATACTTCAGTCCTTGACATCTCTCTAACTGAATATAGTCCATCTGTAGGACTTCAAATGGGTGGTTGGGGACCCCAAATCCTCCTCGGGTACGACAGTTCCTTTCCCAGGGTTGTGTTGCAGACAAACTAGGCATTGTTGGACAAGACGTTTGGCTGAGTCTGTAATTTTGTCGTTATACCACACTCGGGAGACAAGTTCAGCCATAGGGGCTGCTCCTATGTGTGCAGGGGAGTGAGCCATGGTCAGTATAGGGATCAAGTATGAATTGGGTAGCAACCATTTGTTCGTGTCCTTTGTCCGCCAGCAGCCTTCATCGTCCTTCAGTCGCACCCGTGCCCATTCAGTCAATTCGTGTGGTGCACTGGCTATCTGGATGTCCCTAATGGTCTCCCTAGCGTCCTTCCATTTTTCTGTTTGTGACCTGGTCGCGTATATGCGTGTTGTCGTCCTATCCTCTGCTGTCGTCCGGGCGGTGATGTCCGCCAGTGCATTCCCCTGTCCGACGATATCTGTCACCCTTTTGTGTGCCTGACATTTGATCACAGCAAATCGTTTGGGAAGGAGAACTGCTTCAGTCAGAGCGGAGACTAGATCTCCGTGTAGGATGGGGGCGCCGTGTGAGGTCAGGAATCCCCTTTCCTTCCACAGGAGCCCAAAATGATGCACCACCCCGAAGGCATACTGGCTGTCCGTGTAAATGTTTGCTGTCGTCCCTGCTGCTAGGATACAAGCTCGTGTGAGGGCAATCAGTTCTGCTGCCTGTGCAGATTTCTGTGTGATGCGGGCGGTCTCAACTACAGTTCGGGCTGTGGTGACTGCATACACAGCTGAGGTGATGCCATCGGTGAGTTTGATGCAAGAGCCATCCACCCATAGCTCTCCGTCAGGATCTGGGAAAGCTGTGTCTCGAAGGTCCACTCTACTCCTAGTCTGTTCGTCCGTGAGGGTCACACAGTCATGAATAGGGGGCACATCGGGATCATTCTCAGGCAGAGGCAACAAGGTGGCTGGGTTCAGTGCGGTGCATCGTTTCAACGTGATGTGAGGTGCGAGCAGTGTCAGTTTGTACCCAGTCAGTCGTGTGCTGGTCAGGTGTTGTGTCTTGGTCTGGTTTAGGAGGGTGTCAACAGCATGGGGCACTAGTACAGTGAGGGAATTCGAGAGTACGATCCCCTCACTTTGTCGGATAGAGACAGCAGCAGCAGCTACTGCTCGAAGGCAGGCAGGCAAAGCTCTCGCTACAGGGTCAAGAGTGGCAGAGAAATAGGCACATGGTCGTTGTTTGGGGCCGATGGTTTGGGTCAGGACAGACAAAGCATATCCCTCCCTTTCGTGGGTGTAGAGAGAGAAGGGTTTTGTATAATCAGGGGTTCCTAGGACTGGTGCTGAACAAAGGGCGTCTCGTAGTTCCTTGAAGAAGGATTGGCATTCAGGGGTCCAAGGGAGCGGGAAGGGGACATCTTTAGCCAGTAGGGAAAGTAGTGGTTTCACAATGAGGCTGAAATTTGGCAACCATTGTCGACAGAAGGAGGTGAGGCCTACCAAAGAGCGGACTTGCTTCGGGGTTCTAGGGATAGGGGTCTCTAGAATAGCCTGAATTCGATCGGGTGTGAGTTTTCTCCCATCTTTGGACAAGAGGTGGCCTAGGTAAGTGACTTGAGGTTGGCAGAATTGCAACTTCTTCTTGGAGACCTTGTGGCCGTTTTCCGCGAGGAAGTGCAAGAGTTGGATGGTGGCTGTGACTGCAAGTGGAGTGGTGTCGGCCGCCAAAAGGATATCATCGACGTACTGTATCAACACCACTCCATCCGGTAACTGGACTGCATCCAGCTGTCTCTTGAGGGCCTGGCTGTAGATGCTTGGACTTTCAGTGTAGCCCTGGGGTGCTCTACAAAATCTATATGAGCGGGATTTTAAAGTGAAGCCGAAAAGGTAGCGGCTGTCTGAGTGGATGGGGATGGAGAAAAATGCGTTCTTGAGATCGATTACCGTGAAGGTGGTGGCAGTGGAAGGAATCAGGGTCAGAATGGTGGTGATGTCTGAGACTACAGGGTACTGAGGTACGACTACTTTGTTGACTTCTCGTAGGTCGATGATGAAGCGGTACGCTTTTTCATCTCCCTCACCCTGCTTCTTCACAATGGGTAGGATAGGGCTGTTGCAAACATTGCTAACTACTTCTTCTACCACTCCTGCGTCTACCAGGGACTGGATGATTTTTACCAATGCCTTCTCGCCTTCGGGCGATATCCGATACTGTGGGAGTTTTGGGAGCACTGCGTCCTGTCGAACAGTTATGTGTACAGGGTCTATCATCATACGTCCTACGTCCGAGTCAGTCTTTGCCCATAGGTACAGAGGTAGGGTGTCGAGTAAGAACAAGTCAGCGTCAGTGATGGAAAACATGCGTTGTGTGTGACAAGATCTGAGCAGCGTTGGGTTGTCGTACAGAATGACTCGAACTCCGTCTTGTGAACACCTAATAGTAGCTCGAAAATGTTTCAACAAGTCAAGTCCCATAATAGCGTCGGGGGTGTTGGAGGAGAGCAAAAACGTCGTGTCAGTGGTGTTATTGTCCAAGTTAAAAGAGATCAGTGTGGACAAGGGATTAGTGGAGGGCGTTCCATCAAAACCTATTGATGTCACATGTGAGCCAGACAAGGGTGCCCTGGGAATCAATCGTTTAGACAACGCACTACGTGTTGCACCAGTATCTACCAGAAATGGAGACTTCGTACCTAGGACCTTAGCGGTGACATAAGGACCTTGCTGGTCAACATAGAGCTCGACTGGATCCCTTCCTTGCCCTTGGCAGTCCTATGCAAAATCGTGGGCATTGTCGCAGTCAGACTGTTGGCACTGATTCTGTCGGGGACAGTCAAACATGTTCGGTCTGCCAGGTCTGTCATTGTTGGTGTCGTTGTGTGCCCTCGTCCCTGTCCTCTGTTTCTCGGCCCGCCCGCTACGTCTCTCGTGTCTTTATTTCTGAGTGCTTCTTGCAGAGCTGGACATTGAGACTTCCAATGGCCAAATCCTTTGCAAAACGCACACTGGTTCTCATCGAGGTCTGTTCGTGGAGCGCCGGGTGCGGGTGTGCGGTCTCTAGGGGGTGGATTTCTAGGAGCATTCGACTGGTAGTTCCCTCTATACTGTTCCCTTCCTATAGTCACCCCTTGCAACTGAGCAATCATCACCCTCTCTTTCAAGTCCTTTTTCTTTTTCTCAGTCGCTTGATCGTTCTCGTTCTTTTGTCGCTCATAGTATTGAGCCATCTGAAGGATAGCTGCGGGCTTGGAGGCCGCCCAACTACTCTCGCTAGTCTGTAGTTTCTGCGAGACTTCTGGTGTCAGGCCTTTCACATAGTTCTGGACAAACAAGTGATGTCCGGTTGCAGTGGTCATGTCCTGGCCGCTGTAATTGGAGAACACCGTTTCAAACCGGGAGAAGTATTCCGATACGTCTTCCTGGGGTTTCTGGCGACAGGCTGTTACTATCGACCAGTCCACCTTCCTTTCTGGGACTAGGGTTTTTAATTTCTGCACGATCTTATCTGGTAGGTCTAGAATGGCTTTCAAAGGTTTCTGTCCCGGCTCTCGCTGTTTGTCTACATCACTGAGTTGTATCCAGGTATGTCCGAACAGCTCAAGGTGGTCGACTTTCCGGATTTGCTTCCACACATCAGCTGGCAGACATAACCCGAAAAACAAATCGATATCTGCTAGGGTCATAATCGTCGAACCCAAAGCGGTGGCTAATTCTGTATAGAAGGCTGTGGGGTTCTTTCGCAGATCAGGCAAGGACTTTCGGAAAGTCAGGATGTCTTGCCGATCCCATGGTTGGTAAACCCAGTTGTAAACTACCCTCCCTCTCGCATCTTGGTGGTTAATATCGTCGTGTGTTCCCTGTCCTCGTGGGGGGACCCAATAGGGAGCGGCCTCCTTTATGGGCATCATAGTGTCAGTTTTTTCTACTCTGGCTTAAGTCGCTGCAGGAGTCGTGGTGTTAGTCTCTGGTTTCAGTTCCGTGAGGTGGCGGAAAACTTCAAGCGTACGCGTGAAGAGGTTTGTCACATCACACTCGCCCCCATCTCCGACATCAATTTTCCTATACAGAGTCGTTAGGTTTTCAGGACCTTTTCCTTGGTATCGGTCCTCGTAGGCATTAAGGGTGTGGTAACAAAGGCGTACAACAAAGTGTCGTCTGTGGCTATTGGCATATGTATTGTACATATCCGTTACATAATCCTCACTTTCCTTTCGCACCACCAGTGTCTTTACAATCTTATCGATCCCAGCTCGTTCATCCTTACTTAATCTATTCGACCTCGCAGGGTCTTTCCTCCCCGCTTCGGGATCATCTGAAGTTGCTGCTCGCGCTGCGCTGAGTGCGAGGGGTTCGGTCGGCGCAGAGGCCATGAGGACCGAGGCTCTGGCACTACTCTCGCCTGTCGTTGGGGGTTGCGGGTGCTGCGCTAAGGGTTGGGAAGGGGCATCTGGAGGGGGCATGTAGATGATCGGGTGACCTAGTAGTAAATCATCGTTCGTTCGCTGTTTCAAAGGTAGCTCGGGGTAAAGTGGAGAGGGTGTCCTGACGGGACACTGGCCCGATGATTCGGAATCTTGTTTTAGCTTGGTTTCCTCTCTTTCCTTTATTTCTTCCTTCAATTTGTTAGCAGTTAGGTGAGCTGCTTTGCGTAATTCCTTTTCTAACCTGACCTCATTTCTCTTTTTCCGTTGTTCTGTTTCTTTGCGCCACATGCCGAAGCTATCGAGCATAGTGGGTGTTGTCTTATTGTTATAAAGGGCTGTTCCCAGCGCGTTTATTTTATCGTTATCAAAGGATCCTATCAGTGGCCACTGATTTTCCCGATCCTTTCTCGTGTATTTATGCCACAGCTTACTATAAGCCACGGTGACTAGTCCATATTTAGTAAACATGTCCTTATTAGGGGTGCCCTCCAGTGGAGCCGGATGGTTCACCTCTAATAAGCGGTCCGGGCTGAACCAACTACCAACAAACGGGGCGAAGATAGGCATGACGGTTTACAAAGGGGACAAAAGTCTGCACTACCTATCCTTCACTATCCGCAAAGACTAAACAGAGTATTGCGACTCTGTGCTTATTTGTGAATAGAGAATAACCCAAAGAGAACCAATTCCGAACGATCAATGTTCGGATAAACAATCAATCAAATGAGGGATAAAAATAGGCACGACGGATTACAACGGGGGCAAAAGCCTGCGTTACCTATCCTTCACTATCTGCAAAGACTAAACAGAGTATTGCGACTCTGTGCTTGTTTGCAAATAGAGAATGATCCAAAGAGAACCAATTCCAAAACAGTAAATGCTTGGATAACAATCAATCAAATGGAGAGGGAAGCAGGCACGACGGATTACAACGGGGGCAAAGGCCTGCGTTACCTACCCGTCACTATCTGCAAAGACTAAACAGAGTATTGCGACTCTGTGCTTGTTTGCAAATAGAGAATCTCTCAGAAACAATCAAATGAGTAATACTAGTATTTTCAAACAATCAAACAATCAATTCGCAATTTGTCGGACCGCATGGACAGTTTCTCGTCTTCCGCTTCCAGCACCTGATCGTCCTCTATTCTCCGTAATTGCTGTGGCACTCCTGATGGTTCCCAGTCAGGACCGTAGATCACTCGAGAGAGGTCTGCTCAGAACCGGTGAAGTTCGGATGATCGGCTGCCAGACGAGGGTCTATCGGGCAGGAGCTCTTCCCGATCGTTGCAGTTCACACTGTCGTCGGGACCTCTCCCACTGGATCCACGTGTCGCTGATGGGCCCCACATTTGGGACGCCAATTGTGAAAAGGTAGAGCCGATGTCGACCAAGAACCTTCAGTGTTTGCCCGGCATTAGCCGCCTCTCATACCATCCGATATTACCAAACAAAAAGGCAGGCGCTGGAGACAGGAAGGCAGGAAACAGGAGTTTATTCCGACGGAGCAGAACACGTCGAATCAGACAACAGGGTATCTTCTCGAGGTGCTCTAACCGCATCTCTGAGGCCTGGCCTCTTATACACAGGTTTATGGCTTTATTACATACACTGCATCCGTAATGTTTCTTTGAAGGACAGAAAAGACATCCTCGGAATCCCCGGTCCAGGCCCGTTCCCACACACATCTACAGTAGAGTTCCCACCCCGATCTCAGCATGTGGTAGTTATTGCGCAGCTGGACATTCCGCTGGGAACGGGGATGTGTGTGATCAGTCTGATCTTCGGGGTGCGAAAGCGTTGATTAATCCCCGCTCCTTTGATGGGGCGAGTTCCTACTGTAGGGGGCAATAAACTACATCTGCGGGGCCTGGCGGTGGCCTGGGAACAGCTTGGACAATCGGGCAGGGAGGAAGAGGATATCAAAAGGCTTGTTCCCGTGAAGGGATGAAAGGGTTATATGGTTTCGGCTCGGGATATTGCGCTGAGGCAGGATTGCGCTTATGGAGAGATCGGGGGTTGCCGGAGCGTGGGGGGATGCTCGAGGAAACAAGAGAGTGAGGGGGGGGAGACGCGCTGGCTATCGGGAGTGGGCAGAGAGGCCATGGCAATCAAAATGGCTGCTGCTTACGCGCACGTATGGATCTGAAAAGGACAAGATGGCGCCGATAATGTTTACGCCACAATCCAGATTTTAACAGGGTGGCCCCTCCAGGACTCCCAGACATCACCTGTAGCCTCTGCATCTAGCAGATTATCTGCCAAGGGTTTACAATTCATACATTCGCTGCATGTTTACCCTTTATACAACATTGATTCTCTCACCACTTTGCACGTACACCACCTTTTTTAACCCTCATTAGACCCATACCCCACATACCCACATGCACCTTCCGGCAGTTCTTAAAAGATCTCCGATAAAGAGACCCTTCGGGGGACCCGTAGGGGATTGCAGCGCCGGCCCTACGAGGAGCAACTGCCCGATGATGAAGCATGACACCCCTCGGGGTGTGTGAGGGCAACAGAGGACAACAGTGTTTGTTCCACTTCACTTATGGGTCACATCAACCTAGGATGTCTTTTCCCCTTACTTTTCTTTTTTCACTTCTCTATTGGTTGTGCATGGGTGACTATTTACACCCCCATGCGAGGGTAACTTTGTTGTACCCCGTTATAGGAACAGTGTCTTCTTTTTGATAACGTATGTTGACATGAGGAGCATGGACACTGGACCTTAATTGCTCCTTGGCCCCCCTCTCTCTTTTTTGTGAAAAAAATAATTACCTATGAGACCTATAACCATTTTTCTGACATAGGAAGAAATGTTGAGAGATTTTGGGCCTAAAAAATGTCTAAGTGTTGTATGAAGAAAAGAGAATTCTATTGCAAAGTATAAAAAGTTGTACGTACCGTTTATTTAGAGATCCTAAGGTGTAGTATCTAGGCATACCGCCCCAGTACTCAAAGTAATCCTAAAGTAACTAAAGAGTAATCTGAAAGTACTTACTTTAAAATACAAACTGCATTTCAAGAGTGATACACACCTGTAACAACTGTAAATTCTAGTACAACTGCATTTCCCTTGCATTTTAAAGTATATTTTACTCAACTGTGCCAACTCCTGCTTTGTTCTATAATAAAACGTAAGTATATATTTTTTATACTTCCCTAACTGGTCTGGATTCGGTCTCTGCGAGTGTGTAATCAGTCCTTGATAGAGTGAATACAATAAATGCTTAACACACCCTCTCAATAAGCCCAACTGCTCGCCCACACTACCACAAGGAGAGCTGTTAGTACTTACCTAATTTAGCCTCTGCTATACCTCTGGGGACACCCTGGACTCTGTGCCCACTATACCTCATTTTGGTATAGTGTATACAGAGCCAGCTTTCTACAGAGATCAAAAGCTGACTCCAGGTCAAAAAAGGTCATCTATGATGGTACCTTCTCAACTACTGTGTATTCATGGCAGATCATATATAAGCAAATGGCTTCATCAATAGCTCATATCCTTTACCTGAAGGCAGCTTGTTCTTCAGACAGGATGACTGCATTTTTCACCCAGCCCTGGAGCCAGTTTAACAGGACCTTCCCAAATATCTTAACCTCCCCATCCAGAAGGTAGATTGGCTGATAGTTAGAAGGACAGTTGCAGACCCCTTTCTTGTATAACGCACTAAAATTGCAAAGCACTATGATATATTTGCATTAGCAAGTGGTGCATTATTATTAATACTAAAAAGATTTTATATAGCTGACAGCTACCCACTTGGGGTTTCTCAGTGCTTAAAACATCAGGTCGGGTCTGTCAGATCATGCTACCTCAAAACAGCCAGGACGTTGGCTGTTTTCAAAATGTTATCAACGAAGGGCAACTTCTCAGGGTTTCTGGAAAGGCATTCCATATCTTGTAACCATGGTACGCAAAAGATCAGCCTCCCATGCGTTTAGGTTTGACTTTGGTTACCATACACAGAGAACGTTCAATGGGGTGGAGAGGGGGGAGGGTTAATAAGATCTAACTAATTTGAGCAGATATCGAAGACCTGCCCCTGACCTTGTTCTGTGTATATAGCACATCGTTTAAAACTGTATTCCCTTCTCCACCTTGAGCCATTGGATATCTTGCAAAAGGCAGGATGCCAAGGCCTTTTTGGAAGTCTATAAAGCATCCTATCCGCAGTTTTGTTCCACTTGCAACCTACTGAGCTTTATCATCCCCAAATAAAGCACGTTGCCGTAGTCCAATCCTGACATGAGGGCCTGGATAACAGTCCTTTGTGCTGAGAATGGCAGTAGCCAGATCATTTTCCACAGCCTTTTCAGGGCTGTGAAGCAGGTTGCGGCCACCTTTGCCACCTGGGGCTTCATGGGCAATTTGTTGTCCAGTAGAAACTCGAGGTTCTTGACCTTGGGCACTGGATCCGGATAAGGACCCTGGATATTCGGGCAGAATTAGGAACCCCTTAGGGGTGGGTTCTTTCCCAGCACAACTACATCAGTTTTTTCTTGGTTAAGTTTGAGCGAATAGCTGTTCATCCACTACACGACCTTGCCCAAACAGGAGTTCATAGCCTCCGCATTGTGGGGCTGCGGAGATGACCAAGAAAAGATGATTTGCATGTCATCAGCATATGAAAATAAAGTGAGGCCACAGCTTTCTTCTAAGTCCACCAATGGGCACACATAAACATTAAATAGTGCCGGACTTAGGGAAGATTCTTGCAGAACTCCTGATGTAAGGGCATGCCGAAATGACCGGTCCTTTAGGAAGGCTGACATCCAAGAGAGACCCCTTCCCTGTAGGCCCCGATCAGCTAGTTTCTCTATAAGAATGGCTTGAGACACAGTGTTGAAGGCTGCACTGAGATCTAGTAAAATCGGTGCACCCGTCTCGACCCCATCCAGTCGTCAAAGATGTTACGTGACTCCAAGAAGGACAGACTCTGTACTGTATTCCATCCTGAACCCAGATTGAGACTAGTGAAGAGAATACTGGGACTGTATGAAACTGGAGAGTTGTCTGTTGATGTGTTGCTCTATTATTTCGGCTCAGATGGGAAGCATTGAGACTGGTCTATAGCTTGCCTAATTGATAGGGTCTAACTTGGATTTTCCCAAGAGGGGCCAGACCATGACATGTTTCTATACCTGAAGGAATATGCTCCTCCATTAGAGAGGAGTTTAGGAGTCCCAATAACCCCTGAAGAATAATCGGGTCTAAGGAACTAAGCTTAGCAGCCGGGTAGGGATCTGCAGGCTAGCCAGACCATATAGATGACAAAAGTGCTGTAAGCCGAGACAAGTCCACAGTGTCCCAAGAATTCAATTTTGATGACTCGTAGAGAAGCTGGGCTGGTCCAGTTTTCAGTGATGAAAGTCACCTCAGTGAAACACAGCAGAGAAGAGTCCTTCCCTCCAGTTTTTAATGAAAGCTGGATGTCTACCACCTTTTACACAAAAACACTGAGGCTCTGACAACACCAGCGCTTATGAGATCATATTGGGGTCTGAAAGTTCCTTCACCACTCTGAAAAGAGTTTTTGGGCAACTTTGAACAGTGGTAATTTGATCCGAATAAAAAGGTCCTGGTCGCTCTACAGAGGCCACGATAGTTTCTCAACGCAATTTTGTTTGTGCGCTTGTGTCCATCCATATAGGCCAGTCTTCATGGTCTCGCCAAGCTCTTACATCTTGATTTCTCCTCCCGCAGTGCTTCAGTGAACCAGGGGACTGGAGGGTGAGATCTAATGGGCGACTGAGTTTGGCTGGCAGGATTATTTCCAATAACTCCCACAACCATTCATCAACCTTAGGCTGGTCTAACTCGGCCACTTGAGTTAGTCTAGGCAATCTATTTCTCAATTGGGTATTAAGGCCTGGGATGTCTAGTCGTGACCATGCATGCCCTCGACTTGACCTGGTATCCTCCCCTCCCTTTGGCCAGACCTAAACATGCCCGACCTAAAACGGGACCGCATAATGATCCGACCATAGTACAGGCAAAGGAGGAAGTGACCACATCATTTTTACATTAACCAAAGACTGGGTCTAACACATCTTACAAGTATTCAAGGCCAAATTGACTGATGTTTCTGCAACAAATTTGTTGGAACTAAGTCTTGGCCATGGGCTTTGTGTTTTCCATACTGCCCAATGCTCACTCCACCTCTAGTACTGGAATATTCAAAGGCAGATGTACCTCGGTCATCCTCTCCACCAAGGGTGAAGAATTGTATCCATGTCTGTTATCATTATATAATTTGCTAAAATAACTGACCCACTCTTTCTTGTTTGTTTACTACCCCACCTTTCTTCATGGGTGACAATTTCCCAAAACCACGTAGATTCCTTCCTGGCGGCCACCTCTTTCAGCTCAGCCCAAAGTGCCTTTCTAACTTCCTGTTTTCTACATTTCAGCAGATGCTTGTACTTTAGCCTTCATGACTGGAAGGCTAGCTCATGTTGTGTGTTGTGTGATGATGTAGAACCAAGGCTGAGAGACTAGTTTCTTAATATTAAGGTACTCTGCATCATACCAAATATAACATTTATATGAGCCTGGTGCTATCTTAGCGTTTCCAGTTGGCGGCAACCATAATGACATTATTTCACTTTATCATAGAATTAAACAAGCCCAATTTGCTATCATTAGTATTGCTTGGGGCCCTGAGGATAATCTCTACAAGCCTTGCCAACATTTCATCCAGGAGAGGTATTGCATCATAATATTTTTGGCTATTCCATCTTATAGCTCTTTAATTATTTGCGATTGCCCCTATCTTGATTATAAGAGGGGCCGTGGTCACTCTCTACAGTCTAGTTCTTGGGGCTAAGCGTGCATAGCACCCAATTCAAAACCAAGATTGCATGTGTCATCAATGAGGTCAATACAGGGGGCCTGGTTAAGAAGGCAGTCTAGATGGTCGCTCAGCTTTGATCTCTGTCGCATAGCCCATTACGTTGACTCCTGATAGTGATCCTGACCTCCACCCCCCCCCACTCCCCCCCCCCCCCCCAACTATCACCATGGGAGACATAGAGTTGCCCCCGACTCCCGCTGGCAACTTGAGAGTTGTAGATTACCCAGTGTACCCCCTTGTTTTGTCATTGCCTAATGGCACGGCAACCACAGTTTAGCGAGATATGAGACCCCAGAGATATGAGAACAGCAGAGATTCAGGTATGAATATGCCAGTGTGGCCTACCCCTGTTGAGTCGCCACTGGTGGAAGACCTGCGGAGTGTTTCGGACTTTTGCCCGCTGGGTTTTACATGGTTCTTACAAAATAAGTAGGACTGCGTATTAGGACAACATAAGGGTCAGGATATAGGGACTGAATTCATCTATACCATCAGCAAATATCAGCCCAATTCCCAGCTAGTACCTGAAACCCTAACCAGATCAGGGTAACAGGTGAAATATGGCAACTTCAAACATAACTACTCAGATTCCCAAGGAAATCGTGAAAACAGATTTGCCTATATGTCGTTTAGTTATGCATGCCCAAGAGAAACACAAGAAAGATACAAATAAAGATGTTCAAATATTTATAGAAACAATCTTATGCTTGCATAGAATGAGCTGTTATAATTAAGCAAATGAAACAAAGCAATGTAACCAGCGTTATTAGAATGGTGAAAATGATAAAAAAAAAAATTAAATCATAGCAATGTTAGTATGTTAATATATTCCTATCTGCTACTACCGATACTATGAGAGCATAGTGGGAGTACCCTCTGCCAGATCTCTGAGGAAAGCCTGATTCCCCCATACCTGGTTAGATATACCAGGGAGTCACTTCGGTGTAGAATAGGCTATGTCCTGTTGCAGGGTGAAAGGTCAGAGTCAGCAGAGATGCATCTCGAACATAGTGTAATTCAGAACAATATTGGCCGGAGTGACCCTCTGCCGAAGGTAGCTCAGATGCTGTTTATATAATCATTTTGCGCTATGTCGGAGGCGTAGCGCTCATGTGAGGATATGTCTGGGTTTCAGGAGTGGTCTCCACCGGACAATGGGAGTGGTAGAATATCTTGTTCTGTGTTCCTAGCCTTGAACAGAGTGTACAGATTACAATCAATAAATCAGAACACTTGTAAAGCGCGCTACTTACCCGTGAGGGTCTCAAGGCGCTGAGGGGAGGGGGTACCGCTACTGCTCAAAGAGCCAGGTCTAGAGGAGTCTTCTGAAGGCGAGTAGGTCATGATGCGAAAGGCTTACTAAAAGAAACTATGGGGCAAATTTACAAGCCCCTTGCGCCACTTTTGCATCACTTTTACCATGTTAAAAATGACGCAAAAGTGGCGCAAGGGCCTCGTTAATCAACCACCAATATGTACAATGCATTCTTAGTACATTACAGAGCATTAAATACAATATGTGAAAAGTCATTATGTAAAAACACGATGTCGACCTAAAATGTGCAACTAAAATGAAGAACCAAGTTGGGCCCATGAAGGCCTCATAACACCCCCGACCCCCTTCACCCTCTTGGCTATAGGAGACTCAGATCAAAATAATAATCTAAACCTTACTCTAAAATATCAAGCAATTACTAATAATAAAATACACTTTATTAATAAAAGCCATTAAAAAATGCCAATTAAAAATGTGCTGAGAATAAAATTTAATTAAGGACATATACAAAAACAATGAGCTGAAGTAAAATCTAGGCGGCTCCAGGAAGGTTTTCCATGTCAACAGTGTCAATGGGATTCAAGGATGATCCCGTTTCCACCGCCTGGGCCGCCAATTCCAAAGAACAAACATGGTCATCCACATCAGCCGATGCTGACGGCGCGGCACCCTGTAGAGCAACTGCACCAGTAGAGCCAGGATCCAAGAATCCAGGAGACGAAGCATCCATAGCCAACAAAAGGGATGGCTCATAGAAAGCCTGTAGCAATGGCAGTCTCATAGGACAACATGGAAAACGAGCCCTCAGCGGGCAAACCTGCAGATCCATGTCCAGAGACTGTGCCGACTGCATAGCAAGGCAAATACCTAGGGGCAGATTTACAATAAGTGGCGCATCCCTGCATATCAGCAGGGATACGCCAATTATTGTGCGCCGCGGCTCCGCCTCCATAGATGCGCCGCATTTACAATGGGGCGCACCATGGGGCAAAAACATACAGATGCGTGACGGCGCCGCATTGTAAATGAGTGACGGCGGCGCATGGCTGGAGTTGTGTCACAAGCACAACGCAGCTCCAGGAATGCTCTGGGAGGCCCTATCTGTACAATGCTGTGTCAATCCTTAAGCCTGCTTCAAGCAGGCGCAGGGTTTTGACGCAGCATGGGCCCCAAAGTGACTGAGTGAAATCTTGTAGATTTCACTCAGCCACTTTTGGTAGGCGTTCCTATAGCGGAACGCCCCCTCGCCCCCTGCGCAGGAAAGCCTACTTCTGGCGCAGGGCTTTACAATGTGACGCATAACCCAGATGCGTCACGTTGTAAATATCCAGCACCATGGCGCATCTTTACACACTCAAAAGGGCACCAGAGACAGCGAGGCAGGCTGCACGCAGTGTTACCACACTGGTCTAAAGGACAGGAACTAATTCTCATTCCGTTCCTGAAGTAAAGAGACTCCAAAATACTGATTCATGTTCACATTCAATGTTTCCTCTAATTTTTTTTCCCCTGTGTGCGGCAGTATAAGGTCTCAGTGCGCTGCAGCCAAGGGTACGTGCGGCAAGAAACTGACCATTCACATGAATGCCACGAAAAACTTCCAAAATCAGTGGCATTTGCCATGTCATTTCCTGAATAATTAAAGTACATAAAGCCAAAGTCATGTTACAAATGATTACATACCTTTCTTTTTTTATTTATTATAAAGGTCTGTTTAGGTATTACTTCAAGGCCTCTGCGTACTGCTAAAAAACATAAACAAATGGCTGGTAATTCTTTTCTTGAAAAGCTGGCACTACAACCTTCCAATAGGAAAGTGTAAAAAAAAAAAACATTGACAAAGCCAATAGGTATAGCCTATACAAGAGCTATTGGCTTTGGCAATGTGTTTTTGCTATGTTGTACATCATTCAGCGTGGCTAAACGTTAGTGCCGTGGAGAGGGAGTGTAGAGTTTCATAGAGTTGAGTAAAGTACAATGGTTCAGTGGCAGTAAGTGTTGTGGTGTAGGGTGGAATATGTTCGAGTGGATTGAGGGAGTGGGGTGGATTGGAGTAGGGTGAATTGGAGTGGGGTGGGGTGATTAGATTTCATTGGGGTGTGTGCATTGGACTTAGGTGATAGGTTTAGAGTGGCTTGAATTGGATTGCAGTGGGGTGCGGTGGATTGGATTGTTTTTTGGGGAATAAGATGAATTGAAGTGGGGTGGATTAGACTGGACTGGAGTGGGGTGGATTGGTTTAATTGGAGTGGGTGGGGTGGATTCAGCTGGAGTGGACTGGAGTGGAGTAAATGGATTGGAGTGGGTGGGCTGAATGGATTTGAGTGGTGTGGATTGATCTGGGGTGGGGTGGGTTGAACTGGGGTGGGTTGGATTGTGGTGGAGTGAGGTGGATTGGACTGCAGTGGGGTGGGGTGGACTAGAGTGGAGTAGGGTGCATTGGAGTGAAGGGTGGATTGAAGTGGGGGGTTGTATTGGGGGTGGAGTAGATTGTGCTACTGAGGTGGGGTGGATTGTAGTAAGGTGGGATGGACTAAGTGGGGTGAAATGGTCTGGAGTGCGGTGGATTGGATCGATTGCAATGAATTGGTTTGAGTGGGGAATATTGGTTTGGGATGGACTGGATTGGGGTGGATTGGATTAGTGTGGGTGGATTGAACTGAGGTGGATTGGATTGGGGAGGAATAGAATTGATTTTTTGGAGTGGGGTGGATTGGAGTGGACTAGGTTAGAAAAGGTTGGATTGTGGTGGATTGCATTTGAGTGGGGAGTATTGAAACGGGGCCGATCGGAGTGGTGCAGAGTGGGGTGGATCTGGGTTAGGTGGACTGGATTGGAGTGGGGCGGATTAGATTGGAGCGGGGCAGATTGTTTTAGATTGGAGCAGGGCAGATTGTTTTAGATTGGAGCGGGGCAGATTGTTTTAGATTGGAGCGGGGCAGATTGTTTTGGAATGAGGTGGGGCAGATTGTTTAGGATTGGGGTGGGTAGATTGTTGTGGTTTGGGGTGGGGCAGACTGTTGTGGATTGGGGTGGGGCAGACTGTTGTGGATTGCTGAATTGGAGTCTGGCAGATTTTTGGGGATTGGAGTGGGACATATTTTTTGGGATTGTAGTGGGGCACTTTTTGGGGGGATTTGAGTGGGACAGATTGGTTAGGATTGGGGTGGGGCAGATTGTTTAGTTTTGGGGTGGGGCAGATTGTTGTGGTTTTGGATGGGGAAGACTGTTGTGGATTGCTGGAGTGGAGTGGGTCATATGTTTTTTGGATTTGTGTGGGGCAAATTTTTGGGGGATTTGAGTGGGGCAGAATATTTTTGAATTGGAGTGGGGCAGTTTATTTTGGATTGGAGTGGAGCAGAGTGAGGTGGGTTGGCAGGATTGGAGTGGATTGGGGTGAGTGGTTTGGATTGGAGTGGGGTGGATTGGGGCATACTGCACAATTATGTGTTAAAGCATAATTTTGAAAACTACACATAAGAAATAAATAAAGTTGATTTGGAATATTTAGAACAAGATAATAGTTAACTTTTGAGAACAGCACCCTCGACCAAAACAAGACAAACATGAGTGAAAAGTGAGAAAAGACAACTTACGAAATAAAACAAAAAGTTAACTATGGAAATCTAGAAAATACAACTTTGAATTTTTGACTGTACTTCTGAGCACATGCCTTCTGTTTGTAGGGCACTAGAAGTTAAAAAGATCAAAAAAGAACCTCAATCACGTCAGGAGCAGCGGATGGACACTGATTAACATTGAATGAATCAGTGCTTGGTCCTTGCTCCACAGAGAGGAACAGAAATGTTGTTGTGCCAGCCATGACCATTTATGAGGCTGTAAAGAAGAGTACTAGGCAAGCAAACAAATGGTAAGCAATGGGAGGGCTCCTACCCCTTTTCTAAATATAACTGTGTTTGGCCAGTGATACACATGCGCTAGCGCATGCTGTCGCAGGCTCGACCCTAACAAACACCAGTTACAGAGCATGGAGACAGTTAACACCTAGGTTGATCATCTTTCTCAGGGCAAAATACAGCATTTTATTTGCAAAGGCCCAGACAATACTTAAATAGGACTGTATATAAATTTGTCTCATCATTTGGAACATTAGCTTTCTGTCTGTGTTTACTTTAATTATTAGTCAGAGAATATTAACGTAGCTCTAGAACATTAAGAAATATATCGGTAAAGCACATTTAAATGTGTTCTAGAGCTGCGTTAATGATCCCTGAGTAATACTTAAAGAAAACAACGGCAGATAATTCACCTTAAAACATCTGTTATGTTTGTCTCCTATCCAAGAGGAAAATACCAGTCATTGGTATGCAAAAACCCATAACATTCTTCCTGTGTTTACTTTAACTGTTAGTCAGAGATCGCTAATGCTAACGCAGCCTTAGAACAACACATAATTAGAAATATTAATGGAAAGCACATTTAAATTTATTCTAGAGCTGTGGTAATGAACTCTAACTAATACTTAAAGTAAACAAAGACAGAAAAGTAATGTAAAAAAAATGACCCATTTGTTACAAAATTAAAAGACCCCCTTTAAAACAGCCAAGCCAGCAGTCTGTAAAGTGACTCTCCCGGACTGCTGCCTGCCAACCTGGATAATAACAGAGCAAACGGCATATGTAGGAGTGCACCTGCAAGGAACTCCGTGGCCTGGAAGAACACTTTCTCGCTGCAATATCCGGATGTCCTCTTCAGTAATCTGCTCCTCTGCATGGCTGCTAATGAGTGTGCTGCTCTACTGCAAAGAATGATCGTTTTTTCTTGCTGCTTGTGTTATTAAAAGCGGCTTTGATTAATGGTTCCATACTCTCGCCTAATCCATGCAGTGGTGTGGGAGTCCGTTGCGCACTTAGAAGTAGTGTCTGAGCATTGGTAAAAAGTCGGGTGCGCGCACGTGCGAACCCTGCTGGGACCACTGTTTACAACACAGTTGGATGTGCTGTACTTCCATCACCATTTGGCCTCGAGATGGAACATCTATTGCGGAGCAACAAAAATAGAACCACAATACCACCAATCAGGAATAACACAAGTGGTATGCCTCAAAACACGCTAGAAACTAGAGTGTAAAGAGGACAGTATCACTGCAAATACAGTCTAAAACGTGCTGACAAAGTCAAACACACTCCTTTTAAAAAAGTGTACTACGCCCATGGTGTTGGAAGCATAAACTATGCAATGCACAAGATAACCAAAATGCTGTGGCAACTTTGTGCTCAGTAACAATTTTTTGGGGGAAGAAGACATGGGTGTCTTGAAGCTCAAGCGTTTCATGGGCACATGCAAGCGGCATGTTCTTTAAAAAAACAGTAAGGCTTTTAGTCTGCTTAACTTATCAAAGTTCACGTTCAAAATAGAAAAGCAAGTCCACAGGGAAACTGCTCTAATCGTTTGCGTGTGTGGAAAGACCACATTATTACAACTCGCTCTTTCAGAGACCGTCATCACATATGGAACTCCCGGTTTCATCCCACAATAACCTTGGTCATTCAGCATCAAATAACTTGCATTGGAGAGTAATCGGAACTGGTTTAAACAAGGAAACTGAGACAGCCTTCAAATAATACGCTAAATTAGCCATTGAACCATTACACGCTCCATGTAGTGTCATCTCTTTAGAGACAAATGAGTGGCCGGATGAAGTTTCGCATTCGTTTCCACTAAGGAACACTTCAGTTGCCCCACTTACACATTTGCAAACAAAGGGCAGAAACCACAATTTGCGTACAAAATTCTCTCCCACGGCTTCATATCTACCTACTTGAAAATGTTTCAAACAAGATGCAAATTGAAATGTTGAAATTTGGAGTGAAATAAAACCATGAATTAACCACACAGCAGATGGTGTTTCGGCTACTATGAACGGCAATTTCTCTAAATGCTCAATATTTACTAGCAAAAACAGTTCAGTTGCATTCAGATAATTCCCTGGCACCCAGTTTGGTTTTAAAACCTGAAGTGTCCAGCTCAAATGCACAATCAATCTAAGCAGACTTTGCCCATGGTGAAGTAAAGGCATGTCATTTTGCATGGTATCAATTGCAGATTAAACAATATTGTTCAAAGAATAAATTCAAGTCGACAAAGTAATCATTCCATTATCTACAACAGCCAAAGCTTTTTCTAAAATGACCATGTCAATTTGTGTTAAGGGTTCAGTGGCTTCTTGCTGTGAAATTTAAGGAATTTCATTATAAGTGGCGTATATATGAAATCTTTAGAATGTGGTGATCTAACAAGATGTCTTGTAAATCCATATCCTCAGAAAGGAGTGAGAGTAGTTTTATTTTTACTGCAGACAAAGTGGGATGTTGTAACCATTGCTGGCATATTTTCCCACACTATAGATGGTCAACACCCCCTGAATGCTGGGACTTGGTATATCTGGGTCTGGTCTGCTAGCTTTAAAACTTGTTGAGAAGTTTAAAAAAACGTGCATTTCAACCATTTGTGTCAACTGGCCACACTAACCTCCCGTCTGAACCTGAATTTGAGGAATTATATATAACAATCTGCCCCATGCTATTGATGTGTTCTATATATTTGCAAAGTGTTGCTGATGATCAAAACATGTAATAGAGGGAATACTAATCTCTTTATTTTAGCTAGGCCCACCCAAGAAGTTTGCTGCCTTGTTTTGTTTATAAAAATCATTTGTATTGGAATTAAACAGACTCTAAGGTATTTATGTCCTGGACAAGTCAGTGTTTTGTTCCCCAAGTTAATTTTAAATCATTATTTTCCTTCCAATAGTCATAGCCCAGTAGGGACAATTGTGAAATAAACAAATCTGAACTTATTAATTTAGTTAGGGTCGGCATATTTTTTCTTCGCTTGGGAAGGAATAGATTTATAATATTAAGAAGCTGGATCTATGGGGTTGAGTCCAGAAAACGATGCACATTTTTACAAATATGTTTTGGAATTACCCACTGGTGGTGTTGGGCAGTTTTCCTATTGTTTATAATTAAACAGGATACTTGTTCTATGTAAATAGTGGTGTTTACTGTTATCATAACAAAACATTTCACCTTCATTAGCAGAATTAAGATATACATCCTAAGTTTTTAATATTATATAATATTCTAGTTCAGAAAGCATTGAGTTCACAGTTGTAATATCCCAGTCATTAGACATACTGCCAGGATGATAACACCATCCATGCTTACTTTGAATACATAAGGAATGTGCAACATTTCTGTAGGACCAAAAATATCACATAGGATCTTATCCCAAACAATTCCATCTGGGAAAGGCGTTGCAGAAATGTTCATAAGGGACAGGTCCTTCAAACTTTATTTGAAGAAGAATGAGGTTTCAGCACCTCAGCTACCAGTTCTACAGCAGAGAGTTCTGGAAGGTAATGTCCATTTAGGAGTCAAAAGAAAACTGTGAGAGAGCCAATCCATACAAATAGAAAGAATAGGGAAATGGAAATCCAAAAGTAGAACCTTGGAGGGATCAGATAAGTCTGTTCCAACCAAAAAAAGAGTGCATGTTTGCCATGAAGTGAATTGTGCAAGGAGTAATGGGAAAAATCATCAACATTGACAAAATAACCAGAATTAGGAATTAGGGAACTATCCAGGAACCCTTGTGGCCTACTTTGTAGGACTGGCCACATTATGTAGCTTTACTTGATCAATTTAAATAATACTTTTGTTCTTACAACCAGCAAGCAGTGGCAAAATCACAGTTCTGGTGCCTTGAATGTCTAGGACTGGCCCGCCTTCTCCACAGGACTCTTCTCGTGATAATATCCTCACTCCCCCTCCTGTGCAATGCTAAAGCAAATGGCGGCAACATTTTATGTTGAAAATAGGATACACCATGAGCACACAGCTTTTCAAGGGGGAGGCTGAGAATAATAATCATTTATCTGGTTTACACATTCCCCGCAGCACTGCGGTTATGTTGGAGTAGGTTCTTATGAAAATGCCCACAGATTGCCCTTGTGGACAAATGCTGCTTGTAGGAGCCTAACGCAGATTTTAATGCAGTGCTTATTACTGCAGACTTTTCTTGAAAAAGAAGAAGCTGGGATTAGAAATCGTATAGTTCTTTGACTAAAACTTACACTCAGGACCACATTTAGTGGTGTGGTGCTGTCTGATAATGCCAGTAGATTGCGAACTAGGGGCCTGGTCAAAGGTTCTTTAATATCATTGCTTATAAGCACTTTCATTGTTTGACAAGCAGATTGTCAAGGCACTTCTAGAGGCCTGGGATAGTAGGTGGTCAGTGAATGATGAATATTGTAGGAAATTGGGCTTTTTATTGCAAGGGTAAAAACCCTTCTCAAGCTACAACCACAATCTTGGTCAGGTTGAACAACAAAAGTCACTACATTAACCTGTGCTTAATCCTCTGGTAGCTGTGCACAAAAGCAGTCAGGCTTAAATCAGATTCACTGTGTTAAGTATTTATGCAGTAATAGCCTGCAAACACAATGCAAGAAAAACCCCACACCAATTTAGAAAATAGTGTACAATTACATAAATAAAATGAGACTAAAATTACTAAAATCCAATCCATAGAATTAGAGATATCCAGTTATACAGATTAAGTAAAAATACCACCAAGAAACAGAAAGCTCTAACTGTGGCTATCTGGTTGCTAGGTCGGGACAAAGTCATATGTTCCGGCTGGCCGCTATGGAGTGTGGGCAGGATACGGGGACCAGGTTAGTCCCACTGAAAAAGGTTATATTCTCAAAGTCCTGCGCACAGAGTTCAAAACTTCAGGATTTCGCAGGAGCGGCTCAACTAATGCAAGCAAGAGTCCAGGACCTGTGGGGGCACCTATTGGAGGCCAGCAGGACTCGGGCAGGTCCAGCTGCAGGTTAACTGGGAAGGTGCAGGGAGGGCCCCTGGAGTTTTTTGTGTCCCTGTTGCTCATAAATGGAAGTAAGTCACCTGACCATTAGACTCAGGTGACCTGGGTTCAGAAAGATGGTTGACTATCTTTCTAGCAACTAAGTAGGCTTCAAGAGGCAGGCTGTCTTCTGAAACACAAGGCAGGTATCAAGCAACAGGGCAGTTCTCTGGAGAACATGGCAGGCCTCAAGCAGCAGGGCAGTCCTCTGGTAACACAGGGCAGTCTTCTGAAAATCAAAGCAGGCCTTAGCAGCAGGGCAGTACCCTGTAGTACACAGCATTATGTTGTAAATAAAAGATCTTCAGTAGCCAAGTGGTATATAAGTATGTTGTAGATGTATTCATAATTTAACAGCTTCAGATAAGTACTGGGAGATGTAAAGTCCAGGTGATGCCCCACAAGGAGCAGCCTCCCTGTTGCTCAACCTGCTCACTCCAACTGACACTCACAACCTCACCAGGCACCCATACATTCCATGACATCATCAATCAACCAACATTCCAGACATCGCCACGCACACCAACACTCATTCTGGCTGAGCAGTAGGGAAGAGGTACATAGGCAAAGGGGAAAGGCAACAGTACATCATAACACAGCCCCCTTCCTAAGGAAACTAAAACACAATAAAAGCAGTTGAAAGTACATAAGACAATCAAATTAGAAAATACATTAGATTATAAAAGATGTATGAAAAAACATTGAGCAAATGAATCAAGGAACATATCAAATAAATGAAATGCATGACAAATTCATTAAGCCAACGAATTCACACACCAAGAATCAAAAATGAAAGTTTCATGAAAAGCATCAGGCTTAGACAATATTAAAATTCAAGTCAAACATTTCAAAAGTAAAACCAGAGAAGCTTCCTAAGAATGTGTCTTCTCATAATCCAGTCTCATTAGGGAAAACCTTTAAGAGAAGCTTCGTAGGAAGGTGTCTTCTCCTAACACAGTCCAAACAGGGAAAAATTCCACCCACACAGGTGACAAACTTATATAAAGGTACACACAGAGAAGCTTCATAAGAAGGTGTCTTCTCCTAACATAGCCCAAACAGGGAAAAACCTTTCACCCACACAATCCAAACACTGCAGGAAACCGACACAATCATGTCAACAAATAACCACAAATAAGTGGTTGATAAACCAAAGACTATGGGAAAACTAGGGCACAATCATGTCAACAAATAACCACAAATCAGTGGTTGATAAACCAAAAGCTACGGGAAAACTAGGGTTCAAATAGTGAGATAGACCTTACACTCACACAGAGTATATTGACAACCACGCACACTAAGGTTGTGAAAAGCAGCGAGTCTTCTAAGACCCCCAATGCTGCCCGGTGGCAGGGTCCCACCTCTAATTCACCTTGGGTTCGTTACCAAAATAATGAGGCAAGTGTTGCAAACTGGAAGACAAGAAAAAGGTTTATTACTCTTAAGAGGAGACCACGTCAACTGCAGACACCGGGATGTCTCAGGGAGGTGTTCTGCTGGCAACTGCTTTGGCTCTTCCTTTTATACAGGTTTGACACAATGTATTTGTTTAATTTATCATGGTTACAAGCTTGGAGTGTCCGCCCCGGGCAGGTTGTCACACAAGCCCAACATTGTTTCATCAACATGGTTACACAAGC
The DNA here is from genome assembly GCF_964261635.1 of Lissotriton helveticus. Classification (NCBI taxonomy): domain Eukaryota; kingdom Metazoa; phylum Chordata; class Amphibia; order Caudata; family Salamandridae; genus Lissotriton; species Lissotriton helveticus. Next base: position 169,632,268 of record NC_136057.1, read on the forward strand.
CTAACATTAATTCTCCTCTCACCCAGGTCAAAACAGACAATTTAATATTGCAGCTGGACCTTGCTTCAGAGTCTAAAATATGTGAGACCAGCCAGATCTAAGTGTCTGTTCTGTTGATAAAAACAGGTCCCATTGTTGGTAAAAACAAGTCTTGCTGTGTGCAGTGCAATAAACCATGTTTGCAAGAGTCTGTTTGATATTTGGAACCTGTTTGTGTAGGGGTGTCCATGGGTTTGCCTGTAAACAGAGATGAGAGGAAAAATGAGTTTGTGGCAGCAGGTGGTGTTGATGTTTGTCGTGGCAATAGTTTATAGCCCCCAGCTCACATACCAGGTTGATCAGAGGGATGCTAGTAAGGGCAGGGTGAAACAAAGGTGACCAACGGAATACAAAATGGCTGCGGTCGGTCAGAATGACTGTAGTTTATGTGCACGTAGGAACTTCCATCAGACAAGATGGCGCGGATAATGTTCATGATTGTCATTTTGCTTTTAACAAGGTAACCAGGAACACTACACACTCACCTCCCCTTTTCCATACAATCAGAAGCAAATACATTACGAGGTACACACTTCCCCTCCACCAAAACAGTCTATAATAGTAAAACAAAATTAAAGTCTTTCACTCCGGTGAACGATCTCTCACCCGAAGTCCTCACCCAAATTTAAAGTCCTAGACTGTCACACTTGCTGTTAGTCTCCATTTCTGATAACAGCTGGAAGGAAGCGGAATGTCTGCAGGTAAAACAACATGGACCCGGGTAGTGCCACAAATGATAACAAGCCAATAAAGTTTAGTGTAATTTCCAAAAGAAAAATGTGGTTGGCAAAACGTGCACCATAAAGTGATTACGAAGATAATCAGAGGCAGAGATTCCATTCACAAGATGGCGGTGCAATCAAGTGACGCCATACCGGATGGCTACCGGCTTCAGCGTGCTCCCAAACATCCAAAAAGACAGAGAAGGTTGCGAGAGAGCAGACGTTATAAAAGATTCCTCAGCTGTCGTGCATGAAGAGGTGAGAAGCGTGTGATCGCGCTAGCTGTGCATATTTGAATATTTGAATGTTGCGTGAATAATTACAAACGGCTGCAAAATAGATGCTTAATTATCCCCCCCCAAAAAAAAAACAGTCACTCACCAACCCTTAGTACGGAAAGTAATGCCACCAGTTTACTCCTTCAGGCGCGAAGAAAGCTGGGATGTCCAACAAATGGCAGTCATTTAATTACGCTCTAGTTTGTGTTGCTCGGGCACAACAACAATCACAGACTTAATGGCTTGCACTGCGTGCTGCTCTCTCTCCATGGTACCAAACAACCCATTAGGCACCGATCTCCCCACGGCAAACACAAATTGCGCCTCTTTCACACGCCAGAGCGCCACATCTTTAAATGTGTGTGAATGTTCACAGAAGTGTCAGTTGCTATAGAAAACGGCAGGAGCAACATCCATGGATAGAAGATTGTGTATACAAGGGTTGCACACATGAACAATGAACCTTTTGCCCACATGTAGAAAGTTCACACCTGTCCCACAGGGGATTTAGAAAAAACATACTGTCAGGGTCCAAACACAGCAGAGGAACACAGCAGGGTGATCAGGCCAGCTGCGTCGCTGTGACGCTTGTAGCTGGGAGATCCTCACTGACAAAACACGACAAAACACAGCAGGATAAGCCAAAACTCAGTCCCGGCACAGTTCTCAATTAAATCACTGTATGACAATCACAAACAGTGCCGATTCTTAAATTGCAGCAGGTTGCGCATGGGCAGAGCAGACACTTCTGTTCACAGGTCACAGGAAAGTTAAACTAAAGAAAAACGCCCTGGTCTGCAGGCTGTCCTGTTGACAAAGGACACTGGTGGGGCTTACCAGAGCGTAATTCTTGTAATCCTTTTTCTTGGAAATTCTTTTCCTTGGGTATACAGTCCACGAGTTCCTGTGGTTAGTCAAATCCTTAGTTCCAGTTGCAGGGTATTCCTTCAGCAACATGCAGGTTCTTTTAAATCGTCGACAGTGTTGTAAATAAAAGATCTTCAGTAGCCAAGTGGTATATAAGTATGTTGTAGATTCATTCATAAGTTAACAGCTTCAGATATGTACTGGAAGATGTAAAGTCCAGGTGATGCCCCACCAGGAGCAGCCTCCCTGCTGCTCAGGCTGCACACTCCAACTGACACTCCCAACCTCACCAGGAACCCAGGCATTCTACAACATCATCAATCCTCCAACATTCCAGACATCGCCACGCACACCAACACTCATTCTGGCTGGGCAGTAGGGAAGAGGTACATAGGCAAAGGGGAAATGCAACATTAGATCATAACACATTACTTCTGTAGTCTCCTTCAGGTCCAGGAGTGTACTGAAGAATTCTTCTGAGGGTCCAATATTTATACCTGGTGCCAGCCTTTGAAGTGGAAGAAACTGCTAGCCTTCCCCCACATCTGGTTCTAAAATTCTTGCCCTTCCCCTGCCAGGCTCCATGCTGTCTGGGTGACAATATACTGGTGTCAAGTTCTTTGTGGGTGTGCTGAAGCAACCCCTTTGAAATGTAATTGGGTCAGGGAACAGCTCCGCTCTTCCCATCCTGCCAATACCTAATCCCCCTTTGTCTCACTGTCTGGGAGGAATATACATCTGCCAACTGCTAACTGTGCCCAATCATGTCACCCAGAACACAGGCTGCAGAAGCCAAATGGTTAGGACAAGAAAATGAGCACTTTCTAAAAACGGCATTTTCAGAATTGTGGCTTAAAATCCAATTTTACCATTAAAGAGGGTTTTAACTTACAATTCTTTAGACACCAAACTTGACCTTCCTACCTATTTACAATTGAAAGTTATCATTTATTAAATGTAATAAGGTAGCTCAATGCTATTCTATGGGAGAGACAGGCCTTGCAGTAGTGAAAAATGAAAGTAAGAATTTTTCACTACCAGGACATGTAAAACTTAAAAAGCACTTTGCCAATGTTTTCAATACGCTGCTTCCCGCCTTGTGGGCTGCTTAGGGCTTACCCGAGAGGTGACACATGAATTTAAAAGGAAGGTTAAGACCTGCCAAATGGTTTATTTCATCAGATCGAAATGGCAGTTTAAAACTGCACTATACCTGCAGAGGAAGGTGTGAGACATGGAATAAAGGGCTACTTAAATGGGTGGCACAATGAGTGCTGCAGACCCACTAGTAGCATTTAGTTTATGGGACCTGGGGACATGTAGTGCCACTTTACTAGAGACTTATAAGTTAACTAAATGTGCAAATTGGATGTAAACCACCATGTGTAAAGGAGAAAGCACAAGGACTTTGCCACTGGTTACCAGTGATAAGGCGCACAGAGTCCTAAAAGCATAAACAGGTTCAGAAAACAGGAGGGGCGAAAGCAAAACTTTTGAAAGTGACCCTGTAAAGAGGGCCAAGTCCAACACATACTGTGTTTATTATTGGTGCCCGTTGCCTAAGATACTAATAAATTCCAATTTGATAAGTCTTTATACAACTAACTCTCAAAGAGAAGCAACAGTGGGCAGTCAAAGTTTAGTTGCGGTAATAGAGCGATGTTGACTTCCTAAAAGCATGATACATTAATAACACACATGAAAATTCAATGAGTGATTACAGCTTTGTCTTTCAAAAAGACTAAGGGCTTATTATATAGGATGACGGGATGGAATGAAACCTCAAAAATGGGCACAGAGACACACACAAGACACCATTGCTCAATACCAAGAAATTGACCATTTGTTCCCCTCACCTCGGTTTGCTGCATTTTCACGTATGTTTAAGTGCTCTTCAGCACCAGAACTTGTGGGCATACTTTGAAAAATGCTTCCAACAGAGTTTTTTTTACACAGTTTAAGAAGATACAACAGGTTAACTTAGTTATTCCAGTGCCATCTTTGAAGCAGAGAGAAATGGCATTGGTCTTCATCAACTGAAAACTTGGTTACGGTCAATTATGTCCCTGAAAAGACAGTCATGCCATATCCAACATATATAAGGAGATAATGGAATCATTTGACATACAGACAATAGCAAAACTCCTTCAAACTGAATGGCGCAAGAAAATGTTTGTTTTTCAAACAAAAGTTCAGGATTTTATTATAATTGCCTGCAGCAAAAAGAATGGTTTCTGATTGGTACAGTTGCATTTTGAGGTTTACGAATGTGGCTAAAAAGATTTGGATTAGTCCTTCTTTTTTCCCTCCCACCTGTTTGCTTGGTGCAAGTTTTTTCCTCATGTTTTCTAATTACTTTTTCAGAATGTAATTAACAATTAAGCATATTTACAGACTGTGAAGAAGTACCCTTTCATTTCAGGACTATGCGACTGTATACATTTATTGAACCCTGAGGGTCTCTCAGAAGATGGGCACTTTCCGTAGGGTCAATGAAAAGTCCCCCAGGCTGTCCTTGTTCCCCCCAGAAATCTAGTATCCCCTACACCCCTGACTGTAAGATTTAGAGGCAAAGCTGAGCTTTGGTCCGAGTGGAATGCAGCTAAGCATATGTCCTGACGAAGACTTGCAAATCTTTAATAACAGTTCAAGCATCAGCCGACCGCTGTGGCCAAATCCATTGGAATCCAGGACAGGAAACTACGACAAGTAGAAAACATTGTAACGCACATCCGAATTTAGAGGTCTGCATTGATTAAGATACACACAATGGGTGAGCTGAGGTGGAGCTTTTAATTTGTTGGCAAAAGTCACAACTAAGGACTTATTTCATTTTCTGTTTGTACTGACTATGCCACCAATAGCATTTTTGCAGAAGGAAAACTACCCGCTACAACTTCATGGGCAGGTGCTAAACCCTCATCAGCAGCTATGATTAACTCCATCCTGCAGTAGTGGTTGGATATCACTCGATCACCCACCACAGGAATCAGAGCGAGCAATGGGAATGTTTTGGGCACTCAACAGACAGGAATATTTTGCTGGATATTTTTTAAGTAATGGGGTGCTGCTATGTGAAGTAGTAACAACAACCATGATGCCTTCATTGACCCTCGGATGTGAACGAGTAATGTTCATTTTCAGTAAAAGACTAGACATAATATTACCAGTTGCACACTATAAGTGTGGGGATTTCAGGATCCGTATTTTCTTGTGCCGAAATTAAAGCTTTCAATTCAGCCAGCTGTGCTGTGCAATCCCCTAAGGACTATGTAAATGTTTTTTGTGGAAGGAATTCACCATCTTTCATGACACCACGTACAGCTGCACAAGGTGCCTTATATTGGTGTTTGGTGCCAATGACCGGCTGAGCTGAACCATCAGTATATATTATGTAACTATACTGATCAAGAGGCAAAATATCATTGGGCACGGGTATTCTTGTTCATATTGGAGAAATTCTTGCGTTAGTAAAGTAGGGTCCAAGACTATGGGCCCGATTCACAGAACAAACTTAAGACAAAATCCTAAACTTACTACTTTTGGTATTCACAGAAGTTAGGATGTTGTCTTAAGTTTGTCTTAAGACAGACTTAAGTTAGGATTTTGTCTTAAGTCTGCCTTAAGTCTGTCTTAAGACAAACTTAAGACAAAATCCTAACTTCTGTGAATACCAAAAGTAGTAAGTTTAGGATTTTGTCTTAAGTTAGTTCTGTGAATCGGGCCCATAGTCTACATCAGTAGCTGCCAAGGAAGTGGCCATTGTATCCATCTTGGATGTAAGGCTTTTGCACTTTGAATGCTGGCCTTTGTGACAGCCTCTAGGGCTGGGATGGAAGTAACCACAATTATGCGTTTCTCCTGAGCCAACGGTCTTTCTTTTATGACAGCCGTCTGAACTGCAATCCGTTTTTTTTCACTGGATGCAAAACGCATTAACATACAAGTGAATATACATTAGATTTATATGCAATCGGCACTGTGTCACCTTCATTAAATGTGACACATGTGTAACCAGTGGAAGAAACAATTATACAGATCGCCAAATGAGTTTTGTTGACACTTGGTAGTGTCTGGCTAAAAGCATGTCAGTTTTACAGTGTTCTAAGAATTTGTGTATGTTCTGGTGCCCAATTTGGACTGGAAAAGTCTGGACAAATTGAGTAATATAACGGTTTGATCCGATGTGCATAATCCGGTATTTATGTTTAATCAAAGTTGCCAAAGCCTAACAATGATGGTAGCTTTTTAATAGTATTTGGTGGCTGCCATACGAGCACATTTCTCTAAGAAATGCGGTGCAAGTCTCTGGCCTTCATTTGATCATTTGTATCCCAAAAACAGGACAAAGAGATATGCGATTTTTAAACAAATTTTAATGTAACTTATAGCCATGTTCATCAAAATTCCAAAACTATGCAATCTGGAGTCAAGCTATCCTGGCAGATGAGGGGTAAAACCCCGAAACCGGTCCTAGGATGCTTGTATCCAGTCCAGGGAGGACCTGGCCTGGCACTTCGGGCTGGTCTGTTGCCACTGGGCGCAGTGTCAACACTGATTTGCATATGGCTGGGTCCAAACTGGAATGGAGGCACATGGTCGGAATTCTATGTTGGACTTGGGGTCCTGTTGGGGAACCACTGCTACAAGCTGATTCACTTTTTGTGTGTACAGAATGGGATTTCCTCCCGCCTGGCAGGAACTTTAGCCATGATTGAGTTTATTGTTACTGAACTGATTGCAGGCACAGCTAACTGTGGCAGAACAGCTTTAACATCCCTTGCTGGTGCAGTTGTTACTGTGCGCATAACATACTGTGTTAAACATCTGTATGGTCTCACTAGACCTGTGTACAGAGTGTATAGTTCACCAGCATTTAGCAGTCCTAAATTTGGGTATGGTGTGTAGCTGGTTAGCACTGGCCATGTTGCCACATCATTGCTGAGGGGACCCAGTCTTGTATTGATTAGTGGATGTGGCAGGGCACCTTGGAACCAGTTCTGATGTTCCTGATAGGTTAATGGTATTTCTATTTCTAGTTCGAGACCTGAAATGACGAATGTGTACCGAACTGGATGCCCTTTCAAGGAACTTCCATGGCACTGATGGGGTTCCACTGCCAGTGCAGTGGGAAGAATATCTCAAGGCAGTAGAGGCCAAGACTGACCCGGGTCCACCTCAGCAAGCACTAGACGAGATGTGTCACAGATGCCAAATGTATTACCCTGTAGTGATGGCCCTCTGGCACATATGAGTTCGTTAGATCACCGAGACACTGACCGCCTCACACCCCACCTACTGCCCCCCAACACCTCTTCCAACACCACCATCATAGAGCACTCAGAATGGTGAGTGCTATGGATTATGTCCCTTCACCTCCGAACAGCATCCTCTCTCATGAAATTCAGAAAGGGACTCAGGGGCATATTATCAAGGGGGTTTATCTCTGCTTTTTTGGCTTTAAAAGCCAAGAAAGCGGAGATAAAATTATCTCCCTATTACCTAGCTGTCGCTAACACCAGTTAGCGATAGCTAGTAGGAGATAGCGACCATCTTGGGCCCCACTTTGCATGTCAGTGATATTTATCACTAATGACATGCAAAGTGGGCGTGCCAAGATGTTAGCGACTGGAAACAGTCGCTAACATCGCTATCTCCTATTACCAACTTTTGGAGATATTCGCGCTAAGCACGAATATCTCCAAAAGCTAACACCTGCCCTGAGCAGTTCTTAGCCATGTTATCCAATGGGAGGTGGATAACATGGCTAAGAGCATTCGCTCGGTAATGCATGAATATCGCTGACTTTTCAGCGATATTCATGCATTGCGGCCGTTTTTTATCGCATTTGCGATAAACCTTGGTAATACCAAGGTTTATCTGCGATAAAAATCACCGCAGCTCAGCGGTACAATTTTGTCTCTAACCAAGCAACAGCGATAATTATCGCTATTGCTTGGTAATATGCCCCTCAATACCTGGTTCTTTGACTGATCACAGCAGGATCCTAGCACCTGGATACCCTCATGGGAGATTAGCTGCGCGCTACAAATCCCAATTGATTAACTGATTATCCCACAATATGCGCTCCTGCCTCCAGGGTGATGTAAGGGATGTATTAACCAACATGTTTCTTTTCTTTTTTTGTTACTTGTTATGAGTCTTACTTTATGAACATCCTCAGCTTTCCCACTCTGTGGGCAGTTATTGTGATATTGGGTAATATTGTGTGGGCCGGTACACACTGAAACAAGAGGTGCACATGGCATTGACTTAAACTGTCATGCTGAGCTTGTTGTCTAGGATGATTGTGATTGGATGATGCTGACGAGCAGTGTCATGAGGTCGTCCACAGCATTGCGAAGTGCACTGTGTACTTTGTGTTCAAAGGGGACCTAATTTAATAGTCTTAGGAAAAGAGGAAGATGTAACTGGAATTGGGATCCCAGAGTCATCTATATGATGAGCTGCTGGGATTGAACAGCTAGACTAGTTTTGTTGGAGTTCTGGTGGCAGAAATGGGATTTGCAGGAACCCGAACGAAGTAAAACAGGCTTCAATAGGGTGGGATAATTGGATGGTTGCAAGGGACAAGCCAATGAACACCTCTCCCTCTTGTGTGTGTTAAAACTGTTAAAAGACCTCTTTCTATCTACATTTGTTTATGTATTACCCATGTTGTTGGACAGAGTGTAATGCTGCACTCTGCCCTGCATTTATGAGTGGGCTTTAGAGAGGGTTGATGTCTGCTGTATGGAGACTTCTCTGGGCTGCAGCCATGTCAGCAGAAACATCAAGGGCCATCCTGTTATTCCTTCCAGGCAGTTAGTGCGTCCAAACTTGCTCTGTGGTAGAGAGCAGCATTTAGAAGGAGTGTTGATCATCTTATGGCCGGTCCTCCACATTGAGGTCAAGCAGTGGGTTCACAGTAGTGCTGCATGGGGTATTGGCCATATGCTGAAAACCCCCAGTCAGTACACGGGGCTAGTTAAAGAAACCCGCAATTTTTTCTGCTTTTCTTTGAAGGTGTTGGGAACGTCTCACTAAGCAGAGCGTCTCATGTGGGCCAAAGGGTTGCATGCCAGGGTCGGGCTGTGGTCTGTGTGGCGTTGGAGTTCCTGGTGCCTCACACGGGGTTATTTCGGGAGTGGGTCGCCACCGTCTTTCAGGTCTTTCCCCCTCTGAAATTGCTACAGTCGTGCTTCCTCGCAAGCCCGCTCTGACCCCCTCGAGTGATTTGGGGCTGTAGTGCAGGTTCGCACCAGTCATGGGCTTCTAAGAGTTCTCGGGGTCCCCCCCAGCCCCCTCCACAGTTGGCAGCTATTTTCCTGTCCTTGCACAGGGGGGGTTGAGAGCTTCTCACTTTTTAGCGCTTCTCTTGCAGGCCATATATTTATTTATAGTTAATTAAATACCCAGGGGTTGTTAAAACAGGTTTACCCAATGACCCTACCCACCTACGGCAGACCCAAGACCTACTCGCCTTCACAAGACTCCTCAAGACCTGGCTCTTCGAGCAGTAGCGGCACCCCCTCCCCTCAGCGCCTTGAGACCGTCACGGGTAAGTAGCGCGCTTTACAAGTACTCTGATTGATTGATTAATACATAGATCATTCTTCAGCAAAATGTCCCTCGCAGCTGCCATTTTGAAGTCATTTACAACAAGGGGTGGTGAGGGACAGAGTCTCTGAATTAAGCAGAATACTCTCACCCAGTCAAAAGATCAGGGCTAGATCCAACACCGTTTTTTAGCTCATTGCACCATCCCAGTTTCAGAACCTGGCTGTATGCAAATTAGTCTGTTCCTGTCCCAGTGCATGATGGGAACAGGGCAAACCAAACTACAAAAGCCAATTCTTACACTGGGAAGGAAACAAGCTTCAGGGGACCGGTTTCTGGCATTACAGCCGTCTTCGGCCCGGCTTGCTTGAATCCTGATGGTGCAATGAGCAAGGGACTCATGTCTAAGTATACCCTTCCACGCTTAGGGTGGACAAAAATATTTACAACAAGGGGTGGTGAGGGACAGAGTCTCTGAATTAAGCAGAATACTCTCACCCAGTCAAAAGATCAGGGCTAGATCCAACACCGTTTTTTAGCTCATTGCACCATCCCAGTTTCAGAACCTGGCTGTATGCAAATTAGTCTGTTCCTGTCCCAGTGCATGATGGGAACAGGGCAAACCAAACTACAAAAGCCAATTCTTACACTGGGAAGGAAACAAGCTTCCGGGGACCGGTTTCTGGCATTACAGCCGTCTTCGGCCCGGCTTGCTTGAATCCTGATGGTGCAATGAGCAAGGGACTCATGCCTGAGTATACCCTTCCACGCTTAGGGTGGACAAAAATATTTACAACAAGGAGTGGTGAGGGACAGAGTCTCTGAATTAAGCAGAATACTCTCACCCAGTCAAAAGATCAGGGCTAGATCCAACACCGTTTTTTAGCTCATTGCACCATCCCAGTTTCAGAACCTGGCTGTATGCAAATTAGTCTGTTCCTGTCCCAGTGCATGATGAGAACAGGGCAAACCAAACTACAAAAGCCAATTCTTACACTGGGAAGGAAACAAGCTTCTGGGGACCAGTTTCTGGCATTACAGCCGTCTTCGGCCCGGCTTGCTTGAATCCTGATGGTGCAATGAGCAAGGGACTCATGTCTGAGTATACCCTTCCACGCTTAGGGTGGACAAAAATATTTACAACAAGGGGTGGTGAGGGACAGAGTCTCTGAATTAAGCAGAATACTCTCACCCAGTCAAAAGATCAGGGCTAGATCCAACACCGTTTTTTAGCTCATTGCACCATCCCAGTTTCAGAACCTGGCTGTATGCAAATTAGTCTGTTCCTGTCCCAGTGCATGATGGGAACAGGGCAAACCAAACTATAAAAGCCAATTCTTACACTGGGAAGGAAACAAGCTTCTGGGGACCGGTTTCTGGCATTACAGCCGTCTTCAGCCCGGCTTGCTTGAATCCTGATGGTGCAATGAGCAAGGGACTCACATCTGAGTATACCCTTCCACGCTTAGGGTGGACAAAAATATTTACAACAAGGGGTGGTGAGGGACAGAGTCTCTGAATTAAGCAGAATACTCTCACCCAGTCAAAAGATCAGGGCTAGATCCAACACCGTTTTTTAGCTCATTGCACCATCCCATTTTGAAGTCAGGCAAGCATGTTTGAGATCACGTTCGGGGGATTAAAATGTTGAATTCCGGCCCCTGATGCACATCACAGATGTTCGCCCCAGGAGTTTGCAACCTGTCACTATCCCACGACTGCGGGCGGCAGCGGAGGCACGGGAGCATACAAAGCGGCTTATTTGTATGGTGTTAACATATTCAGAACGAACAATTAAAACAACCACCAATTAATTTTGAGATCCTAAATTAACACAATTAATGTTCAGAATATGCAATCCTAGAATAAGCAACTCACACCAGGCCCCCTCTCCCCTTGTTTTTAATGTCCATGAAAAGGCAATTCGAGGGACTGAGTGGTTCAACATTTACAACAATGCAGTGATAACATTAAATAATGGTAATGACATGAGCTATAAAATGGGAAATAACACTTACTTGAACATGCACTAGGAAAGATATCTCCATGCTCCCAAACCCTACTTAGACACCATGCGGTCATCATGCTATTTGTTGTCTCTGCAAGCTGTTTTGGGTTGAATTAACATTTTCTGACTGCAAAAGCTAATTAAATGTATTAATTTTCCTTCTAGGTCTGGCACATTTTCTGCTAAAGTAGTGCTTTGCCTGTTGAGATTTGTAGCCGTGCCTGCAGAGACTCGGTTTAACAGGAGGCAATGTCTGCATGGTGTGATCCTGCCTTGGGCCTAGGGATGCAGGCTAAAAAAAACATGTAGAACTCCTGGCTGGGAACAGTATCGGATACATCTTGGTTTATTGGCATAGACAGCTCTCAGGATGGATACCAGGCATACTGACAAGGCACGACTTTCTCTAGATATCGGACCCACTGAAACACATTAATATTTACAATTTATTAAATGGCGCGTGTTATTGGTTTTCATTTGCTCTTCCACATGCAGCCATAAAAAGAAAACGACTGAGTCTACATGTCTTTGAAAAAGTAAGCAAATGCCTTGATTATTGTTAATTATGGTCCACTTATGTTTTAGCACTATTGAGACCTGGCTCAAGTATTCGGAGCGCTGCACCATTATGTTGGCCATTTCTGAAATGTATCTCATTACATTGGCATATCTGCTGCGTTCTGCTATCAATAAACAGTCACTCGCAGTGTCACACATAACGCATTGAAATGTCACGCATAAGCTCGGACATAGAAATGTCACGCATAAGCTCACTCGGACATAGAAATATCACACATAAGCAATCAAACAGAAATGTCACACATAAGCAATCTGAAACAGAAATGTCACACATTAGCACACTAAAACATAGAAATGTCACACAAAAGCAATCTGAAACATAGAAATGTCACTCATAAGCATTCTGAAACATAGAAATGTCACACATTAGCACACTAAAACATAGAAATGTCACACAAAAGCAATCTGAAACATAGAAATGTCACTCATAAGCATTCTGAAACATAGAAATGTCACACATTAGCACACTAAAACATAGAAATGTCACACAAAAGCAATCTGAAACATAGAAATGTCACTCATAAGCATTCTGAAACATAGAAATGTCACACATTAGCACACTAAAACATGGAAATGTCACACATAAGCATTCTGAAACAGAAATGTCACACATTAGCACAATAAAACATAGAAATGTCACACAAAAGCAATCTGAAACATAGAAATGTCACTCATAAGCATTCTGAAACATAGAAATGTCACACATTAGCACACTAAAACATAGAAATGTCACACAAAAGCAATCTGAAACATAGAAATGTCACTCATAAGCCTTCTGAAACATAAAAAAATGTCACACATAAACAATTTAGCAGCTATGGGTAATATAATCCAGGTGCTGCAAGCCAGTATTTCTTCTCCTTGTGAGTGTATGGTTTAAACATTAAATATATGAGGAAAGCGCTGTAAAATGTGTTCCAGAGCTTTCTTAATGATCCACAGCTGATAATAAAAGTAAACACAGATTGAAGAGCTATGTTAACAAGCATTTACAATGCAACGGTTTCGCCTTTGCAAAAGTTTGAGCTATTGGCATTGTAAATGACAAACTTTTTATTTATGTGTTGGTTTTAAAAACAGATAAATAAATGGCATTGTCATTTACAATGGCAATAGCTTAATCTCTCGCAAATGCGAGACCTATTGCATTTTCAATGCAATAGGTCATGTATTTACGCAAGTTTGTGCTATTGACATTGCAAATAATTTGTTTTATTTATGTTTCAAAAACCAAAACATAAATAAAAGGTCTCACACTGCTGTCTCTCTCACACTGCTGACTCTGCCTTGAACACACCCACGGCTGTCTCTCTCACACACACTGCTGTTTCTAACACACTGCTGTTTCTCACACACTGCTGTCTTTCTTACACACACTGCTCTGCTGTCTCTCATACACACTGTCTCTCACACTGCAGGTGTGGGTGTGTTTCCAGCCCATCCCGGCTCTCACAGGCACCGCCTCCGGGGATTGATAAACATGCAGGGACGCGCCTGCTTCGTGGGAGAGCAGACCAGCGGGATGTGCTAGCGCTGAGAAGCCATGTGACGAAGGATGCGCCTACCATGTAATCAAAGGTCGAAGTGCATTAAAAAGTACGGGAAGTGTGGGGGGGCGGGTGGTGGGGGGGTGCAGGGTCAAAGGCGTTGGTAAAAACACAAACTACTGGGACCCTGGTGCAAAAAAAGGACAGTCTCGGCCCTCTTTTAGAGCACTAGATCCAGGAAAAAGGAAAGTACACCATCTGGACTCGAAATGTGACAATCTTGTCTAATTGTATTTGCGTTTTTTTCATCAAAGTGTCTTCCACAAACGAGGACATTTATTCCCAGCACTTTTTATTGTTCCCTACTTCATGCTAATTCACCTTGCTCTTCTGTTACCCCATAGCGCCCTAAAGCAGCTTTAGAATACCAAAAGTGTTGAGTCAAGCTTAATGTTTGCAGAAGGCCCTGTGCGACCAAGGACACTGTGTTCCAATCCCAGGCTTTTCTATTACAGGTCTTTGTTTTGAGATGGTTTAGTTTAATTAAATGAAAAAAAACTGAAAGGAACTAGGACTACAGCTCCTAGAGTTCACCAAATTCTTAACTGAAAGCCTAGGATTAAAGTAACACATCTTGGTGTAGGAGTCCTCTGGGTGCCTTGGGCAATCATCCAGACACAACTGTGCCAGATTGTGCATGTCCAGAAGGAAAACTGGAGTTTGCAGTAGTCACTGCTGCACTTTACATTCCCGAAGCATAGAGCGGCAAGAAGGCAAGCAAAGCGTGGTGCACGCCTCGAATATAGAGTGGTATGTGTTAAACACACGAATACCAAGGCATCTTGGCGCTGGGAGTGAAGCGGCGCTGTTTCCCCCGAAGTATACTGCGTAACCCCTCCTTCGAGCCTAATACCGCTGGCAACTTGAGAATTAAATGCAGCGTGCCAATGACAGTAGACGTCACTGATATCAACAGAACGTGCTCATTTTGGCAATCTCGTAGAGATTAAATGCTGAGTCAGGCGCTAGAAACCGTAAACATATTAAATAGGGAGAATGGAGGGACACGCTGTCCCCGGGTGCCTAGTTTTCTAGCGCCAGACCTCGCTTTGAAAGCGAGCGTGGTTTGGTGCTTTAGTTCATTACAGTTTGAAGTGCTTCGAGGCACCCTTTCCAGACTTTAGGAGACGATGTTGTTAACAATGAAAAGCGCCCGCGGCTATGCTCCATTTGGGATTACAGTTTACTGTTGCAGGTTTTGGTCCAATCGAAGACTAAAACTAGGAACATAAAAATCCTACCAGTGCCAGGGTCGTCTACTAGCTTAGCATGAACCCACTGAGCTATTTGTGCCCTCTGACTTTGCAAGAGTCACTTCCTGCCTTGTTTGAATCATAGACGTCAGGGGCTCTATACTATAGCACTCATCCTTGCTGTGCCTTACTCACACTGCTACCATATCCGGCCACGAGGAGCGGGCATTATCTGCGCTGCCGGCCGCAGTATCTGCTGTAAGGAAGCCTGCAGTGCTGCCAGAAAGCTCGGTGGGTTAATGCCCGCTCTGTACTGCTCTAATTTAACCCACACGATTGATTTCGAATTTTCAGTGACATGTTTCCATCTGAGGTCGACAACACACGAACCAGCGAGTCTAATGATATTAAGGCACAAGTCCACATGGAGGGACAGCTCAGTGTGAAGAGAGCCTGCTGCACGTGCTTAGAGCTCAGCCTTTCATCTTTTCGGCGCAGCATCCAATTTGAAATACCGGCTGTTTTATCATACTGGGGCTTCTGCCCTTCAACTGGAACTGGGGGGCGGGGAGAACGGTCACTGCCACTTCAGGCAAAAGAGACAAACTCTTTTTATGTACAGCTGCAGGTCAGAGATTTAAAAAAAAAAACACCTACAGTGGTAAAATGAACCACTGCGGACAGGCTTTGTTTTTTTAGGGAGAGAAGGGGTATCCTTTGAAAATAAGGGGGAAAAAAGTTTCTATTAGATTCTGCATCAATACTCTGCGTCACCACAATAAGGATCATGCAGCCTGATTCATCAACGGGCCGTTTTGCGAGCCCCTAATAGTGATTCATAGCGAATCGCTATTGAGGACTCGCAAAACGGTATCCATGTAGGAATTGCTAAATAAATAGCGATTCCTACACATTCCTTATTTGCGAGTAACAATTTGCTACTCGCAAATAAGGAATAACTCCCCATTCATTCCTATGGGCCAAAAGGCCCATAGGAATGAATGGGGAGTATCCCTTATTTGCGAGTAGCAATTTGCTACTCGCAAATAAGATAGCGATTTTAAGGGTGCCAGGGGTGTCCAAAGGACACCCTGTAGCACCCCTTAAATGCACATTTGAACAGGTGTTGCGCACACACATGTCCAAAGGACATGTGTGTGTGTAACATGCAAAAGAAAAAAATGCACTAAAGTGCTTTTTACACTATTTTCGCAATTTACCACCAAGTCAGACTTGGTGGTAAATTGAGACCAAATATTGCGATTTCGCTATTTCTAATTGGTTGATGAATTGCATTTAAGGAATCTCTATTAGAGATTCCTTAAATCCAATTCCTCGCAAATATGCGATTTCGGTAATAGTGATTTTTGCATTTGGGATGATGAATCCCAAATGCAAAAATCGCACTCGCAAAGGGCCAGATTCTCAGAATCTGGCCCTTTGCGAGCGCAAATCAGCTTGATGAATCAGGCTGATGGGCTTTTGGATATGTTATCCCAATGTGTATAGCACCTCCTGCCAATTTGCATGACATCGTAGCGCTTTGATGGAGTCTACTGTAACAGTATTCACTGTAACCTGGAAGGTATCTATTTTGGTGCTGCCGCACCCTAAACAAATCTTCCTTTCTCTCCCCATCTTCCCCCAGCACCCTTCCCCTAAAGACAGCGTATCAGCCGTAGCTGTCCAGCGAGATAGCACAGCCCGCCTCCCTCCCCAGCCGTGCTCTCGGCGCTAGAATTGTTCATTGCCTCGAAGCGGACAGAACCGCCGGGGCTGCATGGAGCCGGGTTGTTCTGCCCGCTGCTATTTCTGCCCAGAGAGTAGATTCTGTAAAGGGCAACAGTGGTGCCAACAACCCTGACCGTCCATACAGCGCCCACCACAGTCCAAGGCTCCCCCACTTATATCCCATGCTAGATGGAGTAATGTAGCAATATTCCAGCCTTGGGCTGGCCTTCAGAAACTAATGCCTCTTGGGAGTTGAAGTCTGAGTTCAATTCACGAGCATTTCTCAGGCTGGGATACCAGACCCTACAGTGTGTAAAAGCATTACTACGTGAGAAGGCAATCCACAAGTGGTTTCGGCATACTATGAACAAGCATTTACGATGCATTTACACACGGGATCACGGACAGCGGGAGGGGGGACGGGCTCACGGACAGTGGGAGGGGGGGACGGGCACACAGACAGCGGGAGGGGGGGCGGGCTCACGGACAGCGGGAGGGGGGGCTGGCTCACGGACAGCGGGAGGGGGACGGGAACGGGAGTAAAATATACCGCTTACCTGCTAGCCGATGCCAGGCAGACGTCCCTCGTTGCGGTGCCTTCCAGGAGAAATGACCAAAACAAACCTTCAACAAAAACAAAAAAACAACGCCCACCGCCGCATGACGATTGCAAAGGGGCGGGATGAGTAAAAATCGCGGGAACGCCCACGAATCTGCTCCGGCATTGACGGACAGATCTCTGTTCCAATGGCTAGCCTCCATTTATGGAGCTAGCCAATGGAACAGAGGGGCGGGACTACACACAGCATACTCTAAACAAAAGTTTTCGCCTGCGCGAAAGTCTGCTTGCGCAGCTTTCGGCGAGGCAAAACCTAAAAATGAACAAAGGTGATTTTATATAAAGTTTTATTTAAGGATTATGCCGAAGCTTTGGTACAATCTTGAAAATGGATTTAGGGATGGTATTTGCTCTCCATAAAGTGTCACTCAAAGTGGCAAGAATGTCACTCATATGCAAAATGAAAACATGGAAATGTCACTCATGTTCATGCTGAAAATTTGGCAGCTATGTGGAATGGGGTCAAGGTCGAAGGAAAGGCTAGGGGGCAGATTTACAAGCCCCTTGCGCCTCTTTTACGCCGCCGTTGGGTCACTTTTGTGATTCAGCGGCGGCGCAAAAGATGCGCCATGGCGCGGGGTATTTACAACGTGACGCATCTAGGAGATGCGTCACGTTGTAAAGCCCTGCTCCAGAAGTAGGTGTTCCTGCGCGGGGGGGGGGGCTTTCCGGCACAAGATCACCTCCCTAAAGTGGCTGAGTGAAATCTACAAGATTTCACTCAGTCACTTTTTAGCCCATGCTGCGTCAAAACTTGCAGCATTGTACAGATAGGGCCCCCCAGTGCATAGCTGGAGCTGCGTCGCACTTCCAGCAATGCGCCGCTTGTACGGCACAGATGCGTCACGCATCTGTGCCGTTTTTGTCCCATGGTGCATAGCATTGTAAATGCGGCGCATCCATGGTGGCGGAGCCACGGTGCACAATAAGTGGCACATCCCTGCTGATATGCAGGGATGCGCCACTTATTGTAAATCTGCCCCTATGTGTCTGGAAGGGAGCTGTTCGAAACATTATGAAGAGGAGATGAAGGGGGAGCTAGAAAGAAAGCAATGGAAAGCAAAGACAGGAGAAAGGGAGGGATGACAGGCTTGGTCCAGGGTGGATAAATCACTGAGGTGGAAAGCAGTGCGGGCAGGATAAAGGCCAGAGAAGCCTGAGTAAGGTATAAATGTATGGGGTCAAGTTGTCGTTAAAATGTTAATGGGGATGGGGACTGTTTAGGGGATGGAGGTCAGTTTATGTTATCCCTTTTGTGCAGCAAGAGGGCAACAAGTGTTTTGCACCCAGCTTGCTCCAGAATGAAGTGACCTTATGACAACAGCCAAAACAGTGCCTAAGGTGCAGTTCCCTTCGAATGTACGATACCTTGGGCAGATTTCTATGTAAATTATCAAAATCCCTGAAGTTGCCCGAAAATGCAGGCATAATTAAAAATGTGTCCGTCCAACCTTCGGGCTGTATAAAGGGCAGTATAGTAATTTCTTTTAATTTGGAAAATAATCAATTCTGATGGGTACATTAATAAAAAGCTGAAACATGTCCCAACAACTGTGTGCCATAAATGGGCTGATATAAAGTGTTAGACATGGGGGTCTCTAGTTGGCAGTGGTGTACACCCTGTCCAAGTCGGGACACTTTCTTCTAGTCAGGGTAAGGGGATTACACACCTAAGATAACCTCTGCTCTCCCCCTTGGTAGCTTGGCACGAGCAGTCAGGCCTATCTCAGAGGCAATGTGTAAAGTATTTGTACATAACACACACAGTAACACAGTGAAACACTACAAATGGACACCACACCAGTTTAGAAAAATAAAGGATCTTTATCTAAACCAGAGAAGACTAAAATGACAAAAATCCAACATTTCAATCAATTCTGTCCTTAGAACTCAATGGATAAGATGGTTTTACACAAAGTACCTTGGATGCATTAAAATCCACACAGAAAACAGCTGCAGAGGAGGGAAGTGTTGACAGACACTGTGATGCGGCAGTTCCTGAGTCCTAGCGAGGCGATGCATCAGTGCTACTGCAAGCTGGAGAAGTGTTGAGTTGAATCTGGACTGTAAGGGGAA
Source organism: Lissotriton helveticus (assembly GCF_964261635.1). Taxonomy (NCBI): domain Eukaryota; kingdom Metazoa; phylum Chordata; class Amphibia; order Caudata; family Salamandridae; genus Lissotriton; species Lissotriton helveticus. The sequence goes on from NC_136057.1 coordinate 169,651,487, forward strand.
GTGATGTGTTGAAATCCAAGCGGTACAAAAGGGGGTGGTGATGGACAGAGCATCTGAACCAATCAAACACTCACACCCAGTCAAAAGATCTGGGTTTAATCCATCACCATTCTTTAGCCCACTCTGCCACCCCAGTTCAGACATGGCCATATGCAAATCAGTCTGACCCTGTGCCTCATGGGAACAGTCCAGCCCGAACTGCCAAGCCATGCCTTCCCTGGACCGGAAAAAAGCTTCCTAGGACCGGTTTCTGGCATTTCAGCCATCTTCAGCCAGGCTTGCTTGAATCCAGTGGCAAAGTGAGCAGGGGACTCACGTCTGAGCATACCCTGACAACTTATGGCGAACAAAGCGGTACAAAAGGGAGTGGTGAAGGACGGAGCATCTGAACCAATCAAACACCCACATCCAGTCAAAAGATCTGGGTTTAATCCATCACTGTTCTTTAGCCCACTCTGCCACCCCAGTTCAGACATGGCCATATGCAAATCAGTCTGGCCCTGTGCCTCATGGGAACAGTCCAGCCTGAACTGCCAAGCCATGCCTTCCCTGGACCGGAAACAAGCTTCCTAGTCCCGGCTTCTGGCATTTCAGCCGTCTTCAGCCAGGCTTGCTTGAATCCAGTGGCAAAGTGAGCAAGGGACTCACATCTGAGCATACCCAGCCAACTTTTGGCTAACAAAGCGGTACAAAAGGGGGTGGTGATGGACGGAGCATCTGAACCAATCAAACACTCACACCCAGTCAAAAGGTCTGGGTTTAATCCATCACCGTTCTTTAGCCCACTCTGCCACCCCAGTTCAGACATGGCCATATGCAAATCAGTCTGACCCTGTGCCTCATGGGAACAGTCCAGCCCGAACTGCCAAGCCATGCCTTCCCTGGACCGGAAACAAGCTTCCTTGGAGCGGTTTCTGGCATTTCAGCCGTCTTCAGCCAGGCTTGCTTGAATCCAGTGGGAAAGTGAGCAAGGGGCTCACGTCTGAGCATACCCTGCCAACTTATGGCAAACAAAGCAGTACAAAAGGGGGTGGAGATGGACTGAGCATCTGAACCAATCAAACACTCACACCCAGTCAAAAGATCTGGGTTTAATCCATCACCGTTATTTAGCCCACTCTGCCACCCCAGTTCAGATATGGCCATATGCAAATCAGTCTAACCCTGTGCCTCATGGGAACAGTCCAGCTCGAACTGCCAAGCCATGCCTTCCCTGGACCGGAAACAAGCTTCCTAGGATGGTTCTCGTCTGCGGGTGATGTGATGTGGGAAAGATTTGCAACACAAGTGCGATGAATGGAACTCTGGATGCCCTAGAGGTAGATGCAGGGGCAACAGGTCGGCGTAAAATGTTTCATCTGGCGTCCCACAATCTGTTGATTCTTACAGATGCACAGCAGGGCCTGCATCGGAGTCAGTGCGAGGGTCTCGGACTTCAGAGACATGGTGTATTGAATCGGGCTGCAGTGGTTTCTTCAGCCGCTGATAGGCGCTACTTCGATTTCTTTGGCCGCACTACGGCGGTGTGTGGCAATTTCCCCTGCACGGCGGTGCTGTGTCGGAAAAACAGGCGCTGGAAGGGTGATGCATTGATTTTGATGGCTTCAAGCAGAACAACCTCCAAGGGCCCAGAACTGGAGTTGGCTCCACAAGGCAGGTCAGAACTCCAAGCAGTGGAGTTTAGGGATGCTGCAGATGAAGTCTTTGATGGCCCTGAGTCTCTCTTCTTACGGGAGGCAAGCACACACAAGCCCATGGAGGAACTTGGAAAAACAGGATACAAAGCAAAGTCCAGTCCTTTCACTGCCCACAGACAGAAGCAGCAACTACAGGCTAACCCAGCAAAGCAATACCCAGCAAAGAGGCAGTACTCCTCCTGACAGCTCTTCGGCTCTTCTTCTTGGCAGAGTCCTCAGTTCCAGAAGTGTTCTAAAGGTCTGGGGTTTAGGTCCAAAACTTGCCCCCCTTTTGGTTTTTGAAGTAGGCAGTCTACAAAGGATTGTCACTGTAGTGCACAAGTTCTTGTCCTGCCTGGTTTTGGTTCCAGACACACTCCAGGGGGGTGAAGACGGCATTGTGAGAGGCCAGGCACAGCCCTATTCAGGTGCAGGTGACAGCTCCTCCCAACACTCTAGCTCAGGAAGGCCCACCAGCCGGGTGATGGGCCATCAGGCTATGCCGGGCACACTTCAACTCCTTTTGTGTGACTGTCTAGAATGTGTGCAAAAACAGTCCCCTGTCAGTCTAAACCTGATGTTGATTCCATAGGAAGGCAGAGGCACGGGATGGTAAAATAAGAAAATGCCCACTTTCTAAAAGAGTACTTTTAGTGGGATAGTACACGCCCTTCTCAGCAGGTTACAATATTTCTAGTGAGAGAGAACCAACACTTCTCAGCAGGGGTACAATAGTCTTAGTGGGAGTATACCAGCACGTCTTAGCAGAATTACATTACTTTTAGTGGGCGAGTACCCTCACTTATCAACAGGGTTACAGTACATTTTAGTGGACGAATACCTGCACTTCTCAGCAGGACTACAGTACTTTTAATGGAAAAGTACCTGCACTTCTCAGCTTGGTTACAGTACTTTTAATGGGAGAGTACCAGCACTTCTTAAAAGAATTATAGTACTTTTTGTCAGCGAGTACCCACAACTCTTAGCAGGGTCACAGTACTTTTGATGGGACAGTACCTGCACTTCTCAACAGGGTTATAGTACTCTTAGTAGGCTAGTATACGCATTTCTCAGCAGTGTCCCAGTACTTTTAGTGGGAGAGTACCCGCACTTCTCAGCAGGGTTATAGTACCTTTAATGGGAGAGTACCCACACTTCTCAGCAGGGTTAAAGTAATTTTAATGGGAGAGTACCTGCACTTTTAGCAGGGTTAAAGTACTTTTAGTGAGAGAGTACCCACACTTCTCAGTGGGGTTACAGCCATTAATGGGAGAGTGCCCACACTTCTCAGCACGGTTCCAGGACTTTTAGTCGGAGAGTGCCCACACTTCTCAGCAGGCTTAAAGTACTTTTAATGGGAGAGTACCTGCACTTTAAGCAGGGTTAAAGTACTTTTAGTGCCAGAGTAACTCCATTTTTCAGCAGGGTTACATACTTTTAATGGGAGAGTACCCGTACTTCTCAGCAGGGTTACAGTACATTTAAACGGAGAGTATCCGCCCTTTTCAGAAGGATTACAGTATTTTTAGTGGCCAAGTACCAAGACTTCTCAGCAGGGTTATTGTACTTTTAATGGGAGAGTACCCGCACTACTCAGCACGGTTCCTGTACTTTTAGTGGGAAAGTACCCGCACTTCTCAGCAGGATTAAAGTACTTTTAATGGGAGAGTACCTGCAATTTAAGCAGGGTTAAAGTACTTTTAGTGACAGAGTACCTGTATTCTCAGCAGGGTTACATGCTTCTAATGGGAGAGTACCCGCACTTCTCAGCAGGGTTACAGTACATTAAAGGGAGAGTGTCCACACTTCTCAGCTGGATTACAGTACTTTTAGTGGCCTAGTAACAACACTTCTCAGCAGGGTTAAAGTACATTAAGTAGGAGTGCACCAACACTTATCGATTACCTACAGGTACTTTGGGGTTTTGAATACCTGCACTACTATTTCAAGCACTTGAACATGTGAATGCACATGCAAGCACACACAGTGACATTAGTACATGCACTCCTCTTCCGAGAGCTACCAAGCTGGTCACACTCACTGACATCTGAATGCACATGCAGACACACAAAGTGACATTAGTATGTGCCCTCCTTTCAGAGAGCACCCAAGCTAGTCGCTGTCACAGACACGTGAATGCACACACGGGCACACACAGTGACATTAGTATGTGCACTTCTCCTCAGAGAGATGCCAAGCTGGTGACCATCACGGACACGTGAATGCACATGCAGGCACACAGAGTGACATCAGTATGTGCTTTCCTCTTCAGAGAGCTCCCAAGCTGGTCACAGACACGTGAATGCACACACAGGCACACACAGTGACATTAGTATGTGCACTTCTCTTCAGAGAGATGCCAAGCTGGTGACCATCACGGACACGTGAATGCACATGCAGGCACACACAGTGACATTAGCATGTGCACTCTTCTTCAGAGAGCTGCCAAGCTGGTCGCCCTTGTGCACACATGAATCCACATTAAGACTGTACGTTCCTATCAGCCTGATTCATCAAGCTGATTTGCGCTCGCAAAGGGCCAGATTCTGAGAATCTGGCCCTTTGCGAGTGCGATTTTTGCATTTGGGATTCACCATGCAAAAATCGGTAATTGCGAATTCGCTAAATTGCGAGGAATTACATTTAAGGAATCTCTATTTGAGATTCCTTAAATGCAATTCATCAACCATTTTTAAATTGCGAAATTGCAATTTCGGGCCGCTATTTACCGCAAGGTCAAACCTCGTGGTAGATAGCGAAAACTTAGAAAAATGCTTTTAAATGCATTTTTCTAAGTTGCATGTTGCACACACACATGTCCTTCGGACATGTGTGTGCGCAACACCAATGTAAATTACATTTCAGGGGTGCTACAGGGTGTCCTTTGGACACCCCTGTACCCTTGAAATCGCATCCTTATTTGCGATTAGCAAATTGCTAATCGCAAATAAGGAATAACACCCCATTAATTCCTATGGGCCTTTTGGCCCATAGGAATGAATGGAGAGTTATTCCTTATTTGCAATTAGCAATTTGCTAATCGCAAATAAAGAACATGTAGGAATCGCAATATTTCTTGCAATTCCTACATGAATCCCGTTTTGCAAGTCCTTAATAGCGATTCCTTAGGAATCGCTATTAAAGACTCGCAAAACGGGTCTTTGATGAATCAGGCTGTATATTCCTTAGACTCATTGCAAGGCGCACACTTGAGTGTGGCATATATACTAAAATGTATTATTCTATGGGAGAGTGCATGAAGGAGGTACACAGCTATCAATATATCAACAGTGATAAAAGAAAATGCAGTGTTCACAGCTTGGGTGCATATATGCAGTAGTGTGTGAGAAAATATTAAATGGAGGGGACGAAAAGAAGCAAATAAAGAAGGAGAGCATGAAAAGACAGCAATGAAAAACATGGAAATTAAAGCATGCAAATTAACGGACTACAGAAAAGACATGCGGAGAGAAAATGGGTATAAATAATTAACGTAGAAGGAGAGCCCTTAAAGAAGTGATGTGGAGTGGAGAACAAGAGTGACTGACAGATGCTGATCAGATAGAACGATATGTCATGCACAGGTTTCTAGTTCACGGGGCAGATTTATGAAGGCCTTGCGCCGCCGGTGCGTCACTTTTTCCCATGTTAAAAATGACGCACCGGCGGCGCAAGGCCTTCATAAATCTGCCATGTTTTAGACTTAGCTCTTTATTGCAAAAGCCACGCCTCTCGGAAAAGATTTCTATGTGTGCTTCATGGGTCACAGACCCCTTCAAAGTCGCCCTCCGGTTTCTCATCCCATTATAAGCACTGCTCTCAAAAAACATGCCCTCAACACATTTGATTGGCACTTTTGTCGGCTAGGTGAGACCTAAAAAAATAATAACTCCAAGAGCCAAGTTAGTTTTTTTCGCTAAAGAAAAGATGGTGGAGAACTTTTCCTCCTCCTGCTAACATTAAAAGCTTGGTAAGTTATCATCATACAGCTGCCTTTCCAGATCCGTTACCAGACCCTGCCTTGGAGGGCAGCTTGCTCATATAGTTTAGTGTTGGAAAGGGGTCTTTATTTTCTGCTGAAAGTGTACTGAACACCAGTACCTTCACCTTCAGTAATCTGGTCATGCTCTTAAATATGTCCCATCACATGCCAGGGAGAATTATGTGTGCCTGGTGGGCGGTGTACTCTTCGCTCTGCTCACAGAGTTTTGCCAATTCCACCCGATTCCACCACAAAGCAGAGTAAGCACCTGCTCCCGCACCCACCTCATATACCTTTGGTAAGGCACTGTTACATGCTAGAGAGTATATAACCACCTCACAAAAGTGAGTTTTGAACCATATCAGGCAGTGAGAGAGTTGATGATTTTGGGGTCCCCCCTAACCTAGGGGGAGGACCAAGCAGATGCCTTGAATACAAAGAGCGCATCATGCTGAACGATTCGGTGGTGGGCCCATCCTCCTAGAACCACCCCAAGCACAGCTTTGGGCAAAAAATACAATGCCAACCAAAGGCCCTGCAAAGCATTATGGGGCGAGATTCTAGAGTGCAGTAAATATCATAGTATCTGCTCTCCCGCTGTAGAGCTGCTGCGCTTAAGAAATGGTCTCCTCTAAGTCTGGTGGGTCTGATGGAGGTGTCCATCCCACCGGGCACCTCAACAACGAGCATTGGTCAATCAAAGCAAAAAAAAACTATATGCAAAAAAGCACTGGACAATGCAATAGGGGACAATAATCAAACAGCAAACTGTTCTGGTCGTCTTGCCCACCCTCCCTTAATACGAGACCATCTCTCCCATGAAGCAGGTGGGGTTGCAAGTAGTATCCACCATAAACTAGAAATTAAACAGAAGATGGGAGTTATAGCTGCATGGAGCTACAGCCAACAACATTTTCCATTTGTTGCTATTCCATTGTCCACTGCATAGTACGTAGGACAGTAACAGCTTTACTAACTGATGCCACAGCACAGTTTGACAACATTCTACAAAAGCAGAGTTTGATTCTCTGTGTAGAGCCCCCGTGCCTAGACTGATTCACCCTTTCATGAAAACTATCTTGATATTTCATTTAGGATTATTGATCCTTAGCCCAACCCATCATGAAGGATAGCTGCTAGACCTTGTTTTCATCACTACGAATCTGGTGACGATAGAGGCAGCTATCTCCCTTATCTCGAAGGTTTTGCCATTCCCTTTTTCCAAATAGTTTTACACCACCCCTCCAGTCAAATGGCCAAAGAAAGGGTAGGACAGAGATCGAGTTTTCTAGATGTTACTAGCCTGAGAAATCTGTTAATATTAACAACATAATAGGCAATGATGCACCCACTAATGCCAAACCAGACACATGGCTCATGTTTAATGCCAGCATAATTAAAACCCTTCATTATTATCTGAAAACAATATGGGCCCGATTCACAGAATGAACTTAAGACTCAATCCTAAACTTACTACTATTTTGGTATTCACAGAATGCAATTACTACTTTTGGCATTCATAGAATGATCTTACTACTTTTGGTATTCACAGAAGTAAGGATTTTGTCTTAAGTCTGTCTTAAGTCTGTCTTAAGTTTGTCTTAAGACAAACTTAAGACAAAATCCTAACTTCTGTGCTTGTGATGGAGTGGTTCCGTCACGGCCCCGCCCGCTCAATAAAACTGCCGCACAGGTGCGGAATTCCTGCAGCGTGGGCGGGGCGGCCGTACCGTGACGGAACCACTCCGTCAGCAGCACAGCGAGTCCGTGGCTCATGATGGAGTGGTTCCTTCACGAGCATAGAAGGAGTTAAATAAACAGAAACCCATCATCTGGACTGCAAAACATCATCTCCAGCAGTACTTCGACAACAAGAAGGCCATTCACGGGTAAAATAGTTGAAAACTTAATGTTGCAAGAAAAACTAACAAAAACATTTCTGTTTACAAAACCAAAAGCTAAGCAGACATCAATCATTAAAAATCCACTATTCCTTTTTGACCTTCCCAATGTCACCCCAAAGGGAGAATACTGAAATCCACAAAAAGGACAGCAGAAACAATTCTATACCAGCAAAAAGGCAAACAAGCAACTAAAGGAACTTTACTAAGGTGAGGCAAACAACTTTAATATGGTTTGTAGTTGATTCCTGTTATAAGAAAAAGAGACATTTCATATAGTTAGAGAATTACAGTTCCAAATCTCAAATCAAACAATATAAGAAAGAACATGTTCTTCAAAAATCCAACCGAGAACTAAATAACTGTTAACCAGTTTTGTTGCAGATTTAAAACAATAAATAATATCAAATTCAGAAAGTATGAATTAATAGCAATATATTGTAAAAAATGTGTTCTGAAATATCACTAGTCAAACATGTACAACTAACACATTTTTCTTTGCAGATACAACATTCATTTAAAAACATATAACTCAAAAACTCTTTTTCTCCCTTCTTTTACAGACATTTCCAAAATGGCATCACCAATATAAGCTACTTTTGTAAAATCCCATGGAAGAAACCAATTCCTAAACACAGTGGCTACCTTTATTGTAAGAAGAGATTAACTGACCCCAAGAGTCATTGGAGGTGTGTACAGTATTACTCATTTTGTTGAACAGACAGAGCGTTTATTACTGGGGACTCTGTTAAAAGGGCCACAGAGCATAACCACTTTGTCTCTGCAATGGTGATTGACGTTACAGAAAACATAAATCAAATGAAAGAATTTGCATACACCTCCAATGAACCCTGTGGAGCAGTTTTGAGGGATGTATCCAAACCGTTCCTGTGCATGTAGCACGTTCTAAGCCCACAATTCTTATTTACGCAGAATTATCCAGAGGACAAAACAGGCAAGTAACCCCCAACGTATAACACCCCAAACATTCTCGATATTAACATTCCTCCTGAACTAACTTTTACAGTTACTAATGAAACCTTTCTTTTGCATGACAAAAAACCCTCAGAAAAGATACCAATCAAGTGGAGAGGTGTCTTGCAGCGGCCAGGGCAGTTGACTTCGGAGCACAGGGTTCACGGTTTGATCCCTTGCTCCGGCGGCAGCTCAGTTCAGCACCATGTGACTCTGGGCAATAGCTCACTTAATTTCCACGATGCCCCCAGCGCCTTGAGACCCGTAAGGGTGAGTAGTTTGCGCTTTACAAATATGGATTTACATCTTTAGCACACCCCATAACCATGTAAAATTGGAGACGTTTAAATCCACACCCCATTCACCCAAATATACACTATTCATGCTTACATTAAAACACTGTAGTCCCCTTAGTGTATAGTTTACTTGCTCAATGATAAGCAAACCTCAACATACACTGAAGTTTGTGGTTAAATCTAAAACACAAAATAAAAGTCCTAAAAAGTGATCATTGATTTTGAATTACCATGATTAACACCCTTTTAGTAGGTGGTGATTGTAACATGGTCTTTGATCCCATTATTGGCTGTAATTCTAATCTAAATTCACTCCTTCCCACATGCACTCTCATCTACATTTACATCTACTATTCAACAAAGGTCTCTAGTGGATGCTTGGAGACTGTGTTATCCCACGTTTTTGGAAATTATGTTCTTCTCCCTGTAGATTCCTCCCAATCTCGTCTAGATTATTTGTTCCTTTCTAAATCGTTTGCACAATATATTACCAATTCTAGCATAGACTCCATACTGCTTTCAGATCATGCTCTGGTATTTTGGATTTGGATTTTTTTCTAGCTACTCAATGTACTAGTACTTAAATGTGGAGTTTTAATAATTCTCTTCTATTGGATCCCAATTTTACTCAAAGTTTTGAATCATTTGCTAATACCTTTTTTCTTGAAAATGAAAACCCGAATACCTCTTCCCAGATCATATGGAACACCTTTAAAGCTGCCTCTAGAGATTTCATTAGTTCCTTTCTGTCCCATAAAAGATGCCCTCGTTCAATAAACGGAAATCACTTACAGCACATATTAAACAATTAGAATGTTCTAATTTCCACACCAATTATGAAACTTGCTTAGAGGGACTCATCAAATCCAAATTCGCCTTTAATAAATTATCTACAGAAAATGTAAATTCATTCTTACTTAAAGCTACAGCCAAATAATATGGTGGTCAAAATAAAGCTGGAAAACTTCCAGAAGATTACCTCAAAGTTAAACAGGAACGCATCAAGATAGATTCTATCCTCACCTCCACTAATCATATGGTTTATTAAAATAGAGAAATATTATTAGAATGTACACATTACTTTCAGAATCTTTATACTCTGGATTCTCCCACACTTCAAGAAGATATTCTCCAATACGTATCTTCTATTTACCCTCCTTCTCGTCTTAACATAGATTTTTCAACGTTAGATGATGAAATTCTAATTCAAGCATACGTAATATTAAATGAGGTAAAGCACCAGGGCCTGATGAATTACCATGGAATTTTATTCTCATTTCCCTAAACTTCTTCTTTCCAAATTACATCAATTTTTTCTCTTTTTTATATCTTCTCAAAAATCTAAAGGGTTAATTTCAGGATGCTTTAATGTGTCTTTTTCCTAAGGATAAAAAAGATTGTACATTATGTAAAAACGATTGGCCCATTTCTTTAATGAATGTATATTACAAAATATTTGCGAACTTTTGGCTTTTACGTTAGAATCCTAATTACCTCCACTTATTGGTCAAGAACATTGTGGTTTTTATTAAGGGTAGACATATTTCTGATAACACAAAACATTCTTTAGCATCTATTTCCTTAGATACTGAAAATGCATTTGATTGTTTTAGCTGGCCTTTTATATTTTCTACTCTATCTTGGTTTGGTTTAGACCAACTTTTATATAAATTATGTCTCTCTGTTGTATTTCTCTCCCACATCTGATATTTTAGGTCTCTCCATATCAAGGCATTCAACAAGGTTGCCATCTTTCTCCTCTTCTATTTTTTCATGCTCATAAAAATGTAACTAAACTATCAAATTAAGGGCTTTCAATATGGTGATAATCAGTTAAAACTTTCAGTATCTGCTTATGATATCTTACTTTTTATTTCACATCCACAAACTTCGTTACCAGCTTTTTTATCGCAGGTAAATCTTTTTGCCTCTGCATCAGGTTATAAATTAAATGCGGACAATGCTTTTGCCCCACCACCCTCGGTACATGGCAGCCACCAGTTATGGTCACTCTGGACCAAATATTTCCTTTCCCAAACATATGGGTTACATTTCTGAATGGCCCACCAGTATGTAATTCTTTCATGATGATCGAATCATTTGTTTCTGTTTCTCATAACACATATCCTATAGTAGTCTCTCCATCACCCATCGTTTGCATTGGTATGGCACACAAACCCAAATTACAGATATCAACACTGATACAATACAGCTGTAATGCTACAGGCAATTATACATTGTAAGATTGTGTATTGACCATTGACTCAATTTTGCTTTAATTACATTTGTGAGCACAGTTTCATCTTGTGTCTATATGACCATGCCTTTCAGCTGCAAACGCAGGCAGGCCAGATTACTTGTGCACACAGATTATTTATATTTCTCACTTGAAAAGAGAGAGAGATAAGCTGCTGGAACAAACGGTTTGGGATACGTACAGTGTCCAAGAATGTGAAGAATTATGCCTCAGCTCTCTTAGGAGCCTGGCCAGTTCTGCTGAGTGAACTCGGCGCAGAGCAGTGTAGCCAGCACCTACAGCGCAGATGAAGGTAGAGGGAGCTTCTAGAAATCTCTCCAAATGTTAGTAAAGAGTAAAAAGACAGAGACCGCTTGGCACTTTGACAGGAACTCTCCTGCGGAGCGGACACGCATGCCAGAGCCCTTTGGGCATTGTTGAGATCTCCTGCATGAGACTGTCAACTGGTTCCCCAGTCGTGCTGGCAAGGATGATGCTAAACAGACAGCCGGTGACGTATTCAAAGTTCTTCTTTTTTTTAGTTTAAAGAGCTTTATTGAAGTAATTAGAAACATAGGTACAATATACAACAATACTTAGAAAACAGATAGCAAGTAATTAGCAAACTGAATAATAATTTGATGGAATAAAGGATACAAGAAATCTGTCATTAATATAAAGGTATTCCAAAATGGAAAAGCAATAAGAAAAGATTGTACCTAGAAAGAAGATAGCATTTTACATTTTTTGTTTGTTCAGAAAAAAGGGAAAAACCCAGAAAAAAGAAGAAGAAGAAAAGAAAAAACGGAAAGAGAGAAAGAACAGATGAAGGGGGAAAGAAGGAGAAAAGAAAAGGAAGAGAGAAAAGAAAATGAAGATATAATAGTATCTTCATCTGATAAATTATCGAAACTTTTCTGCTATAACAATCATAATGGTTCCTAAAAACTGGATAATAACTGTACATTTGACATATAAAAAACGTAAAATTGAAGAAAATACTCATGGTGGTTGATAAACGAAGGAGGTATCTTGATTACATAGTGCAGGTTATATTAGGACATAGAAAAAAGGAATGCATTAAAGAGCCAGGTTTATAAGGACAAACCTAATGATTCAGGAATAAGTCTGAACTAAACCTATAGAGAGATAATGGAGTTAAAAATAATCGTTGATCAAAATAATGGAGATTCTGAGAAGTGCTAGAATTACAGGAGGTGTGGACATTAGGCGTGTCCAAATGGAATTCCATGTATTCACAGAAAGTGTGCGCTGTAAATCAGATTCCCTTAAGAGCTCAACTTTACTTTTAGAGCGACTGAGAGAAGAAAAATTGAGGTATTTGTAAACTTGAGAGGCTTTAATAAAGGGGGAAGTGGATAAAGGCTCAAACAGAGGATCTTGAGAGGGGAGGGGAGATCTAGAAAGTAACGAAAGCTGATCGGTCAAGAGCAATCATAAAGAATCGTATCTAAGTAATGAGGAAACAGGAAGGTCAAATGTGGACTGGACCTCTTGTAGGGTAAGACAACGGGAGTCATGTATTAGTTGATTAACCAAGAAGATCCCTTTGGCAGCCCAAGTTTTCCAAAAAATAGTACATTTGGACAATGTAATACTTTTGTTGTGCCAAACGGGTGAGTCTAAAAATATCTGTAAAGGGCTATGAGACTTACACCTAACATGATGAAAAGTTGAACTTAATGATGACATTGTTGGGTAGGTAAAAGAACGAGGAGGATGGGTAAAACTGGCTAGGAGAGAAAAAGGGAAAGGAGAGACCAAAGATTCCTCCAACTTATGCCATACAGAAGTAGAAGATCCTCCCAAAATAGATAAATATGGTAACATTTGGCGAATTAGAAAAGAGGAATGATACTGTCAAAAATTAGGAAAGTGAACACCACGCCAATCCTTAGGAGCAGATAGAAGGGCTAAGGAAATATGAGCCTTCCAACCGTTCCAAAGAAATTTACTCAAAATTCCATTAAGAGTTTAAAAAAATGTCAATGGAAGTTTAATTGGCAGCATGGACAAATAAAAGTTAATAATGGGGAACATCATCATTTTAATGGTGTCCAATCTACCCCACAATGACAAAACAAGGGGAGACCATCTGTCTGTCATATTATTTACTTTTGATAGGACTTCCTCCAGATTAAATTGATTTGTTTTTGTTAGAGAAGAAGAATATGTTATCCCCAAGCAAGTAATATTATTAGTAGTCAATTTAAAAGCAATTCCTTGAAACATACTCCTTAAACAACATTTATTGAAAGGGAGCACTTCAGATTTGGAAAAATTCAACTCATAGGTAGAGAGAAGTTCGGTAAAAGCGGGCAGAGAGGTAGAAGGATCGGAAACATATAACATAATATCATCCGAATAAGCAGTAAACTTAATTTCAACAGTGTTATGCGTAAAGCCACGGAAGGTGGGGGAGTGTCGTAAAGAATGAAGAAAAGGCTAAAGAGAGCGGATAAAAAGTAACGGGAAAAGAGTGCCCCTTTGTAAAGGGAAATAAGAGGATTGAAAGCCATTAACAAAAATCGACGTTGTTGGGGAAGAATATAACAAATTAATAAGAGACAAAATAGAAGGACCAAAGCCATGCCATTTAAGGGCACACAGCATGAAAAGCCAATGAATGCGATCAAAGGCTTTTTCGGCATCTAGGGTTATGGCAGTGATAGGGGAGGAGCTCTTAGCTGCAAGATATATGATGTTGAGGAAAGTTCTAGAATTATCAGCAATAGTCCGTCCATCCCTTAACAAACCCTGTTTGTTCTGAACCAATTAAATCAGGGAGGACCTGATTGATACGAAGTGCTAACACCTTGACAAATAGTTTACAATCAAGATTAATCAATGATATAGGACGATAGTTGGCACACCGGGACGGGTCTTTATCTTTTTAAGGAATGAGACAAATCATAGCTTTGAGGAAAGACCCTTGTGCCTCACCATTAAAAACAAAATATTGAAAAAGAGATAGAAGATGGGGCAAGAGGAAGAAGAAAAGCATGAATAGAACTCAGCAGTTAGACCATCAGGACCTGGGGCCTTATCTTTAGGTAACAAGAATAAAGCAGGCTTAATCTCTAAAAGAGATATATAATTTTCCAAAATAGAACAATCAGGAAGAGGGGAAGAGCGGGAAGGCAATGAGTTAAAAAAAGAGCCCGGAGCTGCATCTGAAGGAGAAGATTCAGGAGTATAAAGGGTCCTATAGAAATCTGTAAAACAGGTTAATATTTCATCATCTTTAAGGCGGGGAATATCATTGTCATCGATAATCTTGAACCTTCAAGTAGTACGCCAACAATTTACCAGCTCGATTACGACCACCATAACATTTAGAATTAATTTTTAACAACGTCCCAGAGGCTTCTTCCGTAGATTTCCTGTTAGAGGCAAGTTTGGCTTGGACCAGGGTCTTGAGGGTATCAACATTTTTGGAGGAAAAATATGCAGGTGCCAATTCTTTAATGATGGAGATCAAAGAAGTGGATTCCTTGCGATATTGTTTCCTTTTGCTGGCTACATAATCTATAATGAAGCCTCTGGCTGTTGTTTGAAAGCATCCCAGACAGTATGAAAGGGCAGATCTGAACTAGCATTAAGGAGAAAGAATTCAGAGACAGAGGGCCCGATTCACAGAATAAACTTAAGACTCAATCCTAAATTTACTACTATTTTGGTATTCACCGAATGCACTTACTACTTTTGGCATTCACAGAATGAACTTACTACTTTTGGTATTCACAGAAGTTAGGATTTTGTCTTAAGTTTGTCTTAAGGCAGACTTAAGACAGACTTAAGACAGACTTAACACAAAATCCTAACTTAAGTCTGTCTTAAGTTTGTTTTAAGACAAACTTAAGACAAAATCCTAACTTCTGTGAATGCCAAAAGTAGTAGGTTCATTCTGTGAATACCAAAAATATTAAGTGCATTCTGTGAATGCCAAAAGTAGTAAGTGCATTCTGTGAATACCAAAATAGTAGTAAGTTTAGGATTGAGTCTTAAGTTCATTCTGTGAATCGGGCCCATAATATTTAAAGCGTCTGAGAAAGGAGGGATCTTTAAGAAGGTAATTATTAAAACACCAATGAGGTGATTTAGAGGGTAAGGAAGGAACGTCCAAACTAATCAAAAAATGAGCGTGATCAGAAATAAGAATGGAGCCAAACTCTGCATGCATTAGATTGGAGAGAAGGTGTGGGCTTCAGAAAATGCAATCAATTCTAGATGTAGAGTTATGAGTGGGGGAATAAAATGTATTTTCTAAGCTATAAGGATGAAGTATTCTCCAGGCATCAACTAGGCCCCTTGCACAGATGATTCTAGCAAAGGTTTTTTGCATTTTATTAGGAATATATCTAGAAGAGGATTTCCTGTCTGTAAAAGGGTCCATTACCTGGTTACAATCACCACCCACAATGAGATTAGAGTCAGAACATGCGTGGAGAATATGTGACATGGATTGCCAGAATTGTGAGTCAAAGCCTGTGGGGCCATAAAAATTAAGCAAAGAAACATGGGATCCATTAATAAGAGTACTGAGACGAAGCCAACAACCATCTTCATCCTTCTCTTCTTTTTCTATCGTAAGGGTTAGGGATTTGTGAAAGAATATTACTACTCTATTTTTTCTGTATTTGGTCTATTTTTTCTGTCTTTGGAGGAGGAACTATACACATGACCCACCCACTGCATTTTAAGGAAATTAACATCATTCTCATTAAGGTGTGTTTCTTGTAGCATTGCAATTTTACATTGGAGCTTAGAAGATGGGTAAGTACCCGTTGTTTTTTAACTGGATTACATAATCCATTTACATTCCATGAGATAATAGAACATTATCAGGCATTGCAAGGCAAAAAAGGCAATAATATTAACAATAAAAATACAAATTTCAACGAAGTTGTACAGTCAATATAAAGGCAACCAAAAGCAGTACAATTAATGATTCGATAAATGAACAGATGAATAGAAAAATTAATATGAAAAAGGTGAAAAGTGAAGATAACAAAGAAGAAGAGAAGAGTAAGAAAAAATGAAGATACATTCGAAAAGAAGGATACAAAGTCAAAATGTGAGATAGAAAGAGAGAAAAGAAAGGAAAAGTGGACAAAGAGGAGAAAGTAAATAAAGAAAAAGAGAAAGAAATGAGTGATAAGAAGCAAGCAGTTGACAGAAAGCCGGGAGACTTCAGTCAAGAGAGACGGAATAAGCATCCAGAGGAAGGAAAGGGGCATAGGGAGGCGGGGAGCTGCAGAAAGGGAGAAAGACAGCAGAACCAACACAATACAGATAACCGAGACTGGTGGGAGCCAGTCAAGTAAGATTAATAAATAGAAATAAATAGAAGGAAGGGAAGAAAATATATAAGAACGAATCCATGGAGACCATCCATGCAATAGAAATAAAATAGAAGACAACACAACCAAATAACCAATCAAATAACCAATTAACTAGATACCACTTACCAAACATTTGGGGTAATCGTAAACCCTGGGATAAGAACAAAAGGTCATGGGATAGGAGAACATCCGGGGAATGGATCGGTACAATAATATAAATGGCTAAAAAAAGAGAAAAAGAAGACATGAAAGATTACGAAATGAAGTAACCACTAGAAAGGTTAACAAGTCATAGTAACTAAACAAAAAACCATCTACAGAACATAAAAAACAACATCATAAAATATGAAAGTTGTCAGAATAATGGAAAAAGTGCAAACATTTCAAAAAACAAAACACAGACAGATTAAACAATGCAACTCAGGTCCCACCAAAGTCCATCTCGTCTCCTTTGTGGTGAGAAATACATTGTCTTAAGTCCTCATGACGATCAAAGGGATAGGACCTCTCTTTGTAGGTAACTTTAAAAAAGCAGGGATGCACTAGTACATATCTGGCATTCATGGATCAAAGAGCCACGCGAAGAGAGAGAAATGATTTGCGTCGAGATGCAGTAGCGCGGTCCACATCCTTAGAGAAGAAATTTTTTTGGCCAGACTACAACATTTGCTTCCTTGACTTTGCCGATGAGAGGACCATTAAAAGTTCAGTATATACCAAAAACAGAACAATTATCCCTCTGGGACGTTGTGCTGACGATGATGAAGAGGAACCAGACGTTTTAGGGCTGATGCCATGAGCACACTGCAAATTAAGAGATGTACCCTCTTTGAGACCAACAATCTTGGGAATGTGTACTTTTAAGAAAGCGAGCATATCAGATCCCTCCTCTCCTTCAGGAATACAATAAATACGGAGATTATTGTGTCTATTGTGGTTTCTAAGTCTTCTGTTTGAGTCTTGAGGAGAACAATCGCTTTAGACATGGCCGCAACTTGAGGTATCAGATCCTGGGTATCACTGATCCTTTGTTCCACAACAGACATTCTTGATTCCAGATTAGACCATTTCTCATCTAACTTCTGAAGGGTTGCATTGGCATCAATAACAAAGGGCTTAAGCAATTTTATTTCCTCCATGAGGTCTTCCATTGTTATGGGTAATTGCGACTTGGTGGGCGAATTAGGTTCTTTCTTGTGATGTTTCGGAGGAGCAACAGGATTAGGTTCCTTACGAGAGGAAGACAAACTTGCTGGAATGGTTCGCTGACCAAGAGAAGGGGAAGGCTCAATAAAGACGAAAATAATAAAGGAAACTGGTTCCAATTGGACAAATGCCACTAGCTGTAAGTGGTAAGCCAAAGTGCTTCACAAGGAGGTGGCACACACGAAAAAGTAAATGTGGTAAGTAGACAAAGAAGTCTCACAATACTTAGGCAAAACCAGTTTTGAAAAGGAACATTCTTAGTTAAAGAAATTGCAGCAGTGCATAAATACTCGAAAGTACCACAAGATGGCAGTATCAAATCAGTCAGAAAAATTCACTAAACATGTTAAAGCAAATTTCTAAAAGCTGACATAAATTGATGCAGAACAGAAGGCATTGTTTCGTGTGTCACATATTCTTTGCTGAATATCAGAAGGTGAAGAGAACACTGCTACAAAGGAGGAATGCAGAAGAGCTGTCACAATCCATTCCCTGAATGAACTGAAAAGGGAAGTGGAAAATATGTGAAATATAAGAATATTTAGGGATAAGACAAAAAAGGTGCCCTTTCCATAAAAGCTTAAGCGTTTCAGAAGGGCTGCAAATAACTTGCCTTTTCTCCACAGCGGCGAAATTAGCGTGACGTGAGCATTGTTGAGAGTGCAAGATGGCAGTCGCGGGCTCCTCTTAAAACGCACTGCATATCTGAAGCAAAGTTCGGTGTGAAAACTGGCTTACCGCGACGTGAGAAAGATAGCGGTAGACTCAGTGATGGTTCAGAGATTTAAATTGATGGTCCAAACCTTCAGTGAAGCTCCTTCATCGATCGCTTTGTTCACATTCCTTTGGAGTCGGACCGGAGCCGCGTCAGCCTGCCGCCACCCCTGTCGGTGCTCAATCCACACCCCTCCGTATTCCAAGTTCTAATTGCTTATTCTTGTATAAATACAGTTACTTTTCTATACATTTATTTTTGTGTATTATTGCCATTGATATATGAGAACTTGCTGCAATAAATATTCCCCTGTGCTTGGCAAATGAGTATTGAGCTTTGTTCACTTTGTATTTTGGTATTCTAAAGTGTGCTCACTATTTTGAAGAGTGTTCACCTTGTGTCCTGGTATTTTGATGTCTTGCCCAGGTGTTCTGAAGAAAAAGCAAAACAACAGCAAACTAGGGTGATAGGATTTCATGGCCTTAGAACTGACAAATTGGACTTTGAACAATCAAAGACTTCCTGGCATAACTTATTCCAAAATGGACTGTCTTTTTAAAAAATGAGGTTAAAGGTTTAGAATAGGAAGAATAGTCAGGAATAAATTGTGCATAAAATTCACACAAGTCTACAAAATATTTATTTCATTTTTGCCTGTATGTAGTGCTGCAAACACTACGGCACCCACTAATCCAGGCCTGTGTGAGATGTTGAGGCAATTTGTCCCAGTTATCCAACTCTTTTTTTTTAAATCTCATTTTCAGCTTTAAGTGCCACCCCATAATTGTGTAAGATGAATAACAACCATTCCAAGACTACATCTTGTTGCATACAACACAATCTTGAAAGACTGCAACACCTCTTACTCCTCTCAACATTTTCAACATAATTCTTTGAAAAACAAAGGGCAAAGGGAAATGTCTTGATGGATGAAATGAAGGGGGTATAATGCTTCTCTCTTGTTCCAGCGCCAACTGGTGGTAAGCAGCACCCTATTCTAGTTTAGTAAACCACCTAGAATCTCCCAACCTGGCTAACAATTTAGTGATTTTAAGTTAAAGGTGTGAATCAACCTATATGACTTTATTGTGGCCTTGAAAATTGACAAACATCCTCAAATCCTCATTGCATTTGCCTTCTGCAACCTTTGGCTCCAGACATAATGAGGATTAAATCGGTTCAATTATAACCTTCTTACAGAGATCTAGCTGTTCCTTTTTAAGGTTGTCTATTTGTGGTGGTGAGCCTCAGCAAGGCCTACCAGTGCAAGGGATTCGCCCTTCTCTGCACAGAGGCCTCAAACCAATAGGAAGAAGTTGGCACAGAAACTGAAAGAGAAAATACAGAGTTTATTAAACCTCATGAGGTGGAACTATATTCACACAACACCCTTCGGTAATGTATGACGTAGCACACTGAACGGAAGGAGCTTGGTCCTTTTATACCCACACAGGGGCTCAAGTGAAGGCGGGCCAAGTACAAAATGCTGGTTTTAGGTACATATAAGGTCATACAGAAAATGCACAGTCAACAAGTGGGAGGAGCTAACAGTTGCTAATTCTGGTGAACACATCCTGACAGTTACAGACTGGGGACAGCTGCAAGGACAGCTGTAAGCTCAACTGAGCATGTGAGAAGGTGGAAGATGCTAAATTTAGTCCGTTTCTAGGTAGATTTCAAGAGCAGTTAACAGAAAGGTAGGACAGAGCACATGGTAGCACAGGGCAAACAAAATGGCTGACAGAAATACAAAATGGATTCCACAAAACGGACAAGATAGTCTCTAAATGCAGGATGGCTTCCGCTAATGCTAACCTAATCGCTGCCAAATTACAACAGATGACCCTTTTAGCATTA
Source organism: Lissotriton helveticus (assembly GCF_964261635.1). Lineage (NCBI taxonomy): Eukaryota > Metazoa > Chordata > Amphibia > Caudata > Salamandridae > Lissotriton > Lissotriton helveticus. The sequence continues at coordinate 169,671,697 of NC_136057.1, forward strand.
GCTGAAGACTTGTTTATTTGGGGTGTGGGACTTGGCCCTTTCCCCAGAAATTTTTCGGTTTTTTACCCCTTTTAATTTAGAATGCCCCTATTGTAACAACAATGTATAGGCCTTGTGTAGTGAGGAAAGCCCTGTGTACTGTGAAACTGATGTTAAGATGCAGGTGTCTTATACCCCTAACATGGCTGCCACTGACCACTACTGCTGCAGCGGGGTTAGTGGGCGCATTCTAGTGGCTAGGGCCTGGCTGGAACCCTCCAAACAATGTATCAACTTAGCCTGCCAGCCTGCCCACAGGTAGAATGGTGGAACCTCCTAGAACCCCCTGGAACCTTCTGGAACAGGTGAGGTGACACCAACTGCCACTGCCAACTGTCAACTGGCACTGTATAAGGAAAGGAAGGAAAACTTTCCTGTCAGAGTGACTGAGGGGAAGACCTGGGGAAGAACCTACGCAGGAGGATAGGCAGTGGGGGTCAGGGCAGGGTCTTATGATGCTGGAAATGACAGGGCCTAGAGTGCTGCTTTACAAGTATTGAGGCATCCTGTACCCCCCCCCCCCCCCCCCCACTGACCTAACCCCGCGGAAGGGAACCCCCAGGGACCACTTGAGGGGATTGGCTGAGGAGATCTAACACCAGCCACCAACTTAACCCCCTTCAAGGAAACAAGAAACCAAAGGGCGCAAGAAACATCACGCCAACAAGAAACTAAGCTTCTATTTACAAGGGCGCAAGAAACATCACGCCAACAAGAAACTAAGCCTCTATTTACAAGGGCGCAAGAAACCTAAAGCGCTAAGAAGAAATTAAATCATCACAGGACTTTTGAAGAAGCAAACAGGTATTGGCGCGGTACTGACCCTGCGTTTCCTGATGTCACCTGGGGTCTCCCTTGCTAACCTGCTACTGGGGAGTCACCTGTCCTGTATATCTAGCGCTGCCCTTGCTGACCCTGTGAAGAGCGCTGAAGTAATGGAGGGGGTTGCTGCCTTCTGAAGCGCTATATTTGCCTGAACTGCAGCACCCTGAACTGAATGTTATTAGACCTGCTGGTCTTGCCCCCACCTCGTGTGGGCCAAAGCGCTATAGCCTTGCACCCTGCTGTCTGTGAAGCGCTAGAATCCTGGGCGTGATTCCTGCCTGAAGCGCTATATTCTGTGGTGCCCTTCTGCAGCGCTACCTGGAATGAACTGTCTGCCGAGCGCTACCTCTGCTGTGAATTGCCTGCTATATCGTAGCGCTGTGAATCCTGAAAAGCGCTATCCCCCTGAAGCGCTGTGTCACCAAGAACTTCTGTGGCTCTAGAAGTTGCTGCCTTCTGAAGCGCTGACTCCCTGCTCCCCCAACGCTCCTTTGCTGTCCCTGTGAAGAGTGCTGAGGTACTGAAGGGGGTTGCTGCCTTGTGAAGTGCTGTACCTGCAGGGTGCTATTATCTAAACCTGATTGCCTGCTGAAGCGCTGTCCCCAGCATTGCCTGTGGCCAAGCGCTGTCATGTGAGGAACTGAGGTAGTGCCCAGGGAAGCGCTGTAATTTCACTCCAAGCGTTTTCTTGAATGTCCCATAGAAGCGCTGTAATTGTGCCTCCAAGCACTCTCTTGTAGGCCCCAGAGAAACGCTGTATTTTTGACCTTAAGTGCCCACCTGTTGGCTCCTATGTGCCTCTAGTGACGTGGAGGCCATTAAGTTACTGTTTATGCCTGAGGACAGGCTTGCCATTCATTAACTGTTTGGGCCCTGGTTCTGGCGTAGGCCTAAAGACATACTGAGTTCACCTGCGATGGCTTAGCCCTGCATAGGGGAGTCCAAGGCATAGTAAAATGCTCATTGAGAATGCTTTACTGAATTGCTTATTGAAATGTTCACCTTAATTAACAGAAATGTTTTACTAATCTAAAGCAAGGCCTGTGCTTGCTTAATGAGATGTTGCTCTCTAGCAATGAGTAATGTTCTATTTATAAGTTACTTAATGAAATGCCTATGCCTGATTCCTTCCCTGTAATGTTTACTCCTGATTAGGGGGATGTTACCTATGATTGGGGAAGAGTTTTGAAGTGGTTATTCCTGCTTGGAACCAGGATTATTCTGAACTATAGAAGTTTTATTACACCCCTGCCCCAGTGTTATAACCTCTACTTATTTACAGGATTACTCTTGGGTGCTGAAAGGTTTATGCCTGCTTAATGTAGGAATTAGAATGTTGATCCTGGCCTGGGGGTGGAAACGCCAACAGCTGCATAATGAACTGTGTCTGCTGACTAATGAAACATTTATTCATGTTGGTTGAAAGGTGGAGCACATGCCCACAGTTATGGAGTGAGGTGCTCCTTGCTTTAAAAGAAATGTTTACATTTACTAAAAGGCTTTACATGCATAAACCAAGTCTTCTAAGCTCAGGCTTGCCTGTTAAAAATGGTTATCTCTGCCTTGAAGAGTTGTTAACTGTTGATTGCTGAGTAGGGGAACGTTAATGCTATAAGGATATAGTTACACTGCCTAATCAGATGTTTTATCCGCAGTGGCATGTTTTTATTCCTGCCATAGGAGTTTCATTCCTACCTAAGGAAATGGTTAATGAAATGTTTTACCCTCAGTGAAGTGTTTTACTTCTGCTAAACTGATTATCTCTATTGCAGGAAATGTTTAACCTGTAAGCTCCGGATTAATAGGGGGAAGGCCCTGCCTGTTCAGGCATCAGGTAATAGGATGGTGTGTGATGCCTAAAGAAATACTTTATGCCTAATGAAAGGTGTTGACCTCATTTGAGGCAATGTTTACTCCTGCCCAGGGAAGGGTCTCATACCCCTGCTATAACAGAGATCTACTTACACCTGCTCAATGTAGGGATTTCTACTTCCCTGATGGAATGTTGGTGTAGCCCTGATACAGTTAAACCTGCACAAGGGGATGGTTACCTAGATTGCAATGTTTTCTCCTAGTTAGTGCTGGCTAATGCAATGGTTAGCTGGGCCCAATGAGAAGTTCTCCCAAAGGGATGCCCAACCTTGTTATATGGAATAATTATTCTTAATGAAATGTTTAATTCCTATTACAGGAGGAGAGTTACGTCCACATACTTTTGTGGCAAATGAAATGTTTCATATTTAAGGAAATGTTTGAACTACACTTAACGAATTGTTTATTCCTACAGCGGGGAGATGTTTCTGTTATGGAACTGTCCCTTTGTTTACCTGAGGAAATGGATATTGATGCTTAATGCAGTGTTGTTCTTATGACTTTGAGATGTATTCCTTTCATGTACTGACCAAGAAGCAAGGCGTAGGTCGGGCCTGTGTCCCACTAAAAATGTATTTAACTATTTATTGCTCCAATATTTAATATTTATTGCAGAACGGATATTTATTCATCTAATATTGATCGCAAGTTTTGAGACACATGTATTTTAAATGAATTTATGATTTCCCTGATCCTGCTCTATCTATCTGATTATTTATCTTAATACAAATCACTTGTTTTTATACAAGCTCTGGAGTGGAGTCATTTATTGCGTGCCCAGGTTTCTGTCTCAGTGTGAGTGTGTGCTGCATGATCGCTTAACACATGTGCTTTCGGATGCCTACCCGCTCGTGCCATGCTACCCTAGGGGACTGGTGACCCCAGTTCCAACATATTGGTGGCAGCGGTGGGATCCAGGACCTGTGACCATGCAGCACCCTCCATTGGGACAGGGTGCACAGCAATTGGGCTGCACAATTATTGTGTGTGCAAGCCTTAGGAATTGACCCCTCCACTGTCTAGCCTGTGAGTGTATCAGGGCCTGTTGGACCTCATTCTGTCGCCACATCCTAGAACCTTTTTCCTGAATTATCTGAGTCCCCACCTGGCGTACTGGAGTGTTGTCAGGGGATGGGGGTGCCTGTTGGGCGGAGGGAAGAAGTAACTCCGTACCACTTTGGGGGCACGGGTAGGAGCCCACCCAGAGGGGAGAGGGGATGGGGACAGGAGGGGCAGGTCACACCCAGGGAGGCGGGCACACCAGAGAACCTTGGAAGGGAGTGTGTGTCGTCAAAGAGGTTAGAGCAGAAAAGGGAGAGTGTGAGCCTTGCAATGAAGGAAGGGAAGCTGGTGCACAGGCTTCAGCTAACAGAGACAGAGCTGAAGACCTTGAAATCATGTGTGCCAGGTACTTCCATGGTGGCAGCGTACCCGAGGTTCGGGGTTTGGACCAGTCACGGGGTGTAGAACCTGGACTGGGGTTTCAGGTGCAGGGATTGCCTGACCTGGATGGTGGGGTACCAGTAACTATGGACCCTACCAATGTGACTTCCAGGGGTACCTATCCGGGGAGGAGGGTGCGGAACCCTGGAAGGGGGTGCAGAGGGAGGAAGGACTCTCCTCTGGCACCGGTCCAGCCACGGGGTTCAGATCCTGGGTTGGGTGGCCAGGTTCAGGGGTTGCCTGACCTGGCGGGAGGAATCTCTGTATTCAGAGTTCCCCCGGTTGTGACTCTCAGGGGTACTACTCCAGGTGGGAGGGTGCGGAACCCTGGGAGGGGGTGCAGGGAGAGGTAGGTCTCGCACCTGTCACCAATTCAACTTAAGGGTTTAGACCCTAGGTTGAGGAGGAGAGTGGAAAGGGTACCACGGGCCTGGGGCTACTGCCCCCCACTCTGAGAGAGAGCAAGGGCCAGAGACATCTGAATTGTTTAGAGGTCCGTCCTGGCTGCATCTCACTGGGGAACACCAGTGGGGTGGTTGGATTAGCGAGAATGTCATGGTGGTATTGGGCCTGCGTCCACCTTTTTCCGCCCCAAGCAGGGAAGCCCATCAAGGGAATGATCGGACTACCCTGGCTTTTGGCTGGGGGGGAGATGTGTGGGACTTGGCCCTTTCCCCAGAAATTTTTCGGTTTTTTACCCCTTTTAATTTAGAATGCCCCTATTGTAACAACAATGTATAGGCCTTGTGTAGTGAGGAAAGCCCTGTGTACTGTGAAACTGATGTTAAGATGCAGGTGTCTTATACCCCTAACATGGCTGCCACTGACCACTACTGCTGCAGCGGGGTTAGTGGGCGCATTCTAGTGGCTAGGGCCTGGCTGGAACCCTCCAAACAATGTATCAACTTAGCCTGCCAGCCTGCCCACAGGTAGAATGGTGGAACCTCCTAGAACCCCCTGGAACCTTCTGGAACAGGTGAGGTGACACCAACTGCCACTGCCAACTGTCAACTGGCACTGTATAAGGAAAGGAAGGAAAACTTTCCTGTCAGAGTGACTGAGGGGAAGACCTGGGGAAGAACCTACGCAGGAGGATAGGCAGTGGGGGTCAGGGCAGGGTCTTATGATGCTGGAAATGACAGGGCCTAGAGTGCTGCTTTACAAGTATTGAGGCATCCTGTACCCCCCCCCCCACTGACCTAACCCCGCGGAAGGGAACCCCCAGGGACCACTTGAGGGGATTGGCTGAGGAGATCTAACACCAGCCACCAACTTAACCCCCTTCAAGGAAACAAGAAACCAAAGGGCGCAAGAAACATCACGCCAACAAGAAACTAAGCTTCTATTTACAAGGGCGCAAGAAACATCACGCCAACAAGAAACTAAGCTTCTATTTACAAGGGCGCAAGAAACCTAAAGCGCTAAGAAGAAATTAAATCATCACAGGACTTTTGAAGAAGCAAACAGGTATTGGCGCGGTACTGACCCTGCGTTTCCTGATGTCACCTGGGGTCTCCCTTGCTAACCTGCTACTGGGGAGTCACCTGTCCTGTATATCTAGCGCTGCCCTTGCTGACCCTGTGAAGAGCGCTGAAGTAATGGAGGGGGTTGCTGCCTTCTGAAGCGCTATATTTGCCTGAACTGCAGCACCCTGAACTGAATGTTATTAGACCTGCTGGTCTTGCCCCAACCTCGTGTGGGCCAAAGCGCTATAGCCTTGCACCCTGCTGTCTGTGAAGCGCTAGAATCCTGGGCGTGATTCCTGCCTGAAGCGCTATATTCTGTGGTGCCCTTCAGCAGCGCTACCTGGAATGAACTGTCTGCCGAGCGCTACCTCTGCTGTGAATTGCCTGCTATATCGTAGCGCTGTGAATCCTGAAAAGCGCTATCCCCCTGAAGCGCTGTGTCACCAAGAACTTCTGTGGCTCTAGAAGTTGCTGCCTTCTGAAGCGCTGACTCCCTGCTCCCCCAACGCTCCTTTGCTGTCCCTGTGAAGAGTGCTGAGGTACTGAAGGGGGTTGCTGCCTTGTGAAGTGCTGTACCTGCAGGGTGCTATTATCTAAACCTGATTGCCTGCTGAAGCGCTGTCCCCAGCATTGCCTGTGGCCAAGCGCTGTCATGTGAGGAACTGAGGTAGTGCCCAGGGAAGCGCTGTAATTTCACTCCAAGCGTTTTCTTGAATGTCCCATAGAAGCGCTGTAATTGTGCCTCCAAGCACTCTCTTGTAGGCCCCAGAGAAACGCTGTATTTTTGACCTTAAGTGCCCACCTTTTGGCTCCTATGTGCCTCTAGTGACGTGGAGGCCATTAAGTTACTGTTTATGCCTGAGGACAGGCTTGCCATTCATTAACTGTTTGGGCCCTGGTTCTGGCGTAGGCCTAAAGACATACTGAGTTCACCTGCGATGGCTTAGCCCTGCATAGGGGAGTCCAAGGCATAGTAAAATGCTCATTGAGAATGCTTTACTGAATTGCTTATTGAAATGTTCACCTTAATTAACAGAAATGTTTTACTAATCTAAAGCAAGGCCTGTGCTTGCTTAATGAGATGTTGCTCTCTAGCAATGAGTAATGTTCTATTTATAAGTTACTTAATGAAATGCCTATGCCTGATTCCTTCCCTGTAATGTTTACTCCTGATTAGGGGGATGTTACCTATGATTGGGGAAGAGTTTTGAAGTGGTTATTCCTGCTTGGAACCAGGATTATTCTGAACTATAGAAGTTTTATTACACCCCTGCCCCAGTGTTATAACCTCTACTTATTTACAGGATTACTCTTGGGTGCTGAAAGGTTTATGCCTGCTTAATGTAGGAATTAGAATGTTGATCCTGGCCTGGGGGTGGAAACGCCAACAGCTGCATAATGAACTGTGTCTGCTGACTAATGAAACATTTATTCATGTTGGTTGAAAGGTAGAGCACATGCCCACAGTTATGGAGTGAGGTGCTCCTTGCTTTAAAAGAAATGTTTACATTTACTAAAAGGCTTTACATGCATAAACCAAGTCTTCTAAGCTCAGGCTTGCCTGTTAAAAATGGTTATCTCTGCCTTGAAGAGTTGTTAACTGTTGATTGCTGAGTAGGGGAACGTTAATGCTATAAGGATATAGTTACACTGCCTAATCAGATGTTTTATCCGCAGTGGCATGTTTTTATTCCTGCCATAGGAGTTTCATTCCTACCTAAGGAAATGGTTAATGAAATGTTTTACCCTCAGTGAAGTGTTTTACTTCTGCTAAACTGATTATCTCTATTGCAGGAAATGTTTAACCTGTAAGCTCCTGATTAATAGGGGGAAGGCCCTGCCTGTTTAGGCATCAGGTAATAGGATGGTGTGTGATGCCTAAAGAAATACTTTATGCCTAATGAAAGGTGTTGACCTCATTTGAGGCAATGTTTACTCCTGCCCAGGGAAGGGTCTCATACCCCTGCTATAACAGAGATCTACTTACACCTGCTCAATGTAGGGATTTCTACTTCCCTGATGGAATGTTGGTGTAGCCCTGATACAGTTAAACCTGCACAAGGGGATGGTTACCTAGATTGCAATGTTTTCTCCTAGTTAGTGCTGGCTAATGCAATGGTTAGCTGGGCCCAATGAGAAGTTCTCCCAAAGGGATGCCCAACCTTGTTATATGGAATAATTATTCTTAATGAAATGTTTAATTCCTATTACAGGAGGAGAGTTACGTCCACATACTTTTGTGGCAAATGAAATGTTTCATATTTAAGGAAATGTTTGAACTACACTTAACGAATTGTTTATTCCTACAGCGGGGAGATGTTTCTGTTATGGAACTGTCCCTTTGTTTACCTGAGGAAATGGATATTGATGCTTAATGCAGTGTTGTTCTTATGACTTTGAGATGTATTCCTTTCATGTACTGACCAAGAAGCAAGGCGTAGGTCGGGCCTGTGTCCCACTAAAAATGTATTTAACTATTTATTGCTCCAATATTTAATATTTATTGCAGAACGGATATTTATTCATCTAATATTGATCGCAAGTTTTGAGACACATGTATTTTAAATGAATTTATGATTTCCCTGATCCTGCTCTATCTATCTGATTATTTATCTTAATACAAATCACTTGTTTTTATACAAGCTCTGGAGTGGAGTCATTTATTGCGTGCCCAGGTTCTGTCTCAGTGTGAGTGTGTGCTGCATGATCGCTTAACACATGTGCTTTCGGATGCCTACCCGCTCGTGCCATGCTACCCTAGGGGACTGGTGACCCCAGTTCCAACAAAATTTGTTATATTTTTTTTATTATATATTTTTTTTAATTATTTTTTTTTTTTTTTTTTTACTGTACATCGATGCTCATAATCTCAGCTACTTATTTATTTAACATTTCTTGTTCTTTTATTTCTGCAATATTTCTTTTGGCTGGTGTACAAGAAGTAATGCGCATGGAGCAAAGCATAGGACCACATTGTATACAAGTACAGCATGTACATAGTATCACCAGTAGTATACATAGAATAGTCAGTAGCTTCCAGCCCCAAGTCATAAAGAGTGTCTGTTAGACCTGACTGGCTTTTTGCGTAGTCCCTCCAATTTATTATTTATTTTGTCCCCTTTTTGCCCCTCATACCTTTGATAATTTTTGTCCACTAACTTTTTCTAGGTGTTGGTCAAGTGGATAGGTGTTCTTTTCCCCCTCATAATTTTTCACCTCAGGCCTAGAGGCCTGTCCTGTCAGGAAAAATAGTTGGAACCGCAAAATGGTGGCTACCAACTGCCTTAACTGCCAAACCCAGAACTTGCCCATAGACTAGTATAGGGCGTTCCAGAACCTTCTGGTCCCTTCTGGACTCCTGAGGGTCAGCCTATAAAAGGCGGAATGCTGGACAGCCATTTTGTCTGTCAGTGAGGGGCAGCTAGAGTGAAGGCTGAGGTCTGGTAGGGGTAGGAACCTGAAGGGTGGATTGCTCTACAAGGGTAGCCCTCTGTCAAGGCTTTTCCACCTCCCATTTCCTGTTGTCCTAGCCAAGTTAGTTCATCCTGCTGATCCTGGACAGATAGGGGAAGGGGTTAATTCCAGTAGTCTTGGGAACTGAGAAGGACCCTGCCCTGGGAGCAGAAGTAAGAGTTCCCTAGTGCCCCTAAGTCTGTTCAGTAAGGAGGGATAGGGGATTAGTGCTGAAGAAGAGCTCTGTGGCTCTACTCTGAAGGAGCCCCCCCTTTCACCCCCCCTCCTCTCTAAAGTGTGGAAAGGAAGCCTTTCCTCGATATAACAACGAGATATCCTTACCACTGACTGGTCCTGTGGTGTGTGGCAAGCCTCCCAGCCTGTTAGGTGGAAAGTGAGGGGTTAGGAACTTGTTCTCTTCCTTGAACTGGGAGCGGGGCCCCTGAGGCACCGATCGCGCTCTGTATCAGCGCCTTCACAGGATCCACGGAGCCTGAGAAGCCTTGCGAGGCTTTCCTTCGTGAGCGGGACCCCGGGGTGCCTGCCGCGCTCCAGTCGCGTTGCTGTGCAGCGCCCCGGTTGTCAGGGGAAAGTGAAGGTGAGACACTGCCAAAAGGCGCCTTCGCGCATGCCCCAGGTCGTTGCAGTCTTCCCCTCAGGAGGGGCCTAGGACCGAGCAGGCCCGTGTGAATAGCGTCATTCCTGAGAGGCGGCACCAACGCGAGCGCTACCGCGCATGACAGCGGTAATAGTGGCCCCGCCGATCAACACGGAGGAGGAGCGCCGGCTGCCACAGCAGCTAGAGTGAGTGTCCCGCCTTTTCCTTCCACTTGCGCGCCACGCAGAGGAGCTGGCCGAGTGGGGAGGGAGAGCAGAAGAGCTTCCAGAGGCGAGAGAGCCTTTTCCATACTCGGTTCCTTGGCCATATCAGCTGCTACTCCCCCTTGCTTCTGGCGTAAGACGATTTCAGCATACTCAATTACAAGTAAGGAGGTAAACACGTGGGGGAAGTGACTTCCACAAGAGTAACTGGTGTCATAGCCTGAGACTTCAGAAGTGTGTAAACAGAGACTCTGTCCCCCGGAGTACAATGTCCATAAGGAATCCCAGACAGGGCTTTATTGAATGCTGACTTAATTGATTACAACCAGTTCTTCTTTGGCAAGCTAAGAAGGGGAATTGTAGGGTTATCAATGTGATGGATATTGCCTACCTGACTAGTTATAAGTGCTGAATTTGCCTCTTCTAAAGTAATGCTGTGATGAGAAGTTGCTGAAGAGTAGAGCAGAGTACAGTAAATGCATATCTGAGCTAGTAGAGTAAAAGTGTTATCTGCCAGATTTGGTTAAGAGGCCTGACTAAATGTAATGTACCGTAGATGCTGGTTGATAAAATGTATTAGTAGCTTAAAAGTATAGTTATTGCTTCCAAGACAGTCTGAAATGCCTAAAGTGTAAATTTTGAAACCAAAGAGCAGAGATATTATTTTTATAAACCAGTACATATTTTTATAGCAAATTGGTGTAGTGTCCTTTTTAAGTGTTATTGCGTGGATTTACTGCTGGATGGCTTGCAACCTTCACACTTGTACCTCTAGGATTGCATGTCTTACCCTAGGCCAGGCTACCCTAGGTGACCTGACATCCCAGGTTCCAACATATTGGTGTCTAGCGGTGGGATCTTGACTGTGGTTGCAGCTACTCAGTAGTAATTAAACGTAATACACTAGCCTACACCAGGAGTTTTCTCCTAGCGGCCCTCCTAATTTGTCCTTTTGTTTTTCCAAATTTGTTCCTGGTGGTGGGGTGGAGGTAGCTTCAGGTTGCCCTTGCAGCTCAAATTTCCTTGTGTGTATAACTTGGTATTGTCTATTGTAAAATGGAGTTTGCACTAGAAAACCTAGACACCTATTCTGTGGCTCAGCTGAAAGATTTCTGCCAGAAAGTGGGGGTATTTTTTAAGCATGGTGCCAAGAAGGGGGAACTTCAGACCAGTCTAAGGGCTTGGGTGGAGGCACACAAAGAAGGGAAGGAGGAGGAGGAAGGGGCAGACCGGGACACGGTTGTGGAGATAGAGGGATTATTCCACTCTGAGGGGGAAAACCTAATCCCAGGACCAGTGTCCTACTCCAGGAAGGGCAGTAGTTCCTCTGGGGGAAGCTTAACTGAAGCAGAGCTTACTGACAGGAGGGAAAAAAGGCAATTGAGATGGGAGTTGGCTAAGCTGGAGCAGGAGAAAGAGGAGAGGAGGATGGTTCATGAGTTCAGGTTGAAAGAGTTGGAACTCCAGGCCCTGCAAAGAGGGCCCTCTCCTGTAATAAATGGTGGCAGCGAATCCAAAGAAACAGCTAGGGAATCCAGACCCTATTTGCCAAAATACCTTATTGCTAGCTTCAGTCAGGTAGATGACATAGCCAAGTGGTTGGCTGCATATGAGGTCTCCTTAAGAGCCCATGGGGTGCAGGAGAAGCACTGGGGGGGGGGGTTTGTATAAGTACATGCCTCCTACTGGTCGGGACACCTTGCTGGCCCTGGAACCAGAGGAGCAAACCAACTACCCCATCATGAAGCTAGCATTGGTAAGGAAGTTTGGGCTTACCCCAGAAAGGTATCGTCAGAAGTTCAGGGGGAGCCACAAGTTAAGCACTCAGAACTGGGTGGACTTCCTTGATTATGCAAGAAAGGCATTAGAGGGCTGGGTCAAGGGCAGCGAGGTGAAGGATTATGAGGGGTTGTATGATCTATTTTTGAAAGAGCACCTCCTTGAGAAATGTTTTCCCGAGCTGCGCCAACACCTGGTGGACAGCAAGCTGACCAATCCCCGGAAGCTTGCAGAGGAGGCGGACATCTGGGCAAGTACCCGGGTGTCCTCAAAGGGGACTGGAGGGGATTCCCAAAAGGCCGGACAGGGCGCCCCCCAGAAGAAGGAGGGGGGAGATAAAAAGAGGGAGTTCACTAAAGGTCCCTAAAACAATTTCCAAGGGAAGGGAACAGGTTTCAACCCTAGGGCAAATCCGCCCAGAAACCCTAATCCTGGCCAAAGCTAGCAGCCAAGGGTTCTCCACTGCTTTGAGTGTGGTGGTGTTGGACATTATAAGGGAGATGTCAGATGCCCAAAGAGACCACCCCTCCCACCGGAGGAAAACCACCGGGAGTAGCTAGTGTAGCGCTCGGGGAGGAGTTGCCCTTAGATAAGGGGGGTGAGTGGGCGGGTGTCACCTTAGTGTCTCTGGGAGAACGGGAGATGGTTCCTAAGATCCAGGTGCCCCCAAATACTGCAAAGTATGGGCAATGGGTCACCATCAATGGCCAGAGAGGGGAGGCTCTGAGAGATACAGGAGCCAGTATGACTATGGTGAGAAGTCAACTGGTGTCTCCAGAGCAGGTGGTTCCCCATGTACTCCACCCCGCCGCGATGGCTGACGGCAGAATGGGCCACTATCCAGTGGCTGAGGTTCCCTTTGAGTGGGAAGGGGTTGCAGGTTCACTTCGAGTTGCCGTAAGCCCTGCCGTGCCAGTTGATTGTCTGCTGGGGAATGACATGGAGCACAACACTTGGAGAGAGGTGGAATACCGGACGCACTCTGCGATGCTGGGTACACCTGACTGGGCCTGTGTGAGCACAAGGTCTGCGACTGCCCGGAGAGGGAGTTCGCCTGGGTTGGAGCCTGGAACAATGGCCCAACCCGCTGCCAAAAAGGGACAGACCCGAAGACAGGAAGAGCCTGCTTCGGCTTCCACACCCCATGTGACAGATCGGCCACCTGCAGTGGTGGACCAGGAGTCTGTGGAGGGGGAAGTAGACTCTCTGGAGGATTTACCCATCCCTGCTGAGTGGCACGTGGAGGGAGGACCTACCAGAGAGGAATTCTGTAAGGGGCAGAGGGAGTGCCCTACCCTTGAGGGACTGAGGCGTCAGGCTGAAGCCCAGGCAGCAGGTGATGCTACAGGACACCACCATATTTACTGGGAGGATGGACTCCTCTACAGTGAACCCAAGGTACCCTTACCTGGCTCATCAAGGGCCTTGGTAGTCCCGCAGCAATACCGAGCCTTTCTGCTGGAATTGGCTCATGCAATACCCTTGGCAGGACACTTAGGCCAGGACAAGACCTTTGCTCGGCTTGTCCTCCACTTTTACTGGCCTCAGATGAAAGTGGCGTCCAACACTTACTGTCGGACATGTGTATCCTGCCAGGCCAGTGGGAAAACAGGGGTGAAGCTGAAAGCTCCCCTGGAACCACTTCCAGTCGTTAGCACCCCCTTTGAAAGGGTGGGCATCGACATTGTAGGGCCATTGGATCCACCAACAACAGCTGGTCACAGGTTTATCCTGGTTCTGGTGGATCATGCCACACGTTATCCAGAGGCCATTCCTCTGAGGACTGTCACTGCACCTGTGGTGGCTAGGGCCCTGATGGGAATCTTTACCCGAGTAGGATTCCCTAAGGAAGTTGTGTCCGACAGGGGGACCAACTTTCTGTCAGCTTACATGCGGGCGATGTGGAAGGAGTGTGGAGTGACTTACCGGTTCACCACTCCTTATCACCCCCAGTCGAATGGACTGGTGGAGAGGTTCAATAAGACCCTGAAGGGCATGATAAGAAGTCTGCCTGAGAGCCTACGGAGGAAATGGGACGTCCTCCTGCCCTGTTTGCTGTTTTCCTACCGAGAAGTGCCGCAGAAGGGAGTGGGCTTCAGCCCTTTTGAACTGTTGTACGGGCACCCTGTGCGTGGACCTCTCAGCCTGGTGAAGGATGGATGGGAAAAGTCTCCCAGGAAGCCTCCTCAGGATGTGGTGAGCTACATGCTGGCCTTCAGGAGTCAGATGGCAAAGTTGTGGAAGCAAGCTTCTGATAACTTAGAGGCCAGCCAGGCAGTAATGAAGGAATGGTACGACCACAATGCTCACCCGGTGGAGTTGGAGCCTGGCCAAAAAGTGTGGGTGATGGAACCTGGAGAGCTTAGTGCCCTCCAAGATCGCTGGGCAGGCCCATTTGAGGTGTTGGAAAAGAAGGGTAAGGCCACTTACTTGGTGGATCTTAAGACCCCTCGACAGCCCCTACGGGTGCTGCATGCCAATCGCCTCAAACCCCACCATGAGAGGCCAGAGGTCATCCTGATGATGGTGACTGATGGTGCCGAGGAAGCAGAAAGCGAGCCTCTCCCTGATCTCTTCTCGTCTCAAGAGAAGGATGGGTCGGTGGAGGGAGTGATTCTCTCCCCATCCCTAACTCCTGAGCAGCGAGAGGATTGCCGCCAGGTATTGGAGCAGTACTCTTCGTTGTTCTCCCTTGTCCCGGGAAGGACCCACCTGTGTACCCATGATGTGGACACAGGGGACAGCCCACCAGTGAAGTCGAAGACCTACCGGCTGTCCGACAAGATGAAGGCTAGCATCCATGGAGAGGTTGCCAAGATGCTAGAGCTGGGAGTTATCGAACCTTGGTCCAGTCCGGTGGTGCTAGTGCCAAAAGCCGCCCCACCAGGCACCACACCAGAACTGAGGTTCTGTGTGGATTACCGAGGACTGAACTCAGTTACAAAGACTGATGCTCATCCGATCCCTAGGGCGGATGAGTTAATTGACCGGCTAGGAGCTGCCCAATACCTAAGTACCTTTGACCTCACTTCAGGGTACTGGCAGATCTCCTTGACAGATGGAGCAAAGGAAAGGTCAGCCTTCTCCACGCCTGAGGGACACTTCCAATTTTGTGTGATGCCCTTTGGGCTCAAAAATGCCCCTGCCACATTTCAGCGGCTGGTGAATCAGGTCCTCTCTGGAATGGAGAGTTTCTCTGCTGCCTACCTGGATGACATTGCTGTCTTCAGTAGCAGTTGGGAGGACCATATGCAACATTTGCAAGCAGTTCTCCAGGCCCTGAAACAAGCTGGATTGACCATCAAAGCCAGCAAATGCCAGATTGGGCAAGGGTCGGTTGTGTACCTTGGACACTTGGTGGGTAGGGGGTCAGTGCAGCCCCTGCAGGCAAAGATTGAGGCAATCATGGCCTGGGAACCCCCCAAGACACAGACTGAGGTCCGAGCTTTCCTGGGCCTCACAGGATACTACCGTCGCTTTGTGAAGGGGTATGGCACTATTGTAGCGCCCCTCACAGAGCTCACCTCAAAGAAACAACCTCGACGGGTAGTTTGGACGAAGGCTTGTCAGCAAGCCTTTGAAAAGTTGAAGCAGGCATTGTGTGCAGCACCGGTCCTGAGGGCCCCAGACTTCTCCAAGGAGTTCATTGTCCAGACAGATGCATCAGAACATGGCATTGGGGCAGTGTTATCGCAACTGAATGAAGAGGGCCTGGATCAACCTGTGGTCTTCTTATCCAGGAGACTGCTTCCCCGGGAACAGAAGTGGAGTGCAATTGAGAGAGAAGCTTTTGCGGTGGTGTGGGCTCTGAAGAAGCTGCGGCCATACCTGTTTGGCTCGCACTCCCTGGTTCAGACTGACCATCGCCCTCTTCGTTGGCTAATGCAGATGAAGGGGGAGAATCTCAAGCTGTTGAGGTGGTCCATCTCTCTACAGGGAATGGACTTCCGGGTGGAACATCGGCCTGGAGTGGACCACGCCAATGCAGACGGTCTCTCCAGGTATTTCCGCCTTAGTGATGAGGACTCCCAAGGGGTTGGGTAGTTCTTCCCACTTTCAGCTGGGGGGGACGCGTGTTAGACCTGACTGGCTTTTTGCGTAGTCCCTCCAATTTATTATTTATTTTGTCCCCTTTTTGCCCCTCATACCTTTGATAATTTTTGTCCACTAACTTTTTCCAGGTGTTGGTCAAGGGGATAGGTGTTCTTTTCCCCCTCATAATTTTTCACCTCAGGCCTAGAGGCCTGTCCTGTCAGGAAAAATAGTTGGAACCGCAAAATGGTGGCTACCAACTGCCTTAACTGCCAAACCCAGAACTTGCCCATAGACTAGTATAGGGCGTTCCAGAACCTTCTGGTCCCTTCTGGACTCCCGAGGGTCAGCCTATAAAAGGCGGAATGCTGGACAGCCATTTTGTCTGTCAGTGAGGGGCAGCTAGAGTGAAGGCTGAGGTCTGGTAGGGGTAGGAACCTGAAGGGTGGATTGCTCTACAAGGGTAGCCCTCTGTCAAGGCTTTTCCACCTCCCATTTCCTGTTGTCCTAGCCAAGTTAGTTCATCCTGCTGATCCTGGACAGATAGGGGAAGGGGTTAATTCCAGTAGTCTTGGGAACTGAGAAGGACCCTGCCCTGGGAGCAGAAGTAAGAGTTCCCTAGTACCCCTAAGTCTGTTCAGTAAGGAGGGATAGGGGATTAGTGCTGAAGAAGAGCTCTGTGGCTCTACTCTGAAGGAGCCACCCCTTTTACCCTCCTCCTCTCTAAAGTGTGGAAAGGAAGCACTTCCTCGATATAACTAGATATCCTTACCACTGACTGGTCCTGTGGTGTGTGGCAAGCCTCCCAGCCTGTTAGGTGGAAAGTGAGGGGTTAGGAACTTGTTCTCTTCCTTGAACTGGGAGCGGGGCCCCTGAGGCACCGATCGCGCTCTGTATCAGCGCCTTCACAGGATCCACGGAGCCTGAGAAGCCTTGGCGAGGCTTTCCTTCGTGAGCGGGACCCCGGGGGCGCCTGTCGCGCTCCAGTCGCGTTGCTGTGCAGCGCCCCGGTTGTCAGGGGAAAGTGAAGGTGAGACACTGCCAAAAGGCGCCTTCGCGTATGCCCCAGGTCGTTGCAGTCTTCCCCTCAGGAGGGGCCTAGGACCGAGCAGGCCCGTGTGAATAGCGTCATTCCTGAGAGGCGGCACCAACGCGAGCGCTACCGCGCATGACAGCGGGAATAGTGGCCCCGCCGATCAACACGGAGGAGGAGCGCCGGCTGCCACAGCAGCCAGAGTGAGTGTCCCGCCTTTTCCTTCCACTCGCGCGCCACGCAGAGGAGCTGGCCGAGTGGGGAGGGAGAGCAGAAGAGCTTCCAGAGGCGAGAGAGCCTTTTCCATACTCGGTTCCTTGGCCATATCGGCTGCTACTCCCCCTTGCTTCTGGCGTAAGACGATTTCAGCATACTCAATTACAAGTAAGGAGGTAAACACGTGGGGGAAGTGACTTCCACAAGAGTAACTGGTGTCATAGCCTGAGACTTCAGAAGTGTGTAAACAGAGACTCTGTCCCCCGGAGTACAATGTCCATGAGGAATCCCAGATAGGGCTTTATTGAATGCTGACTTAATTGATTACAACCAGTTCTTCTTGGCAAGCTAAGAAGGGGAATTGTAGGGTTATCAATGTGATGGATATTGCCTACCTGACTAGTTATAAGTGCTGAATTTGCCTCTTCTAAAGTAATGCTGTGATGAGAAGTTGCTGAAGAGTAGAGCAGAGTACAGTAAATGCATATCTGAGCTAGTAGAGTAAAAGTGTTATCTGCCAGATTTGGTTAAGAGGCCTGACTAAATGTAATGTACTGTAGATGCTGGTTGATAAAATGTATTAGTAGCTTAAAAGTATAGTTATTGCTTCCAAGACAGTCTGAAATGCCTAAAGTGTAAATTTTGAAACCAAAGAGCAGAGATATTATTTTTATAAACCAGTACATATTTTTATAACAAATTGGTGTAGTGTCCTTTTTAAGTGTTATTGCGTGGATTTACTGCTGGATGGTTTGCAACCTTCACACTTGTACCTCTAGGATTGCATGTCTTACCCTAGGCCAGGCTACCCTAGGTGACCTGACATCCCAGGTTCCAACAGTGTCCATATCCAGTTCGAAAATGTCCATATACCAGTCTCTGGGTGAATTTCTGCAGCAATCTTATGCAGTTTAGAGATTGCATCATATACTGAAGGTGAGTGATCTGGTATAAATACGCAACAGCTGCTACCGATGATGCAACATGCACCACCTCGATCAGCCAAAATCACATCAAGCACCATTCTATTCTGGAGTGCTACAATCCTTGCAATTTGCAGTTCCTCTGTAATGTTCCCAAGTGCCATAGCTGTTTGATTGGTGACAGCTTCCACAACAGGAGTCAATCGCCTGATCTTTCTGCTATTCAATGCAGCACCCACAAAGAAGAATAAACCCAAATTGAAATCGACATATTGTTGCAAAGTGGCATCTGTCTGATCAACCTCATCTGTACTTATTGTTCGTTTGTATCTATTCTTGGAAATGTCATTATATAACTTTAAATTCTGGTGATATGATTGAGGGGCCAAGAACACAGGTGGTAACAAAAATGATATGTCACATACCCCAGACCACCGAAAAGGTAATTGATAGTATCCTTTATTACCACAAACAAAATAAGTATTATGTGAAGACATAAAACTACTGTTATTAGCACCTTCAATAGTCAATGTTAAAATACATTCACTCCGACCTACTGGAATTCTTCCAGCACTGCCAATACATAAATCTGCTTTAGCTCTGGTCACAGAAATTACAAAAGGTCCAGTGTTTTTAATGTTCCTCATATTTGTGAAGACCTATGGTGTCGAAATATTGTCCGGTTGATACTCTTCCCATTCCCATTTAGTCCCTTTAGCTTGAGGATAACCAGCTTCATCTTGATAGCATACTTTATTCAACCGAAAGATGATTCCACCTACTGAGGGCTTTCCGAAAGCAACCAAAAGTGCATACCAAGCTTGACA
Organism: Lissotriton helveticus; assembly: GCF_964261635.1. Lineage (NCBI taxonomy): Eukaryota > Metazoa > Chordata > Amphibia > Caudata > Salamandridae > Lissotriton > Lissotriton helveticus. The sequence goes on from NC_136057.1 coordinate 169,690,427, forward strand.
AGAACCATTATGGGAAAACGGTAGAGGAATAAAAGGTGTTCCTCTTTCTTTTGGTGAGCAGGTATCATCCCACACACCCAACAGTTGGTAATATTCGTGACGTTATGCGTATGATGCAACACCTGAATGAATGTGTTATTTAGGTAGGATTGTCAATGCTTCTGCTCATGGTAGGGAAGCGTGAAGTAATGATGTTCCATTGGCGCTGTAGTAGTTGCAACAAAAAGCTGTCTAGCAGGAGCCACTTTCTCAACAAACCAGGTGATTATTGCCATAACCACCAGAGCAACAACAATCCCTACAGCACAAATGATTCTTTTGTTATGCATTTTAGCAACAGCGATAACAGATCTTTCTAAAAAACTCGTTGAAACAATCGTTGGAGCTCTTATCCCTGGGCGGCCGTTAATTTCTTCACCACGGGCCAAGACGGGTGTCACTACACTAGGCAGGGCTGATCTCCCCCTTGCCACACCGGCTCTCTGTTTCACAAACCCAGGTCGGTAGCTCAACCAGTCTTTTTCAGCACTGCAGATTCTTTCCTCGGTCTCAAGTGGTATCGCGATTCTCCAAGAATCGTGTGGTCCGGGAAGACTTCCGCAGATTTGTCAGGTGAGATAGCTTGACCTTTCTCTGTCTCCAGAATCTCTTGATGGTCGGTCAGCACAGCAAGTTCCACCAAGGCAGGCGACACACGCTTGCGGTGTGTGCTTTTTGTTCGTCACTCGAACTGCTGTCCTTGTAGCCAGGAGCACCTGCTCCGGACCTCGCCACCTCGGCTCCAAGCTGTTCGATCTGTCGAAGACCTTGATCATCACGTGGTCACCAGGACGGAGTTCATGGGCCTCACCTGTAGATGTGTCAGGAAGTGCTTTTCGTACCTGTTGATGAATAGAGATCAAACTGTCGGTTTACTGTGCCAAATAATCATTCAACAGAACACAAGGAACATCATGTATGGGGCACGGCTTAGGAACTCCCCAAATGTGAGTGTGGCACCGATCTTATGGACAACAATGCCAAAGGTACTGCATCTGGCCACCTTAGAGACGTGGAAGCCAGTATTTTCGCCAACTTCAATTTTAAAGTAGCGTTGTGCCTTTCCACTAATCCTGCTGATTGCCGGTGGAAGACTGTATGGAATTTCTGTTTGATCCCTAATCTTTTTAGGACATGCTCAACAACTTGCCCAATAAAATGAGGTCCGTTGTCACTCCACATAAGCTTACAAACACCATATCTAGGAAAAACTCCTTTAGAAGCACCCTTGCTGTGGTGAGAGCAGTATTATCCTTTGTAGGGTATGCCTCTATCCATTTGCTGAAGGCACATACCACCACTAGGACATATTTCAGATTATTGCAGCGTTCGAGTTGGATGTAATCCATCTGTAAAACTTCAAAAGGTGCGGTTGGTGTAGCAAACACTCCTGTAGGAGTCAGTGTCCCCTTTCCAGGATTATACTGCCAACAGATCAAACAGGACTGTACTACTCTTTTAGCTGTGCTGGTAATTTCAGGATGCTCCCAAACTTGTGTAAGCAATTTAGTTATTGCTAGAGCTCCAACATGTGCCAGCCCATGTGCCATTTGAAGCATAGGTTGTAAATAGGCTGCAGGCAATTTCCACGTATTCATTTCTTTGTTACGCCAACAGCCCTCATCGTCTAACATTCCTTCTTTAGACCATTGCTCAAGTTCTTCTATGAGGTCGATCTCTGTATATCCAATACTTCCTCTCTAGCATCATGCCAACGCTCAGCTTGAGACTTCACTATGTACATGGATGTAGTGCTTCGCTGCATCGCAGTCTCACTGGCTACGCGGTCTGCAAGGGCATTGCCTTGTCGTATTTTGGCAATGATTTTTTAGTGTGCGCTACACTACATAATAGCAACTCTCTTTGGGTATGTAAGTGCAGTCAAGCGATTATGCACTAATTCTCCGTGCATTATCTGCATCCCGTGGGATGTAAGAAAGCCTCTTTCCTTCCAGAGTAGGCCAAAATCATGAACCACTCCAAAAGCATAGCGGCTATCCGTGTAGATGTTTACACACAAGTCAGTGCTAAGCTCACATGCTCGTGTCAAAGCTATTAGTACAGCTGCTTGAGCCGACTTCTGTGGTATACGAGCTGTTTCCACTACTGTCTCAAGTGTCGTAATTGCATAAGCAGCTGAAGTTGTGCCATCAGGACCCATCAACCCACAGTTCCCCATCTACATCTGGAAGGGGCGTATCTTGCACATCGAAGCGACCCTTTGTCTGTTCCTCAGTAAGGAATATACAATCGTGAGGCTCCTTTGACTGAGACTGAGTCGCAGGATATGGCAACAAAGTGGCTGGGTTCAGTGTCGCGCACCTCTTCAAGGTAATATGAGGTGCTAACAGTGTCAATTCGTATCCTGTCAGGCGAGCACTAGTTAAGTGTTGTGTCTTGGTCTGATTCAAAAGGGCATCTACTGCATGGGGTACTAGCACCAACAGTTTGCATGACAAAACTATCCCTTCACTCTGATGTATGGACACAGCTGTCGCTGCAACTGAACGGAAGCACCCAGGCAACACACGAGCAACAGGATGAAGAACTGCAGAAAAATATGCACGGGGACACTGCTTATCACCGTGTGTCTGTACTAAAACTGACAAAGAACACCCACCTTTCTCGTGTACATAGAGTGTAAAAGCCTTCATGTAATCTGGTGTGCCTAACACTGGTGCAGAGCAAAGAGCTTGTCTTAACTGACGAAAAGCATTTTGGCATTCATCTGTCCATGGAAGGGGGATCGGAGTGTTTTTAGTCAAAAGCGCTAGCAGGGGTTTAACAATGTGTGAAAAATCCAATATCCATTGTCAAACCAATGAATGCACGGACATCTTTCTGTGTGGAAGGTACTGGGGTGTCTAAAATTGCTTGAATGCGATCTGGTATCAGTGCACGGTCCTCCTTAGACAGAAGGTGACCTAAGTAGGTTACCTTTGGTCTACAATAGTGCAATTTCTTTCGTGATACTTTATGATGGTGTGTAGCACGAAAAGAAAGCAAAGACAAAGTACATTCTTCACACTGCTCAGGCGTATCAGCTGCCAACAAGATGTCATTGACATATTGTATAAGAGCAACTCCTTCAGACGAAGTAAAGGAATAGAGTTGTCGTTTTAAGGCTTAACTATAAATACTCGGACTCTCAGTATACCCTTGAGGAACTCTACAAAATCTGTATGATAGATTATTCAAAGTGAAACCGAACAAATATCTGCTATCAGGATGAATAGGAATCGAGAAGAAAGCATTCTTTACATTGATTACAGAAAATGTAGTTGCTGTTGGAGGGACCAGGGTAAGTAATGTCGTTATGTCAGAAACCAGAGGGTACTGCGGTACTACAATCTTTTTGACTTCTCTTAAATCAATGATGAATCTATAAATCCTAGTGTCAGTATCTTTTTTCAAAATGGGAAAAATCGGACTATTGCTAACATTGTAAGAAACTTCTTCCACAACCCCAACTTTAATCAAATCATGTACAATGCGTTTTAGTGCTTCTTCTCCTTCTCGAGAAATTTTATACTGAGGCCGTCTTGGCAATGAAGCACCCTCCTTGACACTAATAAGCACTGGCAGAATAACCCTTTGCCCTACATCGGTGTCTGACGTAGCCCACAAGGTACTAGGGAGTGAAGCTGACAGAAATACAAAATGGATACCACAAAACGGACAAGATAGTCTCTAAATGCAGGATGGCTTCCGCTAATGCTAACCTAATCGCTGCCAAATTACAACATATAATGCAAAAAGGCACACTGCATAAGTTATGCCTGAGTGGAATGTCATCATTCGGTACCTTGATTCTGCGCTTGAAGCCAGCTATGGTGTCTACCATGTTAGCAAACAACGCAAGGATATTTCTTAAAATGTCTTCACTCACACTATTACTAATGACTACGGATACCTAAACCTTTGTACCTTGTTTCAACACCATGTGAAAGAGACCTTGGTGAAACCACCCTAAAATGCATCATCCCTTCACTGCAAGGTGTACTTCACCAAAAACGTTCCTTCCCTTGAACTCAAGTATATCTTCAAATTAGCCAGCGCTCAAATTTCCTTCCCTCATTAGACAAAGGATATCTATCAGGCAGCTGTAACCGTGTATTAAGTTAAGTCATATTGAACAATTCTTGAATTGTCACACCAAGGGCCACTCACCTAAATTACCAGGACTTCTGTAGAAGCTAAGATCTTACACCAATCCTCCTGAGGTTAATCCTTAGTATCAGAAGACATGACTGATCCAATGAATGACTGTGGTGAGTAAGGGGGTTGGAGAGTGAGAGAGTGGTTTCTGGTGTACCTGGAGCATTGATGGAAAGAATGATGGGTGAGTGTTGATCTTTTTCAGCAGAACTCTTCAAGTAAGTTCTATTGGTAAGGCATGCTCCTTCCGCCAAAAAAAGGTGCCCTGTGACAAAAGGGACAGAATCACTTTAGGCAACTGTACATGAATGCTGTACAATCAGCTTCAACATGGTTTTCTTGCACCCAACTTTAGAGACTTGTGTATTACCTCCAAAATCCTTGAACACACTTACGGAGACCACCAATGAGTTTAACTTTCCACTCACTGTAACGTATATTAAACATAGGCAAAAAATTATCTTTCTCAAAACTATCTTTCTCAAAACAGGTTAATTTAGATTTCGTTTTTAAGCATGAGTCTTTGAGAAAATATCAAACAAGAATTACTGAAAGAAATCCAAGTCCACTTGGTGGTCCTCTGAACACCGCATTCCGCAGAATCCTAAGCATGTATTTTTAGTTTCTTCACTGATGATAATGATCATATTAACTGTCTTTTAAAATGCATTATGTCACACAACTCATACAATTTGTCCTTTTTTTCTTCAGCTAAAAGTTCCTCATTTAAATTCAAACTTTAAGGGTGTCCTTGAAGAAAGGGGAAACCAAAAATGAGAAGCGCCCGGCCAGTGCGCTAACTTGTGTTTTTTTCTGAATCCTGCTTAATTATTATCTAGCTGGTGGTGTAGTTTGAGGAGGTTTGTGAGTTGCTTGTTGATGGCTTTCTCTATCACTTTGGCTGGGTAGGGGCGCAGGGACATTGGATGGAAGTTGTTCATTTACTTTGGGTCGGCCTATGGTTTCTTGAGAAGGGCGTTGACCGCTGCACGCTTTCAGTCTTCAGGAAATGTGGTGGATGTTATGGAGGTGTTGATGTGGGTGCGGGTGGTGCTGATTGGTGCTGCTCCTATGTTGATGTGGTGTGGTCACAGATTTGTTGTGGCACCAGAGTGTATGAACTTTATGATCGTCACCTTGTCTTCTAAGGTGAGAGTTTTCACATTCTGTAAAGTGGTTGTCTTGGTTGGTGATGGGCAGGTTGCAATGGGATTGATAGGGCTTTGGGAGGTGTGCAAAGCTGCTGTAGATGCTTGCAGTTATGTTGTGGAAAACATTTGATAGGTCATCTCAGAGTTTTTGGCAGTGGGTGATGCTGCTGACATAGGTAGGAGGTGTGGTGTAGTACTTGACGATCAAGAAGATCTCCTTGCATCTGTTAGCACTCCCTTCGATTCGTTCACCTAGCACTCTTTTCCTGGTGTCTCAGTTGCTGGTGGTAGTGCCTGAGTGCAGCCTTATAGGTGGTTCTAGCTGTGGTTTTGTGGCTGGCTCTCCATCTTCATTCCAGAGGTTTGCAATGCCGTTTGGGATCTCGAAGGTCCTCTGTGTACCAGCTGGCTTGCTTGTTGAGTCTTCTTGGCTTGTTGTTCTTGATGGGTGTGAGGGAGTCTGCACAGTTTGTGATCCAGTTGTTGAAGTTAGTGATGTATTTTCTGAGGTTGTCCCTGGGGTTAGGTGATCTGTGCTGAGGATGCTGACCCACTTGGCTTCTGCAAATCTGCCCCAGCTGTGGCTGGTTTGGCTAGTGCTGGTGAGAGTGTTGCCTTGCGGAGTGTTAATTTGGAAGTGGATGGAGTGGTCTGTCCATGTGAGCGGTGACCTGGAGTTGTACTTGATGTTGTTAGAGGTGAAGATGAGGTGTAGTGTGTATCCTGTGATGTGTGCTGGTTCTGTCACGAGGTGGATTAGTCTAACGTTGTTCAGGCTTTTGAGAAGTGCTGTGGAGCAGTGGTCTTCTAGCTGGAAGTTGAGGTGACCGAGGAGTATAAAGGCTCTAGGGTCGATGGTGAGGGGTGGGCAATGAAGTCGGTGAGGAGGTTGGTAAAAGTGGCTTCTGGTCTGGGTGGTCAGTTGATGTGGGCTCCATTTAGGGTGACGTTTTTCTAGATTTGCAGTTTTCAGTGCAGGTGTTCCATGAACGGGGTGGTGCTTTCCATGGACGTTAATCACTTGATGGAGTCTTTGTAGGTGAGTACGAGTCCTCCTCCTGGCTTGTGCAAGCGGTCCTGTCATGCAATCTTGTAGCCCCTGTGAGTGCTGCAGCGATGTCGGGTGGCAATTTGGCATTCAGCCAGGTTTCTGATGGAAGAGGAGGTCCAGTGCATTGCTGATTAGCAGGTCCCAGATTTCGGTTGCGTTTGCTGAGATTGTGTGTTGAGTAGCATGCAAATGTCTGGTGTGGGTTTGCTGAAGTGTATGGTGTTGGTTGAGGATGTTAATAGTGCTGCTGGTGCATGCGTGGGATTTGTGGGTAGCTTCAGCAACGGTTTCAGCACTATATAAAAAGTTATCAGTATTTCTTGTCACAATCCATAGTCAATAAATTACACTAATTTTGCACATAAGGAAAAAAGTATCCAAATTCTACAGATAATTTTCTTGCTCCAATGTTCTCTTTATTTATCGCAAACAGATTCTTCTTTCACAAACTGATTCATCATAGTCAACGCGTTTCGTCTCTTTGAGAGACTTCTTCAGGGCTTTTGCGGGACGCGCGCGGGAGAAGCCCGGGACAAGGGCGGGACCATCTGTGGCCATCGGGGGCCAGAGGAGGCCGGGCTGGGCCTCCCCTCTTGGCCTTTTTATCAGGTACTTGTGTATTGGCTCACACCACATAACGCCTGCCACAGGACTTTGGACTCTCTAAAACACGGGGTTGAGCGGGCTTTATTCTGCCTCTGGAAGGGGTCGAAATTGATTTAATACGCTAATAGCGTCAGGCCCTTTCATTATTACCCTATCATCCCTGTATCAAGCTAATTTGGAGTCAAAATATAGTGCAGATTACTCTCTAAATACCATGGCCACCAAACCGAAAACTCGCTCTACCAAGGGTAAACCACGCACACCCCTTATACCTACTAAAACAGGCCCTGACCACAACACTACAGAAGGACACATAGCGACTCCAACGGCTTTTGACTTAATGCTGAGGAAGGTCATTGGGGTAGTCACCGTGGAGATTGAGCGCACTGAGAGGAGCTTATCCATGACACCAATAGCTGTGCCCCTCACACCCACACAAACCTTGGTTGTAAACTCACGCGAGACTTCACACAATGGTAGTCTGGACAATTCATCTGATGTTGTCTCTTGCGCCCAACCGGTAATAGACAATGGGGTGTTGACAGACAGGGTTGAAAATAGAACTTCTCGAAATAGAAGTAAAAGTAGGGGCTCCAAGAATACACATACCAAAAAAATTGAAACACACTAGAGGTAGGGCAAACGAGACAAAGGATGAGGCCGAGCTAATAGAAGCCCCATGTCCCTCAATACCACCGGGGTGGTTGGATCCTGTAATTACAGAACTCCAAAAACATCTTGAGGCCTATATAGTGAGCCAAATAAAACCATTAGTTAGTAAATTAGATAAAATAACTAATGAATTGCACAAACAGGGCAAGATAAAGGAGACCATTAATTTCAACCCAACTGGAAATACCTCTGCGGTAGCGTCGGTCTCAACCCGGCAATCACCAGCCAAGAATAACTGTGTAAGCAATGAGCAATGCACTATTGTACAAGTTCATGCATTGCCCAATGCTCCAGCTCAGTTGGGGGAAACAACCATACAAAAAGGTGGGAATAGCTATAGAGATAAAACCAAGGGGCAGTCAAATTTAACACAAACACAGACAGGGAACCCCGCAATCCACAGCCTGATAGATAATTATCAGACAGTCCTTGAGCGAAATGATAGAATGCATTGTCCCCTATCATGTTGTGACGGGATCAAGAGGAATCGGCAATAAGCGGGTCTTAGTTTTAACGGGCTTTATTATACTATATAGATGATCAGTACATGTGTTCCGTAGAGATGTCGTTCGACGTGGAGATCGACTTCTACTGGGCCGCCTGTCATGATGTTGGGATGGGTCGAGTCGGCGAAAGCCTTCTGGACTCCGTCGGGGTCTTTCTCCTTCCGGGTCCGTCTTGCCTCTCGGATTTAAGTAGACAGAAATAATGTCTCGTGAGCTGGGTGCTCATATATATACAAGTGTAGGGGAAAAGGAGTGAGGACACAGTAACCCGTGTAGCACTCTTTGGTACGATGTACTAAAGTGAAGGGTAGTGCTCGGGGAGGGGTGCACCGGGACAAGGGAGTATCAGGTTAAAGAGAGTAACCGCCCTTACGTCCCACCCAGTTCCGGATAGTATCGCGTACCTGAGTTAGCCACACACCTCCCTTGGGTGTGTGGCTGGGCGGCTCGTGAAGACGGTGGCCTCCTGGCTTCTCGTCTGTTCTTGGCGTCGCAGCTTCACCGCACTCTAGCTCCTCCGTTCTTTCCGTCTCCACCTCAGTACTTCTCCACTCCTCGATAGGCTCTCTCCGCAACTCCTCTTCTCTCTGGGTGAACAAACACACCTGGTTCTGGCGTTCCTCTGTATAAGACGGCTCCGCTTCATCGTGTAGCCCCGCCCATTCCTCCGCTGTTTCAGAATTAAAGGGCCAGTGTATCTCCTCTGTCTCCTGCGTGCTGGCTCCGGTATTGATGTGCTGTGAAGGGTAGAAGAGGGGTGTTGAAGGTGGTAAAACGTCCTGTAATGTCCCTTGATCATGTATGGGGGTATCCCGTGCGTCTACTGTGTTACACACCTCCCCCCTTAGACACTCACGATCGGGGAGTGGGTGACGGGACAGGAAATTGGCCCCCACGTTGTCCGAACCTTTGCAATGGTGTATCGTAAATGTATAGGGTTGTAGGGACAAAAACCACCTCATAACCCTGGCATTGTTCGATTTGTTGCGAGCCATCCACAACAGGGGGGCATGGTCTGTGTATAGTGCAAATTTGTGTCCTTCAAGATAGTAGGCGAGTTTCTCCACTGCCCATTTTATGGCGAGACATTCTTTCTCAATAGTTGCGTACTTTAGCTCACGGGGAAAAAGTTTTCTGCTTATATATAATACTAGCAGCCCATCCCGACGTTGTCCGGGTATGAATTGCTTCCGGCCAGTAGTATATTGATTCGTAGGATTTCGTTTTGATAGCATTTCTTATCTGTGACAGGCCTGTGAAACGCTCCGATTCACAGTGCACTGCTGATGCACTTAAGAGTGCGCGTTCAGTAGTGTGTGAACTCAAGTTTCCCTACTTTATTTTCTTTGCAATATTATATAGCGCGAACTCGACAACATGGCATGAGCACAATTTGCATTACAGAAGAACACATTCATTTGTGGTAGGCACGGGCAGACAAAGCGATTTGCCTGGAATCACAGGATGCTGAGCTGATGCCGAGATTCGAACGTAGCACCCCATCTCTAAAGTTCGCAATTCTAGAGCTTGTGGTGGGAGGTGTGTCTAAAAGTGTATGTCGGTGCTGGGCATCAATGAGAGAGACCTGTGCATTTTTCCAATCGGTGGTGAAAAAATATGAGTATGTTGCTGGAGATGTGGGCCGCCGTGCCACCAATGTACTTACGGGGAGGGTAAACACCCATTATTCCGCAACTTTCTTTCCGCATACCATCACTCCGCATACTTTCATTACGAAAGTACCATGACTCCGCAATGCCATTATAACGCATGGCATTACATTTTATATGCTTTTACCACGCATACATTTACAACGAAATTCGTTGTAAATGCATGAATGGTAATAGCATGTTTTTTTTAAATGTTTGGATAAGGCAAGTATGGGTATAGGGGTAAATGTTTTGGGGTACTGAGGTATATTTTTTGGGGTGTTTGGGTATTTTAAGGGTTCAGATATAGTTTTGGGTTATGGGGTACAGGGGCATTTTTAGGGTTCAGGGCTAGGTTTGGGTTTTGGGGTATAGGGGTATTTTTAGGGTTCAGGGCTAGGTTTGGGTTTTGGGGTACAGGGGGATTTTAAGGGTTCAGGGCTAGGTTTGGGTTTTGGGGTACAGGGGTATTTTTAGGGTTATGGGGTAGGTTTGGGTTTTGGGGTACAGGGGTATTTTTATGGTTCAGGGGTAGGTTTGGGTTTTGACGTACAGGGGTATTTATAGGGTTGAGGGCTAGGTTTGGGTTTTGGGGTACAGGGGTATTTTTAGGGTTTGGGGTAGGTTTGCGTTTTGGGGTACAGGGTATATTTATAGGGTTAAGATGGGTTAGTGTTTAAGGGTGTTGGGGTATTTTATAGAGTAAGGGTGGGTTATGATTATGGGGTGCAGGGGTATTTAAAGTAGGAGTGGGCGGAATTGGCGCGAACTTAGTACAATAAATCCGCAATATTTCGTTCCGTCAGATTTCCAATTATTAAAACAGAAACCTCATATATTCAAGGTAAAATAAGTATTTCTACATGCTAAAATGCATATAGTCATTTCACAAAAGTGAAATTAGCTTCCAGCAAGCAGTGAGAGAGGTGATGATTTTGAGATCAAGCCCCTGCAAAGCATTATGGGTCGAGATTAGCAGTGGGAAGTGAATATTATAGTATCCAAATAATTCTACAAAGAGCTGCAGTTCACCTCGTCGTCCCCAGTTGTCCCCGATGAGGCAAATGCAATAGCATTTAAAATATTATACATCAAGCTGCAGTTCACCTCGTGGTCCCTAGATGTCCCTGATGAGGCAAATGCAGTAGCATTTAAAATATTATACATCAAGCTGCAGTTCACCTCATCGTCCCAAGATGTCCCTGATGAGGCAAATGCAATAGCATTTAAAATATTAAACATCAAGCTGCAGTTCACCTCGCCGTCCCTAGATGTCCCTGATGAGGCAAATGCAGTAGCATTTAAAATATTATACATCAAGCTGCAGTTCACCTCGTCGTCCCAAGATGTCCCTGATGAGTAAAATTCAAAAACATTGAAACCCTTTCATGAATGCTAAAAATGATGCTAATCTTATCCCATAATGCTTTGCAGGGCCTTTTAGTTGTATTTTTGCCCATAACAGTGCTTGGGGTGGTTCTAAGAGAATGGGACCTCCACTGAATTACTGTTTAAAGGGAGCAGGAATGTATAGAACCTGAGAAGAAAAAACAACACTCGTGACAGAATGCCCCCAGCGATTGTCACGCCCCCAGCACACACCCACAGCACAATGCAGACACGCCCACAAGGGACTACTTTGCTGGCACGGTTCTTTTACATTTTAAATGTATATATGGTGGGCGTCTGCATAGCCTATGTCCTTCTGCTGCAACTGCCCTTTCCAACGCTGTATTGGGTGTTGTGATTGGTGCTGTGGTTCCTGAGATTACCCGCCTCAAAGGTTTGGGTTCTCTCTTTATTATATTAGTATAGATAGGATGTTCAAGATTGTCCGATCCCAGCTGAGAGAGTACTGCGCCAATACCATAGTCAGAGGCGTCGGTGTGTAAAAGAAAAGGTTTGGAGAAGTCCGGAGAGGTAAGGACTGGAGTAGATGTGATTGTCAATTTTAACCTGTGGAACGCATCCTGCATGTCAATCGTGGGTCGAATGGGGGTTGTGGATTTTCCTTGATGTTTTAGTGAGTCAGTGAGGGGGGCAGCTACGTGAGCAAACTGCGGTATAAATCTGCGGTATTAACCAACCAACCCTAGGAAGGCCCTCATCTCTTTCCTGTTTGTAGGGAATGGGGCGTCAGCTATGGCCCGTATTTTTTCTATCTGTGGCTCTATAACTCCATGTCCCAACAAATAGCCGAGGTACTTCACCTTCTGAAAGGCCACTCTAGATTTTTTTGCATTTATTCGTAGCCCGGCGTCCTCCAGCTTTTTAAAAACCGTGTGTAAGTGTGAGACATGTGTTGCCCAATCCGGGCTATAGATGACAATGTCGTCAAGATATGCCGACGTGAAGTCCGCCAAACCCTTCAAAACAGTATTCATCAGGCGCTGAAACGTGGCGGGAGCCCCGTGTAGTCCAAATGGGAGCATTGTAAATTCAAAGTGCCCGTCTTCAGTGGAAAAAGCAGTTTTCTTTTTGTCTTCCTCTCGGAGGGGCACTTGCCAATACCCCTTCGTGAGGTCCAGCGTGGTTATATATTGGGAGTCACCCAGTTTCTCGATAAGTTCGTCCACTCGTGGAATCGGGTAGGCATCGAAAAGCGAAATATCATTAAGGGCACGAAAGTCCATGAAAAGCGTCGACTCCCGTCGGGTTTTGGAACCATGACAATGGGACTCGACCAGTCGCTTTTTGATGGTCGAATAACCCCCATGTCCAACATGTCGTTGACTTCCTTTCTGATGGCAGCCCGTCTCGCCTCTGGTATTTGATAGGAACGTATTTTCACTCTCTTACCGAGAGGTGTGTCTATGCAATGTTCTACCAGTGTTGTTCTCCCCGGCGTATTTGAAAATAAAGAATTATGTCTCAACAATACGTTCTGAAGGTCTTTTTGTTGTAGTCCACTAAGTTCGTCATTTAGTATCAGCTGTTCACGTGTGGAGGAGTGTTGTTGTGGATCTGATACCATGTGTACTCCTGCAGGGAGGGGACCTAACCACTTCCTCAGCAAATTGATGTGATATGTTTGTTGTTTGTGTGGATTCACCTGTAGTCTGTAGCTTGTTCTTCCAATCGCCTCAACCACTTTATAGGGTCCGACCCATTCAGCATGGAATTTTTGTGTGGATGAGGGGAGGAGAACCAGGGCCCATTCGTTTATTTTAAGCTGTCTCCATGTTTTTCCTTTATCATAGGCAATTTTCTGATGTTTCTGACTCTCTTCACGGTGAGTCGAAGACAAGTCTCTAAGTTTCCCCAATATGGTTCTCAGTCTTTTGGCATAATCGATCGTGGCGGCCGTTTCTTCCGGTGTCTCGTTTTCCCACGCATCTCTGGTCATCTCCAGAAGAGATCGCGGATGCCGTCCATATAGTAGTTCGAAGGGGGATGTTCCCATGCTGCTATGTTTCTGGCCCCTTATGGTATACAGCGCTAGGGGCAGCATTTGGTCCCAGTCGGATCCGCTGACTTCCATCATCTTCCTAAGGGTTGACTTCAGAGTGCGATTATAACGTTCCACCAGACCGTCCGTCTGAGGGTGGTATACAGAGGTACGAATCTGGTGGATATTCAGGTTGTGGCAAATTTCCTTCATCAATTTTGACACAAATGGGGTGCCTTGGGAAATCCTACTTGGCTGAATAACTCAATCATTTTCTCACCAACTTGTTTGGATGTAGCGGTGGTTAATGGAAAAGCCTCCGGAAACCGCGTGGCATAATCGACAACCACAAGTATGTGTTGAAAACCTTTTCTGGTCTTGGGCAAGGGTCCAATCAGATCCATTCCGACCCTCTCAAATGGCTTACCAATGATGGGCAATGGTTGCAACAGGACTGCTGGTGGTTTGGTCATGTTTTTCTTCTGACATATAGCGCATTCTTTGCAATATATGGAGGTGTCCTTATATATTCCAGGCCCCAAAATTTTTTTGAGGATGCTTTGTGTAGTTTTCTCTGTTCCTGCATGTCCGGCTATTAAATGACTGTGGCCTAAAAATAATACTTGGTCCCTAAAGGATGCGGGTACTAGGAGTTGGAGTGGATCGTCTGGTTTTCCTTGTCTATAGAGAAGTTCGTTGTGTATCACGAACCTGGGATAAAGATTGATATTTTTATCCTGTGTTTCATTAGCCTGTTCCCATGCATTGTAGAGTGTCGGATCGTTAAACTGTGCAAATCGAAAACTCTTATCCAAAACCCAGGGATCTGGTGAGAGTAATGCCGGGAATGGCCCGTGAGGCTTGTCTGTGGACCCAAAACCATCTGACCCGCGTTCTGTATCATCTAGAACGTTTAGCTCTTCCAAGGTAGGATATGATATGCGTTCACAAATCAGCTGTGCCACTCGATCGCCTTTTTTACTTGAAATTCTTTTTTTCCAAAGTTAAAAAGTATGATTCCAATATTTCCTCTGTAGTCTTCATCAATGACTCCAGCTCCTACATCAATAAAGTATTTTGCCGTCAACCCAGATCGTGGTGCGAGTCTTCCGTAACAGCCTGGTGGGACCGCAATTTGGATGTCGGTTTTTATTAGTGCCTTTCCTTGTGCAGGAATTGTATATTCATAAGCACTGTATAAATCATATCCGGCTCCTTTACTGGAGCCTTTTGTTGGAGTAGTTGCATGTTCAGACAATTTTACGAAGCGTAGGACAACACCATTTGTTTCTTTGTAGTTGTTTTCCTTTGTATCTGTTCTTGGACGATAAATATCTTGGTGTTGTACGGATGAACTCTGTTCCAATGTTTTTTTAAACATTTGTAAAAATCCCGGGTTATCTGTTCCTATAACTAAATCTTCAGGGAGAGTAGTGAGGACTCCCACCCTTATAGTATGAGGTTTTCCCAGGGCGGGTTGGATTGGTACGTTGGCCAAAGGGTAAGGTTTAATGTCCTCGTGTACACACCTGATATTTACTTCCTCCTGTGGAATATACTGAGCAAGAGGCACGTGTTGGGATTGAATTACTGATTGACGACAGCCTGAATCTAAAAGTGCTTGTATAGAGGAACCATTCACTTTAACATTACTCTGTATGAACCTCCCATCTCTGCAGAATAGAGTACCGCTCTGGGTAGGTATCCCACCTCCATCGGTTCTTCTGTATTTCTTCTTTTGGGGCACAGTCGGGCGATGTGTCCCCAGTTACCGCAGTCGAAACACTGGGGCTCTGAGGTTCCCGCATGCTCGGTTCTCCATGTGCGAGGTCGTGGAGGGTCCACAGGTCGCGTCGATCGTTTCTCGGGTTTTTGGTTTAATTTATATGACTTTTCATAATCCCAACTCGGATTCTTAGGTTGAGATCGAGCGAAGGTGGAGGCCATCTCGACGGCTTGATTGGTTGTCAGATTATGATGTTGTCTAAGCCATCTTTGAGTGGCATAGGGGAGAGCCTCCAGGAATTGTTCTAGGTAAATGCGATCTAGTATTTCTTCTTTGCTACTAGTCGCTGGAGTGAGCCATTTATCGGCTGCCATTTTTAGTCTTACAAAAAGAGTTTTCGGATTTTCTCTGGCGTTCCCCCTCTCTTTTCTAAAACACAGGCGATAGGCCTCTGCATCGAGACCTAGATGGTCTAATATTATTTTTTTTATATCATTGTAAGGAGTATCGCAGCTGGGGTTCGCTACCTGATAGGCGGCTTGTGCTTCACCTCCTAGTAATGGCGCTAGGAAGAATGGCCATTTACTGATGGGCCACCCGCAGGCTCTAGCGGCTCTTTCGAAGTTTAGTAAAAAAGAATCGGGGTCTTCTCCATGTTGGTACTTTTGGAGGAAAACTGCTGGTGCTCCATGTGGAATGGGTCTTTCTCCACCCCAGTCCTCTGTACAGGGTCAGTCCATGGCGGCGGAATTTTGGTTCGTGTTTCTAGAGCTTTCTTTCAAATTTCCCGGTCTCCTTGTGCAGATGATGGTTGTTGTTCTACGACCCACTTTAGTCTCTCTTGCCCTTTCACCAGTTTTGGAACGACGGTTTCCATCTTTACTATGTAGATGGTGTTGATGCCCGCATTCTCCACCACTGTGACGGGATGAAGAGGAATCGGCAATAAGCGGGTCTTAGTTTTAATGGGCTTTATTATACTATATAGATGATCAGTACATGTTTTCCGTAGAGATGTCGTTCGACGTGGAGATCGACTTCTACTGGGCCACCTGTGATGACGTTGGGATGGGTCGAGTCGGCGAAAGCCTTCTGGACTCCGTCGGGGTCTTTCTCCTTCCGGGTCCGTTTTGCCTCTCGGATTTAAGTAGACAGAAATAATGTCTCGTGAGCTGGGTGCTCATATATATACAAGTGTAGGGGAAAAGGAGTGAGGACACAGTAACCCGTGTAGCACTCTTTGGTACGATGTACTAAAGTGAAGGGTAGTGCTCGGGGAGGGGTGCACCGGGACAAGGGAGTATCAGGTTAAAGAGTGGAACCGCCCTTACGTCCCACCCAGTTCCGGATAGTATCGCATACCTGAGTTAGCCACACACCTCCCTTGGGTGTGTGGCTGGGCGGCTCGTGAAGACGGTGGCCTCCTGGCTTCTCGTCTGTTCTTGGCGTCGCAGCTTCACCGCACTCTAGCTCCTCCGTTCTTTCCGTCTCCACCTCAGTACTTCTCCACTCCTCGATAGGCTCTCTTCGCAACTCCTCTTCTCTTTGGGTGAACAAACACACCTGGTTCTGGCGTTCCTCTGTATAAGACGTCTCCGCCTCATCGTGTAGCCCCGCCCATTCCTCCGCTGTTTCAGAATTAAAGGGCCAGTGTATCTCCTCTGTCTCCTGCGTGCTGGCTCCGGTATTGATGTGCTGTGAAGGGTAGAAGAGGGGTGTTGAAGGTGGAAAAACGTCCTGTAATGTCCCTTGATCATGTACGGGGGTATCCCGTGCGTCTACTCTGTTACACATGTATAAATTTACCCCCCGAAGCAAGCCCATATGTTGTTGTCTTTGCTGGAGTACCGGAACTTAGGGTGGGTCAGAAAGAGTTGCATATAGAACTTAAAAATAAGATTGTCAATTGGCTGAACATTCATAGGCCATTGCAAGGGGAGGAATCTGGAGAAATTCTCCATGTGAGGAGGGCAAATTGGATTGGCAGTAGGAGGAAAGACATCGAAGGGAATTGCATCATAGCAAACTTTAGGAATCCAAACCTAGTGGAGTATATATTGGGTAATTATATCAGGAATGCTACGAGTACTATACGATCTATGCCACTAGGGTATTTCTATCCTAGAAAATCTGTCACATATCCTTCAAACCATGCACAGGAAAGAAAGGGCAGAGTAACAGATGGGTACTGGGCAAGGAAATATGAACACTGTGGCCTGCCCATATTAAATCAGGGCGGTGTACAGTGGACAAATAGATTTAGTCCCCTGCAGTCCCTGGACGAGAATGAATGACTACCCCAATTAGGTTACTATCACGAGGGGACGGACAGAAGGGTGTCCAGTAATTGTAGCGAACAAGAATTGCAGGGAAGCCAACAGGTGAAGGGGCTTGTTGAACTACCTTTAATGCAGGGTGGGGGAGAACAGGGGGTTATGCTAAAGAGTAGGGATAAACACAGCTTAAATGCGCAGGGTACTAATGCTGTGAATGTGCCAGGGGGAAGGGTGAACATAATGTCCTGGAATGTAGCAGGCCTAGCCGGAAAATTTGAAAATGTAGATTGGAGAAACCACCTACATGGTTTTCACATACTAGCTTTCAAGGAGACCTGGGCAGTCAACTCCTCTCCCTATCAAATAGAGGGCTACAAGTGTTTCTTCGTCCCAGCCCAAGAAATTAGAGCAGGAAGGGCTAAGGGAGGGTTAGCATTGTATGTTGACCTTAACCTAGAGGGAAGATGGACACTACAATCTTGGACATCACATACCCTTCAAGCAATAACATTCCAAGGGCAAGGGTTAAGGTTACAGTTATTTAACATCTATATCTCAGCACCCATAAATGGTAATAATGCCGTCCTGCAGGAATTAGATGGTCGTCTTACTCAAGAGGCTGAACAAAGGAAGGGGGGGGAGAACCAATTGTCATACTGATGGGAGATTTAAACTGCCACCTCTGTCCAAACCTAATCCCTGTAACTGCAGACTGGGCCGCTTGCCCAGCCAAGAATGGGCCACACTTTGAACATAGCAATGAGGGAATAACAATAACTAAATTATTAGACACGCACACGCTAACACACACGATTGACTTAATAGCCCCGGGCCCAGAGGGCACGCTCATCCCAACATTTAAAGGAAGAGGATGCTCCTCCATTATAGACTTTATTATGATATCCACCTTTGCTAAAGCTTGGATTTTAGACACCAGAACTGAATGGAGTATGTTCAGTGACCATAATCCCTTAGTTTTAGTTTTAGAATTAATATACAAGGGACGTTTGGAAAGGAACAAGCAAGTAGACAATAGTTTGAGGCCAACGGATCAGGGGAGGCGACTAAGGTGGGTGAAAATTAATGCCCAGGAATTTTATAATACACTACTGGAAAAAGGCAGAAAACACGTTGAAGATTGCTTAGACCCTTTAATAGAGGGAGCGGACCTAGTCGCGACATTCGGGTCATTGACTAAACTGGCCGACAAATTATTGGAAGCAAAAGGTCCTAGAAAAATTAGTACACAGCCAAGATGGTTTGATACTAATTGCTCTAGAGCATTAAGAAACTTAAAAGCAAGCCTTAAAGCCAACCCCAGGGACAGGGTAGAAGTGGCCAAATGTAGACAAATTTATAAAATAAAGGTAAAAGAGAGGAAGGCTACCCTACAAGCGGAAGTCTGGGCGGATCTAAGAGAGGCAGGAGAAAACAGGGATTTTACAGAATTCTGGAGGATCATCAACAGGCCCTGTTTCCAGGACAGTAGTGCCCCAGTTATTAGTACTAATATCCTCCCTGATCAATGGGTGACTCATTTTGAGGCTCTCTATAACCACTCTAAGGAGACATCCCAAAAAGGGGGTTGGGATGGCACAGAAGTTCGGAAATAGATCTCTCATTAAGAGAGATAACTAAGGCTATTCAAGGCCTGACACCGAACAAAGCTCCAGGGCCCGATGGTACCCCCCCAGATCTATACAGAAGTAACACGGATCTGTGGGCGCCAATTTTGACAAGGGTTTTAAATGCGGCTATTAAATCAGGTCTTCCCCGATCTTGGTCTACCGCATTAATTGTCCCTATCTTCAAGAAAGGGAGTAGGGATAATCCTAAATGCTATAGACCAATATCTCTAATGGATGTATCAGCTAAAATACTTGGTCGGGTGGTACTGAATCGACTTATTGCCTGGACAGAAGAGCACCACATTATAGCTGACACGCAGTATGGGTTCAGAATGGGCAAATCGACTAGTGACCAGTGTCTTAATTTGTATTTACTAGCCGCTAAGTACACTAAAGCAAGTAATGGCACTGTTTACATTGGCTTTATGGACCTGGCTGCGGCCTTTGATAATGTGAATAGGGACAAACTGTGGGCCATGATGATTGATTTGGGAATAGACCCGGGTCTCATAAATATTCTAAGAGAGTTGCACTGGAATACCACCGCTAGGGTCCGCTTCAGCGCGGAGGGGGGCGTACTGACCCATTTCCGTGCACTAGCGGAGTAAGGCAAGGGTGCATTCTCGCGCCCTTTTTGTTCTCGCTGTATATTAACGAGCTAGAGAGTACCCTTATCGCCCAGAATGTAAACTGCCCCAAAGTAGGAACGCGTCAAATCCCGGTACTTTTGTACGCGGATGACGCGGTCCTGCTTGCACAAACAGCACGGAGTCTACAATACCTCGTGGACGGATTTGTAAAGTTCATGGAAAATCTAGATTTGTCGGTGAACCTGAGCAAATCCTTCGTGATGGTGGCAGGTAAAAAGCCTTCCAAGAAATCTGTGTTTAAAATAGGGACTCACACACTGGATACGGTAAGCACTTTTCCCTATTTGGGCCTTTTATTTGATGGCGAGATCCAGTTTAATTCCCTGATTGAGGAACGTTGTACAAAGTTGGTTTCCGCAAATGGTGCCATATTAAATTTTGCTCGCAGGCTGGGCCGCTGGTTGCCAGAACAAGTAATGTGTCTATATGGCTCGATAAGTACAGCAAAGGCCTTGTATGGAGCTGAGGTTTGGGGCTTCAGGGATTCTAAAAAACTACAGCTAGGGGAAGATACATTTCTTCGTAAAATCCTAAAGATCTCTCAGTCTATCCCAGCTGAGATTGCACACAGGGAACTTGGGATCCCATACATTACAGAGCAGGTAAAGATGAGGCCAGTTATGGCATGGTTCAGAATTTGGGCCAACCCTGAGGCGGAATTAAGCAGGGAAATTGTTGTAGACTGTTTGCAAAGGGATAAGGGCCTTCAAATTCCTTGGCTGAAATATGTTAAAAGCACACTAGAGATCATAGACCAGGAAATCCTCTTTAGTAATCCGCGCTCAATTTCCACTACCTGTAAACCACAAATTAGAAAACTGATGTTGGAAAAATTCGAAACTATCAGAGCAGGCACGGAGTTCTCAAAGCTTTCAGTAGCGGCTCACTCTCTAGTCGACAATAGCAATAGGGAGGGCATGGAACCCTACTTGTGGCTGATGCATAATCAGCAGGATAGGTTTTTAATGTGTCGTTTTAGGCTCAATCTGTTACCTAATATTTTATCTTATCCATCTGGTTTTACTGTAACTATTGAGCAGAAGGGTGCCTGCGGCTGCGACAATAGGTCTCTGCAGGACACCCTTCATTTTGTACTTCTTTGTTCATTTTATCGGACGCCTCGCCGTAGTTTTCTGGTTGATATTCTAAGAGAGAAAAGATTTCGTCATGCTAAAACTGCACTACTCTTTTTACAAAGAGCAAATGATATGCGCACTTTATGCTCTGTGATAAGCTTTCTAAAAGTTGCAGTTAGGTTAAGGAATACAAGAGATTAAGCTATGATGTATTTATAATATTTTATCTCTTCATTTATGAAATGTATCAGCTTTGTATCTGGTTTTTTTTTATTTAAATAGAGTTCAGAAATATAATGTAATGAATTTTTATAACTTGAATTTTTATGATGGTTTAAATCATCGAAATAAAGATTTACCGAACTGAACTGACTGCTGTGAGAAAATGTCACTTGTAGTCATTGAAATGTCACTCATAATTATACTGAAAATGTACCTTTCATCACCCAATACAATGTACAAAGTCATCATGTATATAACATCCTTAGACGCAACTGGCATCTTTTACAATCAGCAAAGCTGCCCTTAGGGACCATCACTGTAAAACCCAAGGTGGTGTACCGGAGAGGCAAAACAATTAAAAACATGCTTTGTCCAAGCTACATCCAAAATGAAAAGAAAAAAGGTGGAATAGCATGGCTTTCTGAGAAACCGAATGGTTTCTATACATGCGGAAACTGTAACATGTGTGAACTTGGCATACACAGAAAGTTTAAATTTAAACATAACACTGAAAACGAATTTTCTATAAATTCATTTATCAACTGTAACACTACACATACGGTATATATCATTGTCTGTGCATGTGACAAAATATATGTGGGCAGTAGTATTAGGAACTTGAAAATCCGTATTCAGGAGCATGTGAGGGCCATAAAGAATAGAGATGATAAATATCCAGTGTCTGTGCACAGCCACGAAAATCACCCTGACCAACCAAATATCCATTTCTTTGGCATTGATCATGTAAAACCACCAACAAGAGGTGGTGATAAAACTAAAATGCTCAGACAGAGGGAAGCTGCATGGATTTGTCGGCTTCGTAGTATTTCTAAGGGACTTAACATTAATAATGAATTATATCATTTTCTTTGATAGTGTTTGTTTTTAAGAGAATAATTAAGAAAAGAAAGTTATTCTCCATGCCATCTGAAATGATTGAAACCCTTTGGCAAAATGATAAACAACTCATCTGCAAATTACTCTTCAGTGATGCAGAGTAGCAAAGGGTAGGAAACTATCTGATGTGACTAGCCTTAAAATAGTATAATCATCAAGGGCTACATTGTGTAAATGACCATAGAATAATCAAATCAGGATCGATAATAGTCATTTATATAAAAAAAACTTTGTTAATATCAACAAGAATCAAGTTTGTAATATGTAATATTGATAGCAAAGTCTAGTATTGAGGACTGGCTTACGAAATAATTTGAAATAGATGGTCTTATATATACAGACCATCCACTACGCTATATTAAGTGAAATAACGATTAGTCTGTATTGCCCATTCCAACATGGTGCCCGAAATGGGAATTCACACTTTACCATTGTCTTACTCGATTGAACAATGATAGTAGGATCTCGTAATGAATATTGACCTATGGAACAGTAAACATTATCTAGTCTAAAGGCATAAACAAGCTCCAAATGGTATACCAAGCGCAATAACCATTGCTTTATTTTCCCCGTTCCAAGATGGCGCCTAAAGTCGGAACTAACACTTCATCATTGCATCACTTGGTGTTTTAAGATCATAAACACTACGCTAACATTAGATCCTAATTGCGGACTCACACGCTGAGATTACTATAATACCAGCTTTATAAAAATATTATACCCCCCATCCAACTTTGAAAATATTTTGTAATAAAAAAATGTGTAACGTAAAATAATACACAGTTTTTAAACTACTATATATGGACTAAGTTCATGCAATAATTAAAATCTAGGAATTCGTAGAACTTGGCTCTAATTCCCTAATATCTAGGTAATCATTATACAGTTAAAGATGGCCGTCGCATTTACATGGTTCGCTGAGTTCTTTAGCCTAATTGTGAGCAGCTGAGTTCTATTTGCGGGCTATTTAAACTTGCCTTCCCCGGTCAGTGCTCGAACTATTAACTTGAGGCCGTGACCAAGGGAAGACGTAGACGCTGTGATGACTCAAGTAAGTAAATACTCTGAGGGGCCGCAAAACTTTAGTTGTTACGGAGTTTTTTTAATCTTTATGGACTTTGTTCTGATTACACTCTAAACAAGGGCGGATATTTCCTTCCCCTTATCTTTAATGCTGGCATTTTTTTTCCTACTTGAACGGCTGCTCAAGCGTATTGGGGATATGCATTCTCTGATTCAGGTGCATGACCTAATTAGAGAGCTCCCTTTCGTGCATTTAAAAACATTGGAATAACGATAACATGGCTTCACAAACCATTGCTTATATGCTATGTGTGAGCCAAACCCGTTTTCCTAAAACTTTATACTACCTTTCACCATGTATTACATTTGTTTTGCTTTTATTACATTTTAAATAAGGGCAGATATTTCCTTTTCCCGTATTTTCTATGCCAACTTATCTCACATATTTAGTTGGCTGTTCCAGCATATTAGCAAAACGTATCACTTACTGGTTAAGTGGCATGACTTGATTAGAGAGCTCCCTCTCCTTTAGTCCACTTAAGAATGTTTGAATAACAATAATATGGCCCCGTATACCTATTGCCCAGATGCAATGTATGAACACCTTTGTTTCAAAAAATCTTTAAACTAGCCCTTACCTCATGTATTATATATTTTTAACAGGGTGACTACATATATCACTGGAATAGGATGCAAATAATGACATCATTCTAATCACATATCTACCCACCTAAACCTCTTTGAGGAGAACTGACTAGTGTATTTTAAAATAAGGTATGTGATACATTTGACCCAACAAACTAGAGTTGCCCCATCAATAAATGTATAAAGTATTAAAAAAAGGTATGTTTAATCTTTTTCCACAATAGGCTATCTTTGCCATTTAATATTTGAAGAAGTGCTTCGAGATAAAGCCTTGGAATTACTAATCCATGACATACTCATTGATAATTTTCAGTAAGACATGATCATTGTTCATTTCTTATTATGACCAATCTGTGGA
The DNA here is from genome assembly GCF_964261635.1 of Lissotriton helveticus. NCBI lineage: Eukaryota > Metazoa > Chordata > Amphibia > Caudata > Salamandridae > Lissotriton > Lissotriton helveticus. Next base: position 169,714,148 of record NC_136057.1, read on the forward strand.
TTGAGTTAAAAAAATCTCTTTTTTCCTTTTCTTAAGCATAAGTTCCTTGTCTTACTAAAATGTGAAATCCCTCAGAAAACTTATCAGCTTTGATATGATTACTTTTCATGCCCCTGCTTAAAATAGACTGTGTGGTTTTTTCCTTCTGTAAGAGAAGATGAATTATGAATCTTGTCAGTAGGCTAATCTTGTTTATGAACTGTGTAGCAGGCATATTATGCCTTTGTACTCATGATTTATGAAAAACCCTGTTTTTAATTGTAAAATAGCTTTGTATAATATGTATATTTTGTATATTTGTTTGTTGTAGCCCTGAAGAAGTCCTTCAGACGAAACGCGTTGGCTACTTGTATGTGAAGATTTTTTGGAATAAAAGCAAGAAAAGAAAACTCTATGGCCTACTGATATCATTAATTTGATCAATACTGTTACTGTATATTGTATGGTGTGCTGAACCACTGTGGTGTTTCATAATTCTATTGAAATTGTGAAAATGTCACTCATAGCAATCTGAAACCTTGGCAGCTATGTATATTTCCTCTGCCCAACTGTTGTAACTGTCTCTTGTGGTAATTTTTTGAAGTGTCATGGCACACGATATGAAACACTAAGAAGCAGGTAAGTATTAAATATAAGTATTTATTAAGGTAACAAGGCTCACACAGCTGGGAGGCAGTGCGGCTATAAATAACAGCTGGTGAGAAACAGAATGATGACACTCGAAGTGACGTGAGTTAAATAGTGAATGAACGTTCTAAGTGACATAAGTGAAAGGCAACCAATTATGTTCAGAACAACACAACTTGCTGAAACGCTCAAACCAGATATACAACACTTTTGTCATTGTAAAATTTGTCATTTATATTCATATTTTTGCTTATACAGTCTGTGCTTGAGATTGTGTGCCTTATGCCTGCGTCGTTTTGATTCTATGGCATGCTATTTTTATTTGCTCCATTCCTGTAACAGTTCTCTCATGTAATTGTTGTAACCTTCAATCTAATGTTGTAAGGGTTAGCATTCTAGCCTATCGGGGTTCTTACCCTTCCCCTTTCTCTCCTTCCCCGCTCATTGGTTATTGCTGGCCTACGTCATATACCTTGAGTCATTGTTTGTTCACGGGCCGCCATTCGAGCCCCAGCTGTTCATTGTACCGGTCCGCTACCTGCGGGTCTTTGATATTAATAAACTTACCATTTCAAATCAACTGGCGCAGTGTCCTAATTGGTGTGACACTTCAGATGGCGACGAGGACGGGATACGAAAAGAGTTGTACAAGGCCCGCCGGTGTTTTACAGAGGATCGTTTCTTCTCTTCAAATAAAGTTTTCATAAGGCAAGTTTTACAGATTGTCTTTTTCGGGGCAGATTATTCAACGCTAATTCAAATTTATTTTTTCATGTGAGGTGGAGTTGAGAAGTGAAACCGTGTTCCTTTGGCTAAAGACTCAGCGATCTTCTTAAAGTTAATTTCAGGCAAGGTACGATATTTCGAATTTTGCCAAAAGAAGTGTTCAAGCGCTAATTCAATCATTACTTTTTTCTATGTGCTGACGTGTGGTAAAGGCACGAGTTTGACAGCGTTTTCGAGGAAGCAGTTCGCATTTCTCCTCAGCTGTTAACTGTCACGTCGTTTTCAACGTCGGCCGCTGGAATCTTCAGCGCAGAGTCTCTCAGCCAGGCGTTTCTTTCAGCTGTAACTGACATCGTTCGATGTTTTTGCTGACGTCATTGCGTAGCCTACGATCCTGAGCGTGACTCCATTTTGTTTACAGGAATTTGGTAGTTTTCTCTCAGAACATCGTTTTTCATGAGAGGAACTTAATGTTACAAGATAAAACGATATTTTTTTTTTAGGTCAATATTGTTTTTTCTCATCAAAACAATTTAGTTTTAAAAACGGAACCAAGTATTTCATAGTACTTTCAAAGAAAGTATAATTGTAAAATATTTCTTTTTTCTCCTTGAATATTAAGTTTTAAAAATAGCGTTTTCTGTGAAGAAAGAGGTAGAAGGGAAAGTTGCTGAAATGTCTACAAATATAAGTGCTCCAGCTCCATTTTTAAATGATCCAGGGAAACCAAGCATGAGGTGGAAAAACTGGTTGAGGGCTTTTGAAAATTATTTGGTTGCAATAGATGGGAAGATGTATGATCCAGAAAGAAAGGTAGCAATTTTATTTGGATTATTGGGAGCTAATGGTCAAGAAATTTTTGATAGTTTGCCTGAGTACGAGCCACCCCCAGGACAGTTCATTCCATTAGATGAATACCAAGAGGCATTGAAACGTTTGGAAAGACAGTTTGGTGAGGAGCCAAATATAATGATTGGGCGTCATCATTTCACTATGCGTAAACAACAAGAAAATGAAACTGTTGAGGAGTATATTGGTGCATTGCGTGTTCTAGCAACCAAGTGCGAATATAATGACATGGTGGATGTATATATTAGGGATCAGTTTGTTTTTCACTGCCATGAAAAGAAAATACAAGAGAGGCTTTTGTCATGTAAAAATCCTCCTTTACAAGAGGCGATAGATATTGCCAAAGGGATCGAGAGATCTCTTCAGACATCAAAAGTCTTATCTGCTTCCTCAAATTCAAGGGCTGATGTATATGTTGTTAATGATTTAAAACAAAAGAACGTTGCTTATGAGAAAAGAAATAGAGATGGCAGGGGCACAGAGTCAAGTGTTATTATATGTTATAGATGTGGGTCAAAGAACCATAAAGCAGACTTTCAAGGATGCCCAGCACAGGGTAGGAAGTGTACAAAATGTATGAAAATTGGTCATTTCGCAACAAGTTGTAATAATTCCAGATCACAAAAATTCCAGAAGGTGAAAGTAAGTTATGTAAATGAATTTGAGGAAGACATGTGTGCCAATATTGTTCTGTCTATTGATGACCAAACTGGAAATATTAAGGGTCCATTAGGCATTGCACACATTGGAGAAGTAGAGGTAAAGATCATGGCGGATTCAGGATCTCCGATCACTATTATTTCTGATGTGAAATATGCAAAATATTGGCCTAATACAGACTTGTTAGCTACAGATATATTTGCCAAAGCATATGGAGAGTCTGACATTAATGCATTTGGGTATTTTTATGACTTGTTAAATATAAAAGGTAGAGTGATTTCCACCAAAATCTATGTGGCTGAAAAAGGAAAAGACATTGTAGGATGGAAGGATTTAGCTAAGCTAGGCATTATACTTAAACCAGGTGCAGATGACCCAATTGTGTAGGATGAAAACTTTGTACAAGCATCTATATCTTTGGTAAGTCCAGTTTTAAATGATGATATGGAAAATATTTTTAACAAGTATGAATCTTTGTTCGACAATAGAATTGGTTGTGTTAAAGGATTCGAACACGAAATTAAGCTGAAGAAAGGTGCAATACCGGTTAAACACAAGGTAAGGGCAGTTCCTTTATCAGTAAAATCTGAATTGCAAGAACTCTTAAACAGGCTAGTAGAGGAAGAAGTAATTGAGCCAACCAATTCTTCAGAATGGATTTCGGCTATTGTTTTAATTAAAAAGAGAAATGGCAAAATCCGTTTACGTGCAGATTTGAGGTCATTAAATAAAAATATTGTTGTTGATTCTTTCCCTCTGCCAAATATACAGGAGATTTTGGCAGCTACCAGTGGATCAAAATATTTTTCAATTATTGACCTCAAGTCTGCATACCATCAAGTGCAGTTGTCAGAAGCCTCAAAGGAGTTAACCACATTCATCACTCCTTTAGGGGCATTCAGATTTAAAAGACTTCCTTTTGGGCTGGCTTCTTCAGCCAGTGTATTCCAGAAATTGATGGAAGCTATTTTGAAAGGAGTTGACGGAGTACAAAAATTCCAAGATGACATTCTTATACATGCAAAAACAGTAGAAGAACATAATGAAATATTGGATACTGTTCTGAGTAAATTGTTTGATAGAGGGATGACTGTATCAAAAAACAAGTGCAAATTTTTAAAAAATGAGATTGAATATTTAGGCCATGTGTTAAGCTGCGAGGGTATCAGGCCCAAACTTGATTTAGTTAAAGCCATAACTGATGCCCCAAGGCCCTGTGATAAGGATGCTCTTAGATCGTTTCTCGGGCTTAGCGAATATTATTCGCGGTTCGTAGAGAATTACTCTGGTAAAGTCGAACCCCTACGAGTATTGTTGCGCAAAGGAGAGAAATATGTGTGGACAGAGGAACAAGATAAATCTTTTAAAATGATTAAAAATGCAATACTTAATGCGCCAACTTTGAAGCCGTACAATCCAGAAGGGCAAAATGTTGTAACTGTGGATGCGAGCTCTGTGGGTATCGAAGCCGTATTCACACAAAGCGTTGGCAATGAAAGTCATACAATTGCATTTATTTCTAGGAGGTTACAGGAATCTGAAAGACACTACAGCACCATAGAAAGAGAAGCATTGGCTTGTGTATGGGCGGTTGAGAAACTGAGAATGTATGTATGGGGCAAAAGTTTTGACTTAGTTACAGATCATAAGCCACTCACTTTTCTTATGGATGGTTGTGGTAGAGGGAACGGAAATTTTTTGTCTAGATTGATCAGGATACTGTCAAAATTACAAGAGTATAACTTCACTATCAAACATATTTCTGGAAAATGCAATGTGAGAGCCGATTGTCTATCACGCCTTCCACTTGAATGTGATGAGGAATATGATGACACTGAATGTGTAGTTTCTTTTGTAAACAGTAGCAGTCAATTTACCAGTATTTGTGAGGAATCTGATTGGGTTTCACAGCTTAATGATGACCCTGTATTAAGTAAAGTCAAATTGTTTATTTCCAGTAGCTGGCCCCCAGTAAGAAATTTGAGTACGGATCTGAGAACGTATGCACAAGTGGCAGATGATTTAAGCATCGAGGACGGTTTCATAATGAGAGGTGAACTCTTGGTACCCCCGCCTAAGGCAAGACGAATTCTCTTGCAAAAAGCTCACAAAACACACCTGGGATCTACTTTGACCAAGAAAGCCCTAAAACAATATTATTGGTGGCCAGGTTTGGACTCAGAAGTGAATTCATCTGTAGAATCGTGTGCCACCTGTTTGAATTCTGACAAACGTTGGAAGTCCAGAGTACAAGAGTTGCAGTTAGTGGAAATACCATCCTCCTCTTGGCAAAAAAATAGCCATAGATTTCTCTGGCCCTTTTCATGCTCTAGAAAGTTCCTGTAAGTTCTTAATGGTGTTTTGTGACTATTACAGCAAATGGGTCTATTTCAAGTTTGTTCCTAACATAGAATCTAAAAGTGTTATTCAATTTCTAGAACATCTTTTTACGATTGAAGGGTTACCCCAAATCTTAGTGTCAGATAATGGTAAGCAGCTGACATCGGAAATGATGACTACCTTTTTGAAGAAAAGTCAAATTACACAAGAAAAGACTCCATTGTACTCTCCCAGATCCAATTGGCAAGTGGAGCGTGTAAACAGGTTTATAAAAGATGGAATTCAAATGGCCCTGGCAAACAACTTATCTGTTGTAGAATTCACTCAAGAGAGGGTGGACATGTTTAACAGAACTGTCAATAACGTTACAAATGTTTCCCCTTTCTTTCTTATGAGAGGTAGACAAGCTGTCACAAGCATCTCACCCAGGCTGTCAGTGTGTCAAAAAGAAAAAAAATGACTTTACTGTGGTGGATGATGATAGCCTAAGAGTTCTATCTACAAGCAACAACTGAAATCCAAGAAATACTATGATGATACGCATAAAGCAGTTTACAAAGACATTGCAGTAGGAGATTGGGTGATAGTCAAAAAAACAGTTGTAAAACAGAAAGGAGACTCTAAGTACTTTAATCCCAGAGAAGTTGTGGAAGCAACAGGAAGTGCAATTTGTGTGTCAGATTTGGGGTGGAGAAGTAAAAGTGATGTAATCAAAAGTTTTCAGAAGAATTGTGTTTAGAAGATGCTTCCGCTAACACCCAAGAGTCAAATTCCCAAGGTTCTACTGCAAATGAACATAAGGAATGTTGTAGTTTGCAAAATGAGCAGGAGTTGTTATTTTCCCCTAAAACTGTAGAATCTCCTAGTACTAGTTCAGGAAGGGTGGTACAAATTCCCTGCAAGCTTAGAGATTTTATAATGTATAAGGAAGGGAGATGTTGTAACCTTCAATCTAATGTTGTAAGGGTTAGCGTTCTAGCCTATCGGGGTTCTTACCCTTCCCCTTCCTCTCCTTCCCCGCTCATTGGTTATTGCTGGCCTACGTCATATACCTTGAGTCATTGTTTGTTCACGGGCCGCCATTCGAGCCCCAGCTGTTCATTGTACCGGTCCGCTACCTGCGGGTCTTTGATATTAATAAACTTACCATTTCAACTCAACTGGCACAGTGTCCTAATTGGTGTGACACTTCAGTAATGTAACTGGTTCTATTGTACAGTGCTCTGACACCTCCGGGTAAAGTCCGCGCTTTATAAGAACGCATTAAATAAAATAGAATAAAATAAAATGTAGACGTCTCAGTTGAACTACTATTACTGTAATCCTGTATCCTGTGTGTTGAAGAGCGCTCTGGTGCCTTCAGGACATATCTGCGCTATATAAAACTGCAAATAAATAAGTCCGTCGTATCCACAACAGCACGTGCCAAGTGGACTAACGATGGCTGCATCTGAAGTCGGGGAAATATTGTATGGGCCTCGACATAGAAAACAGACACGGCGGGTAGGAAGGGCCGCCATGTTGGAAAAGTGCATCCCGACCTACTGGTAACAAAACTGTAAACTTAAATTGCCGAATATGAAATGGGGCGTAGCCAACATGCTTATGTATTTAAAAAACACACAAATCAAGTATTCTTCGAGAACTTAACGATGAAGGCCTACATTAGAGTAATATCCGTTTGAACCCCACGCTCTCTTCTGAACAATCACTAAGGAGCGTTGATCGGACCCGAGTGTACGAGGGTGGGTATACTATACATCGAAAGACATTTTCCACTCAATCAAAGGCGAAGACTCGTAGGTACAGTTCAGCAGCTTGCCGAGCACAACAATGTCCCTTTTCTATGTTCACTCACACTCTGGGGACTGGTGCAGCAACTGAATCTTTAACAGGCCTCTAAAATTGTGACGACACAAAGAAATGGGGCTCCCGTTGGACAGTCCCCGAACCGATGCTTGTCAACGGATGCTCCCGTGTCCCCTCTGCCCAATGAGAGTAGAGCTCAAGACAGACAGGTTCATTTAGACCCGCCCCTGGCTGTTCTCGACAGCCTCTAGGTGGGCGGGAGGGCTATTGTGTTTGGTGGAGCTCGGTGCCCATCTCGCTCCGGACTCGGACTGCGCTTGCGCGGTTACAGCGAGGGGCGGGTTTCCCGAAGGGGTCAAGCAAGAGTCTATCAGGGTGGGTGGGAAGGAGCGGCGGCTGTGGACTGCTGTAGTTCGGATCCCGGTGACAGAGCCGGCGGCCCAACGCCGTAAGCCCAGCGGGGGCGCACCGACCCGCCCACCGGTGAGTGACATCGTGCTCACGCCCCCCGTGGCCTATTCTTCCCTTGCATTTCTCATCCCTGAGGCTTACTGTGCGCCCCGGCTGTTTATGGGATTCAGAACAGCTTCAGCCAATTGGATTCGCCGTCATAATCGAGGTTGGGTGGTTATTGGGCAACGTCCTTGTAGCTCCTCTCAGAAACCAATCGCACGAAGAGGGCGGGGTTTAATAGAACTTCCGGCGCACGGCATTTGTGTGTTAAAATGGGCGACTTTATTAATGTAAACTATTTTGACATGAAAGGAAGAAGGCGAACGGGTGCTCCTGCATTTCTCCAAACACATCGAAGGCTTGAATGTACCCCTGTACGACGTTAAATGTTTTAATATGTATGATAGTTATACAAGCAATCTAACAAAGACTGTACTCGTACACACACAGATTCTTGCAGTTAGGCTATTTAAATTTGAAGCATGATTGAAAATTAGAAGCATGGTACTTTGAATCCTGGTGAAGGATAGCAAAGCCGGCTGAGCCTCTTCTACAGTCTAGTACGTGATGTTGTTATAGCAGTGTTAAAACGTATTTAAGAGGTGTTTAAATGATCACCAGGCTAAACTTACATAAACGGAATCGCTATTCTATATCAGAAGGATTTTACACAAAGTCGTATTCATACACCAACTCCTGACCCTTTCTGAATCCGAGCAAGTAGCAGACTTAATTCGTTTACTTGTTTGTGACCAAAACGGGAGAAATGCTAAATAGACTCACCTAATCTACGTAGTGTAGCTAATGTCCAAATAAGTGATTTCGAGTCGTGCCTGTCATCTGATTTTGAGCAATAGAGAGCTTCCAGTAAGTTAACAATGTTGGGTTTAGGTGTAACGTTTAGGGTTACTTTTAAGCTCCTGCTTAAGTTCCCCCAATTGGCCAGAAACCCCGGCGTTCTCTTCAACCTATCTAAGACAACTGAAGTTTTCGCAACTCTGCCCATCCGCTGCAACATATTTCTAACTTTTGAATATGTGCAAGATGCATCATTACCATCATCACATCTAGAAGCACTCTTTAAGCACTCGTCGGAGTGCAATAGCGTCTATTGATTGACTTCATCCATTACTCCTACATTCTTCTACTTGATCTCTATACAGTTTACCCAGGAACATCCCCCTTGTCTATATGCAGCCATCAAGCTGGCTGGCCAGCAAAAAATAGTGGCATATGCAAACAAATATGTGTATTCAAAGCACTACTAGTGTAGCTCCTCACTAGTTCACCAATATCGTAAGCTAAGATCCATAACCTTTTAGTCACACTCAATCCATACTATGCTGTCTCTCAGTTGCAGTCCTTCTACCCTTTGGGCCTCCTGCACTTGAACTACCTAATTGCAGACATTCGTGAAACCCTTTCTCTAAGAGCTGAAAATATCAGTGAATAAACCTATATTATTTATTGAACGATGACCACAATTCTAGCACATATATTCTGTAGCTATGTACATTTGCTGCCTTATGCTCCACTTCATTTGTCTTTACCAGTCATTTACTCCATGCCTGTACTGATATTTCTCCAAACTATTGGTAATCGCCTCACCCTCATTGATTATTGTACATTTTTTATTGCTGTTTAAAAAGCTTCTGATCAACATGCTATTGTTGCCAAATAAATAAACATTCTATGTGAGAATTAGAATTTATTTGGATGAATATTATGTGGAGTTTTTGTTGTTGTTGGCATAATCGGACAATTCGGCATGGTTCTGCCCCGCCTGGGCCTAGGATGGACATCCCTTGTTTAAGGAAAGGGTACTGGTTATCAACCAGGATTTTTCCAGATTAGTGTACTTATAATTTATTCCTAATTGTCAATGCAGTGTCAATTCTATTTGTCTTTGGAATGGGCTCATGAAAATTACTCAGCTATTTAGAAAGGTATTTCTCTGTTTTGCTGCTTTTATTATCATGTACATCCGTTCATGCTATCTTGCTTCTCTTGGTTTACAGCAAATTTCCAGAATTGCCTAAAACGTTATTCTAGGAAGAGTAGCATGTATATAACAAGCATTTGCAATGCAATAGGTCTCGCATTAGGAAAGTTTGAGCTATTGGTATTGTAAATTACACATTTTTTTTTTTTTTTTTTAAATAGGTAAATTAATAGCTTTGTCATTTACAATTCCAATAGTTATAACTTTCGCAAATGTGACACCTATAGCATTTGTAATGCAATATGTGTTGAATTTACGTGACTTGCATGTATTGATATTACAAATAACAATGGCTTTAAATTTTTTGTAATAATTAATACTTAAATAAGTTATTGTAATTTATAATGGCAATAGCTTAAACTTTATAAATAACTTTTGTGAAGATTATGTTCAGTGTATTTTATTGTGACGAAAATCCAAAAACAGAAGTGAAATATTAACATATTTTTGTTACATTTGTAATAAAGCTTGATACATTGAGAGAACATATTTGAACGAGTTGTTGTTGAATGGTTGCACAGATTGTTGCTGTTGTGGCGCTGAGTGATGTTGTGATGGCGAACGAGCGATGCTGTGGCGTTCAGTGACACTGTGGTAGCGCATAGTGGTGTTGTGGTGCCGCCGAGTGATGCTGTATGCTATGCTATTTTTTGTTTTACTATCCTCTGTTATGTTTTGTTTTTCTATGCTATGTTTTGTATCCTATGTTTTGCTTTGTTATGCTATGCTGTGTTTTGTTATGCTATGCTGTGTTTTGTTATGCTATGCTGTGTTTTGTTATGCTATGCTGTGTTTTGTTACGCTATGCTGTGTTTTGCTATGCTATGTTTTGCTATGCTATGCTTTGTTATGCTATGTTTTGTTATGATAGGCTATTTTTTGTTGTTTTATTATGCTATACTATGTTTTGCTATGCTATGTTTTCTTATGTATGCTATGTTTTCTTGTGTTTTATTATGCTATGTGTTGTGTTTTGTTATGCTATGTTTTGTTGTGTTTGGTATGCTATGTTTTGCTATGCTATTATATGTTTTGTTTTGCTATGCTATGTTTTGTTGTGTTAAGCTATGCTGTATGTTGTTTTGTTTTGTTATGCTATGTTGTGTTTTATTATGCTTTGCTATGTTTTGCTATACTGTTTTGCTATGTTTTGCTATGCTATGCTATGTTTTGCTATGCTATGTTTTGCTATGCTATGTTTTGCTATGCTATGTTTTGTTATGCTATGTTTTGTTATGCTGTGTTTTGTTATGCTATGTTTTGTTGTGTTTTGTTATGCCATGTTTTGCTATGCTATGTTTTGCTATGCTATGTTTTGCTATGCTTTGCTTTTGTTTTGGGTGAGAGATTTTTCTTTTTTATTTAGCAACACAAAAAGATTTGTACATGACAAAAGACGTATTCATAAGCATAAATTATGCATGTATCAACATTAATATTTCTTATGGTTAATACAGATTATGTATTCATGTAAGCAAAAGAACATAACATAATGGTTACATCAAAGAGTAAATAGAAATTAAAGAGTTGTTATTATTACTATTTTAATGTAATTATCTGGTCCTAATATTCCATCCCTCAATCGGCTCCCAAATTCTTTCTCCTCGCATCCTGGCTTTTTTCCCTCTACATGCGTAAATTGCTTTTTCTTGATTATAAATCCCTAAGTATCGTGTCAGCCATATTTGGAAATTAGGGGTTTCTGTCTCCTTTCTTCGTGATGCTAGGATTATTCTGTACACCGCCGTCCCTAGAAAGAGGCATATTTCCTCCTCCTTGCTGTGCATAAGAGTATTGTCATATCCTAGTAGATATAGAGTCGGTGATTCAGCTACGGCATGGCCGAACACTTCTTGCCAAAATTCCGCTATCATTTGTCTGAAAGGTGTTAATTTGTCACATTCATAGAACATATGTATCAGATGTGCTGGACTAGTACTGCAGCGAGGACATTCGGAATTCGCTCTTTTCCAGTTTGGCGGGTGTGTAATATAGATTATATATTGTCTTATACAACTGGGCCTTTAAGTTAGAAGAAATAAATAATTCTGATAAGAGCTGTAGTGACATGTCAATATCGACATTAAGATTGTTAAGTTTATTTGCCCATATAGATTCAATATGCTCTACATCATCCTTCTTACTTTCTGGCAACATATCATAGAATGTGCCTATCCTGGATGTTGATTTCCCTATACAGTCCACTAAGGGGATATTTATCAAAGAGATATTAGGGATGCTATTTGCTATGCTTTGCTATGCTGTTTTGTTATGTATGCTATGCTTTGTTGTGTTTTATTATGCTATGCTATGTTTTGTTATGCTATGCTTTGTTTTGTTATGTAACGCTATGTTTTGTTATGTTATGTTATGCTATGTTTTGTTATGCTATGTTTTGTTGTGTTTTGTTATGCTATGTTTTGTTTTGCTATGCTTTGTTTTTTTATGCTATGTTTTGTTATGCTATGCAATGTTTTGTTATGCTATGCATTGTTGTGTTATGCTATGTTTTGTTTTGTTATGCTATGCTTTTTGCTATCCTATACTTTGTTTTGTTATGCTATGCGGATGAGGGGGTGTGAGGGTGAGGGGGTGTGAGGGTGAGGGGTTGTGAGGGTGAGGGGTTGTAGGTATTGTGAGGAGGTGAGGGTGAGTGAGGGAGTGTGTGGGTGTGTGGGTGTGAGGGTGTGTGGGTATGTGAGGGTGGCGATGTATGAGGGTGAGGGGGGTGAGAGGGTGGTGAGGGGTTGTGGGGGTGACTGGTTGTGAGGGTGAGAGGGGTTGTGAGGGTGAGGGGTTGTAGGGGTTGTGGGGGGTGAGGTTGTGGGGGTGTGAGGGTGAGGAGGTTAGGGTGAGTGAGGGTGTGTGAGGGTGTGTGGGAGGGAGGGGGGTGAGAGGGTTGTGAGGGTGAGGAGTTGTGGGGTGAGGGGGTGTGAGGGTGAGGGGGTGAGCGTGAGAGGGTGGGTGAGGGGGTGAGGGTGAGAGGGTGAGGGGGTGTGTGAGGATGGGTGAGGTGTTGTGGGGTGTGAGGGTGACGGGGTGAGGGGCTGTGGGGTTGTGAGGGTGCGGTGGGTGAGGGGGGTGAGGGGGTGAGGGAGGGTGAGGGGGTGTGAGGGTGAAGGGGTGGGTCAGGGGGTGTGTGAGGGGGTGTGAGGGTGAGGGGGTGTGAGGATGGGAGTGTGAGAGGGTGTGTGAGGTGAGGAGGGGGTGTGAGGTGAGGATGAGAGGGTGTGAGGTGAGGATGAGGGGGTGTGAGGTGAGGATGAGGGGAAGTGAGGGGGTGAGGGTGAGGGGGTGTGAGTGAGGGTGAGGGGGTGTGAGTGAGGGTGAGGGGGTGTGAGTGAGGGTGAGGGGGTGTGAGTGAGGGTGAGGGGGTGTGAGTGAGTGAGGGTGAGGGGGTGTGAGTGAGGGTGAGGGGGTGTGAGTGAGGGTGAGGGGTTGTGAGTGAGGGTGAGGGGGTGTGAGTGAGGGTGATGGGTGAGAGGGTGGTGAGGGTGTGGGGCTAAGAGGGTGTGAAAGTGAGGGGATGTGAGGGTGAGGGAGGGTGAGGTTTACAAATTCCGGGCTTATGTAGAGGAAGGTGGCACCCGCAGGGTGGGATTGCTGCCTGGTGAGGCGAGGGGGGCTGCGGTTCGCTTTAGGGGCTTGTTAGGGGTAGTAAGCACTATGCATGCATTCCGTACAACCATGAGGGAAGTGGCTAGAAGGTGACTGTGAGAAAAAGATTGAAGTGGGGATTTGACAGTCGTGCAATTGGCGAGCTGACTGTGGGTGACTGGTGGGGTGGGAGAGAGACGATCAGAAGTGGAAAGTGAGGGGTCGAACTAGCAGAGTGATTAGAAAGTAGGGGGGACGGAGATGATGAGACTAAATGGGCTGGGAAGCAAAGATTGTGATTCTGTCCAGATGGAAATAGGGTGAGGGGCAAGAGAATATGACATGCACAGACACGCTGATGGGGTGGGTGGCATATGAGATTTAGAGCTAGTCGAGACCTAAAAACACAGGAACGCGGTAGTAGACAAACAACAAAGTAACTAGACACATAGACAGGAGTAAAACGTATACAGAGAAGGGAAACACATGTACAAAAACACGGGGTTCATTATGCACACACATGTACTATGTAGACACTGAAGAGGCAACAGAAAAAGCACCCATTAAATTAAAAGGAGGGACAAGCGAAAATACAATTATTCAGAAAAGAAACAGACCCAGGTACGAATTGATACGAATCGGATGTATTGAACACACAGGACTAGACACACACTTCTGTTATGAATAAATGCACAGCTATCAGCCCGCTGAGAACTGTGCATACAACAGAGAAATAGACATACACATAATTGGATGCGCACACAACTAACGTGTAGTGACTGCACACCATGTAGAATAAACACTGATAAAAGTGCCCCCACATAAACACGCAGATTATTTAGTCCCTCGTGCAACAGAGGAGATGGACACACTGTCACATGTGTAGAACACAAAACACGCGTCCGCCATATTTCAATGTAAAAAAAAAAATAATCGGAGCGTGATGTTCACATAGAACTCAGAACATCGTGCTTCACAACGTGCATACAAAGTAAAGTTCAACAGGCGGCCGCTACAATTACTGCGCTTGTGAAGACGCAATGATTTCAATGTAAATAAAAAATAAATAAATGGAGCGCGATGTTTACATACAACTCAGAACATAGCGCTTTACAACGTGCATACAAAGTAAAGTTAAACAGGCGGCCGCTACAATTACTGTACTTGTGAGGACGCCATGATTTCAATGTAAAGAAAACAAGAGTGTAGTTTTGCCTTCTCGTGCAATTAGTGCAGCAGGTGCCGAAATGCCCTTGGTTTCCTATTTTTGAGGATAAGGGTTAAGCTTGCGGCTGCACAACAACACAAAGCGGAGTCACTCGTGGATGACGAGGTGCTAACAACACATGTTAACCAAATGTCCAGGACTTAGTGCCTGAACTACAAGAGACACTGGTGATTGTTGTTAAAGGATAGGTACTAGCAGCTTTTCACTAATTGGAAACCGGGCGGAGGCCAGATGTGCCGATCGTGTAGTAGTGATGGGGGGTAAGGAGGACGGGTGGGTCATGAGCGCGGCAAAGGAGGGTGACTGGAGGAAAGTCGGGGTGTGATCTGTTGAATGAAAGGTGGTGGCGATGAGAAGGGGGGACGGAGTAAGCAGTTACGTAGGTTGAGTTGTGTTGGGGGCAGAAGCGGGGAGTGGATACTATAGAAGAACGAGGAGTGACGGAAACAGAGTGAGAGAAAGGAGGGGAGCAGAGGATTGAAACAAGCTCTCGGCATTGCTGTGGCGGGGGAGCGGGAGCGCATTCCTTTGAAGTCTGATGCGGGGGAGCGGCAGCCTTTGAAGTGTGATTTGGGTGGGAAACGGCAGCCTTTGAAGTCTGAAGTGAGGCACAGACAAATGGTGGTGTGACGTTGCTGGCCTCGTGCACACGCCTGTCTCACATGAACTGTGGCTAATCCGCAGCCGTTTTGGTAGACCTTTCTTTTCTACTTCCTATAATTCTCGCCAGCAATGCGCAAGCGCATTGGCAGGCGAGACCTAAAAAAGTGTTGAAAAAATGGTTAATGTCTATTGATTTTTGTTGTTATTGTTTATTGATCGATCACGGTGTGTGACATTGGAAAGTGTTGGTTGTCATTGGTAGCAGTATTTTTAGGATAAGAGATGCCTTGGGGATTTGATACATTTTTATTGGTTATCTTTGTTTATAAGAAGGAGATGGTGGTGTTGTCTTTTGCTGTAACCTGGGTTCTAACATGATTTTGCAGGTGTATATACGTGAATACATATATATGGTACTCTGTGGCAGTTGCCACTGTGTAATATGTAAGTCAGACTTCGAATAGGCAGAGCATTTTTTGTTTTGCTTACTTTGGTGCTGTTTGATGAATCCTCATAAAGCTTAAAAAAAAAAAGTTCACCCACCTTCGCTCCGGTGCAGGGAAAAAAAGAGCCTAAACAAACACTTAAAAACAAAACAAATTCACCAGTTCTAGTTTAGTGAGCCAACTAACTTGTACCCTGTCTGGCACTACTAAAGACCTCACATATTTCATCACTCGTGACATGCTAAATGACATGTATGACATCACTGAGCTACTGCTCCTCAAAACACTCTATAAACCACTTTAATTATTTTTGAAAATAAAGTAATTTGTAAAGGCCCCACAATCAATTACATCATGCATTGACTGTATGAACCTGTGCATCCATGAGATATATATTAAGTGTAGTTCTGGAGACAAGTCTACTTTGACTTTATTAAGTTAGAGACGGAGTGCAACTAGTGTGAGTGGCAGACTTACTTTACAAATAGGTTGTGGTTTAAACCAAAGTCATATTGCCAAAATATGTGAGAAAAACTAAGCCTATGTCTACAATAGATTATTCACCTGTGAATTTCTTCACACATGCTGACATTAAAGAGCTGTTATGTAGTACTGTTTACAAGCTTTTTTTATAAACTGGAGATTTATAAAGTTCAGGTATTTATTTATTCCCAGAAGTTCAAATAACATTCTGAGGGATTAAACATTGTTACAGAATGTGTAATCTATGCGTGACTCACTGACAAACTGTTCAAGGCGCAGAACAATTGTGAACCTTGTAAGTCATTCTGCTAATTTCTAGAACATATGTTTACATTTTTTTTAACATGCCTTATAATTGGCCCTAAGTGTGTTTGGTATGCCCAGGCGTGCGTCCCGGGTTCGCTGTGCCACTGGAGTCAAGCTTATTCGGGGTGAAACTTCGAAACCGGTCCTAGGATGCTTGTTTCCAGTCGAGGGAGGGCTTGACAGTTTGGGCTGTTCCCATGAACCACAGGGTCAAGTCTGATTTGCATATGGCCAGGTCTAAACTAGGGTGGCATGGTGAGCAAAATAATTATGGATTTAACCCAGATCTCTTGACTTGGGGTGAATGTTTTGATTTGTTCTGCATTCCGTCCATCAATTGTGGGTCTTTTGCTTATAATTGGCTAAAGCATAAATGTGAATCTGTTGAATTAAAGTTCAATGTCAGATTAGGTATTTTTCAGGGACATCTTATCAAGGTAAATAATGACCAAACACTGTTTAGAGTAGTATTTAAGTTTTAGTAAATTGCTGATTGCATTAATGTCTAAAGAGACCTAATGTTTCTTATGCACCTTACTACTAGTAAAAACAAGCATTGGCATAGCCAATAGGTCTCGCTTTTGGGACCTTAGAAGTATTTAGTTATGCAGCACAATATGTTTGGTGCAACAACATTAACTGTTGCATGGTTAAACACTTAGGTCCCAAAGGTGAGACCTATTGGCTATGCCAATGCTTGTTTCTAAAGCTATTCTTTGTTTATCCATACCTTAGACATTAAGAAGTTCTCCGGGTTTGGTTAGGCAAACATTTGCATTCGTCCATTACCTGGCTTTTCTTTTTTGAGGACTCTGTAGGGTAGATGAAGAACAGCGAACATCTGTAAATTAAAGGAAACACATTATTTGTCGTTACATATTAGAAACGTAACTGCAATTTCTAATTAATAAATTGTATGTTTATGTGGAACTTCAGGCAAGCAGAGGCCACTTCTCTAAAACATTGTGATGATGAGTGTTAAATAAGTGTATGTAGGAAAGAAAGCTTTGTACAGATAATGCATGGATGAATATTTCTCTGACTTTACTGGGTGACTCTTCCGTTTAGGAAAATATTGCCTTCTGGGTGAATTGGAGTCTGCCTGATTGGAGTGGCAAGTAGCCTAGCGCACTAACTTCTTGAAGCTATTGGTATTGCTCTTTCGTCTACTGGTTCCTACAGACAAACTAGTTGTCAATTCTTCCTGTTCAGACTGGGTCTGTTTGCCGTCATTAAGACAGTGTTTAACTTAATGCTGATTTCACCTAGAATTTAAATCCTTAAAAAGAATCTCCATGGTTTAGTAGAGAAATATATTCAGTATAACGATTAGAGTTTTGATAGTATGATTAAGAATTACAGATTAGGTCCTAATGCCATCACAGTTTGTTCATTATTTTAGGATCTTAGTGGACTTAAATTAAATTCTATATTTAATCCAGGATAGTTCCGTCACGTGATGCAAGAGAAGTACATGTAGTAGATGAAAATATGAGAGGCTGGAAAGACAAACAGTCTAAACATAAGGCGAGCAGAGACGTGATGAGAGTAGAAATGAAAGGTAATTTCTGGTGGTGGTAGGTAATGAAGTAAGGATAAAAATGCTGAAAGGGGCCTGGAAAGGAAATCAAAAGTATTACAGCTGTGTACAGTTGGAGGTAGTGGAAGGAGGTAATGTTTGGACCCACAGCAAGTTGTTGCCGTCAAGTCAATAAAAAACTGCATGCGGGTGTAACACAGGAATGCTGATAGATATTGTTGGTGCAGAGGTGGAATGTCTTGAGTGACAAGTTAGTGTGAGTGCGGGGTATACACTAAAACACATTTTATATTTCCTTGGACTTTGGTTTCATCTGTTTGTGTGTGATGTCATTAATATGCTTATTAGCTCTCACTCCTAAGACTATTAAACTTTAGACGTCTGCCCCAAGCAATCGACTCCTCTGAATCCAAGCCTACCGAGATGGTTTGAATGGATCCATAAAAACTTATTTAATTGGTAAAAGTACTCTTCCCAGCAAGCGTGAAGCGCTTTGAAAGAGCACAGCACATTTCCATACAAGCACCGACATAGTTTTCAGGTGTACAAAAATAAAGATCTTCATTACTTTGCAAAACTCCAACGAACTTGACATCTTCATGAACTGGTCATGAGTGTCTAATTCACTGCCATTAAGTCAGTGCATGGGGCATAGGTTTTAGTTGTGAGGCAGGTGCAGTAGCACCGAAGCCCACTAGTGAAAGCCCCTTTGCATCCTAAAGATAACTCGCTTTTGCTACTCAACCATAAGGTAAGGTGGGGGGGTTTTCTTTGCTTGCATTAGGGCTCAGGGCATCCTTCCAATATTTTTTGAAAAGTGTTTCGCCCCTTTACATCTCCCCCCCCATCTCGATGGCCATCCCTGTTATTTTTGACCCACAAATCAATCGTTGTTTGTAGGTTGCCAAATTTGTCAGTGAAAAATACCAGCTAGATTTTCGATATTGTGGGAGAGTCAAGTTATCGTATGGAATTTGTGTAAAATTCAATTATTTCAATTCCCCCTTCCACTTTGTTTAATAAGTTTTATAATGACCTTACACGTCTGTAAATTACTTTTGTAATCGAAATTGTCTTTTATTTTCCATTTTTAAATTCTATCTGAAAAGCCAATATACTTTACATTTTTTTTTTTTTTTTTACAATATTCTCGTTTTACGGCCGTAACATGCACACACTGCCCCTTGGTAGCCCTAGCTTCTCAGGCATACGCAGGACAGGGGACCTTAAGCGACTGCAGCCTTCGTTTGCCTCCGCTGCACTGACTGGCAAGTGATGCGAGCAGATCCGCTGCCAAAGTTAAGGGCCAGCCCTATTGCGCATTATGTCAACAGGTTGCACATGCGCAGAGCACCTCTGTCTTCGGCACCTCGAAAGGTATAATTTAGGACGGCAAGTGCATGTACACGTTACAACGCCGAAGCCCACGGACAGCATCAGAGATCTGTGCTGGGAGCCGCCTGCTGATTCAGAGCCGGTGCAACCTGCGAGTCCTGTAGCATCCGCACAGGTGAAGTGTCACGCGCCGTTACATGAAGGGGAAGCAGTGCATTAATTCTGGAAAGATTTGAGCATAGCCAGTGCTGGAAACGGGTGAAAAATGAACCTTTAAATTATGGGTTCAGCGTGCAGCAGGAGAAAAGGGATGAAGTACTGAGCAGGGAGCCACGAACAGCAGAGTCCTCGAATGCGTTTATTTTTTAAAAACTGACATGAAGAAATTGGCAACAAGCACACAAAAAGGAAATTAAACAAAAACACGCAAGTTTTGAGTGAATTGTGTGCGCGCGTGCGCAAAAAGGAAATAAAAAAAGAACTCGAGTGGTGCGCACGCAGCAGCGTCAAAAGTGAAAGTGATTGCGCTCTCGATGGCGCCTGATCGGGCGCTGAAAGCTGCCGGCTGCGCACGTGCCTAAGCGCTAGGCTAGCAAAAGCTGTGGTAGCACTTTTAAAAGCCCTGTTACTAAATGTCTCGCAGGGCAGCGCTTGCGCTGTCTCAGGCGAGACCTAAAAATGGAACATGCTTTCTGCTAAATGTGGCTGCTTTATGTCCTGCATGTTGCAAAAGGTTAAGACCATTAGCATTACAGAGGTGGTAAAAAATTGGGTCTAGGTGTGGCTCGCTGATACCTACCAGTAGAACAAGAATTTGCAATGCAATAGGTCTCGCGTTAGGAAAGTTTGAGCTATTGGTATTGTAAATGACAATTTTTTTATGTTTTGTTTTTGAAAATAGTGAAATTAATAGCTTTGTCATTTACAATGCCAAGAGTTTTAACTTTCGCAAATGTGACACCTATAGCATTTGTAATGCAACATGTTTTGTATTTACGTGACTTAAATGTATTGATATTACAAATAACAATGGCTTTAAAAAAAAATAATACTTAAATAAAAGTTATTGTAATTTATAATGGCAATAGCTTAAACTTTTGTAAATAACTTTTGTGAAGATTATGTTCAGTGTATTTTATTGTGACGAAAATCCAAGAACAGAAGTGAAATATTAACATCTTTTTGTGACATTTGTAATATAGCTTGAAACATTGAGAGAACATATTTGAACCAGTTGTTGTTGAATGGTTGTGCAGATTGATGCTGGGGTGGGGCTGAGTGATGTGGTGGCGACGAGTGATGCTGCGGTGTTCAGTGATGCAGCGGTGTTCAGTGATGCGAAAGAAAACAAAAATGAGGCAGAGGAAACAAGAAGAAGCAATAAATGAAAAAGAGGAAATAATCCGCAAATTGGCAAATGAAAGCGTAATAGGACAGCAAACTAATCCGAGAGGGGGAAGTGGAAAAGATTGTATGAGACAAAGAAGAAATGAAAACGAAAAAGGGTGGTACTGATAAAGTACGGAAGAATGATAGAGGAAAAATAAAGGAAAACCGGAGTTGAGGCTGGGTAAAGTGTAAAGGAAACGGCAAACGTGGGACTGGTGGAGATAAAAGAAGTGGGAAGACATTGTGGAAACCCAATAGAAGAAATACATTCAGAGAAAGGCTGAGCCTGGGAGATAGTTGCAGCTGGGTATGGGGGGGGATCCGAGCACCCGCAGCCATCCTTGTGTTCATGTGTAAAAGGCCGAGTAAGCAGTGTGACAGGGAGTTGTGGGAAAACACCCCTTGGGACGTGCTCATAAAACTGTGTGTGCCTGGTGAGTACTGGCGCCGCTGTGTGCACTTGTGCACGAGCACGGGTGAATTGTGCGCAGGTGTTCCTATCCCGAGCACACCTGGGGCTCACACTGCTCGTGCACCATGCTTTAGACGGTGCACACACTGCTCGTGCACCAAATACCTCACTACAGATGTTGTGCACGCTTCTCAAATACTGACTACGGCGCTTTATATGTACGTATGCATTTATTTAATCATTGAGCCCTGAAGGTCACATTTTTCTTAGGTGGGCAGTTAAAACCAATGCATCATGAAATAATAAAACAGGACGTCAAGTATTCGTCAATTCGTCCGGACATGTTTTACAATCATATTGATGAGAAAAACCAAGAATTGTAAAGCGCAAAACATCAAGGGGAAAATGTTTTCGTAGCTATAAGGTAAAGTACAATTTAACACCAATTTCCGAGCACTGAGCCCTACGCTGGCTTCTTTGGACTGCACCCCACGCCAAGTTAAGAATGAACGTCAACCAAATATCACACATCAGGTGGTGCACACGCTGCTTTGATAGTGAATACCTCACTTTAGATCATGTGCACGCCGCTCAAATGCCGACTACCGCACTTTTCATGGTGCAGACACTCTGGGGCTTATTTAGAATAAAATGACACAGCGGGGTGCCGAAAGAAATTTAGCTGCACCGAGCTAC
This sequence comes from Lissotriton helveticus, assembly GCF_964261635.1. Taxonomy (NCBI): domain Eukaryota; kingdom Metazoa; phylum Chordata; class Amphibia; order Caudata; family Salamandridae; genus Lissotriton; species Lissotriton helveticus. The sequence goes on from NC_136057.1 coordinate 169,735,649, forward strand.
ATCATTTAAAACAAGGACTGTGCGGCGAAAAGTGAGGGGTGAATGCCAGCAGGAAGGGAGAGGGTGTCAAAGCAGCTGGGGTGTCAAAGGATTGTAAGACTGCATCGGGAGTTAGCGCAATAGCATTTACAAACCGCTTTTCTGAGCTGAAGTTTCAAGCTCTCGGCATTGCTGTAAATGCGTGGTGAAAACGAGGCCTGACACGCAAATAGGATTTCCGGCCGGGAGAAAGGAGAGGCGTGTCACGCACGAACTGTACGGAAGGGGCGGAGAAACAACGGAGCGGGCTGCGGAGTCTGGACACGGAGGAACAGGACGAGAGGAGTATAACAGACCCGGTAAGGGGGGGCGTCGGGGCACATTGACGGTGCCCCCCGTTCCCCCCCCCCCCAGTGATGGAAGCCCTGCATGTGCCCGGTGAGTAGGGTTGGGAGTGTGTGTGTGTGCGCGTTTGTGTGTGTGTATGTAAGCCCTGCGTGTTTGGGGGGGTGGGTGTGCGCTTGTATGTGCCTGCGTGTGTGTGTTGTGCCAGTGTGTGTGCCTGCCTGCGTGTGTGCCTGCCTGCGTGTATGTGTGCTGTGTCTTTTAAACATGCCTTAAGTTTTCAGCAGACACGCACTCCGAAACCGAAAGCACTCAAGCTGTCTCCAGCAAGCTGCCAGCAGCCAGATACGAAAGCGCGCTCACACGGACAAATCTGAGACAGCAGAGGCGCGTGGCCGAATGCTGGCTCAGATTCCCATGAAACTGAAAACAATAGGTACCGAGCTAGACATGCATGCTACGCATGCGCAACTCTAGCTCGACCTAAAAAGCGTTAAGAATTTGTTGGAAAATGTCACCATTGATGTCATTAATTATGTCATTTAGCATGTCATGAGTGATATCATAAGCAGTACATGGCAGCAGCACAAGTTATAGTTACCTCAATGAACTGTAATTGGCAAATTTCAATGGTTTCTTTGTTTTTAAATATTTGTTTTGAACTCGTTTCAACACCTAACTATAACAGGACTTTAACCTTTTTTTTCCCAGTGAATTTGTAGGATTTGTTTAATGTAAGTTGATACCTTATCACACCACCTAACTATATTGTTACTTTAACCATTGTTTTTTTTTTCTATAAATCAATTTATATATCTATATAAAACAAATAAAAAAGAAGGGGGCGAGCACACCACAGTTTCACAGTGGCACAGTTAGAGTTTGGGCCCGAGTTTGGACCGACCCCTGAAGCCGCCGCCTGCAACCTCAGACAGTGGATCGACAACTGCGCCAACACCCTTGCCCAGCTCAAGAAACCCTCTAACAGCCACACCAGAAAGAAAGCGAGCTGGTTCTCTGAAGACCTCCAGGCAAAACTGCCTAAAGCTAAAGAAGACCTGGATCTGTGTGAACGAACCCCGGAAAGCCACGCAGCCCACGAGAACGCCACCCGCAGACACCACCTCCTCATCGGATCCGCCAAACGGGCCTCCTTCAAAGACCGCCTAGACATCAACGCACATAACAGCAAAGAGCTCTTTAACATCATGAAGGAACTCCCCAACCCCAGCTCCAACACCAACAACATCCCTTCTTCCACCGCAGTATCGCAGACATCCACGACCGCTTCAACGCCTCGACTGCCCCGGCAACCACTGAGACCCACGACCACCACCCGAACCAACCGCCTGATCTCCTGGACCAACATTAACGATGACGACACCATCAAGAACGTGAACTCCGTCCACTCCGGATCCCCGTCTGACCAAAGCCAGCACCACCATCGCCCCCATCTCTGGAAAGCCATCAACATCTCTTTCGAGACAGCAACCTTCCCGGAGAGTTGGAAGCACGGCCAGATCAATGCCCTACTCCAGAAATCCAAGGCAGACCCTAAGGACCTCAAGAACTTCCGACCCATCTCCCTGCTCCTGTTCCCAGTAAAGGTCATTGAGAAGGCCAAACAACTGACCAGATTCCTTGAGGAGAACAGCATCCTGGACCCATTCCAGTCCAGGTCTTAGATGAGGGGACAACACTTAAAGTCTGCACTTTTTGCTCAAGGAGCTGAGCTCTGCCTCATGCCTCTAAGCCTGTTTGCCTACTTAGCTAGGAAGGTTGTGCGCCAGAAGCTGCAGAAGGAGAGACTGGAAAGGATGAGATGTCCATTGTGTTTCTGGTGTGTGGAGCACCCATAGAAAGTGGATCCCATCAAAGAGTGAAACCAGGAGTTACCATTATTGTGAGCTCCCCCACACCCCTTCTCACTGTTCAGTTTCTACCCGAGACTGTCTCAACCAGGCATGGCTGTATCTGCTTTCCACTGCATCAGTGAGCCCATGTTTCTGCCACTGTACCTCACTGCTGTGAACCTGATAGACCGTAACTGCATTTTGTCGCTGTGAACCTCATTGACCAGGGATTCATTCAAAATTAGTGGTCCCTAGAGAAACGGGGATATAGGAGCATGAATGAATACAGACCCAATCAGTCCTGTTTTGATTAAACTTGTCCAGCCGGACAGAGGTCTGTTCTTTTAATAGTTACCAAATCTTTAAGAAATTGTGTACAAACAAAAATACAGAATGTGGGACACAAGCCTGCATCCTACTACAAATACAGAGACAACCGGTTAGAAAACATTTAGGGAGCTCAGGCAACGCTCACGGTTTGTTATAGAGAAAATCCTCAATGCAATAAACAAATCGCAAGAAACACCTTTACATGGTCAATCATAATATTTCAAGTAATGCATAAGGTGTTATATGGTGTAGACGGTAAATAAGTTGGGAAACCCAATGAACCCTTGGCGGCTTGGGCAATACAATAAAAAGGTAATGGGTGCCAGCAAGGGCATTTATTTGCAAAAGACTTTGGGCCATATGCATCAACACATTTTCCCATAGACACAGAATGGGCAAAACCCTTTGATGCATTTGGCCCTTAGTCGAGTATGGAATTACTTGTGGGATTAGTCCATCTGGAGCAAACCCCCATGTGTCATAAGACAACTTCACTCAATGAAACTGACCAGCACAAAAAACACGAGAGGTCCTAGACTGTTAGAAGTACAAAGTTATTTATATAAATTAATAGTTAAAAAGGAGTACATACACATGAATAAAGTCAGCAAAGGATCATGAAAAGGAAGTAAAAATGAATTATCCTAACAATGCATGACCAACAACTATTCCATAACAGTACATAACACAACAAATCTCAAAATGAAAATATATGTCGAAAGAGATTTTGCGACAGCGAATGATTCTGCAGACCTTAAAAGTATATATACACACACCACAGATGCCAGATAATACTAAGGGGCCGATTATGATGGCGGACGGACCTGAGTCCGTCCGCCACCATAGAGTAGGAGGGACCGTTCGCAGGGGCTGCGGCGGTCCCTCCGTGCAGATTAGGATGTGACCGCCAGGGTGGCGGTCACATCCTCAATCTTTAACATTGCGGCGGGTGCAGCTTCAAGCTGCACCCGCCGCAATGTTAAAAATGCATACTTTGCATTTGTATGCAGCAAGCGGCAGGCACCGCGCGGTGCCTGCCGATTACTGCATACAAATGCAGGGGGGTACCATAGGTACCCCCCATGTGCACCCCCCCATCCCCCCTTCACCCAGGGGGCCCGCAACGGGCCCCCGCAGTGAAGCTCCGTATGCTTTTCCACGGCGGAAAATCCGCCGTGGAAAAGCATTTCTTTTCGGGCATCCTAATATGGCTGACGGTGTCTGAGAGACACCGTCACCATATTAGTGCTTTTCCGCCGCGGTTGTAAGCCAACCGCGGCGGAAAAGCTGCGGACTGAAACCAGGACCCACCAGCCATCCTAATGTGGCGGTGGGTCTTTGGTGGGTCCGCAGAGGAATTTCTGCATCCTCCGGGCCGGCGGTGGCTTCCGCCGGCCCGGAGGATGCGGAAAATCCTCCATCATAATCGGACCCTAAGTTTGGCGTTTACGACCATTGATTTGTCCTTTGGTTTTTGGCTGCATCTTACTATTTTACACAAGAGTCTTGTTCTAGCAAAGACTATTGTCCTGATGATGGTCTGAAGGACTGAAGCCACAAGACCGAAACGTCGACCTTCTCTTCTATTCCAGAGAAATTGTGTTAAATCTCTTGTGACATATGTGAAAAGGGATTGGGAAAAGTGAGGTTTATCATAATTAGGCCCATTCATCTTAATTACTAGTAATTCTAGGACCTACCCCTGCACCTGGAAATGGTGAACCGCCCCTCTAAATCAGCCACAAACAGGTCTATTTTGAGTTCTGACTTCGGGTTAACCCATGTGAGCACCCCTCTGGTGTGGGAAGTAAACCCCGAGGCATGGAACGAGCCCTGCAGCTCACTCTGCGTTAACATCGTGCTATCTATAGGCAAATGAGTTTCTTGTAGTAGGGCAATGTCTACAGAATTCCATTGAAGATAAGCAATAACATTCCGCACCTTTCAATGGTTGTTAATGCCCAGACATTCCATGTTAAGAATATGAGTAACTGACCTTCCTGCTGGGTCATCTTAGAGAAATTCGGGGAGCTATAAGTAACAAAATCGGTCTCTCACTGTCCAACCCCGTCTGCTTAGAGTAACTGGATTGTACCTTATGATCATTACTTTTACTGTGGCTCAAAAAAAAAGGTTCCCTACAAACACCCCCCCCACCCACGTTGCGTCAACCCCAACTTGACACAAACTTTTAGCCCACCCCCCCAATAACTCAAATGAGTATGGCTTAATGCCATCAGATGGTGCACACACAGGGGCAGATGTTGCCTCAGCGCACTCTCAGCAACCGCCAAGAGTAACAAACAGCCATTTCAATACCATTATGTCAGGTTGCATCTCGCATCTTAGTCAATCAGTCACTCTCAGGCTGCCCAGGAGCCAGAAGCCCAATAACCACCACTCAACCAATATCTGTCACTCTTCGTAAGCAATGACTGTTGCCGTATCGAAGCCACAGCTTCCCTCGTATAGCGCTACAATTTTCCCTTTTTACATATAAATTGACAGTCTCCTCCAGGGGCTGTCACGACCGCGCCCTCAGTGAAGCCGCGGATCCAATAAATAATCCGACACCAGCGCCTATTCAACTCTATCTACTATGTACATGCAAGAAGGGGTGCGCAATCACAAAGCACCAGCTCCTAATGACTGACATATAGTAATCGCATATAAGGAACGCTCCATCCTGCAAATACAGCTAGGATCGCTTCAATTTGTAACTCAATTTAATTATCGAGCTTCCACGTGCCCGAGCACCTGCAGAAATATCAACATTCCTCCACTTCCCCCGTCCCCATAACATATATGTATATATCCTACTGATAGCAGAGGATGCAATGCATATCTGGTCGTTTTCATCCATGGTGCCCCCCTCAGCCCCTGCAGCTGTTCCTAAGCAGTTCTACGTTGTTGCACTTTGGTGTAGTTGTTAAGCCCTTTTTGCAGGGACTTGGGATCCAGATAAATCTTTGAAACACCATTCATCGTCACTCGCAGCCGTGCTGGGTAGAGCATAGCGTAGTCTAGTTCTTGGGCACGTAATGCACGCTTTAATGGGGCAAACTGTCTTCGCGCCTCTTGAACTTTAGCTGTAAAGTCGGGGAACAGCGATATTGTGGAGCCCTCATACTGCACTGTCCCTAAGTCTCTGGCTTTTTTCAGGGCCGCATCTCAATCTCTGTAGTTTAGGAATTTGGCAATAATCTGGCACGGGGGAACACCCAGAGGGGGGCGTGGGCCCAATGAGCAATTGCGGGAGTATCACAGCTCTCTCTCCGCGTAGCCAGGATTTATTAGCATGGTTCAATTCCGGGGTACTTACGACTCTCCAGGCACCCGAATTTGGGCCGATTAGGCTGCAAGAACTGCCAGTGTAGTGCAGGATAGTGCTATGGCGTAGCAGAGCTCAGCTAGCGCACGGTCATCTTGTTGACCCGGCATGCTCCGCCCCCTAGTTATAACAGTTATAATCTGCAAATGTGGCTAATTCATGCCTCTGCCGCTTGATGATATAGTGCCTACATATCACCGATGGGGTAGATGATGTTAAGGCGGTAGTGTGTAGTGCAACCTGAAGAACGCAACAGGGGATTCAACTCTGTGTTCTTGAGCAGAATTGGATTATGTAGTTTTTAGTTCTGTTGTGTAATTAAAGTATGTGTTTATACTCAAAGCTAAGGGCTCGACACTTCAGTTAATGTGTTAGTTGAATGTTGAGTTTGTTCTCTTGCCCCCGCTTTATCTTCCCGAGAAGTCTTACACTGCTTACCTTTGCTTCCTTGAGAGCTATGTGAGCAATGGGTTGTACTTGGCCCAGTTTGCAGAGCCTTAGTAGAACGGACACAAATGGCAAACCATGTCAACTTCCACAATTGGGATCCTGTAGCCCCCTCCTGCCCCTCCACTGAATGAGGTGTCGCACATTACTAGTTGACACTTTATTTTACGTTTGGAGTAGTTAAATACCGCTGGTCTCACAATGATTACCATGCAGAAAGGAAGAATTAGCAATAGTGGTCAAGGGCCTATGTACTGCTGCAGAGGCTATTCTAGACATTATCAAGTAGGTGGACATAGGTCAGGTGGGTAGATGTTGAGCTTGTGTGCGGAAAGTATTGGCAGCTAAAGAAAATGAATTGTCCTCAACTGGTGCTTATCAGGTGATATTTATGTGCTCAACACTGCAAGGAGAGATGGATAGAAAGGAAAACTGTGTGATGTATTTTATTGGTACTGTAGTAAAACAATGTATGCCATGTTTTATCTTCTAGTCTTCCATAACGTGAGAAATCTTCCATCGCAAAAATGGCGAGTGATCCAGAGAATCAAAACCCCGGCTCGCGGATTATGACCTTCTATCCCACTATGGATGAATTCCGTAACTTCAGTCGCTATATTGCTTACATTGAGTCACAAGGAGCCCATCGAGGAGGGCTGGCAAAGGTAAGGAGACCCGACATTAGCAAAGCAAATCTGTGCATGTCTGTAGCACTGGGAAGTCAGATTAATACATTTGTGTCATTAAAGCATCAGATTTCATAAAGGAAATCACAGATGGGTGTTTAGAATACCGTTGGGTAGGGCATTAGCCAAATGATTTCTGCCATGATTGTAGTAATTTACAATTAAAAAAAGACTTTCCTGTGCTAAATGGGAGCCTGGACTCGCTCCTGCACGGTCGCTCCCCACGCTCCCTTGGCCCTGGAACGAGTACTGGTATCGTTAGCTGCTTGCATTGATTCCATACAGCGTTGCTTGCATTGATTTCATACAGCGCTCTTGCACAGAACTGTTACCTTTGTAATTTGCTGCCTGAATACTGGTTTCGCATTCTGCACATATTGAAATAACATCTCGCTTCTGCACGCAACTCGTTTCTGCAATTACTTGTGAGCTGCCTGTCATTTGTTTACATAGCGCTTCTGGCCGGACCCACCATTGGTCTGTAATTGTGTGGAAATAGCTCTGCCTTTACTTCGACTGTGCCCCGGTTTCGTTTTGACTCTGTTAGCCACCATTTTGTTGTTGTTGTCATCTCTCCTGGCCCGCCTCTACCTCCCCGCGACCGCCTCCCAGCTGCCCCTACCACGCTCCGCCCCCTCCACTATCCATTTAAGGCAGATGTCCCAACGCGCAGCGTCCACGCCGAAGGTGCGCCAAAGGTAAGCCCGTCTACGCCCGTCCGCGCCTGGACCGCGCCCAGCGCCAGACCCCCTGGCTCCCGTACCACCCGCGTTACATACAACGCCCCCACCCGCATTACATACAACGCCTCCACCCTCTTAGCACTTAACCCCGGCCGATTCCCTAACTGCGCCCAAGCAGCACCAGGACACACCCACGGACCCTTCACCTGCCACTCCTGCAAATTCAGCTGCATTAAGACCTACACCAAACCCTCAAACATCAAACAAAGATCCAATACCAACCACCTCAAATGCATCCTTCTCAACACCCGCTCGGTTCACAAACACGCCATCGACCTTTGGAATCTACTCGACACCATCTCTCCGGACATCGCCTTCCTAACAGAAACTTGGATGAATGCCTCTTCAGCTCCAGACATCACCATAGCCATCCCGGACGGCTACAAGATCATCCGTAAGGACCACACCCTCCAAACAGGAGGAGGCATCGCCATCGTCCACAAGAACACCATCCGCGTCTCAACCAGCTCAGAAGACAAACTAGCTATCGCCGAACACCTTCACTTCCAGATCCACACCGACCCCAAGACCACACTTAGAGGCACCCTCCTCTACAGGCCACCAGGACCCCGCACTAGATTCAGCGAAGACATCACTGACTTCATCACCCCACACGCCCTCCCCTCGGAAGAATACATTCTACTGGGAGACCTCAATTTCCACCTGGAAAAGAGCAACGACAGTAACACTACCACCCTCCTGGACAACCTCGCCAATCTCGGACTCAAACAACTTGTTAACACCCCCACACACTATGTAGGACACACACTCGACCCTATCTTCACTTCCAGCAAGCATATCTCCTTCACGCACACCACACCCCTCCACTGGACGGACCACAGTTGCATCCACTTCACTTACAATAAGACCATGATCCACAACCTCCCTCAACCAACTCTGCGAAGAAATTGGAACAAAATCACCATCGACCAGATCTCCACATCGCTTCTTCAAAACCCCCCGGCCTACTCAACGAACCCTAACCAAGCCGCCATCAACTTCACACAATGGTTAACCCAAACCGCCGACAAACTAGCTCCCTTGAAAAAACATCAAATCAAACAAGGCAGCAAGAACGCCCCCTGGTTCAACGATGACCTTAAAAAATCCAAGAAGCTCTGTCGTTCCCTCAATAAAACTTGGAAAAAAGACCCAAACACTATCACCCAAGCCACCTTCAAAAACGCAACCCGCAAACATCACCAACTAATCCGGACAGCCAAAAAATCATCACTCAAAGACCGACTAGACAACAACGCCCGCAACAGCAAAGAACTTTTCAACATCATCAAAGAATTCTCCAACCCCACCGCCAGCTCAAACGACATCACCCCCTCTCAAGTCCTCTGCGACTCCCTAGCCTCATTCTTCCATGACAAAATCGCCGACATTCATAACAGCTTTGACAACCAACCCGTAAACCAGTCAACCTCACTTACCTCCGAACCTGTTACTCCTCCGAATAACCTTTTCGACTGGAACCCAATCACCACAGAAGACACCATCCGCCTAATGAACTCCATCCACTCAGGATCCCCTACAGACCCATGCCCCCATCACATCTTAAACAAAGCAAACTCCATTATCGCACCCCATCTCCGAGACGTCATCAACTGCTCCCTGAACTCCGCCACATTCCCAGAAAGCTGGAAACACGCCGAACTCAGCGCCCTTCTGAAAAAGCCCACAGCTGACCCCACCGAACTCAAAAATTACCGCCCCATCTCGCTCCTCCCATTCCCTGCCAAAGTCATTGAGAAAGCCATCAACAATCAGCTCGCCGCCTTCCTCGAAACCAACAAATCACTCGACTCCTCTCAGTCTGGATTCCGAGCCAAACACAGCACCGAGACCGCCCTCATCGCAGCAACAGACGACATTCGAACACTACTGGACAACGGAGAAACAGTCGCCCTCATCCTCCTTGACCTCTCTGCAGCCTTCGACACAGCCTGCCATAGCACCCTGATACAACGCCTCAGAGACATCGGAATTCAAGGAAAAGCATTAGACTGGATCATCTCGTTCCTCGCTGGAAGAACTCGGAGAGTCCGCCTCCCCCCTTTTAAGTCAGAGGCCACCGAAGTCACCTGCGGCGTCCCGCAAGGATCATCACTCAGCCCCACCCTCTTCAACGTCTACATGAGCCCCCTCGCAACCATCGCACGTCAACACAACCTCAACATCATCTCCTACGCTGATGACACTCAGCTGATCCTCTCACTCACCAAAGACCCAATCTCCGCCAAAACCAACCTACATGAAGGGATGAAAGAAGTAGCCGAGTGGATGAAGCACAGCCGCCTGAAACTAAATTCGGACAAAACTGAAGTCCTTATCTTAGGCGCACCCCCTTCCGCCTGGGACGACTCTTGGTGGCCAACGGCACTAGGAAAAGCCCCCATACCAACGGATCACGCACGGAACCTAGGCATCATCCTGGACTCCTCACTCTCGATGACCAAACAAGTCAACGCCGTCTCATCATCATGCTTCAACATCCTACGCATGCTCAAAAAAACATTTCGCTGGATCCCCACCGAAACAAGAAAAACGGTCACCCACGCACTGGTTACAAGCCGTCTGGACTACGGAAACACCCTTTACGCCGGTACCACCGCAAAACTGCAGAAAAAACTCCAACGCATCCAAAATGCTTCAGCCAGACTCATACTAGACATTCCCTGCACAGACCACATTTCCGCTCACCTGAAAGACCTCCACTGGCTCCCCATCAACAAGAGGATAACGTTCCGTCTACTTACCCACGCACACAAAGCCCTATACGAACTTGGACCTGATTGCCTCAACACGCGCCTTTCCTTTTACACCCCCACCCGCCAGCTGCGTTCGTCCAACCAAGCCCTCGCCGCTGTGCCGCGCATCCACAAAGCCACCATGGGGGGAAGATCCTTCTCCTACTTAGCGGCCAAGACCTGGAACTCCCTTCCCACCCACCTACGCCTTACTCAAAACCACCTAGCCTTCAGAAAACAGCTTAAAACCTGGATATTCGATAAATAAACCTATCCCCTTCCTCAAGCGCCTTGAGACCCTCTGGGTATGTAGTGCGCTATATAAATTCCGACTTGACTTGACTTGACTTGACGTGTGTGTTTAAAAAACAAAAACAAATTCTCTCTTATCTACATTCACAGCATACGTAGGGGGGGTTGAGCAACACTGGGGTGTAGAGACACTAATACAATGGAAGGGCATGGAAGTTCAGTGGGGTTATCACACAAGAGCAAGGATCACGCAAGAGAGAGAGCAACAAGGGGACTGGGGAGGATATTTGGCAGGGCAAAAGCACTTGAGGGAGAAAGCCGGAAACCCATGGATGGGGTGCTTAACCAAAAAAAGAAAGTAGTTCCCTAAAATTAAGCGGTGGAAGGATACAAGTAAGCCAATCAAAAGGATGGCAAAGAGGCTATGCTCCTGAGGGTTGTGGGGCATCATTGGGAGGCTACAAGCGCAAGAAGAAAATGGCATGCCATTGAATAAGAAGCAAGCAAACAAGTGGGGCTTTAGTGGCATTTTATTTGCCAATAAACCCTATTGTCGGGTTGCTTTTGGCAGCCTGGAGTAAGCCATTTTTGGGGTGGAAAGAATTGACACAACAGGTTTCATGAAACCTATTCGTCAGAGCAAATATCCTCAAGTTGTTTTTTATTGGCAACCTATAAAAACCATGTAGTCATTGAGGTGTTCCTCCTGTATGTGGTTGTGAAATTGCCTCTCAAAGCATGTGGTTGTTGCATGTTGAAGGTTGGATATTAGTCTGGGTTAATATATGAACTCGCTCTTGTCCATCAGGTTCACAACAACAGTGCCTTGTAACAATGATATGACAGGGCTCGAAAAATCATAAAAACTTTACCAGACCCAGTAATTTGAATAATCTACTAGTTCTAACTGCAATACCGGTACTGAGCCTTCGGCTTGGTTTTCAACCGGAGGTACCGACGGACAGAGCGGGGCCTCATTCACCGAGCAGTTGCCGGGTGAGGTGAGGCTTACTCCCATTTAAAGCTGGGAAAGAAGATTGCACAGTACCTACCGGTCACTACGGTTTACACCAGGTTCTGGTAGGGTGGTTCATTACCACTGGTGCTTTTATTAGGTCTCGCCTAGACGAAAGCAAAGCGAAGCTTTGCTGTCTATGGCGAGACAACTTATGTAGTTACTTTTGGGGGAATGTGGACAGCAGAGTTCCACGCGCTTTTCCTGGCCGAGATTTAACCTCGGGAGCGCGCACGTCGCCGTGCCTCACATTCCCATTCGCAAACAAAGCCTCACTCACGCATGCGCACATACACAGCCATACACACACGCACCCCCCCTTAAACAGACACACGCGCACACAGACAGACAGACGCACGCACACACACACTCAAACAGACACACACCCCTCCTCTCCCTCAACACACTCACCTGTTCTGGCGGTGCTCGGCGGCGGTTCTGCCTCTCGGGCGGCGGTAGCGCTTTGCGGGGCTCTCTCACCACATGAGAGCCCCGCCTTCCCCATGCGCCCGGCCGCTCTTCACCCGGTCCCCCATCTCGGGACCGGGACTCAATCAGGAGCCTTCGTGGCTCCTCGGGCAGCAGTTTCTCTCTCCCTCTCTTGTCGCGATGGGGCGGGACTTCCGGTTGGGGCCGCGATGGGATTGGCCGGCTGCCCAACCGCTTCCGGGTCGTCGCAGGCAGCGCGGCGGCCCGGCGGGGAATTGTTTGATAAGAGTAACCGGTGTTGTAGGGCAGCTTCCACTTAACAAAGTTTTATAAGGTGTTAAGTGTCCTTTAAAAGACTGTTTCACAAAAGTAAAAGATGGGAAACTAATTTCAACTGCATTAGTCACTCAGATAGAGTATGCACCAGCCTGCGCTTATTCTTAAATGTAAAAAGCATGTACGCATGGTGCCGCTAGGATCCCGCCCACTTCGAGCACTGGTTTTGTGGTCCTATGTGTTCGGAAGTGAATCGGTATTACTGGAAAGTCGCGACTATGGTTTTCCCCACGACCTGTCTCTCGCCTGTGGACGTGATCAGCGAGGTTTATGGACATTGCCCCCGAGTGGTGGAAGGCGGACATTGACCCCCTGGCTTGCCATACCACCGGCTTTACTCAGTAACCTCAGGTACCAGGCGTTGGCAGCTAGAATAAGAACCTTGAACGTTGCTCGCGCCCTTCCCCTGTTTGACGTCATTTCTAAGCGCAGGCGCACTGTAAACTAGGGCGGATACAGAATTACGAGCACAGTCTGACAGCTTTCTGTTGTCACTGTCGAGGCTGCACCGTCCGGCCGAGTTTGCCGTGGCCATGCTGAGACCGGTACGAGAGACCCTCAGTCCGGGGGCCGCCCGCCTGGGGGTGCTCCTGAGGCATCTCTCCCCAGTGCCGACCGACATTGTATCCTTTAGCTGCATGTAGGCGTGTGTGATGCCAGCGTGCACGGGGGTAAGGTGGTGCCTACAACCAGGAGTAGAGAAACGCGGCCAAGGGGCAGTGTTTTCTGGTGTTTCTGCTCCAAGTGGTTAACCGACGATTCACCTTGTTCCTTCTTCCAAGTGTGTGGGGTCATCTTTACAGGCATGACGGCGATTGGCTTCTTGTCCATACAGCAGAACGATACCGTATAACCACTTTACCCAGAGAGCGCTGGGGGCGGAAAAAAACTTAGGCGCCCCTATCCCATTCATTATCTATAACTTCTGTGTTGAAAACAAGCATTTGCAATGCAATAGGTCTCGCATTTACGACAGTTTCAGTTATTGGCATTGTAAATGGCAATGACTTTTATTTAGTTTTTTTTTTTTAAATAAATAAAAGGTATGGTCATTTACAATGCCAATAGCTTAAACTCGCATAAATGCGAGACCTATTGCATTGCAAATGCTTGTTTCCTTAGTAGTATTTCTGAGATTGTTGCATAATTTGTATATTTCTGCAGTAGCATATCACTCTTTGTAGGTCCTGACGAAAGCCGGTCACTGCTACCTTTACGGCTGAAACATGTTGACCTCCCACCTATTGCCAAATGATGGTTATCTTTTCACACTATCTGGTTGTTTTAATCTTGACATCTGGACAGTCTTAAATAAACATATTTTCTGTCCTTTTAGTCATTTTTAGTTATCACATTCACTTCGCACTGCACATCATCAGCACCACTGTTTTTGAGAGCACCTCTGGCCGGGCCAATTAATGGATAGAAATCTAGTGTCATATAGGTATTCCACTTGAGGTCTGGCTACACAGATTTCATTCCGTCATTTCCCAGATGACGATGCTCCGCCAAAGGTGGTGGGCTGATGGGATTTGTTTCTGAGCCTGGTGCTACTCAAATTGTGAGTGTTGCTGTTCTTGTCCTCTTGTGCACTAGTACTAAGTTTGTTAAATTGACCGGTAATCCCCTGTTCTGTTTGTTCTGTACTTGATTTGGGGTGTGGAGATTATATGGTCGGTAAAAATTATCCCCTAAACCCTCTTTTATAAAATTGTGTTTTTCTTTTTTTTATATTTAATGCTCATCCACTTTGCGAGCAAGCAGAACACCTGTTGTCAGCTCTCCAGAATGGGCAAGTATGCCCCACAAATAGCGCGTCCTGATTAAACCTCGCTCTCCGTAGTGAGTGGGCAAGTGAATTTTTCGAGCCATATATGATGACATGACATGGCAATAGTAAATACCTAATGCATTTACTTACCAATAGCAATACCTCATTAAGAAAAGTGTTGCAACCTAAAACCCAGGGTTCGACTATCGGGCCGAGCATCCTAGAACACTGACTGTGAGTAAACTTTAGCTTATGATTCAACCTTGAAGAACAAAGCTACCCCTTTCTTCCGACCAGGCGCGAGTCCATTGCATGGGCAGTGCTACAGCAGTCCATTTATATCTCCAATCTTATTTGCCCTTCTTCTATATTAGTGCTTCGAAAGGATTCCCGAGAGAACGCTACATCTTGATCTCAAAATATTAGGGCCCAATAAGTAAACAGAAGTTCAATTTTTATTGATAACCCTGAAGATTACCCCACCCTTGCCCATACACGAAAGATGAGGAAAGGACCCTATTTAAGGTGTACTCATGGACTGTTACACAGGAGAGCCTCTTCACTGCAGCAGAGAGTGAAATTGTCTCTACGTCTCCACCAATCGGTTCATAGACTTGAATTGAGGGGGTGGGAGGGTCAAATTCCCATTCCCACTCTGGTTTGGTGTTATCTTGGGCACTTTCTTTCAGGTGAACATAGTTCTGCTTTCAAACAGCACTGTATACCCTTCCATTAACTCCAGCGGACTCGCAAATTATCCATAAATTATTTTCATAGTAATATTTCTCTTTTTGCACAAATAAGACAGTAGGAGTGGGGATTGTAGTTTCTACCCATTTTCAGTTTGAGCTGTAAGACGAACTGTCAAGGGAGCAGATGGATTGTGCTGGATGGCAGTCATGGCGACATGTCCTTCACATCACCTCTGAGAATGGGAGGGAGGGGGAACCTCAAATAAGTAATAAAAGCTTAGAAAGAAAAATGCAGCAGAGATTTATGTTATGTTACTTTGTTTGGCACACAGCTTACCCAGGAGGGTAACTTAGCGCAGAAGCAGTATAGTCCCAGCCAGGGTCGGGCTGGGTAAAGAGCTAGGTCTTTAGTTTCTTGCGGAGTTAAAGAACTGAGGAGGCGCCTCCGATGTGCAGGGGCAGGTCGTTCCAGACTCGAAGAGCGAGAAAGCACTACTGCAGCATCTGTTTCTGCGTATGTAGGGTGTTTGCTTGAGTTGGAGTCATCTGAGTGGAGGTGTCTGGTAGGTTTGTGGAAGTTTATAGGGTGTCTAGTAATGTCTTGTGGGAATAAGAAGTGGCACTGGGCTGATTGACGCTAGGTGAGCCAGGCATCCAGAGACCGTGATAGTGAAGGATGGGTTTTCTCCCTGTTTGATTTTGGGTTATCTCCCTGTTTTCTAAACCATAAGAAAACATTTTGTTCTGCGTACATTGTGTGGAATTACAGGGTTGAGGAAAGTTAGCGATGTGCTTGTAGATGGTTTGGTAATTGGGCTAATTCGTTTTTATAGTAATTGTGTGGGATAAAAACCAACTAAATTAACATATTGATGCTCCTCACCTATCCCCTCTAAAGTCAAAGAATTTCCAAGGTTGCCGATATTATTCACAGGGCAGGTGTCCTGTTCGAGGGGATCACGTGTACCGAATAAAATCGATGACTCTGTGAGGGACGAATTCTCCTCCCGCCACTCCAGAAAGACACCAGATGATTGCAAGCAGCAGTCGCAGGTGCTAGTTTCATGGGTGGCATTGAGAGCTCATGTGCCGTATAGAAGTGAGGTGTGTGCTGGGGAAATTACACTGTTATCCTCCTCTCCATACTTTACCTCTAACCTTATTTCCATCAGTGAATCTTGATTTGCACGGGTGGAAGCTGAAATCTGTCCTATTGTTTGTGGTGTTTTTCTAAACTGTTTGGAGCAGGCGTTTTGTCTTAGATTTTTCAGTGTTGAATGGTGGTGTCCCCCCAAGGAAGCTCACAAAGACCTATGTGTTTCACTCTGACTTCCCTTCATATTCCTGTGCTTTTAAGCAAAACCTGTGAAGTACACTTTGTATAACATATCTGGTAGTGCTGTTTCCAGCTGTTACCAGGTCAGACACAACACCACTTGCATTTTCTAACTAACCTGGAATTTGTTGAAATTTAGGTGGTTCCTCCCAAAGAGTGGAAGCCTCGACTCTCGTATGATGACATTGATGACCTGGTGATTCCGGCACCCATCCAGCAGTTGGTTACTGGCCAGTCTGGCCTTTTCACACAGTACAACATACAGAAGAAGCCCATGAGCTTACGGGAGTTCCGACGCATCGCCAACAGTGACAAGTAAGAGCTACGAAAGAGGGGTGTTCCTCTAACTCTTCTATTTTAGTAGGTCTGGATTAAAAAAAGATTGACATAGATAGTGTTGCTAGGTGGGAGGAAAGTGACCTTTGTACATCTTTCAGCAAAGCAATACACAAAGGGATATGCTGCCAGAATCCAGCAAGATGGTAAATTAATATATGTCCTACTGCAATCCAGTGAATTGGTGAATAGAATTTTAGCAGCTGGAGGAAGGGGTTCTGTGCAGGTGGCAACAAGGGATTACAGCAATCTGTATTCACTTGTAAGAAGGCCTTTGTGTACCAATTTTTTTTTTACGTTTAGCTTTCATATAATGCTGTACATCATTTGAATGTGTTCATTTCTCTATATCCGTGACCAATAAGAGTCACTTAGACGTCGATGAAGCAGCATATGAGGTTAGGCATGGGAGCGTAAGTGAGCTTATGGGATGAATCAAGGGGTGTGGAATTTAATAAAATATCTACTTGTCCATGGGGCAGGTTGTCCTGTAACAAAATCCACTTGCACCTTTGGTGCCATGTAGTGCAGCGACATAGATTGGTAACAATCTCATTATATAAGAGCTATGATATAACCTCTCTGGTAATGCCAGGGCTCATACCATGGTAGTGTTTGAAATACTTACAATCCCTTTATGTTGCCATGTTTCCGCAGATCTACATACTGGGGCTGAAGGTAGTGGTAAGCAATAGTTCCAGGTTTAGAATGCCCTTTTGAGTCTGTGCAAACCTACTAACTTGCATGGTTTAGGGGTTTTCAACAAAAAGTAAAACATAAACTTGCAAACACTCAGATTTTTGCATGAGCAAATCTACACATGCATATTTGCTCATGTATTTTAAGAGTACTATTTCTTCGCGTACTTCTGTAAATTCTTGGGAATTCACGAAAGCTGTATAGCTGTACCTAATGCAAGGACAGATACCATTGGTTCACTTTTGTGACTTTCTTTAATAGTTGTGCCCTTAATTTGGTCTGGCGTTGACCGTGACCTTTTGTGTTTATTAAACTTCTCTCTCTCTCTCTCTCTCTCTCTCTCTCTTGCTCTCTCGCTCAAGGGTTTACAAAAACCATGCCAAAACTAGTCACACATTGGCAAAACTAAAAAGCTGACAACCAATTACAGCACTATCGGCTTTTCCAATGCTTAATTATGTTTGTTTTCCATAATCTTATTGAAACTGGGTATACTGATTTTCCATTATGAATATTTTTGTGCCTCAACACATATTACTAAATGATGCCGCAAAGAAATGGTACCTGAAATTTGACAGTACTTTAGCAAAATGTTCTTTTCCTGCTTACATTTTTTAATGAACATTTTATTTTGAAAGCAAAGAACCATCAATCTTGCTTTCAAGCTTCTTCAAATATTTGCAGCAAATTAGAGATCATTCTGGGAGCATTATACATTGCCTCATACTGTTAAACTTTGAAAGCGTGTGCACACATTTTTATACTGAAACCACTGTCAGTAGTTTAGTCAGAGCTTACATTTACTTAGTGCTCACCCTAATAATAAAGGCTTTCAATTAATGAACCATAAAAACAAGTTTGAACAGAATTAACATATGGGCAATATCATTACCTTAAATGTAGACAGTGCCCTTCCCTGATCCATAATGTGGTACTGCAAATTAGCAGCCAAAGGGTTTGTGCTGCAGGGGGTTGGGGCCCACTTGTCCCAAGGACCAAATACACATGATAACTTGTTGCCCTACCGCAGTGGTGGAGGTGGTTTAGGTTTATAACTGAAAGGATGCGATTTTGAGTACTTGTGGAATGTATTCAGGTCAGATGTGAATCTGATGGGGTGTTGGGTTAAGTTCCAGAAGCAGAGGCACATATCATGCAGGTGCACGGCCTAGATCTGCTCACTTTGTATTTGTGTACTTCATCATATTTGCAAGAACATGCTTGACTGCGGTGTACATAGTACTTGCCTGCTAAGTGGCCATATGTCATGACTGGCACAATCGGCCAGTCCTGACGTTTTAGCTTGTAGCATTGCTGGGACTTTTAGTTTCACTTTTCCCTTTGTGAGCATGGGCTCAAAAATCTGAGCATGTGAAGTACTGTTGGCTAAAATGTGAAGGGGTTCGTGTCTCACATGACATGGGGTCTCTTGGCAGCCATGGTATTATGGTCTGTTTGTTCTCTGACTATACAGGCTGCTGTGTGTTGCAAGCGTTTGAAGGTGATGCATATATGTATTGGAACTAGATAGGAGAACCAGCTGAGGGTTGAGAATAAGATGCCAGACCAGACAGGCAATTGGGCTTTCCCAGCTTCAGAGCCTGTGCAGGGTCCTGCATTATGCTACATAAGGCGGGATCACTGTGAAAAGGGCGAACATTCTATGACTCTGGTCCAGCACTGGTGGTATCTGAAGAAGGGATCGCTGTGAAAAAGGCGAGCAGTCCGTTACTCTGGTCCAGCACTGGTGGTATCTGCTGTGGGGTTAAGAAGGGATCGCTGTGAAAAAGGCGAGCAGTCCGTTACTCTGGTCCAGCACTGGTGTTATCTGCTGTGGGGTTAAGAAGGGATCGCTGTGAAAAAGGCGAGCAGTCCGTTACTCTGGTCCAGCACTGGTGGTATCTGCTGTGGGGTTAAGAAGGGATCGCTGTGAAAAAGGCGAGCAGTCCGTTACTCTGGTCCAGCACTGGTGGTATCTGCTGTGGGGTTAAGAAGGGATCGCTGTGAAAAAGGCGAGCAGTCCGTTACTCTGGTCCAGCACTGGTGGTATCTGCTGTGGGGTTAAGAAGGGATCGCTGTGAAAAAGGCGAGCAGTCCGTTACTCTGGTCCAGCACTGGTGGTATCTGCTGTGGGGTTAAGAAGGGATCGCTGTGAAAAAGGCGAGCAGTCCGTTACTCTGGTCCAGCACTGGTGGTATCTGCTGTGGGGTTAAGAAGGGATCGCTGTGAAAAAGGCGAGCAGTCCGTTACTCTGGTCCAGCACTGGTGGTATCTGCTGTGGGGTTAAGAAGGGATCGCTGTGAAAAAGGCGAGCAGTCCGTTACTCTGGTCCAGCACTGGTGGTATCTGCTGTGGGGTTAAGAAGGGATCGCTGTGAAAAAGGCGAGCAGCCCGTTACTCTGGTCCAGCACTGGTGGTATCTGCTGTGGGGTTAAGAAGGGATCGCTGTGAAAAAGGCGAGCAGTCCGTTACTCTGGTCCAGCACTGGTGGTATCTGCTGTGGGGTTAAGAAGGGATCGCTGTGAAAAAGGCGAGCAGTCCGTTACTCTGGTCCAGCACTGGTGGTATCTGCTGTGGGGTTAAGAAGGGATCGCTGTGAAAAAGGCGAGCAGTCCGTTACTCTGGTCCAGCACTGGTGGTATCTGCTGTGGGGTGAAGAAGGGATCGCTGTGAAAAAGGCGAGCAGTCCGTTACTCTGGTCCAGCACTGGTGGTATCTGCTGTGGGGTTAAGAAGGGATCGCTGTGAAAAAGGCGAGCAGTCCGTTACTCTGGTCCAGCACTGGTGGTATCTGCTGTGGGGTTAAGAAGGGATCGCTGTGAAAAAGGCGAGCAGTCCGTTACTCTGGTCCAGCACTGGTGGTATCTGCTGTGGGGTTAAGAAGGATCGCTGTGAAAAAGGCGAGCAGTCCGTTACTCTGGTCCAGCACTGGTGGTATCTGCTGTGGGGTTAAGAAGGGATCGCTGTGAAAAAGGCGAGCAGTCCGTTACTCTGGTCCAGCACTGGTGGTATCTGCTGTGGGGTTAAGAAGGGATCGCTGTGAAAAAGGCGAGCAGTCCGTTTCTCTGGTCTAGCACCGGTGGTATCTGCTTTGGGGTTATGAAGGGATCGCTGCGAAAAGGGCGAGCATTCGGTCATTCCGGTCCACCATAGTAAGTATCTGCTTTGGGGTTAAGAAGGGATCGCTGTGAAAAAGGCGAGCAGTCCGTTACTCTGGTCTAGCACAGGTAGTATCTATTGCAGACTTAAAACAATACATAGTGTTAAAATCCAATGCATGAGGTGATGTAGCTAGTACTTTGTTTTCCTGGCTTTTTCGTAAGCCTAATTACTTTTTCTGTTTACTGTCTATTGTGGTGGCATAAAACCGATTTTATTCCCTTATCTGTTACTTGGAAAAACTAATAAATACGCATGTTGTGCTGCGAATATTGTTTAAAACAAATTCTGTGTATGTTGATGTCCCTTCCTGAAATACCTTTTTACATTTAGAGATCTATAATTAAAATATTACTGTGAGACCTCATTTTCTGTTTATTCTAGTATTGCATCTGATGAAATCATATTTTGGTACTAAAAACCCTTTGCCTGTGAAAATCCTATTTTAATTCTCCTAAACAAAAAACAAAGCAGTCAGTGTTGCTAATGCACACTGCATCTTTAAGGCTTCAGTGTGTAGGAATGCAGAGCGTTGGCAGTCAGTGCAGCTCATTGTGACTGCATGACCAGAGGGTCCGTCTAAGCTGATAGTCTTTCTGTGCTTCTGGTTTAAATGTTGATGATACTCCTGTTCCAAAAGTAAGATTCCAAGGATGGCATTTTCTTTCATATTCTTAAGAGTTCAAATAGCATAGCTGTCCCTTTACCTAACCTCTTCCAGCTATGGCTGTTTGGTCTCATAATGGGATTGTGTGTGGAGTTTTTTTCTTTCCACATGTTTACTCTTGGGAGTGGAAAGTACCCTCACCCAACATATAGAACAACTTTCAGGATGGAGCTTTGAGAACGAGTATGTACAGGCTGCCTTGTCTATTGGGGACAAAACCAACCTGCATGATGGAAAGATGCAACCTTGTGCAGCACATTCACGGGTCCAAATAGACAATGCCATTTGCCCTGTACCAATAAACAATAAACACACATGCGCACACACACACACACACATCCCAGCAACCTTCCGCTCACATTCACAAACACACCATCATCCCTCCGCCTAAGCCCTTTTTTTGCAAAAAACCCACACACAGGGCAGGCAACGTACCACAATTTCCGAAACTGGAACATCCTTCAACGTGAGCGAGCCTGGAGGCATTCTACAAAAGAGTGCAGGTAAAAAAGGCCTGTGTTCTTGAACTCTTAATGCCGCGTAGCCTCTGCCATTACCCACATAGCA
Source organism: Lissotriton helveticus (assembly GCF_964261635.1). Taxonomy (NCBI): domain Eukaryota; kingdom Metazoa; phylum Chordata; class Amphibia; order Caudata; family Salamandridae; genus Lissotriton; species Lissotriton helveticus. The sequence continues at coordinate 169,757,377 of NC_136057.1, forward strand.
TGGTTTGGGGAGCAGTAGCCGCTCTCGCTCACTAAAGTTATTTTCGGTTCCCCCTGACACCGATCATCTTCCAAGATGGGGAACTTGTCTGATTGCTGAGTTCACTGGAAGAAAAACACTATGCTCAATTGACAAACAAACTGGGCACACCAGCCCTCCCTATTCCAAGCCATGCATAATACTTTCTTTGCACAGTATGCCAGACTGGATCAAAGAAGGCATCATAGCCCAGTTGTGTAAATCGGTGACGTCTGGCAAGTCACCCTGGCACCAAGACAAAGATGGCATTTTTGATGGCTGAAGGCCTCTACTAGTTAAAGGGTATTTCCCTTGACCAAACTGTACCTGTGCCACATTTGAGTGGATACGCCCACCCCAGCAAATCTTCACTACAATTGGACATCATTGATCTTCAGCCCCTTCATTTTTGGTCCTCGCTGGATCCTGTTAAACCACGCCAGAAGTCTCTTGGCAACCTAAAGTTTTATTTGTACGTGTTGAGACCTTTCTTGTGTGGGTGGTGGAATCTTGGGTGCTAGGATTGTACCATTTTTCTTTACTGTGCAACTAGAGACCACTCACACAGAGGAACAGTTTGATTATATCAAAGTTCCCTTGTGCTATTGTTTTCATGTGGTGAAGGGTTTCCATCTTAATGAGGGCATGATCTGAGAAGGCATTCAATATATGCTCATATTTACTGACTTCCAGATTATAGGTGGTTAGAAAAAAGTCTAGCCTTGATGATGAATCGTATTTCGCCGAATAACAAGAGTACTCACATTTTATCGAATTATTGAGCCACCAGTTATCTAGAATATCTAAATCTGTCTTACAGCTCAACAGAGTGATGGCTACTTATGGTTTATTTTGCCTTCGGTCTTATTTTGTTGAATCAACCACAGGGTTTTGCAAAAAATTAAACACCCCCCCCCCCCCCCCCCCCCCCCCCCCCAATATGATCTGACGGTGTATACCTGCCAGTGCTTGTTTTAACTGTAAAATGGGGAGCGGGTCATCCACGACTGGTGCATAGATTGTAATAAGTATCAGGCTTGTGTGGTTTATTATCCCATGCAAGAATGTCCATCTACCATTCGTATCTGAATGTGATGCTTGAACATGAAATTGGACATGCTTGCCTATATAGATGCTCACGCCTCTCTGAGCTGTCCCTGACACAGATGAACAATAGAAACCCGCCCAATTTTTAAACATTTTACTAGCATCTGCTAAAGCTCGAAAGTGTGTCTCTTGTATAAAGATCAAATCTGAGTGGTGACCTTTTAGCTAGCTCTCTATTGAACAACTTTTAGGCCTATTGTTCAAACCGTTAACATTCCGAGACAGAATCAACAGTTTATTCCTATTCATGATATATTTAAAAACGGGAAAACATAGCCTGTTTTATCCACAGGCCCCAAGACATCCCGTCTCAAGTGCAATTTGTGCTATCCGTGCAAAATGTATTTCTAAAGTGCGACTTGCGCAAAATGTGCAAAATGCATAGATGAGTGACCGCTTAGATTATTGAATCTTTTCTCCCAGTAAGGCAGTACCGACTAGATTATATTATACTCTAAAACACATGCCATTTAAGTTGTGCATACTGCGCAAATATACCAAGTCTACTATGACAATTGTGCAAATCGTACAATGAAGTGCAAATCACGCTTAGATTGTTGAATCTTTTCTCCCAATAAAACAGTAGGGACTAGATTATCTTCTAAAACACAGGCCACTTAAGTTGTGCAAACTGCTCAAATGTACTACATCTACTATGACAATTGTGCAAATCATACAATAAAGTGCAAATCACGCATTTAGACCAGTATACTACAGTATAGTTTGTATCAATTGTGCAAAAGACTTATTTAAAGTGCAAAACAGGCAGCCATTAGACCAATCGGACCAAAATACTACAGTACAAATTATATCAATTATGTGAGACAAACACTAAAGTGCAGTATTCAATGTGCAATATGTCAATTATATAAGACAGCATCTTTCCATAGTAACATTACGTATCCTCTTCTTTGACTTATTCAAAAAAAGAAAAAAAATGTTTTGTCTATGAACTCTTCTTTTTCTGACTGCTTCACCCCCACCACAACCCCTCTAGCAACTGCTAGCAGGTCAGTCGCTGTATGTTGGCCTGTGGCGGCACGGATAGAGACTAACACACGTGTTATCACTTATACATGTGTCTGGGGGACCCCTTATGTCTGTTGTGCCTCAGCTCATCGCCTCTTTTTGAATATGCCCTTCAGTGTTCAGCAAACCCTGGGGCTGTCAGCATTAACACTGTGGTGACAGATTCACCCAAAACAGCTTCAAACACCTGCCCTGGCGCTACTTATGTGACTGCACAGTGGTGACAGTGAAGGCTGCATCGCCATAAAGTCTTGTGTGTTTACTGCGCTTTAAAGGCTGAAAGTAACGGTTTGCTTGGACTGCGGACTTAGGGGCCAACGTCAGTCAGCCATCTTAATTGTTCAGAAATTCCAAACTCCATTTTGTGTGATATATGATAGAGGAATAGGATAACATAATAATAATAATAATACATGTCGTTGTTCCTACTGATTGTAAAATATCAGCAGATACCCTTGGATAGAAATCCCAAGTACCTTGCGTGTATTCATGACCATCATGGGATCATGGGGAGTAGGTGAGGCGACATGATCTGCAAAGAAGGCTCTGTAGCAAACCAGCATTAATGAGTCCATAACATGCTCTTCAGGGTTGTAGAAAATACTGTTTATGTTGAAATGCTTTTACCCTTGATGATGTTTTGACTAGAAGGCAATCTTGGATTTGCGTTCTTGCTGCTGGTCGTATGTTCCCAGCTGGTCAATGGGTCTCAGGGAAGGGCACCCCGCTATATAAACAAGCATTTGCGAGAGTTTGAGCTGTTAGCATTGTAAATGACAGTGCCTTTTATTTATGTTTTAAAAAACAAAACTTAAATGAAAGGCATTGTCATTTACAATGCCAATAGCTCAAACTTGTATAAATGCGAGACCTATTGCATTGCAAATGCTTGTTCTTCCATGCAGTGGCTAACATCCTGCTTCCCGCGCCGAAGCATAACCACATAATTGCTTTCTCTCCTTTAGTTTGATATTTCAGGCTATCATCGTGTAGGCCCAGTCAGATAAAGCTTGGGGTCTCAGGGATTGGTTATCCCAGGATGTTTTTTAATTTGATTTAATTCCAAAATGGACGTATGATCGGACAGTCCCACCATATGTGACTAAAATCTCCTAGGAGACCGCACCCCCTCCAACAGAGGTCTGGCGTGTGTGAGAATTTTTTTTTTTTTTAGCTTGGTGGGGTACAGATACCAGTCATACATGACCTTGTAATGGGCTTCCCTCATGTCTATTGAGTGATTACATTTTGCAATATCTCCCCATAGATGTGTCCATTTTTTCTCTGGCATGTCCATCTGTGGCACCTGTTCCCACATTGTTTTATGTTGTGGCGTGTATAGGGTATCTAATAACAGAGAGTATAAAAAGGAGATGGACCCTTTGGTAGTCCTACCTTGCTTAACAAATCATTCTATGGGGGTAAACTCCCTAGTGGCTGCTGCTCTGTACTGGGGTTGCTGTACCCAGTGTTTCAACTGATTGTTATGGTATTATTCAGAGTCCAACAGATTGAAGTCTCTTTTGCAATTCTCAAATCTTACGATGTTCCAATTATGAAAGAGAACTGCTATTTTCAGACAACCACCCTCCTTCCACATGTGAAAGGGGCCCTGTTCTAATGCATGGTGGAAAAACAGGGTTAAAATGTATTGCTGGATAAGGGGAGGGAAAGGTCGTCCACTTTATTTGGTTATTTATCTCATCTCATACTTTCACGGGGAGTTTGTGTGGGTGTGCTGAGGTAAGCATTTGGAGGTCTTTCTGTATTAGGTTTCCACAGAACGTCCCATATGACCCTTCCCACTATGGCCCTGTCCATATGTAACCAGTGCTTGTCGGATGCTTTGAGAGACTTCTCGGCAATCACTCTTAATGATACACTTTATAATAAAAATGGAAATCTGGGAGGGTGTATTGGGACCACGTCATAACCTTTGACTACCATTGTTTTAATTGACTTTGTGTTTTAAGTTACTCTAGCTTGAATGTAAGACCTCATTTTTACTGCATGTGCTTTTTGCCTTGAGATTTCATTGTGTGTCTCCTTGTAGCCTCAGAGTGGGAGCCTTTCACAGAGTAGATCCGCCTTGCCAGGAACAGAACATGTGGCATGTGCGTTTCAAAGCATAAGAGAGGTGTAGAATGAACTCTGTCTCAGAGTGTAGTTTTATGGGCAGTGGTGGACAGTTGTGCATTATGTTGTACATTGGGAAGTTTTATGAAGTTTGTACTTTTAGCTTTGACATGCCCTAAACTCCAACTTGAATTCTGATTCTGTCTGGCTTGAGCTCTGCACACACACACAGGCTCCCAGGTTACTCATGGTATTTAGGGTAGTCAGGTTCAAGATTGTTTTCTGTACTTTTGAAGATGTTTTCTACTTTGGCAAGCTTCAATAAGATAAGGGCTGGAACATGTGGGAGCACAAAAGAATATATGAGAACTCCTTTGCCTTTGGGAGGAATGTGGGGGTTTGGCCAACTCAAGTTTTACAGCGTGAATCTTTCTGGATTCACTATGCTGTGCATTATTCCGCGGTCTAGTGGTTGGGTCCGGAATCGTAGTCTCTTTTTTTTTTTTTTCGTAGCCCAGGTGGGCGTCGACGTCCCACCTTTTGGTGTCCTTCCTGTGACGTTGGCATGCTTCCTGCGGAAGCTCCCACCCTTGGGCGCCATCTTCAGATTCTTTTTTCCGCCGTTGGGTCTGGATCGTTCCCGAGAGGGCTCCAGAGATTAGGAGAGAAGAGAAGCAAAACTCGAGATTTTTGGAGAAAACCAATTGAGAAAACCAATTGAGAAGACTAAGGAAGACTAGGACGACGAAGAAAGAAAAAATTTCAACAAAATACGACGTCCAGAGGAGAATGCGTCAGGGGGCCCCCTGAACACAAGACATGGACAACACACCATTCAAATTCTGCCGCAACTGCCACCACAAGTACGCGCAGAAGGACCAACACCCAGTCTGCAACCTCTGCCTGCCGGTCGACCATGAAAGCAAGGCTGCAACGCCTGCTCTGCGTTCACGCCAAAGACCCTTCGAGTGAGAGAGAGGCAAACAATAGCAAACCACACCATGCAAGCAAGGCAAGAGCCAACTACCGTCCCTTTGAGACCTGGGGCTCTCAACCGATGAGGAGGATTACGCTGCCGAAGAAGACATTGGCTACACGGTCGTAGAGACCGATAATAAGAAGACTACAGAAAAGGTAGGAGACTCGACGCCCCAGAAAGGCCCGAAAGACTCTCGACAGTCTACACAAGACTCTCGAAAAAACAAGGGCAAGACCCCGAAAGCGCCGTCGCCGAAAACTTCGGCGTCCGCAGCAACATCCAGGCCCAGCGGATCCTCACAGAAGTACTCCCTGGCGCCGAAGGACGGCGACCAGCAAAAGTCGTCGAAAAGCGTCCAAGAAAAGGAGCGCTCGACTCCGAAAACAACTTCGAAGTCGACGACGAAAGACGCAAGACCAGTCTCGCTGCCGAAACCAGTCTCGCTGCCGAAACCAGTCTCGCTGCCGAAACCAGTCTCGACGCCGAAACCAGTCTCGACGCCGAAACCAGTCTCGACGCCGAAACCCATTTCGGCGCCATCTTGTACGGCAAAGAGAGCGGCACAACCACTCGACGCCGACCAGGCGGCGGAGATGGAAAGGAAGAAGAGGAGACTCGAGGCAGAGATGGAGAACATCCTGCAGCGAAAGAAAGATTTCGGCAAAAAAATGAAATCTTACACAATTCCGTCAAAGCCCAAGTCACCGTTAGTACAGTTGCTCGAGGAAGAAGACGAAGACTTCGAGGACGAAGCAGCGTCGGAGAGCCTGGAAGATCTCGCATAACAGGAAGATGATAACTCCTATTACGAAGAGGAGGCAGATGACGACCAGAGGGCGTACCAAGAATCAACATACTCGAATACACAAGATGCAGAGTGGCAGGACATCGAAACTGAGAGTCCAGAAGAGGGGGTGGACACATATCCAGCGAGACCCTCGCCGCCTGACGACATCGGACTTTACAATGAATGCATCAAGAACGCAGCAACAGCGTTCAGAGTCAAGCTCGAGGAGGAAGTGCCGAAAGGGGATTTCCTAATGGAAACACTACTCCCAATGCACACTAGGAGCCAATACCTGCCAATGCTTGAAAGCATCAAGGGACCAGGAAGAGCGGCGTTCAAAGAGCCTGCTACTTGTAAATTCGTCACGCCAAGGACGGAGAAAAAGTACAAGCACTCCTCCAAGGACCCACCCTACATACAGGGGACGGTCACTGCCGACTCCATCATCGCTGCTACAGCAAGGAAAAGGGCCAATGTCCCAACTACTTCAGGTCCACCCCCAGACAAAGAGAGCAGAAGGATGGACCTAACAGGAAGGAAAATCGAAAGGAATGCCGCTATGCACTGGCGCATGGCTAATTCCAACGCACTGCTCAACAGACACCATTACCAAATCATGGACGAACTGGGGCAGCTGGTGAAACACCTCCCTCAGGAATACCAACAAAGGGCTTCGCACCTGGTAGAGGAGGGGAAGAACTTGGCAAACTCTTGCCTAAAAACAGCACTGGACGGTGCAGACACAGCCAGCAGACTTATGATGCTGGGCATCACAGAAAGGAGACAAGCCTGGCTCAGAATATCAGGTTTTAAACCAGAGGTGCAACACAACATCCTGAACACCGAGTTCAACGGTGAGACCCTGTTCGAAGCACCGGTGGACGACAAGCTCTCACAGCTCAAAAAGGATAACGACACCGCAAGATCCATGGGGGCCTTGCAATTCAGGGGAACAACAAAGAGAGGGACCCCGTCACGGAGACCACACGGGAGAGGGGGGAACCAGCCGGGAACGTCGCATCAGTCCTTCCAACATTCCCACCAAAGCGACACCCATACGCAACAAGGCCAGCAAAAACAGCACTGGCAATATCAACATAGGGGCCAGTTCTTTCGCGGGAGAGCGAGTGGGCGTGGAAACAACAGGAGGGGTGGACAACAAACCACCTCCAAGTGACTCGGCCACACTGATAGTGCACCCCCTTCCAAAACCTCCAAGGGTGGAGCACAAAAACAAAAAACAGGAGTGTCCCGTAACGAAAAACCACGAGCACGTAACACCTGTGGGAGGAAGATTAAACCTTTTCCTCCAGGAGTGGAAGAAAATTACAACAGACAAATAGATCATCAACACAATACAGTACGGTTACTGCATAGAGTTAGAAAAGACACCACCATGCAGAAAACCAAAGAAAAGAGCACTAGCAAACAAGGAACTAGAGCATCTTCAGAGGGAGGCAGAGGAACTCCTACAAAAGCAGGCTATCAAGCCTGTACCTCCCATGGAAAGGAACAAGGGGTGTGTATTCTACGTACTCCCTAGTACCAAAAGTAGACGAAACAATGAGACCCATCCTGGACCTAAGGTTCCTCAACAAATTCATAAAAACACAGAAATTCAAAATGACATCCCTGCAAGAAGTACTTCCACAGATTCAAGCTGGGGACTTCATGGTCACCATAGACCTCAAAGACGCCTACCTGCACATCCCAATGAACAGGCGGCACAAACATCTGCTAAGATTTGTCATCAACTCAAATCACTATCAATTCACAGCGCTGGCCTTCGGACTAAAATCAGCACCAAGGGTATTCACAAAATGTCTGGCAGCCGTCGCAGCGCACTTACGGAGGGAAGGGATACACGTATACCCTTACCTAGACGACTGGCTAATAAAGGCAAAGTCATACAACACGTGCAAACAGCACGCTCAAATAGTGACAGACACACTGATGGCCCTGGGTTTCTCCATCCACTGGAAGAAATCCTCGATAAACACAGAACAAGTCAAGATATTTCTGTGAGCAAAAATAAACACCGTGCAGGAAAAGGTGTTCCCAAGCGAGAAGAGAACGATGGCGCTGTTAAAGGAGGCGCGCCTCTACCAGAAGAGGCAAGCTCTGACAGCGAGGACGGTGAGCAAAATGATGGGCATGATGGCCTCATGCATCACATAGTACCAAATGTACGACTACACATGAGACCACTCCAGGAGTGGCTGCAGGACCAATGGTCACAAGCTACAGGGTGTTGGGAGGACCTAGTGGTTGTAACGCACACAGTGCACGAGGAGATATCTTGGTGGAACAAAGGAAACATAACAAAGGGGAAGCTTCTAACACCACCACCACCAACAGTGACCATCACCACAGACGCATGCCAGAAGGGATGGGGAGCACACATGGAAAAACTCCGAGTGAGGGGCCTGTGGACACAAGCGGATGCGGTCAAACACATCAATTACCTAGAACTAAAGACCGTTTTCCTAGCTATGAAAGCTTTCCAGACGAAGTTGTACAACCAAACAGTGTTGATCCAGACGGACAACACAACAGCGATGTTCTACGTAAACAAACAGGGAGGAACACAATCAGCCCCGCTGTCAGAACTAGCGCAGGAAATATGGAACTGGGCAATACCACTAAAAATAGATATACTGGCGATTCATCTGCCAGGAAAGGACAACGTGGAAGCGGACTGGCTCAGCAGACAGACATCGGCCTCACACGAATGGGAGCTAAATGCACAAGAAACAAAGAAGCTGTTCAACAGGTGGGGAACCCCATCAATAGACCTGTTTGCAACACACCAGAATGCAAAATGCCAACACTTTGCATCGAGGCAACCAGGGGAAGGGTCCCTAGGGAATGCCCTATGGATAAGCTGGTCAAAGACATTTGCCTACCCCTTTCCGCCGATTCCCCTAATACACAAGGTACTCAGCAAGTGCAGGACGAGCAACATGACCCTGATACTGGTCGCACCCCAGTGGGCCAGGCAGACATGGTATTCGCAGATTATGGAAATGACACAGAGTGCACCACACAAATTTGGGAAAAGGAAAGACCTACTCTCCATGCAAAACGGAGAGGTGCTGCATCCAGAACCAGAAAGCCTCAGCCTAGCAGCCTGGCTCCTGAGGACATAGAATTTGCACACCTAAAGCTACCTGAGAGTACCCTGAGGGTACTTCGGGAGGCAAGAAGACCAAGCACGCGTAAGTGCTACGTGGCAAAATGGAAGAGGTTCACACTATGGTGCAGAAAGGAAGGACTGCACAACAAAATGACAAGAGACTCAACAGTGCTCAAGTACCTCACGCACCTGCTCGAGACTAACCTGAGCTCATCATCGCTAAGGGTACACCTAGCAGCCATTGTCGCTTACACTAGAGGAGAGACAGGCAAAAGCTTCTTTACTTCTATTATTGTAAAGAGGTTCTTGGAAGGTGCAAAGAGGATTGCACCGCCTAAAAGGTTACCAGCACCTGCATGGAACCTCAATATAGTACTAACAGAACTCATGAAGGCACCTTTTGAACCAATGCATAAAGCCTCACTACAGATGCTAAAGTTAAAAACAGCATTCCTAGTGGCAATCACCTCGCTGCGCAGAGTAAGCGAGCTACAGGCGTTAACGCTACAGGAACCCTACATACAAATTCACAACGATAGGGTGGTGATGAGAACGGACCCACCTTTATGCCGAAAGTGGTGTCCAAGTTCCACATCAACCAGACAATTCAAATACCACGTTTCTTCCAGAAACCAACAACAAAAGCTGAAAGGGCACTGCACACTCTGGATGCGAGACGTGCAGTCATGCATTACATTGAGAGAACTAAAGATCACAGAAAAACAAAACAGTTTTTTGTGTCATTTGCTGAAAGTTTCAAGGGCAAAGCTGTTACTAAAGGAACAATTGCACGATGGATCGCGCAAGCAATAGAATTCTGCCACAAACAAGATGGGCAAGAACTAACAGAGGGGCCACGGGCCCATTCAACCAGGAAAAGGGGAGCTACAATAGCCTTCTTGGCAAACACTCCCATTCAGGACATATGCCTGGCGGCAACATGGGCTTTTATGCACACGTTTACGAAACACTACTGTGTGGACATACAAATGAACAAGGAAGCACAAGTGGGACAGAAGGTGCTTCAGCACATATTCAAAAACTCAAGCTCATCTTCCACCCAGCCGCCACAATAACCACAAACCGCTACAAAGTCTATGCACAGCATAGTGAATCCAGAAAGATTCACGCTGTAAAACGAATAGTTTCTTACCTGTCGGTGTAGTTTTGCGGCTTGAAGATCTTTCTGGATTCACTAGCGAACCCACCCACCTCCGCCAGAAAGATGAGGCTGGAGAAAGAGTGGGTGAATAAAAAAAAAAAGAGACTTTAATGGAACTTCAAGGGAAGGAGCGGTAAAAGGAAAGATCGAAACATTGCCATACAATTCGGAAACACAACACAAACGGGGAAAAAAAGAATCCGAAGATGGCGCCCAAGGGTGGGAGCTTCCGCAGGAAGCATGCCGACGTCACAGGAAGGACACCAAAAGGTGGGACGTCGACGCCCACCTGGGCTACGAAAAAAACCAAAAGACTACGATTCCGGACCCAACCACTAGACCGCGGAATAATGCACAGCATAGTGAATCCAGAAAGATCTTCAAGCTGCAAAACTACACCGAAAGGTAAGAAACTATTCGTTTCCTTGGCACAGATGAGGTCTTCTCGGAAACTTCTAGTGCATTGAGAATATGATCAAACTGGGGTTTCCTGGCTCAGAAGCAGGATTTTGACCCGAGGGTCGGACGTGTCTACTCAGTGTGGCAGTTCCCAGCTTGCAGAGTCTCTTGGCCCCAGTGCTGTGAATCCCCCAGTCTTGTGTCGGCTAAGATAAAGTTATTGCAGCCGGTGAGGTATTTTCTCTGATTATTGGCATTATGATGTGTGTGTTGTCTGTGTGCATATTCAGGTCTCCAGTGGTTATAATCATCTGATGTATTCTGTATATATATTTTATATCTTTTTATGCTTTCCTTTGACAGGGTTTATTCCCTGTGTCTGATTACTTGCACTTAACAGTTCTTATTTCTCGCAGTGGACGTCCAGTATTATATTTATTATCTGCTTGTATTTTATCCTATGGTATTTAACAGTTGCCTCTGCTTATTTGTAAGTGTTTTTATTGCTTGCGCACATATATATCTATATCTATTTATATACGTTTGCATATTATTTCATTTGACATCTGAGAAAACCTTTCTGTTAGAGAGTGTTACACAAATAAAACCCCACACTTTATTCTGAAAACTGTCTTTTGGTGTGCCTTATTTTATGAGAGTGAAACCTCTTTTCAGGGGTTTTCTTGCTTTGCCATGTGTGTGCCTCGATGTGGGATGCTGTATTTCTTTTATTTGGGAGTGCAAAGCAAATAGGAGGGCTGGCCCTTCTCGATAGTCGAAGGACTGGGGTTTTTGCCAAATGAAGCGAGTCTTGAGAGAGCTTAGAGACGGGAGAAAGTCGAGTTCTGGGCAGACTTTGAAAAAGATAAAGAACCCTAGGTAAGACAGTAATCTTAACCGCATTAATGCGGCCTGCCTGATGTAAAAAGAGGAGACCATTGTCAATTTCTGAAGGAGTGGAGGGAAATTGGCCTTATAGAGGCTTGCTATTTTGGGGGTAATCCCATGTCCTAAATAGGTTATATCCTTCTTTGCCCATTGGAATTGCGAAGTTGTCACTAATGACTCCATATCTCTTGGGGGCAGGATTAAATTAAGGAATAAGGATTTAGTCGTGTTGACCCGAAAGCCTGCTATGGTTTCGAATTTGCCCAGCTCTGCCGAAAAGGTCGCTTGAGAAGAGGCCGGGTTAGTAAGGGTTAAGAGGATGTCTTCTGCGAATAATGATATTATATGCTCTGTTCCCCCAAAGGTGATACCCCAAATCCATGAGTTAGCCCGGATCTGAGCACCTAAGGGTTCAATGCTCAAAGCGAATAATAGCGGAGATAAGGGGCATCCCTGTCTCGTCCCTTTCCCAAGTTGAAAGGGGGTGCAGCTGTACCCATTGACTAATACTCTCTACCTCTGGTCTACTGGGTACCCGGGACCAGAGGCACTGAGGTACTGAGGTGAGTTAGCTGGAGTCAGACCTGAGTTCATGGGCCCTAAGAACCAGCACCCTGAGAAACTGTTGCAACCACAAGAGGAGCAGCCGAACTGGCCACAGCCTCCACAATATCGTTCCGAGGGACAGGTCGCGGGCTCGGAGCCACCACAGCTCCGAGAGTAGGCCGCACTCCTCTGGATCAAAGTCGTCGTCAGGTAAGAAGCACAAGAAGTCCAAGAGGCGTCATCGCTCTGCGGACTCCCCCCCGTCGCTCGCGCGATGCGGCCGGGGGGTTCGGGTGACACCGCCCACGCGGCTCAGTCGGGGGCGCCGCGTTCAGCTCCACACCCTCCGGTCCCTGGACTCAACGCGACGCCGGAGGAGATAGAGCGCTTCCTCATGGCCATGAGGAAACTCTCTCCTCCGACGGGCTCCGCGGCGCCTTCGGGCCCAGCGGACCCGTCTGGGACCCCTAGCGGGTCGGGGGTTTCGGCCCCGACGCCGCTGACGCCTTCGGGCCCGGCGCCGCAGGTTCCCGCTCTCCCGACGGCGTCGGCGCCTTCGGGCCCGGCGCCGCGGGGTCCAGTTGTTCCGGCGCCGCCGGCGCCTTCGGGCCCGGCGCCGCGGGATGCCGCTAGACCTTCTTCGGGATCTGGATCGTCGCCGGTGGACCTTACGACTTCCCCGGCGTCGGACCATCAGGTGTCGCCTCCGGCGTCGTCCTCGGGCGGCGCCGTCCCCGATGCCCCCTTCATTCCTGTTCCGACGTCGGGACGGCCCCGATGGGCGCCGCTCCAGACGTCGTTTGGGGAGTTTCACTTCTATGAACAGGCCCCATTAGTTGAGAACCCTGAGTGTCAGGAGATGGGTGATGAAGAGGATTGGGAGGGGTCTGAGGACCCTCTGACCAGAGAGTGTCAGTCTCATGAGGACTGGGCAGGAGACCGTGGGGAGGCCAGTGGCCTGGACACCTCTCCAGACACTGGTTTTGTCTCCCCTCCTAACGTGGCTTCGGAGGAGGGGGCTACCTACAGTGTGGTGTTGATGAGGGCTGCCAAGGCCGTGGGCCTTGAGCTCCCCGTCGCGGCCGTGAGGACTAATCTCCTCACTGAGGTCCTTAAACCGCAGTCAAGCTCGGCCGAGCCTCTGCTGCCCTTTAATGAGGCCTTGACCGACGTTCTTCTGGGCACTTGGTCCAAGCCCGCTACGGGTTCGCCCGTAGATAGAAACGTGGCCAGACGCCACCGCCCCGCCCCGGGCGACCTATGTTTCCTGTCCACCCACCCTCCCCCTGAGAGCCTGGTCATCCAGGCCTCTAATTCCCAGACCGCATTCCCGTCTGCACCGCCGGACAGGGAATCCAAGAGGTACGAGCAGTACGGCAAAAAGATCTTCTCGTCCCGAAGTCTGGGACTGCGGTCTTCCAACACCGCATGCCTCTTGGGCCGCTACACCCACTCTCTGTGGGATACGGTCGCGGAAGTGCTGCCAGAATGTCCGTTGGAGGTACGGGCCAAACTCGGCCAAGCCCTTGTGGAGGGCTGGGATGCAGCCAAATATTCCATACGGTGTGGGCTGGATACCACTGACTCACTGGGTAGAGCGATGGCAACGACGGTGGCGGTCAGACGCTACGCCTGGTTGAGGTCCGCCAACTTTTCAGTCGATGTCCAGAACACATTGATGGACATGCCGTTCGATGGCAGTCGCCTCTTTGGCGACAAGGCAGACCATGCGCTCGAGCGCTTTAAGGACTCCAGGGCTACGGCCAAGTCCTTGGGCCTCTCGGCCCGCGCCAGCAATCGGCTGCCTTTCATTCCTTTCGTGGCCTCGGAAGGGGTGTACCCACACGTGCTGCCAGCCACGCTCCGCAGGGTAATACCCAACGCGGTGGCGGCCGTGGGAACCGCCGTCCCGGCGGTCGGGGACAACGGCGAGGTCAGTCCACACCTTCCCCCTCAGCATCCGCCTCAAAACCCTCCTAGTCCGTGCTTTCAGGCCCATGTGACGCCAGTGGGGGGGCAGGGTTCGCCATCACCTCCTCCACTGGCGCACCGTCACTTCGGACAGGTGGGTGCTGCAGATCGTCCGAAGGGGCTACTCCCTCCCCTTCGAGGCGACTCCTCCAGCCATGCCACCGCAGAACCACCGTGTATCGGGGGATCATTTGCGACTTCTGCAGGATAAAGTTACGGCCCTCTTGGCCAAGGGGGCCATCGAGCGCGTTCCTGGGCCAGAAGTAGGGTGTGGTTGCTACTCCCACTACTTCTGGTACCCAAGAAGGGCAAAGGGGGCCTACGCCCTATCTTGGACCTACGGAACGTCAACGGCTTCCTCCGGAAGGAGAAGTTCAAGATGCTGACACTGGCTCAGGTCCTAGCTGCCCTGGACCCAGGAGACTGGATGGTAGCGTTGGACTTGCAGGACGCTTATTTCCACATCCCCGTCCTGCCGGCCCACCGGCGCTACCTGCGGTTCACGGTTGGCCACGAGCACTTTCAGTATACTGTGCTCCCCTTCGGCCTTACCAGCGCCCCACGGGTGTTCACAAAGGTGATGGCGGTGGTCGCAGCTCATCTGCGCAGGTTAGGGGTTTCAGTCTTCCCCTACCTCGACGACTGGTTGTTGAAGGCGGGCTTGCCCCAGACAGTCGTCAGCCACCTCCAGACTACGGCAGATCTCCTGCATCGGCTGGGGTTCTCAATCAATGTGCCGAAGTAACACCTGTGCCCCTCTCAGTAGCTCCTTTTCATCGGAGCGGTTCTCGACTCGGCGCAGTTTCGGGTTTATCCACCCGAACAGCGGGTCCGGGATATTCAGGCTCTGATTCCCATCTTTCAGCCGTTATCCCGGGTCTCGGTCAGGTTGACGCTGCGGCTTCTGGGGCTGATGGCCTCCTGCATCCTGCTGGTGCATCACGCCAGGTGGCGGATGCGGGCTCTGCAGTGGGACCTAAAGTTTCAGTGGGCCCAGCATCAGGGCAACCTATCCGACCACGTCCTGATCTCGGAGGGCACTGCAAGACAGCTGCAGTGGTGGCTCACGGACCGCGATTGGGTCAGCGGCAGATCCCTCTCCCTTCCCCAACCGGAGCACGTAGTTGTGACGGATGCGTCCCTCCAGGGCTGGGGAGGCCACATGGGAGAGGCGGAGTTCAGAGGCCTCTGGTCTCCGGCGGAGGCCCGGCTCCACATCAACCTGTTGGAGTTACTGGCGATTCGTCTAGCACTGAAAGCATTCCTCCCCTCTGTCCGGGGGAGTGTAGTGCAGGTGTTCACGGACAACACCACCGCCATGTGGTACTGCAACAAAGAGGGCGGGGTGGGGTCGTGGACCCTTTGCCAGGAGGCTCTGCGCCTCTGGCAATGGCTGGAACGCCAGGGCGTGACCCTGGTGGCTCAACACCTGGCAGGTTCTCTGAACGCCAGGGCGGACGAGCTCAGCCGTCGGTGCGTGATGGATCACGAATGGCGTCTGAACTCGGACGTGGCGCAAGGCCTCTTTCAGCAATGGGGAGAGCCTTGGTTAGATCTATTCGCCACCTAAGAGAACGCGCAATGTCATCAGTTCTGCACGTTGGAATTTCCAAGGCGGCACTCGCTCGGAGACGCTTTTCGTCGCGAGTGGAGCTGCGGTCTACTGTACGCCTTTCCGCCTATACCACTTCTGCCCAGAGTGCTGAAGAAGATCAAGCGCGACCGGGCCCAAGTCATCCTTGTGGCTCTGGACTGGGCTCGAAGGTACTGGTATCCAGAGCTACTCAGTATGTCAGTCGATCCCCCGGTTCGTCTGCCTCTTCAGGAGGACCTTCTGTCGCAGCAGCAGGGGACGGTCCTCCACCCGAACCTGTCCAGTCTCCACCTCCATGCTTGGAGATTGAGCGGCGACAGTTGAGGCCATTTGACTTGCCTCCTGAAGTCTGTAACGTCATTCTGGCAGCCAGGCGTCCCTCCACAAAGTCGGTATACGCCTGCAGGTGGAACAGATTTGTGGCATGGTGCACAGTGCACAGCAAAGGCTGTGGATCCTCTTGTTGCCCCTCTTTCTGAGGTTCTTCTCTTCCTTCTTTCTCTTGCCCAGCAGGACTCTGCTCTGGGCACTATCAAGGGCTACCTTTCTGCCCTTTCAGCCTTTCTGAGGCTGCCTGATCAACCTTCTTTGTTCAAGTCCCCTATTGTAAATAGATTTCTTAAAGGCATCACACACGTTTCCTCCTGTTCCGTTTGTGATGACTCAGTGGGACTTGAACCTGGTTCTTACATTTCTGATGTGCGCTCCCTTTGAGCCACTTCACAACTGTCCTCTACGCCTTCTAACTCTGAAGACTGCTTTCCTGGTTGCCATCACCTCTGCCAGGAGAGTGAGTGAGCTCCAGGCCCTTTCTTGTACTCCACCTTTCCTTTCTGTCCATCCGGACAAAGTGGTGTTGCGTACTAAGCCATCTTTCCTGCCAAAGGTTGTCACAGCCTTCCACATCGGGCAGTCTATCACCTTGCCAACCTTCTTCCCGCCACCGCATCCCTCTAAAGAGGAAGAGCGGCTCCACCGTCTGGACCCAAAACGTGCGCTCTCAATCTACTTGGATCGCACACGCCAGTTCCGGGTGGATGACCAACTCTTTGTTGGTTACGTGGGCGCGAAGAAGGGGAAAGCGGTGCACAAGAGGACCATCTCCCGGTGGATCATCTTGTGTATACAGGCATGCTACTCCTTGGCTAAAAAGGAGCCCCCTGTTGGATTGCGGGCTCACTCTACCCGAGCCACGGCGACTACAACTGCCCTGGGCCGGGGAGTGCCCTTACAAGACATCTGTCAGGTAGCTACGTGGGTATCGCTGCACACGTTTGCAAGACACTACTGCCTGGACAGCCAAGTCCGGAGGGATGGCTTCTTTGGCCGTTCTGTCCTCCAGGACTTTCTGGTGTGATTATTGGTTCGCAGACCCACCACCGGGGTTGGTATTGCTGGGGTATCTATTCTAAGGTAAGGAATCTAATACTAACGTGTCTCTTTCAGATGCACAAGTTAATACTTGTGTAACGATATATCTGTAAGAGACATTAGTTAGTATTAGATTCCTTACCGACCCACCCATCCTCCCCGTTCTGCGAACCGATATCTAGGGTTAAGGTTACCCCCTTTCAGGGCCCTAGTTTCAGTGGCACCAGTGTTGATTTTTAACCTGGCTCTGCGTTTCTGGCGTGGAAAAGCTGTGTCTAAGAACTGACGTCAGCACGCGGAGGCGGCGTCTAAGTACTCCGACGACGTCATCACAGTGCCCACGACGCCGCAGACGACGCCTACCGACGCGCAAGGGTACTGCTACGCAAAAGTTTCCGGATCCAGTCTGACGCCTGGGGATATTCTAAGGTAAGGAATCTAATACTAACTAATGTCTCTCACAGATATATCGTTACACAAGTAGTAACTTGTGCGACAGGAGTACAGTCCTCAGCAGAATGGTGACCAACTGAGAAATAAATTGAGAGCCACGAAAAGGGCACAGAGGAAAGTGATAAGTACAGCCGTTTTTACAGCCATTGGTATTTCCCATAAGCTGGGGAAACATAAAATATATACGTCGTCAGGGCACAGGCAAACTATCCCCGGCATGAGAAGAGGAAAGGCAGATGGAGAGGGAGAGGGAAGAGCGACGGGGGACTGTTAACTGGAGACCATTCAAATGTGCTGAGAGAGAGAGAGAAAAAGAAGCAGGAGCCAGAGATATGACAAAGTCAACTTACGGGCAGACAGTTCCCCAGCATCCAAGGGAGGCAGAAGAGAGAGAAAGACAAATGCAAAAGTTATCGAACTTCAGGTCTCTGAACTCCGATGGAAGCTGGAGTCCAGCAGCCAGTTCGTGAAGTAGTCAGTGATCAAGGAGCCGCATTCTCACACCAAATGTAGAAGCTGAAGTAATAAATAATACCACACATACAACTCTCTGTCAGCACAAAAGATAGCAAGGTTTATTGGAGACCAACAAACAGTGGATTAGCATGCAGTACGGCGACATCAGCAAAGCCACTGAATGTTCAAAGAGTTGACGTGTCTGACAGTTTTTATAGACCCAAACTGCAAAGGATGTAGCATCATAACATACGTAGTACAAATTAAGCATAGTTCATTTGGCCAATTAGCAAAAGCCTAAGCTGCACTATACCATTTAACGTCCAAAATGTACTGTTGCTGACCACGTGACCCAAGTGGGCAGCTTCTGGGACTTTCCACTGTAATGTAAGATAGAAGTCTGGTGTTTTTCCAGTTAATTGCAACAAAATAGTAATGACCAGAAACATGTTGTGAAATGAGATATGCTGAAATGTTCGTGCCTAAGCAAGCATCTTCCTTTGTCATGTATTTCTTTTGAGCAAGCCTTGCGTTACTAAAGCGGTTTCTCGGAAGCCGAGGTACAAGCGTTTAGTGCAGTGAATATTATGTCAACTTAACATGGTCTAGAATCTTACAGCATTTGGTATTATACATGAAAGATGGCTTCTACAGCTCAAATCATAGCTACAAATTCTTCACAGAAGCCAAAACGTGTTAAAGTTAGGAAGAGGAGAGACTAGTCCACTCGGTCAAATGCTTTTTCTGCACCGAGACCCTGAAGCACTGCCGGGATTTATTATTCGTGGTATTCTCTATGAAGTGACGCACATGTCTCACATTATCGTGAGTTTTCGAGCCCTTTATAAAGCCCGATTGAGCTGGGTGGATCAAGTCCAGCATCAAGCGGTCAATACGGGATGCTAAGATCTTTGTACATATGTTCGAGTCTAAATTGAGCAAGGCTATCGGTCTGTACGAGCTACAGTAGCTTTAATCTTTTCCTGGTTTTTGGATAACTGTTGCCAAAGCCTCAGGCATTGATGGAGTAAGGCACACTTGAGTAGTAAATTGCCGGAATAGAAGGGTCAAATGAGAAACCAGGTCCGCACTAAAGGTTTTAGAAAAAAGAGCTGTGAGAACATCTGGTCCAGAGGCATTATGAAGTTTTAGAGAGGCAATAGTGTTGCGCACCTCGTCTTCAGAGATAGGTTCTCTCAGTACCTCATTTTGGGCCTCTGTGACCTGTAGAAGTTGCACATTCTTAAATACTCTGTCTGGATTGGGGGCTACTTGTTCTCCTGTCTATAGTTCATCATAAAAGTCTTTGAAGACTCATGCCTTCTCTGTTTCGGAGGCTGCCATCTGTTCCTTCTGTGTGTGTATATCCCCAATATAATTATTTTTCTGGCCTGGTTCGTAATTAACGGGCTAGGTGTGTACCGACTTTGTTTCCCTGTAAATAGGAGCTCTGTGGAAGAAGGAAAAGAGTGAATTCTGCCCTGTGTTATATCTCATTTAGTTTACATTTTGCGGCAGTGACTTTCCGCTAGAGAGCTAATGTCGGATTTGCCTTGTGTGCCTGCTCTAGCTGGCATAATTCCGTTTCAAGTAACGTCCGTTCGGAGGCTCTTTGTTTATTATGGGCGGAATTCAGGGCTATACATTTACCCCTAATACATGCTTTAAACGCACCCCAGTAATTGAATGGAGATGTGTCCTGAGGGTTATTAACCCCTTCCACACAGGGCTAATTCCCCGGCAGTGCGGGGGAGGGAGGGTCCGCGCGCGGTGCTTGTGACGAGCCCAGCTCGTCATGCTGCACAGTGGAGCTGTGCTCATGACGAGCTGAACTCGTCACAACTCCGCCCACTCCCATGGAACGCCATACAGGCGGGGAATTAGCCCCGCGTGGGCCGTCCGCGGCCGTTATGACGAGCTCAGCTCGTCATGAGCCCAGCTCCACTGAGTGACATGACAAGCTCGTTATAAGCACGCAAGAGGTTAATCTCAAACTATTCCCTGATTGCTTTCGAAAGATCGTCACGTAACAGGCGATCATGTGTTAGACCCTTAATATTCCCTGTGAGTGTAGTGATCACCATGGTTGGTGTGAATAGCTGAGCTTCCCTGCAATGCTCTCCTGCCCTCCTCCCCGGCAAAAAACCAGTACCGCAGTGTTCCTCATTCTCCCTGTCTTGTCTCCCCCCCCCCTGTCGGAGGGAAAATTAATTGTGGGCAGGAGGGGTCAGGGGGCTTGGCGCAGCAGCTCAGAAGCCGCGCTGGGGAGACCGTGAGAGAGAACTAAGGGAAATGGCACACCTTAATTTGTAACCGGTGCTCCTGGAACGCCTGCTCAAAAACAGGGAAAAATAGATATATGAGCCTTGGAGACTGTTTCTGAAAGTTGAACAAGTTTTATTAGAAGACACAGCTTCAGGAAGTATTCAATAATAGCAGTTTGATATACACAGGGCTGTTTACAGCTGCTATGAGAGAGAGAATATGCTTTAAGTACATTTGTGAGCTTTGAGGCTGATTGCATAGAAAAAGGTTAAGCACATAGTATTGGGAACACTCACCACTGTATATAAAGTCATATCCTGCAAGTACAAGTTAAACACCTCTAATGCAGTGAAGATAAAACAAGGTCAGAGAAAACATAGCATTTCAAATGGTGAAGTATAACTTTGAATGCAATAAGGAAAAAGCATTATAAAGCAGAATATACAATAGAGGAGCAGAGCCTAAGTACATGGAACAAGGGCTATCTCGAGTAACCCCTGGGAAAAACTCCTGTCCAACACTCAAGTGCAGACGCGGAGTAGTTCAACGATATTCTCGTGGACCACCCTTTTATAGTGACCAAACAATGAGACTACGTCATATCACGCCACCTCGTATCTTTCCATCGTCTCCTACGCCCCTGCTTGGTACCCTCCCATCATAAGTGTAGATGTAGCCCCTTTCTCGTAATTGTGTGTGGCACGTACGCCAGTCTAGGCTAGTCTAGGCTGACTGGCGGCAAGAGAGGGCCGCGTAGGCTCTATGTAGAGATTTTGAAAACTGCTAAAATGCTCATCTTTTAAAAAATTGCTCATTGAACCTGTGAATGGAAAATTAATCGCCCCTCGGCGCAACGCTCGTAATTTTAAATCACCGGTTGTGAATAATATTTTTTAACATTTGTTGAATTGTTACTTGCACAAACACCGCTTCTCGGTGCAACGTTTGACTGAATTTTAAAAGCATTTACCCTGTACTGGGCTTCGTTCCGCCGCGGCTTGTGCCGTTAGAGCGGCGGGCCCACAGCTAAACCATTTCCGCCATCTAACGCGGAAAACTCACTTCCGCCCTGACCTGCTGCTGAACAGGCAGGTTAGCGGTATAGTGTATCCCCTCCCCCTATATAAATGGCACTGTGGAGGAAGCGCAGCGGACGAGCGCAGCGGGAGCGCCGACTTCGCGCCGAAGTCGTGCCAAAGTCCTGCCCGTCTGCGCCCGTCCGCGGCCGACTGGGGCTGGGGGTAACACCCTCTGTCCAACCACACTTAAACCATGCCACCATTATCACGTATGACTCCCAAACCCTGACCAAACTTATGCCGCCCGTCTTTGACGGCTGCCTACATTCTATTGCACTCGGCAACCCTACCAACGTATGTACCCATTGCAGCTACCGACCCACGTGTTTGGCAAAGCACTCACAACCCGCAAAAACATATCAAATGTTTCTGCTAAACTGCCGCTCGCTCACTAAACACGCGGTTCAAATGTCGCTTCTTTTAGAGGACACCAGCCCGGATGCCATTTTTCTCACAGAAACATGGCTCAAAGAGGCGTCAGACCCTGATATCACCTCCCTTCTGCAACAGGGATATCTATTACAAAGAGTCGACAGGTCAGAAGGCAGAGGAGGAGGCTTAGGAATCCTATACAAAAACCACTATCAATGCAGGCTCAATATCAAACTGCGAAAGCATGGAATTCGCCCTCGACCTCTCTCCTACGGCGACCTTTTCAGGCATACTTATCTACCGCCCTCCTAACCAAATGGGAGATTTTCTCGACTCTTTACAACTTAAAGTCGCTGACTTAGCTGTTACCAGCCCACATCTCACCATACTAGGTGATGTTAATATCCATCTGGACAATCCAGACGATCCCTCAACTAAAGCCTTGCTAGAGAATCTGGAAGCTATCCAACTCACTCAGAAGGGCTTCGAATCCACACATGAGAAAGGCCACCTTCTGGACGGAGTGTTTAGCAACGACCACAGATTAGTGGTAGGAACCCCTATGGCCCTCACATGGTCTGACCATTACTTGGTCCCCCTACGGTGGCTACACACCACCTCTGTCCCACCACCCCCGCGTACATCGCTTCAAGGGAGAGAATGGACTAAGCTCTCTGTTGATAGGTGGACAGATGCCTTACTTACCACCACCCCACAAGCTAAGGAGGACCCAACACTACTGTATAATAATTACTCCCAATGGATCTCCAAGGCCCTTGACTCTGTGTTACCACTAACAACAGTAAGGGAAAAAACTAAATCCAAGGCATCACCATGGTACACTCCCAAACTCAAAGAAATGAAAAGACACTGTAGGAAGCTAGAAAGATCTTGGAGGGCTTCTCGCAGCAGCTCAGCCAAAACAAACCATCATGATGCCATAAAAGAATACAAAGCAGAGATTAATTCAACTAAAGCCCGCTTCTTTGAAGACAAAATTAATAATGCCCAGAACTGTCCCAGAGAAATATTCCAAATTGCAAAATTTTTAACTGACACCCCATCCACTCCCCAGGATCCCAGCAAAGCACAATTCCGATGTAATAATCAAGCGGAATATTTTTATAAAAAAATACAATTAATCTCTTCAGCATTTGTTGCTCCAGAAATAGCTGCCCTTGAAGCAACCATGCCACCCGGCATCACACCTCACAGACTAGTAGAGTTCCCCCCAGTAGGAGTGGACGCTTTGGAGCATATTACGAGGAAAGTTAAATCTGGATCTCCAAGTGATCCCGCACCGCCATGCCACCTAAAAAAGATCACAGATATAATACGGCCAGTTATTCTTAACATCCTTAACAATTCCATCAGTACCGGCATAGTCCCTATGGCCTGGAAGGAAGCTCAAGTACGAGCTCTCCTGAAAAAACCCTCCCTAGATCCAGATAACATGGCCAACTACCGCCCTATATCCCTGCTCCCCTGGGTTAGCAAACTGCTCGAGAGACAGATCAATACATCTCTCACTCAATATCTAGAATCAAACAATATACTCCATGATTCTCAGGCAGGTTTCCGCCCCAGGCTGGGAACGGAAGCAGCCCTTCTGACTGTGACTGAGCTAGCCAGGAAACAGATGGACGCAGGCGGCACTACAGCAATTATTTTGCTTGACCTTAGTGCCGCTTTCGACACTGTAAATACCATCATCCTCATCCACCGTCTCAAGCAAATCGGAGTATCAGGAACAGCCATTCGTTGGTTACAATCCTTCCTGGAAAACCGCTCTTTCCGAGTAGTCGAGGGTACCACACAATCCAGGATCTGGCCTCTTGATCAGGGTGTGCCTCAGGGCTCGTCCCTGAGCCCCACCCTTTTTAGGTTTCGACTGCAAAAAGCTGCGCAAGCAGCTTTTGCGCAGGAGAAATCTTATGAGAACTGTAGTGTGGCTTTGGGTCGGCCCTCGTCATTCATTGGCTGGCTCCATAAATGGAGCCTAGCCATTGGACGAGGGGCCTGTCCATCAATGCCGGACCAGATACGGGGGCGTTCCCGAGATTCTTTGCCTTTTGCCGACGTCACGCGACGCCGGGAACGCCCCCGAGTCTCCTCCGGCATTGCCGGCACCCACCTTCCTGCTCCGGCCGTCTTCTGCGTCTCTCCTCCCCCTTTCCCGCCCCCTCCCGCAGTCAGTCCGAAGCGCTGTGCTTCCCCCTGAGCGCTTTTTGTGCACAGCCGTTTTGGCTGTGAAAATCACCGCCGCAGCCCCGGGGCCGTGGAGAAGCCGAGGGAACCACCGCTGACGTCACCCGGGAGCCGCGCTGCCATTGGTTCAGGCTGCGGGAGGCTCGCCGGGTGACCTGCGCGGTGATTGGCTGCTGGAGTGAGGAGAAACCAGGAAGCGGACGGGAGGCCACCCCGCGCTCCTGCCGGGAAGAAGAAGGAACCGTCCTCCGGCAAGGCTCTCCCGAGGAGAGAGCCCTGCTACCGTCACCCAGAAGAGCCCAGCGGAGAGGAGCCGCCGCCGCCTCAGACAACCGGTGAGTGCGGGCGGGCTCCTGGTCGACGGCTCTATCTGTCTTATGCTTGCTCCGATTCAAGGGCGTTTTTGCGTTTTCTTCTCCTTCTGACGTAATTTCTTCGTGGGGTGTGAAAAAAATGTTCTGTCTCCACCTGATTCGGGGTGCGTTTTCGCGTTTTCTTCCGTGGGCGTTTTTTTGCTCTCTGTTTCTTTCGGCCGGCCAATCCCTGCGCGGCCGGAAGTCCCGCGGGCGTGGCTTATTGTTTGTCGTCCTGTTTTGGCTCCACGAAGCTGGCCCCAGGTGAGGAGGAACTGTTGGCCGCAGGTGCCAGGCCCAACTGGCCCCTCGGACCCACGCCCAGTCAGAGCCGCTTCCAGGTGGACCCGGTGACGGAGGGGGAAGCCCGAGACGACGAGGACAGCGGCGCTGACTCTCCGGAGCCCTCGGCGCACGGCGGGGTGAGCTTCCAGAACGGGGACACGGCGCTCGCAGTTTGTGCAATGGGCAGGAGCTACCGACCAGAATTTGGAAAGAATCTACAAGGGTGAGTGATCTAAGCTATGGAAGTGTAAGATATTGGACGAGAGAGGCACAAGTTAGAAACAGAATTAAAGAATGTATTTGGGAAATAGAGCACAGCTTTATTAAAGTCGCTGGGTTGGGGAACCGGGTCTTTTATAGATCTTAGATGCTTCTCTACAGCTTTTAAATCCCCTTTTTCGAATAACTAGCTAAATCCCTCCCAAATCTCTTGGGATCGTCCCATTACACCCCGTTCCCGCCCCCCTACCGCTGCCTCGCTCTCCGTGTCTCCCCGGCCCCGTTCCCGCCCCCCTACCTGCACAACCAGTCCTTGGCCTCCCTGCTGCGTGCACAGAACCGGGAGCCGAACCGTACGACCAGAACACATCACTAATGAGGCAGAATCACATCCTAAAAGCCACTCTGGATGCACAATGACAACCGAGCAAAAGTCGCCAGAAGGCTCGTATGAGGCAGTTCGAATAGATGCAGAATCCGAGCGGGATAAGTCAGCAGAGCACCAGCGCAGTGTGTTTGCAGTGCGTGCTTTTACAGGGAACTCATTCTAACAAGGACATTTTAATAAGGTAATGGGAGTTTTATTGCAGCGTGGTTTTTCTTGGGCTTCTTTGAAATGATCCAGCCTGCGCGAGATTCCCCTCCCATTTCCTTTTCCCCTGCCGTGTGGGCTTCACGAGGCTTCCCATATATCTGCGTATATATCAGTTTGTCTCTTTAAGGGACTTCAGAGCCGGATGCGTTTGGTTGTCTTTGTACTCTGTAGCCCTGCCTACATGTGCGTTACGTTGTATTATGCTGTATGGCACTAGATATATGCGGTACATTAAACTTTACTACAGGAAGTGTGCAATTCTAGTTTGAACCTGCATTTGCTACTCTGCAATACGTTGTGCTCTGCATTACTCCATTCGACGCTGAATAGATTGCTTGTAAACTGAATAGTGCTGAATATGTAATTCTCTCGGCGAAGAGTATAATGTTGGGTACATGGGGTTCCTGAGATTCTTACTACACAGTGCAGTGCTACCAGTAGTATCTTGAACATGATGAATTATATAAAGTTTAATCTAAAATTAACTTTACTGCGCTGAATAAACGGCTCCCTTTGCAGTGCGCAGTACAGCGCCGTGTACCTGTGTGTTGCAAACACTAAGGAACTAGAGGTGATTTATCTTCTGGGTGTCAGACCTCATACTTGAGCTACTACAGCGTGTTCGAATCCAACTTTCACGAGATAGGCGCATGTGAGTCGTAACATTTCAAGATCGGCACGTGCTGTCACACAACTTATGATACATTGTGTTTTTAATATCTTCTTTATGACTCTCAGTGCGTCGTGTATCCAGGAATGCCTTAAGCCGTGGCTGTCCATAATTATATGTGGTAGTATCTTGGTTCTAGGGTTACAGACTGTTTTGTCATCATCTCCAAGTTGCCGTGACTCTATTGAAATGTGTGTGTTCTCTTTTTTTTTCTTGTGTTTTTTTCTTGTTTCTTTCTCTGGTATTGAATGTCGAAACCATGGAAGTTGTAAATACGGTTGAGATTAACCTTCAGGGGAATTCCATACAGCCATTAGAGGGGTAATTAAAGTAGTTGGAGTGTGAATATAATTTTATGGCAACCGTTGCTTCGGAAATACGAAGGGAGTTCTTGGTAGCAGCTTTTAATAACCAGACTTTTTCATGCTGTAAGCAGGAGCTAACAAGTATTTACAATGCAATAGGTCTCCGTTCCGCCCCCCTCCCCGTGTGCCCGTTCCCGCCGCCCCCCCCCCCCCACCCCTCCCTTTTCACTCTCTGTTGCTTGTTGGTTTATCCACGGAAGAGCCCCACAGGACTGCCCACCATCCAAAATCTATTCTTGACGCCACTTTGTTGAAACCTTTAACGCTCACATTTATCAAGTGGGTTTATTTTCCATAGACAGAAAACGGGAAACAGCCCTGGACGAAAGCTATTCATTCTCATCATCTCACACCACACACGTTATCCTGATTTGAAACCTTTGTACATTTTTAGATTTGTTAATGTTGTAAATGTGGCTCTGTAGTTTCTGAATCTTATTCACAGCGGGACGATAGTGCCAAGTGATTCCAGTAATAACAGTTTGGCATGACACCAGAATGCAACACATTTTGTTTTACAGTTTTTGTACTTTTTATAAACTCTGTAGAGTCGGATAGTGAAGACGGCTATCTATTAAACAGCCCTCAGCTTCATTATGCACTTTTCTCTTACTTTCTTTTTTCTCATTCTCAAGTTGTGGGTATCCATCATCCATGAAGTAATACATCATACGATACGCTGTCAAATGGTGTTGATTGATACCTTATTCTGTCGTCCTCTTCTTATGTGGGTGGGGCAGAGGCCATCCGTACAATTTTTTTTTTCACAACCAATACCATCCGTACAATTTTCAATATTGGATTTGTTTTTCGTTTTTCCTCCGTCCATAGCCTTCCTTCAGCTCGAGTAGCTTATGTGACACCAGTCTGTTTTTTTTTACCCTTGCATATTGTGCCATCAACCATTTGCAGTAGATGACCAACATAAGTGAAGGCTTGCCCGGGGATTCTCATGTGAATGGTCACCCCGGGCAAGCCTTCACTTCAAGTGAAACTTTTAATACCAGGGTCCTCCAGGACGATCTGGTTTGCGTGAAGGATAATGGTGCCCGAATCACCAGGAGACATTGTTTTTCAGCATTAAGAATAATAGGAGATGTTTAGAGGGTCTCGGTCTGTCTGTGGCTCCCGGGATGCTTCTTTGTGGAGGCAACCGTCACCCACCCAATCCAAGCAGGTCAAGTAACCATGGCAAAATGGAAGGGTCACGCAACCCCCTTTCCTCGATGACCTGACACCGACTTTGAGTCACTCCAGTTAAGGTCAAGAAATTCGAGGTGTGCATCCAGGAAATGAGAGCCTTTTAAGGGCAAAAACGATTTGGCTCTTTAAACTACATGGCACAGTCAGGTTAAGCATCGATGCCCCTCTGGAGTTAAAGTTCCAAGTTGCTCATACAGGCTCTCCTTCTGGCAGTCATGCTGCAGGCCTTTTGCGCCAAGAGGTTGAGAACGTCTGCCTCATTGGACGTGGGCCTGGGGAAGAAGCCTCAGTTTGCTGCAGTGACTCTGGATGCTGGACTTGCACCAAGAGTAAACTTAGTAAGGTCTAACTCCTAACCAATCCCCATCCATGTATTTGAGTGCAGCTCTAGCACTGTGCAGGTGACAGTTGAGACGGAGGTGATGACCCGGTCAGTCAATGCAGACCTTCACCACAAGTAGTAGTGCAGGAAAACAGAGACTTCCAGTGTTTGACCTAATCACTTGTTTTTCCCAGTGGCCCTGTGTATCAGCCATTGCTACACTTTGCATGGGACTGAATATCCATCCATTATCTAAGCACACTCAAACAGGGCCAAGGAGGCGTTGATTGCATTTCCCGGGCGTGTACCTGTAAGAGATGCATGCTGGGTGGCTTTGCAGGTTTTCCTATGTGCATTCTTTTGATACTTGGCTCTGTCCTACTTTCGTTCTTCTGATACTTGGCTCTTAAGACTTGCTCACTGCATCATTCTAAGCTTGGCCCAATTTCGCTAAGTCGTGTACTACCAAATAATTCTAGCTCCTCCTCCCTTTTTCATTCATTCTCAGTTGCTGTGAACTCTACAAATAAAGTCATCAGTTGGAAAGATCCCAGATGTAAGAAGAGTATAAAGTTTTCTTTGGAATAACATCATTACTTTTTGTTCATAAGTTTCTTGTCATAATGAATATTGTCCTGCTGTCACTGAGCCTTCAGCTAAAACTCATGCAAGCTTGCTCCTTCAAGAAGGAAGTTGGCAAAGGCATTCATATGAGCAGGTATGGGGACAGGGTGTGTATGATGCATGTTTGCCATTTTGATACTGGTTGCTAAGTTCTCATGATTTTAAAACTTTTGTAGCTGTTTACAGTCTTGTCCACTGTATAGCACATAGCGGATGATGGGAAAGAGCTTACAGAAAATTGCTGGGAGTTTCCATAAAGTAAACTTTATCTTTTTCAATATTACCACCCCACTCAAATGTGTGGTCAAAGACCTCTTCATATATTAATTACAGATAACTACACACATTGTCAGGGGTGGCTGGTTAATTGTGGCATAAACGCTGTATGAAAATTAAAGTTGTGCTGTTCCTGAATGATCTAGAATTTAGCAATATACAAAGGACAGTAGGCTATAGAGTCAAAGAGATGGGAATCCATTTCTTTGGAATGTAATGCCCTCACACACCCAGTTGGGTGTCATGCTTCATCATCGAGCTGCTCGTCATCTGGCTGGCGCTGCAATGCCTGACGGCTCCCGATGAGGTGCACTTTGGCGGAGATCTTTTTACAAATAGCTGTTTGGTGCAGTGGGGGTGAGAGATTTAGTGAGTGTAGATGAATAAGTGGTGTGTGATGTTTATGTGAGTTAAAACAGGGTTGGGAGTACCAGCAAAAATAACTTTAATTGTGGGGTCTCCTACCCTGATTAAAATAAAGAGGAAAGGCGCAATGGTAAGTTAATGCCTTAGGTGTGACCCTCCTCCTTGTGGTTGGTCAACATGTTTCTTTTCAATTTTACAAGTCTAGAGGCCATTCGTCAGGAGCTAAAGTTAAAAAACTATCTACACTAAGGTGGACTAGAGAACTATAATGAATTAATTTTGGGGATTTAAGCCACCATGACTTACTCTATCTGATGGCTGATAGTACTGGTTCTACCCTAATTGGAATATACTACTGCTTCATCAATCCCCGGCCTTGCCACACCATTGTGATCCACCACTCACTTGGGAGGGCTAGGGAGTGCAGAGTGACTAGGGAGTGCTATGGAGTGCTAGTGACTGCAGTGATTAAGCTAATGGCAATGTAAATGACAATGCCATTTATTTATCTGTTTTCAAAACCAACACATTAATACAAATTTTGTCATTTACAATGCCAATAGCTCTAACTTTTCCAAAGGCGAAACCATTGCATTGTAAATGCTTGTTAATATATATATGCTCCCTTTGGCAGACATCGTCCATTCATTTGGCCTGGAGTTAGTCACATATGCTGACGATACTCAATTGATTGTCTCCATGAACCAAACCACTGCCTCCTCGCCCAATCTTGAGAAATGTTTAGTGGCAGTTAATAAATGGATGGCCAGCTCCCACCTGAAACTTAATGGTGATAAAACGGAGCTTATGATTCTTGGAAACCCTAACATTCCCTGCCCGCTCCTGAACTGGCCCCCATGCATGGGCACCCAGCCCCAATCTAAACCTCAAATAAAGAGCCTAGGCATCTGGCTTGATGCTAATCTCAATTTCAACCATCAAGCAACGATCGTATCTGCCACCTGTTTTGGCATGATGCGTATGCTTAGAAAAGTACTACCACTCCTCCCTCCACAAGCCCGCAGGATCATGGTGCAAGCTATTATTCTGTCCCGTTTAGATTACGGGAATGCGTTGTACCTAGGGGCCTCGGCGACTACAACAAAGAAGCTCCAAGTCACGCAAAACGCAGCAGCCCGCCTCCTGCTGGGCCTCAACCGGCGGGACTCAGGGACTGCTGCTCTAAAAAAACTCCACTGGCTACCCATCAAGGCCAGAACATTGTTTAAATCGATGTGCTTTATGCACAGGGCTATGTGGAAGGAAGCGCCAGCAATGATCTGCTCGCTGGCTACTCCATACCTCCCCCGCAGGCCGCTGCGCTCCAGCACAGCTTTTCTGGCCACTGAGAACAAAGTCAAACGTGCCAGATGGGGAGGCCGTTCCTTTTCCTGGAATGCGGCCAAGGCCTGGAATGCTCTGCCAGTCTCCTTGCGTGGCGAACCCAATCTCCTAAAATTCCGCAAGGAATTAAAAACCCTCCTTTTCACGTAAATCTTACTACCCTCACTTGTCCCCCCAGTCACACTCAGCGCTACGAGGCCTCCGGGTAGTCTGCGCTCAATAAAACCCAATTAATAATAATAATAATAATAGGCTGAGTTCCTGGCATCTTGACTGGAGGTTTGTCATTAATTCATCATACACAACACAAATGTGTTATTATTACTTTGAAGGGTTCTATTCATGCGTTTATGTGCCAGTCTGTGATACCGATTTGCCACTTTGTCCTAATTTATCGGAATAGCCTCAGCTGTGGTGGGAACTTCCTCTTTCTTTGTTCACAGCTTTCAGGTGGGGGCCTGGGGTGTGTTGCAAGATTAATAAGGAACTTGAACTTTATCGTTCATGAACCTAGCACACAGTAGGTGGGGGCCCAATGAAGGGTTCCATAGCCACGCAGACAAGTGGAGCTGGGTGAAGCCTGGTCAGACCTGCTTTCTGCTTCTGCTCTAAGCTGAAAGAAAATGGCAGTGCTCAGGCCAACGTAACTGAGGCCTATAACACTCAAGCAGCAGGGCCTACACAGGGGTTAATGCTGGCTAAGTGATAGGGGTGTGCTTGGATAACTATGCAGTGAAATTATCTCCCTCTGTCATTCCCCCCTCTGGTTCAAATTTGAACCAATCAAAACATGTTTAAACATCATACGAACTGTATACTTAGCTGGAAATGGGGGAAGTGGCCAGGGCTATTTATAAAGAAGTAGTTCCTAAATCCTCACCTGGTCCTCCTAATCTCTTACACATTGTCTCATAGGGATGTACCAAGTCTCTCCCTGAGAGAAGTGGTAGGCCACCATGTACTGGGGACTGGTACTGACTTTCAGAAGGGACCTGCTCTAAGTGAGGGTCGGAGACAGTACGCTCTATGTTCAACACTGCTATCTCTACATCTTCCCCTTGTCCCCCGTGCATACCTGTGTTCACATCTGTGTAGTTCATCTCAACTTTCTTAGACCTTAATCTTCTAACATAATGCAACATAATCTGTGTTCCGGAATACACAATTACAAGCACACATAATATAGGCATTATAAATTTTAGTACTGCAGATAGCCATAAAGGCATCCAGTCCAAATTGGACCAATTACTTAAAACATCTGCTTTTGCACTTCCATCCTCAGGCATCTGTTGTCCCAAATTGTCCAAGTCCTCAATGGCCTTCGTAAGTGTTCTGTTATCCGAATCATCGGCCAATATCAAGGCACAGCAGAACGACTTTCCCATCCTGGCGCATCCACCACTATTCATCGCAATTAACTGGTCCAAAACATAGTGTTGTTTCAGAATCATGAGTCTCAAAGGACGTAGTTCTTCTTTCACGGCGTTGAACCCATCACGGGTGTTGTTAACAAGCTGCATCAGTTCATATCTCCTTACTTGGTGCCATCGAGCATTGGCTTTGGTCTGGAACATGGGGATAACTCCCCCAAAGTTAAGTTCAGCATCGTTGAAATCTTCCGGAATCTCCTGAAATGTGTCATCTGAGGAGTACTTTTTGACTTCTCCTTTTCGGTGGTGGAGCAGGGTGATATCACCTGCCATTGGGTGTGCATAGATGTGGGAAATGTTCGCTGCTGGGACGACGAGATGCAATTCATGCATCGTCACGATGGAACAAAGTCCTTGCCATTGAGGGGGCAACTGCAGATAGAGATTTTTTCCGCAGATCCAATAGATGTCCATGAGGATGGACGTGCCGTACTTCAAGTCCAAATTAAAACTAGTGCTGTTGCAATTAGTATTCCAACCCACAGGAACCGTTCCATTACCTAGGAAGCAAAGGAGAGGAGACTTTAGCTTGTATGCTCTTTTCGTATTGTATGGTGTACCCTCATTAAAAGTGTGTCTTCTAGTTTCCCTACCCCATATCTCAGCACACTCCCTCTCTATATCCTCATTTAAATTATGTTTGTGCTCTTGTCCTACAGTTGTGCTACCTAAGGAGGCTGCCTTACATATTAAATCATGTGGACCATTCCACTTGTTGTTGAAATAAATGTTGGCCTTCAGGTGTAGAATTGGTCTCCACTGACAAGGGCATGTGTCATGGGTATGGTTACATCGGTGATGTTCAGGTGAGTGGCATTTCGATGGGGGTGTTGGGAAGGTGAAGTACCCTAGTTTCTTATAGTGACGTTCCCAAACCTGCATTATGTCGGCTGGTACTTTAATATCACGATAAACCTCCATTCTCCTTTCAATTTCCAATATATTAGTGATGACCCAAAATGTT
Organism: Lissotriton helveticus; assembly: GCF_964261635.1. Taxonomy (NCBI): domain Eukaryota; kingdom Metazoa; phylum Chordata; class Amphibia; order Caudata; family Salamandridae; genus Lissotriton; species Lissotriton helveticus. Next base: position 169,790,289 of record NC_136057.1, read on the forward strand.
ACATACTTGTCATCCCATTCTGTGGTATTTACAAATGCATCATCCACTTTGGCTGAGTGGAGCTGTATCTGACCATGTATGCGGCAAAGAAACAGGTGTAGAAGACATTTGGCTGTGGGTGGTGGGACTTCTTTAGGAAGGAGCAGTTTATCTGCACCTACAGCGTATGGAATGTGTGAGCATACAAAACAGGACTCATTTGTGACCTTTCTTCCAACCTCCCTCATGTCTCTATACCATATGTTATCTAATAGAACGTTGTGAATCTCATTATCCTCTGCTCTATCACTAGGGCGCTGGGAGTGGGAATCAGGCATAGAGTGCTGGTCGAAGGTGTAAACAACTGTCTTTTGGAGATTACTGATCCAGTCTGGAATTTGCAAAGCCTGTTCTTCCTTACGTTGGGTACACGATGTATATCTAACTGGCACTATCTCGCGACTCATTCTATATCTAAGATGTCTTTTCTTTTGGCGGGGACGTTCAGGTGTACCTGTAATAGGGGAATTCAGGGTGAGTTCAGGTACCAAGTCCCTATCTGTGGGGTCTACTTGGGGTGAGGAAGGTGTCGAGGTGGGTGGTGTATAGGTGTCATAGCTACTGCTGGTGCTTATCTCAGTTTGCCTGTTATCAGGAAGTGTTTGGAACACGGGAAGCTCTGTGGTCGTGACAAACTTAGCTTCTCTCTCTCTCTCTGATCGCACTGCTAACCAGTGGAATGCTGCTACTGAAACTACAAACATAACAAAAAATATCATTGCAATTGTACATATCTTTTTTATTGAAAGCTTGACATGGAGGGTTGTTCTGTTGCTGCGTCTCAGTCCGTAGGCCATCATACGATTTCCACTTCCTTGATCTTGGATCGTTAGCTGGCACATGATGTCTTCTTTGCTGTCAATGTTCAGATCTTGGACGGTGACGGGTAGAACCTCAAAAAAAAGTCCATTTAAGTTTCTCCACTTCCGAACTGCTTCATAAAAAGATGTGTGTCCCAAAGCAGATAGGCGGAAGTTCATCAGAGATAGGACGCTTTTTCTTTGTCTTTGATATCTGAATGAAAAAGAACTTTGGAGCACGCATTAGTGCACATAAATGAACAACAATTCGTCGCTTACAATATCAGAAGAGGGCCCAGTGACTTGTTTTAAGTCTGGTGGAGAGAACAACCACATACATTGATCTGTCAGTGACAAGCCGGTGAGATGTGATGTGATGAACAGAGCTGGGAGTGTTCCTTAGTGTAAACAGAGCAATGGAAAGGCAATGTAGCCATTACCTTCCAATTGGGCACTATGACCGCCACTGTCACTGCGAGTCACTGCGAATGGCATCCAGTAATCCTCAGTGACATATGACCTCACAAAGCAGGAATGTAGCTGCGGCCTTTGTGTCACAATGGACACATGGTCCGGCTACCACTACCATGACGTGTCTGTATCTGTGGCATTTGTCAAGCATGTCAACATAGTCAATGGAACCTTGGGCTCTGGTATTGTTGATACTACTGTTTCTATAGCTGACTTAGGGAAATACTGTTTATACCATGAGGCATTAATGAACCAAGAGTTGTATATGCTCGTGTGCATTGGGGATGGACCACTCTGTCTGCAAAGTGGTGGACATGATATCACTAGGAACATGTGTAGGAAGGTGTAACTGAGTGTATGCTAAAGCCTTCCTGTCCTTGTGTGTCTGAAAATTAAATAAACAAAATCTGATTCCTGTGTACTCCCCTCTTCTTCCACAGCTCTTTTCCTTCAGGTGGGGCACTTCCCTGTATCTCTCTAAGGTGCAGCTGTGCAATGAAATCATAGTGCTGTGTATTATCAATGGCGTACAGGCATGATGGATCATCTTGCACTGTTGAAGGTGCATTTTGGGCAAGCAGAATGGGGGGGGGCTCAATCAGTTTGTGCTGGGGATAGAGATGGTGCATGTCTGGGCCTTCTAGCTGCTGCTTGTGCTGAGCAATGTGATGGCAATGGTATCTGCTGTAGAGTCTCAGTAGTCATTCCGTATCGCTCTTACTACTGCAGCTCCTGTTCATCTCTTTTTTACGTCATTAATGGTAGAAAAACCATCAATGAAGTACAAGTCAGATATACAACCACCTCTAAAGTCCGCACTTTCTAGTCTGACAATGTTGTAATACTGAGTATTGCTTATTCCCTGCATTCGTACTTTTAACATTAAAATCTACTATTTTTCTGCATTAATTTCCTTTTCCCTAGCACTGGGCATGTGTAACGTAATAGCTGTGCAAAGCGGTGCATATCTGGAAACGTATTCCTTATCTCTTCTTATCCTTACTAATTGTTTTACCAAACTGTGTAGTTTTTAGGCCACTCATTTCTTTTGCTCATTTCCACAGACCAACGTATTTTCCTTCTTATCAATCTTATTGTTCGCTGCCAACTACAGGAAGCCTGTTTCCTGTTTGGCTCTACGCCCAGAATATGCAGTGTGGCCAGGAACGCTACTTATGAACATGGCCCGAAAATAAAAGGAAACTCTATTAATTTGTCTGCATTTTATAATATCTGAAAACATGTGTTGTCTCTATTTGCAATATGCAAAATATACGTGTTGTATTATAAAATAAAGATAGCTTATTTGTAATGTACATGTTCACTCAAAATAGTATATTGATGATAAACAGCAGATCCTTATTGTATTCCAACTCAAGGAATTCTTTGAATCCACCTTAGAAGGATGAAAAGCACATGATCTCGTGACTCGTGATATTTATTTATCTGAAAAGAAATGTGATGCAACTAGTGTGCTTCCATTCCATCGTTTTATCTCTTGCTTGTGCTTGTGTCAGCTGCTGCTGAAGGCAGGAGTAAATCATTCTATTCAGTTGCTCAGTCTTACAATATTTGGTGAAGTTTACAGTGTGAATTTATAATTGATCATCCACATAGAGACATTCATATTCTTTTGGAACTGAAAGTATAACTCTCTATTTCTGAATGAAAATGCGAATAAAATCTACTCGTCGTCAGCGTGCAATGGGACACTGAAGAGGGCATTCTTCAGGCCAACGATCAAACAATACGACATAACTTGAGGAATTTTTGTTTGACAGACATCATTCTGGTCGATGGTGTATCAGGAATGCAGAACGTTATTGTGCCGTTCTCATTGAAATATATTCTCATATTTATTTTGGCCATCAGATCACGTCCCAAGAGATTTACTGGGGACTGTGGTGTGTAAAGTAGACGCTGTTGAATACGTTTACCTCCTATTTCTATTTGTACTGGCTCTGTGAAAGGGACCCTTAATATCGCCCCAGAGAAATCTTGTGTGTTTGCGCTCTCGTTGGAGATGGGCAGTGCCCCCTCCTTGATACAGGAGAATGTGGCACCTGTGTCAACCAAAAAACTATACGTGTTGTTGTTAATCATGACATTCACAACTGGGTCCTCTCTAATGTTTGTGAGACATGACATGACTGGTCACACTAGAGTTATCTGTGGGCTTTCCTAACTTGCCTGGTACTGCTGGATGGTGCCTTGTGAAGCCGAATTAATGGGGGGCAGTACTGTAGCTCCCTGTGATACAGGAGCTTGAGTCTGGGGCACCATTTGGTACTTGGGCATGTGTTGCTGAGGTAGCTGTTGTTGTATGTGATCTTTTGTTACCTGTGCGTTACCTCCTAGTACTTTTAAGGCACCTTGTGAAGAATTAGTGACAGTAGTCACTTGACTCACTGGTTTAGCTAGCCTAACTGCATCAAGAGCCTTTGTTTTCTTTAACTTTTGCTGTTCTAGTTTAGCAGCTGCGTTCTTAATAGCTAATTGCCTTGTTTGTGACATTAGAGATCCAATGTCTGAGACATCGGGAAACTTCCAGCGCAGTTCGTTCCATAGTGCTGATCTTATCTTATTGAAAGGATCACCATCTAAATTTGAATTAGTGGTGGAAAGCCTTGTGTTGATGCGTGAAAACATATCCTCTGCATCCTTTCCAATCAGGGATGTGAGTATGCTTTTCATATCCCAAATAGCCAATGACACACCTGTAGTGTCATTTTCAAAGGCTTGTATCCATTTTCCCGCACCCTCTGTGAGGGGTGGGAGTTCTTTCTTCATTTTTTCTTTGTCCGTTAGGGACCAAGTGACTGAGATAGGGAGGCCATTGACCTCTTCGGACGGCAGGGGCAGCTGGTGTGTTACCCCTGTGGGTCTTGCGTTATCATACCTGCGTGCGTATTTCTTCCAGACCCTTAGGCCTTGGCGCATGTAGGTGTAGTTCCAATCATCATCTCCTGCTTCCTGCAAGATACATTCTTCAGCAGTGGCCATTTGCTCTGGCTCAAAAGATCCTTCTCGGGGCCAGACATTCTTTTGAAGTAGATTAGCCTTTGTCCAGTCTGCCAAGTTATCTGAGAATGGATTGACATAAAGGTCGCTCCCTTCTCCAAGTATTACTATCTCATTTGGCGTCAGCAGACCACTGGTCAATGGCTGTCTTGGCCTGTAAAGGGCAATGTTGTTCAGTTCTCTAGATCTTGCTGTGCGCAGGCGTGTTGTACCTGATACATCATATTCCTGTGGGATGTTCTCAGGTCGCCCTTCGTTACCTAACATAGCAATATTTTCTATCTCTCTTCTTCTCTGCCTTCTCCTCTTTTCTGCCTGTTCGAACAATTTTGGCAGATCCAAATAGTCTTGCTCTGGCTGTGGTATCATCGGTCTACGTGGTGTAACTACTGGAGGTGATGTCTGAGGTATAGGCGTAGGTGGTCGTATCACCTGAGTGTTATAATTAATGATTGTAGACGGAGCTTGGGGCACACTTAAGTTGGCTGTGAGAGAAGCTGATGTGTTGCTCTGTGGTGTGGCTACACTTTGTGCTTCCCTTTGCAAGTCTACCCATGGCCCTTGCTGTGGCATGATAGTTGGGACCCCACCACTGTGTGGCCCTACCTCCTTTGCACCACTAGCTAATTCATTTGGTGCCTTACGTTTCTTTTTACTAGATTGGTCCAAGTCACCCATTAGCTCAGTCATGCTATCCCCTATACTGGCTAGGTATAATGACAGTTGCTGGAGCGTTGCTGTATTACCTGTGGGGCTTCTTGAGTACTGTTTGTGTGACATGTCCCCTGCTTCTTTATCCATTCTTTGGCATAGGTCACTTTCTGTCCTATTTCTGCTAAGGTCTCCCTCAGTTACTACCTCAGAGGGATACTGTTCGCTGTCTCTTCTTACTTCATTGACCTGTAGCTGGGGTTCTTTCTCTCTGTTAGAACCTGTGTTAAGGGGCTGCCACTCATTCCAATATGTCTGTGTATCATAATGCTGATGGCTAGGGGATCGGAATGGGCGATAATGTCTTGTTCTTGTTCTTGGGGGATTATGGTCCTCAGTGAAGGATGTGGGTGCTGGGTGGTCAAATCTGGGGAGTGGCATGTGGGAGCTGTGCTGCGAACCTCCAGAGGCCTCATTGCTCTCTTTATTTTCTTCCTGCTGGGGGCTGTAGAGTTGGACACATCTCATCTTTACTGTCAATAGCGTGTCAATTTGACCTGGCATTCCTGATGCTGCTCCTTGCAGTACTGGGCTTTGGGAATTATCCGAGATGTCTGGGGCTGAGGCATCGTCATGGCCTATGGCTGTCTGGACATTTGATAAGAGTTCTATGTCAGTCTTGATACCCTGTCCTGGATCAATGTCATCTGCGTCATAGGCTGGTGGATGTGCTGTGGGTGTGGACATTATTCTCCTGTGTTGTATGTAAGCAGGGGTAAGAGTGTAACGCCACCGGGTGTTATGGTCAGCCTTACCTGCTGCAAGGATGTTACGTCAATTCCTAGGGCTGAGATTAGTGTCAAAATGACTGTACATGTCAGGTGTGAGACAGACTCAGGGGATGTTGTTGTACCTTCAGAAAGGGCAACAATACAGCCGTTCACTATGTGTACCGTGATCTGTAGTCTTGGGTTTTGTCTGGGCTGTCTGCTCATATCCTAGGGTTGTCTTTGGGCGGCGGGCAATCTGTGGCAGTGAAAGCAACAATACTAATCTCCTTTTAACATGCGGTTTTGTAAATATGCCCACATTTCTGGATAATACGTCGTGGAAGGGTGTCTTTGTAGTAGTTCTGTGAGACTTGGTGATGGCTGCTGCTGCAGCTGGTCATGCAACCCGTGGGTGTGATGCTCACAGCCTAGTGGAGTGAGGGTATCCTGTGAATCTCCCTGCCCCTCCAGGCAGCTGGTGCTTGGAGGAGGCGGTGTGAGTGAACACTGGTTGGCGATATCAGGGCTTCCGCTATTAAGTACACTACCTACTGACTGAAGTGTGAGTTGTGGGTTATCAGTGAGGGATGTATACGTTGGCACTGGGAGGCACAGTCTCACTAGATGCAATGTGGATGCCCTTATCTCCGTACCTTGTGTGAGTGGGATTCCCAATAAGTCACACGCTCTAGATATTAAGGAAATTTGGCTTCTGTTAAATTTCCTATGGGTTTGTGCACTAACGTTCTGCACTGATACAATTTTATTGTCTAATATGTGCAGAACTACCTCAACTGGTTGTTGTCCACTATGGCTCATCTGTACTTCTTTTGTTATATGTACATATATGTACCGGACATCTGGCTGATCTCCTGTCAGTTGTGTTCGGGAGTGGGGCAGTTTACCACAAGCTCATCACCTAATGCTTCTGTAATGATGGAATAAAATGCCTCTCTAATTTCTTCCCTTTCTGGGCCGTTGTAAATACCTCCTGGGGAATTGTCAGGGAATTCCAGGGCAGTAGGATGGTTACCAAAACAAGACTCAAGGACCTTGCTCTTCAATGGTTTGTGAGGCCACAATGATGTCACAATAGCAGGTATCTCTAGTCCCGGTAATGTCATACAAATCTGCACGTGTATGGCGTGTGTAGTTTTGTATGTCCTATAGCCATGTATCCTGTTCATTTGTGTGGTATGTAGTTAAAATAAAAATAAGAAGAAACATTCCATGCTATACTAAATGACACTCAGTCATCCAGAGAGCGCATAGTACTTCTCCTCCCTCGTGAAGCCTGCAGTGCTCGTGGAGGGAGGGGGCTATCCTGAATGCCACGTGTGCACACAGGAGAGTAGCAGCACTAAAAAAACAATATATATGTATGACAATTATGGTGCTCAATATGCTGTATCCTTACGGAAACTCTTAGTTTATCAGTGGCAGATCAACACATGGGGATACATAAAAATGCATTCTCCCTAGTTATTGAATCTTACTAACAACCCAGTCTTTAATTGATGTTCACAAACTATTTGCAGCAGTATTTAGCAGGCCCTTACCCAAAAATAATAGGATTGGTATGGGGCCAGTCAACATAAGAAAATGGCCATGAGGAAAAAAACAATAATAAACAAGCATTGGAAATGCAATAGGTCTCGCACCATTAGAGTTAGTGCTTTTAGAATTGTTTATGGGTTTTTTTTGTAAATGTTTAGCATTTTTGTTTCCTGTAGCCAATGCTAAAGAATTACAAATAAAAAAAGCCATAAACATTTCTTAAAGCTCTAACTGAAATGGTCTGAGACCTATTGCACTGTGTGAGGGTGAGGGGTTGAGGATGAGTGAGGGTGAGGGTGAGAGTGGGTGAGGGTGAGTGAGGTTGAGGGTGAGTGAGGGTGAGGGGTTGAGGGTGAGTGAGGGTGAGTGAGGGGTTGAGGGTGAGTGAGAGTGAGGGTGAGTGAGGGTGAGGGGTTGAGGTTGAGGGTGAGGTGTTGAGGGTGAGTGAGGGTGAGGGTGAGTGAGGTGTTGAGGGTGAGTGAGGGTGAGTTAGGGTGAGGGGTTGAGGGTGAGTGAGAGTAGTTGAGGCTGAGTGAGGGTGAGTGAGGGGTTGAGGGTGAAGGTTTGAGGGTGAGGGTGAGTCATAGACGCCACTGCTACCAGTCAGTTCCCCTCCACAGGTCCCGCTTCATGAGGCCGGTGTACTGTTGTGGTATAACTTGGCTGTGGAAGTAGGCTTTTCTGGAAGGGCGGATTGATGCGTTAGGGTTTTAAGCACTACATTGCAGAGTGAATGACAATGTTGTGGTGGTGGTGGTGGTGGGGGTGGTGGGGGGTGGAATAGTCTAAGGTAAAGAAAGTGCGCTTGCACTAAATGTCCTCGCCAGTGTTACTGAGATGGGTGTTCTGGTGGTACACGTCATATACTCCATTCCTCGTATTTTATTTATCCCAAATAGTTGTAGGGAGCAATCTTTTATTGACCTACTTTAATTCATACATCAGCTGGCCTTGCACACATCTTTTTACATGGTGGCAGGATGCAAGTGCAGCGATCTGTAGGCCCTCAGTTTGAATCCGGCAAGACTGATTCGGAGGTGGCTAAACTCGGTAGCATTAAAGTTCGTATAAGTAGCGCCCGTCACTTAATGTGCCGAAAACTGCAGAAGGGCGGTATTAGGCGCTGTATAAAAAATACATAAATCTCCAATAATTGTGTAAATGCTGGCCGCGTTTTTTCTTCTAGAAAGGAGTTAAATCCTACGTTTGAAATAATCTAAACAATTAAACCTGTAGTGAAGTTGGTGGTTTAAACAAAGATCCGTTTGACCTCTCTCCCTCTTACCAACAGAGCTACAAACGCTACGACAGGCAATCATGAATTTCACGTGTCGTCTGGTCTGAATTGCATAGCAGGAGCGCGCCTTTGCATCCCCTGTAGTGGAAAGTTAGATATTCAAGGGGTCTCTTCAACGTGATGGCATAGTAATAATAATAATAATGCACGACTGAAAGGGAATCTGCGGTAATGCCTTAAGAGCATAGCCGATCTGGACTGGCAGTGCGCAGCATATAATTCAGCCTGTTATGCAGTGGCATTAAATATACATATTGTCGTGGAAGCGGATGCTTTCAGAAATGTAAAATGGGGGTTTCTCGGTGGGGTGCTGCTCTCGCTGAGGCCCATCATACGCACTGAATAGGTGATATCTACAATGAAGTAGCTTCATGCAGACGCACTCGGGGCTGGGAGGGCAGCGAGAAACCTTGAACTGCAGGGGCAGCGCTTGTTTAGCAGCGGAGTGCTGGATGCTGCCAAGGTGAAACTGCAAGACTCAAACACACGATTAGAAGCAATTTAATCTTATTAGCAGAGAGAGAGAGTGGGGAGGAGAGTAGGAGGAGGAGGGGGAGGAGAGGAGGAGGGGGGAGGAGAGTAGGGTAGGCACGGCGAAGGCAGAGAAGGGGAAGGGGAGGAGAAATGCGACACGGCGGGCGGGGGGGGGGGGGCGGAGCGGGGGTGTGGGAGGAGTGCGCCTTGAGGGAAAATACGGCTGGGGGCATGTGCACGCGCTTTTAAGCTCAATGCGCATGCGCATTGAGCTTAAAAGTCACGGGCACTGCAAGGAATCGCCACGATTCCTTGCAAGTTGGACAAAGAGTGGATAAGCCCCCATAGTCTCGCTTGCTCGATGCGCATGCGCATCGACAGGCGAGACCTAAAAACGAATTACTCCTTTGAACCTGAAAAAGGCTCTTTACTTAGACACTAAGCAACAACATACAATCTTAAAAGAGTACCTAATAATTAGCAGCCTTAGTACCTGTGTTTCAGAAAGAAAAAGCAATGTACAACAGCGCACGCAAAAAAGAAATAAACACAGAGGGTACTTTTAACTGGCGAAAATACACTGGCTAAAATGATAAATGTTCCTGATCACACAGCAGGAATTTCCCTGGTCACACAGCAGGGATAAGCGATGTGTAAAAAATGCCGTTAGCTACGCGGATCTTCAGATTAGCTTCTTCTCCATTAGTAATGAAATGGAGGCCCCCTCTTTCCTTATACAGAGAGGCAAACTGAAACAAAATAATGACTTGAATAAATATTGGAAAGGCGACGGCTCCAACCTTCCCCTTCCCTGCGGTGGTATATTCCACAGAGGATCCCTTAAAAACCAAAAATATGCATTTGGAAGACGCCAGACGCACCTTCCCTTCCCTGATAACCTATTAGATTTAGTCAGAGGTTCTCCCTTTCCTTATATAGAGAGACACTTCAATCAAAAATAAATATTGAAAGAACTGCCACATGCGTTCTTTCCTTCCCTGTATTCTATATGCAACAGGGGCTCCCTTTAACCGCTAAATAAATGCTGAATAAAAAAGCTAAATGTAAAAAATAAGCGTTACAGGATGACAGACACAATCCTTCTTTGTATTTACATAAGGCGTTAGCAATAACATTCGGCTAGCTATTTACAGATAAAGAAACACGTAAATCATAGTAATGACCTAACTGTCAGGCTCAGTCTCCATTTAGCACACAATCCCTCCTCTGCGCAAGATCAAATGGCGAGGCCAACAGACAGGGAGCATGGAAAACCAGGCAAAGAGCACTGCTTGCGTCACGACACAACACACCTCTCCTCCGCACCCAGAGAGAACAATAGCAGCGACGGGCAGTCAAACAATATGATGCTTACCCATGCGCTGTGTTCATCCCAATGGCCCGGGCGGAGAGTGGTGCAGAATCGCTTAACAGCTTCGTACGTCCTCTCCTTTAATCCAGATGCATCCTGTTTCAGTTAGTTTCTAGCCATCACGTCGAGGTCGCCAAGATGTCGGAGGGAAAATTAATTGTGGGCAGGAGGGGTCAGGGGGCTTGGCGCAGCAGCTCAGAAGCCGCGCTGGGGAGACCGTGAGAGAGAACTAAGGGAAATGGCACACCTTAATTTGTAACCGGTGCTCCTGGAACGCCTGCTCAAAAAACAGGGAAAAATAGATATATGAGCCTTGGAGACTGTTTCTGAAAGTTGAACAAGTTTTATTAGAAGACACAGCTTCAGGAAGTATTCAATAATAGCAGTTTGATATACACAGTGCTGTTTACAGCTGCTATGAGAGAGAGAATATGCTTTAAGTACATTTGTGAGCTTTGAGGCTGATTGCATAGAAAAAGGTTAAGCACATAGTATTGGGAACACTCACCACTGTATATAAAGTCATATCCTGCAAGTACAAGTTAAACACCTCTAATGCAGTGAAGATAAAACAAGGTCAGAGAAAACATAGCATTTCAAATGGTGAAGTATAACTTTGAATGCAATAAGGAAAAAGCATTATAAAGCAGAATATACAATAGAGGAGCAGAGCCTAAGTACATGGAACAAGGGCTATCTCGAGTAACCCCTGGGAAAAACTCCTGTCCAACACTCAAGTGCAGACGCGGAGTAGTTCAACGATATTCTCGTGGACCACCCTTTTATAGTGACCAAACAATGAGACTACGTCATATCACGCCACCTCGTATCTTTCCATCGTCTCCTAAGCCCCTGCTTGGTACCCTCCCATCATAAGTGTAGATGTAGCCCCTTTCTCGTAATTGTGTGTGGCACGTACGCCAGTCTAGGCTGAGTTCCTGGCATCTTGACTGGAGGTTTGTCATTAATTCATCATACACAACACAAATGTGTTATTATTACTTTGAAGGGTTCTATTCATGCGTTTATGTGCCAGTCTGTGATACCGATTTGCCACTTTGTCCTAATTTATCGGAATAGCCTCAGCTGTGGTGGGAACTTCCTCTTTCTTTGTTCACAGCTTTCAGGTGGGGGCCTGGGGTGTGTTGCAAGATTAATAAGGAACTTGAACTTTATCGTTCATGAACCTAGCACACAGTAGGTGGGGGCCCAATGAAGGGGTGCGAAGCCACGCAGACAAGTGGAGCTGGGTGAAGCCTGGTCAGACCTGCTTTCTGCTTCTGCTCTAAGCTGAAAGAAAATGGCAGTGCTCAGGCCAACGTAACTGAGGCCTATAGCAGCAGGGCCTACACAGGGGTTAATGCTGGCTAAGTGATAGGGGTGTGCTTGGATAACTATGCAGTGAAATTATCTCCCTCTGTCACCCCCCCACGTGTCCTCTCCCTCCTCCTCCCCCCACGAGTACCATTCCCAAATCCCTCCCCATCAGCAGCTCGTCAGTGCAAACCACCCACTGCCGTAATACATTTTGAAAAAACAAGAAACACAACAATTATATCCCAAAACTTTTTTTTTTTTTGGAGAGAAAAACACATGTTGGGTGAATCGGTCTAATACCGCTACCGATTTCCCTCAAGGAGTAGCAGGATTATAGCGTTCTTACGAAGGCATCGGAACCGAGTTAGGTAGGCGGCAACAGCTGTGCCATTTAAACCGTTGGGGCTCTGCAAATCAGTCCTCAAACGATATATAGGCATCTGTGAGCTTCCGAATGTTCTGCAGTTGGCAGACCCCACTGGACCTGCCAATGGGAAAGTGCCAATCAGCCGCTCAAGATCATGTGGGTGTTCTAGTGGCTGAAAACCCGGAAGAGCAGGGTGGCCTCTCGTATTGTTTCTTATTGTCCTGCCATGGACGGCGTTGCTCCAGCCATTGACCTGTGTTGTATGGGCTATGGGACGGACCCTGCGACAAGTCCAGTGGCCCCTCCAATGGGGACCCTGTTGATTGTGGCATATCCAGTAGCTTCATTGCCTCTACTGGATTGGTGGCATGGTGGGACTTGTGGAGCTCTAATGCCAACGCAAAAGGATATGTCCAGCGATATTTGATATGTTCTTCATTTTATTTGTCAGTCATTGGGCAGAATTGATAACATCTAAGCAGTGTCGCCAGAACAGTGTACTGGAAGAGGGTGCAGGAAGCCCCCTGAAAGGTGACAATAAGCCTTCCTGGCCGCCAACAAGATGGCTTCCTTTGTCTTAAACGTGTGTAGCTTAGCCAGGACATCAGTTGCGTCCCTTATCTCATCTCAGCGGATGGCCCCCTATGTGAACTCCGTCAATCTTCATTTCTAGAGGCGAATCACCTAGTAGCACTTTGAAGAGGCCTGTTAACGAGGCTTCAGAGTCCAGGCCCTCAACTCTCTCCTCCACGCCTCGTATTCATATATTCTCTCATCTTGATCTGTTTTCCAGGACTTTGCATTTAAGAATCGCTGTCTGAAGATGTTGGCGCAGCATGCGTGTCTTTTCCTCCACTTGACCGGTGCATTGTTCCAGGTCCGTTGACGTGGTCTCGAGGTCCAGGACTCTGGCACCCACCAAATCCACATCTTGTTGAGGAGTGACCAGTTTTCTGTCCAAGTCTGATTGCAGGGAGTCTAAGGATGCGGTCAAATCAGTTTTAATTTACTCTCGGAGTTCCTTCTTGAAATCTTGGAGGGATGCCAGGAACTCTTCCTACGTGAGTGACATGTTGGCTGGGCCTGGAGCACGTATTGCCTTATCTTTTGATTCTGCTGGGGAGAAATAGCTGGATACCTGGTTGGATTCTTGCTTCTTTGAAGGCATAGAGGATGGTAATTCAGGTATGGATAGGGTGTTGATTCAGAAGTCCGTTTGGTCCCACCAAGCAGTTGACCCCTCCTATGGTATGTCTGTGCTGTTTAAAAGTTGCTTTCAGACTCGCCTCCCTTCTGAACCCCTTCAGAGGCCCAGGTATCACACAGGTGTCCTGATCTTTGGGAGTAGCGTCAAAGACTTAACACTTTTTCCCCCTCAATGGGGGCGTGCCCCTCCCTATATTGATTTTGCCAGGATAGGTTGTTGACTAAGAATTGGTCTGAGTTCTGCAAGTTATGAGTAGGTCTCCACCCCTAGAGCATCCCCATCAGTTCCCAGGGAAGGCCCAACCTCATAGCTATGATCTCTGTAAGGCCTTCTCCCCGGTATACTCCATAATCATGTCTGGCAATTTATGTTGCACCCGGGGAGGGTAATGGAGGGTGATGCTCGAGGTCCAACTGGTCTGCGGTTTACAGTAGTCCCTCAGAGTAGTGCTTCCATGAGGGAGCCAGTGGGGCCTCCCTCTGTTCTCCCTAGTTTGATCGTCTGGCACTCTGCAGCGCCATATTGAGGTGAGGCATGTCTTATCTCCAGCTCCTGAACCGCCTCCCCATACACTCTGACCGTATCTACAGTAACAGGGAGTCACTGCGACACGTCTACTGCCCCGCTACCTCCTCATTGGTCGAGGACATCAGGCAATGGGGATCGCTGCTCTGTGACATCACAAAACAGGTGGCCCGCTACCGGATGCCACTCAACAGGTCTCCGGTCGCTACCCTGCGTGCCTCACAGCGGATCCGCTTCCCGCACCGTCCGTCCGGGCAGAGTCCCACAGCATGGAGGGCAGACGGGGTGATGGAAAAAGAGGGGTTCTAGTGAACGATAAGCCCTGTGCGCTCTCAGTGACCTCTCCGAACGCCACCTCGCCACTTGGCCCCAGGTTGGGCTCTCTGCTACTCTCTGTGGAATTGGGCCATCAAGGCCAACCCAGGGCCTCCACACACCGTCTGACACTTTAAGGACAGTTAATAGAGCCGGGTTAGCTGAGTACACCTGCATTTGCTGTGAGTTTAAGGCTGGTAGCAGAGCCGAAACGATTCAGGTCCGTTCAGCCAACACCCCCCCCGCCCCCCCCCCCCCCCCAGTAACACCTTTTACACCCTGTGTTGTCAAGCAGTATAACTGCAGCACCTACCTCAAAGCACTTTTCTGTGTCGAAGATCTTATTATGGCCCACTCAGGCCATAGAAAGCACCTATTATACCGATCTGACCATTCCTAGTTCTTGGATTCCCAGGACTTACATCTACTCCTTTTTAGGAAGCAGGGCTCATATGGTGTCTACTCACTTTACACTGCAGGCTTCTGTGAAGTGATCAACAAGTTTGTAGCTAAGCCCTGAAAAGTGTCTCCGTCCAAGGCAAGCAGCAACTCTGATATTCTCCTCCTTCAGCTTGAGTTGTATAGAGTTTTGCTTTCTGAAAGTAGATCTATTGGGCTTGTGGTGAGAACTATCACTGCATATGGTACATCCATATTCCATGTCACGCCATAAAACACTTCACCAACACTCCTACTCTTAAGCTTATGACACTGCACCAGCACTCCTGTTCTTAGGCTTACTTTGTGATGGCCTAGAAAGCATCCCTTTAGGAGCATCATCCCTCTCCTACAGAAGGATCATGGGTCATAGGAATATCTTCAGTGCCCCCACTGTGCTGCTTTTAGTGCATACATTAACTTAAAAATGTTAAAAGTTGGAGGCGCGCGAGCGCGTCAATCAAGATGGCTGCCATCGTCGGAGCTCCGTGAATTCACGGGCCCGTTTCTTTATCAAACGATGATTTTTTGTGTCACAAACTCGGCGCAAATAGCTGCGCTTACCTTCTGCAGTGGATTTACGTGTCTGGGCGATTTTCGGGCGATTTTGCTCAACGGAAGCCTGCTTTCTAGCCTCCTGGTTCCTGCTCCCAGCCTCTCCTGAAGGTATTGACTGCTCTGAGTGCTCAGGGGACGGAGTGTATCCTTAGGAAAGGGCCTGGCTTGGCCTAGCCACGCCCACAGCCCAACATAGCTGCTGCACCAGTGGTTTTACAGTGTTTTTCACTGTTATTTTTCACTTTTTACCTCATTTTCTTATATTTGAGGATTATATTTTGCAATTGTGGTGTTATTTTCCTATAACTGTGCTTTTTTCACCACAAAATGGAAACTAAAACCCCAGTCAATAATAAAAGGCGACAACAAGTCTCTCCTCCTCCAGTCAAGTCCAAGGTGGTAGAGTCATCTGAACCTTCACTGTCCTTAATTTTGGAAGAAATTCAAGCTTTACGCCTTAGTACTGATAATATTGCTTCAGAAGTGAAAAGTGTGCGCAAAGATATGGCCTCATTATCAATGAAAATTTCTGATAACTCCATTAAAATTCAAGATAATAAAAGTAAAGTGGACGCTTTTACTCCATTAGTGGCTAAAATAATGCCTATGCATACTCCGCTTTTGGACATGGAAAATAGAAACAGGCAGTACAATCTTCGCATTTTTAATTTGCCGGAAGAAGTTGAAGGTTCTAATTGCAGGCTATATCTGGAATCTCTGCTTCCTGGTCTTTTGAATATCAAGTTCCCAGAAAAATTTGAAGTGGATAAAGCTCACAGAATCCCTTCTCATCGTAACCCTCGTCATTCTAAGCCTCGGCAAATGATTTTCAAAGTACTGCGTCATCATCATCTTGTCCTGATAAGGAAAGCTGCTAGAGAAATCCCCTCACTAATGGTGAATGGTAACAACTTTTTTATTCACCAAGACTTTGCTAAAGAAACGGTTGCTATGCGTTAGGAATTTTCGGCTTACCGTCCACAGCTTAGAAGTCTTGGTTTCAAATATGGACTATTTGATCCTTCCACGATGCGCATTTGGAAAGACAACTTCTCCAAATCTTTTCAACGCCCTGAAGACCTGAAGCAATTTCTTGAGCAGCAACTTCCACCGTCAATGGATACTCATGACCCTAACACTTGACTCTTTTTATTCACAATTTATATGGCACATATTTGATTAATTCTTTATTTGCGGGCTTCAACGGTTCTGGCCATGCTTGTAGAACGCGTGTGCGATTCTTTATTTCTATTCATGTATCTTGTTTGTTCCTTTCTCCCTATTTTCTTTTCTTCCTGTTTCCTTATCTACTGTAGAGTCACTGTTTTCATCTTTTTTCCTTATGATTTTCTTCATCTCTTCTTGTGTCGATACTGTTTTTCTCTCCTTTCTTACTCAAAATGGCTAGTGTTCATAATATTAAAGTTGTTTCTCTTAATGTTAAAGGTTTGCGACATCCAGTCAAACGTACAAAAATTTTAGATTACCTTGGTTGTTGTAAAGCTGATATATGTTTTGTTCAAGAGACTCACATTGATAAGATATTACAGTATATGAAGAAAAAGTGGGTTGACACTATTATTTCTTCTCCTGCTATTGGAAAGAAAAATGGGGTTGCCATTTTCTTTGCAAAAAAATTGCATTGTCAAGTTCTAAGTAAAATTTCTGATCCTGAGGGCAGGTATATAATAGCTAAAATTAAAATACATGATTCTACACTTTTTTTACTTAATATTTATGGTCCCACAGCAGATGATCCTACTTTCTGGCCTACTCTCACCACTGAAGTTTTGAAACTGGGTAACATTCCACTGATTGTTGGGGGTGATTTTAACGTTATTGCAGATCCCCTGTTGGATAGATTATCTACAACTAGATTTCGTCCTCATAAAGTATTTCATGCCTTTAAATCTTTTATTCAAACTACCAAATTAGCGGATATTTGGCGCTTACACTATCCCACTGAAAAATGTTTTTTACCTTTTTCTCCAATCCCCATAATTCCCATTCCAGAATAGATTATTTTTTCATTTCTTCGTCTCTTATTCAAGCTGCAACCACTCCAGTTATTGGTACTATAGATATTTCAGATCATGCTTTAATTTCTTTCAATCTGAATATCTCCTCCTCTATTATTAAACAAACCAGATGGCGCATGAATTCTGATATTGCTCTTAACTAACGTAATAAACGTAAATTGTTGCAAGCTATTCAGGACTATTTTTTGTTCAATCCTGAAAATTCTACTACTGTGATTAATAGATGGGATGCATTTAAAGCTTATATTAGAGGTTCCACAATTTCTATTATGGCTCATGAGAATAAACTGTTTAACGCTAATATTAAAAACCTTGCAAACCAAATAGCAAAGTATGAACGATTATTTATTTCCTCCAATGATCCCCAATATAAAATTCAGTTACAAAAACTTAGATATGAATTTAACTCCATACTCAGTAAAAGAGCTGAAATTCAGCTTGCGAAATCAAATGCTAAATTCCGTTTTAATCCCAATAGGTCAGGGAAGCTTCTTGCTAATTATCTACGTATTAAAAGAGATAAAACACAGATTACATCCATTCGTAACCCTCAAGGCAAGACTGCGCTGTCTCACAATGATATTGTTAAGGAATTCCTAGATTTTTACTCCAATTTATACAATAAGCCAGATCCTTGTGCTGATTTCTTAATTGATACCTTCTTAAACACTTGTGATTTACCCCAAATATCCCCTTCTGCTAGACTTGGAAGAGAATCTCCCATCACCAATGAAGAAATCTTGAACGCCATTAAATCACTTAAAAAAAATAAGTCACCAGGCCCTGACGATATCCCGGCAGAATTTTATAAAGAATTCCAAGCTCCCCTTTTGCCTAATTTATTTCAACTCTTTTCATATTTTGGTTCCACTGGAACCATTTCGGGCTCTTTTTCTGATGCCTTAATTATAGTTCTCCCCAAACCTGATAAAGACCCTACCCTAGTCTCTAATTATTGTCCTATCTCCCTAATTAATCAAGATTGTAAATTATATGCCAAAATCCTTGCCTCTAGATTAGCTCCTATTCTTCATTCTATTATTCACCCTGATCAATCAGGATTCATGAAATACAGATACTCAGCTAACAACACGAGATCACTACTCCATTTTCTAGAACAGAGCCCAACCCTTTCGGCCCCTGCTGGGGTGATGGCTTTAGATGCAGAAAAAGCCTTTGATAAAATTAATTGGCAATTTTTATTTAAAACTTTATTATCATTTAATTTTGGTCCCTCTTTTATCCGTATGATATCTGCATTATATTTTGCTCCCACAGCTCGCTTATTTATTAATGGTCAAATTTCTACTCAATTTTCCCTTTTTAGAGGCACACGACAGGGCTGCCCCCTTTCTCCACTTTTATTTTTGTTAGGAATTGAACCCTTCCTTAACCATATACGTAATTGTGCAGATATTCAAGGTATTACCATACAAAATGTCACTATTAAAACCTTAGCTTATGCAGATGATGTTTTATTGTTTATTAGTAATCCAATTTCCTCTGTTCCATTTTTATTAGATATTTCCCAATATTCTGTAGTCTCAGGTTACAAACTTAATGTTAGTAAAACTGAATTTTTCCCTTTAAATGTTCTTTGTACCCCTGATATGTTGCCTGTATCAGATAATATTTGGCAAAAGATCAAACTAAAATATTTAGGTATTTTATTTTCTTCATCCTTGCCTTCCACGTTAAAATTAAATAGTGATTTTATCTTAGATTATGTCAAAAGTAAAACTTCCAAATGGTCTTCGCTTCATCTCACATGGTGGGGGAGAATGGAATCTATAAAAATGAACATTGCACCTAAAAAATTTTATTCCCTTGCTATGATTCCTACTCAATTTCCACTAAAGTTCTACAAAGATGTAGATAAATTATTATCTAAATTTCTTTGGAACAACAAACCCCCCCGAATTGCTTACAAAAAATTAAAAATGCTTAAATCTTCTGTTGGATTTGGCCTTCCTGACTTTTTGCTGTATCACAAAGCATTCATATTGAAACAAAGTTCATTATGGTTTACAGATTCCCCACTAATTAAACCTCCTATTTGGTTTGAAATAGAAAAATCGCTTACTGCTCCTTTCCCATTACCATCTTTGCTTACAATGTCTCATAAATCTACTGTTGTACACCACTCGTCCATAATTAAATCTTCAAGACTAATACTTAATGATTTAGATTCTAACTTTGCTTCTCCCTTAGATTCTACGTTAAATTTATCATTGTGGCATAGTGCTATTATCAAATTGAATAGAAGTCTGACTTATTGGAATTCATGGATTAAATCGGGAATTTTCTATCTTAAAGATATATTTTGTGATGATGCTTTTATTCCTTTTGATACATTGAGATTGAATTTTAACTTGCCTAATACTGATTTGGTTAAATATCAATTTTTATGCAACTCCATTTTAGACTCATTTCCAAATGGTATTCCTTCTACAATTGCAACTGATTTATCCATTTATCTTCATGCTGTTTCTAAATCATCAAATGCTGTTTCTATTCTATAAAAGAGATTTGCTGTTTCCATGGGTTCCAATATTACTATGATTTCAACGTTTTGGAACTCTGAACTTTCCACTTCCCTATCTGATGATTCATGGAGAATGATATGGCTCAATAGCATTTCGGGTTGGTTACCAGTGTCTCTCTATCAGACAAATGCATATATTTTGTTTAACTCCTTATGGTCTCCACTGCGTCTGCATCGTGCTAAATTACTTCCCTTAGATATTTGTTGGCACTGTAAGATACATACCGGCTCCTTATGTCACATGTTATTTGATTGCTCTATCATTTTAAAATTTTGGACTGAAGTTTGGGATGTTATATTGAAAATATTGCCTATTCAAGATGCTCTCTCTTATAAATTGTTAATATGTAAATCAGTTGTACTTACACATCCTCTTAAGGATTCTGAAGCAAAGTTGTTTGATTTTTTTAATTTCTGCTGCTTTAAAATCAGTCACTTTTTGTTGGAAAGACGCTTCTTCTCTCTCAGTACATGCCTGGTGGTCTTGGATTGTCTTTACAAGAAGAGGTGCTCAATTATCATTACATGGTCTTACTCATAACTCTGTTTCTTAGCATTCCTTCTGGTCACCTATAGATTCATATTTATTGTTATAATTATGTTGTTTACTATTATTTTACTTATTTTCACAATAGTTGCATACTCAATATTTCTATGTTAATAGTCACTCTATAGTTCTCATAAGATGACATATTATGTACTTTCCCTCTATCCCTCTTCCCTCCTTCATCATCAATGGGAGAGGTGTGGCGCCGCGGCCAGGGCGACTGACGCTGGAATCTGGGGATCAGGGTTCGATCCCCGGCTCCGGTGGCAGGTTAGCCCAGCACCATGTGACTCTGGGCAATAGCTCACTTAATCTTCCCGACGGCCCCCAGCGCCTAGAGACCCTTACGGGTGATTGTGCGCTTTACAAATGTGGATTATTATTATTATTATCATCGTGAATTTTTATTTTCCCCTTGATTGACTGATATTTTGTTTTTTACTATTGCTTCATGGTAATTTATTAAGAAATTGCATTACTCCATTACTTAAATCTCATTACGCATATATATACTTTTTTGTATTGTCTATCACTGTTACTTCTTTTTTGAAAATTCAATAAAATTATTCTGAACAAAAAAAAAAATGTTAAAAGTTAGTGTATGAGCCATAGACAGCTCAACTCTGAAGCTTGAAGGGAGTGGCCAAGCTGCTGACTAAGATGGCTGCGTAGCGTTGCAGCGCCGCCGGCCTCCTTACCATCCTAGCCCCCTACTGGGCATAAACAGCCATTCAATCCCAGACATATCAATAACGCAACCCTGCGGTCCCGGGCAATTCTCTGTTGAGAGCAGCGGAAGCATGGAGACTGCTGCGAGCCCTGTTGCGATTGCCGGGCAGTTGTGGTGCGGAGGCCCGGCTGGGACCGGCGGTTACTAGTGACGGCTGAGTTGCGGGGAACTGTACCAGAGGTGGGCACGCCTGAAAGACTGGTAAAGCCGGCCCGCCTTTCCCCCAAAGGCCCCGTGATGAGAATCCTTGGGCGAGCCTTGGGGACTGCCATCGGGCTAAGCTCGTCTAGCCGGAGCGGGGTGTGCTGCCCCTCCTTGCCTATCTTCTTTATTTCCAGCTGCCCCTGCAGACCAGGACCCGCGTGCGGGGGAACAGGGAGCGGCGCCTACAATGCTAGGCCTAGAACCTGGATGCTGAGGTCGGCGGGAGGGGCCGCCATAATTATAGCCGCGGGGCAGCAGCATCTGGGAGGGGGCCTGGAGGGCACTTGGAGACTCCATACGGGGATGTACATTCTTGAAAACTGGGCAGAGGACTGTGCCAGAGGTGCACATTATCTGGCCACGCCTGGTAAACAGATGAGGGAGGACTACTGCTGTACCCTTTCCTCCCCCACCCGACTGGGTCTGTGCTCCCCACTGAAAGCCTGCAAGGGCAGGACAGTGCGCTTTGCTGGCCCCACTCCGTATTCCCACATCCAACCCACGGAGGACAAGCCCACCCTGTGGCTAGGCGGGAAACCCCTAAAGCTTTCTCTGCCCTGGACTGGTTGCTGCTGGCACCCCCCTTGCTGGCCGGACATGGTCTGAGGAGATCCAAAGCAACGACGGTTACATTTTGAAAAGAGCAAGAGCAGTGGGGGGCATTTGCCTGGATGTGGAGGAGGGAGGTAGTGTGCCGAATCCCCGTGCTGCAGTGCGGACGCCCTCACGGCGGAACTCAGGGCAGGCTTTTGGGCCCTGGATAGCCGTTTAGATACATTGTGTGAGCGAATGGACACAATGGGCGCCCGGCTGGACCACCATGAGAAACGACGAGGAGGAGGGCAGAATTTCGAATGTGGACAGTGGGGCGGCCCAGGCGATGAAGAAGCTGGAACGTATGAAGATGCTCCTAAAACTATCGCTTTGATGAATGAGGACCTGGAGGCGCATGGCAGGCGTAACAACATCCGCATACTGAGTTATTCCATTATCCACAACGACAGGTCGCTTAGATAAGTTCGTGGATAAGCCCCTGGCCTATCTTCTTTTTTTTTTTTTTTTTTTTTTTGGGCAAGGACTTTGTCACAGCCACATTTGTAGTTGAGAGGGCCCACGGCTTCCTTGGGCCACGCCTGAATCCAGGATGTCCATCGCATTCACTCATCGCCCGTCGTCTGAATTTACGGGACTGTGACACTGCCTTGTGCCTGGCCAGGGAAAAAGGGCCGCGCAACTGGCGGAGTTCTTCGATCTCTATCCACCCGGGATTCACAGGCAATGATCTAGGAAGCCCCCCAGAAAATACACAGGTGTTAAGTCCACATTGTGCAACCTGGGCCTCAGCAATGGGATGGTGTATCTTGCGCGCTTGGAGGGCGAAGTCAATGGCAAAGTGTTGACTTTGACACTCCAGCGACAGTGCAGGAGTTCTGTTGCATGTACTCAGGATTGCAAGCTGCACACCGTAGTACTTCCCCTGATGATCCACTGCCTGTTGCCAACTCTGGCGCCAGCAGTGACCTTGCCTCTGTGGACTCACCAGCTTGACTCTGCCTATGTTGGGCTACGTATGGTAACTTTTGCGAGTTGCGCATGATGTTGCATAGTCCCTTGTGTCCCGGCTGGTACCTACTGGCGTGGGGTGGAAACCCACCCACCCCAACAGACCACGCTCGGAACCTCAGCATCATCTTTGACTCCTCCCTCTCCTTGAACTGCCACATCAACGCCGTTGCCTCCACTAGTTTCAACTGTCTTCACAGTGGATCATCGGGGGAAGAACCCTTCACTGTGCAGGCGATAGTGCAGGCGATAGAGTCCGTGGATGGCACGAAGGCGCCGAGCCTCGAATGGTTTGCAGGTAGTTGCTATAAGGCATATAAGCACATAATAGTCCCGCACCTCCTCGAACTCCCACCCCCCGTGAGGCAGCGAGAATACTGCTCCCCAAGCCTGGGAAAGACTTTCTCTGTTGCAGCTCCTTCAGACCTCTCTTCTTGTTAAAAAGTTTTGAAAAGAAGATAATTGCCTAAAATGATACCAACCCTTCTCTCCCTCCTGCTAGATCAAATGATCTCCCCGGCATAATCAGTATTTGTCCCGCATAGTTCCAAGGCACACTGTTCGCGGTTCTCCACAGAATCACACCTATTGTACCAGCTGCTGCGGTGATGTTGGACGCTGAGCAAGCTTTCAACTCACTGGAATGGCCTTTCTTGCAGGCCACACTTTGCAAATTAGGGCTCACTTTGGGATTCACAGCCCTTATCCAACTGCTATAGACGCAGCCTACAGCACACATTCGCGTCAATGGCACATTGACGCTGCCCTTCTGTAGGAATCTGGCTCTGTATATACTATACCAAAGCAAGGTATAGTGTGCACAGAGTGCAATGGAACCCCAAAGGTAGACAGGTAAAAGTAGATAATTCCTTACTCTCTATTTGTGGTAGTGTGGGCGAGTCGTAAGGCTTTATCAGAGGGTAGTATTAAGCATTTATTGTACAAACTCAGGTAAGAAATGATGCCACACACTCAAAGACTGAACTCAGACTAATTTTGTTTGTATGAATAACATTTAGTTATTTAATTTCTAAAACAAAGCCAGGCCTGGTGCAGGAAAGTGAAATAACCTTGCAATTATTATGCAGTAAAATACAATTTGAATGCAGTTGGATTGGTTTACAGCTAAGTCATTTGTTTATAAAACAATTGAAGTTCTTTTCAGATTACTTTCCAAGTTACTTTGCAGATTACTTTTTAAGGTACTTTTTAGGTCGAGCGCGAAGCAGCGAAGCACCTATTGCCGGCGTGTTTGGGGGAATGTGAGACAGCGTTCAGGCACGAACCTCGCTGTCTCAGATTCCTCCTCGAGGGCGCGCACGGCGCCGTGCCCCTCTCGTGCCTCATTCCCATGCGCAAACACACTCCACACTCACGCATGCGCACATAGACAGCCACACGCATACACAGGCACACACACACTGCATACACACACGCAGACCCACGCGCACACACACAGACACACGCACAGACACATTCGAACACACACAGACACACGCGCGTACACCCCCTCTCCCACTCACCGGGCTCTTTCGGCGTGTTCCGTGTCTCCTCTGCAGCGCTGGTCGGGCACTCACCGGGCTGTTGCTGGGGATCGGGCTCCTCTCTGCGGCAGTCTCGTCTTGTCGTGGCACCAGGGGGCAGGACTTCACTTCCGGGGCTCCCTCCAGCACCTGGGAGCCCCGCAACACTCTGGCTGTTTTGCTGTTGGCAGCCCCGGGACTCTCCTCAACTCATGGGAGCCCCGGGCTGCGGAGAGGCCATCAGTCGGCCGGCTTCACTTCTTCCTCGGCGGCGGCGGGCGGGACTTCCTGCCGGATTGCAGGCCCCGCCCCCGTCTCGGCCAAAAGTGCCTGACTTCCGGTTTTCACGGAGCTGGGCTGCGGCGGTGATTTCTTTCGGGGGCAAGAGGGGTACGCACCCTCGAATTAAAATATAATTATATATGCGAGGTGGGCACTCGCAAGGGACCTAAAAACGGGTTCCGTAAATAATTAGATAAAGTGCACTCGGGGCAAATGCCGGGTGGGCACGGGCCTGGTAACCAAGCGCTCTCAAGCGTACAAGCATTTGCAATGCAATCGGTCTCGCATTTATGCGAGTTTTAGCCATTTGCATTGTAAATGACAATGCCTTTTATTTATGTTTTAAAAACAAAAATAAAAGGCGTTATTTGCAATGTCAATAGCTCAAACTTGCGCAAATGCGAGACCTATTGCATTGCAAATGCTTGTTCTACTCTTGTTGATATGCCTAGATATCACACTGGTTCATTACCTAGAGTTAATGTAAGTAAATCAGTTTTTATACATTTGCAGTTTCTCTGCACACAAGAATTTTTAAAGAAAAGCAGTCAATGCATCCTATGGGAGAAAATAAGTTATCGGTTTACAGGTAAGTACTTGGTTGTAGGAGTTGGGTTTCGGGGGTTAGAACCAGGGTTCCCCCAGGGTCAAGGATGCACTCTCAAAGCACCCTAAGCTGCACTAGGGCGGCCGAGTACAGAGTGCTGAGGCCCAATGTGCTCCAATAGGGGAAAAAGGGGCCTCCGGTTGGTGGCTGCTCACGAGCAGGCCACAAGGTTGTGGGAGCAAAGCTCCTGTACTTAAGCTCAGGGCAAAGGGGGATCCGATTTATTACACAAGGTGCACCCACAGCGGCACAGGGTTGTCCGGGTGCAGGGTGCTGTTTTGACATCTGGTGCCCTGTTGTTTTCAATTGCAATTGCAGGTTTAGGATTTTGGCTGCAGGCTCGGTCCAGGAAGACTTCTGGGAGAAGCCCACAGCTGGGCAGGTAAGTTGGAGGACTCGTGGACGTAGGTGCACCCCATTTTCTTTTCTCCAGGGCGCAGGGCGGCTGGATGCAGTGGTGTCCTCTGAGGTCAGATTTCACTGTACCAGGCCACTCGCGGTTGGGGAGGGGGAGGGTCCTGTGCAGAGGCTGCAGGGGATGTCGGAGAGTTCTGGAGGGGTCAACCCACAGTATACTCTGAAGCGCTGGGGGACCTCCCTAGGACCGATGGGCCAACCAGATTCGGGCCATAGGCGTCGGGTGCAGTGGTGGTTCCAGGCGTCTGGTTTTGTTGTCCTCAGCAGGCTCAGAGTCTGTCTTGGGAGTTTCTTTTGAACATAGCTGCTGTTCACCGGAGATCCAGTCTTTGTTGAAGGCAGTCAGTCCTCCCAGGGTTCTGGAGGTCAATGGCTGCAGGACAAGGCAACTTTTGGCGTAGGATCTCTGGAAACTGCAGACAGGCCAGTAGGGCTGGGGCCAAGTCAGTTCTTCTCTGCAGTCTCCTCTGCTTGGCATCGTCTTTGGTACTTCTTCGTAGGTTGCGGGAATCTACCTTCTTGGTTCAGGGCTGCCCCCTATATACTGTATTTAGGGGGTGTCTTGGGGTCCGTAGTCATCGGGCTACTGACTTTAGGGTGACTACACCCTGAGTGTGCTCAACCCACGTGGGGGAGTGTGCACTATCCCTAATCCTGATTTAGAGAGTGTACTCTACCTCGCCTTCCCCACCTGAGGGGAGGGTTTGGGAGAGGTGGGCAAACCTTCTGGGCTGCTCTAATTCTTCCTGCTGAAAAGAAGGTGAGACAGGAAGGGGCCTATTCCTGTTAGCAGGAGAGGCTGAAAGTCGCATTACAAAGGTGGCAAGGCCTTTGAAGCATCCCTGCCACAGATGGCCTGACCTGGGGAGGTGTGATCACCGCTGCCCAGGAAAGGCTTTGTTTCTGGGCTCAGGGAGCGATGGCTCCCACACCAGGGCTCCAGAAACATGTCTCGTGGTGGCAGGCTGGTGTGTACCAGTCAGGGAACCCACCAGAGTGCATTGTATAATAAATCCCACACTGGCATCAGTGTGGGCTTATTATGCTGAGAAGTTTCATACCAAACTTCCCAGAATTTAGTAAAGTCATTATGGTGCTGTCAGCTCGGTGATTCCTCGGGAACGGTTTGATGCCAAAAAGGGGTCCACCTCTTGACAGTCCCAACCCTAAATGCTATAATAGCACAGGCGAGTGGGATGATCAAGTGGGGGAAGGAAATGATGGGGACTGCAGGAAGGGAGATCGTTAAGGTAAAACAATATTGGTGAGTACAGAATTATATCATGCTCTCTCTTATGCTACCCAATGAATATTGCGTACCTGTAAAGAAAATAACTTCCTTGCTTCCAGGTGAGGATAATAATAAGCCTTGTCTACTTTTGTTCAAGGAAGGGCTGGGAAGGAGTTAAACAGAAGGAACCTTACCATAGTGATCGTAAGGGCACAGGTCTTCATTATACTTCAATATATAAAGCATCACATATATCCGTTTGTCCTGTACACACCATTCAGCTGTGCAGCACCCACTTCACAGGGGAAGAGCAGGCGGCCGCCTCTTGAACCCCCTGCTAGGGATACATAAGCAACAATCACCACGTAATCCTTTTGGGTATATAATCACCAGAAATAATATGCCATGCTCCTTTAAATACTTTGGTTACATGCTGTATTCTAAATACCTAATGTCTCCCACTTTGTTTTGTAGGTCGCTGTGAATTTCGTATATGTCATAAGGGGAGTTAACAGCACTCCACTCTGATACCGGCAAGCAGTATCACAGACATTGTTACGAATCACAATCACTAGAATACCTCGCCGGGCATATGAGGAGTTAACAGCACTCCGTTCCGATACCGGCACTCTAAATTACTAACAACGTCTTGGGTCCCAATCACACAAAGGTAGCCTGGGGCAGAGTTCCGCTTTACTACAAAGTCTTGGAAACTAATGGTGCATGTGCACCCTTACCAGGACCAATAACGCTTCTCAGGAACAAGCAGCAGGACACGCTGCTTCGCTGCAAGAAAAACAAGCAGCAGGACACGCTGCTTCGCTGCAAGAAAGAAGAATAATCAGCTATGAACCCGGCATCGGAGGCGTCTTTGCGCTCCTCTGATTTCCGGGTCACGTGGTTCTTTCCCTGGAGGCAATCGCGGACTTCCGCTTTCCCTCATGTGAGTTCTAGTCTTTGTTTGTTCCGACCTTGCGCTTCTCACGCGGGTCGTCGGAACTCTCACTGGTCACCTCCTGGCGGCTCCACCATCCCGCTATCCAAGCCCACGCTCTGGGCAAGGCCCCGGCCAAGGGCCATGATGGCGGGAGACGGCCGGCTTCCTCCCTGATATGCCGGTAAGTGGATCAGGTGTGTGACAGGTCCTTTGGAGTTCGTAATGACGAACTCCCAGACCATACACTGCTTTATGGCTTTACTGCACTTACCATGCCTAAGAATGGTGGCGGCCCGGTGTAACTCACTTTCCAGCACTACAAGGATTAGGTCCCCGGCAGTACGAGTAAATTTAAGGTCTCTTCTCACCCCCTAGCCCATCGTGGATTCATTTTCTTGGCACACACGCTGAGTCTAGGATTCTACCTGTCTCCCTTGCAGTGGATCGGGGCTTCGACCCTGCCTTCCCAAGTTTTACCGGACGGTTCAATTCCCACGGTATGCCATCATCTGCAGACGTCCCCTGACGCTGCTACCTCATCCCAAGTTCAACCCTTCTCTCCTGGGGTGCACCAATTACCTGCTGCAGCACTTACCTACTTGGCCACCCGGTCCTGATGATGATCCTAATCTGAAAGGATCGAAACGCCGTCATCTCACCAGTGCAACTTGTGGCGCACGTCTCCCTTTGGTTCATGAAACTGCTACTGAATTATAGCTAATCCCTCAAAAGAAATAATTGTATTGAACCAACCATTGTGTATATATTGTATATTACGTTTCACTTTGCGCCTATCGCTGTGTTTTTTCACCTTGTCACTTGCGCCGTAACATCCTGTCACGAGCACAATGTGCACTCAGTCCTTTAGGGTTGCCTATGCATTTTTGCTTAACAGTGCTGTTACAACTGTTGTGTATAACCTAGTCTTCTAAATATATGATGCCTTTAGCACATTCAATGAATAATTCGTAATCTCTCTCCTTTTGTCCTCTTCCTGTAATGTCCTGTAGGTACACATGTATTTATTTCTAATTGAATCCAATTGAGATATTGTTGTATATTTTGTATATTTTCCCCCTAAAATTGGACTTAGACACTGTAGGTGTACGGTGCTCATGCAACTGTACCCTCACCAGTGGTATAGTGCACCCAGCTAGAGTGGCGTCTTACCTATACCATAGGTAGTGAGTTGCAGGCATGGCACGTCGACTCTTCACTTTTCTCTGCACCAAAACACGCAGCCTGCAATGGCAGTGTGTGTGTTAAGGTACAGGAACTCTAAAAGTGGCACAATATGTGCTGCAGCCCTTAGAGGCTTTCCCTGATCACAGTGCCCTTGGTGCCCATGGTACCTTTTACAAGGGACTTGCATGTGGCCTGAGAGGTGCCAATTGGGGGCACAAAAGTACAGTTTTGGGAAAGAACACAGGCCCTGGGAACCTGATTGGCAGGGACCCAGGGCACATCAAGTCAAAGTGCATCAGAAATCTGGCAAAAAGTGGAAGGGTTACTGCAACAGAAAACCAGCTTCGTACACCTTCTCTCTAAAACGGGTCACTAGACATGGGTGCCCGCTGTTGCCCCTACTGTTCGTCATTGCCCTGGACCCTCTGGTGCGACATTTGCAGGAAAAGTACCTCCACAGAGGATTGCAGTTTAAAACTGGACCACTCCTGATCATGCGTTATGTGGATGAAATTGTCCTTTACACGCGAAACTCGAGCGAGAATATAGCGCCCATTGTATGGTAAGTCCTCGGATACGGAGCCCTGCCTGGGCTACATATAAATTAGGGTATATCTGAGTTAGTTCCCTTAATGTCAGCAGCAAGAAGCTTTTACTGTGAATTTCCTTTAGTGTGGTGTGACGACTTACTAGAGTACCTAGTGATACATATTCATGGAGATAAAGAGCAGATACCACGTTGCAACTATGGTCCAGCGCTGTACAAACTATCCATACTGGTCAAATGCTGGCTGACTCTTCCCATATCTATGGCAGGCCGGAAAGCCATTGTCAAAATGGTGGCCCTACCTCAATTTTTGTACCTGCTCCAAAACATCCCGATCCCGCTGATCAACGCTTTCTTTGAGATGCTTTGCACCCGCATTATTAAGCTCGTCTTGGGGGGGGCAGGCAAACAGCCGAGGATCAGTTGAGATACAATGATGCTGCCAAATAAGCCTGTGGGCTTCGGGGTGCCTAACTCCGATCTATATTACCTGGTGGCTCAGTGCAGCTTTGCACATCTCTGGTACCATCTGGAATCCCGCATACCGTACACTAAGCCAGAAGCAGACCTTGATGACCCCATGCCACTGGATGTGCTTTTGCCAGCGGGGCTGCCGCACGATTATTGTGACACCCGGACGGTGTCTATAACCAGTTGGGCCTTGCAACGACTGATTAGAATGAGAGGAGACCATTTGTTGTACTAGTCTGTCATACCCCGGGCCGCAAACCCGTGGTTGCCTATTAGGGAAGAGGCCCTTGTCCGACGCACCCTAACCTGGTCCTCTCTAACCATCATCCGGGACCTCTTCCCAGACTGCCAGAAGACATCCGATTTCAAGATGCTCCAATACTGGACCTATTTATCTGCCGGCTGCAAGAGGCCCTCGGGGCCCAGATTTCCAGCTACCCCCTCGAGCTGGACGACTATACACCCCTGACGTTGCTGATCACAGATCTATGTCTATGTATATGTCAATGTCTTGGGGCTGGCCTAATGGCTAAGGCGCTCGACCTCGGACCTGGGGATCTGGGTTCGAGTCTCGGTAACGACGCCAAAAACCCCCTGTGATTCTGGGCAAATCACTTAATCTCCCCGTGCCTAAAAAAAATGAAAGTGTGTCCTCATGTAACGTAACTGGTGCTATGTAAAGCGCTCTGATAACTGATTCGGTTCGGTTCTAGTTCGCGCTATATAAAACTCTGGGAGAGCCCCAGTGTCTAACAATGGACTTAGACAGTGTAGGGTACATGGCTTATGCACCTGTGCCCTCACCAGTGGTATATTGCCTCCTGCTAGAGAGGTGGCTTACCTATACCACAGGGAGTGGGTTGTATGCATGGCACACAGGGTTGTGTGCCATGTCGACTCTTCACTTTGCTCTGCACCAAAACACGCAGCCTGTGATGGCAGTGTGTGTGTGTTATAGGGCCTCTAAGCTTGGCACAAAATGTGCTGCAGTCTTTAGAGGCATCCCTGTTCACAGTGCCCTGGGTACCCATGGTACTTTTTACAAGGGACTTGCATGTTGCCAGAGAGTTGCCAATTGGGTTTGCAACAGTACAGTTTTAGAGAAAGAACAAAGGCCCTGGTTGGCAGAAACCCAGGGCACAGTTAGTCAGAGGATCGACATCAGGCAAAAAGTGGGGGTGCAACCATGCAAAAAGGAGCACTTTTCTACAGTGGTTCTCCAGAGGCTGTACAGAGGAGAAATAGATCATACTAATGCTGCTTTTTGTGGTAGTGTGGGTGATTAGTTAGACATATCAGAGGGTTGTGTTAGTATATTTGTTGTACACACAGTGGCAATAATTAAGATGCACACTTGATGAATAAATCCGAGACCAGTTAATAACAAGCATTTACAATGCAACGGTGTCGCCTTTGGAAAAGTTAGAGCTATTGGCATTGTCAATGACAACATTTTTATGTATGTATTGGTTTTGAAAACCGATAAATAAATGGCATTGTCATTTACAATGCCAATAGCTTAATCTCTCGCAAATGCGAGACCTATTTCATTTGCACACACCTACACACACACACAGAGCCACACACACAGAGCCACACACACACACAGAGCCACACACACACACAGAGCCACACACAGAGCCACATACACACAGAGCCACATACACACAGAGCCAGACACACACAGCCCCACACACACACATAGAGCCCCACACACACACAGCCAGACACACACATAGAGCCACATACACATACACACACACACAGCCACACAGAGCCAGACACACAGCCACACACACACAGAGCCACACACACACAGAGCCAGACACACAGCCATACACACACAGAGCCACACACACACACACACACAGCCATGGCCCTTCGATGGGCTACACGTGTGAGCTGCCGGGCGGGTATAAATGAGTAAGGCTATTTGTGAAGGCGCCCCCGTCCCTAACAACTGCAGTCAGTCTCACAACAGATCCCTGGGGAACGGGAGCGGCAGGCGGGGCCAAAGGACTGCTTATTTTATGCAAAATGCAGATTCACCATACCCCGCTACAATCTTCAGCGACAATGGGAACCTCAAGCAGACACTCGCACAAGAAAGAAACAACACGTTACTAGAGGAGGGCGAAGGGCTCCGGCGCTATCAAGTCCCACTGAGTAACATTGAAAGTCGGTTCAAGGCTGAGTGGACGTCCCAATGAGTCACACGCCCGAGAGGGGGGTTTGAGTTTTTTTTTTTTAACAAAATGAATCTGCTATATACACCCCAGCTTTAAAAGTGGGGTCTTGCCTCAATATCAACACTTCTTAATTGTATGACAACACAGGACTCTGCCGTTCCCCAAGCGCCGCATTAAGTGGGCTTAACAAGCTTTGCAACTGTATGCTCCCCCACCCGACCCCGGACCGCATATCATTCCTAAGCCTCAGCCTCGCTCACTAGTTTCACATTAGGTTTATTCCTCAAGCCTGCAGTTTGTGACGCTCTGTACCAACTGCACTCTACGAATTTTGCACCAGCTGCACTCTGGCAACCTACAAAGCATCGCATGCAGCTGCCAGGTTGCGATATTTGAACCCAAATGTCCTTGTGAGGCGACATTCTAAAGCTTCAACTGAGCGACATACCCGAAGGACTGGGCAAGCGGTAGTCTAGCCTGGTTGGCTCTGGGTGGCCTCTGGAGGCGCCAAGTAGGCACGGCAAGCAAACACTGGAGGCAAACGTAGCCACACATTTTGTAAGTATATAGCGCCAGAACTTCCTAGAACGTAAAGGCTATTTCCACCGGAGCACCGGAAGAGAGGGCGAAAAACATACCCCCACCCTCATTCAGTCCACTGATGCCAATTATTCTCGCCGGTGTCTCCCAGAATGCAGATCCGGAGACACTGGAGCTCGATTGAGAGACACCTGCAGTGCATTGTATACATGACATCTGCAGCAAGCATCACGTTCACTGAGTGCAGGTGCAGCAAACTTTTCAAAAGCAGGCCTGGAAGTGCCCTTATTATCCCTGTAGACTAGAGGTAAAGGCACTCCCCAAGATTAAGAGCGGGCTCATGAGCTCAAATCTGCCACAGCTTGTGCGCTCTCCAAGCATACCATTAGCACCCCCTGGCCCTGCCCCTCCCCCCAGCTTTGGCTTCGCAGCTCTGCCCAAGCGTCTTGCCATTAACTGGTAAATAGAGGAAGCCTGTGGGATCTCGAGAGCCCAGGGAATCCAACACTCAGTGCAGCCTCAATTCCACACTGCGTGCTCCTGCGCCCCACCTCAGAAACCCAAAGTGCAGCACAGCAGCTTAGCTCAAGCGCCACCAGAGGACCGCACGCACACGCTTCAAGGGGTCTGGCTCGCATGTTGATATGCATTAGCTAACTGAGAACACTGCGGGCGAAATGTCATGATATAGAGGCGCTACGAGGGAGTGGCTCCGAGCAGCAGACACCAGCGGCAATATGCCAGGAGAGGGAACAAGAGGGTTCAGGGCATAAGGTGGTGAAGATGTGGAAGACAGGATGGGAGAGGGCAAGTACAGTACGGGAGAGGAAGATGGTACGTCTTCCTCTCTGAAGCATGTAACTACAGGCACGGGGTCCTGACCTGTTCTGTTACGGTCCATCGACTGTGCGCCGTGGCAGCCAGCGTCCCTCGGTCAGGGTGAGTCCAGGCTCGGCTGCTGGAGGAGGCTCGGTCCCGTGTCCGCCTGCAGCAGCTCAAATGAGGAGCCTACAAACATAAGGCAAGGAACCCAGTCTGAAAAGGACGGGGCTTAGCGAGAAAGGAGAACGTGACTCGAACCTCTTCTCCAATGGCTGGCCACCATTTAGGACCCCAGCCAATGGAGAAGAGGGGGGGGCTTAACCCTCGCTAGTGAACTACTCCTAAAAACATAAAATCTTGTGAGTTTGACTGCGCATGTGCGCAGTACGCCACGCGAGACCTAAAAATAGTACTTTAGTATATTTATTTACTAACACTACACAACTTTCAGAGAAGCAAGTAAGTTTTTAAATAAAAAATACTTTTCTGGTTCAAAGTGTACACATTGCAGTTTTCGGTCTTTGCAATGTTAATCTATTGGCGGAAAACAATAATGTAGATTTGCAGGTAGGTACACAACTTATAGTTCCAGTCTTCAGGTTTGAAGGTTAGCAGAGGGCAAGGTTCAGGTGAACACCAACACGGCACCACCAGGGGGCACAGGGGCGGGATGGTGCAGAGGTAAAATCTTGAGCTCTGGCCCAATGTGAACCAATGGGTACATGAAGACACGCGGCTTGCAGGTAGGTAAAGTAGCTGCAGGGTTCAAGCTTTGGAGTTTAGGCAAGCACAGGGGGCCACAAGGCCACACCAAATATACACCGGGTGCATACAGTGTGTGGGCGTCCAGTGCAAGTAAATGGATGATCTTGGTTTTGAAAACTGCCTGCAGGCGTTAAAACATAGGCTGCACGAAGAACACCAGTGACAGCAGAGGTAAGCTTGAATGCTGTGGGTTGCAGGGGCACCTTCAGTCAAGCTCTCCAAGGCCCAGGAGCTTCGGGTGCAGGGGTGTCCTTTGACGTGGGATTTCTCTTACCGGAGCCGGTCATGGTTGTTGGGAGCCTTTGGATTCACACTGCATGCGTTGTCCTAGAGCCCAGGAGGTGTCAACCATCGGTGGGCTAGGACTCTGGATAGTTTGGGAACCTCTTCTGGACCAGTGGGCCACCTGGACACCGGCAGGAGGCATCGGGTGCAGAGTGGTCGGGGATCGTGGTTTCGGAGTGCATCGGACAGATCCTCTGTCTTCACAAGTTCTGGTCTTTTTTAAAGGCAGGCAGCCCTCCCAGGGGTTTTGGAGGTTACTGGCTGCAGAACAGGTGTTGTTTTCGCAGGATCTTTAAAGCTGCAGACGGGACGTTAGGGCTGGGGCCGAGTCGGTAGGTCTTCTGTCTTCTCTGTGTCTTCCTTGTCCTCTCTCTTCTTAGGTCGGCAAGAACTAGTTTCAGGGTCTGGGGGAGGCACCTAAATGATATATTATGGGGTGTTTTATAGGAGGGACAAGTGGGCCCAATGGGCACTTTACCTGGGGTGCCTACACCCTAAATTATGCCACCTTCCTGTGGGAGGGGCGTAGTCCTTGTCCTGATTAGAGGAGTCTCACCATCTTCAAGATGGCGGGGACTGAAAAATGTGCATCACCTCGCCTGCCCCTTAGGGGTGGAGTTGGCAGAGGTGGGCGCACCTATTATTGCTAGGTATTCCCGCACAAAGTGGGGATGTAAACCAGGAGCTGCCATCTGCTGCTAGCAGCAGAGGCTGTGGGTCGCACTACAAAGGCAGCAGGCCTTTGAAGCTTTCCTCTCGAGCACTGTGCCTATCCTGGAGGAGGAGGTGTGACACCTCCACCCAGGATGTGCTTTATTTCTAGCCACAGTGAACAGAGGGTGTCGACCCAGGGATCCAGAAAAATGTCTGGTGGTGGCAACTGCCTAAACCATTCAAGGACCACACCAGGGTTGGTAGGTTTTCAGGGGTTACCTCTAACGTGCCTCTGGGTACATGTTTCAATAAATACCACAATGGCATCAGTGTGGGTTTATTGAGTGGCGTTGTTTGGTACCAAACACTCTTGGGTTCAAGGAAGCCATCATGTTGCTGGGGGACTCGAGTTGTTGAGTTTCCTGCCAATGTACTCTCTATGGCTTGCCCTGACACTTACACTATACAAGAATAGACTTAAATATTGTTGGGGCTTAACTGCTCATGCAGATATGCCCACTCCTGTGATATAGTGCACCCTGACTGAAAAAGAAAGCGTCGACGTTTCGACCCTGTGGTGCCCCAGTCGGAGGTCACGGCGGGTCTTTATCAAGACAGGAGTGACGGACAGTTTTGGAATCATGGCCGATGCATCTCTGCATGATTCTTTATCACTATGATTGCACCATTCCCGACGGATGAGTCACCGCACCACCGCCTCCGACCGACTTCATTCTTGAATTCTGGTAAACAAGGCACAGCGCTTAAAAGATCATGCAGAGATGCATCGGCCATGAGTCCTAAAACTGTCCTCCCACTCCTGTCTTGATAAAGACCCGCCGTGACCTCCGACTGGGGCACCACAGGGTCGAAACGTCGACGCTTTTCTTGGGGTCCAGCACAGCCAGGATTCCAAAAAGGAAACATAGGAAACCTTGGTCTAAAACGAACAGCTGGCCGCTTATATTCTTGTATATATTTGTATATATCTGTATATTTGAAACTGTACATATCTTTCACCATTTTGAGCACTAAAACACTATTGTCACTAAATTACACCTATGCCACATATGCTGACAGTCACGTATGTATTGTTGAAATATCATTGAATAATTTAATTCTGATAAAGTGATACAGTACAGCCAAACGGACTAGCTTTTTGATTTATTCTGTTAAACTTTTACTTTGATGTGTATCTGAGAGCTTCCTTCCCACAGTGCAAATTTAAGCAGTCCAAAAGCAATTTTGTTTTACCCGACAGAACCAATTTCTTGCTGTGAAGGGGAAAAAATTGCACGCAAAACAAGAATGAGCCCAAGGCCACTCTTCCCAACAAAAGAATTTTCATTGAGGAATTTGTAAGAAAAGTGTAGTACAGGGTGACACAAGTCCATGTACTCTAATGCAATTCTTTACCAACAATCCTGCGAGTAATCCTTCCTAAGTGTAGAGCATCACTTCTTCCTATAAAAAGTACGCGTGGTGCACCTTTAGGCATGTATGTCTGTGTTTAAAAGACTAGATGCATTGTAGATCATAGGCTAGCCGAAGGATGGGACGATTCTGAAAGACCCTTGTTAAAGGATGCCGCTTGTGGTGGGGGGGAGGGGGTATGTTCTTATGTGCATTGCATTGTAATAGATCGGACTGTGAACGAATAAACACATTTTAAATGAAAATTGATGTTAGACCAGCAGTTTTTGTGACACATTCATGCTAGAGGTGCAGTCTTGTCTGGTGTCCTCTGCTGTAAAAATCACAAACACTAAAGATGAAAATAAAAATGATACAGATCTAAATATGAAAGTATTCACCTGTGTTTAGATCTTCCGCCCCACTCTTAGAGATGACTGGGTTGGAAGGAAAGGAGAGGAGGAGAGAGAGATGTTTTTCTTTTTTTTTAAAGCGTATAGCTGTCCAAGATCTTCCCAGCACTGGATGAGAATGCTGTAGAAGAGGGTGGACAGTTGGGGGTTACAGTGGGGAAAACCATGCCTTGAGCTTCTTCCTGAAGCTGAGCTCCTCTTCGAGCAGTCTCAGCTCCCGGGGCATAGAGTTCCACAACTTCGGCACCAGGTGTGAAAAACATCTGCCTCCCCATCTTTATCTTAGTTCTTGAGGTTCTCATAACCTTGTTCTTGTAACATTTTGTCTTGTGCAGACCAAAGGCATCTTGTCGGACTATATGGGGAGATGAGGTCTCTGATAGATTCAAACCTAGCAACAGAGTGCTGTTTTTAGTTGTCGTTTAACAGTAAAAAATGACTCCTCCATAATTTTGTATATAGGAAATTGTTTTTCTTGAATTGGAGCTAAACTAGTGCATAACTGAATCGGAACCCAAGTAATCTTGCTGTGTAATTTTATAATTTTAACCTGGATTCATTAAAATCCTAACATGATATGCAAATTAACTGTATGAAAATAGTGATGGCACTTTTGAGGACAGAGTGTATGCAGTATTTTTATAGCGCAAAGCTAGCGAAAAGATATCAGGTGCGCATGTCGGTTCAAGGGTAAGCATATGAAAGACCTGCAAGGGTTCTCAGTGCAGAAGTGGACTGTTACTGCATTTCGATGTAGTGTTGTTTAAAGAGGTATTTCTTCAAATATTTACTAAATAGGAGCAGAGTTACGAAAAGTGTTGCTTTACCTTGCCTTTTTAAAGGAAAAAGCCATGGCAAGGAATCATTTAGATAATATGTACTTGTGCAGTAGAAAATATATACTAAAGATTCTTTCCGCATCCATTAAAAGGATAGTTGATACAAGAAATTCTGGGACATGGACAAAGTCTACTTGCCTATATGTTGGCGTTTCTCTTAGTAGTAATGTTGCAGTCTGTTTGTTCGCCAGGCTTTTTTATTTATATTTTTTATAATCAATCTTTATATAGATTTTAAAGCAAGCCACAAACAATACAAGGTTATGTGATTGCAAGGGGCAGGCGCAGATATCGCAGTGAAATTTGAAGCATGGATTCCTTTCCCCTCAAACGTAGTCGCCACAGCCCAAGTGAAGAGAATCAAAACAGGAAATAAGCTGTACACCTGCACTATGAGGTCCATTCTCCCCCAGACTTTTGTATGCCTTTTGACACAACCTCTTGACTTATATATCTCCTTTTCGGCTTTGCATCAGAAGTTCATACCTTTCGGCCGGGTAGACAGATCAGTAACCACCAGTGCTGAGCAGTTTCCTGTTTGGGCACGAGGTACCCAATACCTGCAAATAACCTATGGTACGTAGTGTCAAGCCATCCATCCGTTATCCCAAGAAGTAGCACTCTAGGATCCAACTCCACCGCTTCCTGTAGCATGCACGCGATCTGCTCATGGACTGAAACCCCGTGAGCTTGTATAGCCGGGCAGGACCAGATAACCTGATGGAAGGACGTAGAGGGGTTGTCCAGTGTGGGCAGTCATACAAGCTTGATATATATATATCATATTCATCAGTGGTGCAGGAGAGAGGCGATACCACAAACGCCTCTTTAAACTCTCAACTAAGGGGACATGTCTCTGATGTTGAAAGAGGCGTTTGTGGTATCGTCTCCCTCCTGCACCACCGACAATTAGGTTGCATGCCAGCAAACCCAAAGTGAAGTTGTTTAAGCTGGCGAGCCCCCAATCACTACAACGGAGGAGATGCAAATGAAGGGAAGAAAGTAGCAGCGTGAGTTCAGCGCTGGGAGCTGAAGGACTACTCTCGGCGGGGACTGGCACTCTGCAGGAAGCCCTAACATTTGATTTATGGCAGTGTTTGCAGTCGAGCCTGCTGTTGGCTTAAAAAGGTGAAAGTCCCAGCAGATCACAAAGCCAGATACAGGGTGTGCGCTGACATTAAACGTAAAACTACCTGAAAGATTTCTACACTGCTGTAATAACAAGCGAGTAATGAGAAAGGTGTAAAATTATGTGTTTACAAGAGGATATTCCCAAGGAGTAGAGGCAAAAAGAGGGTACTGGCAGAGAGGCACTAACAGGTGTAAAATGAAGGCTCTTGACATGAAGTGACAGGAGGGGCACTCTGGGGGGGGGGGGTTACAAGGAAGACTTAATAAGAGGGTACTCACAGAGAGCGGTGTCTATCAGAAGCCAGGGAGGGGCTCTTTGTACAGTCCATGCACTCATGGGGTCCTCTAGCCCTGCAGTAACCTTCAGGAGACACGTCCCAGCAGACACTGCAGCCGTGCTGAAGGCGGCCATGTTTGCTGAAAAGCAGCCCTGCCTGAGGGGCAACAACTGTAAGAACGCAAGCCAGAGAGCAGTTCCCTCACTGTCTGCACGTAAGATGTCTCCTGGTACTGGAAGCGTCTTGTCAAGTTTCAGAGTAGTGCTCTTCTTTTTTTTTATTTCTTTTTTTTAAAAAAGAAAAACGCAAATAAACGTCCCAAAAGTCTGACCACCTCCCTCTCCTACACCAGCGCGAGGTTCCCCACACCTCTGTGCGCCGCACTCCAGGGAGGGAGGTGGAGAGTCAACGAGAAGCCAGGAACCGGGCGCAGATATGCCAAACATGCTAGAAACGACAATGATTTGAAGCTCCCAAATCCCTGAGCATGTCAGAGAGAGGGAAGGGAAAGAGAGAAGGCGAGAGAGCAGGAGAGTGGGAGAGAAGAGAAAGGAGAAGCAAGGGAGACAGGGGGGCGGGGAAGCAGCTTCACTGAGCCCAAACCTCCTAACCCGGAAGCACAACAGGGTGTTGACGTTACCGTCACGACCACTGAGCCTGTCTGAGCCAGGCAACCAGGCCCTCCTGATCCTGGAAGGACAAGCAATTACTGACGTCAGAAGCACAAGTATTCGACTATTAATTGATGTTGGTGCCTCTAGCATTGCATTTTCAGCAGCCTGAGCCCCAATTATAAAAATAGGTCCATGTGTCTCGATACCACACCCAGTTCACCCCAGAAAAACAACCGAAGTCAGGCAGCAGTGTCGCATCCGATGGTATGGCAAGGAAAAGCATTTATAAATCACGTGACGTTATCACGGGTCAGTTCTGTGTGTAGAGGCTGGGAATTGTAGTTCGCAGTAAACAGGGTGGATCTACTAAATGACGCAGACTCCTGAACATGTCCTTGCATAGCATGCTGGGTGCACGGCTAAGCGTAGGTCTTGCCTGCTAAGTAACTGAGAATATATTCAGATTTTAATGTCGTGTTTTCCCCCATCTTTAATCAAAAAATCCTTCCAGGACAAGTTGTCGGAAACATGAGCAGGCAGTACACGCTAATTAGAAACAGATGGCCCCAGCATCATAAACTTGTCCACACTGAAACACGCCTGGCCCCCTTAAAGATAAGAAAGTTCTTTGCGACAGCAGCAAAGCAGACGACCCTGTCCGGATCGGCCGGATGAAAAGGCGAAAGGGCGTCAACAAAAACACCTCATTTCAAATGGCAGGCTACCGTTAATCATAAACAGTGACGCCAGCCAATGGAAATGAGGGGCGGGGCTTCAAGCCCCCTTCTGAAAGTCCTCATCCACAATATCTCTCACCAACATGCAGCGCATGCGATGCAACGCTAGGCGAGACCTAAAAATCACTGTGAGAGTTGCAGAAAGTCGTTAGCAGGACAGTGATACTTAACTGCACATCGTACAATTGACTAAACAGGAGGAAGCTGCTGGTTTGTTATGAGTGCGCAGCGCTCTAGAAGCCAATAATGAAAGAGACCATAATGGCTTCTAAGCAGACAATGTTTGGCAGCTTTATTAGAGACAAATGTTGAATAACTAGTATTTCGGAAGCCAAGGGCTGCAAAAAGCACACTCACATGAGCTATAAGTCAACAGAGGAATTATACTATCTGCCATAGTCTTGTGCATTAATGGTCCAGGGCATTAAAAAATCAGCAGTATAGCTAGGAAATTCCCAGTCGAAAGCGTTTGGGAGAACAAAAGGGTAATTCTGGAACACGTAGAGAAATCTGGGAAGGACCAACATTTTATAGAAGGCGATTCGGCCCTGCAAGTTTGGGGGAAGGGTAGCCCAGCTAGCGAGATCTACACGTGTGCCCGCGTCAGTAATGGAGCAATGTTGAGGTGCCATGCTATTCGTGGCTAACATACAATGTAAATGTCGAGATACTTGAAGGGCTTTTGCCAGGTTTTAATAGATGCTGTCATTTAGATTTTCCACCATGGCACTCAAGTAATATTGCTCAGTGTTTAGAATAAAAACTTTTGGATTGTTTTTCTTGGAGTACTCTACTGCTCTGATGTCTCGTAACACTGCAGCATTCCACTTTGTGTGCAGAAAACTGCTTTGGAACTGAAACCCACTCAGCATCATTAGTGCTGAGAGTTGCGCTGTATCTTGGATGACAGAATCAGTTAATAGAAGTTGTGGTTAATTCATTTGCTTCACTTTGGGAAGTAATGGAAAGCTTCGCTGTGTGTGTGTGGGTGGAGCATCCAAGGCAGGCGGATAGAAAACCTTTCAGTCTTTTTCAAGTGGGTGTTCAGTTCTTACTCTAAGATTTTGGATTTGTCATCGGAATTAGATAGTTCACCCCAGCACTGCTCATGTCTTCTTTCTAATTCATGCAAAGGCAGAAAGGGCTGTGGCACCTACTGTTTTGACAACATGCATGCAAGAATTATAGAAGCCGTTCTGCCTTGCCCTTGTACATTTTATGAATGGCCCTCTCTGTTTTGTCTTAGTTAACCTATTAAGTATGGGAGCCCGCTTTTAGTGAGAGTGGCTACTGCCCTCTCAACATGGGCATTAAGAGATTAGAAGTGGTATCAGTATAGTATATAGTTGTGGATTTAGGCCTTTTAACCCGGTCCTCTAGAAAGGTGAGACCCAGTGGCTCACTCAGTAGAAAATCTGAATAGTTCCCGTAACCGGGGCCATTAGATGTCTGGGAAATGCATGGCGGTAACCTGTACATTTGTGTGCTTGTATGTGGTTTCACATATGTGCCTGGACAAGTGTATGGAGGAGATATTGAAAGTCGTGTATGCATGTTGCAAAGTTGCTGGT
Organism: Lissotriton helveticus; assembly: GCF_964261635.1. Classification (NCBI taxonomy): domain Eukaryota; kingdom Metazoa; phylum Chordata; class Amphibia; order Caudata; family Salamandridae; genus Lissotriton; species Lissotriton helveticus. Next base: position 169,832,547 of record NC_136057.1, read on the forward strand.
TTCCACCCATGCAGTTGAGGGTCCTGCCCCCCCACCTCTCCCCATCGGCTGTATGAAGTTGCTCTGGAACTGCTGGAATTAGCCTCCATGCTATAGCAGTTCTGGAATTAACTTAACTTTAAGCCTCCAGTCACTAACCCAAGTCCAGGCCCAGTACTCCACTGTCTGTTGTTTTTCGATTGTATCCTTGGGTGTCTCTCCCACCCCCTAAACCCTTGCTCTTAGTGATACAAGATCAAATCTACCTTAATCAGGGTGTTCTGAGATTCTTTTTTAATCAGGTTCCGTGACTTAAAATCTCATCTGTTCTCTTTTCCAGGTACTGCACCCCAAGGTATTCAGATTTCGAAGACTTGGAGCGTAAATACTGGAAGAATTTGACATTCAACCCTCCAATCTATGGCGCTGATGTGAATGGATCGCTGTATGACAAGGTAAAATATCATGCTTCCTCCCCCATTGGGTGACATTGTTTAAAGTGAAGGAAGTTTAGTTTATTTGAAGCTCATAGGAGCAGTTTTCACATGTTCTGCCTCGCGTGGGCTGGACACGATTTCGAATTGTCTCCTATTGACTGTAGAGTATCTCACTGCCATCAGCCGAAGGAATAGCAGTGCAAACACCTGCCTTTTATTACTGGTGTTGGCTGTTGACCAAACCCCATAGCATTCTGGGCAAATCATATTCTCATCCTGTGCCTCATTTTTTAAATATCTAGTGTAATCTAAATATTTGTTGTGTTAAATTAATACTCTGCCTAGTTCTGTCCAAGTTACAGGTGCCCCCTCCAACGGTCCTATCATATCCTGGTTTCTGAAATCTGATTTGAACTGTGACCCCTCCTGCATACCTGTAGTGAATGTTGAGTGTGTTTCTGGTTTACTGTTGTGAGTTAGTATCCATTGTAGTCCCCTTGATTCCATGTGTGTGTGCTGCACAAGATGGTACTCTTTAATGTTCAAGGCTAGTGTAGTCTTCTTAGTTGTACCAACCCACGTGTACATTTCTCATGCCCACAGCCATGAGATTAGGTACGGCTAAAGAGCAGGAGAGATAATCTGGCCATTCCTGTTTATTGCTTCTGGGTTTCTCATGCCAGTGTGAAACCTACACTCTCTCCTGCTCATGACCAATGCCTCCTAGTTAAATTGTTATCCAAACAGGGCCATCTCACATCTACAAGCAGAAGCAGATCTCAGAGGGTCAGTGCGACTGTTGTAAATTTGGACCACTGGAGTGGAACGAATGATCTTTGTGGAGTGGAGGAGCATTCAGACATTCAAAAGGCTCCACCTCCTGATTGGCAAGGTATTGTGCCTTTCTGGGATTCTTTGTGTTTCATAGTTATGATTATTCTATTTCCTTGCTTGCTGTTAAAGTAATTTTCTTTCTCCTAAAGTAAATTAGTGACTGGATTCTCTATTCACAGTTATATACGGTGCGAGTCTTTCTCCGTCCTGCATTAAGCCTCGGCCTACCTCCCTTAGAGAGTAAAGTGCTGGAAGGAAGCAAGTGTTTGGTCATTTAGTTGGGGCCCAATAGTCATGTTGCTCTGAAACACCAGTGGTAAACCTCCTTAATCCACAGTAACCTTTGACTGCTCCAGAACCCCAAAAACCGCTTTCCAGACACAATCGATTTCAACAGTACTCCGTTTGCCCTGAAGCATCTCCGTAGATTGACATTATCCGTACAGGCAAATAATAACAAGATTCCAGTGAGAGGAAGCTATGAAGACATTTGGGGTTCTAACTTGGGCCCAGAAGGCACCAGGACCTCGGGGTTTCATTGGTTGTCTTAATTTTAATTTAAGACAATTATTTTATTTGCCTGTAAGTAAAGTCCTTTAAAAAAAATTAATTGAAGCAGGACTTGACGCTATCGTTTCTAAATATTGTGTCCTACTGTTTTTAGAGAGCCCTCTGTCTTCTAGGAGTAAGGCATGCGTAGTTACCTGGTCATAGGGATGGCAAAGACCGTAATTCATGAATCAGCACAAACTGGAGGTCCTAGCCCCTTCTAAATGTGGCCCGACTGATCTGCTGGAAGTCGAAGGAGGAATGTGAGGGTGTCACTTTGTAATGTGTGCCCAAGAAAGAGAGTGTACTCCAGGACTGGAGAGTTAGAGAAGACAAAAGAAATGTTTTGCAGCGGATCGCTGGGGAGACCTCCTCATGGTGTTGATCCACTCTAACTCGGGCCCTGGGTGTCGGGTACGGAGTGGTGCAGAATCGAGGAGTTGCCGGAATCCGTACTCTGGTCTTGTAGTCTCGGTGCTCACAGGAGACGAAGTCTGTAAGGTGAGTGAAAGGCAGGTCCTCCGAGTGCTGGGGGTTACTGGACCTGTCGGGTTCTAAGCTGTAGGTAGGTCGAAGGTGAACAGGCCAGTAGGGCTGGGGCCAAAGCAGTAGGTGTCCTCTTCTTCCTGGGTCAGCACGACTCTTTGGTCCTTCTTCTTTCTTCCTCGAATCTGGGGAGGCAAGGTTCAAAGTGACCCCTAAATGCCAGTTTTAGGGGCATTAAAAGGGATTTGCAGGTCGGGACCAATGGGTCTGTTGCTTGGGGTGGGTACACCCCATATTATGCCAAAGATGGAGGGGAGTGATGTGTGCTTCACCTCGCCTCCCCCACCTGATGGTTGACCTTGGCAAAGGGGGCACAGCTTTCCTCTTAGCTTAGTTTCCCTGCCAATTCTCCTGCCCAAAGTGGGGGGGGGGGCGAACAGGTAGCAGCCAGTTTCTGGGGGCAGCAAAAGGCTGGGCTTTGTTTCTGGACCCAGAGAGTGGAGACTCTCTATCCAGGGGTCCAGAAACGTGTCTGGTGGTGGCAAATGGCGGGCTGCCATTCAGGAACCACACCAGGGCTGTTCGTTTTTCAGAGGGGCATCTCTAAGATGCCCTTTGAGTGCAATTCAAATTAAATCCCACACTGGCATCAGTGTGGGTTTAATGTGCTGAACAGTTTGATACCAAACTTCCCAGTTTTTAGTAAAGCCATTATGGTACTGTGGAGTTTGTAATTACCAACTCCCAGACCTATACTGTTTTATGGCTTTACTACCCTTAAACTGTCTAGGAATGGACTTAGACACTGTAGGGGTACAGGGCTCATGACACTGTATCCTTACCTGAGGCTAGTGCACCCTGCTAGAGGGTTGGATTACCTAGGCATCAGGCAGTGGGTAGTAGGCATGGCACACAGGTATGTATGCCATGTGTACTCATCCCTTTTCCCTGCACTGAAACACACAGCCTTCAATGGCAGTGTGTGGTGTTAAGGTACAGGCCCTATAAGGGTGGCACAATAGGTGCTGCAGCCCTTAGAGGCCTTCCCTGGTTACAGTGCCCTTGGTACTCATAGTACCTTTACGATGGGCTTACCTGTTATGTTATGTTATGTTATACGGAATTTGTTGAGCGCACGGGCACCCAGAGGTTTCATAGCGCTGATTAGAGGAGAGATGACAGACAGTACCTAACCGGACGCTTGCTTGAATAACCAGGTCTTCAGTGCGCCCCTGAATTCCATGAGATTGGTGCAGCTCCGAAGTGACAAGGGGAGGGAGTTCCAAGTCTTTGGGGCCAAATAAGCGACGGAGTAAGGAGGGACAGGTGGGCGGATCGGAGATTGCGGGTCGATTCATGTTTGGTTATAAGGTTATTAATAAACTTAGGACTTTTTCCGTGGAGGGCCTTGAAGGCCTAGCAGCCTACCTTGAATATCACCCATTGGGCTATGGGTAGCCAGTGAAGAGTGGCCAATAGTGGTTTCGCTGAACTCCTACCGTTGCTTTTCAAAAATTAGTCTGGCCGCCTGATTCTGCACGATTTGCAGGCGTTTAGACAATGCCAGGGGGAGGCCTAAATAGATGGAATTCGAGTAATCTAATCGGGAGAGGACCAAGGCGATAACCACCTGAATGAGGGCAGAGTGCGTGAGTAAATGAGCAATTTTCTTAATCTTACGTAGCTGGAGAAAGCTGGACGAGATCACCACTCCCACCTGGCTTTTCAGGGAGAGATCGGAGTTAATGGTGATCCCGAGGCTTTTCACCGAGAGAGAGGGAGACAGAGGAGATCCCATTGATGACGGCCAGAATTGAGGGCCCCAGCTGATTGAATTTTTACCCGGGAGTACCAGCACGGTCTTTCCGGGATTCAGTTTTAGGTGGTTCAACTCCATCCACTCTTGAATGTGCAGCATGGTCGCCTGGAATTCCTCGACGGAGTCAGTTGAATCTAATGGGAAAATTAGCTGCAGGTCGTCCGCATAGTTGTAGATTGTAACCCTCCTGTTTATTAAAGAGTGTAATAGGGGTCTGGGATGTGCCAATTGTGGATACAAAGGTACGGTTTTCGGAAACAACACAAGCCCTGGGATCCTGATTGGCAGGGTCCCGGGGCACATCGACAGGTTACATCAGGTGCAGGCAAAAAGAGCTGGGTAACCATGCAAAATTGGGCACTTTCCTGCATAGATCTAAGGAAAGGCAAAGGGGGCCTTCTTGACCCCCGCCAATAAGATCCAGGTGGCTGGAGATGAGGAGGGGAGAGGCAGTAAAGGGTCATGGAAAATACCCCTTTTATATTCTGCACTAACTGTGCATACAATTTCACCAGCAGAGACCCCATGAGGTCTGCAACCTTTGTCTGCCAAAGGAACACAAGGATGAGGACTGCGAGGACTGTGCTGCATTCGTACCCAAGACACTCAAGGTACAACGTCAACAGAGACTAGAACACTTCACCATGGCTAGCACTCAGACACAGGAAACTCTGAAAGATCTTTGCCTATCCAGCGACGAGGAGGAGAACGTCGAGGAGGCAGAACTGGTGTGAGGAGGGGAGTTGGACAAGCACCCAGGAGAGTTCTGTGAATGCCGAGAAAAAACACCACAGGGACACAGTCTTCAAAGATGGTCTCATCGCCGATACACTCGACGACTGAAGATCAGCATAAGCAAAGCGAACCACACGGTCCTGACCAAAGGACACCGATGGGGGCGTATTGTCAACGAGGTCTTCGACACCATCAAGTGCACGAGAAGTAGGGAGAGAGAAGGGCAAGGAATTGATGCCGGGAGAGCCATCGAAACCGAAAAGGGGAGCTCCACCAATGATCGACCCCAATAAAGTGCACTATGTTGAGTGTGAAAAATGAAGGCTCAAGGTTAAAATAGCAGCCCTCCTTCATTTGATGCTTCAGGAGTTTGATGCTTCATTTAAGATTTTTGCATTCCAACAAGACCCTCTGTAATCTCTGAGGTCTATGACTACCATTTAGGCTTGGAGGCCCTGATGACACCAGAGCTACAGAAGAAGAACAGAGTTTTATGAGGTCGAAGAAGCGACGATGCATGAGGACTAAATCCAGTTCGAGGATACGTCCGGATTTACCCCTTCGTCTGGATACTTGGCATCTTAGAGCCTTATGAACGTGTCCCTGTACAACAGCCTCATCAAAATGGCTGCAGACATGTATGGGCAACAGTCAGAAGAGAAGAAAGGGGAAGTATGCTTCCTATTGGAAACCCTGATGCCTTCTCAAAAGGCCAACCTCTCCGTACCAATGCTCCATAGCATTCTAGAGCAGGGGTAGGATGCAATTCAAGAACCAGCCACTACAAGAGCTATCACGCCTCTAATCGAAGAAAAAAGTACAAACATTACACACAGGACCCTAAATATATAAAAGGCAACCTCCCCGTAGATTCGAGCATTGTATGCACTGCGAGGAAGAGAACAATGCTCCCTCATCAACGGGGCCACCACCAGAGAAGGAGAGCAAGTCGCTTAATCTGGTGGGAAGGAAGATGGAGAGCGAGGCAGCCACACAGTGGAGAATAGCAAACTCCAATGCGCTCCTTAACCGCTATAGACCCCAGCAATGGGACGAAAAAGAGGGCCTAATGCAGTACCTTCCGGAAGAGTAACACAAAAGGCCAAGACAGTGATTCAGGAGGGCTACAATATTGCCAATACCTACCGTAAATCAGCATTGGACGCAGTAGACCCTGCCAGCAGTCAGATGTGCACTGGGACAACACTCAGATGCACATTGGTCAGAGTCTCTGGATTCAAGACCGAGATATGGGCATCAGTCATCAACATGCCCCTCACAGCGACGCACTGTTCGATACACTACATTAGTTAAAGAGGATAATGACACTGCCAAGGCCATGGGAATGCTCCAGTTCAGAGGAACCTTTAGGAGAGTAGAGACTGCAAACAGAAGGCCCACATGCACAACTGCATTCACAACATGCCAGCAACAACAAGCTCCCCAAACCCGCACTTGTCTACTGACGCAACAAATGCCACACCATCAATGGCAATATTCGGCAAGACAATCCTTTCGAGAACAAGAGAAAGAGGTCAGTGTAAGAAGTTGGATCTGTATATACTAAACCAAAATGAGGTAGGTATAGTGTGCACCGAGTCCAGTGGAACCCCAAAGGTAGGCAGAGGTAAAAGTAGATAACACCTTACTCTCTATTTGTGGTACTGTGGGTGAGCAGAAAGGCTTTATCAGAGGGTAGTGTTAAGCATTTGTTGTACACAATTCGCAAATGATGTCACACACTCAAAGACTTAATGCAGAACAATTTTGTTTGTATAAAAATATTATTTAGTTATTTTATTTCTAGAACCAAGCCAAGACTGATGCAGGTAGCTGAAATAAATGCTTTGCAAAATTCTTATGCAATGTTTTACAATTGAATACAGGTTCAAATGCAGTTGATTGAATGACAGGTAAGTTACTGTTTTGAGACTACTTTTCATTTAGTTTGTAAATTATTTTACATGTTACTTATTGGAGTACTTTTTAAATTACTTTTGCTAATCAGTGTGATATGCCTAGATATCACGCTGAGACATCTCCTAGATAAAAGGTAAGTAAATTACTTTTAGTACATTTGCAGTTGTGTTATTCCATACAAACCCAACACCACACTTAATAATTTTTAGAAAAACCAGTCAATGCAATCCTATGGAGGAAATAGAGTTATCGGTTAACAGGTAAGTATTTCTTGTGAGAGTTGGTATTCTGAGGTTAGAACAAGGGTTCCCCCAGGGTCAAGGATACACTCTCAGAACAACCAGTGGTGAGGGTACTGTTGCATGAGCCCTGAATCCCAACAGTGTTTAAGTCGATTCTTAGACATTGTAAGTGCAGTAATGCCATTAAGAGTATATGGTGCTGGGAGTTTGTCATTACGAACTCCACATAACCATAATGGCTTTTCTGAAAACTGCACCTGGCACTAGGGCGGCCGGGTGTAGAGTGCTGAGGCCCAATGTTATCCAATGGGGGATGGGGAGCCTCTGGTTGGTAGCTGCTCATGGGCAGGCCACTATATTGTGGGAGCAACGCTCCTGGTGTTAGGCTCAGGGCAAAGGGAACAGAGTTAGTACCCAAAGTACACCCGCAGCAGCACAGGGGCGGAGTGCAGTTTTGGCGTCGGGTGCCCTGTAGATTTCAATGGGGATTCTCTGGTTTCAACAAAGACTGCAGGCTCGGGGACGTAGATCTTCTGGAGGTGACCACACCACTGGTTGGAGAGGTAAATTGGGAAGCTTGGGGATGCTGGGACACTGTCAGTTGGGCCATCCAAGACAGTGGGACTTCGGGTGCAGGGGTGTCTTTAGGCGTCAGGTTTTCTTGCCAGCTCCGGCCTCGGTCGGGGGGGGTGGGAGAGGGAGGATGGGGGAGTTTATCCTCCAGAAAGAGACTGCAGGCTTTGCTGGGAGTTTCGAGGCTGGTCAGAGATCACTAGATCTCAGGTCAGGATCTCCGGGGAGACCTCCTCGTGGTGTTGGGCCACTCAAACTCGGGCCATGGGTGTTGGGCACAGAGTTTATCGTGGATGTGGCCTTAGCAAGAGTCTGTGGGTGAGATAATCCAGTGCTCACAGGAGACTGTCTTTTCTGTGGAAGGCTTGGCAGGTTCTCTAGGTTCCAGAGGTTGCTGGCTGCAGGACACACCAGGATTTTGCTTCTACAGGTTCTAGGTGGGGACGGGACGATAGGGCTCGGGTTAAATCAGTGGCCATCCTCTTCTTCTTAGCTTCGGCACGGTTCTTTGGTCCTTCTTCTTTTCTTCTTGGTCTGTTCTTGTCTGAGAAGGCAAGGTTTGGTGTTGCCCCTAAATACTATATTTAGAGGCGTTACAGGTAGGTAAAGGTTGGGACCAATGGGTCCCTTCCTTGGGGTGGGTACACCCCCTATTATGACACCTTTCAGTGGGAGGGGGGCATATGCCTCACTCTGGTTGGCTGGGGCCCCCATCTGCAAGATGGCGGGGACTGAGATGTGTGCTTCACCTCACCTCCCACACCTGAGGGGTGGGGTTGGCAAAGGTGGGCACGCCTCCCTTCCTCACTTGGTTTTCCGGCTGATTCTCCTGCCCACAGTGGGGGTCAGAACCAGTAGGGGCCAGTTGCTGGAAGCAGCAAAGGGCCTGGATAGGCCCACAAAGGCCAAAGAGTGCTAATTGGGTTTTGTTTCCAATGCAGTTTAGGGAAAAAATATAGGCCCTTGGTACCTGTTTGGCAGGAAAACAGGGCACATTCAGTCAAAGCACATCAACAGAAAAGAGCACACTTTTTTTACAGTCAGCCTCCTAGAAGTGGAGGCTCAGCAGGCAAGTGACCCAATCATCAATTAGCCCCACCACCAACAATCACCAGTAGGGGGCAGAATAGGAGGTTTCCTCAAGAACTGGGGGACAATCACATCAGACAAATGGATCCTAAACATAATAAAGCATGGATACTGCACAAGAACTCATCAAGACATCCACACACTTGCTGCCAAAAATAAAAACCTTTCATGTACAGGAACTTGTACAACTCAGAAAGTAAGTAAAAGAGCTCTTCCACAAGTGAGCCATAGAAAAGGTTTCCCCCAAAAGGAAGCAGGCAATGAAATCTAGTCCTCTTACTTTCTGGTTCCAAAACAGGATTTAACACTAAGACCAATCCTAGACATTAGATTTCTTAACAAGTTCATACAAACTCAACACTTCAAGATGACAACTCTGCAAGGAGTAATATCACCCTTAAGGAAAGGCGATTATATGGCCTCCTTAGACTTAAAGGATACCTACCTATACATACCCATGGTCCAAAGACACAAAAAGTATCTTTGATTAATTCTCGACAGGGTACACTACCATTTCAGTGTGCTTCCCTTCAGGATACAATCTTCACCAAGGATCCAGCTGCAGTAGCAACCTACCTAAGAAGAGAAGGCATTCACGTCTGTCTGTACCTAGACAACTGACTAGTGAGAGTACAATCAAAGGAAAGATGCCACAGAGACATGCAAACAGTAATTCCAACACTACAATGTCTCTGAATTAGAAGGAAAATCAAGAAATCCTAACCACAACCAGAACAAGTGAAAGTGTTCCTTGGAGCAACCCTAAACTCAAGGACCGCACAAGCACACACAGTCCAGAAGAGAGCAGAGGCGTTTGCCGACCAAAGTTACCTTGACCAGAGGGGTCGGTGTCTGACAACAAGGACTGTCATGAAACTCATGGGCATGATGGCATCATACATCCCATTCGTACCGCAGTCAAGACTACATATGCGCCCCATTCAGTAATTAATCTAAAACTGATGGTTACAAGCCAAGGGGAGCTGGGAGGATCTAGTGGTTTTCCCAGCAAAGGTACACAGGGGAATACAGTGGCGAAACCCAGCAACTTGAATGTCAGAGCACTCTGGAATCCCACGGATGCCGTGAGATACATAAACTATCAAGATATCAAGACTGTTTTTCTGGCCTTGAAAGCTTTTCAAGTGCGTATAATGGGTCAGACTGTTCTGATCCAGATGGACAGCACAACGACTATGTTCTACCTCAACAAACGGGGGGAACGTAGTCCTCTCTGTTCAAGCTAGCTCAGGAAATATGGAGGTGGGCTATTCCCAGAAGAATCTCACAACAGACAATTCACCTGCCAGGGAAACAAAACTCGGAGACGGATAGACTGACCAAGCAAATGAGTGATAAAGCAGGAGGAGCTAAACAACATTTTCATGGTGTGGGGCACATCAAACCTAGACATTTTCTCAAGCACACAAAATGCCAAAACTTTGCCTCTGGGTTTCCACTGCACCAATCCAGGGGGAATTACCTGTCACAAGACTGGTCATGGATATTCGCATACGCCTTTCCACCAATCCCCCTGATACCTAGGGTACGTGACAAAGCCAGACAACCTGGGGCAACACTCATTCTCCAAGCCACACCATGGGCCAGACAGACATGATATATGAACCTGCTGGATATGTCCAAAGGGCACACAATCCTAACCCAGGCAGAACAGGACCTGCTAACAGTGCAAAACGGAAGATTGTACCAACCAGCAACACTCTGCCTAGTAGCATGGCTCCTGATTACCTAGAATCCGGTCACCTATTGCTACTTCCCCCAGGACAAAGAAAATCCTTAGGCAGGCAAGAAAACCGAGCAGAAGATAATGCTATATGTGGCAAATGGAGCAGATACATCCACTGGTGCACAGATAACAAAACAATGGAAACCAGCACAGACCAGGAGACAGTACTAACATACCTCACACACCTGTTGAACAGTGGCCTAATCTATGCATCCCTAAGGATAGACCTAGCCACTATAGCAGAGGTAAACCAGGAAACATCCTCTTCACACTTCCAGTAGTTAAGATTCCTGGAATGTTCAAAAGGTGTGGCCCAACCAAGAGCAGTATCAGCCCCTATGTGGAGCTTAAACACGGTCCTAACAGAATTGATAACGGAGCCTTTTGAACCTATGTACAAGGCCAATGTAAAGCTTTTTACACTGAAAATAACCTTTCGAATAACCATCATATCACTACACAGAGTCGGTGAGCTACAAGCTCTGACAATACAGAAACCATACCCGCAAATCCTTGAAGAGAAAGCGGTCCTCTTAACAAATCTACAGTTCCTACCAAAGGTGGTTTCACAATTCTAAGTGACTCAAAGCGTAGAACTGCCAGCATTCTTTCAAAACCCAAAGACACCAGCTGAAAGAGCCCATCACATGGGATGTGCGGAGGGCACTTATCTACAATATACAAGAAGAATGGGTTTTCACAAAGGAAATCCATTATTTATCTATTTTGCTAGGGCAAGCAAGGAACTAGTTACCAAGGGAACAATCGCACAATGGATATTGGAGACTATAAAAACATGCTACATCAGAATGGGAAAGACATTACCAGTGCGTCCTAGAGCACACTCAACCAGGAGAAAGGGTGCAACACTTGCATTCCTCGCAAACATACCCATTGACAAAATCTGCATGGCAGCAACCTGGTCTTCACCACACACCTTCACAAAGCACTACTGTGTGGTTATCCAAATGAACACCGAAACACATGTGGGACAGAAGATATTTCAACATCTGCTTACCAACACATCTACATTTTAACCCAAACCAACCAAGGGAACAGGATACTGCTACATATTCTAATGCAGAGCATTTGAATCCAGAAAATGATTCATGCTGCAAAACAAAATGGTTACTTACCAGTAGGAGTAGTTTTTCAGCTTGAAGAGTTTTCTAGATTCACATGCGACTCACCCACCTTCCTAGAAATGGGCAGAATCTGAAGATGGCGAACACGCACTGGAACTTCTGGGCCGCTGTCTGACATCACACAATTGATTGACTTACCAATCAAATGGTGGTCGACTATGCCCACAATATGGGAGGGGGAGAACAAGGACAATTCCGGATCCAACTACTAGATCACGGAATAATGCACAGCATGTGAATACTGAAAACTCTTAAAGCTGCAATACTACTCCTACTGGTTAGTAACCATTTTGATATGTCATTATCTGGGTTTCCATTTGCAGTAGCTTTAGAAGTGAACCTGTCAACGTATCAAATGGCCACAAGAGGGTGCTGTTAATCTAAAATGTCTCTTCCAGAAGCCATTTCTGGTGATTGCTTCTCCGGATTCCTGTTTTTAATGTTCTCTTATTGCTCTGAACCAGGGGTCTCCAACCTTTTTTTTTTTTCGTAGTGGGAGCTACTTCTGACCAGTGAAAATCGTTGTTGGCTACTGAAGGCCGAGCAATTTGCACATTAACAGACACCCCCCGCGCCCAGCTTCATTGACTTTAAGCCTAATGTCCAATAGAGCCAGATACTATGGTTTGAAAAATACTTTGACTACTGATAATGTGACAGGGCTGCCATATGTGCCAGGGAGAGCGTCCTCTTTAGGGATGTATGAACATGTGCATGTATCAATGGGATATAGATCTATGGGTGACTGCGAGTATCATATGTACTTGTGGCACAGGACATGACTTGCCATATGTCACACAGTTACACGCATAACCAAAGCTTACAACTATTTTTATAAATGGGAGAAATTTATACTGCAGAAAAATGTTGTGAAAACTTTCATACTATGGAAAATATTTCTGTACTTTAAATTTCTCCTATTAAAGTAATAGCTGCATTTTTCAGTTGTCACAGTGTCTACCAGCCAGTGGGAGCAAAATGCCTGCTGTGTCTAAAGGCGGCACTTTGAAATGGGATATACATATATATCTTTAATTTGTAATTATTTACAATAAATTCTATGAGGTGTTAATGTTGTATATCCTGCCTTCGTTGTTTTCCTCGGGTGTGTGTTGCAGACACAGTGGATGGTCATGTGTAGTGCTTGATTTACTCTAAGACTGGTCACTAGTAGGCCTGTAGTAGAAGAATTTTTTGAAAATTGCAATTGTCTTGGGTCCCAATTTATAGTTTGGTGTTTAGGGCACTCCACCACAATTGTGGCGGAGCATTCCATCTGTAAAATTGAAATACAGCCTATTTAGATACTTTGCAAATTTGATTGTATGTTGGAAGATGAGCAGAGAGGATGGACACCCTTTGTGGCAGAGACAGTGGCATTTTTTTACAACCTGCAGAGGGATAAAATTCAATTCTTTCAAGGCAGAACATAAAAGTCTTCAAGGTAGAATTATTTATTTGTCTGCTGGGACTCCTTTTGTTCGAGATAAAGGATCATCTGCACACTCTGCAGCAGCCTAAAAGCGAAGGGGGATGGGCATGATATACTGTCTTCTGGCCAGAAGGCCGGGGTTGCCTCCTCTCCCTCCATAGACACCTTCAGATACTCAAAGTCCCTGTGAAAAGGTTACCTACCTTGAGCTTTCACTTGGCATTGCCAATCGCTCATTCGGCCTCGCATTTTCATGTAGAGCAGGCATTTGCTGTCAAGATAGTCTTCATTGTCAAATCTAATCTTGTAGAACTAATAGGAGCACCTCCTGAAGGAGAGGTGGAATTCAACATGCCCGTCTAACAGCCCCTTTTGTACTGTCTAACAGTTCAGCAAGTAAATTGATTCGCTTCTTTTCTGCAAACACCTTGTTAGGTGCTCAAGCTGGCGAGGAGATTAGCCACATGAAATAGAAATCTGACACCTTAAAATCAGTTGGTCGTCAACGACAGGCCCTTCAGTAAATCTATATTCGAGTCCAGGGTTCCAGCATATGCAAGTGTACTGAAGCGTTTAAGCAGCTCCGGGCCAGCAGCAGAAATCGTTCCACTTGCAATAAAGTCTGGAAGAAGTTGATCATTTTCTTTCTGTGCAACTCTCTAACAAAAGCCCGAAATCCAACCCTCCTAAACCCAGTGCCTGGTACCCACCTTTCGGCAGCCGAGAATAAGATCTCCAAAAGACTTTTATTTTTGGGCGGTCGTAATGGCAGTTTTAAACTGAACAGTGGCTGCAAAGGCAGGCCTCAGATATGTTTTACAGTACTACTTTATTGGGTGGCACAATGAGTACTGCAGCCCACTAGATGCATTTAATTTACAGGTCCTAGGTACGTGCATTGCCATTTACCAGTGACTTATAAATAACTTAAATGTGCCAAATAGGTGCATACCAATTTTAATATGTGCGAATGGAGAGCTGAAGCGCTTTATCACTGGTTAGCAGGAGTAAAAGGTGCAGAATCCCAATTCTAACAAAAAAGAGTGCAGCAGAAAATAGGACCGATAAAGCAAAAAAATCTGGTGGAATAGCAAACAAAAGGTGGCCATTTTCAGCATGGAGTTGGGTAATAAATGGATTAGGAAAAAACACAGGCAAATGCACTGCGAGAATTTAATGTTTTGCGTAAACTGAGTCTGTGCTCAGCTCTACAAGGTTTGGTTTCCCACCCACAGGTGACACCAGTGAACTTCGCTCAATGCCCCAACGCTTGAATGTGACAGACAGGTTTTTGTAACCCGCAGGACCCCATCCAATTTACAGTTAAAGTGGCGTCCATTCTTTTGGGTTATTAACAGTCCCTAAACAGGGATCCAGGGGCAATGTGGTGATCAGAAACACACCTTTTTCGTTCAGTTAATCACATGCAACCACCAACCCCCCGCTAAGAAAAATACACTTTAACTAAAATGCCTGTTTATTTCAACAGGTGCACCCTATTGCGCAATGCAACTATAATACCCACACAGAATACGATTTAAACAGCACAAATGCAAGTTGCGAGTAACGAGAATAAACCAAACACTTCTAACATGGTTAAAATATTATCTAAAAACCTAACACCCTAAAACCTACTTCTATACGCTACGCTAGGAGAGCATGGAAAGTAGAATAACTTGTAATCTAGATTTTCTTAGGGAGGATGAGTGTACTGCTTACCTTATTTACAGCAAAATGCTGTTATTATCTTGAGTCGAGGAGTCTGCGAAAGGCAATCAACTCCTCTCAGGCTCGATATTGGCTTTGAGTAGAAAGTCTGATACGGCAGCAGCATCTCTGGCAGGCAGGATCATCTTCTGGTCTGGCAGTAGCTTACTCTTGATAATCTGGGGCGGAAAACCTCTCTTGACAGGTAGTCCAGTTGCAGTCCTTTTAAATTATATTTTATCTTAGATGCAATGTGCAATGTCATCTTAGGTATGTTTGATTTAACCAATATGCATCAAAACGCTAGTATAAGATGCATTCCTTTAAACAGACACAGTAAAAGTATGACAATTCAGACGATACTATTTTGACTATTCTTTGTTTGACATTGAGATAACAAGTCACTTGTTCCAGGCTGATGTTGCATCAGGTGTTTTGTTTGACTACAACTAAATGACTTGACACTTTTATTGTTCTTGGAAATATAAGGACAGACAACATCTGCCTCAATGCAAGACATGTTGATGATTTTGCACAAATACAGAACATGGAGTTGGGCCTACTTAAAATGGAGTCGGGCTTTCAATGTTTCAATCAAATAATAGACTGAAACTACCTTAAGCACAAAAGAAGGTGGTGTGTCAAAGACTGCTATTCTCCTAAGATAAAAAGTAAGAGTTTTATTCGGAAAGTAGGAATTTCGCTGTCCCTCTTAACTGAAGATGTAGAGGTCATAAATGCAAACGTTCACAGCATGTACTTGAGATCAGGTCTATTCATGGGTTTGCTAGGAGTGCACATCAACTTTTCTTTGTCATTGCCACATCAAGCTGTGGATGAGATCTTTATGACTGTAACAGCAAACAAATGATGGACGGAATGCTGACAGTGCAAACATTCTTCCCCAGTCAAAAGATCTGGGTTAAATCCATCGTTCTTTTGCCACTACGCCACCCCATTTTGGACCCAGGCATATGCATATCAGTCTTGACCTTTTGCCCCATGGGAACAGTCCAGGCCGAACTGCCAGGCCAGATCCTCCCTGGACCAGAAACAAGAATCCTGGGACCGGTTTCAGGGTATATCACGCTTTTTTACCAGGCTAGCTTTAATCCAGTCTCACAGTGAGCAAGGAACTCACGTCAGAGCATACCCATCCCACTTAGGGCGAAAAGTGTTACAGCAAACAAATGATGGACAGAATGTTGAAAATGCAAACATTCTCCCCCAGTCAAAATATCTGGGTTAAATCCATCATTCTTTTGCCCGCTACGCCACCCCAGTTTGGACCCAGCCATATGCAAATTAGTCTTGATCCTGTGCCCTATGGGAACAGTCCAGATTGAACTGCCTGGCCAGGTCCTCCCTGGACCGGAAACAAGCATCCTGGGACCGGTTTCATGGTATGTCACCCTTTTTTAGCCAGGCTAGCTTGAATACAGTGGCACAGTGAGCAAGGGACCCACGTCTGGACATACCCATCCCACTTAGGGCAAAAAGTGTTACAGCAAACAAATGATGGATAGAATGCTGCCAATGCAAACATTCTCCCCCAGTCAAAAGATCTGGGATAAATCCATTGTTCTTTTTCCCACATCGCCACCCCAGTTTGGACCCAGTCATATGCAAATCAGTCTTGACCCTGTGCCCCATGGGATCAGTCCAGACCGAACTGCCATGCCAGGACCTCCCTGGACCGGAAACAAGCATCCTGGGACTGGTTTCAGGGTATTTCACCCTTCTTGAGCCAGACCAGCTTGAATCCAGTGGCACAGTGAGCAAGGGACCCTTGTCCATCTATTGTTCTTTTTGCATCTGTCACCCCGAGTGGGATTGGTATGCCCAGACGTGGGTCCCGTGCTCTTCATGCCACTGGAGTCAAGCTATCCTGGCTGATGAGGGCTGAAAGCCCGAAACCGGTCCAAGGAGGCTTGTTTCCAGTCAAGGGAGGACCTGGCCTGGCAGTTCGGACTGGACTGTTCCCATTGGGCGCAGGGTCAAGACTGATTTGCATATGGCTGGGTCCAAACTGGAATGGCATGGGGAGCAAAAATGATGGATTTAGGCCCAGATCTCTGTACTGGGGTGAATGTATGAACTTGTCCTGCATTCTGTCCATCAATTGTTGTGTTTAAGATCTTCATGAAGACATAAATAGTTTGATGGATTTGATTAAAAAGAAATTAGATTTCAGGTTCAGACAAATAAACCTATAAAAAGTAAATTCGGACCCAGTTAAATGCAGACAATAAGGAAGAACTGCGTGTTCTGGAGTTCACAGTAGATCGTATTCTTTCTGGATGCACCGGATTCCAAAACTCTTCCACATAGACAGAACACTTTCAGGTGGACTGGTTTTTAATAGTGAAGCTATTCATTATGGCAAACTACATATACAAGTTAAACAATCTTTAGCTGAGAGAGTCTACAAAAGTAATGAATCCTATGAGGTTCCATCTCAGTGGCCATGGAATGACATCAAATAATAGCCATAGTTATGTATGGATTACAACTTCAGACCAGTGAACACAAGGGGTTCAAACTCAGTCTGTGAAGCCAGTTCACCCTGGCCACTTGTAGGTGAACAAAGGTGCTGCTGTAAAACAGTGGCAAGATAAATGGATCAGTATAAAGGTTAAGAAGGTGTAAGGAACAGTGCATTGCAATTGCAGAGCTAATGGTAGTTAAAAGGGTTGGCCTTGTGTAACGAGCAACATTGTCTCTTCTAGTGCATCGACCATTCACAATCCAGAGAGAACAGAGGTTGTCTGGTAATGGGATACTTGAGTGCTCGCCCCAGTTGGGAGCCATTGGTTTGAGGCCCATCAGTTCCTCACCATGTGGGCATCATGGGGAGTGGCTTCGGTACTGCCTCAGTGCCTTGGACACAGCCTTCCTTTACATATTATTCATCCACATTCAAGAATGCAAAAGAGCAACTTCTTTAACAGTAGCGTTTTTTTTCTTCTTTTTTATTGTGTTTATAGGAAAGTTCTAAAAAGCAGATTTGTTTGCATTTTCTTCTGCATAGGCAAGAGAAGTAAGTGGCATGCATTTTTAGTAAGAAGAGAACACACTGTTCAAACGGAGACTAAATACGTTTTTTCTCCTTTGTCTGTTTGGGAGTATGAAATATATCAAGGTAGTTCAACTATTAGAAGAAAGTCAGTTGAACATTTTTGCAAGGAAATAAGGGAGCAGGTACAGGTTTTTTTCCTTCAGTTTTCTGTTTTCACTTCACTTTCACTTTCGTCTCCCTCTATGCTGTGAAGTTGCTAACATATTCTTGGAGAAATTACAGCATTGGCTGTAATTTCTCCAAGAATAATCAGGATGCAACCTTCTATATTTGCTGGAAAATTCACTTTACTTAACTGTGCACTGTCCATTGTTCCCCTATAAGCTGCGCTTCAGTCTAGTACAGGGCTTTCCACTTTTGCGGCCTGTTCTGTGTATATATATAAAAATGTAAGCCCATATAAATGTAAGACTATGCTGATCTCGGTCTGCATATGGCAGCATAAGTTCTGCTTCAGGAGTGCCTCAATGTTTTGTGCTTGGCTGCAGACTGGAAATGGAGGTGGGGGGTTGTGAGACGGGGTAAAGCCCGAGTGGGTAGTGGTAGAAAATGGTTTATTCCTGCCAGAGAAGAATCTCACCCATGTCCTTAACTTGAATTACATTTATCTTTGCCTTTTTATTTGAGCTTATCTCGATGCTGTGGCACACACTGTATGAATGGCCTTTCATCCCAGACTCCTCTTTAAATCTAAACGTCTGTTTGTTTTCCAGCATGTCCATGAATGGAATATTGGTCACCTGAACACCATTCTGGATGTTGTGGAGAGCGAGAAAGGCATAACCATTGAAGGTGTGAACACCCCATACCTGTACTTCGGCATGTGGAAGACCTCCTTTGCTTGGCACACCGAGGACATGGATCTGTACAGCATCAACTATCTACATTTCGGAGAGCCCAAATCCTGGTGAGACATCATTTGTGACTGGCTTTTCCCGATATCCTTTTGTTGACTTTAAGGATAGCATGACATCCCGGCATGTTGGCATCACCGTTTTCCTCACAGTGTCCCACTGTATGTGCAACTATGACTTCTAGGTTGCAGCGGGTTGGGACTCATGCTGCTAATGTACAGGTGAGTACTTCCACACAGTGGCAAATGTAGCTTCTCCTCCAGGAAGATCTTTAATAAAGTCATAAGCACTGAATGGTCCTCCCCATGTGCTGGATCTTCGAGCACATTTAACATATAAATATAAATGTGTAAAATAGTTTCCTTAGAAAAGCCAGTTTGAAAATGTATCTCCAGCCTTCATTGCCCACATTTTATTTTTCTTTAAAAAGCACCTTTTAAAGGGAAAAGTCACTGTAATTCAAGTAGTGGTCATTAAAAAAAACCATTCACAGACATTTTTAAAGGTAACATTACAAAAGGGGGACCACTCAGGAAGAAAGGCAGACTATTTTTTAAGTAAAAACTGCCACTGCCCTTTTAAGGCAGCATTGACTTCCAGTAACATTGTGCCCTCTCAGTGGCAGTTACGTTAGCTCTATTTTTGGCTTCTGTAGCAAAAATCTTGGAGTGCTAAGCTTTGCATTTTTAGACCTTATTCTCATTGAGGTCCATTGAAACACAATAATACTCGCATTATTCTCCTGCCATCTTCAACCTCTACTTTGATCCCCTTGGGGATCTCCTCTCAGAATTCAGTTTTAAGATTCACCAAGAAGTTGATTGCACTAATGTTATCAATTTCTTTCCCTCACTATTTCTACCAGGTGTCTCCATCCGCTACACTTCCTCCACAAGCAACGTCAGTGCCTCAACTGTGCAAGCTGTTCAGTTTCCAACCATGCCACTACATCTGTACTCTGGGGTTGCTGCACCAAGGCACACGCCTATCTTAAGACATCCACCTTCCCCATCAAGATGTACTCCTGCATTCCAGGAAGGGTCCTCACTTAAAAAAAGAGATACCACTCTCCTCTTGCCATTATGAGTTGAGATCACACACTTTGTACTCCTACATGTCAAAAACCACTTCATCTTCACCGTCTACAAAATCTTGGCAACACTCCTGATTCACCACCACCTCTCATATCTTGCAAAGGGTGCCGCAAATCTGCCTGTTCCTATACCAACACCGCCATCCTTGACTTCTGTTATTTTTGCCATACATCGCCTACGAAGCTCTGTCAGGCCCCTGTTACTTTTGGTCCCGCCTGATTAAATAATCTTTGCAGGCTTTCTTGACTGGTGCTACAGTCAAAGCTGGTCCATCATGTTAACAAAATGTATCTAAAGCACCATCGTACATCTCCTTTTTTCTAAACACAGGCCCACAACTAGATTTTGTGATATCAGCAGCCAAGATATATCACACCACTGCTACTCTCCACACAGTTCTACCTGACTAATAGATCACACTCAGGATTCAGAATGGACAAACACTGTGGCTGATCAGTAACCTCTATGAATGCGAAAAGCGCAACCCTCTGTTTCAGAAGAGCGGATATGATTGCTTCTTTTGGGATTCTCTGCAACATCTTGCAGGTAACTTAATCAAAAAAAGATGAGACGATTTTCAAGAAATTTTTAATGAGGGTATGATGGTAAAACAAATGGATCTCTGTAGCTGCAGACTACCGATTTGGTTAGTCTTGGCTATAAAATAAGATCTTCTGGTTTCATCTTACAGCGCATCCTTAACCTGATTGCTCAAGAAACAACTTGCTTAGCTACGCTGCAGAAAGAATGCTGCCTGTGAAGGCAGAAGAAACTCTCAGAATAATGGGCCTGGAAAAAGAATATACAAAGTACCAGTACAGGTCGCATGAAAGGCATCACTTTCAGCTGACTGTACAAATCCCTGATTGGTCCTACTAACAATTCCAACAACAGCAGAGGTGGCCAGATCCACAAAGTTAGCGTCACAAGAGAAAAAGAGTTCAAAACAACCTCCGCAGCTACCTCTCAGGTGGGTGAGGGAGGAGTGGAGTCGCCATCTGCATTCCTGTTATAAAATGGCGAAACATCAAAAAAAGACAAATGATTACTGGATTTTGCTTTCAAGTTACAGCTGCTGGCGATTTCTCCAAATAATTCGTCCCATTGCCTCCAACACTGGGTATGTCAACATCCTCATGGAGAGGGTCCTAGCTTCCCAAAAAGGAAGAGGAATGTATTCCTATTGTTGAAAACTGAAAACAAATGGATAAAGGAAGAAAAATTGTGGATTCTAGCTTTGAACCAAATTTACCCTCTGTTGCATCGAGGAGACAGTAATGTTTACCATTGATTTTCGGGATGCCTGTATTCACATTCTACTTTCTTGAAAGTCTAGAAGTTCCTGAGATTTTTTAAAGAAAAAGATCAGAACCGGTGCAGGGTCCTGTCTGGTGATCTAAAATCGGTGTCCAAGAAATTCTCAAAAATGCGCGACAGTGGTGGCAGCACTTCTAAGAAACCAAAAGATATCAGTTATCCATATATCAAGGTCTGTTTACCCAAAATCTTCACTCTGCAGCTGTCATTGTGCCACTATCAGCTGACAGTCTGTGTTCTTCAACAATTGCAAGCCAGTCTGGCCTAGTTCATTTCCACGCCATTTGATTTCATGCACCATCTGGGAACTATATGTTCTAGGCATGTGGGCTGCTGAATTTATATCTATGCATAGATCGCCGCCTAGTGTTGGGTCCGGATGATTGCACATTGTTGTCCTGGAAGAGTCTTCGAAGTATCACGAGATAGGTGGCTCCTCCCCTGGACTACAGTGCGCATGGGCATCCTCTCCATGCTCAGATTGGTTTTTTTCCGCCATTGGGTTCGGATGTACTTTCTTAACTCAAGTTCGGACTATCTATAAATACTCTTTCTCAAGGCCAAAAGGCCTTCAGGGCGTCGGTATTGTCTTTCGTTCGGTGCTTTATACTTGTTTCCAGTTCTTGGATCACGATGTCGAAGACAGATTGCCTTTCGACACCAAAGGCACGATCGGCGATGGAACAGAGTCCGTTTAAGCGCTGCCCCGTTTGCAACTCGAAATACCCTCACATCGATGTGCACCCGGTGTGGAATAAATGTCTCTCACCGGACCACGACGAGGCCAGCTGCATGGCCTGTTCAAAATTCAGATCGAAGAAAACTCTTCGTCTTCCGCGCGCTGCACGACAGTCGGCGCGGGAGTCGGCACCCGATCCAGAAAACATCTTCGGGGGTGACGGCGAGGAGGGGGTACAAGAGGATGATCCTGCTCAGCACTCGGATCCTGCATCGGAGCAAGACTCTCACTACAATGAGGACGAGGAAGAACTCTACGTCCATGATGAAGACATCGTCGAGGTAGGAGACGACGCACAACCTCTCGGAGCCGTCGACGATGACTCAAGCGAGGAGCTAGGCCCAACCGCAGTAGCAGGCCCCATACAGACTCTTCCACGGCTCAGGTCGAGGCATCGCCGGAAGGCCTTAGCCAAGATCTTCATCCACGTTCTATAGTCCCGCTTCGAGGCCCGACTAAGAACATTTCTAATGAGCCATCGGTCGAACGGCCACAATCAGTGGAGCAACCGAAAGCGAAACATATAGACACTAAATCGAAACTGAAAGTGGTGAAAACTACCATTGGCTCGACGACTTCAGAACCTACCAAGTCGAAACGTGTGCTCGACAGGGGGCGTCGACCCGAAGATCGGAACGACGAAGCCCGTGTCTACAGTTAAACACGTCACGCTCACGTCGACGTTGACGTCCGGCTCCAAAGATGGCGACTCTTCCAAGGGACTCAAGGCACAAAAAGCCATCGATCCAAAGATTCAGAAGCCGCAGTTAGTCAAGGCCTTCGAGCCGAAATCCAAGCTCGGACCAAGTCAAGTCAAGTCAAGTCAAGTCAAGTAATTTGTATAGCGCGCTACATACCCAGAGGGTCTCAAGGCGCTTGAGGAGGGAGGGGAATTACTCGTCGAATATCCAGGTTTTAAGTTGCTTTCTGAATGCTAGGTGGTTTTGAGTGAGGCGGAGGTGAATGGGGAGTGAATTCCAGGTTTTAGCCGCCAAGTAGGAGAAGGATCTTCCTCCCATGGTGGTTTTGTTGATGCGTGGAACAGCAGCAAGGGCTTGGTTGGAAGAGCGTAGCTGGCGGGAGGGGGTGTAGAAGGAAACTCGCGTGTTGAGGCATTCGGGTCCAAGTTCGTAAAGTGCTTTGTGTGCGTGGGTGAGGAGGCGGAATGTTATCCTCTTATTGACAGGGAGCCAATGGAGGTCTTTCAGGTGATTAGAAATGTGATCTTTACGCGGGATGTCTAGTATGAGTCTGGCTGATGCGTTCTGGATGCGTTGGAGTTTTTTCTGAAGTTTTGCGGTGGTACCGGCGTATAGGGTGTTTCCGTAGTCCAGGCGGCTTGTAACCAGTGCGTGGGTGACTGTTTTTCTAGTTTCGGTGGGGATCCAGCGAAATGTTATTTTGAGCATGCGAAGAATGTTGAAGCAAGATGATGAAACGGCGTTGACTTGTCTGGTCATCGAGAGTGAGGAGTCCAGGATGACGCCCAGGTTCCGTGCGTGGTTTGTCGGGATGGGTGCTTTTCCAAGGGCCGCTGGCCACCAAGAGTCGTCCCATGCGGAGGGGGAGGTACCTAAGATAAGGACTTCTGTTTTGTCTGAATTCAGTTTCAGACGGCTGAGCTTCATCCATTCTGCTACTTCTTTCATTCCTTGATGTAGGTTGGTTTTGGCGGTGTTAGGGTCCTTGGTGAGTGAGAGGATCAGTTGAGTGTCGTCAGCGTAGGAGATGATGTTGAGGTTGTGTTGGCGTGCGATGGTCGCAAGGGGGCTCATGTATACGTTGAAGAGGGTGGGGCTGAGTGAGGATCCTTGTGGCACGCCACAGATGAGTTCAGAGGCCTCTGATTTGAACGGTGGGAGGCGGACTCTGAGTCCTTCCGGCAAGGAACGAGGTGATCCATTCCAGAGCTTTTCCTTGGATTCCGATGTTTCTAAGGCGGTGTAACAGGGTATTATGACAGACTGTGTCGAATGCTGCGGAGAGGTCAAGGAGGATGAGGGCGACTGTGTCTCCATTGTCCAGTAGAGTTCGAATGTCGTCTGTTGCTGCGATGAGTGCGGTCTCAGTGCTGTGTTTGGCTCGGAAGCCGGACTGTGAGGAGTCGAGGGAATTGTTTGTTTCGAGGAAGGTGGCGAGCTGGTTGTTGATTGCTTTCTCGATGACTTTGGCCGGGAATGGAAGGAGCGAGATGGGGCGGTAGTTTTTGAGTTCGGTGGGGTCAGCTGTGTTTTTTTTTTAGAAGGGCGCTGAGTTTGGCGTGTTTCCAGCTTTCCGGGAAGGTGGCGGAGTTGAGGGAGCAGTTGATGACGTCTCGGAGATGTGGTGCTATGATGGAGTCTGCTTTGTTGAAGATGTGGTGAGGGTATGGGTCTGTGGGGGATCCTGAGTGGATGGAGTTCATCAGGCGGATGGTGTCCTCAGTGGAGATTGGGTTCCAGTCATTAAGGATGTTCAAGGGGGGTGAAGGTTCGGCAGAGGGTTGGGTGGGTTGGTTGGTCTTCGGGTTGGTTGTTGAAGCTGTTGTGGATGTCTGCGATTTTGTCGTGGAAGAACGAAGCTAAGGAGTCGCAAAGGGTTTGAGAGGGAGTGATGTCGTTGGAGTTAGCAGTGGGGTTGGAAAACTCTTTGACGATGTTGAATAATTCCTTGCTGTTGTGGGTGTTGTTGTCTAGTCTGTCTTTGAATGCAGCTTTCTTGGCTGTCCGGATTAGTTGGTGGTGTATGCGGGTGGCGTTTTTGAAGGCGTCCCTGGTGCTGGTGTTTGGGTCTCGAGGGAGCGACAGAGTTACTTGGATTTCTTAAGCTCATCGTTGAACCAGGGGGCGTTTTTGCTGCCTAGTTTGATTTGACGTATTTTCAAGGGTGCTAGGTTGTCGGCGCTGTGAGTTAGCCATTGTGTGAGGTTGATGGCTGCTTGGTTAGGGTTCGACGAATAGGCTGGGGGGTTTTGAAGAAGCGATGTGGAGATCTGATCGATGGTGATTTTGTTCCAGTTTCTTCGCAGAGTGGGTTGAGGGTTGTTGTGGATTGTGGTCTTTTTGTAGGTGAAGTGAACGCAGCTGTGGTCCGTCCAATGGAGTGCTGTGGTGAAACTGAAGGAGATGTGCTTGCTGGAGGTGAAGATAGGGTCGAGTGTGTGTCCTGCGCAGTTGGTGGGGGTGGTTACTAGTTGTTTGAGTCCTAGGTTGGCGAGATTGTCCAGAAGAGTGGTGGTGTTGCTGTCGTTGTTCTTTTCCAGGTGAAAATTGAGGTCTCCCAGAAGAATGTAGTCCTCGGAGGGGAGGGCGTGAGGGGTGATGAAGTCAGTGATGTCTTCACAGAATTGTGCACGGGGTCCAGGTGGTCTGTAGAGGAGTGTGCCTCTGAGTGTGGTCTTGGGGTCAGTGTGGATCTGGAAGTGAAGGTGTTCGGCACTAGCGAGGTTGACGTCTGAGCTGGTTGAGATGCGGATGGAATTTTTATGGACGATGGCGATGCCTCCTCCTGTTTGCTTGGCGCGGTCCTTTCGGATGATCTTGTAGTTTTCCGGGATGGCTATGGTGATGTCTGGAGCTGAGGAGGCGTTCATCCAAGTTTCTGTTAGGAAGGCGACGTCCGGAGAAATGGTGTCTAGTAGATTCCAAAGGTCGATGGCGTGTTTGTGGACAGAGCGGGTGTTGAGCAGGATGCATTTTAGGTGGTTGGTGTCAGATCTCTGTTTGGTGTTTGTGGATGTGGAGTTGGTCTTGGTGCCGTCAAACTTGCAGGAGTTGCAAGCGAAGGGTCCATGGGTGTGTCCAGGTGCGGCTTGTGCGCACTTGGGGAGTCGGCCGGGGTTTAGTGCTAAGAGGGTGGAGGCGTCGTGTGTGATGCGGGAGGGGTGGGTGGTACGGGAACCAGGGGGTCTGGCGCTGGGCGCGGTCCAGGCGCGGACGGGCGTAGACGGGCTTACCTTTGGCGCACCTTCGGCGCGACCGCTGCGCGTAGGTCCATCTGTCTAAATGTAGAGTGGAGGGGGGCGGAGCGTGGCGGGTCAGCTGGGAGGCGGGAGCGGGGAGGAGACAAGGGCCACGAGACAACAAACAACCAAATGGCAGGAAGCGAAACTGGGGCACAAAGACAGAAAATGCTTTTCAAAACGCTGGAATTACACAGCAGTGCAGCGCAATTAATTAAATATTAATACAGGCAACTTGGCTAAAATGCGAAGGCAGATAACGATACCAGGCGCTATGTCCGCGTTGCAGCGCTCTGAGATTGCAGGCGATGTCGCCGAGGCAGGCAATCCAATTTAGCTGGAGATGGGGTGCAGGCAGAGAAGGGGCTGAGGCAGGGAGCGTGTGGGAGCGACCTCCACGGAGCGAGTCCAGCAGGTCACAAGTTGAAAGTAGGAGGAGAGAGCTTCCTCTACCAGTGGGTGGGCGGGTCAGCTGGGAGGCGGGAGCGGGGAGGAGACAAGGGCCACGAGACAACAAACAACCAAATGGCAGGAAGCGAAACTGGGGCACAAAGACAGAAAATGCTTTTCAAAACGCTGGAATTACACAGCAGTGCAGGGCAATTAATTAAATATTAATACAGGCAACTTGGCTAAAATGCGAAGGCAGATAACGATACCAGGCGCTATGTCCGCGTTGCAGCGCTCTGAGATTGCAGGCGATGTCGCCGAGGCAGGCAATCCAATTTAGCTGGAGGAGGGGTGCAGGCAGAGATGGGGCTGAGGCAGGGAGCGTGTGGGAGCGACCTCCACGGAGCGAGTCCAGCAGGAACAGACCTCGTCGAAGCACACGAGCGTACCTGCTGCGCAGCAACGGCTCGAGTCGACAAAGAGCCACAAGCACACGGACCTGTCTGAGTCGGTCGGATCGAAGACGAAGTCTTCAAAGCAAGTAGGTCCATCACCGATGCTTACGGCGACGATAAAATATGGCCTGCCCCCCATGGCCCGGCCTAAAACTGTCCAACTCCCAAAGGCCACCGACTCATCCAAGTCACCGACTGTGGCTGCACCCACTCAGACTCGGACGCCACCGTCCTACGTCCTACGACGAACAGACGAAATTATACATCGACTCCGAATCAGGTCGACTCACCGTTCATAAACGAAAAATCAGGCCTGAAACTCCGATGAAGTCTTACAGGATACCATTAAAGAAAAAGAGAGACTCTACTGCCTCTCCTACACTTTTTGAACCCATACAGCCATATGGACTTGTGATGCTCCTCCTCCGGATAAAGAATCCAAGATCTTAGAAGCTTCTGGGAAGCGTGTAGCAGCTCAAGCAGCTAATATTTGGAGGATCTCCAATACACAGGCCCTGTTAGCAAGATATGACAGGGCCCACTAAGACACGTTAGAGCAGCTACTGCAACACCTGCCCGATGCTTATAAGGAGGGAGCAGAAATGCTTATACAGGAAGGGAAGTTGATCTCCAACGCGTCCATTAAGTGTGCGTTGGATGCAGCTGACACAGCGGCTAGGGCCATAAACACTAGCGTAATGCTCAGACGGCATGCCTGGCTCCGCATCTCTGGTTTCAAGTCGGAAATCCAAACTACTCTACTTAATCAGCCAGTTAACCTTGACTTCCTGTTTGGTCCTGAGGTAGACACCACTCTAGAAAAGATTAAAAAAGACACCGAAACTGCAAAATCCATGGGAGTTCTGCAGTCTCAAGGGTTATGGGGCAGTTCCTTTCGTCGCTCCGGTAACAGGGGAGCTTCTAGAGGTCAAGCGTCGCAACAAGCCCAATACACCAAGGGAGGCACACAGTCCACCTATAACAAGAACAATAGGGGTGGATACCGTGGAAACCGCACCAAAGGCAGAGGACATGGAAATAATAATGCCAGATCCTCCGCCACTAACAAACAGTGACGTCTTGTCACTGCCCCCCGACCATACCACACTGGTCGGGGGAAGGCTTCAGCAGTTCCTGCCAGTCTGGGAAAGCATTACCACGGACAGGTGGGTGAGACAACTTATACATCACGGCTATTGTCTGTAATTAACCTCCACTCCACCCAACATACCCCCAAGGCACCGTCCTATGTCCGCAGAGCACATGCACTTATTGCAGCAAGAAGTCATCTCCATGCTGCAAAAAGGGGCCATGGAACTCGTGCCTTTAGAACAACAGGGTACAGGGGTGTATTCACTGTACTTCTTAATGCCAAAAAAAGACGGGTCTCTCAGGCCCATTCTAGACCTCAGACCCCTAAACCAATACATCCTATCAGAACACTTTCACATGCTCACTTTACAGCAAGTTCTGCCACTGCTCAGTCAGGGAGATTTCCTAGCAACCCTAGATCTGAAGGATGCCTATTTCCACATTCTCATTCACCCCAGTCACAGGAAGTATCTCAGGTTCAAGTAATAAACACCCACACTTAAAATATACTGGACGTAAGCCACAAGTTTTTAGGGTGATTGGCAGTCTTATGGACAGCCTGGGCCTGGTTGATATATGGAATACCAAGAATCACCCAGATCCTGGATATACATATTTTTCCTGCCCTCATCATAAACACTTTCGGATAGATTACATGTTTTTATCATCTGACCTAGCCTTGCAAGCCACGATTATCAAACTTCCAAAAATCATATCCGACCATAATGCATTAATTCTCACAATTAGTATTTCAACTACAACTAGAACGCACCAGACCTGGACGTTTGACCGCAAACTCCTCGTCAATAAAGCCTACATTAATCACATTGTTAGATGGACCCAAGAATTTTTTGATATTAACCGGTATAGTGCTTCAAGGAATGTTGTGTGGGATTGTTTCAAAGCCGCACTAAGAGGTGAGACAATGAGCTTTCAAGCTAGGGCACGCAAACAAAGGAATAATGAATATAGCCAGAAAGTTCAGGAGCTGGCAAGGGCAGAGGAAGATCACATTATACAAATATCACAAGGAACTGACGGGAAAAATGCTATGTATAAACTTTTAGTGTTAAAATCTGAACTTAACTCAGGGCTTAGCCAAAAAGCTGCTGAAACATTTAAAGTACACCAGAAGGAGTTATACGAAAACGGTGAAAGGGCCGGCAAACACTTAGCACTGTATACCCGCCAGAAAAACGTATCCAATACCATAGCCACTATACGAGTAAGAGGGCAGATATTTACGCAGACCTCCAATATAATTAATGCATTTCAGCAATATTATCTCAATCTATATCAGGACGATATAACAGTAAACAGGGACGAACAAAATAGATATTTGAGCAACCTTCTTAACCCTGAGGCATTTAGTATTTTAGATAGCACTACCCGCGAGGATCTTGAAAACGAAATTACCCACGCGGAAGTACAGCTTGCTCTGTCCTCACTTGGCTCCGGAAAAGCGGCAGGCCCGGACAAAATTCCCCTAGAACTGTATAAGATTTTGAGCCAGTATATCGGACCTCTGATCCTTGATTTGTTTCTCCGGATCCAATGGAGCGGTAACCCTCCAGCTTCATGGAAGGAGACAAATATTATTGTTTTTCCTAAAAAAGGGAAACCCTCAGACGAATTGACATCCTATCGTCCAATCTCGTTAATTAATTCGGACTCCAAATTATATGCCAAAGTTATGGCCATTCGGCTCGGTAGGGTCATCGAACGTCTGGTCTCCCCGTTGCAGCATGGATTTATTCCAGGAAAAGGAACCACCGACCATACCCGTAGGGCTATTGCCCTTTTTGTTATCATGGCTGCAACGGGGGGGCAGATGTCGATGATCCTACTTGATGCGGAAAAAGCCTTCGATCGTGTTTCTTGGAACTTCCTCTGGGCAGTCCTAGAACGAAATAATTTCGGCCCTAAATTTACTAAATCCATCAAAGCTATGTATAGCGGCCCAACGGCAAAACTATAGATTATGGGCTCTGAATCAAGTATTATCAACATATCAAGAGGTACAAGGCAAGGATGCCCTTGCTCGCCAATTCTATTTGCTCTATACATAAATCCCCTTATCCTAAAATTCCTGGAAGATCAAATAATTACACCTGTTATAACTGGTCAATTTGAAACCAAGGTTTTGGCTTATGCCGACGACATTGCTATATTTACACCTGATCCCAGAGAATCAATGACAGAAATAGAAAATCTAACAAATGCGTATGGATACTACTCGGGATATTCCCTAAATAAAGGGAAGACAATTTTGCTCTGTACAGATAATACGATCTGTACAGACTATAGGAGAACTAATAAAGCGACATACCTGGGCGTTAGCATTTGTCCCGATGTCAAACTTATTCCTAAAATTAACTACGAGCCATTATTGTATCATATCAGGAAGGATCTGGACCGTGTAAACAACTTACAACTTTCAATCATCGGTAGGGGTAATTTTTTAAAAATGAATGTCCCTCCAAGAGCTTTGTATCTCTTTCGAGCTATCCCACTGATCCTTGAGGAGAAAATTTTAAAAACTCTTGAATCTATCATGTCAAAGTTCATGTGGCAGCAGGGTAAGATTAGGAGGTCCCTCAAACTCCTCTCACTCCCCCAAAATAGGGGAGGACTAGCGATCCCAAATATGCTATTCTATTTTTGGGCCTCATTTCTCCAACAAATGAGTCCACTTCTATACTCTATCCCCCCTTCAGATGACACCGACGCTGTACTGACTCCGTCAATCTACGAGTTAGCACTAGGGCAGAGAGCTAAGGGCCTTTTTTTGAGGCAAGTGGAAACAAGCTACTACAAAAAGACAGCATTTAAAACTATCTCCAATGCTTGGCTAATATGGACTAAAATGACAAAATATATGCAGATACCCACAATAAATAGATATACCCCTCTCTGGCACTCTAATCTATTTTTGGGTCTCGGGTTTGATGTCATTTAAAAAAAATGGGAATCAATAGGAATTAATACTATTGGGGACTTTTTGTTGCAAAATTATGAAACTACCTTTAGAGATCTACAGACAAAATATCAACTGTCTATCGCCGACTACATTAAATTTGTCCAAGTATATACTATACTTAAAGCAAAAGCACCCCGTCTCTGTACAGGAACAATTGATATCGTCGAGGCTATTGCCAGAAAAACAACTAGAATTGGCTCAATCTATGGCTGTTTTATGGCAAAACTCCAAGACGATTTAGAAAAAACAGAAGTAACCTGGGCAGACAAACTCGCAAATCCCGATATTGATATCGATAGAACCCTAGAATTAACGGATTGTCTTCTCTTGTCATCTAGCCTTAAAGCTCAGATGTACAAAACTATCTTAAGTCTCTATTACACTCCGGCAAAGCTATTTGCCTGGGGTAAGAGAGAGAACGATCACTGTCCTAGATGCCTCCTTGGCCCAGCAACACTAATTCACATGTTTAGCGAATGCAGAGAGTTAACTATTGTTAAAAGAATGATATCCGATTTCTGGGAAGAGGTGTTTGGTTACAAAGTTCCTGAATCTCCCACATTATATGTGCTTGGATACGATAATTCACTTAATTTAAAATCAAATGAGGAAACACTGTTATTTATTGGAACCGCTGTCTTTAGAATTATATTGGCAGCAAGGTGGAAAGACAACGAGCCTCCAAGTTTTCAAATGTGGCTCGCACGTCTACTTGCGATCTTTAATCTTGAGAATGCTATTTATGCCACTCGAGGACCCTAAGCCGCTAAGCGTGGAGAGGCGATATGGCTGCCTCTAATAAGGTGGAAAAATGGGGTTTAACCATATATTTAATAGAACTGCTTACGACTATGTTGTCCGTTTACATGTATTTTTTGATTTTCTTGGTTTTTTCCCCTTATTTTTTCTTTTTTCTTCTCATTTGTTTACTTGACAATTTGAATATGTACTCTGTATTATGACTGCTTTTCTTTTCTTTTTTTTACTGGCTCTGAAAATAAAAATCTTAAAAAAAAAAAAAAAGGAAATATCTCAGGTTCACCATCAACAACCAACATTACCAGTTCAAGGTCCTGCCTTTCGGGGTCATTACTGCCCCCAGGGTGTTTACCAAATGCTTGGCGACAGTGGCCGCGCATCTTCGGAGACAACACATCCATGTCTATCCGTATCTAGACGACTGGCTTGTCCAAGCAAAATCGGCCCACCAGTGTGCCAGCCACATGTCCCGCACAATTCACCTCCTACACAGTCTAGGATTTTCACTCAATTACCCAAAGTCTCATCTTCAACCCGCCCCTGTACAACAGTACCTAGGCGCAGAAATAAACACTCTCACTGCCACAGCGCAACCAAACTCAGCGAGAGTCAACAGCATGCAGGTGCTGATTCGAAAATTCCGGCCACAACACTCACTCCCAGCTCAAGTGTTCATGCAACTAATAGGCATGATGGCCTCCTGTATCTTTATTGTCCCTCACGCGAGGCTACACATGCGTCCGCTTCAGGAATGCTTAGCACGCCAGTGGAACCAGGCTCACGGACAGCTGAAAGACCTAGTGTTGTTAACCGGTCGTGCATACAACTCTCTGCATTGGTGGAACACACAAAACCTTTGCAGGGGACGACCGTTCCAGGAGCCTGTACCACAGGTGGTGCTGACAGCGGACACATCTCTCCAGGGCTGGGGAGCTCATGTCCTCCATTATACTGTGCAGGGACTGTGGACCACACAGCAGAAACGGTTGCACATCAACCTCCTGGAATTGATGGCAATCTTTATGGCGATGAAGGCATTCAAGTTGCATCTCTGCAACAAAGTTGTCCTTATCCGGACGGACAACATGACGGCAATGTATTACATTCAAAAGCAGGGAGGGACATACTCTCCACAATTGTCACACCTAGCACAGTGCATGTGGAAGTGGGCCATTCAGAGGAACATGTTGCTCATGGCGGAACACCTCCCAGGCAAGGACAACCAGATGGCAGACACAGCCATCAGATGCACGAGTGGGAGATACATCCCTAGGTGCACCAACCATATTTCCAGCAGTGGGGTCATCCAGAGATAGACCTATTCGCCACACAAGAAATCGCAAAATGCCACACCTTCGCCGCCAGGTTCCCACACCCGCAGTCTCAGGGCAATGCGATATGGATGAACTGGTCAAACAGATTTGCGTACGCTTTTCCTCCGGCACCACTCATACCGCTGGTGGCGCGCAAACTGAGGCAGCACTCCTTGACACTCATCCTAGTTGCTCCAACGTGGGCGAGGCAAGCCTGGTACACCACGTTCCTAGAACTTTCAGTGGTGCCCCACCAGCGACTAAAACTCACACCCAGTCTCCTCACTCAGAGCCATGGTGACATTCAGCACCCAGATCCGCAACAGTTAAGCCTTGCAATCTGGCTCCTGAGGTCATAGAGTTTGGCTACCTAAACCTGCCCTCTGACTGTATGGACCTCATCAAGGAGGCTAGACGACCTACCACCAGGGCATGCTATGCGGCGAAATGGAAGCGTTTTTTCATCTATTGTTCCAATAATGACGTTAATCCACTGGATGCTTCCACGCAAAACATCATATGTTACTTGCTGCACCTATACAGATGCAATCTAGTGTATAGCTCCATCAGGATACATTTAGCTGCAATGGCCGCTTATCTTCAAAATAGACAGCACCTCTCCCTTTTCAGAGTGCCGGCCATTAAAGCTTTTATGGAGGGACTCAAAAGAACCTTCGCCTGTCTGGAACCTCAACATAGTCCTCACCAGTCTCATGGGTCCACCATTTGAACCTCTTCACTCTTGTGAGATACAATTTCTCACATGGAAAGTGGCTTTTCTGGTGGCAATCACGTCGCTCAGACGGGTTAGTGAGCTACAAGCCCTCACTATTCAAGAGCCTTTCATTCAAATTCATGCTAATAGGGTAGTGCTGCGTACCAATCCTAAATTTATGCCCAAGGTAGTGTCACAGTTCCACATTAAGCTTGACCTACAGCAGCTTGCTGTTTTGAGTGTACATCCACGCAGTAGTGTTTGGTGAATGTGTGTATGGTGGTCCATGTGGCTGCTCTACATATATCCTCTAGAGCAGTGTTTCCCAAACTGTGGTCCGCGGACCCCCAGGGGTCCGTGACACATTCCCAGGGGGTCCGTAGGCAACAGTTTTTAAAAGCACAGAAACATTTCTTGTAAAATTAGCAGCTTTCCTGCAACAATAAAAGTGTCAAGAGAATGCCAGTGATTAATGTACATGCTGGAGAGCGAGGAGAGTTTTGTTCAGTGGCAGCTTTGATTTAACTAATGTTGCACAGAGGGTTAATGTGCCTACTGCAAAGAACGTGTTACATGCATCTTAAAACGCAGAATTTTATGTGCCTAGGTTCGTGGTCACTGCTTTTGTCACATAGATTTCTTTATTACTGTGCACTTCATAAGTGACAATCGTAATCTAGCAGAGGGACCTCTAAACTGTCAAAGAGCTGCTTGCAAACTGCATGGTACCAGTTAGTAACTTCCATTTTGTCCCAGTTATTCATTATCCTGATGCTGCTAAAAATATATATTTGGGTGGAAATACATTTTTAATGTTAAAGTCAATGCTAGCCACTGTGTTATGCTCTGAATCCTGAGTTTGTGCTTTTCCAGACCAAGCACTCTTTCAACATTTTATATGCACACTGATTTACATGTATGATTCAATGTCTCTATATGTGTGTGATGTAAAGTGCTCTGACATCCTACAATGGTATGAGAGATGCTACAAAACAAATGAAATACATGTGACAGAGGGGCTATTACTTCAATATAAAATACTAAGGGCCAGATGTACGATCTGTTTTTATATGCGCGAACGGGTTCGCGAACCCGTTTGCGCATGCAAAAACCTATTGGGCCATGTACATAGCCTATTTCGCGAGTCGCAATTTGTTTGCGACTCTCTAAATAGGTTTTGCAACTTGCTATTTGGAAGGGGCATTCCCTTCTAAATAGCGAGTCTCAAAACCATGTACAAATGCTTTGCGTTCGCAAAACAGTCACAATTACCACCTACTTCAAGTAGATGGTAATGCATTCGCAAATGGGAAGAGGTCCCCAGGGGACCCCTTCCCATATGCATGCAAAATTATTTTTTAAGGTCAGGCAGTGGTCCCAGGGACCTCTGCCTGCCCTTAGAAAATGAAACGAAAATGTTTCATTTTTTTTTTTTTTTTTAAATGCATGGTAAACGGGCTGCATTTTTTAAAAAACTGCTTTATTTAAAAGCAGTCCGAGACATGGTGACCTGCAGAGCCCAGCAGGCCACCATGGCTGGGAGGGCTGGCATTCCCAATGGGCTCGCAAATTGCGAGAGGCTCATTAATATTAATGAACCTCGCAATTTGCGACACCATTGGGAATCCCAAACAGTGTTAAACAAACTGTTGTACATTTCATTAGGGACTTGCAATTTGCCACTCGCAATGTGTCGCCAATTGCAAAGCACTAAACGAAATGGTCGTACGTCTGGCCCCAAAATCCCTAGTACTTTGAGTACTTGTTTTGTGTGCACACGTGTGTATTTCTTTCGAATTACTGTTTTAAACCCTTGGCTGCGGCGGTAATTCCGCCGCGGCACTAGGGGGCAGACGGCGCTGCCATGCTCGTGATGGAACCACTCCGTCACAAGCTGCCGTGGTGCTGTGCTTGTGACGGAATGGTTCCGTCACGGCCCCGCCTGCTCAATAGAACGCGCCGCGCAGGTGCGAAATCAGCGCCGCGGCGGCCGGCCGTGATGGAATCATTCCGTCACCAGCACAGCCCCACTGTGGCTCGTGACAGAATGGTTCCGTCACGAGCGCGCAAGGGGTTATTGTTTGAAATTTAACTCATACAAATTGCTTGGGGGTCCCCGGCTTCCAGTGGTGACTCAATGGGGGTCCTCAGGAGTCAAAAGTTTGGGAACCACTGCTCTAGAGGAATGTTACCTAGGAAAGCCATGGATGCCCCTAACTTGAGTGTGGAATGCGCTCTTGGGGGAACGGTTAATGTGCGTTTAGCCTTTTAATAACAGATCTGTATGCACTTAACAATCCATCTGGCTATACCTGATTTTGAAATTGGGTTGCCCTTGTGCTGTGGAGAGAAGGCAACAAACAGTTGTTTAGTTTTCCTGAAATCTTTAGTCCTGTCTATGTAATACAGGAGAGCCCTTTTAACATCTAGTGTGTAGTGCTCTGTCCGCTACTGAATCAGGATGTGGGAAGAATACTGGTGGTTCAATAGTTTCTTCCAGGACAACAATGTGCAATCATTCGGACCCAACACTAGGCGGCGATCTATGCATAGATATAAATGTCAGCAGCCCTACGTGCCAAGAACAGATGCATACTGGTAAGTAGCATATTCCGTTCGAGGCATGTGGGCTGCTGAATTCATATCTTGGCATAGATCGCCGCCTAGTGTTGGGTCCGGATGTTTGCACCATGTTGTCCTGGAAGAGCCTTCGAAGTATCACGAGATAGGTGACTCCTCCCCTGGACCACAGTGCGCATGAGTATTCTCTCCATCATCAGATTGTTTTTTTCCGCCATTGGGTTCGGATGCTATTCCTCTACTCCAACTTCGGAACCGAAACTTAACAACTTTCTAAGGCCAAAAAGTCTTCTACCTCGTCGGTATTGTTCTCGTTCGGTACTCCTTGACTCGATCAAACTTTCCATTTAGAACCGATCGTCGACGTGGGCCGTTGGGCCTTTTTGACGCCATGTGGGCCTGCTGTCGATGGAAAGGAGCCCGTTTAAAAGGTGCCCACAATGTCACTCCAAATTCCCACATACTGACATACATTCAGTATGCAACAAGTGCTTATCCGCAGAGCACAACGAAGAAAATTGTCCAGCGTGTGCTCAATTCTGCTCCAAGAAGACTATCCGGAACCGAAGGGCCGCTAGGCAAGAGATGCAGCGGCAGGCTGGAACCGGAGAACATCTTCGATGATGAACACGACCTCCCAGAAGCGGCTGACTCGGATCTAGAAATCGTCACCGTTGAGGACCAGTCAGACTCCGATGAGCAGATCACACCGGGGCAAACAGTGAGTACCCAGCCCCCAACCCCGCTTTTACTGAAAGACAAGGCTCCGGTCGAAGCATCGCCTAAAGGCCTTAGCCAAGATCGACAAACTCCTTCAGAGACCCCGCCTTCCGGCTCGGCTCCGAAGCCCAAACCCAAGCCTTCTGATAGCCTAGGAACGAGCGACACTCTTCCCAAAAAGGTCGTCCAACCGATAAAGGTTGTCGAACCAAAAAAGGTTGTCGAGCTGAAAGCTGTCGAGGCAAAGAAGAGCCTTGAACCAAAGAGGGTAGTCGAACCAAAAAGAACACTCGACCGAAGAAGCCAGTCGAGCCTAAAAAAAGTGTTGATCCCCAAAAACAAGATGACACTAAAAAGCCCTTCGAGCCGAAACAAGCCGTCGACTCTACCAAGAACATCGAGCTAAAAAAGCTTGTCGAGCACAAAAAACACGCTCAAACACCCAAACGTATCGAACCGAAGACTCCGGTCGATCCAAAAAAGGTAGTCAAACCAAAGAAGGTCGCCGAACCAAAAACGGCAGTAAAACCAAAAAAAGAAGTCGAGGGGAAACAAAGTCGTCGAAACGAAAAAGGTCGCCGACCCGAAAACAACGGTCGAACCGAAAAAAGCTCCGCAGCCAAAGACCCTCGAGCCAAAGACTCACAAACAAGTGACTTAGCCAAAACCATCGGCGCCAAAGCCACGGACAGTTGAGGAATAACTCTTCCATCCTGATCCAGTGAGTGAGGAACAACCTAAACTGTATATAGACCCTGTAACAGGACACGTTACAGTTTACCATCGGAAAAAGAAACCATTGGACACGGACACTCCTTCCCCTGTTCCTCCAAAGAGAAAAGACTTCGGAACATCTCCCTCAAGGGCTTTTACTCCTCCTCCTTTCTTTCCTAACATGCCCTTTGTGCCTTACTCTCCTACACATTCAGGCTATGATGAGGGTGACAACATGGGGGAAGATCCTCAGGATAATTTTGGAGAACCAGAGGATCATGATGCACAGGATGACACAAGGGATGACCAGAATGATCCATATGAACCACAACCCATCCCTGACACCTCCCCATACCCTACAAAGCCGTCGCCTACTGACGACACCATTGTTTTTAACCAATTACTAGATAGGGCAGCAAAATACCATGGTATAGACATGCACACTGACCCAATAGAAGAAGATTTTCTATTCGACACTTTTCCTACCTCAGAAAAAAGTGTGAGGACACTTCCTATGTTACAAGGGGTACTAAAATACGCGCCAGACATATTCAAAGACCCAGCCAGAGCGCATGTACTCAATCCCAGAATTGAGAAGAAGTATAAATCAGCCCCTACAGAGCCTACTTATATTAAGTCCCAGCTGCCTTTAGACTCACTAGTTGTAGCAAACTTTCAAAAGAGAGCTAATTCACAAACAGGAGATGCTCCCCCTCCTGACAAAGAGTCTAAGATATTGGAAGCCTTGTGTGTTATTTTAATTGTACCACTCCTCCTGAGCACCCTCCCTCTCTCCTCACCGATCTCAGTAGTCCCGCGCAGCCGACCTGAACGCTGCCTCGGGGTTGAGAATCTACTGCCGCCATTGCGCCGAAAGCCTGCAGGCCACGCCCACAACCGTGAGGCCACGCCCCCTTTCACTGCTACAAAAGGCGCGCTGACGCCAGAAACCAATTAGAGGCATTACTCCTGAGGCGGAAGCCGGGAGCACGAGAAAAACGCTAATTTTCAAATCTGATTTTTAAAATTATTTGTGTGCTATTTTAATTGTACCACTCCTCCTGAGCACCCTCCCTCCCTCCTCACCGATCTCAGTAGTCCCGCGCAGCCGACCTGAACGCTGCCGCGGGATGGAGAATCTACTGCCGCCATTGCGCCGAAAACCCACAGGCCACCCCCACAACCGTGAGGCCACGCCCCCATTTCACATAAAAATGTGCCTTCCCAGGACGCGCAGCGGACGCGCCGCCAGCGCGCCAAAGGCAAGCCCGTCTGCGCCCGTCCGCGACTGACAGGGGTCAAGGGCCACCCCCCCTGGTTCCCCTACTACGATTCAATATAGCATCAATGCACTCCTCAAACTTAAACCCCCCAAGGAAGCCCACTGTCATTTTCGCCACCACCCTCTGGCCCTCCCCATCTCCTGCCCTCATTGCAACACTACTCTTAAACCGTACCAGCATACCCCGGAACAGCAAAACTTCACCGTACTTATTCTAAACTGCAGATCCCTGCCTAAACTTAGCGCAGAAATCTTTTTGCTAATTGACGAGCAAAACCCCGATGCTGTCTTACTAACCGAGACATGGTTAACACCTGACTGCGATCCAGATGTAGTCCAAGCACTTCCCCCTGGCTATCAGATCGCTCGCAGAGACAGCACCCAGCGACAAGGAGGAGGCATTGCAGTCATATACAAATCCGAATATCAGTGTCACTGCACGCCGGATCCCATCCCAGGCTGTGAAAGAATGTCTTTCTGCCTTAAATTCACCCCTAATGACAGCCTAACAGGGATACTTCTGTATCGTCCCCCAGGACCTCTGAACAACTTTCACATGTCACTACCCTCGCAAGCGGCGGTTCCTGCCATGTCCTCTTCCAACTTCACTATACTTGGCGATTTAAACATGCACTTTGACGACCGCTCTGACAACATTGCCAATGAGTTAGTCTCCAGCCTAGCCGCCATCCAACTGGAGCAACTAATCAAAACCCCTACCCACAACAAAGGTCATCTACTCGACCCTGTCTTTAGTAACTGTCCCAACCTTTCGGTTGGCTCCATCACACACCTTCCGTGGACAGACCACTTTCTCATCCCCCTCACTTGGTCCACCCATAAAGTCACTCCTAACACCCCTCCCTCACGTACTAGGAGGAACTGGTCAAAACCCCCTCTAGAGCAGTGGGACAACCAACTAACGGCCACGAAACCCTCGTTCACCCAGGACCCCCTACTTGATAGTGGGATCTTTAATAAATGGATCGAGGATTCTCTCGACACCGTTCTCCCTATTAGGAAAACAGTATTAAAAAGAGCTCAAGAAACGGCCCCCTGGTATTCAGAAGAACTTAGGGAACTAAAACGTCAGTGTAGAAGGTCGGAAAGGAAATGGCGCCTTGAATACACTGCCACTGACAAATCCAGATACAAGGAGGCCATAAAAGCATACAAACTTGGGATCACTATAGCCCAATCCACTTATTACAGAGGAAAAATCCTCTCCGCCAGATCTAAACCCAGAGAAATTTATCAAATCGTCAAAACCCTCTCCAAAATTTCCCCCACTGCAGTGTCAGCCAATAACCCTATCGGCCGTTGCAATAATTTAGCCGTTTTTTTCCACCAAAAAATCAACAATATATACTCTTCCTTCACCACCTCTGCCCTCGAGCCAAACATCAATGAGCCTCAGCTCTCAACAGATATAACACTCCTGTGTCGAGTAACCATGAGCAACTTTCCACCATTGGACCTGGAATCACTTCAAATTCTCGCACAACAGATTAAATCTGGCTCTCCCTCTGACCCAGCACCCCCCCTTACAATGACCATGGCCAGTCAAATCATTTTCCCCACCCTCCTAGAGCTGTTGAACTGTTCCTTGGAAAAGGGAGTCGTGCCTCCCATATGGAAACAGGCGATGGTGAAAGCGCTATTGAAAAAACCCAATCTCAACGTGAACGACTCTAACAACTATCGTCCCATCTCTTTGTTACCATGGGCAAGTAAAATACTGGAGAAACATGTTAATTTCCACCTAACAAAACACCTCGAAGAAAACGTCCTATTGGATGTCACCCAAACAGGATTCCGCCCAAAACATGGCACGGAAACAGCTCTTCTAGCCGTGGTGGAAGAATCTAGAAAGATCTTAGATCAAGGGGGATCAGTGGCAGTGGTCCTCCTCGACCTCAGCGCCGCGTTTGACACGGTGTGCCACAAAACTCTGTTGCAACGACTGCTCGATCTTGGAGTCTCTGGATACGCTCTTGCCTGGTTAAGATCTTTCTTGAGCGGAAGGACCTTCCAGGTCTTCGATGGCGATGTCTGCTCCACCAGCAAACCTCTGAGCTGCGGGGTGCCCCAGGGCTCTTCCCTAAGCCCCACGCTGTTCAATGTGTACATGAGACCGCTGGCTGGGATCGTTCGTCAATATGGTATCAAGATCATATCATATGCGGACGATACCCAGCTCGTGGTCTCCCTGGCACAGAAGAACAGCGGGCTCCCGCAAGTCAACATGGCCTCCTGCATGAAAGAGATAAAAAGCTGGCTGACGGCATCTTCTTTAAAACTGAATGGGGATAAAACCGAGATCTTGCTTCTCGGTCCCCCTTCCCCCACCACCATCCCCCAGCTATGGCCCTCCAGCTTGGGCTTGCCCCCATCCCCGAAGGAGGACATCAAGAGTTTAGGAGTCTGGCTCAATAAATCCCTGACTTTTAACACCCAGGCAACAAAAACATCAGCGATCTGCTTTGGGTTAATCCAGATGCTAAAAAAAATCCTTCCTATCCTCCCCTTTGAAGCCAAACAAATCGTCATTCAGGGCCTCATTCAATCTCGGTTTGATTTTAACAATGCCCTCTACTTGGGAGCACCAGAATACGTATTATTAAAGCTTCAATGGACCCAGAATTGTGCAGCCCGGACCCTACTCCAGATACCCCGTAGAGAATCAGTTAAGGCAGGGATTCAATCTCTCCACTGGCTCCCTGTCAGGGAAAGAATAAAATTCAAAGCCCTCTGTATCTCCCACCAAGCCTTCTATAGAGCTGGCCCCCAGATCAACCACTCCCTTCTCACCCCCTACTGCCCCGGTAAACAACTTCGTTCATCAAATGCCTGCCTTGCCGTAGTCCCCCGAATCAAAAGATCCAGGGCAGGAGGCAGGTCCTTTGAGCTCAACGCTGCCAAACTTTGGAACTCCCTCCCCCCCTCCCTAAGATCTAACCAGATCCTCTTCTTTCCGCAAAGAACTAAAAACCTTCCTCTTTAGAAATTAG
The DNA here is from genome assembly GCF_964261635.1 of Lissotriton helveticus. NCBI lineage: Eukaryota > Metazoa > Chordata > Amphibia > Caudata > Salamandridae > Lissotriton > Lissotriton helveticus. Next base: position 169,874,275 of record NC_136057.1, read on the forward strand.
GTACCCCTCTCCCCCTCAGAGTACTAAGCCCTCTACTCAGCCCTTGGACGCCCTCGGGCAGCAGCCGCGCTATATAAATCCCCTTTTCATTTCATTCATTTCAATAACACCAGTGCCTCCACCGCCACCAAACAGTGACTTGATCACACTCCCTCCAGACCACTCAACACCGGTCGGAGGCAGAATACAACAATTCCTACCAGTCTGGAACAACATTACCACAGACAGGTGGGTGAGACAAATTATCTAGTATGGTTACTGCCTGGAACTCACTTCTAGTCCACCCAACATACCACCCAAACACCGTCCTATGTCGAAAGAACACATCACGCTGTTACAACAAGAGGTCACGTCAATGCTACAAAAGGGAGCCATAGAGCCAGTCCCTTTTCAACACCAAGGAACAGGAGTATACTTTCTATACTTCCTAATTGCCAAAAAACATGGTTCCCTCAGACCAATACTAGACCTCAGACCTCTGAACCAATACATACTCTCAGAGCATTTCCATATGATTACTCTACAACAAGTACTCCCGTTACTCCAGCAAGGTGACTTCCTTGCTACATTAGACCTCAAAGATGCATATTTTCACATACCTATACATCCAGCTCACAGGAAATATCTCCGGTTCACTATAGAAGGTCAACATTATCAATTCAAAGTTCTCCCCTTTGAGGTAACTACAGCCCCAAGAGTTTTCACAAAATGTCTAGCAGTAGTAGCAGCACACCTCAGAAGGCAACACATCCACGTGTTTCCATACCTAGACGATTGGCTCATAAAGGCGAACTCGTACGCGCAGTGTACAAGCCATACGTCTCAGACAATCCAGCTACTGCACAGTCTGGGTTTTTCCATAAACTACCCAAAATCACATCTACAGCCCTCCCACATACAGCAATGTCTGGGAGCGACAATAAATACCTCAGTGGCAAAGGCATATCCAAATCTCCAAATTCGGCCAGGATAGCCAACATGCAGACTCTCATTCAAAAGTTTCAGCCACAACACACTCTGCCAGCTCGAGTGTTCATGCAGCTCATAGGCATGATGGCCTCCTGTATATTCATTGTCCCTCATACCCGACTTCAAATGCGTCCATTGCAAGAATGCCTAGCACGGCAGTGGAACCAAGCTCAGGGACAACTAAAAGACCTAGTGTTGGTAGACAGTCGCGCTAACAACTCTCTGCAGTGGTGGAACCCACAAAACCTTTGTGCGCATCAGTTACCTTCCAGCAGACAAGGTAAGCTATCGAACGGCGATCAAAAACTACAAAGCAAACATCCATCTAGCTCAGGCTAAATACTTTGAACTCAAGATTGAGAAGGCAGCCTCCAAACCTAGGGAGATTTCAGATAGCAAAATCCCTTTTGCATCTTCCTGAGGCCCCAAAGCAATACTATAATACTCAGACCCACTGTGAGGAAATAGCTGAGTTTTTCCACCAAAAGATAGAAACCATTAACTCTTCTTTTCCCCCCACCGCCACCCTGATCGCAGACCCCGTCAACATAGACCACATGGCGGCTCCCTCCTGCGCTCTCAATAGCTTTCCCCCACTAGAACTCACCAAACTGGAGCTACTCATGAGCCAGGTTAAAGCCGGATCGCCCACTGACCCAGCTCCTCCTAGTGCTCTCACTCAGATAACCCATCTGATTTCGCCCACCATACAAGACCTGCTCAACTCCTCCATCCAGTCTGGCATCGTTCCGCCTCCATGGAAAAGGGCAATGGTCAGAGCTCTACTAAAAAAGCCCAATCTGGATCAATCCAACCCTGCTAACTATAGACCAATATCACTTCTACCGTGGCTTAGCAAACTTTTTGAGAAGCATGTAAACATCATTCTTACTGACTTCCTGGAGGCCAACAACATACTGGACCTCTCTCAGACTGGCTTCAGGCCCCGCCACGGTACGGAGACTGCACTGATTGCAGTGACGGAGGAGGTACGGAGGATCTTGGACGATGGCGGGTCCACAGCCATCGTCCTACTCGACCTGAGTGCCGCCTTCGACACTGTCAATCATAACATCCTACTCCACCAGCTCAACAAAATAGGAGTGTCAGGCACAGCACTCAACTGGATGAGGTCCTTCCTTACGGATAGATCCTTCCAGGTCTTTGAAGGGGACTCTACCTCAGCCAGTAAACCCCTCACTTGTGGAGTGCCTCAGGGCTCCTCCCTGAGCCCTACCCTTTTTAATGTCTACCTTCGCCCTCTAGCTGATGTCGTCCGCCCATATGGGGTGAAGATCGTCACCTATGCGGACGACACGCAGCTAGTGGTAGCACTGGACCCCCCCATGAACTCTCATCACAGATTACATATCTACCTTGAAGCCGTCGCTGCCTGGATGTCTAGCTCTTGCCTCAAACTTAACGGGGACAAAACAGAGATAATGCTCCTTGGAAATAACATCCCGAAATCCATCGATCCCATCTGGCCTCTCTGTCTAGGAAGCCCCCCACAACCCAAGGAGCAAATCAAGAGCTTAGGCATCTGGCTCGACCACAATTTAACCTTCAACTATCAAGCCACCAAGCTTGCTGCCACCTGCTTCGAGGCTGATGAGACTTCTCCGCAAAATACTCCCCCTCCTCCCGTTCCACTCGAGACAGATGATGGTTCAAGGCCTGATCCTCTCCCATCTCGATTGTGGAAATGCCCTATATCTGGGGGCCCCGCAATCTACCCTTAACAGACTCCAGGTCATCCAAAATTGTGCGGCAAGAATCCTCCTGGATATCCCCCGCCGAACCTCAGTCAGAGCCAGACTGAGGGATCTTCACTGGCTCCCGGTGAGATCTAGAATTGAATTTAAGAGCATGTGCATCGCACACCGATCCTACTGGGATACAGGCCCCCCCATCAATTCCCCCTTGGTGAAAGCCTACCTACCTTCCCGTGCACTCAGATCGGCGACCTCCCACCTGGCCTCAGTACCACGCATTAGGAGAACCAGGTGTGGAGGCCGCTCGCTTTCCTACAACCTGGCCAGGATCTGGAACTCCCTTCCCCTCCCTATCAGATCAGAACCTAACCTTCTCACCTTCCGTAAATTATTAAAAACTTGGCTCTTCAGCAAAAGTCCAATCTAACTCCTCACTCAGCTTCTCACTCCAGCCTCTTCAGCTCAACTCACTCTTTCTCTTAGCGCTGGGACGCCCCTGGGTAGCCAACGTGCTCTACAAATCACCAATACAATACAACCTTTCCAAGGGGCGACTGTTCCAAGAGCCGGTTCCACAAGTAGTATTAACAGCGGACGCATCACTGACAGGTTGGGGGGCCCACCTACTTCAATACACAGTCCAAGGTCTCTCGAAAATCAAACAGAAGACACTGCATATCAACCACTTAGAGTTGCTAGCAGTATTTCTGGCACTGAAAGCATTCCAGAAATACTTGTACAACAAGGCTGTGTTGATCCGGGCGGACAACATGACAGCCATGTACTACATCCAGAAACAAGGAGGGACACACTCTCCACAGCTGTCTCACCTAGCACAGAGCATATGGAGGTGGGCAATTCCCAAAACATTTTTCTCCTCGCAGAACACCTGCCAGGGAAAGACAATCAAAAGCAGATCTGTTAAGCAGATACAGCCAACAGCTACATGAATGGGAGATTCACCCTCAAGTTCTCCAACCATTCTTCCAAGAATGGGGACATCCAGAGATAGATCTGTTTGCCACAAAAGAAAACTCAAAATGCCAGTACTTTGCCGCCAGGTTCCCACACCCGTTGTCACAAGGCAATGCGATATGGATGAACTGGTCGGGCAGATTTGCGTATGCTTTTCCACCAGCCCCACTAATTCCGCTGGTGGCACGCAAACTACGCCAACAGTCACTCACAATGATCCTGGTTGCTCCCACTTGGGCAACACAGCCATGGTACACAAAGCTCCTGGAACTTTCAGTAGTTCCCCATCAAAGACTGCGCCTCTCGCCACATCTTTTAACTCAGAACCATGGAGAAATCAGGCACCAAGATCCCAATCAGATGAACCTAGCGATCTGGCTCCTGAAGTCTTAGAGTTCGGATGCCTTAACTTGCCTCCAGATTGCATGAACATTATCAAGGAGGCAAGGCGCCCAATTACTAGAGCATGCTTTGCAGCTAAATGGAAAAGATTTGTAATTTATTGCAATAATAACCAAATCAATCCATTGGATGCTTCCATCCAAAACATTATCTGTTACCCGCTACATCTTCAAAGATGCAATCTAGCATACTCTTCCATAAGGCTACATCTTATCTCCAAAACAGACAACACATGTCCCTGTTCAGAGTACCACCGATCAAAGCTTTTATGGAAGGACTTAAAAGGATAATCCCTACTAAGCACCCACCTTCACCAGTCTGGAACTTAAACATAGTACTTACCAGACTTATGGGACCTCCCTTCGAACCACTCCATTCATGTGAATTACAATTCTTAACATGGAAGGTGGCATTCTTGGTTGCCATTACCTCCCTCAGGAGAGTGAGTGAGCTACAGGCACTAACCATTCAGAAACCTTTCATGCAGATACACCACAATAAGGTAGTGCTTCGTACTAACCCTAAGTTTATGCCAAAAGTTATATCCACTTTCCATATCAATCAGTCAATAGAATTGCCAGTTTTCTTCCAAAACCCGCAGTCAGTGGCTGAAAGAGCCCTACACACACTTGATGTAAAAAGAGCTCTGCTATATTATGTTGACAGGACTAAATCCTTCAGGAAAACAAAGCAACAGTTTGTTGCTTTTTCTGCGCAACATAAAGGTAATCCCATTTCAAAATCAGGAATAGCCAGATGGATAGTTAAATGCATTCAGATATGCTATCAAAAAGCTAAGCGCACTCTAACAGTTACCCCAAAAGCCCACTCTACGCGTAAAATGGGGGCATCCATGGCTTTCCTAGGAAATATTCCCCTAGAAGACATATGTAGGGCAGCTACATGGTCTACCATACACACTTTCACTAAACACTACTGTGTCGATGTGCAAACAAAGCAGCAAGCTGTAGGCCAGGCTGTCCTTAAAACTCTTTTTCAAACCACTGCAGCTGGTACAGGTGACCACCGCTAGAGGAGATACTGCTATACAGTCTATGCTAAGATATGAATTCAGCAGCCCACATGCCTCGAACGGAAAATGCTACTTACCAGTATGCATCTGTTCTTGGCATGTAGGGCTGCTGACATTCATATCGCCCACCCTCCTCCCCGGTGCCTGTCACAGCTGCAGTAATCTTTCTACATACACTTACATGGTCATTCTTACTTTTCTATACTCCATCTTTGCCACAATGGCGAAAAACAAAGCGATGATTGCTCCAAGAATTCACAGCATGTTTGTGTATCTGTATCTTGACAAGGGGCTCATCAAAGCTTTCTTGGAAGCAACCTTTACAGAGTTTCAGGGTGATGGACAGTATTCAGTGTACTGTAACCTGTGGGGAGTGTGAGAAAAACAAGCACAGAGTATCATCTCCCAATATGCCTACTGAAAGTAACAGAGTACTGAAGCCTAAAATATATAATTTGGCTTTTAGTTTGTTTTTTGTGCTTTGTAAATAGCTTGTCAAGGTTTCTACCTAATTTAAGGACCTTCTATTAAAAAGATAAGGACCCCTCACCCATTCTAGGTGGCATTCTGCAGCATCATCGTGTCGAACAGCTTCCAAAAACTGATGTTGCTTAGTGTGCTGTATGAACCTTATTTTCGTTTGCATGTATAGTTGTTGTGCAGTATCTGAGGTTGTTCAATTTCTGTTATATCTCAGAGGGGTAATGAAAATCTTTGGCTGAACTTCGCTGCCTGGCTTCTGTACATCACCTGTATGGACAGTTGAAGCTCAAAGTGACATACATTTAAACATGTGCAGGGCTTGTCATGATGTTAAATAGTCCCTAATAATTTCAAAAAGGGGGGTGGTGATGGACAGAGTATCTGAGTTAATCAGAACACTCCCAGTGTAAGAATTGGCTTTTGTAGTCTGGTCTGCCCTGTTCCCATGATGCACTGGGCCAGGGACAGACTAATTTGCATACAGCCAGGTTCTGAAACTGGGATGGTGCAATGAGCTAAAAAACGGTGTTGGATCTAGCCCTGATCTCTTGACTGGGTGAGAGTATTCTGCTTAATTCAGAGACTCTGTCCATCACCACCCCTTGTTGTTAAATAGTCCCTAGGCACAATCACCTCCATTTTACATTTTCACATTTAAAGTTGACATCTTTTTAAATAATGACTTTTAACACACATTTTCTTGCTTGCCTGTGTGGGACAATGTTCTCAGAAAATGGTTTGCTTACATTTACACTTCTTTGTAGTCACATTATCAGGCCTTGATAATTCTGTTCTTTACTAGGCCTGTGAAAGGCTCCGATTCACAGTGCACTGCTGATGCACTTAAGAGTGCGCGTTCAGTAGTGTGGGAACTCGAGTTTCCCTACTTTATTTTCCTTGCAATATTATATAGCGCGAACTCGACAACATGGCATGAGCACAATTTACATTACAGAAGAACACATTCATTTGTGGTAGGCACGGGGAGACCAAGCGATTTGCCTGGAATCACAGGATGTTGAGCTGATGCCGAGATTCGAACGTAGCTCCCCATCTCTAAAGTTCGCAATTCTAGAACTTTTGGTGGGAGGTGTGTCTAAAAGTGTATGTCGGTGCTGGGCATCAATGAGAGAGACCTGTGCATTTTTCCAATCGGTGGTGAAAAAATATGAGTATGTTGCTGGAGATGTGGGCCGCCGTGCCACCAATGTACTTACGGGGAGGGTAAACACCCATTATTCCGCAACTTTCTTTCCGCATACCATCACTCCGCATACTTTCATTACGAAAGTACCATGACTCCGCAATGCCATTATAAAACATGGCATTACATTTTATATGCTTGTACCACGCATATATTTACAACTAAATTCGTTGTAAATGCATGAATGGTAAAAGCATGTTTTTTTTAAATGTTTGGATAAGGCAAGTATGGGTATAGGGGTATATGTTTTGAGGTACTGAGGTATATGTTTTGGGGTGTTTGGGTATTTTAAGGGTTCAGATATAGTTTTGGGTTCTGGGGTACAGGAGTATTTTTAGGGTTCAGGGGTAGGTATGGTTGTTGAGGTACAGGGGTATTTTAAGGGTTCAGGGCTAGGTTTGAGTTTTTGGGTACAGGGGTATTTTTAGTGTTCAGGGCTAGGTTTGGGTTTTGGGATACAGGGGTATTTTTAGGATTCAGGGGTAGGTTTGGGTTTTGGGGTACAGGGGTATTTTAAGGGTTATGGGTTAGGTTTGGGTTTTGGGGTACAGGGGTATTTTAGGGTTATGGGGTAGGTTTGGGTTTTGGGGTACCGTGGTATTTTTATGGTTATGGGGTAGGTTTGGGTTTTGAGGTATAGGGGTATTTATAGGGTTGAGGGCTAGGTTTGGGTTTTGGGATACAGGGGTATTTTTAGGGTTTAGGGATAGGTTTGGGTTTTGGGGTACAGGGTATATTTATAGGGTTAAGATGGGTTAGTGTTTAAGCGTGTTGGGGTATTTTATAGAGTAAGGGTGGGTTATGATTATGGGGTGCAGGGGTATTTAAAGTAGGGGTGGGCGGAATTGGCGCGAACTTAGTACAATAAATCCACAATATTTCGTTCCGTCAGATTTCCAATTATTAAAACAGAAACCTCATATATTCAAGGTAAAATAAGTATTTCTACATGCTAAAATGCATATAGTCATTTCACAAAAGTGAAATTCGCTTCCAGCAAGCAGTGAGAGAGGGGATGATTTTGAGATCAAGCCCCTGCAAAGCATTATGGGACGAGATTAGTAGTGGAAAGTGAATATTATAGTATCCAAATAATTCTACAAAGAGCTGCAATTCACCTCGTCGTCCCCAGTTGTCCCCATGAGGCAAATGCAATAGCATTTAAAATATTACACATCAAGCTGCAGTTCACCTCATCGTCCCTAGATGTCCCTGATGTGGCAAATGCAATAGCATTTAAAATATTATACATCAAGCTGCAGTTCACCTCGCCGTCCCTAGATGTCCCTGATGAGGCAAATGCAATAGCATTTAAAATATTATACATCAAGCTGCAGTTCACCTCGCCGTCCCTAGATGTCCCTGATGAGGCAAATGCAGTAGCATTTAAAATATTATACATCAAGCTGCAGTTCACCTCGTCGTCCCAAGATGTCCCTGATGAGTAAAATTCAAAAACATTGAAACCCTTTCATGAATGCTAAAAATGATGCTAATCTTATCCCATAATGCTTTGCAGGGCCTTTTAGTTGTATCTTTGCCCATAACTGTGCTTGGGGTGGTTCTAAGAGAATGGGACCTCCACTGAATTACTATTTAAAGGGAGCTAGAATGTATAGAACCTGGGAAGAAAAAACAACACTCGTGACAGAATGCCCCCAGCGATTGTCACGCCCCAGCACACACCCACAGCACAATGCAGACACGCCCACAAGGGACTACTTTTCTGGCACGGTTCTTTTACCTTTTAAATGTATATGGTAGGCGTCTGCATAGCCTATGTCCTTCTGCTGCAACTGCCCTTTCCAACGCTGTATTGGGTGTTGTGATTGGTGCTGTGGTTCCTGAGATTACCCGCCTCAAAGGTTTGGGTTCTCTCTTTATTATATTAGTATAGATATAATCAACGCAATTGCTTTATGGTTGAACTATTCTTTCTTTTCACCGTTCTTGTAATGCTGGTGACATTGTTTGGCTCCATTCTGTTAATCATTGCAGCACACATATTTCACACAAGAATCCAGTTGCTTCAATAAATGTTTGAAATACCAATTAGAGTATAGCTTGCACTCTTTGTTTCCACTCTTTTCTTGGAGAGTCAGCATTGTCTTGTTCTGAGGTTGGATATACCATCTGGTACCTTGTCAGGTTAGAGATCCAGATGGAGCAGTGTGAGCTAGCCAGCACTTAGGTCAACATATCCTGATGGTTGCTCGACTCAGTCCATCATAGTTTTGATGTTTATGTTGCCCAAACGTACAGTCTTATTGGAATAGTAGGAACCGTAGAACTGGCTCAAATGCCCTTAAATGAAGAAATTCTACATCGGGTCCCTTGGGAAGTCAATGCCACTAATGATCAGTGTTTTCATACCTCCTTCAGCCTGGGCAGCGCAATGGCTGCTCTGCAGCATTCTGTATTGGAGTATGGAGTAGAAGCCCCGCCCACTCTCCGCCCGTATTCGTCATTGGCTTGTGTCATTGCCCTTCGTAAATGCTGACTTCTGTATCCTTAATAGGCTGGTTGTCCCTCTTTTGTACCGCCTTGTCTTTATTTGTAACCTCCCATGAGGACTGGCTTTTTTACTTCGGTAGTTAGATGGTACGTCTTTTGAGGTTTTGCCAGGGATGCAGCGCATGCGCTGCTTCGCTAGCGTGACTATATTGTTGCCGCTTTGGTGCTGGAAGGGAGACTGGAGATGGCACGCGCGGACAGGAGATGTGCACGCGTACCGACAGGAGATGTGCACTCCGTACGCATGCACATCTCCTGTCCCTGGAGGCTGGCAGCGCGCGCCTTCAGTTTCCCTCCCCCCGTCCCCTCCAAGGAGCCAGCTTGTTTCTCATTGTTGGAGCGAAACCTGGTAACGTTATGGCGCCTTCCTTTTCGGTCTTTGCACTAGTGAAACGCAGTCAGAGCCCCACATCCAAGACAGTAGCTTGACAGCGTTGAGCCTTCATTCTGGACTGGAGATCCGTGTTCATAAGTCTGAACTAATCCATATTTTCAGATGTAAACAGAAATCCAAGGTCTAGCGTGAGGGTTTCCAACTCCTAATTTTGATTGAATGTGTTTGGGTGATACCTTGACAGCGAAATGTAATCATTTTCTTAATTCCGCCCTAGTTACATCCTTTCCTGGGAAGACTCCAAGCAGAACGAGGGGGTCGCGACGAGGGACGTGTTTTATCTGTAATGAAAAGGGATGACATTGAGGGATGCGATGTGAGAGGGTGTAGTGCACACTGTCGCTGAGACACATGGCACGTACAACATTTTACATTCAAATGCAGTTCAAATGTGCTCTGTCGCAGATCCTGCTGAATACAATCTGTCGCTCGGGGTTGGAGGTTTATATATTGTAAGAAGAGGGACATGTGTATACCTTGGCATTGGAATAACTCCTGAAAGGGTCTTCCCTCACTGGAGTTGCTGGTGAGAGTAGGGTTGCCTCCTTTTCCAGGGGAAAATATCGTCCATTTGTTCATGTTTTAATATTCTGCAAAGGCCAGGGGATCATACGTAAACAGGGCCTTATATGAAATCCTCTGGAGTTTCTTTTTTACTTGGCTTTGCTGTGTTTAATTTGAATTTTTAGGCAGCTCTAGGACACATTTTAAAGTACCGTCTTCTTATATTTTCTGGTTTAAGTTAGTACAGATTGGAGTTAAAAATACATGTTTTACGTGATTTTCCAAATGTTTGTAACACGTGACTTATTAAAATACCGATCATGCCAGTAAAATAACGGTCAGGTGGGAACTCTAGATGAGAGGGAAAGGTGGATGTGGAAGTGCATTTGCATCCGTCCAGGAAAAGTGTGTGTATGGTTGCATACCTTCCAGTCTCCTCATTTGAGGGTACCGTACCACCCTCTTTTCAGTGTGTTTCACATGTAACATACCTCCAGGTTGTCAAAAGGACATTCTCTTTGCAAACCTGCTTTGCCTTCCGTATCGGTTTACTCTCCTCTGACTTTAAAGGGAGCGCCCTCTTAAATATCTTACTTAATGCTCATTTGAGAGCCAGCAGGGTGACCAGTATATAGTCAGGAGGGACAAACATGTGAGAGAAGTTGGTAAGTAGGGGAGGGCAGTTAGATCGGACTAAAGGGAGGAGCGGAGAGAGGGACATGGGAGAAATTAATGAATGAGCTGAGAAAGGGACACGTACAGCGAGATGGAGACTGAGGCCCTCAATGCGAGCCGGCCACTGTCAGAGGTTATAATTATCGCAGCCTATAACAAGCATTTGCAATGCAATAGGTCTTGCATTTACGCGAGTTTAAGCTATTGGTTTTGTAAATCACAATGCCTTTTATTTATGTTTTTAAAAACGAAAACACAAATAAAAGGCATTATTATTTGCAATGTCAATGGCTCAAAGTCGCGTAAATGCAAGACCTATTGCATTGCAAATGCTTGTTTTTAGTCTGTAAGCACTATATTCTTTAATGGGTTTCTCCTACTGCAGGCAAGACATGCTTTCTTGCAACATTCAGTGCGCCATGCGCGCTTTCACTTTCCGAGCAGCCGGGACAATGGCTGTTGCTTCTTTGAATAGGTTTTGCATTTACAAGAGTTTGAGCTATTGGCATTGTAAAAGACCATTCCTTTTATTTGTGTTAATTAGCAAATCAGAAAAATAAGGCATTGTCATTTACAATGCCTAAAGCTTAAACTCTCACAAATGCAAGACCTATTACATTGCAAATGCTTGTTGTTCTAAATTTTGCCTGTTAAATCTTTGTTTTGTACAAGTCCTGCTCTCAACCTTTCTCCTGAAGAGCATTCTCTTGTTGGCCATTACATAGGTTAGAGTGGCGACTGAGATCCAAGCTTTACACATTATTTATTTTGTTTAGTATTTCATGATATTAATTTTCATTAAGAACTTTGCAGGGACATTTCTGATTTCCTCCCAACCTACCCTGTTTTACTGCCTCTAGAATTCCCCCTCCAGCCCCAGTGGAATGCTAGCTTCCCTGCACATAGTTTGAATCCTTGTGTTTTTATTGCAGCAACAATCCATAATGGTGTGGCTTCTCCAGAGCGATTTGTAGCACCATGAATAGTCTCCTGCATTGCAGTTTGTCCATGAAACGCTTATAAGCCAATTATATGTAAACTTGCCCTTCAGTGAGATCTGCTGTGGGGCGCGTTGTTTGTATCTGTGCCTGGTATTATTAAGTAGATCCTTTGTCCAGTAATGACCTTGACAGCCCAGTAAGTTTGGCTCCTTTGCAGAGTTTTGTTTTTTGCTTAACAGATTTATCACTTGCCATTTTTCTCAGTTTTTATGAATATTGAGGAGAATCCCATGATAGAAAGGAAGGTTACTTACTTGTGGTCTCCATCCCTGCCAAGCGTCACGCAACAGGTGTGACACTCACCGCACTGAATGCATTTGTCACGCCCTCTTCCTTAATACCCAGAAATCTGTGCTGTCAAAGTTACAGTCGGTACAGAATGCGGCTGCTAGAACTCTTTTAAACATCCCTCGCCGCCAGCCTACTACTCTTGCCATCCGCCAGCTTCACTGGCTCAGAGTAGAGAGCCGTATTAAGTTCAAGGCCCTCTGCATTGCCTACAAGGCAGTGCATGGAACAGGACCCAAATTCCTAACTGAGGCACTCCAGCTGTACACCCCCAAAAGACTGTTGAGATCTGCCAACACTTGCCTTCTTCCTGTACCTCGCACCAGAACGGCAACTTGGGGAGACCGTCGCTTTTTAGTGGCCACACCAAAACTCTGGAACCTTCTTCCATTAAATATCAAAAATGCCCCCAACCTGATGAGCTTCCGGAGGCTCGTAAAGACATGGTTATTTGACCAGTGAATTCTATTATTATGGTCCTGTTAGCTCACACATGCGCCGAGACACCCCAGGGTATTTGTTTGCGCAATAAAAATCACAAAAATAAATAAATAAATAAATAAATTTTTGCCACCTGTCCCAGCGCGCCAGCAGCTCCTGTGTGCGGGCTCTCCCTACTGTTCTGAGAGTGCTGCTCTCAGCCCGACTAGTGCCTAAAGCCCTAAACAGTTAACTAGACTGCAGCTGAGCTCTCTGAGCTCGTGAGCGGTGCCGCGCTACAATGTATCTCTCTGCTCTGTCAGTCCGACGAGTCTGTTGCCCTGGAAACTCAGCCTCAGAGCTGTCAATCACGGTGGCGCACCACAGGGGCCAGGATTAATCCCGGATGTGCCAGCCGGGGATAGGGCCTTCACGTCCGGAGGAAGCAGGAAGTGGCAGAAGCGGCGGGAGATTAGAGTGCAGGCTGCGGCGCACGAGACTCAGTCTCGCATCATGGCCACCCCCGCAGCGGCCCCCTGTGCAGCCCCGGCGCTAAACACAGCTGCAGGCTGCAGCACGCCACCTTGACCACCACTGTGGCAGCTCAGCTGAGCCGGCGACAGCTCTGGCCACCAGGAAAACTGCGAGCGCGGCCGGGCCCGGGGGGCCGGCGCCCCACACGGCGGCAGCTGCAGCAGAGCCCAGCCACCACTCAGTTGGCCGCAGCAGCGGCGTTCCGGGCAGCCCGAGGCATTTTTCGCAAACTATTGTCAGTCAGTGACACAGCATGATGGCCTGCCGTGCCGCTGCGCTGCATGATGACTGGCATGATCTGTGCAAGGAGTCTGCCAGCAGTGGTGCAGCTCATCATGTGTGTCAGTGGGGCCGTGACCCCGTCACCAGGGTGACCCCATGCAGCTCACCGTCACGGCCGCCGGACGACCGAGTAATCACGCTTGACTGAGAAGACCCACGTTGTCCCAGTAAGTTTATACTGTCCGTTTTAGTTACACAAGGTTCCGCCACTGCTGGCAGGCGCTGCTGACATAGCCGGGCAGTTGGAGCTATAGTACTTTACAGCTCCTGTGAAGCAAAGCAGGCATGGTTTTGTTTTCGTTATGAAGGCACCACAGAGAAATCAGACGAGGGCACATATTTAACATGGCTCTCGTGCTCCTGACCTCCCCCGCCCCCCCCAGACAACATAATGACTGATGTTGCCGGTCGCCCTTCAAATCACACCCAAAGAGCCGAGAGGTCTCTGTACCACGTCGTCATCAGCGAAAACCGAGCCCCACTGCAGCCCTGGGAACAGCTACTATCCAGGGGCCGTAATAATGACGGAGTCATTAAAAAAATAATCATGTCACAAAGAGAAGCGCTGTGCATTTTAGAGGTATATTTTGTGTTCTATGACTGAATATTTACCTGCCTTTATTAACTTGGTCTTTTAAGGAGTGCCACTGCGTTAAATTGATAACTACTTCTGTAGCCATCAAAAATGTTAACTCATTTTGGGTCCGTAAAGGAGACGAAATATTGGTAAATTCAGCTATTGTCAAAAGCGTTCTTAATTTGCACTGCAATCAATAGGTTATAAGAAGGGCTCATTCCAAGAAGAAGTTATGAAAAAATGAAAATTGTCCGAAAAAAGCTATTGAGAGCAGTCTTTAATTTATTACAAAGTGTCAAATATAAGCTAGTGAAATGTTGCTCATAAATACCCTGAAAGCCTATAAATGCCACACATGGGAAAATGGAAACCATGGTTTCTATGCCCATACCATCCAGACACCAGAGCACCCACCCCCTAACTAAAACAATTTACTGAAACAACAGAAAATGAGTTCACTGGCTAGTGAGATCTAGTTTCTCCGTGCTGGAAGAGACACAGCGGAGTAATCACAGGGCTCTCTCTGATTAGGTTAAACAACATCCTCTTACTTCCTCCTGCAGCAATTGCTCCAACGAATTGCCATCACAAGTCAGCCTTGTGTACTCAATATCAATATCGCATAATCTGCATGGTGCGGCTGAGATTATCTTCTGAGCAGCTACAGTGCCTGGTGGCCCCCTGTTGCTGAGCACTGCAGCCATGCAGTCTGTGTTCCGTTAGTGCAGTCCTTCCATTCCTGGTGCTTTTAAGCAATTTTAAGATATAATTAGAGCTTTTTGTTGCTCAGTGGATAGTAATTTCTAATTGGTGTATATTTCCTTCATCTTCATTGCTTGATTTTGCTCGTGAGAAAATGTCACTCATATTCGTTGAAATGTCACTCGTATTTACACTAACATTATGGAGATGTCACACATAGCAATTTGAAACCTTGGCAGCTATGGGTCTCTGTTTAACATTTTGGTTCATTTTCCAAGAATTCATAAACGTGTCTTCCCTTTAAATTTGAAGCACAGAAATCAGTACAGTACTTCATTCCCATCATCAGACGAAACTGTCCTCACTCACCCTGCCCTGGGACACTGGAGCACCGTGGAAGCTAAAAATGCCCATTTAAAAACTCTTTCAAGGAAACTGACACCTATTGGCTCACAGTGCGCATGATTATACATTTTTTTGTGTGATTTAAAATTGGATTTTTGCAGTCTTTGAGCTTTTCGGTGTATAAAAGCATTTTAATTGTTCTTTATATCACATAAAAACTCGGAAATTGCTTCCTCTAGATCAGTATGTTTTCCATACGGATTAATTAAAGGATTCGACATTGTTCAATTTAGATGTTTTTGTCTAGATTTTAGCCATGGGTGGAAATCACATAATGTCTGTGAATTCAAAGATAAGCTCAGAGACATCACCCAATATTGTTTAAACCTCAATTTCTGTTTACCTTTGTTTTCATTGGTATCCCATTACTACTTTCTGCAACCTGCTGGGATTTATGATTTAAGCTGACTGTGTGTTTATTGCAGGTACTGCGTCCCCCCCGAACATGGAAAGAGATTGGAGCGACTTGCCAAAGGTAAACTGTTTTTGGTCTGATCTGTCTGTCTGGTGCCTGTTTCTGAAAAGAGCTTTGCTACACAAGCCAGTGGATTCACATGCCACACTGGTAGATCACAGTTTGTTTACTGCTTCATTTTACATGGCTTGTTGATGGGCATGCACTCCCTGACATTACAGAGTTCTGTACAGCCATTCTTGTTATCCCTAGACAGTGAAATAATAACATTGCATCATTGCTGATATGATTGGTGTTCGTAATTAGAGCTTCTATGGAGCATTTCTGCTCTCTGTACTTCTTGTTACTTGCCTACTGGAGTGCACATGCTTTGTGTCTCTTTGCCAGTAAAGGTAAAGTGCTCACCTTTTCAGTCCATCCTCTTTCTTGCATTGCAGGTTTTTTTCCTGGAAGCGCTCAGAACTGTGAGGCTTTCCTCCGCCACAAAATGACCCTCATCTCTCCCTTCATTCTGAAGAAATATGGGATCCCATTCAATAAGGTGAGTAAGGAGGCACCCTGGAAGACTCCACTCATCATAGAGCATTGACATTAAGTTAGTTGCTTATGAAAATCCTTCGTAGCTTCTGCTGATGCACTGTGACATGTTACTAGAGTGCTAGGTTAGTTAGAGGTTCCTTGACTGCGACTAAGGAAATCGTTGGGATCAGCATGGTCAGCTGGTTGACCCTTTCGCTGAGTCCATGTTTGGTTTGTTCAGTGTTGTTTTTTTCATTGAGTGACTCTGCTCGGGGTTCTACAAGCTTGAACTCTCCTGTTTACTATGTGTATGTACTCTGTGCTCCACCTTTTAGAGGCCTAATGCCATGGGCGAATGTATGACATTGCAAATAAAACTATTACAATGCATACCTTTACAACGCGGTCAATACAATGGCGCTTACATTACAGCACATGCCATTACAACGCAAGCCATAACAACGCATATTCCAATACAACGAAAACTACTATTCTAACACCGCCGGGTGCTTCTCTCAGGGAAGGTGGGGAGAGGAGTTGGCCTAACCGCTAGGGCGGTCAACCTTAAATCTGGGGAACCGTGTTCGAGTCTCGGCAAGGACGTACAGCACCATGTGATTCTGGGCAAATCTTTCAATCTCCCCGTGCCTAACAAAAATTAATGTGTTCCCATGTAACGCAACTGGTGCTATGTAAAGCGCTCTGATACCCGGGTCAAGTTTGCGCTATATAAAACTCTGTAAAAAAAAAAAAAAAAAAGAGGGAAAAAAAGGTGCTGGTCAGAGAGAGATATGCGTTATAAAGGCATGCATTGTAATGGATCCTGCATTGTAATAGATCCTGTGTTGTATTGGATCCTGTGTTGTATTTGCCGCGTTTTAAAGGCATTGTGTTGTAATGCCTGCATTGTAATGGATGTTTCCAGCTATGGTCTGCACATTTTGTCTTTTGGTGCTTAACAAAGTGCTGTTCAAGTTATCTACCTTGCAAGTCGAGGGCTACAGATAATATTTGTTAGGAGTTTTCCAGCTCAAACCATTTTATTTTATCTTCTTTTAATAAATAGTCACAGTGCAAGCTAAGAAGACAAAATATTTCAATTCGCGCAGAGAATAATTGTGATGGCAATATAAACTTGAGACCAGACAATGAGAAGAGAATATTTTAAAAGCAGAAAAATAAAAACAAAAAAGATGCAAAATTGACCCAAATAGTGAGGGAAAAGATTGAACAGAACAGCAATCATAGTGATAATTTATCAGCAGTTTTATAAGAGCATGGAATACACCCATAGAGCTTCGGAGAGCTGTAGAGTGTCTTGCTGGCAAATATAGGTGACCACAAAAACCGCATTCGTTCAGGGCCCTGTTAATATAACGCAATGGGATACGCTTGAAAATAATTGGAAGTATCATTAGAATTTTGCATAATTCTGTATACCCTGTGGAATGAGTATAGGTTAAGTAAAAAGGGGAGCATATACATGGGGCTATAGCAGAGTTCAGAAGCAATGTGGAAAGGATGCAAGACAATAAGGAATAATGTTTTGCTTGTTTTGCAATAGGCAGTGTTTTTTTGTATTTTGAATGGAGAGTGGGTAATGCGAATAGATGTAAATTCGGCAAAAGTGGGGACTATAGGCTGCATCATGGAGGGGTAAATCAAGCTTGAGTAATTCGAGACCAGACAATTGAATGACACAATGGCTTTACTGAAATCTGGGAAGTTTGGTAGCAAACGTCTCAGCATAATAAACCCACACTGATGCCACTGTGGGATTTATTATACAATGTGCTCAGAGGGCCTCTTAGAGAAGCCCCCTGAAAAACGACCAGCCCTTCATGGGTACCCTGACTGGTACACAACAGCCTGCCCCCACAAGACATGCTTCTGGGCCCCTGGAGTGGGAACCTTTGCTCCCTGGGTCTAGAAACAAAACCTTTCCTGAGTAGAGGAGGTCACACCTCGCCCAGGTCAGGAAGAGCCATCAGTGCCAGGGGAGCTTCAAAGGCCTTGTCGGCTTTGTAACACGACCCCCAGCCTCTCCTGCTATCAGGAGTGGGCCCCCTTCTTGTCTCCACTCCTCTTCGGCATGAATATTGGCGGGAAAAAGGTGTGCCCCCCCCCCCTCTGCTAACTCCACCCCTCAGGTGGGGGAGGCGAGATTAAACCCAATCGGACGGACAACATGACAGCCATGTACTACATTCAGAAGCAAGGAGGTACACACTCTCCACAGTTGTCTCATCTAGCTCAGAGCATGTGGAAGTGGGCCATTCAGAGGAACATCTTCCTCATGGCGGAACACCTCCCAGGCAAGGACAATCAGATGGCGGATCTGCTCAGCAGGTACAGCCACCAAATGCACGAGTGGGAGATACATCCATCAGTACTCCACCCGTACTTCCAGCATTGGGGTCATCCAGAGATAGACCTGTTCGCCACAAGGGAAAACGCCAAATGCCAAACTTTGCCGCCTGGTTCCCGCACCCACAGTCGCAGGGCAATGCGATATGGATGAACTGGTCAGGCAAATTTGCGTACGCTTTTCCCCCAGCACCTCTAATACCGCTGGTGGCACGAAAGCTAAAGCAACACTCGATGACGCTCATCCTGGTTGCTCCAATGTGGGCACGCCAACCATGGTACACCACGTTTCTAGACCTTTCCGTGGTACCGCATCAAAGGCTGCACCTCACACCCAGACTTTTGACGTAGAGACATGGCGACATTCAGCACCCAGATCCGCAACAGCTCAACCTGGCGATCTGGCTCCTGAGGTCTTAGAGTTTGGCTACCTCAACTTGCCTCCTGACTGCATGGATATCATACGGGAAGCAAGAAAGCCCACCACCAGAGCATGCTACGCAGCAAAATGGAAGTGGTTTGTCATTTATTGCGTAGACCACAACATTGACCCGCTTGACGCGTCCACGCACAACATCATTTGTTATCTGTTACATCTTTACAAATGCAATCTATCCTATGCTTCCATTCGAATACATTTATCCGCCATAGCGGCTTATCTCCAAAACAGGCAGCATCTCTCCCTTTTCAGAGTGCCTGCCATTAAAGCTTTTCTAGAGGGGCTCAAACGAGTCATTCCTCCCAGGACCCCACCTGCTCCTGAATGGAATCTTAATGTGGTCCTCACCCGACTGATTAGTCCACCTTTTGAGGCTCTGCATTCTTGCGAAATTCAGTTCTTAACATGGAAAGTGGCTTTCCTGATAGCCATTACGTCACTGCGACGTGTTAGTGAGCTCCAGGCGCTCACTGTATAGGAGCCATTCATACAAATTCACTCCAACCGGGTGGTGCTGCGCACTAACCCTAAATTTCTTCCAAAGGTGGTTTCACAGTTCCATGTCAGACTATTGAACTGCCTGTGTTCTTCCAAAATCCTGAGACAGTGGCAGAAAGAATGCTCCACACTCTTGACGTCAAAAGGGCTTTGATGTACTACATTGATAGGACCAAAGATTTTCGGAAGACGAAACAACTCTTTGTTGCCTTTTCCGCACAACACAAGGGCAACCCCATTTCCAAGGCAGGTATAGCCAGGTGGATCGTTACGTGTATTCAAATTTGCTATCACAAGGCTAAGCGCACTTTAACGGTCCCCCCCAGAGCCCACTCCACCCGCAAGTTGGGGGCCTCCATGGCTTTCCTTGGAAATATCCCTTTAGAAGACATTTGTAGAGCAGCCACATGGTCTACCCCACACACATTTACCAAACACTACTGTGTAGATGTGCATTCCAAGCAGCAGGCAGCTGTAGGGCAGGCTGTTCTAAAAACACTTTTTCAAACGTCTGCAGCTGGCACAGGCGGCCGCCGCTAATGGAGGGACTGCTATATATTCTATGCTATAGATATGAATTCAGCAGCCTACATGCCTCGAACTGAATATGCTACTTACCAGTATGCATCTGTTCTTGGCATGTAGGGCTGCTGACATTCATATCGTCCACCCTCCTCCCCGGCGCCTGTAGCGGCTGCAGATTTTACACTTACTCTTAGCATGGACATCGCTCACACTGTTACACTCCATCTTCGCCACAATGGCTAAAAACAATCTGGGGATGGAGTCGATGCCCATGCGCACTGTAGTCCAGGGGAGGAGCCACCTATCTTGTGATACTTTAGAGTCTTCCAGGACAACAATGTGCAATCATCCGGACCCAACACTAGGCAGCGATCTATGCTATAGATATGAATGTCAGCAGCCCTACATGCCAAGAACAGATGCATACTGGTAAGTAGCATATTCATATTCAATACTTCTTCAGATTTCAGTCACCCTCACGAGGAGCACCCAGTATGGCCAGCCCTTCTTACACAACACTTGTGTCGACTCGGACACCCAGACCCCAAACTGCTCCATCTAGCACTTGAGTACTTGGAGTTTGTGTACCTTAACCTCCCTCAAGGCGGCATGGTTATTTGAAAAGAATCTAGAAAACCAGCTGCTTGTGCACTGCTCTGTGTGAAATCTAGTAACTCTGTATTTATTTTCAGTGAAGTCCTTGAACTTCGAAATTAATTCCTCAATTTTTTTTTCAGTTCGAAGATATTATTTACAAAATGTTGAACTTCAAAGCATAAACTCTCTACTGGGAAATGGCTCTACTTTCCACTACTCTTGGATAAGCCTTTCTTTAAAAAACATTATTTAAACTATTTGCATAGCGCAGACACAGCCAAGGAGGCGCTGGAGTGCTTCACATATATCTGCTGGGAGAGCAGAGATAAGACAGGTCAAGCATAAAAGTACTTTATGACTCGAGGTGACTTCTGGAATTGAATACAGACTGTTGTTGAATTTTAGAATATTCTGAAGAAGATTAAACCATGAACATTCAGGGTTCCTATAGTGCAGTTTTGTGATAAAATAGTGTCACAGAGGGCTAATTTGGTGTGTCTTATGTTTATTTTCGTTACTTGTAATATAACATAGTGAGTGTGTTCTCTGCTTTGACACGGACAGGGTACATACATTATAAGCTGTGCTCTGTGCACTCAATGCTGATGGCTCTACATAAAGTGTTGATTTCAGCCTGTTCTTTTCCCTTCTCTTAGGTGACCCAGGAGGCTGGAGAGTTTATGATCACCTTTCCTTATGGATACCATGCTGGCTTCAACCATGGATTTAACTGTGCAGAATCCACCAACTTTGCCACCCTACGCTGGATTGAGTACGGCAAACACTCTGTGCTGGTAGGCCACCTTTGTTCTTTGCTCTAGCGTCTACCCCAGTCAACGCAGATGGAAAGTATTATTGCAACAGGAGCAGACCACCCCTTATTTTCTTTGCTTCTGCACAATACAGGATAAGAGGTCTCTGGGGAGCTGAAAACTGAATCTGAGCTACAATTCTGACAACATTATTTTAAAATAAAGTATATTTTTTAATTAGAAAGACTGTCCTTTTTAAAATTAAGATAGACATCTCTGCAGCAGAAACTTGATATCTGAGGCTAAATAGAGTTCAATGAGGTAGAACTCGAAAGTCAGTGGCAACGGGCTGTTGGCTGCACCAGTTTTGAAAATCCTTCCTGTGGGATGTCCTGGGTTGCATATGAAATTATGCATGCATTTAAAAAAAATTTTTTATCAATCCATTCTTTTTAAAGGTTCTCCTGCATCCCACATCCTTCCTGTGTGATGTGGATTTAGTGCTTGATAAAGAAGAGGGCAGAGCGGTCATCTTCCACCCTCCTGGATAAATCAGTGATTCGCCTCAGACATCCTAGCCATTTTCTTTAGCAGCCACCTTTTTTCCACTGATCTAATCAAACAGCATTGCACTTCCCTCTCTTGAAGACAACTCACTTGTGTTGCTGCAAATGTGTGTCCTCTCAAGGCATAATCTAAATCTCGTAGTACAAATATAATTGAGCACAGTTTTATCTAAGAGCGCACTTACACTACCTAGTTACTTTCTTAGTTCTCATTGGGGCATATGTCCGATGCATGGTTTGGAAATCTGTGCCCTTGTGGAATGCCCTGTGGGTTTTATTCTCCCCTTCATTTACTCCAGTGAACTCCACTAGAGGTTCTTCACATTTTTGGTTGGTGAGGTTAGCTGCTATCCAGTTTGTAGGAGAGGACCTCTTTTTGTATGATTCTCCCCTGTAGGAAAATGCCCCTCTTTGCATGGTTGCCCCGCACCTTTTGTCGAATGTTTATGCTCTTTGACTGAGTGTGCCATGGGTTCCTGCCAACCAAGTACCCAGGTCCTATGTGTGAGAAAGTGTCATCTTTTTTGCATTGGTATGCCCCCACTTTTTGCTGAACTGCTGATGTGCTTTGACAGAGTGTGCCCTGGGCTCCTGCCAATCAGGTGCCCAGGGCCTGTGTTCCTTCCCTAAAACTGTGTTGAAGCTAAAACCCAATTGGCATCTCTAGCCACCTGTCAGCCTCTAGTAAATGGTACTCTAGGTACCCAGGGCATGGTGACCAGAGAAGACCCCTAAGGGCTGCAGCACTTATTGTGCCACCCTCAGGGGCCCTGTACCCTGACATCCACACACTGCCTTTGCAGGCTGAGTGTCTAAGTGCAGAACTAAACAGAGAGTCGACATGGAACACATCCCTGTGTGCCATGCCCACAAACCACTGCCCTAGCAAACATCAGTCACTCCTCTAGCTGGGTGCCCTATGCCGGTGGTGAGGGTACAGGCGCATAAGCCCTGTACCCCTACAGGACCCAGATGCATTACTGGGCACTGTAAGTGCAGTGCTGCCATTGAGAGTGTATAGTGGTGGGAATATGTCATTACCAACTCCACAGCACCATAATGGCTACACTGAAGACTGGGAAGTTTGATATCAAACTTTTCAGCACCTTAAACCCACACTGATGCCCGTGTGGGATTTAATATAAAATGCACCACAGAGGGCATCCCTGAAACTCTACCAACTTCTAGTGACCTGACTGAGTGGCTCCTTAGGCTGCCACCACCAGACATATTTCTGGACCCCTGGGTCGCGATCTGCTGCTCTCGGGGGCCTGAAACAATGCACATCCTGGGACGAGGTGCCAAGCCTCCTCCCCCAGGATGGGCAAGGTGCACGAAGGAAAAGCTTCAAAGGCATGCCGCCTTTGTGTGCCTCTCCAGACCATTTGCTGCTTTCAGCAACTGGTCCCCACTGGTTCTACCCTCCACTTTTGGCAGGAGAACCGGCGGGAATAACAAGTGAGGTGTGCACAGCCCTGTGAGGAAGAGGTGAAGCACAACCTCGAGTCCCCGCCATCTTGAGGATGAGGGGACCCAGCCTGCCCCCTCCCACTGGAGAGTGGTAGAATAGTGGGTGTACCCACCCCATGGAAGGAACCCATTGGTCCCTGCCCTTTACATACCTGTAACGCCCCTAAATTTAGTTTAAAGGGGCACCCTGAACCTTCCTTCCTTAGATCCAGAAACGACAAGAAAAGAGGATAAGAAGGACGAAAAGCCGTGCAGAGCTAACAAGAGGACGACACCCACTGACTTGTCCCCAGCCCTACAGGCCTGTTTCCCCTCGAACTTGCGCCTGCGAAATCCTGGTGTGTCCTGCAGCCAGCAACATCAAAAACCCCGGAGGACCTGCCTGCCTTCACTTCAAAGACTGAATCTCCCGTGAACACCGGACTTGTTCCAACTGCAGCTTCTGCTGCCAGCCAGAGACCGCAAATCCAGCCCACACTGCACCCGCCTATCCCGGCCCAAGCCCGAGTGGAAAAATACCACAAGGAGGTGCCCCCGCCGGATCCTGACCCGAGATCCGGCAACCCCTGACCTGCCTCAAGCCTCCATAGGATGCCTGCAGCCACAATCCAGAGGACACCACCCCCTGCCGTGACCAGAGTGGGTAAGAAAATCCAATGTCCCTAGGCAACCCTGCATTGACGCCCCCGGCCTTGTGCGCCCAAACCAACGGTGCCTAACCAACCCTCAACATCCTGACTTACCCCTCGAGGTGGTGGTCGCACCTGGAAGATCCTCGTCCCCGAGCCTGCAGTGTTTCTTTGTCCCGGAGGTTCTCCATTGGAAACAGGGCACCCGACCTCAAAACATCACCCTGCCCCCGGCGGCCCTAGTGCCGCGGAGGGTGCACCTTTGATGCTACTTTGGTCCCCAACTTGCCCTGATCTAAACCCTAGGACCTTTGGTCCCACAACCCTGTGGCCTGCTTGCCAGCAGCCACCAACCGGAGCCCCACTATCCTCCATAAGATAACATTGGGCCTCAACACTCTGCACCCGGCCGCCCTAGTGCCGCTGAGGGTGCAATAACAGTGCATCACTGACCCTGGAAGACCCCTGAGTCTAACCCCAGAACCTTAACTCCCACAGTTGTTTACTTACCTGCAAAAGGATAACCTGTTTTTCCTCCATAGGATAACATTGCCAATTTTCTCTCCAAAAAACGACTGTGTGGAGTTTTGAAATCTAAAGATATTCTTCAAAAATCATACAAATAACCAAAACGTGTTTTGTCACCTGTTTGCAGGAAATGTCCCAGTGCTGAATCTAGGCATCCAGCACTGAGTTGTAAAAAGTAACGTAAAAGTAACTTACCTGCAATTTGTTAACAAAGCCTATTAATTTCAATGTACAGCTCCAAAAAGTTTCTAAGTGTGGAGTTTTGAAATCTGAAAATATTCTTTAAAAATCGCACGAATAACAAAAACGCATTTACTCACCTGTTTACAAGAAATGTCCCTGTGCTGAATCTAGGCATCCAGCACTGAGTTAGAAAAAGTAAAAGTAACGTAAAAGTAACTTGCCTGCAATTTATTGAAAAAGCCTATTCATGCCAATGTACTGTATTTGCTAAGTGTTGCATACAACTGCTCCCCTGTAAATCAAACAAAGTTCAATTTCTATTGCATTTCCAAACTGTTCTATATCCAGTAACTTATTACTGAAAAGTATTTATTGCTTACCTGTGCCAGGCTTGCTTGGTTCTAAAAATAAACAGTTATTCAAAAACAATTGGACTAGAGTTTAGTTCTTGAGTGTGTGAATTCATTTGCTGACTGATTGAGTACATCAAATGCTTAACACTGTCCTCTGATACTGCCTTACTGCTCGACCCAGCTACCACTATTAGAGAGTAAGGTTCTATCTAAGTTTAACCTCTGCCTACCTCTGGGGACACTTGGACTCTATACACACTATACCTCATTTTGGTGTAGTATATATAGAGCCAGTTTCTTACACCCATTCCATGCTGGGGATGTTTTTCCCCAAAACTCCAAGCAGTGCTTCCAAGGGCTCTGGAGTTACAGCAAATCTTGTTGTGAGTAGCATTAACCGATTTCTTTCCTTCCCTTGCTACACTGCAGCTGTTCTTTAAGGTCTAATGCAGAGTCTTACCATTTGGTGCAACCCCTTCTAAGGCCAAATCTTTCTTACCCATCGAACTGTGCTTCTGTAGTGCTAGTCTAACCTTTACCTATATCTTATGTGTTGACATTGTAAACTGTATTTTGCATTTCTGTGCAGCAGTTTTCTCTAAACAAATTGTAACCGATGTCTTCTCGTCCCTCATTATAGTGCTCTTGCAGGAAGGACATGGTAAAAATATCAATGGATGTCTTTGTAAGGAAGTTCCAGCCAGATCGGTATAAGCTCTGGAAAGCTGGCAAGGATACTACAGCCATTGACCACTCCCGGCCAACGCCTGAAGCTGCTGAGTTCCACAAGGCTGAGTGCAATGAGGAGTGCGAAGATGAAGATGAAGATGAGGAGAAATGCAAAGAGGAAACTCAACCTATGGATACTGTGGAGAAAAAGAGGTAATACCTGCTTTCTTTGTGTCACTTGGTATGACCATAAAAACATTAATTCCTGCATCCGGTTGTACAAACTGTTGCAAATAAGGGACATCTTTTTATGTCCAAGGACCTTTGTACGTATGCTTTACAGCATGCGCCTACCTCTATTCTCTGTTAGACCAAGACACGCAGTTGTTGTGGTGTGCTGAGGGCACCTCTAAGAAACAACATACCTGCAATGAAACACTGCCTGATTAACCACGCCTCGGGCAGCATGGAACATAGCAATGAAGTAGAGGAGCTTTATAAGTTAAAAATAAATCAATAACATTCCTATTTGGATTCTTGAAGTGGCAGAAATGGAAAGCACAAATAGTTAATGTTTCTCATACACCTTGCATTACCGTACCTCAGGACTTCAGTATAGTTGTTTGTTTATTTGTGTTTATTACTTTTGAGGCCTTACTTATTTTTTAGTTAAGATTCTTAACCATGAACCGTCCAGAAAGTGACTAAGGTGTAGGTTCATAAACCTACAGTTTTCCCAATAGTCAAACCTATCAAAACTATCTTTCTTGTGTAACCTGGCAATTGGAAGCCACTTTAATCAGTCAGTCCAGTTGTTGTTATCTTTCCGTCGTTCTCCTCTTCAGTCTGTCGGCTAGACCCTCATAGGGTCACTTCACCATTACATTGCAAGATTAAATAAGTATGTAATGCACAGGGAAACTTTGTATTCAGCAGAATATTTCCAGGTTGATAGATAGCTATTTCAGGAAGTGTGTGTGTTGCTATTGCTTTTTTTCCTTCTGAGGGGTTGATCTGCAGAGTAGCCATTTGATCTTTCTTTATGCTTGCAATACTCGGAAGCCAGGCCCAGAGGATCAACTGGAAGGTCAGTAGTCTAGAACAGTGGTTCCCAAACTGGAGTCCATGGACCCCTAGGGGTCCTTGACACATTCCCAGTGGGTACCCGGGCAGCAGTTTTAAAAGAACTACAAAGTTCCTTCCTTAATCAGCAGTTTTCAAGGCAACAATAAAAGTGTCACGATAACTCCGGTGATTAATATACCTGCTGGGGAGAGATGATAGTTTTGTCTAGTGGTAGCTTTGACTCCTCTAAGGAAGTGCAGAGCTTTAATATGCCTGCTGCAAAGAACGTGTACCATGCATTTAAAAAACAATATTTTAAATTCATTTTATGCATAGCACAGTGGGTTACAGCTTTTGTCACGGAGCTTCTGTTGTTGCTGTGCAGTTCATAAGTTACAATCGTAAACTAGCTCAGTGAGCTATGAACTGCTATCAAATTGCTGCATTCAAACTTCATGGTACAAGATAGTAAGTTATGTTTTTTCTCAGTCTTTCATTATCCTGATGTTGCTAATAAAGGTTTATTTGGGTGGAAATAATTTCTTATTATTAAGGTCAATGCTAACCACTGTGTTATGTTCTGAATCCTGAGTTTGTGCTTCTCCGGGCCAAGCACTCTTAAAAAATGCCTATCAGTATGGATGACGTGAATCCTACACCTTATAGTCTTATGTCACATTCTCTATAAACCGATTTACACGTATGATTCATTGTCTCTGCCCTACAACTGGTAGGAGAGGTGCTATAAAACAAATGCAATACATGTGACAGAGGGGCTATGGAGAGATGACTGTTGGAGGGTGATAGTGAGGGAATCATTGAGGAGCGTTAACAAAGATCGTTGTATCTGGGTACACAGTAAGGTTATCATTTACTATGCTTTAAAAGTTAATACAATTCAATATATAAAGACAAATATATGTGGAATGCACCATTTTTCCCTAATTTTCTTGGGGGGAGAGCCCCCCAAAGCTTCCTTTGTAGTGGTCATCCTCGCTTGCTGCACTTGGTGCGCACCGTACAGGGACTGGTCTGACAACATTTGCCACGGCTGCTTTGGCTTTACAGTCCGGCCCTGGCAGGAACAGGAGTCTCCTACCAACAAATAAAAGCAAACATTGAAATGTTAGTCGCCGAGGTGCAGCACCAACCTGCCCATTAAAATCTTTAGATTTTTGATTTTTTTAAAATAAAATAATAAAATCTTTAGCTATTAGAGTATTTATTTGGTGTGCACTTGGTTGTGTATTTTTCACGAAATACTGTTTTAATGTTTGAAATTTAAATAGTTCAAATTGCTGGGGGTTTGCCTGGGTTCCAGGAGTGACTTACTGGGGTCCTCAGGAGTCAAAGGTTTGGGAAGCCATAGTGTAGAAAAAAAATTGGTAACTAGATCTCTTTAAAGCCTGTCCAAACCAATCCCTCCCCATTCAAAATTTGTCTGACATGACTGGATAATTTTTACTAAACACTGGAGAGAATAGTATATCTTAAAAAAAAAATTAAATTGCTTCAGTAAAGTTGATTCTGATAGATACTCTTTCTCTGTGGATCCTTTATCGCTCACTTGCACCACTTAGATGTCCACAGATTGACTAAAACCGACTGGACTGATCCGGATATCATCTCTGCCAGATAGCATCATACTATCATAGTGTGACACATTGTGACAGAAGTGGCACCACCAGCTAGTATGTACTGTTTTCCAGAGACCAGAAGGCTTAGAAATTTAAATGATGAAGAAACAAACCGCATTAAACAGGTTCGAGGAGTTTTGCAAGTTAAACGTTCTGCAAATAATTGTGAGCAAGACCAAATTTATGGTCTTAACCAGAAATCGTCCCATTAAAAGTTTTGTTACGTTGAATGGTGCAAGTCTTGAACAAGTTGAGGCTATGACTTACCTTGGAGTGACTATAGATTATCGCCTCCGCTGGAAACCCCAGATTGACGTGCTCCGCCTAAAATTTGCACGCCTCACGGGCTGTTTAATTCAGGAACACAAATTGTCATTAACTAAACGGGTTAAACCAGCACTTAGGATTTATGAGGCCAAGATTCGTTCTACCATTTTGTACGGGGCTGACCTATGGGGTTACAAGGACCTTTCGCCACTGGTAAAAGTACAAAACAAATTCTTGCGGAATTTGGTAGGTCTCCCGCAATCTACACCAATCAAACCACTCTTGCTGGACATGGGCTGCAAACCGATTAACGAGATGGCGCATTATCGGCTAGTGGCGCTGTGGAGACGGATCTGGACGTCACCGGATTTAAGTCTCTTCGCATGCGAATTGTTGGATGTGAGATCCGCACTGGGTTCTAGTAACATTCCTTGGCTACGTGAGGTGAAATCAATTTTGGAGGACATGGGTCTTAACGACCTGTGGGTTTCTCCGGGGTCCACTATATTCCCGTCAAAGCAAGCCTTCAAAGCACTTTACTGGGCATCTGCTAAACTTTTATCCATTGTGCAATCTGATGTTACCAGCTTGACAGGCAGATTTCTGGCCCATAAACTAGACCCTCTTCTGGAGAATTATTGGGACGTTATTACAAAAACTCTAGATAAAAAACGATACCATCAGTTTCGAGTTGGGTCCCTGCCAGTAAGATCTTTTACAAAAAATTGGTCTGGTCATTCTAATGAGCTCTGCCCCTGGTGTGTTGACCAAAGGGAGAGTGTGGGTCACTTTGTCTTTGCATGTCCAGCTTATCATGCCCCTAGAACCAAATGGATTAGGCCTATTTGTTGCAAAATGAAAAATAAAGGGAGCTCTGAAGCTTTGTGGGCGCTACGTACAAATACATCAGAGATGGTGGTAATAGGTGTGGCCAAGTATTTGGGGTGGGCATGGATCATCCGAGCCAGACACCTGCAGACATCTGCAGCCAGTTGATTGATAAAAGTTTTATTAGGGCTTTCATACATTGGGTCTTTAATAAATTGTTTAATCGTTTTTTAATGGTGAAATGTTTTAGGTAAATATGATGTTTTATTCATTTTGTATCACATCAATTTTATTGTACGAATTGTCTTTTATGATGTGTCAATCGAAATAAAGACGTATGAAACCTGAAACCTGAGAAACAAGAGTACACCGTATCCACCTGTACTCCTCGCATGCCCACAACTTTTTCCTCTATTTTTGGAACCCATTCCCTATTAACTAACTAAACATAAACTGTAGTATATCTGAAGATCCCCGTTGGCTCCTGAGAATACGCAAGTTTATCCCAGAACGTCAAAATTGGCCACAGTGTACTTTACTCTTAAGTTGCTGCATGATATTTATTGGCAGGGTGCAATACTCGCACACAGTAGCACCCAGCTAGTATTGTTTGTAAGTACAATTAATAATTACTTCCTGTTGAACAGGAAATAACAGTGTGGGCCGTTAATTTTCCAGGTCAAATTGTGATTAGAATTCTCGGTTCATGGCTGACTAACAGCCCCATTTAGCACCTGGCCAGAGCATGCGGTAAATAGGAATGCAGGAGCTGGTACAGTGCAGGAGTTTGGGATGATGTTGGTGAGCAGATGCAGAAGTGACTGGAGCAGCAGGATTTTGGGGTTCTGTGGCCGCCTTGCCATTCGCTGGCCTCTTTGCTGCTTTCCTTCGTTGTGGCCTTGTTTGAGGGGATTGACTGTGGAAGAGCCTGATTGCGAGGACACACACTGCGGGAGCCCGGGACTGCGAGGACCAGCATTCCTCTGATTGCCTTCAGCTGGTGCCTCTTCCCGGGCGTGCCCCGCCTCCCCTCATTGCTTCATAACTGCTCGCGGCCCCCGCTCCGCGGGAGCCGCTCGCAGCAGGATTTTGGTGTTCTGTGGCCGCCCTGCCATTCGCTGGCCTCTTTGCTGCTTTCCTTCGTTGTGGCCTTGTTTGAGGGGATTGACTGTGGAAGAGCCTGATTGCGAGGACACACACTGCGGGAGCCCGGGACTGCGAGGACCAGCATTCCTCTGATTGCCTTCAGCTGATGCCTCTTCCCGGGCGTGCCCCGCCTCCTCTCATTGCCTTATATCTGACGCTTTCCAAACGCATCGCGGGACGCGCGCGGGACTTAGCACGGGGCTAAGCCCGGGCAAAGGGCGGGCCCTCTGAGGCCCTCAGAGAACCGAGGTGACCGGACTGGACAATACCTCCTGGTACTTTACTTTTATAGTTTAAGCATTGGTCTAATCTTGTTGGGCTTTTATAGTCTTTGTTTTGTACCACCAGATTAGAACATTTATCATGTCTGATAAGCAGGGAGGGTTGTTAAACAAAACTCTTGATGACTACTTTACTAAGGCTTCCCCAGATATTCCCTTGGAAACTGCCTTAGCAGAGCGCCGAGCTGAACGCCGTCGCTCTGTGGAAAGCATGAAAAACCGTCCACTATCACCATTAATTGTAGCTCCTGCCTGCACCAATGAAAACCTCCAGTTAGCTAACGTTATTGTACACATATCAGACAGCCAGCCACTAGAAGCTATTAATATCACACCGTCCCTAATTGCTTCTCCTGAACTGAATATAAATGACACCCCTCCAACTATCCATATGAGTACCCCTAATGTCACAAAGCCATCTGCCCTTATACCAACTAAAATAACGCGCAATGGGGGAAAGAAACCCATGCCAGTTCCAAGGGTTCATGGACCTCCTCCTTGCAAGAGGAGGCGCAAAGGGGGGAATATACAACAACCCAAGTTAAGTCATGCTGACTTTGGGAAAAAGGCGAAGAAATTCGTTAATAATACTGATAACCCATTAATAGCTACAGTAGGGGTTACCTTTACACCACCGTTACGACCCAGCATGCCTATAGAGATAGAGGGCGACATGGAAGCTTCCATGATGGACAAAGCGCCCCAAGCAAATTGTGATCCTGTTACCTTAGATACTCTAGAAAGTTTAATTAAAACCTATTCTGCTTCAATTCTAGAGAGGCTGATTGAAGTGGAACTTAGACTAAGTTCAATAGAGCGGGCACTGGGAAACAAGGGTGTTGATAACATCAAAGCTCCCAATATAGCAATGCATAAGACCGTCACCCAAGCTGAATCTATCCCAGTAGCTCTAGCTCTTACAGCTAATTCTACTTCGTTGGCCAACCCTTCCACTTCTATGTCTAAAGGTAACAAAACTACTGTTAAGTTAATCCCTTCGCCTAAAAATTCACACAACAAACCAGATCCCATGCCGGTTACCTTAGTAAGCAAGCCGCCAAATGGTACGGTTAACACTCCCCAGGGAAGAACTACAGCAGAGGCGGGGGGCCCGAAGTCCAGCTGGGGGAGACCCAAACAGGCTCCCATTCCCGAATTACCACCAGAGGCAGTGCCCTTTGTGGTAGTTCTAACAGGGGTCCCTGTGTTACAACCTAACAAACGGGAGGGTTTTGCTCAATTAAAAAATAAGATCATGCACTGGCTAAGTCTTTACAGGCCAATAGCAAATCATGTAAATGGCGAAATTGTGCATGTTCGTTGTCTTCAATGGCTGGGAGGTAGACCCAAAAACACTGAGGGCGACGTGGTGGTTGTGAATTTTAGGGACCCCAATGCTGTACAATTCATACTAAACTGGCCGCCAGGCACTACCAGCAATTGCATAATACCTAGACCACTGACATATTTTTATCCTAGGTCAGTGGTATTCCCTTTTCAACATCAACCACCCTCGCACATAACAGCACCCCAAACCCAGCCCAGCTGTTATCCACCATTTATACAGAGGGCTGGTAATACCCAACATACATTGCAACCGCCAATTAGACAAAATCCTAGGGATTTCTACGACCCGCCAAACCCCGTGCCCGTACCCAATCCCCTTGGCTGGAACTGTGTTCCTTATAGACCCCTCAAATTTAACAACAGAAGAATGGACCATCTGAAGCCTTTCACACCCCTAGAAACCACTAATAGATTCGCTATATTTAGTGGACTAGATGATTGTGATTGATGCCATATGTCCTGTGGGAGTGGGGGAAATGTATTTGAAATTGTCAATTCGGGTGGGGAGGGGGTTGTGGGAAAAGAACTTGGTTTATTGAGAGCTGGTGGTATCACTAATGGTATCACTAATGAAACTGAACCTATGGCGACCACAGGATCCCTACCCATGGCTGTACCAACAATTGGGGATAGACAAACATTAAATGGAAGTGTTATTCACCCAAACGATCTATTGCCTCCCCAGGAGGATTTGATTAGACCAGAAGGGTCTTTAGTCGAACAACTTGAGGTTTTCCCCAATTGTAATGAGGTGGAAAAAGTATCCTTGGAAAAGGCACTAGAAATAAGTCAACCATTTAAACTTGTCTCTTGGAACATAGCAGGGGTCTCAAAAAATCTAAGGGACCCCGAATGGGCAAGTTTTATCGATTCCTTCGACTTCTGCATGTTGCAAGAGACCTGGTCAGTCGAAATCAAACATAGACTAGGGTACAAATCGTATGGGATTAGCGCTATTCCATCTAGGTGCGGAAGACCCTCGGGTGGGTTGATAACCTGGGTGAAAGTTAACCTAAGGGTGAATATTGAGGTGGTGGATTTTATTTATTTATTTTATTTTATTTTGAAAGTTTTATATAGCGCGGACAAGATCCTTGCAGATATCAGAGCGCTTTACAAAGAGAAGTACATGAGGGAGCATGGTTAAACAGATAAATCAATAGGTCCATGAGTACAAATTGGTGGCGACTAAGCCCAACATGAGTACAAAGTAGTACAACTAGGTGGTTACAAAGCTAAACATGTGAGTAATAGACAGTTAAATACAAATAATCAAAAGGGTCAAACATGTAGTATAGCTCGGTGCAGAGTACTAACAGTGATCAAGATAGTAGTTCAGGTGTATTTAGCCATGAGGATAGCTTTTACTTCATTTTTAAAGAGTGTGGTGGACGAGATAAGCCTGGTTTCGGTCGGGAGAGAGTTCCAGATCCTAGGCGCCATTCCCGAGAAGGAGCGCTTATATGTGTTTTCCTTCCGGAATCTTCGAGGTTTCAACAGAAGATTGTTTTTGCCTCTGGTGTTTCTAGTTCCTCCAGAGATTGTCAGTTTCTGAGCGAGGTATCCGGGTGAGTTTAGATGTCCCGCCTTGTGTGTCATGCAGGCGATTTTCAGATGTATTCTAGCTTCAAATGGCAGCCAGTTCAGGGATTTCAGGTCAGGAGTAATATGGGAGTGTTTTTTTGACCCAGTGATGAGTCTCGCTGCAGCGTTTAGAGAGGCTCTTAGGGGTGCGGTTGTAGTTAGGGGGAGTCCGCAGAGGGCGATGCTGCCGTATTCTATTCGAGGGATGACTAGTGCTTGTACTGCCGTTTGGAAGTCTTTGGCTGGGAGGTAGGGTTTAAGTTTCCTCAGAGTGTTGATCTGGAAGTTTGCTCCCTTTGTTGCCTTGCTGATATGTTGCTGCATGTTCAGATTGGTGTCGAGTGTTATGCCTAGGGATTTTGCTGAGTCCACAATGGTGCGTTGGACATTGAGTGCAGTTAGGTCTTTAAGCCAAATTTGAGTGGTGGAGACCTTCGCTGGAGGTGAGATCAGAAGGAACTCTGTTTTCAAGGCATTGAGTTTGAGATGATTGTCGGCCAGCCATGATTGGGTGCTTCTGATCGTTGAGTTCAGGAGCAAGATGTCCTTGGGGGACTGTAATTTGAGATAAAGCTGGGTGTCATCTGCGTACATGTGAAAGTGTACATTGGATGCTTGTAGCAAGGTAGTGAGCGGTTCCATGACTAGGTTGAACAGAGTTGGGGATAGAGAGGATCCTTGGGGGACACCTAGCGTTACGGGTATTGGCGAGGACATCATGTTGTTGCTCTTGAATTTCTGCGACCTGTTGTGAAGAAAGGAGGTGAACCACTTGAGAACAGTTCCAGATAAGCCCATTCTTGTGTTTAGAAGCTCTAGTAGATTCTCATGTTTAACAGTATCAAATGCTGAAGAGAGATCAAGGAGGATGAGGAGGCAGGTGTCGTTTTGGTCTAGCATTTGAAGTGCGTCGTCAATTATGTGAGTCATAGCCGTTTCTGTACTGTGCCCTGCTCGGAAGCCTGACTGGTGCGGGTCGAGGAGATCAAATTGTTCAATGTGTTTAGTCAGCTGTAGTTGTGCGCATTTTTCCAGCAGTTTGGCGAGAGTGGGAATATTGGTGATGGGACGGTAATTGTTGAGATCAGAGGGGTCGGCTGTAGGTTTCTTTAGGAGAGGTGTGACCTGACCAACTTTTAGTGAGTCAGGTATGCTTCCTTGTTGGAGAGAGCTGTT
This sequence comes from Lissotriton helveticus, assembly GCF_964261635.1. Lineage (NCBI taxonomy): Eukaryota > Metazoa > Chordata > Amphibia > Caudata > Salamandridae > Lissotriton > Lissotriton helveticus. The sequence goes on from NC_136057.1 coordinate 169,909,193, forward strand.
GATAATTTTAGTCCAGAGAGGGATAAGCAAGGGTGTAAAGTCTTTTACTGCTGCAGTAGGGAGGGGGTCCGTGAGGTGATTGGATGGTTTCAGGGTGCTGAGCAGTTTGCCAATTTCCTCTTCTGAGTATGTGCCAAAGGTTGACCATGTGGCATTGTTTTTTGGTTCAGTGGCTGCTAGGCACTGTGGTTTGGAGTAGAGGCTTGCGTCAATGAGGAGATCGCTCTTTATGTTGTCAGTTTTTTGGGAAAAGAAAGCAGCGAAGTCTTCACAGGAAGGTGCCTCACGCGCAGTGATGAGTGGTTGTGGTTGATCCTTGGATTGTGATCTGATTAGCTCAAACAGTTTTCTCGGACGGTTTTTTGCTTGGTCGAGCTGGAGGCTGAAGAAGTCTGATTTTGAGCGTTTTATTTTCCTAAAGTAGGCGTTTCTCTTTTTCTTCAGTTCTTTTAGGTGCATTGCCGAGGGAGCTAATCTCCAGGTACGCTCTGCCATTCGCATGTCTCGTCTATCTTCATTGAGTCTCCCGTCGTACCATGGATTGGAGATTTTAGTAGAGGCTCTTTTTAGCTGCAATGGTGCAGCCTCATTGATTATAGAGGTCATAGCGTTGAGATAATGGTCGGTCAGTGTTTGAACGTCCGTATCGCCTGTCGGTGGCAGTAAGTCATTGCACCTGTTAGGGGGCAGAGAGCCTGGGTTGAGTTTTTTCATGTCTCTTTTCCAGACTTTTGGCTTGGATACTTGAGCCGGGTTAACTTTAACTTTTTCATTGATAAAGAATGTGACAGTATGATGATCTGACCAGTCACAGGGTTGGATGGAGTCGAGTTGGATAGATTCCTCTTTGGAGATGACCAGGTCGAGGATAGATCCTTTCTCGTGGGTCGGGCTGTTGCATATTTGGGTGAGGTTGAGGGCCTCGAGGAAGTTTTTAAGACTATTTACCACCGCGTCATTGCAATCGTTCCAGTGGAGGTTGAAGTCAGCAAGGTATATTTGGGTGAGCTGCCGTCTGGAATTGTTTGAGATCATATCCATGATTTGTTGGGAAAAGGTGAAGTTGTCCCTGGGTGGGTGGTAGATGCTGTGTAGAGAACATATCGGTTTGCCCTCACTGATAATGTCAAGGCAGATGTATTCCCAGGTTGTTGGGGATGGTAGGGAGGTAGAATTGACTTTCTGAACAGAGAGGTTGTTCCTGTAGATGCATGCGATTCCACCACCTAATTTGCCTGCTCTGTCTAGCCTGATAATGTGGTAGTTGGGAGGAACCAGAATGTCCATTACAGGTGTCGAAGATTCAGTTAGCCATGTTTCGGTCAGGATGATTAGGTCAAGGTCCGTTGATAAGAGGAGATCAGCAATAGCGGCGGAGTGTTTCGATGCCGATCTACAGTTGAGGAGAGTGCATTTGAGCCGACGAGTGTTGAGGGTGGTAGACGGTTCTAGAGAGAGAGGGACTTTTCTAAGGTTATTGGGGATGGAGAATCTGCTGTTTAGTGTGGGGGGTCTAAGGGGATTTGAGTGTATCGTGGGAATGTTGAGGTGTGGGGTGGTTATGTGATTTTGGGGGGCTGGGTCGTAGGAGCGGAGAAGGGTGAGAGTGTCGCGGTCAGAAGTAGAGTTGTGGGTGCGACGAGGGCGGTTGTTGCGATTGCTAGCTGGGAGTGAGGTCAGATTGGGGGAGAGTTGAGTGAGAGAGTTAGTCGGAAGAGTGAGGGACCCGTTGGGCGGGGGGGTGTAGTTGTGTGAGGGGGGGTTGTAGGGACGGCGAGGGGGACGAGGGCAAATGCTGCGCCTAAGGGCAGTAATTGACGCCCAGTTTGGGGCGTGTTGAGTGAGGGGGTCAGCTGGAGGGGTAGGGGACAAGTTGGGAGGGGAGGTGGGTGCTGGGTGTATGGGGTGGGTGGCGAGTAGATCCTTGATGTTGTGTATGTCTTCTTTGATCTGAGTGAGGGTGGCCATGATGATGTCCATCGAGGGGTAGGTGGTGGAGGTGGGGGCTGCAGTCAGAAGTGAATGGCTGACCAAGGAATTCGTGTGCAGGTGGGAGCGTGGGCTGTTGTTCGAGGAGGTATGCGTTGTGTTGGTGTACGGGAAGGTGTTAGGGAGGAGAGATGTTTTGGGCGGGAGGGGTGTGGATGAGGTAGGGAGGAGGTTGGTGGTATGAGTGAGGGCATTGGTGGTAGGCGGAGGGGTCAGGGTGTCTCCTGGGAGACTGATAGTCGTGGTGGGGGAGCAGGAAGGGTAATGGGGGCTGAGAGTAGGAGGGGAAATGGGATAGGGGATGGTCCTGTTGTGGGGAGGGGGAGTTAAATTAAGAGAGGAGGTGTGTTCTGCGTGATTGGTTAGAGGGTAATGGGGACTGAGAATGGGGGGGGGAGAAGGGGGGGATTTGTCGCAGTGCGTGTTGTTCAGTTGCTGGACTAGGTTAGGTGTGTTGTGTGTGAGAGCTGTGCTGTTAGGGGTGAGCGGAGTAATGATGCCCGCTGTAGGTGTGAGAGTGTTGATAGTATGTGTGGGGGTCTGGGGGTTGGTAAAAGGGGTGGGGGTGTGAGTGGAGTATGAGGGGGAGCGATCTGTGTCTGAGTATGAGGCGGGTGTTACAACTGCATGGTGCTGAACTGGGGTAGAGGGGTTGTGGGTGGGAGATGGGCGATCAGGGGTGGTAGGTGTGTCCCTGATTGAGGAGTATGTGGCTGTGAGGTCATGGTTGGTGGGACTGGAGGGGATATGAGTGTTGGACCGCGTATGGGAGAGGTGCTCTTTGAAGGTGGGGAACAGGTTGTCTAGCAGTTCTAGGTTCCTGTCTGTGGATGCTAACTCACCTGATATACTGGTCTTAAAAATTACTGTACGAGAAGGGAAAAAACTTTTCCTAGTAAACATCTACAATAGGCCATCACCCATAACAAGAGAATCTCCAACACTCTCTTGCTTAGACACCCTCCTGAGTAATTTGGATATCAGGGAGGACCTTATTATCGTGGCCGGTGATTTTAACTGCAACTACGAGCCAGTCGTAGGATTTAGTGATATCTTTTTAGAAGAAGATGAAGCTAACAAAATCCCTGCTTTAGGCAACATTAAACCAGTTAAATGTTCTACTATGGCCCTCCAAATGATGAAAATATGTACAGAAAATTGTCTTAGGGCCTGTAATGGACGTTTACCGTCAGATAGCCTGAAGAAGCCTACCTTCTTTAGGGGGAACTACAAAAGCAACATAGATTTTGTTATTGCCTCCATACCAACTTGGGCATACCTCCTTGATATGGAGGTAATAGAAAGATTAGAAAGCAATCACTTTCCACTGGACCTCAAAATGGAGGCCTCGCTGTTAGAAGCTACAGTTTCCCTCAGGTCTCAAGAGGGAGCTAGTGGTGACGACAGCGAGACCCACATTAGCAATAATAGACGATCTTTAAAATGGCCATTTATACTGGACAATGGTGAAATTGTCGCAGAAATATACTCACTTTTCGCATGTACTTTTGGCCCATATTTAAATCATTCCCTAGACGAGGGAAACAATAGCCACTTTAAGATGTTACACCAAAAATTCTTTGATGCTTTAAAGTTGCTAGTCACCAATATGCCCAAGAAAAGTCAGCAGAAGACACATAATTTGTCCCATAGTAAGCCCTGGTACAACAAAGCTTGTAGGGAGTCCAAAAGGGCACTTATAACTGCGATCAAATCCAAGGCATTTTTAGATATTAAAATAGCTAGGAACAATTTTAAATTGGTTCAAAAGGCAACCAAATTAGCTTGGGAAGAAGAGAAATGGGCTGATTTGCTGCACGCAGCAAAATCACGTGATAATGTAGCTTTCTGGAGGCTAGTAGCGAATGGAAATCACAAAGGGAGAGTGGCCAAGGACGTCTATTTGGACGAACAGACCTGGGTAAACCACTTCACTAGCCTTTATAAAAAATATGAAGAACTCCCCACTGCTATGGTTGTCCTAAGTAATGCTCTTCCAACAGACTATCTGGACTTTACGCTAGGAGAGACTGAACTGGCAATAAGCCAAATTAAACCTGGCAAAGCTCCTGGGTTAGATAAGATTCCGGGAGACTTGTACAAACACGATCTAAAAATATGGGCACCCTACATTAATTACTTGTGCAATGAGTTATCCCGAAATCTAAATTTCCCAGAGAGTTGGAAGGGAGCTGAAATTGTTTTAATTTTTAAAAAAGGAGACAGGATGGACCCCTCAAATTACCGGCCAATAAGTTTAATGGACATACTCCAGAAAATGTATGCACGACATATTTTATTTCGTGTCAATGACTGGCTGGATGAAAAGGCAATTTTGACCAGATATCAAGCGGGATTCAGACCCAAAGTAAGTACAATAGATCACATTTTTCGTCTCTGTTGCCTCTATTGGAAATATGTTAAGATCAAAAAGGGCCAGCTATATGTTGCGTTTGTTGACCTAAGGGCAGCATTCGATTTAGTGCCGCGAAAATTACTATGGGAAGCATTGAGTGTAGTAGGGATGCCAACCACCTTAATAGAGCAAATTAAAGAGCTCCATAGAGACAACTTTGCGAGAATTCGTTGGGGCCCAAACGGAGAATTAACCCCAAAAATTCCTATTGAGCGTGGTGTGCGCCAGGGGTGTGTCTTGGCCCCTACCCTCTTCTCCATTTTCGTGAATGATATTCCATCACATTTAGAGGGATGTAAAAACGATTCCCCCAAGCTCAACGGAGAAAAGGTAACTTCCCTATTATTCGCTGACGACACTATTCTGATTTCCCAGACAAAAAAAGGTCTTCAAGCTCTCCTAAATTCCTTCAGCGAGTATTGTAGCAAGAAAGGATTGGAGATAAACGGGAAAAAGACTAAGTGTATGGCCCTAAATCCAACTAAAACAGAAAAAGGCTGCTTAACCCTTAATGGTTTAAAATTAGAATCGGTTCCTTACTTTGCATATTTAGGGGTGACACTGGATTCCAAATTTTCTTGGAAAGCCCAATTGGAAAAAAGTAAGATGACATTTTGTCAGAATGCAAAACCCATTCTCAGGGAACAAAGTCTGAGTACCAGCAAAGCCGTATCCCCTGCGGTTGAACTTTTTAAATTCAAGGTGCAGCCAGCAGTGCTTTACGGCTCAGAAATCTGGGGCCCGGGGTCGAAAGGCACTTTTAGTGTCCTAGATAATAATTTTTTGAGAAGTTTGGTCAGGGTTCCTAGAAGTACCCCTTTGGTGCCCCTCCAATTGGACCTAAATTTTCGAAGAACGGACCACCGTATTATTTTACGCCCTCTGCTGCTATGGATAAGGCTATGGCAGGTACCAGAATTACAAGACTACAGAAATGGGCTTAAAGAAGTTATGGAGCTCGATAACTTCAAAGTAATATCGTGGGTCAAACATGTCAAAACTTGGCTTCACAATTTAGGTCTGAAACATTATTGGGAAAACCCGGACCTATTACCACCAAACTCAAAAAAAATAGCAAAAAGGGCCTTCTGGACATACATCGTAGACATGACCAAAAGTGCTTCATCTAGTGGGACACTAGTAACAAAGTTCCTCACCTTTAAAGATGAACCAACTTTCGAGACCTTTTTGGACGAAATAGAACCGCCGCTTGCAAAAACTCTATTTTTAAAATTTAGATATGGCAACCTCCAAATAGGCTCCACATTGGCTCGTTGGACCAGTGGTGCAAATATTTCAAATCAGGTGGTAGACGAACTTTGCCCCATGTGTGGAAGTCACCAAAAAGAAAACGAGCAACATATCCTCTTTTTCTGTCCATTATATGCCCAGGCCAGGAAAAGATGGATCAAACCAATATGCCTAGTATTAGGTGTGAGATCATGTTCTCAGGCTCTGAGAATCCTTTCTACTAACACAAGCCAACCCATAATATTTAGTGTCAGTAGATTCTTGCATTGTATCTTTTTCCAAAGAAAAAAATTGGGCTATCGATTGTAAATAGGTAGAAATGTCAAAATTCCCTTTCAATTAATTGAGGGGTCCAATGCAGAACCTTAATGCTGTTGTTTATAATTGTCTCCTATACAAATGAATTGTTCTTAATGAATGGTTTTGTGTTCCACGCTGTACAGTTTTTAATATGTTTTATTGTATGCATTTGAATTGCTTCTTTTATGGCATTTATGCCGAAATAAAGACTCTTTGAATTGAATTGACTGGAGCAGGCATGAGGGAGCCATCCATCCTTCTTCCGTGCTGTAGGAGGTGGTTTGTCAGGCTGAGTTGCGCTTGTGCCTATAGCCCCTGCCTAATTTTCTGATTTCACTGCCCAGATTTTGTGGACACTAAATCAGGCCAGATTTTCCTACCCTTGGTTAGTCTGGGTTGAGGTGCACTGAGCTATTCCTGAGCAGATGGAGTGGTATTCCACCCAGGAATATCACTCTGCAAAACTTGTAATTGAGTCCCAGTGCCTAAATGCTTTACAAGTGTTTAGGCAACGTGCCTTGGCCCTATAAGTTATCATCTTTTGTTATGTTGTGTACACCTTAATTTGAGTGTCATAACATACTAATTTGTACATATGTACATATGTATCCTATTTGAATTGGTTTCTTTTGTCTGATTGCACGGTACCTGACTCGTACTATAGCATAGTCCGAATTGACCTCCTAAAGGCAGATACTTAGTTACCTAATTGGTGTGTCTCTATGCTTGCAGCCTTGGCATGCCAGTGGTAAACCGCAGAATCAACCATGTATGGTGCCCTCTGGATCCACGGAACAGACCCCATACCTTAGTCACAGTAACTTAACACACCTAACGCACATCTCACCTCATCTTCATGAGGACTTTCAATGATGTCCTTTACCTGGAGACCAGCTATTGTAACATAATGCTGTATATCATACTCAAGACAGATGCTTCCTTGCATGAATTGGGAGTTGTGAGGAAGTATTTTTGTTCTAGTGTACATTAGCTGAAAGGAGCAGTTTGAATATTTGTTTGGGAGATGGGACTGAAGAAGCTATTGTGAACTGTCTCAGAGGTATGAATTTCTCCACCCGTATGGAGCTACCTAGGCATAATGTCCTGTAGAGGGCAGGGAATCGACTTATAAGGGACAATGAATAACTCTAATCTCTCACCTTTTCAGCGTGACCAAGCAACGAATTGGAACCAAGAGGCACCGGGTATGTTTGGAGGTACCACAGGAAGTCAGCACGAGTGAATGCTTTCCAAAGGATGAGTTAAGCACTCCTCAGTATGAGGCAGAACTACCTGTTGAGGTTCCAGTTGCTGATTTGGCTCCCGTCTGCACTGATGTTATGAAATATGAGGAGACAATAATATCACCAGGTGAGAGATGAATGCCGACCCCATCTGTAGAAATCTCAAGTTGAGTAATGTTACATAGACCACATTTTTCAGTTCCTTCCACATGCCTTGCATCTGCCATCCACTTAGGTTTTCCCTTTGGTTCTCCTGCTAAAAGTGGGGGTTCGAACCGGGGGCTGTCATCTGCTAGCAGCAGAGGCTGGGGTCGCATTACCAAGGCGGCAAGTCCTTTGAAGCTTCAGAGCACTGTGCTCAACCTGGGTGGGTGGTGATGGGCTTTGTTTCTCGCCTCAAAGAGCAGGGGCTCTCGTCCCATGGGTCAAGAAACATGTCTGGTGGTGGGAGACTGCCTAAAGCCAGTCAGAGACCACACCAAGGTTGGTAGACTTTATGGAAAATGGGAAAATGTTGTAATAAATCCAACACCGGCATATTTGTGGGTTTATTAAGAGGGGTTCTTTAGTACCAAACACTCCTGGGTTCAATGACGCCATAATGGTATTGGGGGAATTCAAGTTGTCGAGTTTCCAGCCCGTTTACTCTCTATGGCTACCCTAGCACTTAAAATATTAAGAATAGACTTAAATATTGTAGGGGCACATCTGCTCATGCATATATGCCCTCACCTGTGATATAGTGCACCTGTGATATAGTAAGGCCTGCTAAAGGGGTGACTTACCCATACCTTATGAAGTGCTGCTTTGACATGGCACACAGGCAGTGTGCCAGATCGACTTGGTCGTTTTTGTCTTCACCAAGGCATGCAGTCTGCAGTTAGCATAGCCCTAGTGAGGGGTCTCTAGGGGACCCTCTTTTTCCCCATGTCCTATGTACCAGGGTACCATTTACTAGGGTCTTACAGGGGGGTCTGAGGTTGACAATTGTGATAAAGTTTTTAGGGAGAGAACACTGGTACTGGGAACCTGGACAGCAGGGTCCCAGACACTTCAGTCAAAGTTGCATCAAAAGTCAGGCAAAAAGTGGGGGTACTGCAACATAAACCCACTTTCCCACACCATCTAAAAAACACTCTAAAACATCCTCTCAGGGCTCTCACATGGAGCGCAGTCCTCCAGATCACCTGTGTGAGATGTCCTCAAAACGAAAAGCAAAGAAACCATTATCTTTCTCCTGAAACACCTTCAGAAACGAGGTCTGACACTTTTAAAAGCAGTCTTCTGTAACGTCCAAGAGGAGACCTTCAAAAAGTGTGGTATCGCGGACGAGAAAATTGCAGTTGACGACGAAGACCACCTGCTCATCCAAGGTCACCGTCTCTACCTTCTCGACTGCCTCATCTTTCTCGCTGATGACTTTATGGTCGACTAGTCAAGTCCCAATTTCCTCGACGAACGAAGATCGTCCTCACCTCGACGCCAGTCCAGTCGACTGTGTCACACCTGTCTACTAAGTCACGGCCGTAGGTAAAGTCTCCAACATCGACGAAGAAATCAGTTTCTGCAGCATTTTTAGCCAAATCTCCCTTTACATCTTCGAAGACGACCTCATTGTTTGCCCAGTCGATGATCGAAAAATCTGAAAAGTATAACAAATCCAGGCATATCACACCTGCACTTACTTCTCCAAGTAAGGTGTCCACATCACTGACAGCCCTACTTTTAGATGAGGATGACTCGGATGAAGATGGTCCCTTTGGTATGGCTCACAGTCTGAGTTGCACGTCAGATATCAACCAGAGGACGATAAAGAGGAGTACTACGAGCAAGGTTATTATGCCACACCAGCACAATATCATAAGCAGTACCAGGAGGAAATTATTTCACTACCGGCTTCCTTGGTTTCAGACTTACAGTTCATGTTGTCGGACAGTAGAAGACATTTCCCTCCATCATCACCTTCCACTAGGCATGCCTCTCAACCGCAAAAAATCTCCTCTAAAAGAGGCATATCACACCTGCACATACTTGTCCAAGTAAGGTGTCAAGGAGGTAAGAGTCGTCGACCTCGAAAAAACTATAAGAGAGTCTCGAAAATCAGACTCAAGACCACCAAAGGGAGCCTCAGCGTCGAAGCATTCGGCGACCGCAGCTGCATCCAAACAAAGACACACCGTAGGATCCTTGGATAAGGACTCCGGAACGGCTAATGTCCTCAAAGACAAAGACGTCGAAAAACAGTCTGGAACAGGACGCCTCAGCATCGACAAAAAAGAGGCCCAAACAAGCGTCGATGACTGGTTCGACGTCAACAGGCAAAAAACGTAAAGCCGAAAATCACGACGCCGAAACACACGCGGCCGGGATAGAAAAAGAAAGAGGCTCGAAGCCGAAATGCTAATATTTTGCAACGTAAAAAAGACTTTGACGAAAGCTTGAAGCAATTCAAGATACCGCTGAAAGCAAAAGATACGGAAGGCGAAAAGGTCGTTGACAAACTAATACCGCCGACAACCCCTGTACTGATCGAATAGGAAAAATCATTCTTCTTTCGAGAAGACGTCGAGGAAGACGAACAGACATATGCCGAATCCGCGATCTCGGAGAATTAAGACCTCCAATGGCAAGATCTCGACGCCGAATCACCTGATGAGGCTGTGGAAACATATTCTTCGAGGCCATCACCCTGATGACATTGGCATGTATAATCAGGTAATTAAAAAAGCTGCTGAAACTTATGGGTTTCAACTGGAGGAAGAAAAACCACGGTCATGTTTTTTTATTAGAGACTCTGATGCCTACACAATCCAGAAATCAATTCCTCCTCCCAATGCTGCCAAGTGTACTAGACCAGGGGAAAGAGGCATTCAAAGAGCCTGCTGCATGCAAGGCTATCACACCAGGAGCAGAAAAGAAGTATAAGCACTCCTCTAAGGATCCTATATACATCAGGGGATCTGTGCCAGCTGACTCTCTATAATTACTTCAACAGCAAGGAAAAGAGCAAATATACCAATTACAGTGGGACCACCTCCAGACAAAGAAAGCAAGAGGATGGACCTGGTAGGAAGGAAGGTGGAAAGAAGTGCAGCGACTCAATGGCGCATAGCCAATTCAAAGGCATTATCGAACAGACATGCTTATCAACATTGGGTGGAAGTAGGAGAATTGTCAAGAAATCTACTTGAACAATTCCAAAAGAGAGCTAGCCACCTGGTGGGAGAGGGTAAAAATTGCAAATACATGTTTAAAATCAGCCCTGGATGCTGCTGTAACATCAAGCAGACAAATGATGATTGGTATATGTTAGAAGGTGGTTCTGACACTATGGGCCGCCCGGATATTTTGCTTTTTGAGCACCTAATTGTTGAGCTTTTACTGTGGGGGAACTTCATAAGTTGGGACTCACCTACAGTGAACTCAGGATGTAAGAGACTGCATGGGGATTTTACTGGTGTCCCCTTGGCTTGAGCAGGCCACTGCGCAGCAGCTGGAGTAAAGAACACCAGGCTGGTTATATGCAGACACGTGTGCACACGTGTAGGGGCTGCGCAGGGGAGATTCCTAGCGTGCGCGGCGAAGGAGCAGGTGCAGATAGACGGGTGTAACAGGACTTACTCAGAATGGGGTGGTGACATGGAATAGCCTTTATACACTGGGAAGAAACATGCCAGGGAAAGTCGGTGTGTGTTACTGTTTTTCACTTCTTTAATCCCCTATGGGGATGTGGAGCCCATGGGCTAAAGTAACTTTCAAAAGGCCTACAGATTCCAGACACGCACTAAAGTCCACTGTAATGGATGTGAAAAGGAGTATTCTGCAGAGTCCAAAGTTATATGTGTACTGCTTTTGGGTCATCCAGGACTGTCATCTTTCTCTGAGCCGGCCATAACCAGACCCTGGCTGAGGGCTGACCTCAGCTGGATTGATTGATAACATTTCTTCCACAAGCTAAAGCCTCCTCTCCACGAAGAGAAGATGGGTGGAGCTACAGGCTCATCCATCAGCATCCATCACTGGGTGCCAGGCACATGGCTGCACCAAGGAGGGAAGGCAGCGAGGGGGGAAGGGCTTTTTCAGAAACCATGTGGCCAGAGAGACTGGACGTGCCATTTTGAACAAACCCAGAGGCTGGACAAAGAGGGAGCAGGGGCAGAGAAGTGATGTGTCGCTGTTTGATAGGACAAACAGAGACTTCCTGCCAGCCCCTTACTCAACTTTTAAAAAGTGCTTGCACAGGAAGAGAAGCTCTCTCTGGGATGTGGTCTGCTGAGGCGACAGGTGCTGGAGCCTGGCAATGGGCAGTTGGAAGGAGAGACCCCCTGACTGGCGCCAGAAGAAGAGCCCAGGACCGGTGCGCAGAAGCAGTGGCCTCTGCACAGGGAGAAGAGAGGCCCAGGAGGAGAGCCAGGTGAAAGGCCGCGCAGGGAGACAGTGAAGTCCGCTCCCTGCAGAATGCACCCTCTTGGAGACCCGGCGGGCGAGGGAGAGTGCTCCCAGTGGCTGGGGGGCGCCACCAGGAGCAAGAGGACGCGAAAACGGGGAAGATCGGACCCCCAGGGGTTGAGATATGGCCCCCGGAAGGTAGGCGACCTTTGACCCCTAAGAAAACCGACGACTAAGCACGTGGGGCTCCGCTGCTCGTCTCGGAGATGCCCCCGGGGTGGGTCAAGTCCCCTGGGGCTGCCCCCAATGTGGAGGTGCCCTGGCCCCTGCCGAAGTTGGGAAAACGGAGGAAGCCGGGAGCCCCGTCGCGCCCCTTCCCCCCCCTGCCAACAGGGGCCCGGGACCCCATCCCCGGGCCCGAAGTAAAGCCGTAGGGCGCTGTCGCCCCTGTGAAGTCTGCCCCCTACGGGGTGCCAGGAGCCCACCCTGGCCCCCGGCGAAGAGGAGACTAGACGGGGAGCGCTCTCGCGAAGAGGAGGAGGGGCCCTGGACCCCATCCACAGGCCCCGAAGCAAAGCCAAAGGGGGCGCTGTCGCGCCCCCGTGAAGATGGCCCTGGGGGCCCGGGGGTCCATCCCCGGGCCCTAGAAGGAATGAGGAGGCCAGGCGAGTGCCGCCGCACTCCCCCCACGGTCCATCGGACCGGAGGAAGAAGCCATGTCTGCCCGCTGGAGCGGGCAGACCAGAAATTCCCAGCCGGCTCCCGCCGCAGCACACAAAGGTGCTGGCCGCGCAGGGAGCCGGCAGGGGGCAGCCGGGGGTGGGCTCCCCGGGCTGCCCTCCATCAAGAAGGCACTTGGGGGCCCCGGGTGGGACCGGGACCCCAGCAGAAGGCAAGGGTCCCGGCCCATCCCCGGGCCCCAGAAGGAATGAGGAGGCCAGGCAAGTGCCGCCGCACTCCCCCCACGGTCCATCGGACCGGAGGAAGAAGCCATGTCTGCCCGCTGGAGCGGGCAGACCAGAAATTCCCAGCCGGCTCCCGCCGCAGCACACAAAGGTGCTGGCCGCGCAGGGAGCCGGCAGGGGGCAGCCGGGGGTGGGCTCTCCGGGCTGCCCTCCATCAAGAAGGCACTTGGGGGCCCCGGGTGGGACCGGGACCCCAGCAGAAGGCAAGGCGGTGTCCCGATGGGACTGGGACCCTGGATGAAGAGTTGGGGACCGGGTGGGATCGGGCCCTCGAGAAGCCGCCGATCAGCCGTTGGTGGGCTCACCGGGCCCCCCACCGAGGCCCACATCGCAGCTCTCCCCGGAGCAGCGGGAGATCCGCTCATCAAGTATGTGGCAAAACCCATAATGCCTTGCAGGCCAGGAGTAGAAAAACACAAATTAAGCAGACATTTAGGAATGTCCAACAAATGCGAACTAAAGCAGTGAGTGGTTGACGTGCTGTTTTTATACTGGGATATATCTAAAAAACAAACACATGCAGAAACCTTGCAACTAGGCATTGCCATGGTCAGTAAGCTGATACAGAAAATCTACTTATTTTGTTAGCACTGATGGTACTGATTCCACTTATTGTGAAAAAGTTCAAGATCTCAAACACGACATTGATTTGAGTGATGTCGAAGTGGCCATGTTATATATGGAATTGTTGTTAATCAGAATCCTGATGCACAAGGGCACACTGAATGTGGGGTGGGTGGAAGAATTTCATTCATGCCCAAAGACAATAAAAGTAGAATTTTCTCCTCTGAAGTGGCAAAATTCTGTCATCTGAACCTTCCCATAACAGTCAAGATATAATAAAGGAGATGTGTAGACTTTTCACTAGGAAGTGCTGTATTGTAAAATGATCCATAGACGCTAAATGAAACCCTAATGTGTAGGTTTTGAATATATAACGGCCCTTAACGCCTATCTTAAACTGGTCCGGAAATCCTGTGCAGCCTACTTTGCCAATAAAATCAATACCAGCAACAACCCCTCGAAAATGATCTTCTCTCTATTAAGGAGATGGTGAAATCCCCTCTGGCCCCCAAAAATGCCATAACATCTAATGCCCAATGTAAGGTATTGGCCACCTATTTTATTAACAAGGTGGAGGCTATCTATAACAGCTTCTGCTCTAAAAGTACTGCTTTGGACTCCTTGGAAGGTTATCTTACTGGCACTGAGACTCACTGCCTTCGGCCCTTCATCTCCATCGAAGGCCTCCAGGCCTTGTTTACGAAGATAAAATCTGGATCTCCAGAAGACCTCTTTAAACCATAACTCTTCCTTAAGTGCCAAGACTGCCTCCACCTAGCTGCCTGGAACTCATCAATCTATTCCTATCATCGGCAGCGTCCCCGCAATCCTGGAAACATGTGAAAAGAATTCCACTATTGAAAAAAACTGTCTCTAGATGCTTCTAGATCAGCGAATTACCACCCGATTTCTTTGCACCCTTTTTTAGCTAAAATCATGGAATCCCATCTGAACACCATTCTGACCCAGTACCCGAATCCTGTTCCATCTTAGATCCTCTCAAAATGGCTTTAGGCCTTGTCATAGTAATGAGTCAGCTCTACTGGCGGTCACTGAGGAACTCCGAGCATCCCTGGATGAGGGCAGACCTTCGGCACTGATTCTACTTGATCTCCGTGTCGCTTTTGACATGGTTTCCCACAACATCCTGCTTTTTCAGCTGCGGGAGATTGGTATCACCGACAAAGCCCTCGTCTGGTTCTCATCGTTTCATCGCCCCACCTTTCCATTCGCATACACACTCCCTTTGCTGCGGTGTTCCCCAGGGTTCAGCATTGAGCCCTACCTTGTTCAATGTTTACATTTGGCCGCTGGCTTTGCTGGACAAAGCCCGTAACATCTCTGTGGTGTCATATGCGGATGACACGCTGCTGATGCTTTCCTTTACCAAGAACCCTAGCCAGGATGCCGCTAAATTTCAGGAGGACCTAACCGCTATCTCCGCTTGGATGTAGGCTAATTGCCTCCAACTGAACTCCACTAAGTCTGGGATCCTCCTACTAGGTAGAGACTTCCATCTCTGGGGCAGCAATTGGTGGCCTCTGAAGCTTGGCGCTCCCCCCTGCCGAAAACCGTTGTAAAAAATCTAGACATTTGGGTCGATAGTGCCCTTCTGTAGTAGGGGATCTCTGTTTATAGTCATAATCTAGTGAATAGTCCCGCCATGTGCGCGGACCCCGGAGCAATCAAAAATAATCTCTTAAATTGTCAAAACATGCAGAACTGCACAGACACTTAAGAGAGAATTTAAAGACAGATAATGCAGCCTATATCCACAGGCTACACTGTCCAGTACTTCAACTAGAAATTCCACCAAAATCCACAAACAGCACAGCCTGTCCAGGGCTTCTACAGAGAAAACTTTGCCTTTAACAGCAAAACCCTCTGGAATGACAGAGAGGAAGAAGTGGACAGACAAGCCCCATAGGCTGCCATTATGTGGCTCAAAACAGGATAATGTGCCTTTAAGAGAACTTTCCAGAAGCCTCACAGTATCCCAGAATGCACTGCAGGTCCCTTTTACTTTCAGTTCTTTTTTCCGGCTCCTGCTAGCAGGACCCTGGAGCATTAGCTCTTCTTTTTTGAGCTTTTTATATACAATTTTTGTGATAATTTTGGATTTTTGCAGCTTCACTCGACGTCTTTGGCCTTTATCTACATTCTGCTGTGTTTTTTTGGCAGAATTTGTGCAGTCTTCTTGTCTTTATACTATTTCTGTCTGACAAGTGCTCTGTCTACAGCTGAACTAAAGACCAAAGCTGAAGCTCACAGGGTTTGTATTCTGTGCTTGCCTGTGTCTTTTGACACCTGTCTTCTCTGTAACTTCTTTTCTAGGAGGCTTCGGCTCCCAGGTTTGGAACAGAGGAGTTTGAAGGCATCTTCAGCCTCTGGGTAAGGAGAGGGTAGGTCCTCTACCGAGTCCCATGCTGTGATCTCTGGGGTTCTCCCCAGTAAGGGCACGTCTGAGCTATGACGTGGTTCCGGTCAGCGTCGAGGACGTCATGGAGTGCCTCGACGTCATGGAGTGCCTCGACGTCACGGAGTGCCTCGACGTCACGGAGTGCCTCGACGTCATGGGGTGCCTCGACGTCATGGGGTGCCTCGACGTCATGGAGTGCCTCGACGTCATGGAGTGCCTCGACGTCATGGGGTGCCTCGACGTCATGGGGTGCCTCGACGTCATGGAGTGCCTCGACGTCATGGAGTGCCTCGACGTCATGGAGTGCCTCGACGTCATGGAGTGCCTCGACGTCATGGAGTGCCTCGACGTCATGGAGTGCCTCGACGTCATGGAGTGCCTCGACGTCATGGAGTGCCTCGACGTCATGGAGTGCCTCGACGTCATGGAGTGCCTCGACGTCATGGAGCAGTGATGCTCGACGTCATGGAGCAGTGATGCTCGACGTCATGGAGCAGTGATGCTCGACGTCATGGAGCAGTGATGCTCGACGTCATGGGGCAGTGATGCTCGACGTCATGGGGCAGTGATGCTCGACGTCATGGAGCAGTGAGGCTCGACGTCATGGAGGAGGCTCGACGTCATGGAGCAGTGATGCTCCTTTTGGGGCGTTGATCGCTTGGGCTCCGCTATCTTCCGTTGGGTCCAGACGTCACCGTTATGGATGGCTCGGCGTCTCGGTGTTTGACTCCGTAGTGACATTTTGACGTCGGAGTATTGTTTGTCATAGAGACAGTCACTGTCTTAGTGATGGTGACGTCGTAGTGAGGTCGACGTCATGGGTTACAGCCGCGGAATACTTGCCGGCGCTTGACGCCTGGGTCTTGTTCCAGGCCTCGCCCCGTGGTGAGCCTCTCTTCGTAGGAAGGGACTTTGTGTTCCCGGCACCGTCCACTCACGACGCCAAGCAGTTGTTCAGCGTCGAGGAACCCTTCTGATGGGGAGTCTGTGGCTACTCACCACGTGTAAGCGAGGGACGTTGGTCCTTTTGGTTAGTTTTGAGTATTCGCATACCTACTAATCGGCTAGGTCGCCTCTTGCTCTGCCACCACTGGTGAGACCACCGTGGATGTTTCGGAATTCTCTAGGTTCCTTCTCCCACCCACCACCCCAGGGGCCTTTGGTCCCTCAGTCTGCGAACCCCCGTGCCTTGATGCCCCGTGCCTTACATGAGTACGGGGAGTCTCTCTCCGACTCTTAACTGGTTGGCGGTACTTAACTTTCATCCACTACCACCTGCCAGGAGGTTCTGGCTTCGAACGTAATCCTGACTTGGTCGCAGGGGTGGCGGC
This sequence comes from Lissotriton helveticus, assembly GCF_964261635.1. Taxonomy (NCBI): domain Eukaryota; kingdom Metazoa; phylum Chordata; class Amphibia; order Caudata; family Salamandridae; genus Lissotriton; species Lissotriton helveticus. The sequence continues at coordinate 169,926,061 of NC_136057.1, forward strand.
ATGTAGACACCATGCTGTGGCCCGCTGTTGCTGGGCCGTTGTGGTGAGATCCCTGTGTGGGGGTGTTTTCTTCACCGATTTGTGGTTCCCCTGCCGAGAGACCGGAGGGAAGCCTTACAAGAGATAGTCTAATGGGGCTGATAGTTTCAGATCTAAGCATCGGTGTTGGAGCGGAGTTTTCTCTCCTGCCGACCCCCAGGTATGGTGGGTTTGTCCTACGTTGCCATACTTGGATTCGTCTGACGTCTCTGCAGCCTGCGGCTCAGCAGTGTGCTTCTACTCTCCCGTTCTTTGGGCAACCCTTGGGCTGCCATGAGGGTAGTGAGTGGCCCGCCAGAAGTCTGAATCGGGGACTTTTGAAAGGCTGTAGGTTTGGGGCGTGGAGAACGGCTTGAGGCCTTCTGCCCTTTATAGCGGCGTTTTTCCTCCCAGGATTTGTCTGTGGTCCCGGCCGCCATTTAATACTTCACAAGTATATTGTGCGCATACGCGGGAGAGCTTGATGCTCCTCGGCGAACAAAGGCCGGCCGGGTCTAAGTCAGTCTTTGGTTCATCAGCCCTCCTCCAGCAATTCCTCCGGTCAGCTCGCGGTTTCAGCTGCGCGAGCTCCAGGCAGAGGCCGATATCCTGTTAAGGAAAAGGGCGATAGAAGACGTACCTCTGTCTCAAAGGTGCAGAGGTCTGTACTCCTGGTTCTTTCTGGTTCGCAAGCAGGACAAGAACGAGTTCAGGCCCATTCTGGATTTGCGACAAGCAAACAAATGGATTCGCAGAGAGAGAGAAATTTCGCATGCTGTCGTTGCATCAGGTTTATCCTCAGCTGCAACGGGGAGATTGGCTCTGTGCCATAGATCTACAGGATGCGTACTTCCATGTGCCCATTGCACACAAACACAGGAAGTTCCTGCGATTCCAAGTCGGCGCCAATCATTATCAGTACACAGTACTGCCAGTCGGGCTGAAGTCTGCGCCCAGAACATTCTTGAAGTGAATGGCAGTGGTAGCTGCACACCTGAGGGAAAACGAGGTGTTTGTCTACCCGTACCTGGACGATTGGTTGATCAAGGCCTCCTTCTCGGAAGCTCAAGCACACTTCCAGAAGACGTGCGTTCTCTTGAACAAGCTGGGGTTGCACATCAACATGTCCAAGTCTGTCCCGATTCCGGTCCAGTGCATACAGTACTTGGGAGCCTCCATCAATACGCTGTCAGCAAGCGTGTCTCCTTCGGAGGAGAGACGGTTATCACTCCTTCGGAAGGCTCAGGCTCTTATGAACGCTCCATCTACAACAGTGAGGACGGTGTCTTCTCTACTTGGGCCGATGGGCTCTTGTATCTTCCTCACGCCACACGCACGGCTGCACATGAGACCTTTGCAGTAGTGCTTGGAGGATCAGTGGGATCAGAGGAAAGGATCTTGGGACGACAAGATACGACTGTCTCGGCATGCTCTTCAGTCTCTGAGGTGGTGGTGTCCAGCGGAGAATCTCCTCAGAGGGGTTCCCTTTCACAAGGGCATTCCCACACAGACTATCGTGACGGATGCGTCTCTCCACGGCTGGGGGGCGCATTCCGGAGAACTTACAGATACAAGGAACGTGGTTTCCGATGGAGTCCACATATCACATCAATTTCCTGGAACTCAGAGCTGTTCACTTGGCACTGAAGGCGTTTCTTCCGTCCTTCCAGACCACCTCTCTGCTTGTACAGACGAACAATACGACCACGATGTATTACCTCAACAAGCAGGGGGGTTCGACATCGCGCACTCTGTCACAGGAGGCGCAGGCGATCTGGCGCTGGCTTCTAGCTAGAGGACTGACGATAACGCCTACCCATCTGCCAGGTGTGCAGAATGTTCAGGCAGACGCACTGAGCAGACTGATTCAGGAAAACCACAAATGGGTCATAAACGACGAAGTACTAGGAGAAGTCTTCGGAAGGTGGGGGACTCCAGACGTAGATCTGTTCCCCACCGCCGAAAACAGCGACTGCAGAGACTTCGCCTCCAGGTACTACCAGCAGGGGACGCTGGGGAATGCGTTATGGATTAACTGGTCGAACCGCTTTCTGTACACTTTTCCGCCCATTCCCCTGATTCCGGCGGTACTCATCAAGCTGTCCCAGTCCAGGGCGCGGATGATCCTGATTGCCCCGGAATGGCCCAGGCAGTGGTGGTTCGCGGACCTGCTTCACCGGTCTCTCCTTCCTCACATACGGCTGCCGTGCAGGCCGGACCTTCTCACGAAGTTCGGGGGGCAGATGTTGCTCCCCAACCTCTCGTCTTTGAGTTTGGCGGCATGGCTCCTGATATAGTGCAATATGGCCATTTGAATCTAACAGAAGATTGTATGGACGTACTGAAGGAGGCTAAGCGACCTTCCACTAGGACTTCTTATGCTTACAAGTGGAAGAGGTTTTGCATCTGGTGCAAGTCCAAGGATTATGACCCAACGACGTGTAGGGAAGATGTCATCCTTCTATATCTTCTATACCTGGCGCAGTCTGGCCTTAATGTCCATTCCATTAAGGTTCATCTTGCTGCGCTGACTGCCTACAGGAAATGGCCTTCACAGACTTCCTTCTTTCAGATCCCTGTGATCAAAGGTTTTTTGGAAGGCTTGAAGAAAGTGTTCCCTCCTGTCCGGCTTCCTTCGCCTTCATGGGAATTGAACGTGGTGCTGTCCAGATTGATGAAGGAGCCTTTTGAACCTTTTCATAAGGCTTCGTTGCAGCACCTGTCCTGAAGGCGGCGTTCCTTGTGGCCATTACATCGGTCCGCAGGGTGAGGGAAATTCAGGCGTTGTGTTGCCAAGAACCTTATACTGTATTTCATGCTGATAAGGTTGTTATGCGTACTCACCCTAAATTTCTTCCAAAGGTTATATCTGATTTCCATGTTAACCAGACCATAACTTTACCTACGTTTTTTCAGAATCCTTCATCTCCAGCGGAAAGATCTCTGCATTCCCTGGATGTTAGGAGGGTGTTGAAATTTTATCTAGATAAAACCAAGGATATTCGTAGGTCAGACCAATTGTTTATCAATTATGGATCAGTCAGGACCGGTCTCGCTACCTCTAAACAGTTCATCTCGAGGTGGAGTGTGTCCTGTATACAATTGTGTTACCAAAAGCCTAATTAGACCTTAGGGGGTAAACCTAAGGCTCATTCCACCAGGGGCAAAGCTGCCAAGACTGCTTTGCTCCGTAGTGTTCCAATTGCAGAAATCTGCAAGGTGGCCACTTGGATGTCGGTCCATACCTTTGTTAAGCATTACTGTCTGGACACTGATGCCAGGGCAGTTGCTCAGGTTGGGCAGGCTTCGCTGCGAAATCTGTTCGCACAGTAGTGGTGTTATTTCTCTGTTCTCCACTGCCGCTTTGGTGTGGGGATGGGCTTGCCATTCAATTCACTAGATTATGACTATACACAGAGATCCCCTACTACAGAAGGAGTAGTTTCTGTCCTGTAACTCCAGTTCTGTAGTAGGGGTATCTCTGTTAAAGTCATAAGCGCCCGCCCTCCTCCCCGGTGGAGAGAGATATTCATGTAAGAAATGCTACAGGTCTGGCGTGTTACGCCTTCAAAAAGAACTGAAAGTAAAAGGGACCTGCAGTGCATTCTGGGATACTGTGAGGCTTCTGGAAAGTTCTCTTAAAGGCACAGTATCCTGTTTTGAGCCACATAATGGCAGTCTATGGGGCTTGTCTGTCCACTTCTTCCTCTCTATCATTCCAGAGGGTTTTGCTGTTAAAGGCAAAGTTTTCTCTGTAGAAAACCCTGGACAGGCTGTGCTGTTTGTGGATTTTGGTGGAATTTCTAGTTGAAGTACTGGACAGTGTAGCCTGTGTATATAGGCTGCATTATCTGTCTTTAAATTCTTTCTTAAGTGTCTGTGCAGTTCTGCATGTTTTGACAACTTAAGAGATTATTTTTGATTGCTCCGGGGTCCACGCACATGGGCGGGACTATTCACTAGATTATGACTATAACAGAGATACTCCAACTACAGAACTGGAGTTACAGGACAGAAACTACTCCTTACCTTTGAAGATCATGCCAAGTCTGTCGCAGATACCTGTTTTTGGTTTGCTGCGCGGCCGCAAACCCATATTGTTGTTTTTTTTACCCCCACTCTCGCCAGCTGATTGTTCAAGCCGCTGTTCTAGCCAGGCTGGACTATTGCAATGGTGTGCTCCTTGGCTCCAATACGTCCGTGATCAAAAGACTGCAGCGCACCCTGAACGCTGCAGCCCGCACGCTGTTTGCCCTACCTAGGCACTGCTCAGTCTCCGGCCTTCTCTAGCTGCCTATAGAGCAGAGAACCCATTATAAAGCGCTTTGCTTTGCTCACAAAATTCTTGCAGGCCTCAGGCCCAGCGATTTTGAGTGAGCTATGCCGTCCCTACACTCCGACACATGCTGTACGCTCGGCTGACCTCCACCTAGCACGAGTCCCTCGTTTCACAGAACCAGAGCGGGAGGGCGGTCATTCAAGGTGTTTGTGCCGACCCTCTGGAATGCTTTTCTTCTTTCCATAATAAGCATTCCCAACCTTCTGGCCTTCAGAAGGGTGGTGAAGACCTGGCTCTTTTACTGATTGGTAGCTTCCTTTCCCATCATCTCTTCTGGCAGTCAGCGCTGGGATGTTCCTTTGACGGGACAGCCATGCGCTTTACAAATCATTTAACATAAAAACGTGCAAAGAAAGAAACAGCAGTGGACCAGTTGGTGCTTAAGCAACCTACTAGAGAAATAATACAGTTAAACAGTCTGTGCACAGCATGTGAATCTAGATTGGAATTCATGCTGCAAAAGAAGCAAGCTACTTCACCTATGAGAATGGTTTTGCAGCTTGAACTCTATTAGATTCACACATGACTATCCCCGGTGAAGGAAGGGAGTCGTAAGAGCATCAAGCTGCAAAACAATTCATATTGGTAAGTAACTTGTCTTGTTTTCCTGTGCTGCCTCCTAAATAGTACGACCCTGTCCACCCAGCATTGACATGCACCCCCCCCATTCTTTGCACTTTTTTGTTCCCTTCCAACCCCATCCACATGTACAATTCTCTGTTCCTTTATAGTTTGGATTGCATCTTCATACAGATATTCTTCCTTGATGCTACTACTCTCCAGCCACAGTAGTTTAAAGTGGTAAAACAAACATTGGTACAGTGAAGTCCTTTGCTGTGTTTGTTAATTCTTTTGAAAAGTGGTCCTATCAGCTTTCCCAGACTTTCAAAGCATACAAGGATAGAGAACAGGCTAAATCAGCATCTTCCAATAGTTAAAGGAGTTGTAGCCTGAAAGATATCTTTGCCTTTCTGTTTCATGCTTGTGTTTATTTTGTATTCAGCCAACAACTTGCATCCCAGCTTGCTTCTGAAAACGATGGCCTTTTCTTTTGCAGATAGTACAGCACCCTCACAGGGGACGTTTGAGGAACTCAAGAGTGTGAAGCTTGAAGAAGTTGATGATGAGGAGGTGGATGTCATCCAGCCCTGCTGCAAGCAGGAGGATGAAGCTCTGGACTTGTCCTTCCCTAACTCTCGGGTTCTTGCGGCAGTCAGCAGTAGCCTGCTCCCCCACTCCTCCAGCCAGAGCTCTTCCTCCAGTGCTGCGTCCTCCTCAACCACTGATTCAGAGTCCTCTGACTCTGAATCAACAGACCTTCCCCATACGGGGACCCTCAGCCCTGGGGAAGTAGGAGCACCGCGCCGATATGCCGAAGCCGATGGGAGTGATGCCGATGCAAGCTCTTCCTCCTCTTCTTCATCCTCTGAGGACAGCCCTGTGAAGGAGGAGGATAGCAGTGTCAGCAGTACCACCACTGATCAGGAATTTGGAGAGGTAGGAATGAGAAATGCGATGGGATGGGGAGCTATGGTTAAGATGAGGGAGTGTATACTCTGTGTCTAATCCCACTTGCTGTTTCTCCAAGTGTATTTCTGCATCTCCCTGTGCTTTTGTTTCAGCCACACGTATATGTTGTATTTATTATTTAATTTGTTTTTATTTACCGTATTCTCGAACCACAACCAGGCTTGGTCTTTTACAGCGCAAGACACAGCAAACGACCAATGCATGGCTTCAGGAAGCTAAGCCCCCCAGCTCTTGTATATTTATGCTGTCATTTAATGTCATGTTATGTTAATTATTCTTGTAGAGCACTCAAATACCCGGAGGCATCCTGGCGCTAGCTGAACTGCAGACAAAAAAGGCACAAAAAACGCTAGTTAATGGCAAACAACCACGTTTTCTTAGATTTCCTAAATGCAGAAAGGTTTGACAATGCTTTGATAAAGAGAGGAAGGTCGGTCCACGCTTTTAGTAGCATTAAGCATGAAGCCTCTGCCACACCAGGTAGCACGCTTGAAACTGGGCACTACCACAAATTTAATGGATGCCAATCGTAGAGATCTGGCAGGCGCATGCCAAGTGAAGCTGTTCTTTTAAAAAGTACGGACCTCGGTCATGCATAGCTTTATATACAATACAAAGTGCTTTGAACTGCACCCTCTGCCTTACAAGCAACCAGTGAGGCTTCCTAAGGGATTTGGAAATGGACTGGGACTTAGGAATTTTTAGGAGCACCCGTGCTTCCATGTTTTGTAGAGTTTGAAGTTTCTTTAAAACATGCTGATGGGCATTCAAACAGGGCCCATTACAGTAATCAATCTTCAAAAGCACTAACAAAGTGACTTCCATTTTCTGTAGGTTAGCTGGAATAAACAGTCAAATCTTAATAAGCCTGAGGGTGTAAAGGGTAGCAGAAGTGACAGTATTCACCTGGTCGTGATATTCACCTGGTTGTGAGAAGACCATGTTCGAGGCATGTGTGCTGTAGATGCACATGCTGTGCATACTCCTGCCATCTAGTGTTCGGATGTTTGCAAGTTGTTTTTCTTCGAAGATGGTGCACAAGGGTGTTGACTCCATTGTTAGATTGTTTTCTTTGCGCCATCGAGTTTGAATGTGTTTTGCTGTGCTCTGATTCAAGAAAGTTAGTCTGGATCCTTTTGGTTCACAACCCACTGTACCTTCACCTGTATTGTTTCGAATGTGTTTCCCATCCTCCACGAGTCGAAAATTAAAAAAATCTCCTATTTGGATCGAGAACTCCAACCGAGGCCTTCGTGCTTACCCTGTTTTATTTCATTTCTACTCGAACAGACACCATTGAGTAATCTGCCGATGGAACACGCTCCCTTCTCATTCCGCCCTTGGTGCCACTCCAAATATCTATGCACTGACCTTCACGAAGTCTGTAACCTGTCTCTGGAGCATAAAGAAGAAAACTGAGCCACCTGTCGCTCATTTAACTAAAAAAAAAAACCCTCCAAGACCGCCGGGCTCGACGGAAAGAAATGCAGAGACAGAATAGCAAAGACATTCCCATATCTTTGGGAGAAGATATTGAAGAGGAAGAAATGGAAGCGTCCGCAGTGGAAGAAGCGGCCTTCTCATCCAAGAGTCTGACTCCGAGCTGGAGATAGAACTGGAGTCCCATCGGCATCTGATGAAGGAAGGTTCAGGGTGCCCCATAATACTACATTTAGGCGTGTTACAGGTAGGGGAAGGTCAAGGACCAATGGGTGCCTTCCCTGGGGTGAGTACACCCCTATCCTGCCACTCTCCAGTGGGGGGGGGGGGGCAGTAGCCTATCTCTGATTGCGTAGGACTCCCCATCCTCAAGATGGCGAGAGCCCGGAGTTGAGCTTCACCTCGCCTCCCCTACCTGAGGGGTAGGCTTGGCAGAGAGCTGCCACACCCCCTTGCCTCACTTTGGTTTTCCCGCCTGTCTTTCCGCCAGAGTGGGGGTCAGAACCGGTGGGGGCCAGTTGCTGAGTACAGCCAGTGGCCTGGAGAAGCTCACAAATTCGGCATGCCTTTGAAGCTTCCCCTGCCCATCCTGGAGGAGGAGGCCTAGCACCTCGTCCCAGGATGTGCATTGTTGCAGGCCCACGAGAGCGGATGGCTCTCTACCCAGGGCTCCAGCAACATGTCTGCTGGGTGGCAGCCTAAGCAGCCCTTCAGTCAGGACGCTGGTTGTGGGTTAGTTTCAGGGGGCAACTCTAAGTTGCCCTCTGTCGTTCATTTTACATTAAATCCCACACTGGCATCAGTGTGGATTTAATGTGCTCAGAAGCTTGATACCAAACTTCTCAGCCTTCAGTGTAGCCATCATGGTGCTGTGGAGTTGCGATGACAACCTCCCAGCACCATATACTCTTAATGGCAGCACTGCACTTACAGTGCCCAGGAATGGACCTGGGTACTGTAGGGGTACAGGGCTCATGCACCTGTACCCACACCACTGGCATAAGGCACCTCGCTAGAGGGGTGACTGAGGTATGCCGGGCAGTGTTTTGTGGGCATGGCACACGGATGTGTGCCATTTCGACTCTGTGTTTTGTTCTTCACCAAGACACTCTAAGGGTGACACAATAAGTACTGCAGCCTTTAGGGGTCTTTTCTGGTCACTGTGCCCTGGGTACCATGACATTTGGCCAGGCATGCCAGTTGGGTTTAGTCTTCAATACAGTTTTAGGGAAGGAACACAGGCCCTGGGTACCTGATTGGCAGGAACCCAGGGCACACTCAAAGTACATCAGCAATTCAGCAAAAAGTGGGGGCCTAGCATGCATGCAAGTTGGCACTTTCTCACAATGAGTACCAAAGCCCCTTTGCCCATAAATGCCGCTTCCACGAAACATAAAGCTTCCAGGCCACCACTGTCATCCGGCCATGGTAGGCACCGAGACTATGCTTCGAACGCACCACCCTCGGCCTCGGCACCAAAGGCGCATGTCGAGCTTTCCGGTTTGGGCTCGAGTCGAACCTAAAACATTGGTTCCGAATGACAAAAAGAACAAATCCAGCTTGGCACCGAAAATTTTGGCTTCAAGCCTTGCGAGGTCTGCAACAAACTGATGTATGTGACGGATCCTCACCTTGTGTGTCTTTGGTGTCCGGACCCGAAGTCGTGCTCCGACTCCCGGGTCATGTATCGGAAGTCTTTGTTTGAGAGGTCCCGAAAGCTCTTGGAGGCCCGTCAGTCGGCTACACGTCGCTCTCGGTCTTGCTGGAGGTGAAGGTCTCACGATCGTTCGTGGAGCCACCACACTTAGTCTAAGTCTTCGAACTCCTCAGGTAAGTCGAAGCACAAGAAGAAGGCAAAGTGGCACTGCTGCTCTTCACCTTCTCCCTGTCAGTCGGCTGACTTGATGTGGGATCCGGAGCACCGTTGCTCTAAGGCTCCGTCTCTGGTGCATGTTTCAGGGACGACGCTGCGCCTCTGCTGTTTCTGGGTGTATGTTCTACATAGCCCTACACAGTGTCTTTGGGCAGCCCGACTCCACTGGCGCGCCTTTGGTGTTCCCAGTCACCCTAAAGGTGGTGATGAGGACTGGGAGGGGTCGCTGAACCCTTTGGCAGACCATCTGGACGAACCAGACTAGAGAGAGGAATTGGGGGGGACACCAGTGGTCCAGACACTTCCCCATACCTTGGCGTGTTTCCTCCCCCTACCTTAGCTACGGAGGATGGAGTGTCCTATGCTGTGGTGGTGCGTAGCGCAACCGAGACCTTGGGCCTGGAGCTCACTACAGGTCAGGACTGACCTCCTGACAGGGGTGCTTCAACCTGCGTTAACTTCCTTAAAACCCCTCTTGCCCTTCAATGAAGCCCTCACGGACGACCTCACTTGGTCCAAGCCCAGCACATGGGCTCCTGTGGAACGGACGATTGCCCGCCGCCACCGCAAGGCTCCGGGTGAACCCATTTTCCTCACCCAACACCCGAGGCGCAATTTCCGATGTACAACAGTGTATTTCACACTGATTGCAATTCCCAATGGGGTCGCAAATTGCGAGGCTCATTAATATTAATGAGCCTCTGGCAACTTGCGAGCCCATTGGAAATGATAGCCCTCCCAGGGATGGTGTCCTGCTGGGCTCAGCAGACAACCATGCATTTAAAAAAGAAAAATGAAACCTTTCAATTTCATTTTTTAAGGGCAGGCAGTGGTCTCTGGGACCACTGCCTGCTCTTAAAAATATTTTCCAACATACTTACAAAGAAGAAGGGCTCCCCTGGGGACCCCTTCCCTTTGCGAGTGGTTTACCACCTACTTAAAATAGGTGGTAAACTGAGTGTTTTAAGGCCGCAAATGCGGTTGCAAAACACTTTTACATATCATGTTGACTCGCTATTAGGAACGGATGCCCATTCCTAATAGCGAGAGTCGCAAATGCAATTTGCAATTCAGGCACTCGCAAAATAGCATTTATACATTCTATTGCCCTTGTTTGCGGCCGCAAACGGGATGTTTTCCCATTAGAGGCTGCAAAAAAGGGTCAAAAGGGTCGCACATCTGGCCCTGAGTGTGTACAACAAATGGTTAACACTACCCTCTGATAAAGCCTTACTGCTCGACCACACTACCACAAATGGAGATTAAGGTGCTTTCTACTTTTACCTCTGCCTACTTTTGGGTTTCCACTGGACTCTGTGCACACTATACCTCACTTTGGTATAGTATATATAGAGCCAGCTTCCTACAGCTTGGCACTGAAGGCATTCCCTCCCTCCCTCCCTCCAGGGGAAGGCAGTGCAGGTGTTCACAGACAACACCACCGCCATGTGGTACTGCAACAAACAGGGCGGTGGGGTCATGGACCCTTTGTCAAGAGGCTCTTCACCTTTGGACATGGCTGGAACATCAGGGCATGACCCTGGTGGTTAAACACCTGGCAGGTTCTCTGAAGGCCAGAGTGGACAAACTCAGCCGTCGGAGCCTGGTGGATCATAAATAGCGTCTTCACTCAGAGGTGTGGTGCAAGGTCTCTTTCAGCAGTGGGGAGAGCCTTGGTTAGATCTGTTCACAACGGAAGAGAACGAGCAGTCAGCAGTTTTGCGCGTTGGAGTTTCCAAGGCGGCACTCGCTCTACAACGCTTTTCGGCCTCCTGTATGCCTTTCCGCCTGTACCACTTCTCCCTCGAGTGCTGAAGAAGATCAGGCGCAACCGGGCCCAAGTCATTCTTGTGGCCCCCTGACTTGGCACGAAAAGTCTGGTACCCTGAGCTCCTGAGCATGGCTATTGATCCTCTGATCAGGCGAGGATCTTCTGTTGCAGCAGCAGGGGATGGTCCTCCACCTGAACCTGTCCAGCCTCCACCTCCTTGCGAGGAGATTGAGCGGCGACAGTTGACAGCTTTTGACCTTCCACCTGAAGTCTGTAATGTCATCTTGGCAACCAGGGGTCCCTCCACTAAGACATTATACTCCTGTTGATGGAACAAGTTTGTGGTTTGGTGCACAGCAAAGGCTGTGGATCCCCTCTCTGCCCCTCTTTCTGAGGTTCTTGTGTTCCTTCTTTCTTTGGCCCAGCAGGGCTCTGCTCTGGGCACTCTTGAAGACTATCTGGCAGCCATTTCTGCTTTTCTTCGGCAACCAGATCAGCCCTCTTTGTTCAAGTCCCCTATTGTTAACAGGTTCTTTAAGGGCATTATTCACCTCTTTCATCCATCTCCTTTCGTAATGCCTCAGTGGGACTTGAATCTTGTCTTGGCTTATCTTGTGTGCGCTCCCTTCGAGCCTCTTCACAACTGTCCTCTCAGGCTCCTTACTCTGAAGACTGCCTTTCTTGTTGCCATCACCTCTGCTCGCCGAGTGAGTGAGCTTCAGGCTCTTTCTTCTAAGCCCCCTTTCTTCTCTGTACATCTGGACAAAGTGGTGCATAGGACGAGACGCTGGTTCCTTCCTGAATGAATGAAATGGCATTTGTAACGCGCAACTATGCCCAGTGGGCGTCAAGGCGCCTAACGCAAACAACTAGCTGACGGCAGTCAGAAACTGGAGCTTACTGATATGCTTTAGTGAAAAACCAAGTTTTCAACGCTTTCCTGAAGAGATCAAGTGAAGGCAGTAATTTGATCTCCAGGGGAAGTGTATTCCAGATCTGGGGTGCCAGGATGGAAAAGGCCTTACTCCCCCATCTAGCCTTCTTAGCTCGCGGAACAACCAGTTGGTTTAGCTCTAGCGAGCGTAAACATCTGCTCGGAACATACCTGGTGAGCAAAGATCCAAGGGCATCAGCTGGGCCTGCCATCAGAGCACTATATGTGAGGCAGAGAAGTTTGAACAGGACTCTGGAAGGAACAGGGAGCCAGTGGAGATTCTTCCTAGCCAAGGTCATAGAGGACAGCCAAGGCAGGGCCAGAACAAAACGCGCCGCCGCATTTTGTACAACCTGCAGGCGCTGCAGAAGGCCCTTGTTGGCCCCGGCGTAAAGTGAATTACAATAGTCGAGCCTTGAGCCAACAAGAGCGATCACAACCTGCTTCCGTGCCTGAGGGGAAAGATAGTGGACAATTCTTTTCAAAGTCCTAATGACACCCAAGCAGGTGGCCACCGTCCTATTGACCTGGAGTTCCATGGAGAGCCGAGTGTCAAAGATGACGCCTAGGTTCCTAGCAGATTGTGTGGGAGTGGGGCAGATGCCTAAAGATGAAGGCCACCACTCACCCGACCACATGCCCTGGTCTTTGCCAAAGACCAGGACCTCTGTCTTGTCACCATTCAGCTTTAGTGAGTTGAGAATCATCCACTCTGCAACAAGTTGCATGCAGGATCTAAAGCTTGACGCGGTGACATTAACAGAGTGGGTCAGGGACACCATAATCTGCGTGTCGTCGGCATACGACACTACCTCCATCCCCTGAAATCTTACTAGTCTTGCAAGGGGGGCCACGTAGACATTGAACAGGGTCGGACTCAATGCCGACCCTTGTGGCACCCCGCATTGCAGAGACTTGACAGGGGAGAGGTACTCTCCTAGCATTACACGCTGCTCTCGTTGGTGAAGAAAGGAGCTCAGGAGACTGAGGGCCGGTCCTGCTACCCCTGCCTCCCTTAACCTAGATGTTAAAGTATCTGGAGACAGGGTATCGAATGCAGCTGTAAGATCCAGCAGTACAAGCACGGTGGTTTGCCCCAGATCTACTTTCCTGCGAATATTATCCGTGACTTTGGTCAAAGCAGATTCCGTGCTATGTAGCTTTCTAAAGCCATGCTGGGACCCATCCAAAAACCCTGAAGCATCAAGGAAATTGGAAAGATGATAATTCAAGTGGGCCTCCAGCATCTTAGCAGGGGCCGTCAAGAGGGATATTGGCCTGAAGTTCTTCAATATGCCGGGATCCAGGGAGGGCTTTTTGAGAAGAGGCTTTACAATAGCTCTCTTCCATGCCACCGGGAAAATACCATGTTCCATGGCTCCATTCATTATTTCCAACATCGGAGGAAGAATGATGTCCCTACGGTCCTTTAGTATTTTCAAAGGAACCGGGTCCAGCGGAGAAGCTGATTTCGTTTTGTCGAGGAGGAGATTGAGTCCCTCCAGGGAGAGCGCAGGGAAATGGTTAAGGACCTGAGGAGTATCCGCATCCCAAGATTCCAGAAGTTTGACTCGAGAGGAGTCCTCCTCACTCAGAGAAACCCTCTGTGATTGTAGAGCTAGATAGATATCATCTATTTTATTATAGAAGAAATCTGAGATGTTGTTACATAGCTCCTGTGATGCAACCACGGGATCAGGTGCCTGGAGAGAGCATAGAGAGTCCACGATCTTAAAGAGCTCTTTAGATGACGTGAGAGCACAGGTCAGGTTGGTAAAGTGATCCTGTTTTTCCTTAATCACTCTGCTCTTATATTCTCGTAACATGACCTTGTAGGCTTCTCTATCTTTAGGGTCCCAGGATTTGCGCCATCCCCGTTCCTTTTTTCTGCATTTTTGTCTGAGAAGCCTCAGTGCCTCAGTAAACCAAGGAGCTGTTGGCTTCTGTCGCGCTACAAATTTAAGAGAGGGGGGGGCTAGCTCATCTACGGCTTCGGTAATAGTCGATGAGTTCTTGTGCCACCTCATCCACCATCCGCTGAGATGTGATATTAGTATTTTGAATAAAAGGGGCGAGAGCCTCATTTGTAAGATTCCTGAAGTTTCTTTTGAAACATTTCTTGTTGGTACCCAGATTACCTTCAAGACAGGGAATGTCTAAGGACAGGGGAACTGCTAAATGATCAGACCAAATTATCGGCACAGGCGTGCCGACAGTTAGTCTAGAATCATTAGAAAATATCCCATCGAGGGTATGACCAGCCTTGTGAGTCGGATGAAGAACCCTTTGGACAAAGTCACATGCTTCCAGGGAATTAACCAGGGAGGATGTGTCTTTCGAAGCCCTATCCTCTAGATGAAAATTCATGTCACCGAGAATAGTAAAGTGAGAACTACCAAAGTAGGGTTCCAGAATTCTAAAAAGCTCGGAGCAGAAATTGGTTCTGGAGCCTGGAGGTCTGTATACGAGGATTCCAGTGAAGGAACTCGACTGGGCACACACAATACTAAAATATAGGGCCTCAAATGGATCGGTGGAAACAGATAGAGATTTTACAGTGCAAGAGAGTGTGGACTTAAAAAGGATAGCCAATCCACCACCTCTACAACGCACTCTATCCAACCTCTGAAACGCGTATCCTTCCGGTATAGCCAGAAGAAGGTCGTGGCCAGAGGAGTCCGAGGCCCATGTCTCGGTGACAAAGACCCAGTCCGGCTGCCTCATGCTAACAAAGTCATGAAAATCTATCCCATGTTTGATCAGAGACCGTGCATTAATCAGAAAGCCCTGTTTGGGTTGACCGATTGGTCGACCAGGGAGAGGGAGAGCAGGACTCCTAGTAGCCTGTGTAGAAAAGTCAATAGATGTTTTACATGAGGGGCATGACCGCGCCTGATGTAGAACCTCCGGGAGGAGCCGATGATGGCAAAGATTCACAGGGGGTCTAAGAGACAGCAAGACACGAAACAGATCGACCTTGGAAGACGGAGCGAACAAGTCGGGAGTCTCAGGGTCCAGCCCGTCCTGCAACGCGTCCTCAGCGCGGACGGGCGCAGACGGGCTGAACTCTGGCGTAACTCCGGCGTCAGTCTGGCGTCCCCGCTGCGCGTCAGCATGACTCACTTATGTACCCGCCTAGCGTCCAACTGACAACTAAAGCGTCAAGCCTACCTGTTCGCGCAGAAAAGCGGCACCATCTACTTCCAAGATGGCACTACTGCGAGGAGCTACGCAGGGAAGCGTATGTAAGCTAATGTAATTACTCCTTTTCACATAGGACAAACTATCACTCTGCCCACCTTTTTTCCACCTACGCACCCGTCCAAGGAGGAGGAGAGACTCCATGGTCTGGACCCTAAACGTGCGCTGTCCTTCTACCTTGACCGCACTAAAGATTTCCGGATGGACAATCAACTTTTCGTTGGTTATATGGGTGGCAAGAAAGGCAGCTCTTTGTAGAATTATTTTGATATTGGATACTATAATATTCACTGCCCACTGCTAATCTCTTACCATAATGCTTTGCAGGGCCTTTGGTTGGGATTGTTTTTTGCCAATAACTGTGCTTGGGGTGGTCCTAAGAGGACTTTTTGTTTATGCTCTTTGTGTTCAAGGCATCTGCTTGGTCCTCCCCCTAGGTTGGGGGGACCTCAAAATCATCAGCTCTCTTATTGCCTAATGTTTTCATTGTAAAAGTTCACTTTTGTGAATTGGTTATATGCTTTTAAGCATGTAAAATTGCTTTTTCAAAGCATCTGAGGATGTTGTTGATTTAGCTGCTACACATGCAATTTGCAAAGTGCGAATTAGTACAAACTTTGCATGCTCCGTTAGCGTGCGTAGTATTATGCCCAGGGTTAGCTATTTTACAATTGGGGTATTTTCCAAGCCGTGAGGGAAATGGCCATCACCCACGCTTACCTGGCAGCCCGTAACGCCGTGAGGGAAACTGCTTCATAATCCTCGCCGGACCCACACCGGAGCCTCACGCAGCTGGGTCACTACAACACCCAGCTGCCCCGGGGGTCTGGCGCAGCGGCAGTGACGCCAGCGACGCGCCCGGAGGCGCCATAACTACGGGAAACGCCTCCCGCCCCGCGGGACACGCGCGGGCAGCGCCGGGCTGAGCCCGGGCAGAGGGCGGGCTGTCTGTGGCCGTCCGGGGCAGGAGGAGGCAGGGCTGGGCCCCCCGCCCCCCTTTCAACACCTAACAAAAGGTACTGTGGGCCCTATAGCACTGGACCTATGGGGAAAAGGAAAAATCCGGAGGATCTCAGTGAGTCTGCTGGAGGGGCTACTAAGGGAGGAAAGCATGCTAAGAGACTGAAATGCAAGCCCGCTAGAAAACGCCAGCTAAATGCCGGGGAAAATTGTGTTATAGCACAGATGGACAGAATTGACGAACTGATCCTCGATTGCACTGATTTGTTAGCAGATACCCCTAATTTAGTGGCAGTTGAAGGGGAGATTGCTAGCCAAGGGGTTGCAAAGGGCAGAAAGAATAAAATAATGGGGCCTGCAGTTATTCCTAGAATGTTCATGGGCAAACTGCCCACAGGGGATTATCCACCAGCAGCTAAGATCACTGAGGATAATTTAAACTTAAATGAGAACGAATCACATGTGGATCTGATTACAGAAAGCTTTTTAAATTTACCCTGTGCTAATAAGTTCAGTGTTCTAGCCCATATCGAAAATCCCCATTTAGACACCACATCAGATATGACAGATTCTGGATTAAGATCTGCCGAATGTACCCCTGGGATATTTTCTGATGTATCTGAACATCGTGATAAAACTTTGTTTGACCTAGTGACCCATTTATGTGCCCTAATTAAGGGAATGCAAGTTAAGATTGATACCTTAACTGCTGCTGTCAACAACTTAAAGGCGGAGCAAATTAAAGCCGCTGTAATATCTAAAGTCCCTAATTCTAACCATTATTTACAACAAGGGGTGGTGATGGACAGAGTCTCTGAATTAAGCAGAGTACTCTCACCCAGTCAAGAGATCAGGGCTAGATCCAACACCACCCCTTGTTGTAAATATTTTTGTCCACCCTAAGCGTGGAAGGGTATACTCAGACATGAGTCCCTTGCTCATTGCACCATCAGGATTCAAGCAAGCCGGGCCGAAGACGGCTGTAATGCCAGAAACCGGTCCCCGGAAGCTTGTTTCCTTCCCAGTGTAAGAATTGGCTTTTGTAGTTTGGTTTGCCCTGTTCCCATCATGCACTGGGACAGGAACAGACTAATTTGCATACAGCCAGGTTCTGAAACTGGGATGGTGCAATGAGCTAAAAAACGGTGTTGGATCTAGCCCTGATCTTTTGAATGGGTGAGAGTATTCTGCTTAATTCAGAGACTCTGTCCCTCACCACCCCTTGTTGTAAATATTTTTGTCCACCCTAAGCGTGGAAGGGTATACTCAGACATGAGTCCCTTGCTCATTGCACCATCAGGATTCAAGCAAGCCGGGCCGAAGACGGCTGTAATGCCAGAAACCGGTCCCCGGAAGCTTGTTTCCTTCCCAGTGTAAGAATTGGCTTTTGTAGTTTGGTTTGCCCTGTTCCCATCATGCACTGGGACAGGAACAGACTAATTTGCATACAGCCAGGTTCTGAAACTGGGATGGTGCAATGAGCTAAAAAACGGTGTTGGATCTAGCCCTGATCTTTTGACTGGGTGAGAGTATTCTGCTTAATTCAGAGACTCTGTCCCTCACCACCCCTTGTTGTAAATATTTTTGTCCACCCTAAGCGTGGAAGGGTATACTCAGACATGAGTCCCTTGCTCATTGCACCATCAGGATTCAAGCAAGCCGGGCCGAAGACGGCTGTAATGCCAGAAACCGGTCCCCGGAAGCTTGTTTCCTTCCCAGTGTAAGAATTGGCTTTTGTAGTTTGGTTTGCCCTGTTCCCATCATGCACTGGGACAGGAACAGACTAATTTGCATACAGCCAGGTTCTGAAACTGGGATGGTGCAATGAGCTAAAAAACGGTGTTGGATCTAGCCCTGATCTTTTGACTGGGTGAGAGTATTCTGCTTAATTCAGAGACTCTGTCCCTCACCACCCCTTGTTGTAAATATTTTTGTCCACCCTAAGCGTGGAAGGGTATACTCAGACATGAGTCCCTTGCTCATTGCACCATCAGGATTCAAGCAAGCCGGGCCGAAGACGGCTGTAATGCCAGAAACCGGTCCCCGGAAGCTTGTTTCCTTCCCAGTGTAAGAATTGGCTTTTGTAGTTTGGTTTGCCCTGTTCCCATCATGCACTGGGACAGGAACAGACTAATTTGCATACAGCCAGGTTCTGAAACTGGGATGGTGCAATGAGCTAAAAAACGGTGTTGGATCTAGCCCTGATCTTTTGACTGGGTGAGAGTATTCTGCTTAATTCAGAGACTCTGTCCCTCACCACCCCTTGTTGTAAATATTTTTGTCCACCCTAAGCGTGGAAGGGTATACTCAGACATGAGTCCCTTGCTCATTGCACCATCAGGATTCAAGCAAGCCGGGCCGAAGACGGCTGTAATGCCAGAAACCGGTCCCCGGAAGCTTGTTTCCTTCCCAGTGTAAGAATTGGCTTTTGTAGTTTGGTTTGCCCTGTTCCCATCATGCACTGGGACAGGAACAGACTAATTTGCATACAGCCAGGTTCTGAAACTGGGATGGTGCAATGAGCTAAAAAACGGTGTTGGATCTAGCCCTGATCTTTTGACTGGGTGAGAGTATTCTGCTTAATTCAGAGACTCTGTCCCTCACCACCCCTTGTTGTAAATATTTTTGTCCACCCTAAGCGTGGAAGGGTATACTCAGACATGAGTCCCTTGCTCATTGCACCATCAGGATTCAAGCAAGCCGGGCCGAAGACGGCTGTAATGCCAGAAACCGGTCCCCGGAAGCTTGTTTCCTTCCCAGTGTAAGAATTGGCTTTTGTAGTTTGGTTTGCCCTGTTCCCATCATGCACTGGGACAGGAACAGACTAATTTGCATACAGCCAGGTTCTGAAACTGGGATGGTGCAATGAGCTAAAAAACGGTGTTGGATCTAGCCCTGATCTTTTGACTGGGTGAGAGTATTCTACTTAATTCAGAGACTCTGTCCCTCACCACCCCTTGTTGTAAATATTTTTGTCCACCCTAAGCGTGGAAGGGTATACTCAGACATGAGTCCCTTGCTCATTGCACCATCAGGATTCAAGCAAGCCGGGCCGAAGACGGCTGTAATGCCAGAAACCGGTCCCCGGAAGCTTGTTTCCTTCCCAGTGTAAGAATTGGCTTTTGTAGTTTGGTTTGCCCTGTTCCCATCATACACTGGGACAGGAAAAGACTAATTTGCATACAGCCAGGTTCTGAAACTGGGATGGTGCAATGAGCTAAAAAACGGTGTTGGATCTAGCCCTGATCTTTTGACTGGGTGAGAGTATTCTGCTTAATTCAGAGACTCTGTCCCTCACCACCCCTTGTTGTAAATATTTTTGTCCACCCTAAGCGTGGAAGGGTATACTCAGACATGAGTCCCTTGCTCATTGCACCATCAGGATTCAAGCAAGCCGGGCCGAAGACGGCTGTAATGCCAGAAACCGGTCCCCGGAAGCTTGTTTCCTTCCCAGTGTAAGAATTGGCTTTTGTAGTTTGGTTTGCCCTGTTCCCATCATGCACTGGGACAGGAACAGACTAATTTGCATACAGCCAGGTTCTGAAACTGGGATGGTGCAATGAGCTAAAAAACGGTGTTGGATCTAGCCCTGATCTTTTGACTGGGTGAGAGTATTCTGCTTAATTCAGAGACTCTGTCCCTCACCACCCCTTGTTGTAAATATTTTTGTCCACCCTAAGCGTGGAAGGGTATACTCAGACATGAGTCCCTTGCTCATTGCACCATCAGGATTCAAGCAAGCCGGGCCGAAGACGGCTGTAATGCCAGAAACCGGTCCCCGGAAGCTTGTTTCCTTCCCAGTGTAAGAATTGGCTTTTGTAGTTTGGTTTGCCCTGTTCCCATCATGCACTGGGACAGGAACAGACTAATTTGCATACAGCCAGGTTCTGAAACTGGGATGGTGCAATGAGCTAAAAAACGGTGTTGGATCTAGCCCTGATCTTTTGACTGGGTGAGAGTATTCTGCTTAATTCAGAGACTCTGTCCCTCACCACCCCTTGTTGTAAATATTTTTGTCCACCCTAAGCGTGGAAGGGTATACTCAGACATGAGTCCCTTGCTCATTGCACCATCAGGATTCAAGCAAGCCGGGCCGAAGACGGCTGTAATGCCAGAAACCGGTCCCCGGAAGCTTGTTTCCTTCCCAGTGTAAGAATTGGCTTTTGTAGTTTGGTTTGCCCTGTTCCCATCATGCACTGGGACAGGAACAGACTAATTTGCATACAGCCAGGTTCTGAAACTGGGATGGTGCAATGAGCTAAAAAACGGTGTTGGATCTAGTCCTGATCTTTTGACTGGGTGAGAGTATTCTGCTTAATTCAGAGACTCTGTCCCTCACCACCCCTTGTTGTAAATACCTAATTCTAACCAGGCATGTGTATCAACTTATGCAGGAAAGGTTACCGCTATACCTAACAAAAAACCTAGTTTAGATATGGCGGTACCCAAAGGTCCAGGAACAAATGAGACTGTTAGACCAGGGAATTTAAGGCCCATGGAGAAACGTCAATCCCATGAGCACAACCCAATCCCACTAAAGAGCACAACATGCAAACCTGTGGATAATCGAAGATCTAGACCAATTCAAACTGGGTATAGCCATCTATCTAGTCGGCAGCAAATGGGTCAGCCTGGACCAAACACTGTTTTTTCCACACTTAATTCTAATTCCATCAAATCTCCACTAGTATATCTGATCAACATACCTAAGCTACCTGTTGACAGGGAACGTGAAACTCCTGATTCTCTGTCCAACAAAGCTATTCATTGGATCAGATATGTAAGAGGATGTAGGTCAGTGATTAGGGAGGACATTCAGAGCACAACCAGACTAACTTTCCAGGGTGATCCCTATGATTGTATAGAACTCATCTTCAAAAACCCAATGGTAGCTGGCGAATTGCTAAATTTAGAATTTAGATCTTGTTCCCCAGATCATTCTAGGATTCAGATGAGAGCAACCCCTCCCGACTGATAGTTTAAATGGGGAAAGTTCGAGACTGGACTTGAACGATTGACTTTTATCCCCAAGAAACTTAGCTAGTGAAGCAGATAACAGTGTAATATTAGGTGAAGATCTTAGCCCCATTTTCACTAAATCACCTAAAAATCAAATTTTGGTCTGTCCCGCTGACGAATCTATCCCACTCAATACTTGCCAAAAACCTATAGGTGAGGCGTGTCTTGTGCCTTGTGCTAGTAGCCGTGGATCAGTTCTTTCATGGAACATAGCTGGCCTAAAGACTAATCTAGAGTCGCCTGAGTGGGCATTATTTATTCAAGAACACGAAATATGTCTATTTCAGGAGACATGGGCACTGGAGGAAGTGCATTTCCCCGGATACCTAAATTATAGCATCCCAGCAGTAAAGGTAGGGAGGGGGAGACCATCTGGAGGATTAACTATTTGGATAACACAAGACTTGGGGGTAATAGTAAAACCTATTTGTACTAACCACAGAGATCTTCATGTCCTAAGTCTCAAGTTTTCAAACCCTGTACCAGTTTATATTTATAATTTGTATGCGAGAAGTACGGGGGGTAGAAAATATGAGGTCTTTGCGCTTTTAGAAAACTTATTAGAAACCCATTGCTCTCCCTTTAATGTAATTGTGGGGGGGGGGATTTTAATGTAAATTTTGAGCCTCTTATGAAGGGAAGCTTTAACGTGTCAGAGGAGGAGGATAGAGAGTGGGGGATTCCCAAACTGGAACTTGAACCAGTTAGTAAATGGCCTGAGGCAGCGGTTCACATGAACTCTATCTGCCTAAACAAAGGTCTAAGAGCTGCAAATGGAAGGACCGTAGGCGATAAAGCTGGGGCATTCACATTTAGTAGTGGCATACGTAAAAGTACAATAGATTATATTCTGCTCAACCTGGCCTTGTGGAAACATCTCCAGGATATGATGATCATAGACAGGGTCGAGAGCGACCACAATCCCTTGTCTATGAATCTCTCTTACTGGGAGTCTCCTGATCACCATGGGGTTGAAATGACTCCTATTCCCTCCAGTGACATTGTGTTATGGAAATGGAAATGGAGGTACATTTGTAGAGCGCGAATTGCTGCCCGGGGGCGTCCAAGCGCTGGGGTGTAAGGGGGAACCTCATAGGGTGACTGCCTGGGCTTTCCTAGGATAAGTTAAAAAGGAATGTTTTTAGTTGTTTGCGGAATGAGGAAAGGTTGGGGTTGGATCTGAGCTGTAGAGGAAGAGCATTCCAGGTCTTGGCTGCATTATATGTGAATGTCCTGCCGCCCGCTCTAGTCTTTTTTATTCTCAGGGATGTAGCCAGAAAGGTCTGACTAGAGCGGAGGTTTCTGGTAGGTACGTAATGGGTGATTAGCCCCCTGGTGATTAAGGGACCCGAGTCCCAGAAGGCCTGATGGGCAATGCACATGGCTTTAAAATGAATTCTTTGACGAACTGGCAACCAGTGAAGGTCGACCAGTCCGGACCTCACTGATTGCGTGCGGGGGAGTTCAAGCAAAAGGCGGGTCGCACAGTTCTGGACTATCTGAAGTCTACGGAGGGTGTAGTCTGGAGCACCAAGATATAACACATTATTAAAATCCAGGCGCGACTGTATCAGGCCTTGTATTGCTACCTGCTTGGCCTCAAACGATATGCGCCACGTTCGAGGGCCCAAAGTTTCCCTCTATAAAGAGAATTTGGATTTTATAGCTAGTAAGCTTGGACAGGCGAAACTAGACTTATTACTGTTAACTGAAGGGGACTATGATATTTTAAAATTGCAACAAGGAACTAGGACCCATGAGGTTCTTTTTGGTGAACTTAAAAGCCTATTTGTTAAGCCCTCCAGGCGGAAAGGCAGCCGCGCACCAGAACCATTTCGTTGGTACACTGGTGAATGCAGGAAGGCTCGCCTTGACTTGGGGAAAGCAATTAAATCTGAGCCCATTGAGAATATTAGGGCAGCCAGGCTGAAGTATAAAAATGCTGTCTTAAGAGCTAAGCGAGACTGGGACGAAAAAAGGTGGAATGACCTAAAGGAAGCGGGATCCTGCAAAGACATGCGTAGGTTCTGGAATGTTTATAAGTGGGGCATGGAGGGCAATCCGGATAAGCCTCAGAACTGGGTCCCCCAAGAAAAGTGGGTAGAACACTTCCAGCCACAATATGCTAAGGGTCTGGACTCGCAATTAACAGTGGAAGTCACATTTGAGCCCTTAACTGAAGATCTTTTTACTCTGAAGGATGTTCAGTGTGCATTAGGCTTAGTGGTCCCTGGAAAAGCGCCAGGTATTGATGGCATACCCGCAGATCTTTTTCTGCAAGACCAGAATTCATGGGGTTGTTACATACTTCTTCTGGCAAATATGATTGCCAGGGGAGCCCCCATACCTAGCTCTTGGAACGGGGCTGAGATCATACCCGTTTTTAAAAAAGGCGATAAGACCCAGCCAGGCAATTATCGCCCCATCAGCCTGATAGACACCTCCCAAAAAATATTTGGTAGGCTGGTTTTAAACAAAATTCTTGATTGGGAAAGTAATAATAAGATCTTATCCCACCTACAGGCAGGGTTTAGAACCATGATCAGCACGGTCGACCAAGTGCTGCATTTTGCTATGCTGTACTGGAAGACCGTGCTGATTGGACATGGAAGTGTATATGCTGCTGTTATAGATTTAAGAGCAGCTTTAGACCTGGTTCCACGTTCTACTTTATGGAGAGTCCTTGGTGACATGGGTCTGCCAGGGCCTCTCTTATCGTTAGTTAAAAGACTCCACGAACAAAATTATGCACAGATTAGGTGGGGGAGTCCAGGGAATGTTACTACGCAGTTCCCAGTGGAAACTGGAGTACGCCAGGGCTGCGTCCTGGCGCCAACTCTATTTTCCTTATATATCAATGATGTGGCAAAGATTTTAATTGACTCTAATATTGATGCACCATTCCTTGCTGGAGCAAAAGTCCCCATTTTAATGTTTGACGATGACTGTCTTTTAGTCTCAAAAACTCCCAGCGGGCTTCAAAAGGGCTTGAAGCTTTTTGAAGATTTTTGTACCGCTAGGGGTCTAGAAGTAAACGTACAGAAATCAAAGTTTATGACTTTCAATGCTTCCAAATCTTTTAAGGGTACTGTGAACATGAAAAGGCGTCCTCTGGAAAGGGTCCAAGCATTTACTTACCTGGGTGTTTGCATTGATAGCAAGTTGACCTGGAAACAACAAATTGACCTGGCCACATTAAGACATTGGCAGTTAACTGGAGCACTGTGCCTAGAACACCAGAAGTCTCTCACTAAGCCAATATCTCCAGTACTGGCGGTCTATAATGGTAAAGCGGTTAGTTCTGCCCTGTATGGGGTTGAGATATGGGGATGTGAAAACCCTAGGGGGATGTCAATCTCTGAAAATTCCTTTTTAAGGAATGTAATACAACTTCCTCAGAGTACCCCTATGAATCCACTTTTTTATGATCTGGGGTTATCCCCAATAGCGCTTATAGCATCCTTTCGTCCAGTTTTATACTGGAGGAGGATCTGGACTACGCCAGAACTTGAGATCTTCGCAAGAGGCTTGCTTGATGTTATTCATAACGACACCTTCCATAAGATCAAGTGGCTAGACCATGTTCGGGGCACTCTGATTAATTTGGGCCTGCGGAATCTGTGGGAGGATCCTACAATTTCAAGGTTTCCCCCTAAGAAGACTCTAAAGACTTTGTATTGGCAGTTTGTGGGCTCTGGGGCTTACAGGTCTTCTGACCCAGGGTCCTTGACCGGAATGTTTTTAGCCATTAAGGATGTGCCTAAACTGGAAACCTTCTGGGACGTTATCTCAAAGCCTCTTGATCGCAAACTATACTTTCAATTGAGGATTGGGAGCCTACCAGTAGGGGCTTTCACTAGTAAGTGGTCTCCGGGGGCTAAAGCTGTTTGTCCATCTTGCTCAGCTCGCCCGGAGACTATTGGACACCTGCTTTTTGAATGCCCGGTATAATCGGAGCCCGGAACAACGTGGCTTCGTCCAATGTGCAGATTACTAGGTACCAACCGGGGGTCAGTGGCAATGCGCATCATATGTTCCTGTACTGATATGACAATTTGTATAGCCGTGGCAAAGTATTTGGGCTGGGCATGGACCATCAGAAGTAGAATGCTTAAAGATTAACATGTAATCACTATACCGGAATCTATTTTTAATTATGTATATAACTGGCTAATTATATAGATGAAATGTTTTAACTGTATAACGAACTTTTGGGTTTTATATATATATATATATATGTACAGATTTTTCAAGATCAAATTCTATTTATATGTCTAAACTTTATTTGTATATACTGTTTGCTTTTATGACTTGTCGAATAAAGCCTGTCTGAACTGAACTTGGAAAGTTCACTAACTCATTACACATAACAATTATTTATGTAATGCAAACATTGTATACACAAAGCAATCGTCTTTTTATTTCCCCCCACTGCATCAGCCTTTTTTAGGTCTGGGTTGTCAGTGCATCTGAATAGAAGACCTTCTATTTAACCCTGGGAGGTGAACTCTGCTCCGTTTGCAGAGTTTCACGTACTCCATGTTACGCGGTGCTCGCGGCGTTTTTTCCCTAGCTGGCGTACACCGTCACGTTGGCAAGCGGGGAAAATCCACCTTCCGGCGAGATTTTTCCTCGCTCGCAATCGCCAACATCAAGTTGGCTAGAGCGATCATGGAAAATAACCCTCCCGGCGAGATTTCTCAATGCGAGGGGGTCAGGTTTCTCATTGCGAGTGGTCGTGTATGCTCGTGACTGCTCACATTGAGAAACTGCCCGTTCGCATTGAGAAAGCTGCTGCTCGAGTAAAAACCTACTTGAGTGGCAGAAAAGGTAAGCTTGCGCTGTGCATGGTGCTGCTTGCAGTGATTGCACAGTGCGGACAAGCATCCGGCACAGTGCAATCACCGCGAACAAATTTTTCTACCGTACTCCGCCGCGTGCGGAGCTCCGCGTAGTGCAACTGAGTTTCTTTTTTGCACTTTGTGTAGCTCCGCGTAGTGCAACTCCACGAACTCCGCCCAGGGTTACATCTATTACAAATTAAATACACATAGGGTGGCCTTAGACTCAGTACAAAGGAGTATTTCTCTCTTAATTCATGCTTTTGGTTGTTTGATTTGTCTTTTACATCCGAATAGTAAACTCAGTCGCTGCACTGTCACATTCAGTTCTTTTTCACATTTATTCATTTTTTAAAGGAAGCTATCCTTTCTTCAAACTTTCACAGCGCATGCAAACAGCATTTGTGTATTTGTGTGTGAATGCATTAGCACATTCAAACCAGACCTTTTATCTTTAGTAGTGCTCGTTTCAAGAGTTTTAAAAAAAGATTCTAGTGTGAGCCCGACCTTAATATGTCGGACTTATTGCTCTTTGCATTTGCAGATGTGATACCTGGCCCAAAGATGGCTGCTCCAAAGTTGTAAGACTAGGAAGACTTCAGGCAGCAATCTTGGGGTTATGTGTCGCAATCGGTAAACCCCACTTCCCTCCCACTAACCCGCTCCCTCCTCATCTCTCCTCTCCATCCCTTTGCTGCCAACATTGATGCAGCAGATTTATCTTTGCATTCCAGGGCAGTTCCCTCCTCCTTGAAAAGGAGCAGCCCATCCAGAATGTGGATGTTAAGATGCTCTTATTTTTTTTTAATCTAGAGCAGGCAATAGAGTTTATGATGAAAGACATACTTGAAGACCTGAACCCAGGCTTCTAATGTTAGCCCTCACTGTAAGAGCATCATCATACCTGTAATCTAAGCCTAGGCAAACTATGTGGCTAGTCACTTTGACACCTCTGGATGGCATCTGCTGAAATCCACTTGGCAAACTTCACTCACTTTTTTTGTTGTTGCATGAAACAGGCTTTGGATCTAAGGTCTTGATCGGGTGCTCATTTCAGCAGAGCCTAACTCTAGAACCTAGATCTGTCTTACTGTGGAATCTGTCCACTGTCTGAAGTTTAACGTGGGCAATGAACTCCGCTCCGCTAGAGGAGGTTGTGTAGATTTGAGAAATACACATTACATTGAGAACACGGAATTCATACAAAAACTCAGACTCCTCCACGTAACGGAGTTAGCTACTGCACCCACAACCCTTCAATAAAACTACTAAAACTAAAAAGCACATAACCAGTTCACAAAAGTGAGCTTTGAAATATATATCTGGCAATGAGAAGTGATGATTTTGGGGTCCCCCTAACCTAGGGGGAGGACAAGCTGGTGCCTTAAACACAAAGTTCATATCATGCTGAACGATTCAGTGGTGGTCACATCCTCCTAGGACCACCCCAAGCAAAGTTATGGGCAAAAATACAATGCCAACCAAAGGCCCAGCAAAGCATTATGGGGCGAGATTCCAGAGTGCAGTGAATATTATAGTGTTAGCTCTCAGCTGAGCCAGGAGAGGCTGCCGCTTGAGGAATGTTTTGATATTGGATACTATAATATTCACTGCATTCTAGAATCTTGTCCCATAATGCTTTGCATGGCCTTTGGATGGGATTGTATTTTTGCCCATAACTGTGCTTGGGGTGGTCCTAGGAGGATGGGACCACCATCGAATCGTTCATCATGATGTGCTCATTGTGTTAAAGGCATTTGCTTGGTTCTCTCCCTAGGTTAGAGAGTACCCCACAATCCTTACCTCTCTCACTGCTTGCTAGATTTTCATTTTCACTTTTGTGAGATGACTATCTGCATTTTAGCATGTAAAGATAGTTACTTGTTGTATTACCAGAGGAATGTGAGGTTTCTGTTTTATTAATTGGGATGAGACGGAATGGAGTAGTTCACCGCCAAGTTCGCCCACACTGACTGAGGTACTCTTTAATCTTCCAAGATGCCTCTTCTGGCTGTCTGGTCGGCAGCTTTTTTTAGTGCGGTTTTCTGAGGCTTCTCTTGTTCAGCCTTCTCCGGACTGGCTTAAGAGGAACTAAATGTACCAAGTTGTTCTTACAAGATACTAGCCATAGTGACTCTTATATTCTTTATCTCTAATATTTTCAGTCCAAGATATCCTGTGGATCTCCAACTTCAGTACGCAATTCTGCTCTCCA
Organism: Lissotriton helveticus; assembly: GCF_964261635.1. Classification (NCBI taxonomy): domain Eukaryota; kingdom Metazoa; phylum Chordata; class Amphibia; order Caudata; family Salamandridae; genus Lissotriton; species Lissotriton helveticus. The sequence goes on from NC_136057.1 coordinate 169,954,202, forward strand.
GCTCCAGCCACAGACAACTGGTTTCAAGAGATGTCGTACGTGCCCTGCACAGTTTCCAGAAGCTGATCCTCACAATCTGTGTCTACAGTGCCTTGGGCCTGAACATCCCTGGCCTGACTGCGCACTCTGTGACTCTCTTTCGGTTAGGTCTTTGAAGAACCGGCTCCTTCGATGGCCATCTATATTTAGTACCCATCCACCTCAAAGTTTTAAAGACTTTGTCACGCGGAAGCAGAAGCAGAAACAGGTGAGTGCTTTTTCTTATAGATTCTAGTCTCCTCATTCCTACAAATGAGATATCAAACTTTCGTGGGTGGTTCCAGATCAGGGACATAGAGAAAAGGAGGCTTAAGGATGGATGTCTCCACCCATACTTCATCCTTCTAATTTCTTTTGCAAGTCCTGTTTTGACTTTTTAGTGTAATAGATGTTTCTCTATTTTATATTCTGTATTTATATGTTCGATGGCATGAGTGGCTGTAGGTACACATGCTTTGCATACTTCTGTCATCTAGTGTTGGTTACGGGGTTGTTGTGCACGTTGTTTTTCTTCTAAGAAGTCTTTCGAGTCACGAGATTGGGTGACTCCTCCTCTTGGTGATCCTGCGCATGGGCATAGACTTCTTTGTTAGATTGTTTTCTCTCTGCTGTTTAGGTTTGGACATGTGTGCCTCTGCTTCGTGTGACAAATCAGTTCGGTACGGCTCTTTGGTTCTTTTAACTATCTTCGATGGTATGGTTTCGATCGCGCTTTAAACTTCTGCGCTACTTGAGTTACATCAGTTTAGGCTTTTCCCGATTGCCTGCTGTGAGAAGGTGGATTGGTATATGGTGTACACTTATGTAAGTGAGCACTTTGCACCAATCCAGACAACCCTTATGGTGATTTTAGTGATCTTAGACAACCTTAAAACGCTCTCTAGGTGGTAGCCATGGAGAGCAGCCTTCAGGCTTAGTCCAGAAGGAGTGTAAAGCAGCTTGTTTTACCAGAACATAATCTTATAGGTATAGATTAAGTGAAAAAGAACCACACAGTGTATTTATAAAAATATGTATTTAATATAAGACACTCATCAAAACACAAACAGATATCTCCTAGCCGGAGATGTACACAATACTTTGCAATAGAAACAGGTAAGTAGCACGAAATACACAGTGGTCACCAGAGGGGGTCCAAACCACATACTAAAATAGTGGTATGCGAACAACGACTCAAGTCAGGACTATACCCAGAACACGTAGAAGTGCCGGGTCCCAAGGAACCACCCAAGGTAAGTAACCAGGAGTACAATGGAGGCTGTGTGCAGAGTGGAAACACAACTGCAGGATGCAAGTCAATGGGTAAGTCGCGGTTGCAATTTTATGGAAGGACCCTTCCCAGTGTACCCTGAAGAAACCGTGTGGAAGACCGAAGGTTGGAGAGCGTTTGACACAGTGTCTCATGCCATTCTGTTACAACACCTGGAGGAGGCGTGAATTGCCGGTTTGGCTCTGACGTGGCTTACTTCGTTCCTTAGTGAGAGGTTGTTTGTGGTCAAGGTCCCTCCCTTTGCCTCGGGCACACACCCCATCAAACAATTGGTCCCACAGGTCCCTCAGCCCCCTGTTGTTTAATCTCTATGTTCAACTGTTTGCTGTGGTGGCTAGGGACAGGGGACTGACCATGGTCTCCTACGCCGACGATACTCAGCTGGTGGTGGCACTCTCTAATCACACTGAGAGGGACGCCCTGAAATTTCGGGACGACCTGGCGGCAGTCACCGAGTGGATGACCGGCAACTGCCTCCAGCTGCATGCAAACAAGTCGGAGGTATTGTTGGTAGGGAAGGACCATGGTCTGTGGATTGACCTCTGGTTGCCGGAAAGCCTTGGTAGTGCAACCCCCGTACCCCCCCATTCCCCAGCAGGCTGTAAAAAACCGGGGGTTATGGCTTGACTGATTCCCTTAGCTACCAAGTTCATACCAAAAAGGTGGCAGGGGCCTGCTGTGGGCTGCTGCGGGAGGCTCAGGCCCCTATTGGGCTTCTTTGACCCACCCACATGTCAGATCATCATTCAGGCATCTATAATGTCCAGATTGGACTATGCCTGCTCTCTGTACCTAGGGTCAAATAAGGCCGAAATTGCGAGGCTACAAAGGGCCCAGAACGCAGCAGCAAGAACCCTGCTCGGCCTACGTAGGTCCTGTCCTCTGTCAGACACCATTCGCCGACTGCATTGGCTGCCGGTGGCCAGGAGAATTGAATTCAAGGCACTTTGCATCACTTTGAAAGCCCTGAAATTTAACACCCCTAGCATCCTGGCCAATCTAGTCTCTCCATATGTCCCCGCACGTCACCTCCGCTCACTAGGTCAATACCTAGTGAGGGTCCCTAGGTCTCGGAGAGTACGGGCGGGAGGCCGTTCCTTCCACAGCAGGGCGGCTTACCTCTGGGACTCGCTGCCTACCCGCATATGGACATCAGCAACTACTTAGAATTCAGGAAGGCCATTAAAACATACCCGTTTCCCGCCGTGTAGCCTGTGGCCCTACTCCACCTTTTTGTGTTAGTTTCTCTGCTGTCAGCGCCGGGACGCCCCTTTGCTGAAGTAGCTGTTGCGCTATATAAATAGTGGTAACATAACATAACAGTGGTAACATAACAGCTACGCCACCCGTGGATACCTTAGGAACCAGGATACCTGCACCAGGGAAGCTGGGTGCATAGGTGTGAAGTGGCGCTGGAAACTGCAGTCAAACCCAATGGAGGACTTCATAAAGATGCTGAGCTTGAAACTGCAGCTGTGCAGACCAGGCGATGCTGTGGACGACCAGGAGATGGATACAAGCTGTGGCACTTCGGATGACGAGAGTTGAGGGGTCCGTGTCGGCCGGGAGCACCAACAAGCCTTGGCAACTGCAACCAACTTGAAAGTTGAAGAAGATGCAATGTCTGGACCAGTAAGGTCCAGGAGGCTCACCACAACCAGAGAAGGCAGGGCAGATACCGAGCAATCAGGGGAGCCCAAAGAATTCAAAGACGACCCTCAAGAGGACCCACAGGCCGATGGCGCTGGAGTCTCGAGAGGACCTAGAGCAGTTCACCAAAGATGAAGGCCCACGGTGCATGTGATGCGGTGAGGACGAAGATCTTGGTCACTGGAGATGCTTGAGGTCGGGCTACTTGGAGCCTGAAGATCTTGGTGGAAGGAAGCCAACAAGCCTTTGCAACTACAAGTCGACGCGGTTCACAGTGGTTTGGTTCCTGCAGCTCTGACAACTTAGTGAGAGGACAGGGCAGGCCTCGAGGGATAAGAAGAAATACCACCTGTGTTCCTGAGCCTTTCGGAGTCCGTGGGAGCCCAAGATCAGCAGACTAGTTAGCTTAGTTGCGGTGCCTGCAGATGCTGGGAAGTGACTCCTTCACTTCAAGGGATATTCCTACTGGTGTCTTGGATGCCCACAGGCCTTGGCAGGTTTCTGTATGGAGCACAGGCACGTACGTTGTAGCAGACGAGCAGGGCGATGAAATCAGGAGCAGCAGGAGTCTTCCTAGTTAGCAGTGTGATGCACAGAGCGAAATACAGCGAAGTCGAGAAAGCCCAGACATTGAAGAAGAAGTGGTGTCTGAAATGTAACTTGCCCTACGACGAATCTAGTGACCCACCCTCAGGTAAGCCCTTAAATACTCTAAGGAAAGGGTTGGGATGATACAGGGGGTCCCTCCCTAAGGAGGGGCTGGACATGGGGGAGGATACTCCCCTGTCCTTTGTCCAGGTTCATGCCAGAGCAGGAGCCAACTTCTCCCTGAACTAGTTTGAACTGGACTATGCATGGAGGGCACCAATTGTGCCCTGCACGCAGACTATGTGGCGCTGGCAAGCGCCCCCACCCCGCCCAAATAACGCTAAACCCTGTCTGGGAGGTAGTCACACTTCCCTGCGACAGGATACCTGTTGTTCTGCCTTCCTCTGCCCGAGGTTGGCTCAGTAGCAGGAGGGTAGAAACGTGGGTCTGGTCGGTAGCAGTCCTAGTTTGCTGTCCGGGTCTGGAATACTGGTACCGGGAGCACCAAGTGCCTCCCAAAGGAGCTTTACGGTGCATGGAATCATACCTCCCACACCGTTTGTTGTAGGGCTATGATTCCTAAATGTTTGATACCAAACATGATAGTATTCGTTACAGGCAGTTTTAAGATAGTCATCGCGTAATGATGCTGTGCCGCTCTATGTCATATGGCTTTCTCACTTACAACTCCGGATAATGGACTCTATGGGCTGTAGGGGTGTCCTGCTCATGCAGGGGCACCCTCGCACTTAGAACCGAGCACCCTGCCTTCAGGATTGAAAGGCCTGCTCTATGGGTGACTTATAGTTTTTAAGTGCAGTGACCTTCGATATAGGGTAATCTATATGTTATGTTATGTTATGTTACGTCTATTTATTGTGCGCGCAGCGACTCCAGCCAAGGAGCGTCCCGGCGCAGAGACAAGGTAGCTCGTAACACAACGGGATATAAAAAAGAGGCCAGTAAGCAACTAAAACAGGAACAGGGACAGAAAACAGCTAAAACAGGAAGGTTTTTATCGCCTTCCGGAAGGTCAGAAGGTCCTCCAGCAAACGGATTTCCACAGGCAAGGAGTTCCATGCTGACGCAGCCATTACCCTAAACGAGCGGCCTCCCATGCGGCTAAGCCTGAATCTGGGAACCACCGCAAGGGCCAGACCTTGGGAGCGGAGGCAACGGGCAGGAACATAAAAAGACAAACAATTCGACAGGATTTCCGGGCCTGTACCTCTCAAGATTTTGAAAGCGAGGCACAGGACTTTAAAAAGAATACGCTTCCTAACCGGAAGCCAGTGTAGGGAGCGAAGGACACCTGTCACTGAACAAAATCTTGGTAGGCCAACAATCGCCCTCGCCGCAGCATTCTGAACCCGTTGTAACCGGGTTAGTTCAGCCTGGTTGGCCCCAGCCAGGAGAGAGCTGGCATAATCCAGGCGAGAGATGATAGTGGCCTGGATCACCAGCTGCCTGGTCGGGGCGTCAAAGAACTTGAGAACAGGTCTCAAGCCCCTCAAAAGACCGAAGCAACAGGCCGCAGTTCTTTTCGTATGGCCTATAAAGGAGAGGCCCGAGTCCAGCCAAATCCCCAGATTTTTCACTTCCGATACAGGGATCGGAGTGGGGCCCAACTCTGAAGGCCACCAGTGATCACCCCACAACTCCACTCCCTTCCCGACGACCAACACCTCTGTTTTAGTGGCGTTTAGCTGAAGGCAGTTGCCTGTCAGCCAACTAGCCACCGCCTTCAGTCCGGACTGAAACCTGGGGGCCTCAATTTCCGCATCCCCGCTGAGAGTAACCGCCAGCTGAGTGTCGTCGGCATACGAGACCAGGGTAAGGCCCCACTGCCTGGCGACATCAGCCAGCGGTCTCACGTACAGATTGAACAACGTGGGACTCAGCGAGGACCCTTGCGGAACCCCCATGGCCAGTGGATGGTAACTGGACTTGAAGGGAGGGATGGCAACACAAAAGGAGCGGTCGTCTAAGAAGGAGCGGAACCATCGCAATACTACACCGCCAATGCCAGTCTCCTCGAGCCGATGCAGGAGGATGCTGTGATTTACCGTATCAAAGGCGGCGCTAAGATCTAATAAAATAAGCGCCGCCGTTTGACCAGCATCCAGCCTTGCCCGGAGATGTTCCACCATCACAAGTAACGCAGTTTCCGTACTGTGCCCAGCACGGAATCCGTTTTGTGTGGGGTCGAGGGCATTGGTCCGAGTCAGATGTTCAGACAGGACCAAATTGACATGGGCTTCAGTGATCTTGGCTGGCCAGGGTAGCAGCGAGATGGGGCGATAACTTTCAGGCTTAGAGGGGTCCAGGGTGGGCTTTTTAATAATCGGGGACACCACGGCTTGTTTCCACTTAGATGGTACAATTCCCGTTTCCAAGGAGAGATTGACAAGGGAGCATACAACTGTACGCCCCATAAAAGCTTGGTCTCGAAAGAGAGCAGGCCTTACTGGGTCGGATGGAGACCCAGATTTAACTTGCAACGCAAGTTTGTCAAAACCATCCGAGGCAAGGGGGGGGAAAACAAGCAGTGTGGTCTGATGGTGATCCCGATTAGTACTTTCCACAGTGGACCCTATGCTAGGGAACGTCCTGTAAATGGCTTGGACCTTCCCCAAAAAGTAGGAAGCAAGGGATTCACAATGGGAAAGGGAGCTTACGGTCGTAGTGGTAGACCGCTTCGCCATAAGTTGTTTTACGGCCTTAAAAATAGCCTTTGACGGATTTGAGTTGTTCCGGAATTCGGTAGCATAGAAGGCCGCACGAGCCCGGCAGATAGCTCGATGGTAGAGCTTAACGGACCTGGTATATGCGGCTTTTAAGTCAGCCGCATAGGTTTTCCTCCAGGCCCTCTCTGCTCGTCTACAGGCACCCTTTAGGGCCCGAAGTGCGCCATCGTACCAGGGACTGGACTCTCTAGAGTTGATTTTGGTTGATACGATAGGTATCAGAGAGTCCAAGGCCCTGGTGATCCAAGAACAAAAGAGGTCATACCCCTTTTCTACATCTGTCAAGAGGTCCAGCGGCTCCTCTAATAGAAGACGATGGAAGTCTTCTAACCTAAGCTTTTTCCAAGCCCTCTTCTGAACCCATCTAGCCGAAGAGATGGAAGGAGTGGCAGAGACAGGGCATAGAATGGACACCAAGAAGTGATCTGTCCACTCCACCGGAGAAACAGAAGTGATTTGAATCCCCGGCAGATTGGTGAACAAGGGATCCAAAATATGCCCCCCCGAATGGGTAGGCTGGGACACCATCTGAGGAAGTTGAAAGGCCTCTAGGTCAGAGGAGATGGAACGCACTGTCAAGCCAGAGAGGGTGTCGAAATGCAGATTTAGATCACCCATGATAGAAAAGTTGGCACAATCTGCAGCCAGAGGGCCAACAATATCGGGGAAAGCATTTCTAAACGCCACATCACTGCCGGGTGGACGATAAACGACCATCCCGGACAGGGTAAACTCAGGGCTGACAGAGACCTTGAACATGGCACTTTCACACCCAGAGATGTTTAGGGCGCTCCAGACGCAAGGGTAGATAGTTTTTACCACTAACGCGATACCCCCGCCCCTAGACAGCCTATTCAGGGTGTACATAGAATAGCCGAATGGGCAGGCTAGATTGGTAATAGCGGTATCAGCGTCCTGCAGCCATGTTTCCGTCATGGCCAATACGTCAGGAGCTTCCTCCTCAATGAGGTCATAAATGTGCTGATAATGTTTCAGCACAGACCTGACATTTAGGTTCAGGATCTTCAAAGTAGTAGGGGTACCCATAATGCGGCGAGTCTCCGAGGAAACAGTCCTTGAGAGGGGGCGCGGGGAGTCTAGAGCCCACCTATTACAGAGGCAATGATAAGGGCCTCGCAGTGGGTGTACCGGTGGAAGGGTACAGCAGCGGCTTACCTGTCCGATGGAAAGCAGGCAGTCCCGCGAGTACGTCAACATGGTAGAGCCGGGATAAAATAATAATCCCCAGCCAGAGTACCGCGACGTCCAGCGCGTCCTTAGCGCGGACGGGCGCAGACGGGCAGGACTCTGGCACGACTCCGGCCACGCGAGGACGCGCCCGCTGCGCGATCCCGCTGCGCTAGGGGAGGAGCTTTAAAAAGGTGTTCCAAGTCCGCGCATGCGCAGTAAAGCGCAGGCAGAACGAACAGCCTCCAACCAATGACCCCACTCAAAGATGGCGACCAAGATCTAATAGGCACCCACCCAGGACCAGACCCGCCCAAACGGCGGTGGGGGGCACAGATTAAGGTGCAAGTAAGTGGAAAATTAAAAACAATGTCCTAATGACCAGAATAATGCGCAGTACACTTTAAAATAGCACTCTTAGAACAGCGCGCTAAGCGCTCGCGCTGCAGCCAGCTACCTTGTCAGGGGGCGAGGTGAGGAAGGACTCGCCTTAAAAAGGTGTTCCAAGTCCGCGCATGCGCAGTAAAGCGCAGGCAGAACGAACAGCCTCCAACCAATGACCCCACTCAAAGATGGCGACCAAGATCTAATAGGCACCCACCCAGGACCAGACCCGCCCAAACGGCGGTGGGGGGCACAGATTAAGGTGCAAGTAAGTGGAAAATTAAAAACAATGTCCTAATGACCAGAATAATGCGCAGTACACTTTAAAATAGCACTCTTAGAACAGCGCGCTAAGCGCTCGCGCTGCAGCCAGCTACCTTGTCAGGGGGCGAGGTGAGGAAGGACTCGCCTTAAAAAGGTGTTCCAAGTCCGCGCATGCGCAGTAAAGCGCAGGCAGAACGAACAGCCTCCAACCAATGACCCCACTCAAAGATGGCGACCAAGATCTAATAGGCACCCACCCAGGACCAGACCCGCCCAAACGGCGGTGGGGGGCACAGATTAAGGTGCAAGTAAGTGGAAAATTAAAAACAATGTCCTAATGACCAGAATAATGCGCAGTACACTTTAAAATAGCACTCTTAGAACAGCGCGCTAAGCGCTCGCGCTGCAGCCAGCTACCTTGTCAGTGGTGCTAGCACCAGCTTACACAGGCTGCAATGGCAAGCTTATAGTTACAAATTGAGTGGTCTCCCATGGGTGGCATAATACATGCTCCTGCCCATGGGGGGCCCCTGGTGTAACTATACCCCGAGTACCTAAGTACCATATACTAGGGACTGATAAGTGTACACCAGCTCCCAATCTGGGACGTACCTAATTACTTACCATTCCAATTTAGGAGCGAAAGCACTGAGACCGGTCCTGATTAGCAGGATCCCAGTCAGACTAATCAGAAACCGCATTACATCAATCAAAAAGTGGGAGTAACCATGCAGAAGGATCCCACCTTCCTACACCTGCCCTTCAAGGCCTTCCCTCGCTTTACATCGAGGATGTCTTTCTGATTCAACGGACACTCTTCAGGTTTTGCCCGTGTTGCCAAGCAAAGTATCTGCACACCAACAACACCTTATGTGCAACTTGTGTCTTTCTCTGAACCATCATGAGGCCGACTGTGACGTGTGTAACTCTTTTTGGTCAAAAAAAGTCAGTTGGAAATGTCTTGCAGACACGGAGATGGCGCCCCCAACATTTTCACCGAGGAACATGCCCAGGAGGAGCCAGGTTCAGAGGAAGAACAATGGGTCTGCTCCCCTGAAGAAAGCTCCTTCTCCGACGTGGATATCGATATGGAAATGTGTAGACTTCCATGTGGTCCGCCTCAGAGTACTGTTGCCCCCAACCCAGCTCCAACACCCAAGCACGCTTCCAAACACTCGCAAACAGAGGTCACCGGACAGACTCTGCCTTCGGGCCATATTCAGATCCAAAAGACTGCTTTGGTTGCCCCACCCTCTGACCCAGCAATTAAATCTGATACCAAGGCCAAGCCTTCTGCATCAACCTCTTTGGACTGAGACCAACCTTTGGGACCGAGCCGGCAAGCCACCACATAAGCCTCAGTTCCGATCAATAAACTTCGCTCCACACCAAAACCCTCTGGTCCAAAATCTATGGAGCTGAAACCTTCCAAGAGTTCCTCGGCTTCTATGTCTCAGGTCACACCCATTCTCGAGCAAGTGGATGTTCAACAAAAGAAAATCCAGATCCAGGAAGGTACAGGAGGAATCCTTGCTTCTCCACCACCAAAATGGAAGCTGTCTTTCCAAGAAACACTGATCAGCCCTATCCCTCAAAAGAGGAAGATGAAAGACAGAATCACCAGTCCTACTCATCAACCTCCTCCTCCACCACCACCATTTATACCCCCTCCTTCACCTCCTACATCTCCAGCACATGACCCATTTGATGTTACACCTCCAGGATCACCAGGTACAGATGATGGGGAGTTACAATTAGGGTATCATGACCAATCGGATGCATACGATACTGTTCCCCTTACCCCTAACTGTAGGAAGCTGGCTCTGTATATACTATACCAAAGTGAGGTATAGTGTGCACAGAGTCCAGTGGAACCCCAAAGGTAGGCAGAGGTAAAAGTAGATGGCACCTTACATTCTATTTGTGGTAGTGTGGTCAAGCAGTACGGCTGAATCAGAGGACAGTGTTAAGCATTTGTTGTACACACTGTCCGCAAATGATTTCACACACTCAACTTCAGACCAATTGTTTTTGTATAAAAATATTATTTGTTATTTTATTTTCTAGAACCAAGCAAACCTCGCACAGGTAAGTAATAAATACTTTACAGTAGTAATGCAGTTTGTAAACAGTTGGAGTTGTACATTTTATATGCACTTAGTTTGGATTACAGTACTGGTACTGAGAATGCAATGTTTTGGAAATACAGTACATATACTTTGTATAGGCTTTTTAGTAAAATTACAGGTAAGTTACTTTTGAGATTACTTTTCTTACAGTTTAGTATACCTGGATACTGCACTGGGACATTTCCTGTAAACAAGTAAGTAAAAGCTTTCTAGTTATTTGATTACAGTTTAAAAACGTTTCATAGATTTACCAACTCTACACTTAAAAACTTTTCACACAAAAACAGTCCGTTATCCTGTGGAGGAAAATAGTGTTATTGTTTTAAGGGTAAGTATTCGGTTGTGGGAGTTGGTGTTCTGGGGGTAGACTCAGGGGTCCCCTAGGGCCAGGGATGCACTCTTGTTACACTGTCAGCGGTACTAGGGCGGCAGGGTGCAGAGTGCTGAGGCCCATTGTTATCCTATGGAGGATAGGGGTCTCCGGTTGGTGGCTGCTGACAAGCAGGCCACTTGGTTGTGGGAGAAAAGCTTCTGGACTTAAGCTCAGGGCAAATGGAGTAACAAAGTAGCACCAAAGGTACAACCTCAGCTGCACTAGGACGGCCGGGAACAGGGTGCTGTTTCGTCGTCGAGTGCCCTGTTACTTGCAATGGGGATTCTCCACTTTGCAAAGGCACTGTAGGCTCGGGGACGAAGGTCTTCTGGGTGCGACCACCACTTTGAGAGGTATGTTGGGGGTTGGCTCGGCACCGTCAGTTGGGCCACCCAAAGCTGTGGGGCGACGGGCGCAGGGGTGCTTTTTAGGGTCGGATCTTCTTACCAGCTCCTGGTTGCCGTTAGGAGGGGACCTTCAGGAATTAGGCTGCAGGCGTCTGCTGGAGGCTTGAGGCAGGTCAGGGGTCGCCGGATCTCGGTTCAGGATCGCCGGGGGGACCTCCTTGTGTTTGCCCATTCAAGCTACGGCCGTGGTAGGCGGTGCAGGTTCGCAGTTTCCGTCCGGGGCCAGAGGTTGCAGATTAACAAATCCGGTGTTCACAGGAGACAAAGCCTTTGGGGTTGAAGGCAGGCAGGTCTTCCCGGGTTTTCGAGGTTCTCTTTCAGGGGATACTCATCAATAGTCATAAGCACTGTGTGGGACCCCGGAGCATATACAACAATACGTATATATGTGTGTGTTTAGAACCACAAGTACATATTAGTATCCAAACATACATATATACATGTATAAACACATAAATATGCAGCCTATTATACATCCAATAGGCTAAGAAGCCAAAATTACATGTATTTCTATTGTGTGAAAATAATGTCACATAAAAAAAATACTACAATAGAGAACATGCATTGCAATAGTGTTCCACAAAAACCTTTTATTTTCAGAAAAAAAACAAGTAATAGCAGGCAATTAGCCCAGAGGCTGCATAGATAAATAACATCACTGTATAGAAAAGACTGGCCCCTTGCCTTTAAGGCTTCCAAGAACCTGGACACACCGTGCCTTTAGGACCTCCAGGAGCCTCCTGCTCCCATCATGCACCACAGTTGACACGTCAGTTCTTTTTTCCGGCTCCTTCTGTGAGGATCCTGGATCTTGAGCTTGTCAGTTTTTGGCTTTTGGAGTCAGAAACTAACAACTTTATTCAACATTTTCTGTTGCTGGTGATGCAGCGGTAATTTCTCAATAATTTCTGAATGCAAAACCTCATGCTACCTCTATTTACCGCTGAAAAGGTGTTGGGCCCTTGACACCATGTATTACCTTCAGGAGACTTTAAATAAACATGAACATTCAAAAATGCAATTATTATTTAAGCCAATGAAGAGAGTTGTTGAGTATTTTGAAGGGTTTTATTTTCTAGTCAAAAGTTAATTTTTCTCTGACCCTTTATTCATTAGTAAAATATCAATCAGGTTACAGAATTTGGAAAACAGAAAAAATAGCATTAATACAGAACATTTTACAGTCTGCATATAAGCATCACATGTAGAAAAGAAAATGTGGCGCAAAATGTCAGTCAAAACTCTTAAAGAGTTTCTAAGAAAAAGAGTCTTGCAAGGCTAATCAATAATTAAATAGTTTGTAAAAATCTCCAATTAAGAGAAATAAATGCATAAGGCAAATAAATCTTTTCAGACCTAGTTAATTAGTCAAAGCATAAACTTAAAGTTTAGCATCTAATTCTATCCTAATAAGCTGCACTCTCTGCCTGTCTGTGTATTTGGAGCAAGCAGCCCCTCCTTTACCAGTCCTCAAAGGAATGTGGCCTGCCGTGCCAAAAATATGACGTGCAAGGACTTCTCTAAAAAAAAGAAATATGAGCAAGAAACCTCCCCCTGACTTTCCTCTCGGAAGCAAATCTCCTCCGAAGGTTGCACCCTTGACGATCACGTACCTACCCATAGAATGTCTGGCCTAATCTGTTCCTTCTCTCAAGAGCTCACACACCCACCTAAAGCCGAAGAGCCTAAAGCCTAATGAGCCTAGAAGCCAGAAGCCAACGACGCCTCCAAAGAGGTCATTATTTATACTCTAATTCTTGGCAGACTACACAAAATGTTACATTTTCACAAACGCTTGTACCTGATTGGTTAGTCACGATGGCAAGAGGTCTCCCCATCCTGACTCATTGCAAATTCTAAACTATACTAGTTTTAACAAAAGAAGTGCAAATGATTAATACATTTATATGTTGAGCAACATTTACTAGGAAAAATGCTTCATTCTAATTTCCTCCTTCCTGTCATATCGCAGGCTGGTAGGATACTTTTAACTAACACTGGTACATTGGTACAATAACAAGAATGTACAGTTTACAGTGGCCTTGACTCCTTCGTGTCTTGAGGCAAGCTGGTATCATCTGCGCATGCTCTCTTCTTTTTATTGCAAGTCATAGCCTTGCTGGATTCACAGGCAGCCATTTAATCTTAGGCCCAAAAAGCAAAACAAACAATAAAAGTATAATTTCATGTAAATAAACCCATTATGTTTCCCAACTCCATACTAATACCCTTTATAAAAGATTTCCTAGCAAAGCTATTAGTTTAAAGCAGCTTTTCTTATTATTTATGCACAACATGCAAAAAATGTGCAATGTACAACATAGCATTATTATGCTTTAGTGAACATTTCAAAAGCACACATAGTTAATACATCTTTAATGTTTTAGCTAGCTTTTCATGCAAAAAAAGCGTTTAGCCCCATGTGTAGTGTTTGGTGCATTATTAATTCACACGCATTATAAAAAGAGGTGTTATAAACTGAAATATTTAACCAAATATGCAACAAGCCAAAGTCTCTTAAGACCGGAATAGTGAATGTAGATTGCAAGGGATGAACTGGGAAGAGAACACATTCTATTAATCTTCAAAGCTAAAAAGGCCACTTAAATCATAAGTTTTTCTCTACACTGCAAAAACACATGTTAATTCAGCACAAGCATTTCAGACTGACTAGGCCTCATTTTCATATTTTCATGTGCCATGAGTTTTAACTTGCTCCAAAATGTGCATGTCAATTTAAATGCAGTCTGTTTGAAGCACAAAAAATAAAACAATGCCTGACTCCAGATGGAATATGCTCCATCACTGGGATTGTTTTCCAGTATTTTTCTAACAACTTAACAGTTATTTTTTGGTCAGAAATGCCAGCGTTATTTTAAGTGCCTTTCCTGTGGGAAGAAAATTGCTAAATCTGAGCCTCACTCTGTGTGCATTGTGTGCTTGCAATCCTCACACAACGCTGAGGTGTTATTGTCAACAATTTTCTAAAAGAACTCTGTGAGACAGAGAGAAGATCAGGCTTCTTGCCTCGTTGGAGAGAGGAAAACACCATAAATGTGGCATAGAGAGTAATCCTACCTCTCAGAAAAAAACGAAGAAGCGGCGAAGATCTGCCTCTCCGGCCTCCAAAAGTAAGAAAATTCCTGAGTGCTTGCCTCTGCGTCGAGATCGGTGTCGGAACAACAGGTGAGAAACTCCTCGACGTCGAGGGACAGACGGCGTCGACACTAAGAGAACCTCCGTCGACGAAAAGTAAAGCGACGGCGAGGCATACTACTTCGAGCTCGAAGTATGGTTATAACAGACCTAAGTCGTCAAAGCCTTCGTCGAAGTCAAGACATCGGTTGACGTCGAGGTATCCACCTCCTTCCCGAAGGTCTGCGTCGAGAGGATCAATGACAAGATCACCCTTACGGACCCACACACTGTCGACGTCGAGGGCACGTTCACTGTCTAAGACGCCACAAGAACACTGACAGTCTACGTCGAGAACACCTTCACGGTCGATGCCGAAGAGACCAACGTCGAGAGCATCGCGGCAAAGGCTTGAATCCTTAAGTGGATCTCCGCAGCAGCGGTCGATGGTGGCACATTCCGTGTCGTCGTTGAAACATCGCTCGACGTCGAGGGAGAGCAACCCTGCCATTTCGCTGGGGAGGTGCCAGAGAAGCCTAGATCGGCATTGAGATCCCGGCGCTCGAAGTCAAGAGGAGTATTTTTGTCTCTTGGAATCACCAGTATCCAGGTTACGCAAGAGGGCTCTCTGACTCCCAGAGAAAAGTCTCCTTCGATTCATATGTCACCAAGATGTTTGGAGGAAGACTTAAGGCACTGGAAAGTTCCTCCCAGGTCTTCTGAGGGACCTCCTCCTAAAGAATCCTCAAGACCCTCTCCTCGCAGGTCTCAGACGATCTAGATCTCCATCACGAAGGCGTTCACATTCAAGAGGGCGCTCAAGATCTCGCCATTCTCCTACTCCAAAGAGGAGACGGAGGTTTCCATCAACAACCTCATCTTCCAGGTCTTCCTTTAGGGACTATTCACCAACCCTATCTTCTACACCGCCATCCAGGGTTTTCCAGATTGACGATATCGGGACTTTCAATGAAGTGCTCTGCAGGGGTGCTAGCAAGTTGAACATCAATATGACTGCACCACAGTTTCAACTTCCGTCATGTTTGAAACCGTGCATCATAGGTCTTCTGCCAGACCTCTTCTTCCTTTGGTCCCAGGTCTGCTAGAGCCAGCAATGCAGACTTTCCTGACTCCGGCCACGGTGCGCTCAGCTCCCACTTGGATCTCGAAGAAGTATAAGGCCCCAGACCAAGACCCATTGTTTCTTCGTGCCAACCCACCTCCAGACTCTGTCTTAGTGGCAGCGGTCAGAAAAGCACATCCTGCTGCTTCCGCCTCCTCTGTTCCTCCAGAAAAAGACAGTAAAAATATGGATTCCTTGGGGGAAAGGATGTGCAATACCTCTGCGTCAGTCATGAAAGTGGCTAGTGCTTCCGTCCTGCTGGGTCGTTACGACAGATCACTGTGGGACTCTTTGGCAAGGTCCACGGACAAGCTACCAAAAGAGGACCAACGAGGTTTCCAGGAAATCCTGCAAGAGGGTGGATTGGTGGCAAATAAAGTAATCAGTGCCGTTGCTGACACAGCAGATCCAGTGGCCTATGGATATTCCCATGGCATTTGCGAGAGGCGTTCAGCAAGGCTTCGTCTCACGGGTCTTAAACCTAATGCACAGAGGAAGATTGTCAACCTTCCCTTCAATTGCTCTTCTCGGTTCAGGTCCCACGCGGACCATGAGATGTCCAAGATGAAAACTGAACTGGACACTCTATAGGCTGTTGGTTTGGAAAAGCTGAAAGAATTCTGACTAAGTTTCCGTCCCTATGATCGGCGTTCCTTTCAGCAGAGGGTTCAAACCCCTCACTGGACCACACAAAACCAAATTCAGACGCAATCAAGGTCTCACTACCAACAGAGGAGACCTGGACGAGGGAGAGTAATGCAGAAACAGCAGTCAGCTGCGCCTAAACCACCCACAAGACAATAAGTTCCTCCATGCCCGTTGACCACTCCGGTGGGGGGGAAGTATTTCTTTACATCTGGAGGAGTGGAAAAAGATAAAGGACAAGTGTGTCATCAATATTGTGCAGAATGGGTATCTGCTCAGGTTCAAATCTCCACCTCCATCAGTCCCTCTGCGAGAGAAATCTCTCCACAATCACCATTTGTTACAAGCGGAGATGAACACTCTTCTACAAAAAGGCCCATAGAAAAAGTTCCCATTCCACAAAGGAAACGGGATTTATTCCCGTTATTTCCTTGTGCAAAAAAGAGGCCCCACCACAGAATACAGACCAATACTGTCCTTGAGACTGTTGAACAAATTAATTCGCAAAGAAAGGTTTTGAATGTTGGCACTGCATCAAATCTTCCCACAACTTTATCAAGGGAACTGGATGTGCTCCATGGATTTGCAGGACGCATACTTCCACGTTCTAGTGTCCAAGAAACATCGCAAATTTCTACGGTTTCAGGGTTCATTCCAGCAATGCCAATTCATGGTGCCAATGTTCTGGCTCAAATCGGCACCTCGAACAATCTCAGAATGCATGCCTGTGGTGGCAGCTTTTCTTCGCAAGCAGAGGATATTCATATATCCCTACCTGGACGACTGGCTCCTGAAGAGTTCGTCCCCTGCCCTGCTGCAGGCTCATCTCTCGTACTATCTTAAGCTACTAAACCGGTTGGGCCGTCATGTCAACTTCAAGAAATTGATCTTCACCCAACACAGAGGATCCACTACCTGGGTGCCTCCCTGGATCCCGAAAAAGCAAACGTGTGTTCTTCGGAGGAGAGGTTATCCTCAATCCATGAGAAATATCTGAACCTCCTTCACACGCAACGTCCCAAAGTAAGACAGGTGTCATCACTGCTGGGCTTAATGGTGTCAGGCATTTTCACTGTACCAAGCGCAAGGTTAAACATGCGTCCCTTACAACAATGTCTGGAAGACCAGTTGCTGCAGGTATCAGGATGCTGGGAAGATCATGTGATTCTCCATCAATCAGCCAAGGGTTCCAACAGATGGTGGATGAAGCGATCCCACCTGATGAAGGGAGTTCCTTTTCACCTGGACCCTCCTACTGAGATGATAGTCACAGATGCCTCACTCCAAGGATGAGGTGCTCATATCAGTCCTCTGCAGGTTCAAGGTTTGTGGTCTAAAACCGAACGAGGCTTCTCCATCAACCTCATAGAGCAGTTCATCTAGCTCTCAAATCACTGTACCCTTCGGTCCAGTCTCGGTCCATTCTGATTCAAACGGACAATACGATGACGATGTATTACTTTGAACAAGCAGGGTGGTACACGATCAAGACCTCTTTCCATAGAGTCTCAGACCATCTGGAACTGGCTTCTTGCATGAGACCCATAGATTGTGGCCATTCACCTCCTGGGGACTCAACTCCCAGGCAGACACCCTAAGCCGAGACTTTGTCGAAGCACACGACTGGGTGCTCAACAACGAAGTCACTCAAAACATCTTTCAAAACTGGGGAGTACCAGACTTCGACCTGTTTGCAGACGCGGTAAACGCAAAATGCCCCGTCTTCGCATCCAGGTTTCCCCAACCAGGCTCTCAAGGGAATGTCCTTTTGCTAGAATGGTCTCAGACATTACTGTATGCCTTTCCACCGATTCCGTTGATTCCAACAGTAATCAACAAGTTCTACAGGATCAACACCAGAATGATCCTGATAGCCCCGGAATGGCCTCTTCGGTGGTGGTATTCTTCAGCTATCGGAAGTACCACACAGGAGGTTGCCATGCCGTCTGGATCTGTTATCCAAGCACGGCGGGAAGGTTTTTCACCCCAATCTCTCATCCATGCGGTGACGGCATAGCTCCTGAACTCTTACATTATGGACACCTACAGGGCCTATGCTCTTTCCCTAAAACTGCCTTGATGCCTAAACCCAATTGGCATCTCTGGCCACAGGTCAGCCCCTGGTAACTGGTACCGCAGGTACCCAGGGCACTGTGACCAGATAAGGCCTCTAAGGGCTGCAGCACTTATTGTGCCACCCTTAGAGGTCCTGCACCTTCTCACACACACCCTGCCTTTGCAGGCTGCGTGTTTTGGTGTAGAACAAAGTGAAGAGTCGACATGGCACACATTCGTGTGTGCCATGACTATAACCCACTGCCCTGACATAGGTCAGTCACCCCTCTAGCTGGGTGCACTATACCAGTGGTGAGGGTACAGGTGCATGAGCCCTGTACCCCTACAGCATTTAAGTCCATTCCTAGACATTTTAAGTGCAGTGCTGCCATTAAGAGTTTATGGTACTGGGAGTTTATCATTACGAACTCCATAGCACTATAACGGCTACACGGAAAACTGAGAAGTTTGGCATCAAACTTCTCAACACATTAAACCCACACTGATGCCAGTGTGGGATTTAATAAAAAACGCACAGAGAGGGCATCTTAGAGATGCGCCCTGAAAACTAACCTACCACTAGTGTCCAGGCTGAGTGGCTGCTTTGCGCCAGACATGTTTCTGGACCCCTCGGCCGAAAGCCTGCTGCTCTCTGGGGCTTGAAACAATGCACATCCTGGGACGAGGTGCCAAGTCTCTTCCCCCAGGATGGGGGAGGGTTCACGAAGGGGAAGCTTCAAAGGTTGCCGACTTTGTGCACCTCCCCAGGCCACTTGCTGCTCTCAGCAACTGGTCCTCACTGGTTCTGACCCCTACTTTGGGCGGGAGAACCGGCGGGAAAAACAAGTGAGGTAGAGAGGTGTGCCCACCTCTGCCAACTCCACACCTCAGGTAGAGGAAGGGCGAGGTGAAGCACACCTCTCAGTACCCGCCATCTTGCAGATTATGCCACAGGAGGGTGACATAATAGGGGGAGTACCCACCCCAGGGAAGGGACACACTGGTCCCAAGCTTTTTACCTACCTGCAACACCCCTAAATCTAGTATTTAGAGGCAACCCTGAACCTTGCATTCAAGGCATGTGGGCTGCTGAATTCATATCTGTGCATAGATCGCCGCCTAGTGTTGGGTCCGGATGATTGCACATTGTTGTCCTGGAGGAGTCTTCGAAGTATCACGAGATAGGTGGCTCCTCCCCTGGACTACAGTGCGCATGGGCATCCTCTCCATCCTCAGATTGTTTTTTTCCGCCATTGGGTTCGGAGGTACTTTCCTTTACTCGAAGTTCAGAATCTAAAATAAACTGTTCGAGGCATGTGGGCTGCTGAATTCATATCTGTGCATAGATTGCCGCCTAGTGTTGGGTCCGGATGATTGCACATTGTTGTCCTGGAAGAGTCTTCGAAGTATCACGAGATAGGTGTCTCCTCCCCTGGACTACAGTGCGCATGGGCATCCTCTCCATCCTTAGATTGTTTTTTTCCGCCATTGGGTTCGGATGTGATTTCCAATTCGGAGTTCGGAATCGATAAAAAACGTTTCTAATAGGCCAAAAGGCCTTCGGGGTCGTCGGTATTGTTATTCGATCGGTGACGACAACTTTCTTTCTGTTATTTTCTACTCACAGCATCGAATCGGGCCACGCGGCCTTTCTTCGACACCAGAGGCCTTTCGTCGATGGAACGAAGTCCGTTCAAAAGATGCCCCAATTGTAACTCAAAATTCCCACACATAGATAAACACCCTGTGTGTAACAAGTGTTTATCACCTCAACACAATGAAGCCGACTGCTTAGCTTGTGCGCAGTTTCGTTCAAAGAAAACTCTTCGGATTCGAAGAGCGGCGAGGCAGACGCTGTAGAAGCCAGCGCCTGACCCGGAGAACATCTTTGAAGACGACGAAGAGGTCGTCGAAGCTGAGGACTCAGACCAGCATTCGGAGCAGGGGTCGGAACATGACTCCAACTACTACGTCGACGAGGAAGACGACATCGTCGAGGTAGGGGACGACAATCAAGGCATCGGAGCCGTTGAGGACGACTCCGGCAAGGACATGGGGCCAACCGTGAGTACGGAGCCCAGTACATATAATGAAACGCTTACAACGGCTCAGGTCGAGGCATCGCCGGAAGGCCTTAGCCAAGATCAAAACATCGATTCTGTAGCCCCGCAAGTCTGCCCGGCTAAGAATATAAGGCAAGAGCCATCGGTGCACATTACCATTTCCTGGTAATATCAAAACCGAAAGTTTCAGAGGCAAAACCGAAACCGAAACTGATAGAGTTCCCACTCTTCGGACCAAAAGACGCAAATCCATCGGCGCCGACCAAAACCAAAATGGCCGCCAAAAGGGATGCGTCGCATATCAGGGCTGTCGAGCCGAGAGCCAGTACGCCCAGGGACATGCCTAAGCTAAAGGCCGTCAAGCCGACAAGATCGATGCCGACGCCAAGCAACACAAACAAAGGACTCCTGCAGAAGATGGTTGTCGAACCGAAACAAAAAGTCGACAAGCCGAAGACGTTGCAAACAAGAACACTCGAGCCGAAGACAAGGGTCGAGGCCGAGGGGTCGATCGAGCCGGGGCAAAATATCGCTCCAAAGCAACAAGCTCCGAAGACGACGCCAAGCAAAAAAAGTGGTTATCGACCAAACAAAAACAGTCGGGTCGATACCAATCACGGCATCGAAAAAAGTCATACTGCCGAAAAACACTGTCGAAGCACAAAAGCCCCTCGGACCGATAAAATTCAGACTTCCGGTGCACATGCGGCAAAGATCGGTCGAACCAACAACGGACATCGAACCGACACAATCAAAAAAGGCTATACAAAGGAAATCAGCTCAAGCACATGAAGAGCAAGAGCCCTCAATAGAAGAACAGTCCAAACTGTATCGGGACCCATATACTGGCACAATTACCCTATTGAAAAGGAAACTCAGACCAGACACTTCTGCTGAACACTACAAAATACCACTCAAAAAGAAAAGAGACTCTTCTACATCTCCAATTCTCTTTGAGCCTATCAGAACACAGGTGCAAGAAACCTATACATATTCTCCCTCACACACAGATGAGGATGTGGAATATGACGATGGTGAACTGTATAATTATCCAGTGGACAATGAGGATAACCAAAATCAACCATGGACTGATGCTGTAGATCCTGCAGATTCTCAGCCCACGCAAGACACTAATGCATACCCTGTAAAAACTTCGCCTACAGAGGACACAGCAGCCTTCAATGCATTAATTGAAAGAGCGGCATACAACCACCTCGTGGAAATGCATGCGGACCCCATTGAAGAAGACATCCTTTTTGACACTTTCAACACTTCAGTCAAAACATTGGCAATGTTGAAAGGGGTGCTTAAACATGCTGGGGACATATTTAAAGAACCTACTAGGGCAAGAGTCATTAACCCCAGGAATGAAAAAAAATACAGGCCAGCACCAGGGGACCCTACATATATTAAGGGACAGCTGCCCTTGGACTCCTAGGTAGTATCCAATGCACGCAAACGTGCTAATTCTCAAACCACTGGTAAAGCTCCACCTCCAGACAAGGAGTCTAAAATTTTGGAAGCTTCTGGCAAAAGAGTAGCTGCTCAAGCAGCTAACATATGGAGAATTTCAAACACTCAAGCACTGTTAGCTAGGTATGACAGAGCACAGTACGACACACTTTAGCACCTTCTCCAACATCTACCTGAACTTTATAAAGAACAGGCAGAATTCCTAATACAAGAGGGAAAGTTAATATCTAACGCCTCCATCAAGTGCGCGCTAGATGCTGCAGACACAGCAGCCAGGGCTATCAATACCAGTGTCATGCTCAGACGACATGCGTGGCTCCGCATCTCTGGCTTTAAAAATGAGGTTCAGAGCACTTTACTTAATCAGCCAGTGAACCCTGATTATTTGTTTGGCCCTAATGTGGACACAATATTAGACAAGATGAAAAAAGATACTGAGACAGCCAAGTCTATGGGAGCCTTGCAGTCACAACAATACAGAGGCGGCTCCTTTCGTCGCTCCGGCAACAGAGGAGCTGCAAGAGGAGGCTCAGCGCAGCAACCCTCATACAACAAAGGCAACACGCAAAACACCTACTACAAAAACAGTAGAGGTGGATACCGTGGCAATAACAGCAAAGGTAGAGGACGAGGGAATAACACCACCAGATCCTCTACCAATACCAAACAGTGACTTCTTGTCACTACCCCCAGACCAGGTAACACCGGCCGGGGGAAGATTACAGCAGTTCCTACGCGTCTGGGAAAACATCACTACAGACAGGTGGGTGAGGCAAATTATCCAGCATGGCTATTGCCTAGAATTAATCTCCACACCTCCCAACATACCCCCAAAACACCGTCCTATGTCCGCAGACCACCTACACTTATTGCAGCAGGAAGTCATCAGCATGCTACAAAAGGGGGCCATAGAACCAGTACCCTTAGAACACCAGGGTACAGGAGTGTACTCACTATACTTCCTAATCCCCAAAAAGGACGGGTCTCTCAGGCCAATCTTGGACCTCAGGCCCTTAAACCAATACATTTTATCAGAGCATTTCCACATGCTCACTCTACAGCAGGTGTTGCCACTGTTGCGTCAAGGAGACTTCCTCGCAACACTAGACCTCAAAGACGCATATTTCCATATACCGGTACACCCAGCACACAGGAAATATCTCAGGTTTACAATACAAAATCAGCACTATCAGTTCAAAGTCCTTCCTTTCAGGGTGCCCACAGCCCCGAGAGTATTTACCAAGTGCCTAGCGACAGTAGCAGCACATCTCAGAAGACAGCACATTCATGTCTATCCATATCTGGACGACTGGCTAATACAAGCACAGTCAGCCCAGCAATGTGCCAGCCACATGTCACACACTATTCACCCCCTGCACAGTTTAGGTTTCTCGCTAAATTACCCAAAGTCACATCTTCAGCCTGCCCACGTACAACAATACCTGGGAGCGACGATAGACACCCTGGCAGGGAAAGCACAGCCGAATTCAGTCAGAATAAACAGCATTCAGACGCTAATCCAAAAATTCACGCCCCAACACTCGCTCCCAGTCCGAGTCTTTATGCAACTGATGGGTATGATGGCCTCATGCATTTTCATAGTCCCCCGCGCAAGACTACACATGCGTCCGCTGCAGCAGTGCCTAGCACGTCAGTGGAACCAGGCTCAAGGACCAGTCGTGCATACAACTCTCTGCATTGGTGGAATCCACAAAACCTTTGCAAAGGACGACTGTTCCAAGAGCCTGTACCACAAATAGTACTAACAACGGACGCATCCCTGATAGGGTGGGGAGCCCATGTCCTCCACCACATAGTACAGGGCTTATGGACCACGCAGCAGAAAAAATTGCACATCAACCTATTGGAGCTGATGGCAATTTTTATGGCAATGAAAGCCTTCAAAGTACATCTGTGCAACAAAACTGTGTTGATCCGGACGGACAACATGACTGCGATGTACTACATACAGAAGCAGGTAGGAACACACTCTTCACAGCTGTCACATCTAGCTCAAAGCATGTGGAAGTGGGCCATTCAAAGACACATTTTTCTCATGGCCGAACACCTCCCAGGCAAGGACAATCAGATAGCGGATCTGCTCAGCAGACACAGCCAACAGATGCACGAGTGGGAGATTTATCCCACAGTGCTTCAACCATACTTCCAACAGTGGGGACAACCAGAGATAGACCTGTTCGCCACAAAACGCAAAATGCCGGTACTTCGCCGCAAGGTTCCCACACCCGCAGTCTCAGGGCAATGCGATATGGATGAACTGGTCAGGCAAATTTGCCTACGCTTTTCCATCAGCACCGTTGATACCGCTAGTGGCACGCAAACTGAGCCAGCACTCCATGACGCTAATCCTAGTTGCTCCAACATGGGCGAGGCAACCGTGGTACACCACGTTCCTAGGGCTTTCCGTGGTTCCTCATCAAAGACTAAAGCTAACACCCAGTCTCTTAACGCAGAGCCATGGAGACATTCAGCACCCAGATCCACAGCAGCTGAACCTTGCAATCTGGCTCCTGAAGTCATAGAGTTTGGATACCTAAACTTACCTCCTGACTGCATGAACATTATCAAAGAGGCAAGAAGACCTACCACAAGAGCATGCTATGCTGCAAAGTGGAAACGTTTTGTTATTTACTGTAACAACAATGACATAAACCCACTAGACGCATCAACTCAAAATATCATATGCTATCTTTTGCACCAACACCGCTGCAATCTAGCCTATACATCTATAAGAATACACTTAGCTGTCATAGCAGCTTACCTTCAAAACAGGCAACACCTTTCCCTATTCAGAGTGCCTGCAATTAAAGCATTCATGGAGGGACTCAAACGAGTAATCCCCCCCCAGACACCCACCATCACCTGTCTGGAACCTAAACATAGTATTAACCAGACTAATGGGACCACCTTTTGAACCTCTACACTCATGTGAAATTCAATTTTTAACATGGAAGGTGGCGTTTCTCGTGGCTATTACTTCGCTTAGACGAGTTAGCGAACTTCAAGCCCTAACTATTCAAGAGCCATTCTTCCAAATCCACACTAATAGGGTCGTGCTTAGAACAAACCCTAACTTTATGCCCAAAGTGGTGTCTCACTTCCACATCAATCAGACAATAGAACTGCCAGTTTTCTTCCCAAACCCACAGTCAGTACCAGAAAGGGCCCTCCACACACTAGATGTTAAAAGGGCTCTCCTATATTACATTGACAGGACAAAAGATTTTAGGAAGACAAAGCAGTTGTTTGTTGCCTTTTCACCACAACACAAAGGCAACCCTATTTCTAAATCAGGCTTAGCCAGGTGGATTGTTAAGTGCATTCAAATATGTTATCTTAAGGCAAAGCGCACTTTAACAGTTCCCCCAAGGGCGCATTCAACGCGCAAAATGGGGGCATCCATGGCTTTCCTAGGAAACATCCCTCTAGAAGAAATATGTAAAGCAGCCACATGGTCTACCATACATACATTCACAAAACACTATTGTGTGGATGTACATTCCAAACAGCAAGCTGCTGTAGGACAGGCTGTTCTAAAAACTCTGTTTCAGACTGCTGCAGCTGGCACAGGTAGCCACCGCTAAGGGAGAGACTGCTATACATTCTATGCACAGATATGAATTCAGCAGCCCACATGCCTCGAACGGAATATGCTACTTACCAGTATGCATCTGTTCTTGGCATGTACAGCTGCTTTTAATGCACTACTAGAAAGGGCAGCCCTCCATCACAATGTAGAAATGCATGCAGACCCCATTGAGGAAGATTTCCTCTTTGACACCTTTGCCACACCAGAAAGATCTGTCAAAACACAACCTATGTTAAAAGGGGTACTTAAACATGCAGGTGACATATTTAAGGAAACAACTAGGGCACGGGTCATTAACCCCAGAATAGAGAGAAAATACAGGCCAGCACCAGTAGACCCCACATATATTAAGGGACAACTGCCTTTGGATTCTTTGGTGGTATCCAATGCACGAAAACGTGCAAACTCCCAAACAACTGCTCCACCTCCTGACAAAGAATCAAAGAACTTTGAGGCTTCAGGGAAGAGGGTAGCTGCTCAAGCTGCTAACATATGGCGAATATCTAATACGCAAGCCCTGTTAGCTAGGTACGACAGGGCACACTATGACACCTTAGAGACACTTCTCCAGTATTTACCTGACCCTTACAAAGAACAGGCTGAAGACCTAGTACAGGAGGGAAAGTTAATAACTAACGCCTCCATTAAATGTGCCCTAGACGTGGCAGATACAGCGGCCAGATCTGTTAACACCAGTGTTATGCTCAGGAGACATGCGTGGCCTCGCATTTCAGGGTTCTACTTTATTAAACCAGCCAATAAATCCTGACTATTTATTTGGTCCAGCTGTAGATACAATCCTGGACAAAATGAAAAAAGACACTGAGACGGCTAAGTCTATGGGGGCCTTACAGTCCCAACAACATAGAGGCTCCTTTCGCTCCAATTACAGAGGTGCTGCAAGGGGTAACTCATCACAGCAGACCACAAACTACAAAGGGAATACGCAAACCACCTACAATAAAAACAATAGTGGTGGATACCGCGGCAATAACAACAAAGGCAGAGGACGAGGGAATAATACCACCAGATCCTCTACCAACACAAAACAGTGACTTCTTAGCGCTACCCCAGACCATACAACACCAGTCGGGGGACGATTACAGCAGTTCCTACCAGTCTGGCAAAACATCACTACAGACAAGTGGGTAAGGCAAATTATCCAGGATGGCTATTGCCTAGAGCTAACCTCCACACCACCCAACATACCACCATGTCTGTAGAACACCTAAACTTATTGCAGCAAGAAGTCATCAGCATGCTGCAAAAGGGGGCCATAGAACTTGTACCACTAGAACATCAAGGTACAGGGGTATACTCACTATTTCCTCATCCCCAAAAAGGACGGGTCTCCCAGACCAATTTTGGACCTCAGGCGCCTAAATCAATACATTTTATCAGAGCATTTTCATATGCTTACTCTACAACAAGTCTTACCACTGCTGCAACAAGGAGACTTCCTCGCAACTTTGGACCTCAAAGATGCATACTTCCATATACCGATACATCCTGCTCACAGGAAGTATCTCAGATTCACAATACTAAATCAACATTACCAATTCAAAGTCCTTCCATTTGGTGTAACAACAGCCCCAAGGGTGTTCACCAAATGCCTAGCGACAGTTGCTGCACATTTAAGGAGACAACATATTCACGTCTATCCGTACCTGGACGACTGGCTAATACAAGCAAAGTCGGCCCAGCAATGTGCCAGCCACATGTCCCAAACTATTCGCCTCCTGCACAGTCTAGGCTTTACGTTAAACTACTAAAAATCTCACCTTCAGCCATCCCATGTACAGCAGTACCTGGGAGCAACAATAAATACTCTAGCAGCAAAAGCATACCCAAACACTGCAAGAATAAACAGTATGCAGCTACTGATCCAGAAGTTCAAGCCCCAACACTCGCTCTCTGCCCGAGTGTTTATGCAACTCATAGGCATGATGGCTTCGTGCATCTTCATAGTCCCTCACGCAAGACTACACATGCGTCCGCTACAAGAGTGCTTAGCACGGCAGTGGAACCAGGCTCAAGGACAATTGAAAGACCTAGTGTTGTTGACCAGTCGTGCATACAACTCTCTGCATTGGTGGAATCCACAAAACCTTTGCAAAGGACGACTGTTCCAAGAGCCTGTACCACAAATAGTGTTAACAACGGACGCATCCCTGATAGGATGGGGAGCCCATGTCCTTCAGTACACAGTGCAGGGCCTATGGACAAAACAACAGAAAAAAATGCACATCAACTTGCTAGAGATGATGGCAATTTTTCTGTCAATGAAAGCGTTAAAAGTACATTTATGCAACAAAACTGTGTTGATCCGGACGGACAACATGACAGCAATGTACTACATACAGAAACAGGGAGGAACATACTGTCCACAGCTACCACATCTAGCCCAAAGCATGTGGAAGTGGCCCATTCAAAGAAACATTTTTCTCATGGCGGAACACCTCCCAGGCAAGGACAACCAAATAGCGGATCTGCTCAGCAGACACAGCTAACAAATGCACGAGTGGGAGATTCATCCCAGAGTGCTAAAACCGTACTTCCAACAGTGGGGACAACCAGAGATAAACCTGTTCGCCACAAGGAAAAACGCAAAATGCCAGTACTTTGCCGCCAGGTTTCCACATCCGCAGTCGCAGGGCAATGCGATATGGATGAACTGGTCAGGCAGATTTGCGTACGCTTTTCCCCCAGCACCGTTAATACCGCTAGTGGCACGCTAACTTCGCCAGCATTCACTAACACTAATCCTGGTTGCTCCAACATGGGCGAGGCAACCATGGTACACAACTTACCTAAGACTGCGGCTAACACCCACTCTTCTCACTCAGAGCCATGGAGACATACAGCACCCAGATCCGCAACAACTGAACCTTGCAATCTGGCTCCTGAAGTCTTAGGGTTTGGGTACCTAAATTTACCTCCTGACTGTATGAACATTATCAAAGAGGCAAGAAAACCTTCTACCAGAGCTTGTTACGCTGCAAAGTGGAAGCGTTTTGTCATTTACTGTAATAACAATGACATAAACCCACTAGATGCTTCAACACAAAATATCATCTGCTATCTTTTGCACCTACATCGTTGCAATCTAGCTTATTAATCTATAAGAATACACTTAGCTGCCATTGCAGCTTCTCTTCAGAACAGACAGCATCTTTCGCTGTTTCGAGTACCTGCAATTAAAGCATTCATGGAGGGACTCAAACGAATAATCCCCCCAAAACACCCACCTTCACCTGTCTGGAACATTAACATCGTTTTAACCAGACTAATGGGACCACCATTTGAACCGTTGCATTCATGTGAATTACAATTTTTGACATGGAAGGTGGCTTTTTTTGTAGCAATTACTTCGCTTAGAAGAATTAGTGAGCTGCAAGCCCTAACTATTCAAGAGCCATTCATCCAAATACATGCAAATAGGGTAGTTCGTAGAACAAACCCTACATTTATGCCCAAGGTGGTAACCCATTTTCATATCAATCAGACAATAGAACTGCCAGTGTTCTTTCCAAATCCACAGTCAGTACCTGAAAGGGCTCTACACACACTAGATGTCAAAAGAGCACTTCTATACTACAGTGATAGAACTAAGGATTTTAGAAAGACTAAACAGTTGTTTGTTGCCTTTTCACCACAACACAAAGGCAACCTCATTTCAAAATCTGGGTTAGCCAGATGGATAGTTAAGTGCATTCAAATATGTTATCTAAAAGCAAAACGCACTTTAACAGTTCCCCCAAGAGCGAATTCTACACGCAAACTAGGGGCATCCTTGGCTTTCCTAGGAAACATTCCTCTAGAGGAAATATGTAGAGCAGCCACATGGTCTACCATACATACTTTTACAAAACACTATTGTGTAGATGTACATTCCAAACAGCAAGCGGCTGTAGGACAGGCTGTTCTAAAAACTCTGTTTCAGACTGCTGCAGCTGGCACAGGTAGCCACTGCTAAGGGAGAGACCTCTATACATTCTATGCACAGATATGAATTCAGCAGCCAAAATGCCTCGAACGGAATATGCTACTTACCTGTCAGCGTCAAGGCCACTCCTCTGATTACGTGTGATGCCAAAAAGGGGTCCACCTCCAGACTCCCCCAACTCTGGATAGTAGTAGCACAGAGTAGTAAGGTAGTCAGGCGAGGGAAAAAAATGTATGAGGGAAGGACCCTCGGAAAGTGGGAGACCTGAAACAAAAGAACACAGTTTTTATACAAATCCTGTTAACCTTACTACTCTCATATATTCTCACTAGAGCTCGCTAGTACCTGTCCACTGGCCGAGGGATTCTGTGTCTTTACATAAATCATGTGAGAATTCAGCTTCTGACTTCAAAGCCTTCCTACAACGACAAACCACAACATTACATATATCACTTGACTTTCATACTCTTTCTAAAGAACGGGGAAAAGATATATGAGCATACATACCCTGCAAACATTAATCCAAGAGTAAACAGAACACCGCTCAAAAGAATAGGGCCTCCTTCCTTTCCAATATTGGATTTAAAACGAGCCCAAAGGAAATAAGATACTCTATAGACGAGCAGATCTCCAAACAGAGGCATGGAAACAAAATAAGAAACTCAGGGTCCAAATGTACGGAGCTATATACTCCTCAGTGTCAGGAAAAAACCAATAGTACTTAGGCGCTTCCTTCAGCGCGAGATAAATAGGATACAGTTCCAAATGATTCACAATTATGAAACGCTGTCTTCTCCCGGCCACAGAATGTAGGACTTCAAAGGCTGGGGTCTCTTGAAACACGAGCGCTTCCAATAGCGCGGAATTGTGTGGCACCAAACAAACAAACAATGAGCAAGGTCGGGGAGCGTTTACGTCAACGCGAAAACCCCGAACAGAATTGGAGTTCCGATAAGCGCTTCCTTCAGCGCGAATATATCGGCACATCCATGAAGTAGAATCCAAAAGGAGGAAAAACAAACAAACCTTCCTCCAAGACAAGTCTTAAGTGGTGCTCAGCGCAGCATCCGAAGAAAGATTTCTTTAGAAAGGAAACGCGCTGAGACAGCGCGTCAGGAAGCTCCGGCGAAGTTCACAGCTCAGCAGATTCAAGGAAGGGGGGCCTCCACGCAACCCGCGTGAGACCCGGGACAAAGGAGAACTGGAACTATGGCAGATTACGCGCACCACCGCCCTTGCGTTGCTGACTAACATAGACGATGCTCCTCCCCTACAGGCTTTCTGGGAGATTTAGTCCCGAGCGCTGCTACCAAAACCAGGTAGGCGCTCTGAATACTGTTGGTCCAAGTAAGCGCCTGACATTACCAGTATGCATCTGTTCTTGGCATGTAGGTCAGCTGACATTCATATCGCCCACCCTCCTCCCCGGTGCCTGTCGCAGCTGTAGCATTCTTTCTTACTTTCTTGCATGGACATCTCTTACTGTACCATACTCCATCTCTGCCACAATGGCGAAAAACAATCTGAGGATGGAGAGGATGCCCATGCGCACTGTAGTCCAGGGGAGGAGCCACCTATCTCGTGATACTTCGAAGACTCTTCCAGGACAACAATGTGCAATCATCCGGACCCAACACTAGGCGGCGATCTATGCACAGATATGAATGTCAGCAGCCCTACATGCCAAGAACAGATGCATTCTGGTAAGTAGCATATTCCTTCCACAGACAAGTACCTGCAACAAGAAAAGAAGGACCAGAAGCGCGATCCGGAATGGCCGCGTAGTGACAGAGCTCCGCTGTCGGTGAGCCCGATCGTCTATCCTGAAGGACTATCCTGTAGTCCTGTACACAACACCTTGTGCCCGTAAGGTAGTGGGGCCCGGACCGCCCGCCCCGGTATCTGTGGCGGCTGGTATTGCGGAGCTGCGGCCGCCGCTGGAGGCGGACCCTGCCTAGGCCGTGAAGCCAGGGCCCACAGTATCGGCTCCGGCCCGGCAACAACTACTTCTGGTCCGCCCTGATGGAGGGTCCGCGGCTGGTGCTGCTGACGGTCCGCTGCCGCCTGGAAAGCCCGCATGGGGGCTGGGCGCCGCAACAGTCCACCACTGAGAAACAATAAGGAGCGGAGGAGGCGACGGCGCTGTTGCTGTGGCGGCTGCCAGTACAACGTTTCTCTTTGAGGTGACGGCCGCCGGATCCGGGGGGGGGGCAGTCGGGAGCCCCCCTTTAAAACTATCAATTCCCCCCCGCCCCCCAACCCCCCCTTCTTCGACCCCAGAGTGGACCCACTGATCGGTGTGAGGCTGGGCTGCGGTCTGCATCGGTGCAGGCAGAGCGCGAGACTCTGCAGGGTGAGGAAGAGACTTGCCCTCTTGCTGTGTAGTAGTGCAGCGCGCTTGTAGAAAAACACAGCACTGGACCCAAGTGGGGCATAACTCTGCGGTCGGCTTGGAAGATTGAGGTGCGCAGAGCACTCCCGCTGTCTTTGCTCCTGGCCTGAATGTATGCACAACCGGCGGTGTAGACTTGCCCTTTGAGTGCGCTAACGATTGTCCGTTTGAAATTGCGGTGTGCTAAGGAGTGGGAACGGTGGATTGGCGGCGGCCCCTGACACTGCCAGTTTCGCAACAGGACAGTCTGAGTCCTCTGACATGGCGCCTGTGGTGGCCCCCCGGCATAGCGGTACATTGCGAATGGCTGAGACCGTGACAGTTTGCTCCTGTACGACACATTGAGAACAAACTTGTTGACCTCGGTGACCATCCGGGGTGTGGAGCTGTACTGCTGGCCTAGGACTAGGTGTGTGGAGTAAGGCGTATCAACGGTTGGAACCTGTCTGCTGGCCCTCAACTGAAGACTGCTGCTGGCGAGATGGAACTAGTGAAAGGCCCTGGGGCCAAAGGCTCAAACGGTCCAGGCCAATAAACTGGATCGTTACACGATCGCTAAGGACACACAACGGGGACGGCTCTCTGAGGAGACGGTGAAGGGTATCCCGACAGGGGAGGAACCGGAGCTCTCCCTGAAAGATGTATTGGATGCTACTATAGGGGTCAAAACCTCGCTGGAACACAAAATGGACTCCATGGCCATTGATATTAATTTGATCAGGGCAGATATGGGGAAACTTAATGAGAAGGTGACGCAAGTTGAGCTCAGAGCTTCCAGCCTGTTGGAGGACGTCTCACAACTACAAAGGGAGGTCCGGGAGTTGCGGGAATCCCGCAATACCGTCGATCTCAAGCTGGATGATTATGAGGGCCGCCTCTGCCGCAACAATCTACGCATCTTAGGTGTGCCGGAAAAGTCAGAGGGGCAAGCCCCCGACCTATTCGTGGAAGGCCTCATCCTCAAGCACCTAAAACCGAAGGGCATCAGTAAGTTCTTTTTCAGAGCGGGCGCACATGGTCCCGGGTGGCGGTCCAGGGTGGCTGTCCCAGGCCGGGCGCTCCTCGTGGACGATGTTGGCCCAAGTCCTTAACTACAGAGACAGAGACGCTATCCTTCAGAGCTCTAGGGCCAACACCCCACACAAGTATAAAAATGCTACCATGTCCCTTTTCCCGGATTTCACGCAAAGAGTGCAAAAGCAAAGGAGATCCTTTCTGTCGGTGAAGCAAGAAGGTGGCTTTTTTTGTAGCAATTACTTCGCTTAGAAGAATTAGTGAGCTGCAAGCCCTAACTATTCAAGAGCCATTCATCCAAATACATGCAAATAGGGTAGTTCGTAGAACAAACCCTACATTTATGCCCAAGGTGGTATCCCATTTTCATATCAATCAGACAATAGAACTGCCAGTGTTCTTTCCAAATCCACAGTCAGTACCTGAAAGGGCTCTACACACACTAGATGTCAAAAGAGCACTTCTATACTACATTGATAGAACTAAGGATTTTAGAAAGACTAAACAGTTGTTTGTTGCCTTTTCACCACAACACAAAGGCAACCTCATTTTAAAATCTGGGTTAGCCAGATGGATAGTTAAGTGCATTCAAATATGTTATCTAAAAGCAAAACGCACTTTAACAGTTCCCCCAAGAGCGCATTCTACACGCAAACTAGGGGCATCCTTGGCTTTCCTAGGAAACATTCCTCTAGAGGAAATATGTAGAGCAGCCACATGGTCTACCATACATACTTTTATAAAACACTATTGTGTAGATGTACATTCCAAACAGCAAGCGGCTGTAGGACAGGCTGTTCTAAAAACTCTGTTTCAGACTGCTGCAGCTGGCACAGGTAGCCACTGCTAAGGGAGAGACCTCTATACATTCTATGCACAGATATGAATTCAGCAGCCAAAATGCCTCGAACGGAATATGCTACTTACCTGTCAGCGTCAAGGCCACTCCTCTGATTACGTGTGATGCCAAAAAGGGGTCCACCTCCAGACTCCCCCAACTCTGGATAGTAGTAGCACAGAGTAGTAAGGTAGTCAGGCGAGGGAAAAAAATGTATGAGGGAAGGACCCTCGGAAAGTGGGAGACCTGAAACAAAAGAACACAGTTTTAATACAAATCCTGTTAACCTTACTACTCTCATATATTCTCACTAGAGCTCGCTAGTACCTGTCCACTGGCCGAGGGATTCTGTGTCTTTACATAAATCATGTGAGAATTCAGCTTCTGACTTCAAAGCCTTCCTACAACGACAAACCACAACATTACATATATCACTTGACTTTCATACTCTTTCTAAAGAACGGGGAAAAGATATATGAGCATACATACCCTGCAAACATTAATCCAAGAGTAAACAGAACACCGCTCAAAAGAATAGGGCCTCCTTCCTTTCCAATATTGGATTTAAAACGAGCCCAAAGGAAATAAGATACTCTATAGACGAGCAGATCTCCAAACAGAGGCATGGAAACAAAATAAGAAACTCAGGGTCCAAATGTACGGAGCTATATACTCCTCAGTGTCAGGAAAAAACCAATAGTACTTAGGCGCTTCCTTCAGCGCGAGATAAATAGGATACAGTTCCAAATGATTCACAATTATGAAACGCTGTCTTCTCCCGGCCACAGAATGTAGGACTTCAAAGGCTGGGGTCTCTTGAAACACGAGCGCTTCCAATAGCGCGGAATTGTGTGGCACCAAACAAACAAACAATGAGCAAGGTCGGGGAGCGTTTACGTCAACGCGAAAACCCCGAACAGAATTGGAGTTCCGATAAGCGCTTCCTTCAGCGCGAATATATCGGCACATCCATGAAGTAGAATCCGAAAGGAGGAAAAACAAACAAACCTTCCTCCAAGACAAGTCTTAAGTGGTGCTCAGCGCAGCATCCGAAGAAAGATTTCT
The DNA here is from genome assembly GCF_964261635.1 of Lissotriton helveticus. NCBI lineage: Eukaryota > Metazoa > Chordata > Amphibia > Caudata > Salamandridae > Lissotriton > Lissotriton helveticus. The sequence continues at coordinate 169,988,600 of NC_136057.1, forward strand.
TTAGAAAGGAAACGCGCTGAGACAGCGCGTCAGGAAGCTCCGGCGAAGTTCACAGCTCAGCAGATTCAAGGAAGGGGGGCCTCCACGCAACCCGCGTGAGACCCGGGACAAAGGAGAACTGGAACTATGGCAGATTACGCGCACCACCGCCCTTGCGTTGCTGACTAACATAGACGATGCTCCTCCCCTACAGGCTTTCTGGGAGATTTAGTCCCGAGCGCTGCTACCAAAACCAGGTAGGCGCTCTGAATACTGTTGGTCCAAGTAAGCGCCTGACATTACCAGTATGCATCTGTTCTTGGCATGTAGGTCAGCTGACATTCATATCGCCCACCCTCCTCCCCGGTGCCTGTCGCAGCTGTAGCATTCTTTCTTACTTTCTTGCATGGACATCTCTTACTGTACCATACTCCATCTCTGCCACAATGGCGAAAAACAATCTGAGGATGGAGAGGATGCCCATGCGCAATGTAGTCCAGGGGAGGAGCCACCTATCTCGTGATACTTCGAAGACTCTTCCAGGACAACAATGTGCAATCATCCGGACCCAACACTAGGCGGCGATCTATGCACAGATATGAATGACAGCAGCCCTACATGCCAAGAACAGATGCATTCTGGTAAGTAGCATATTCCTTCCACAGACAAGTACCTGCAACAAGAAAAGAAGGACCAGAAGCGCGATCCGGAATGGCCGCGTAGTGACAGAGCTCCGCTGTCGGTGAGCCCGATAGTCTATCCTGAAGGACTATCCTGTAGTCCTGTACACAACACCTTGTGCCCGTAAGGTAGTGGGGCCCGGACCGCCCGCCCCGGTATCTGTGGCGGCTGGTATTGCGGAGCTGCGGCCGCCGCTGGAGGCGGACCCTGCCTAGGCCGTGAAGCCAGGGCCCACAGTATCGGCTCCGGCCCGGCAACAACTACTTCTGGTCCGCCCTGATGGAGGGTCCGCGGCTGGTGCTGCTGACGGTCCGCTGCCGCCTGGAAAGCCCGCATGGGGGCTGGGCGCCGCAACAGTCCACCACTGAGAAACAATAAGGAGCGGAGGAGGCGGCGGCGACGGCGCTGTTGCTGTGGCGGCTGCCAGTACAACGTTTCTCTTTGAGGTGACGGCCGCCGGATCCGGGGGGGGGGCAGTCGGGAGCCCCCCTTTAAAACTATCAATTCCCCCCCGCCCCCCAACCCCCCCTTCTTCGACCCCAGAGTGGACCCACTGATCGGTGTGAGGCTGGGCTGCGGTCTGCATCAGTGCAGGCAGAGCACGAGACTCTGCAGGGTGAGGAAGAGACTTGCCCTCCTGCTGTGCAGTAGTGCAGTGCGCTTGTAGAAAAACACAGCACTGGACCCAAGTGGGGCATAACTCTGCGGTCGGCTTGGAAGATTGAGGTGCGCAGAGCACTCCCGCTGTCTTTGCTCCTGGCCTGAATGTATGCACAACCGGCGGTGTAGACTTGCCCTTTGAGTGCGCTAACGATTGTCCGTTTGAAATTGCGGTGTGCTAAGGAGTGGGAACGGTGGATTGGCGGCGGCCCCTGACACTGCCAGTTTCGCAACAGGACAGTCTGAGTCCTCTGACATGGCGCCTGTGGTGGCCCCCCGGCATAGCGGTACATTGCGAATGGCTGAGACCGTGACAGTTTGCTCCTGTACGACACATTGAGAACAAACTTGTTGACCTCGGTGACCATCCGGGGTGTGGAGCTGTACTGCTGGCCTAGGACTAGGTGTGTGGAGTAAGGCGTATCAACGGTTGGAACCTGTCTGCTGGCCCTCAACTGAAGACTGCTGCTGGCGAGATGGAACTAGTGAAAGGCCCTGGGGCCAAAGGCTCAAACGGTCCAGGCCAATAAACTGGATCGTTACACGATCGCTAAGGACACACAACGGGGACGGCTCTCTGAGGAGACGGTGAAGGGTATCCCGACAGGGGAGGAACCGGAGCTCTCCCTGAAAGATGTATTGGATGCTACTATAGGGGTCAAAACCTCGCTGGAACACAAAATGGACTCCATGGCCATTGATATTAATTTGATCAGGGCAGATATGGGGAAACTTAATGAGAAGGTGACGCAAGTTGAGCTCAGAGCTTCCAGCCTGTTGGAGGACGTCTCACAACTACAAAGGGAGGTCCGGGAGTTGCGGGAATCCCGCAATACCGTCGATCTCAAGCTGGATGATTATGAGGGGCGCCTCTGCCGCAACAATCTACGCATCTTAGGTGTGCCGGAAAAGTCAGAGGGGCAAGCCCCCAACCTATTCGTGGAAGGCCTCATCCTCAAGCACCTAAAACCGAAGGGCATCAGTAAGTTCTTTTTCAGAGCGGGCGCACATGGTCCCGGGTGGCGGTCCAGGGTGACTGTCCCAGGCCGAGCGCTCCTCGTGGACGATGTTGGCCCAAGTCCTTAACTACAGAGACAGAGACGCTATCCTTCAGAGCTCTAGGGCCAACACCCCACACAAGTATGAAAATGCTACCATGTCCCTTTTCCCGGATTTCACGCAAAGAGTGCAAAAGCAAAGGAGATCCTTTCTGTCGGTGAAGCAAGATCGAAGGGAAAGAGGCATGAAATACTTGATGTTGTTCCCTGCTCGTCTCAGGTTCGAGGCGGAGGGCTGAGCATGTTTTTTTGATCAGCCAGAGGCGGTGATAGAGTGGCTCGAATACCGGGGAACTCAGGCCCCTGCGAACAGAGGAGACGACGGCAAAGTGGACACTCAGCCTTCCTGAAACTGAGGCCAGTTGAACGCTTGACCTGTTTAGAGGGGAGGGGGTGTTGGAGGTTAAGGGGGGAGGAATGGGACATCTCTGCAAGTGCTATTGGGGTGCAGGGGGTTTGCTACTTTGCAAAAATGACAGTTCGAGGCATGTGGGCTGCTGAATTCATATGTGTGCATAGATCGCCGCCTAGTGTTGGGTCCGGAGGATTGCACATTGTTGTCCTGGAAGAGTCTTCGAAGTATCACGAGATAGGTGGCTCCTCCCTCGAACTACAGTGCGCATGGGCATCCTCTCCATCCTCAGATTGTTTTTTTCCGCCATTGGGTTCGGATGTACTTTCCTACACTCCAAGTTCGGAATCAACAAAACTTCTCTAAAGGCCAAAAGGCCATCGGATCCGTCGTTATTGTTCAGCGCTCGGTACCGATACACTTTTTGAACATCTGTTGCACCCCGGTCATCGAATCGGGCCGTGAGGCCTTCTCGACACCATGTGGACCGACCGTCGATGGAACGAAGTCCATTCAAATACTGCCTGCAGTGCAACTCCAAGTTCCCGCACACAGATGAGCATCCAGTGTGCAACAAATGCCTATCTCCAGATCACAACGAAGATAGTTGCCTGGCCTGCGCCCAGTTCCGGTCGAAAAAGACTATCCGGAATCGACGGGCGGCGAGGCAAGAAATGCAGAGGTCGGCGCCAGAGCCCGATAACATCTTCGACGATGAGGAAGACCTAGCTAGCGCCGAAGACTCTGATCAAGACGAACAACAATACTCGGAGCACGACTCCGAATATTACCTCGAAGAGGAGGAACAAATCGTCGATCTCGAGGAATACGATCAAGACATCGTAGTGGTTGAAGACGACTCCGATGACAACGAGGGGCGAACCGTGAGTACACCGCCCCATATAGACACTACAACGATATCAGAGGCTCGGGTCGAGGCATCGCCAGCAGGCCTTAGCCAAGATCAAAATTCTCATTCTACAGCCCGCCATACCGCCCGGCTAAGAACATACAAAAAGAGCCTTCTGAGACACGATATACGACACCGGTTCCATCGAAACCGAAACTCGTCGACAATACCGTCTTCGGACCGAACGTCGTCGGACCGAAGGTGATTAGGCCGAAGGGCGTCGACCCGAAGGCCACAGTCCCAATACACCCTTCGAAGCCAAAGACCGTCCAGTCGACATCGAAGACAAACGCTATCGAGTCGAGCTCGAAGTCGAAAGCCGTTGAGTCAACCTCGCTGCCAAAAGACGTCGAATCGACACCAAAAAAGCAAGTCGACTCGACCCCCAAGACAAAGCATGTCGAATCGAGCAAAGCAGCCTCAACTTTCGACAAGGGGAAAAAAACGGAAGACGAAAGCAAAAGGCCTACGCCCAAAATTAACGTAGAACCGAAAGTGAAACCGAAGGTGGACGAAAACAAATCGGTCGAGCCGAAGCCCATCGATCCGAAAAAGGGCATCGAGCCAAAACCACAAACTCCGAAAACACCTAAAGAGACTGTCGAACCGACCAAACCGCTCGGTCCGAAAAAGGCACGGGTCATAAACCCTAGAATTGAAAAGAAATATAGGGCTGCACCTATATACCCTACATACATCAGGGGGCAGCTGCCCCTAGACTCCCTAGTGGTATCTAACGCACGTAAGCACGCAAATTCCCAGACTACTGGAGAGGCTGCTCCTCCAGACAAGGAGTCAAAGATCTTTGAAGCATCAGGCAAGAGAGTGGCAGCACAAGCAGCAAACTCATGGAGAATAGCCAATACACAGGCCTTGCTGGCCAGATATGATAGGGCGCACTACGACAGTTTGGAAGACATTCTCCAACACTTACCTGATCCTTACAAACAGCAGGCAGATGAACTTATACAGGAGGGGAAACTCATCACCAATGCCTCAATTAAATGTGCCCTAGACGCGGCAGACACTGCTGCCAGATCCATCAATACAAGCGTGCTGCTAAGGCGCCACGCATGGCTTCACATATCAGGCTTTAAGAATGAAGTCCAATCCACAATTCTTAATCAGCCCATCAACCCAGACTTTTTATTTGGTCCATCAGTTGACTCAATTCTGGACAAAATGAAAAAAGATGCTGAAACAGCGAAGTCCATGGGAGCTCTCCAGTCCCAACAACACCGGGGCTCCTTTCGTCGCTCCAATTATAGAGGAGGAGCGCGAAGTAATACATCACAGCAATCCTCCACCTACAAGAGTAACACGCAATCCACATGCAACAAAAACACAAACAGGGGTGGATACAGAGGAAATAACACCAAAGGAAGGGGTCGTGGAGGCAATGGAAATAGATCCTCCATTAACACCAAACAGTGACTTCTTGGCACTACCCCCAGACCATATAACACTCGTCGGGGGAAGACTACAACAATTTCTGCCAGTCTGGTTAAATATCACTACAGACAAGTGGGTCAGGCAAATTATCTAACATGGCTATTGCCTCGAACTCACCTTAACACCATCCAACATACCACCCGTGCACCAGTGTCACAGGAACATATAACGCTACTGCAACAAGAGGTCATCAGTATGCTGCAAAAGGGGGCCATAGAACCAGTCCCCACTACAACATCAGGGAACAGGAATATACTCCCTATACTTCCTGATTCCAAAGGAGGACGGGTCACTCAGACCGATATTGGACCTCAGACCCCTCAACCTGTACATTTTGTCGAAGCATTTTCATATGCTCACTCTCCAGCAAGTCTTACCATTGCTTCGCCAGGGAGACTTCCTAGCAACTCTAGACCTCCAAGACGCATACTTTCATATACCAATACACCCTACTCACAGAAAGTACCTAAGGTTCACCATTCAAGGACAGCACTACCAGTTCAAAGTCCTACCATTTGGTGTCACAACAGCTCCATGAGTGTTCACCAAATGTCTGGCTACAGTGGCAGCACATCTCAGGAGGCAACACATCCATGTGTACCCTTATCTGGACGATTGGCTAATACACGCGCCATCAGCCCAGCAATGTGCCAACCACATGTCAAAGACCATCCATCTCCTTCACAGTTTAGGATTTTCACTAAACTACCCAAAATCACATCTGCAGCCCTCCCACGTCCAACAATACCTGAGAGCAACAATAGATACACTGGCAGCAAAAGCATATCCTAACGCAGCACGGATCAAGGGAATGCAAGCGTTAATCCAAACATTCAGACCCCAACACTCGTTACCAGCTCGAGTGTTTATGCAACTAATAGGCATGATGGCCTCGTGCGGTAGTCCCTCATGCCAGTCTACATATGCGTCCGCTCAAAGAGTGCCTAGCAAGGCAGTGGAACCAGGCTCGCGGGCAATTAAAGGAACTAGTGTTGGTGACCAGTCGAGCATACAACTCTCTGCATTGGTGGAATCCACAAAACCTTTGCAAGGGACGACTGTTCCAAGAGCCTGTCCCACAAATAGTGTTAACCGCGGACGCATCCCTAATAGGATGGGGAGCCCATGTCCTACACTACACAGTACAGGGACTCTGGACTGTACAGCAGAAGAAACTGCACATCAACCTCCTAGAGTTGATGGCGATCTTTCTAGCCCTAAAAGCTTTCAAAAGACACTTGTGCAACAAAGCCGTGTTGATCCGGACGGACAACATGACAGCTATGTATTACATTCAAAAACAAGGCGGAACACACTCACCACAGCTGTCACACCTAGCTCAAGCAATGTGGAAATGGGCCATTCAGAGGAACATGTTTCTCATGGCGGAGCACCTCCCAGGCAAGGACAATCAAGTAGCCGACCTGCTCAGCAGTCGCAGCCAACAGATGCACAAATGGGAAATTCACCCCTAAGTGCTCCAACCATTCTTCCGGAAGTGGGGACACCCGGAGATAGATCTGTTTGCCACAAGCGAAAACGCAAAAGGCCAGTACTTTGCCGCCAGATTCCCACATCCGCAGTTGCAGGGCAATGCGATATGGATGAACTGGTCAGGCAAATTTGCGTACGCTTTTCCCCCAGCTCCATTAACCGCATGCGTGCTAGCGGTTTTCCCGCTTCGTTTTTCGAAAAGCCGCGTTACATGACGAGCTGAGCTCGTCATGAGCGTGCGAGCGGCGTAACTCATGACGAGCTCAGCTCGTCATGAGCGCGGAAGGGGTTAATACCGCTGGTGGCACGCAAAATGCGCCAACATTCGCTGACACTGATTCTAGTTGCTCCCACATGGGCGAGGCAACCATGGTACACGACGTTCCTAGAACTGTCAGTAGTACCTCATCAAAGACTGCGACTCACACCCAATCTTCTAACTCAGAGCCATGGAGAAATCCAACACCCAGACCCGCAACAGCTGAACCTGGCGATCTGGCTCCTGAAGTCCTAGAATTTGGATACCTAAACTTGCCCCCAGACTGAATGAATATTATCAAAGAGGCAAGAAAACCCACTACCAGAGCATGTTATGCAGCAAAGTGGAAACGTTTCGTCATTTACTGTAGCAACAATGACATTAACCCACTTGATGCTTCTACTCAAAACATCATTTGCTATCTCTTGCACCTACAACGTTGCAATTTAGCCTATTCCTCCATCAGGATACATCTAGCTGCGTTAGCAGCATATCTTTAAAACAGGCAACACCTTTCCCTATTTAGCGTGCCAGCAATTAAAGCGTTTATGGAAGGACTTTAACGCGTAATTCCTCCAAGACACTCACCTTCACCAGTCTGGAATCTAAACGTTGTTTTAACCATACTTATGGGACCACCTTTTGAACCACTACACTCATGCGTACTACAATTTCTTACTTGGAAGGTGGCTTTCCTTATTGCTATTACTTCGCTTCGAAGAGTTAGCGAGCTGCAAGCCCTAACTATTCAAGAGCCATTCATTCAAGTACATGCAAATAGAGTAGTTCTCAGAACAAACCCTAAATTCATGCCAAAGGTGGTATCCCATTTCCATATAAATCAAACCATAGAACTGCCAGTGTTCTTTCAAAATCCGCAGAAAGTAGCTGAAAGGGCCTTGCATACTCTAGATGTCAAAAGAGCTCTGCTATACTACATAGCCAGAACTAAGGCATTTCGTAAAAGACAAAAAAGTTGTTTGTTGCTTTCTCACCGCAACACAAAGGCAACCCTATTTCTAAATCAGGTATAGCCAGATGGATCGTTCAGTGCATCCAAATATGTTATTTAAAGGCAAAACGCACCTTAACAGTTCCCCCTAGGGTGCATTCCACACGCAAGCTAGGGGCCTCCATGGCTTTCCTAGGTAATATTCCTTTACACGAAATTTGTAGAGCAGCCACATGGTCAACCACACATACATTTACCAAACACTATTGTGTAGATGTACATTCAAAACAGCAAGCTGCTGTAGGACAGGCTGTTCTCAAAACTCTTTTCCAGACTGCTGCAGCGGACACAGGTAGCCACCGCTAATGGAGATACTGCTATACATTCTATGCACAGATGTGAATTCAGCAGCCCACATGCCTCGAACGGAATATGCTACTTACCAGTATGCATCTGTTCTTGGCATGTAGGGCTGCTGACATTCATATCGCCCACCCACCTCCCCGGTGCCAGTCCCAGCTGCAGCATTCACTCTTTGCATGGACATCTCTTTCTGTACTATACTGCATCTCTGCCACAATGGCGAAAAACAATCTGAGGATGGAGAGGATGCCCATGCGCACTATAGTCCGAGGGAGGAGCCACCTATCTCGTGATACTTCGAAGACTCTTCCAGGACAACAATGTGCAATCATCCGGACCCAACACTAGGCGGCGATCTATGCACAGATATGAATGTCAGCAGCCCTACATGCCAAGAACAGATGCATACTGGTAAGTAGCATATTCCTTCCTCAGGACCAATTACTACATAAGATGGGACACAGACCGGGGCTCATAGACTGTTACCCCCTAAGTGTTTTTACATTCTTTTTTTTGAATTTTTAGGGCGACAGGCACTCTGCGTTTTCAGTGGGCAGTTTGAAGCCCAGTGGGCAGGGCAGCGGGGTGGGGGGGTTTTGGGGAGGGCAGATTGTTTCACCTGTTGGGTGGTTTGTTGGTTGCATCAGCGCAATACATTTGATCGTTATGCAGCATACGGAGGATTGTCAATTCTACTATGTAGATGATGGGGGGTAGGGAAGTGAAGATTTTGAGTTGGAACGTAAATGGGTTGGGGGGATAAAATCAAACGAAGTGTGGTCCTTCAGTATCTCAAAAGGCAAGCGCCGGATGTGGCCTTGCTTCAGGAGACACATCTCGTCGGGAACTCATACAAAGCTCTGCACAGAAAGGGGTACAAGCTGGTTGCACACTCAGGTTTCACGTCGGGCTCCAGGGGAGTGGGCATTTTGATCCGCAAGGCGTTTCCTTTGGCAATTGTCTCCACGTGGGAGGATGGTGGGGGTAGAAATATTGGAGTCACGGGCCTGTGAGAGGGACACAATATCACCTTCCTATCAGTCTATGTTCCCCCAGAGCTGCAGAGCACGACATTTGCAGACTTGGGGAAGCTCTTACTTAATCTTCCTGAGGGACCTTTGATCCTGGGTGGTGGCTTTAACGCAGTCGTCTCTGGAATGGTGGACAGCTATCCCCCGCGGGAAACGGGGCGGGGGATGCGGTGGCTGCCTGATTTTATGGATGCAATGGGCCTGGTCGATGGCTGGAGACTGCTCCACCCTGATCTAAAACTATACACATTCCACTCGGGGGCACACAATAGCCTCTCCCGAAAGGATCCTACATAACTCAAGTCACTCATTTGGCCAGGGGCATTTCAGACCACTCTCCTCTATGGGCCCTCGTGATCATAACTTGGGGTACAGCGGGAAGGGTGGCCCCCATCAATCCGTGGCATCTATGTAATCCCAAAATTCGGAAAGACCTCATTAAAACGCTAGATGATTATTTCACTAATAACGAGGGGTCGGTGTCCCTTTCCCGGTCCCTGTGGGAGGCCTTTAAAACGGTTATCAGGGGTCAGGCACTGTCATTGATAGCGGGCTCGAAAAAGGAGAAAAATAGGGAAGTGGTTGACCTGGAGACTGAAATTGGTGTGCTAGAGGGAAAGTTGGAACTGGGAGTGACACAGGCCAAACTTCATCTCTTGAGCCTCAAACAACATGACTACAAAGCACTAGTAACTGACAGCGCCAAGGCTCTTGGTAGAGAACAGCTGGGCAGGCTCTATGATCTGGGGGATAAGGCAGGGAAGCTTATTGCATGGCTAGACAAAAGAGACTGGGCTTGCCGCCTTGTCCCGGAGCTCCTCATGGAGGAGGGGGTATCGTTTACTGACCCACAAGACATAGTGGACAGGTTTGCGGACCACTTTCAATCAGTTTATACTTCTGTCTCTCCTCAGTCGGAAGCTGACTCCCAGCTACTACTCCGAGACATACAGCTCCCGTGTCTTTCCCCCGAGGATCGGGAGTTTATGGACAGTGCATTAACAATCGACGAGATTGCCCAAGCCATCCGCTCCTCGAACTCGGGGAAGGCACAATGCCCCAGTGGGCTCCCAATTGAACTCTATAAGCTCAAGCCTGATAAGTTGGCTCCTTACTTGAAAGATATGTATGTCGAGTCTAGAGACAAGGGGGCTCTGCCTAGGTACCAAAGAGTGGCTACGGTGGTCGTAATTCATAAGGAGGGCAAGGTTAAAACTACCTGTGCCTCATATAGGCCTATTTCTTTATTAAATGCTGAACCCAAGATTTTGGCCAAGCTCCTGTCGAACAGACTGGTAAAAGTTGTGAGTGGTCTGGTCCACCCAGATCAGTCGGGCTTCATGCCCCACAGAAACACGGCCCTAAATCTGCACAGATTGCATGGGGTGATAGCCAGAGCCCATACTCTACGGGAACCAGCGGTGATTGCTTCACTTGATGCAACCATGGCCTTGACATTATTGAATGGCCCTAGAATGTGGGCGGTCTTGACCATGTTCAGATTCGGCCCCGAATGATTCGTTGGTTTACGTTTGCTTTATACTGAACCGCTTGCCAAAAAAGTAGTAAACAACAGGGTTTAGGTGCCATTTCTGCTTGGTCGGGGCACCCGACAGGGCTGCCCGTTATTCCCACTCCTTTTCTCACTGGCCCTGGAGCCTCTTGCCGCCTGGCTACGTTGGGAACCATCTATTCGGGGCATGCGGTGGTCCCCTGAATGGGAGGATCGCATATCCTTATATGCAGATGATATTCTGCTCTACCTGACCTCTCCCCGTCAGTCCCTTGGTGTGATCTTCGATGTCCTGGTCTCCTTTGGGAGAAATTCGGGACTCTCAATCAACTGGGGGAAATCCATGTTGTTTGTGTTGAGGAGAGACCCCCCGGTCCCTCCGCAAAACGGTCTAATACAAGTCAATACGGAAGGTTTCAAGTATTTGGGAGTTTTCATTTCTCTTGACCCAACGGCTAGATATTCCCAAAATCATCTTCCCCCGTGGCAGAGGCTCAGGAGTGATATTGCTAACTGGAGGAGGCTCCCTCTTTCGTTCTTGGGTCGGGCATCCCTCTTTAAAATGCTGGCTCTGCCTCGTTTCCTGTATGCCCTTCAGAATACTTTGGATGCAGTGCCTGCCAGTTATTTTTGTGAGGTCGAAAGTTTGCAGCGTAGTCTACTATGGGAGGGCAGACCCCGTATTGCCCTAAATAAGCTGGCACTTCCCTGGTACGATGGGGGCATCGCCCTCCCTGACATCAAAAGATATTATTGGGCTTCCCAGCTGGCTGCGATCAATCATGGCACATATGGTCCAGTTGATGACCCTGGATATGCCATGGGTAAATGGCTTCTTCCCAGGGGGTGGGTATAGCAAGGCCTTGTACTCAAAATAGACGAAATTGGACTTGACTGGATCGACCAAGCACACTGTCCGTATCTGGCATGATGCTACGAATTCCCTGGGTTGGAGAGATAAATTGACCATGGCCACCCTGCTCTGGGACTCAGGGAAGCTAGGTAAGCTGTGGAGGACAAAGGGGTTCGATAAGTGGGACCTTATTGGGATCTCCACCATTAAAGATATCTGGGGTAAGGGGAGGATTAAATCATTTGAAGAAATGCAGGCGGAATATGCACTATCAAATTCCATATTTTTCCGCTATGCACAGGTCCGGCATTCGCTTCATGCGGCACTGCCTGGGGATGCGGATTCCCCGGAGGCCTCACCTCTGGAGGATAGAATTCTTGAAGGCCACCTCCCTGAAAAAAATGATCTCCTTGCTTTACATGAAGCTAATTAATCATAGAGCTGATCCCCTTGAGACGCTGAGGGACAGGTGGGTGCAAGATGGGATAGACCTAGACGACGAGGACTGGCAGACAGCCGTATCTTCCCCAAGGGAGGTCGCCATTCCAGCTCGGCTAAGGCTGGTTCAGCTTAAGATACTGCACAGGGTCTACGTCACGGGACCCCGACTTGTACACATGGGACTGTCTGATAAGGGACTGTGTAGACGTCAGTGTGGCCTTACAGGTACATTTCTACACATCATCTGGGAATGTGAACACATTACCACATACTGGAACAAAATACATGACACTATGCACAAGGTGTTGGGGGTCTCTCTGATGCCAGAGGTGAGGAGATGCCTCCTAAACATATAGGAGCCCACTGACCTCAATACCTCACAGACGCAGTGGTCTACCTTGGGCTTCATGTTAGCGAAAAGAAATATAGCCCAGCTATGGGGAGCCGAACAGCCTCCCACCCTGGAAATGTGGGGAAACAACTTCGATTGGTGTATGTTTAGGGAAAAAACTACATACCTCGCGAGGGGACTCCCTCGAATGTGGTCACTGGTGTGGGGACCCTGGAATCGTTACAGAGTAGAAATTTGTACGCCACCTAGACATGCTGTTTTAGATGACCTCCCCATCCCCGTGAAGTTCCCTTTCATTTGTGATTTCATTTATCCTGGTACCGCCTGATATATTATTTGCAGTCTGACAGTGACATCTGTAATGTGATTTTTGCTGATGCTTTTATTTAATAAAAAGAATTCTAAAAAAAAAAAAAAAAAAGAAGGACCAAACAGCTGTGCCGAAGCTACCTTTAGAAAGGCATTAAAAACTCTCCTCTTCCAGGAAGCATCTCAGTCCTATTAATATATCTCATTGACTCTGTTAATGTTCTGGCTGGCAAAGCGCGGAGATACCCTTACGGGATTGAGTCCAGCGCGATATAAGAAATTAAAATAAAATAAAATAAAAAGAGGAAGACGCCCACTGACCTGGCCCCAGCCCTACCGCCCTGTCTCCACCTCGAACCTGCTACTGCGAAATCCCGGTGTGTCTTGCAGCCAGTTACTTACTTGTAATCCTAGTTCTCTTCGAGGGGTATACTCATCAAAGTCATAAGCACTGAATAATCTCCGCCCATGTGCGGGACCCCAGATCATATACAATAATACATATATATCTGTACTATCCTAACATACATATATACATGTATAAACACATAAATATGCAGCCTATTGTATATCCAATTGGATAAGAAGCCAAAATTACATGTATTTCTATTGTATGAAAATAATAACACATACAAATACTGCAATAGAGAACATGCACTGCAATTGTGTTCCACAATAACCTTTTATTTTCAGAAAAGAAAGCAGGCAATTAGCCCAGAGCCTGCATAGATAAATAACATCACTGTATAGAAAAAACTGGCACCTGGCCTTTAAGGCTTCCAAGAACCTGGATACCGTGCCTTTAAGACCTCCAGGAGCCCCCCTGCTCCGATCATGCACCACAGGTGAAAGATAGGTCAGTTCTTTTTCAACAGTGTATACACCTGTAGGAACCCGCATATATATTATGAAAGCAACGCAGTATAGCCCTGTTAATGCTCGTCCGGGGAGGCGGGAGAGTTGCTTATGAATTGAACTAGGATTACAGGAAGTAACTTATCCTTCTCTTCCAGGGGATACTCATCAATAGTCATAAGCATTGAATAGAGTAGCAAGCCCATACCCGCTTCCTCGTGGAAGAGCAAACAGCAGCAAGCACAATTAAAGAAAACATGTTACATGGCATTAACCAAATAAATTTCTCAGAGACATTTGCCCAAACTGAGCATCCGCCTTTGTCTCAGAGTCCAAACAGTAATGATGAGTTAAAGTGTGAACTGATCGCCATGTAGCGGCTTTACAAATCTCTGCAATGGGCACATTCCTAAGGAGAGCCATGGTAGAGGCTTTTCCCCTGGTAGAATGGGCCTTGGGTTTGCACAGAAGGGTTTTGTTGGCCAGTTGGCATGACAATGATATGCAAGACACTATCCACCTAGAGATGGATCTTTTGGAAGCTGCAGAGCCGGTGCTTATGGAACCATAGTTAATAAACAGACGGTCCGATTTTCTCAGTTCCTTTGTTTAGTCTAAATAACACTTCAGAACCCTCTTGAGGTCCAGAGAATGGTGGAGGCTTTCCATGTCAAATGTTGTAAAAAAGCTCCATGAATAGGTTAGAAAGGAGCCCCCATCAACTTTGTTAAAACAATCTTAAGCGCTCATGGAGGAGAAGGAGGCCCGATTGGAGGGTAAACCTTTCTCAAACCCTCAAGGAAATCTTTGACCACAGGAATTTTGAGAAAGGAAATTTGAGTAGGGGAATTTCTATATGCAGTGATAGCTGCAAGATGGACTTTAATAGAGGAGAACTGGAGACCAGATTTGCCCAAATGCAGCAAATATGGTAAAATCACCTGTTCTTGACCCCGGACGGGATCATGTCCATTGTTCACACACCATAGGTAAAAACGCTTCCACTTGAAGGCATACAATTTCCTAGTGGAAGGTCTCATAGCTTCTTTGAGAATGTCCATGCATGAGCCAGGGCAGACTCGGTCTAAGCACATCAGCAATTCACCAAAAAGTGGGGGCAACCATGCAGAAAGAGGGTCCTTTCTCACATTTTCTTCTTGTGGTTTCTTGTCTGAGGAAACCATGTTCAGGGGTGCCCCTAAATACTAGATTATGTGTGTGAGAAGTTGGCCTGGTATATGATGTTCACTATTCTAGTGAACACCTTGCACCAGTCCAAACAACCCTTATGGTGATGGTTGTAAGTCAACCTTATAGACCAGCTATCCTAGTGGTAGCGGGGACAGAACAGTCTTAGGCTAAAAGACTCTTGAGGGCGTGTAAAGCCAGCTGTTTTACTATATGTAACCCCTTGAATATCAAATGAAAGGACACCACACAGGATATATATAAAATATATATGTATTTATTCACTAACACACTCCTCTGAACTCTTTATGAGATCAGAGGCAAAAGCACATAAAAAGATACTTAGTCAGAATACGTTAAGTTGCACAATTTACAGTTAGGCCCTAGGGGCGAAGCAAACCATATATTAAGAAAGTGGTATAAGTACCACGTCATGAGAAAAGGAAAGGCCTAGGGAATCGCTGGGGCTACGCTATCTGAACCTTAGTTTAGAAGTAGGAGACCCGCAGGCGGTGCGTGCAGTGTCTTTACACACACGCGGGAGTCAATGTAAAGTCAATGGGAACTTAGAAGTTAGATAAAGAAGGATTTGGGACACTTCCGGTTTAGCTAGAAGGAAACAACTAAAAACCTAGACACTTGGATAGTCAATACCCTTGGGAGCACCAAAGTACTCGCGTTACCTCACCCACGGACGGCGGGTGCATAGGTGTGAAGATGTGTCGGGTTTCGCCGTTGAAGTCTATGGAGCCTGTGAAGAAAGATGCTGCAGGCGACCAGGCGGAAGATGTCCGGGTGGATCCAAGGGTGGATCGAGGTTGAAGAGGACCTGAAAGCAGAGGGGACAGAGTCTGGGTCACTAGCCAGTGACCGGGTGGAACCAGGATGGAACCAGACGACGTCGAGGAGCAATCAGGTGCTGTCTTGAAGCTTGTCTCTTCAGCCACGCAGACCAGGAGGCATTGAGGACGACCAGGTGCTGGAGGTGAGCTGTCCCACGAAGGTTCTCGCAGATGGAGGGGTCGACTGCCGGATTGGAGTCAGCAAGCCTTGGCAAAGGCAACCCACGCAGGATTCAAAGAAGGCTTCTGGTGCAGACCAGCAAGGTCTGAGGTGCCTCACCTTTGCAGGGAGGCAAGGGCCAGTCTGGAGCAACCAGACCAGCAAGTTGGTTCAAAAGGATTGTCGTCACAGAGGCTACTAGCCAACGGGCCAGCAACCGGACAACGCGTCAAGCAGGACACAAGCAGAAGGGCCCCACGCAGAACTCGTGGAGTGTGGAGGGCTGATCTTCAGTGCAGGTGGAGCTCGGATTCGGGGCTTCTCAATCCCCAGTGCACAGCTTCGAGGATAACTCAGGAGCTGCACAGTTAGCAAGTTGCAGTCTTTTCAAGATGTCCGGTCCCACGTGTCTCGTCACCTCCACGGATCTCAGCTATGCTGCAGACGTGAAGAGAGGGTCAGAGAGGTCTGGAAGTCTGGGTCTTGTCAGGCTCTGTGCTCGGGTCCCGGCGGTAGCGTCGACAAAGCAAGCTGTTGATTTGCTGGATGGTGTCTGGTTGCCCAGGGTGGTCACTCCTTGGCCTCAAGGGAGATTCTTCAGTCTTCAGCTTCAGCAGAACGCCGAAGGTCCAGAGTTTCGTGTCAAGTTTCGATTCCAGGATTAATCTAAAGTCCTAGGACTCCGCTCCTATCTTTATACAACTAAAAGGGGATGGATTACTTTCTAGGTCCCTCCTATGGGTGGGACCAGGAAGGGGGGTGGTTACACCCCCTTTCCTTTGTCCAGTTTCGCGCCAGAGCTGGGACTGGAGAGCCCCAGCAACCGGTTTGAACTGGGGTATGCATGGAGCACCTGGTGTGCCCCAGGCAGTGTCTCAATCTATTCAGCCCTCCCTGTCCCAATACACAAAGTCCTGTCTGGGGTGGTGCTCGCACCACCCCAGGCAGGAAACCTATTGTCCAATCCTCCCTGACTGGAAGGACTCCCAGCAGCAGGAGGTCAGACTTGTGTCTGTGGCAGCAGCATCCATTTTGTGATGCTGAGGCTCTGGTTAACTTTAACCGGGTACAGTAGTTTGAATATGTCTTCTCCCTCTAGAAGGGTGGAAGGCTACCCCCGTCGCCAGAATTGGCGAGGGGGTAATATTCCAAAGCGTATGACACCTTACACAACATGTTTGGATAAAGCCAAATCAAAGTTAGCATTAACCGCGAGGATTATAATACACTTAAGAGTATATGGTATGGCAATATCATAGAACAGCTATAAGGACATGGTTCCAAAAGCTGCAGACAGGCTCAGCTCATGCTAGAGCACCATCTCACACATAACCAAGCACTCTGCCTCCAGGATTGTTAAGGCCTGCCTTAGGAGTTACTTATAGGTTACTATGTGTCTATATATAAGGTAGGTATAGGGATACTATACCTAAGGAAGGGGTGATTACACGACCTTGCCCCTGCTGAGTGATCAGCCAGTTGTGTCAATTTAGGTGGCCAGCCAGGGCTGGCATAATATATGCTGCAGCCCCTGGTAGGCCTGGGGTGCACCTATGCCCTGGGTACCTATGGTACACTATACAGGGACTCACAAAGGTGACCCAATATCCAATTTGGTATGTACCTACAGTACATGGAGTCCATTTTACAGAGAGAGCAGATAGCCTGGGGTCCTGAATAGCAGGATCCCAGGCCAACTAAGTCGAAAACCAGCTAAACACTAGGCAAAAAGTCAGGTATCCACCTTCCTACACCCACCTCCTCCAAACGAAAGGAGATAAGGCTATCCTTGACCAGGTAAGCCTATATTGCCTAAGTGGCCATATAAGGAAGTACCTGCACTGGCATGGTTACCCCCTGTCTCATGGTCCACTAAGCAATCCCTCACCCTAAGGGTATCAGAGGGTCTCCACCATAAGGAATATCTACTTGTGGTGTGTTTTGGCAAAGTAAAAGGCTGGTGTGGGAAAGGAGTATTGAAGTGAGGCTCCACTAATGTTGGGCTCAGCTTCCTCCAATCACTATCCACCATATATGCCTTTCTTTCCCTGACTGAGTTGCACTGTGCTCTCAGGTTCAACCTCTGGCTACCTACAGCTGGAGGCTGGGTCCCTTCTGTTGGCTCACTGGAGGGACAGGTCAGGTTTGGGGCCCTTTGGTCCCAGGTTTGGCTCTGCCCAACAGAGTCCATCTGGGGGAGGTTCCTAACTAGGTGTAAGGGAGATCCCTCAGGAGTGTTTGGAATTTTCACCTGGCTAGGGTTTCTAGCTTTGGTGCCCCTAATCTGCTGATGGGGGTGTTCCTGTGGACAGGGGGCCCTTTGGGGTCCACTTGCCTCCCTGACCTCTACAGCCCTGGGCTGACTGAGGCAGGGTAGAGAGGGGCAGGTTACCTGCTCCAGACTGGGTCCCACCTTGGAAGGGTCCACTGACATCAGGGGCTCTGCCAGGCTAGGCCTGACTACCTCTGGGGCAGTTCCTTCACAAGGGGTAGGGTCAGTTCCCTGAGGAGGCTGACTCTCACCTAATGTCTGGTGGGAGGGAGACTTTTCTTCCTCCCCAATACTCTCTGTCTGAGTGGAGTGATCCATTGTTTCAGGCTTCACAACACAAAAATCTGTTTGAGTTTGGACTGTGACCATCACTGCCCTACCAACCTTTTCAGGAAGGAGCTCTGTTTGGGTGTGAGCTGTGACCATCACAGCCGTGCCAACCTTTTGGGGAAGGCCTACCATTTTGGAATGGGTTTCCTGTTCTACCTCAGCCCAGGCTGAGATCTCTAGATCATTTCCCAGAAGACAGTCTACAGGCAAGTTTGTAGACACTGCCACTCTCTTGGGGCCAGTGACACCTCCCCAGCTGAGATTTACTACTGCCATGGGATGATCTTTCTGCACTCCATCAATGTTGGTCACCTGATAGGTGAACCCAGGTAAAAGTTGTCCTAAGGGGACTAGACTGTCAGTCACCATAGTGATGCTAGCCCCTGTGTCTCTGTAGGCTTCAACTTTCTGGCCATTGATGTGGGGCTCCTGTCTGTACTTGCCCAAGGTGTTGGGACAAGCAGTGAAGTTGGCAAACCCCATGCCATTTTCGCAGACAAGAGTAGCTGTGGTAGGGGACCTGGTTAGGCCAAAGTCTACCCGAGTTCCCAAAGTAAACCCAGCCAAATTCTTGGGGGCACTCCCACCACCTGGGGGATTACTACGAACAGTAACAGGAGGTCTGGGAGTATTACTTGGGGGGAATGTTTTCCTTATTGTTGGCCCTTGGGCAACTGCTGTCAGTGTTCCAGTGGCCAGGCTGTTTGCAGACATGGCAATAAGGTTTCTTTTGGTTAGAGGAAGTGTTTTGGGACCCACCCCCACCATTGGAGTTTTGGGGCCCTGTGGAGGACTTGTCTTTTGATTTATCCCCACCTTTCTCTTGAGGCTTGGTATAATCTTTCTTTTGGTCACCACTCTGATTTTTAGGCCTAATCCTGGTTCTGACCCATTTGTCTGCCCTCTTACCCAATTCTTGTGGAGAGGTCAGATCTGAGTCCACCAGGTGCTGGTGTAGAAGCTGGTTTTGATAATTACTAAGCATCTGCTCCCTCGTAATCAAATTATACAATCCTGTTAAGTCCTGTACTTTGCTGCCCAATAACCAGCCCTCCAGAGCCCTAGTAGCACAATCTACAAAATCATTCCAGTTCTGAGTCTGTCTCTTCTGGGTTTCCCTGAACATCAACCTGTACTGTTCAGTGGTTAAGCCAAACACATCAATCCGAGCACTCTTCAAGGCTGAGTAGTTTTTAGCATCCTCATCACTAACTGTGAGGAGCTTATCTCTACCTGTTTCTGAAAAGGAGAGCCATAAGATTGCTGCCCACTGTCTTTGGGGTACCTGCTGTACTTTGCAGGCCATCTCCAAAGCAGTTATCCATTTGTGGATGTCATCCCCTTCTTTGTAGGGGGGCACAATCTTGCTTAGGTGTCTATTCTCATAGGACCTATCTTTATCCTTAGGGATATTGCTGCCACCAGTGGGTTCTAACCCACTCTCTCTATGCTCTAGCACAAGCAAGCTTCTCTTTGGCCAAGGCAACTTCTAGTTCTTGCCTCTCAATCCTTAGAGCAGCTTCTCTCATTTTTGCCTCATGTTCCCTTCTCTGAGTGGAAGTCATCCCTCTCTGAGCAGGGCCTTGAGAGCTATTTGAAGCATGAGAGAGGAGAGATTCCCTAGAGTGGGGATCTTCCTCTCCTCTGCCTCTGAATAAGCCCACTTGGGGGTCTATATGGGGGCCGCCCATACTAACTCCCATGCATGCTTAAGTTAGCCTGGCTAAGTCTTCTGACTGGGACCTGGCTGTTTGTCTCAAGATCAGAATCATCTTCTTCCACCCCCTCTTCTTCCTCATCTGGTACTGGAGTATCAGCATTATCATCTGAGGAGGGAAATACTTCATCTGCACTACCTGTGTCACCTGTCTTAGGTGGCTGTTGAGCATCATACTCTTCTAAGAGCTCAACCAGGAATTTGAGGGTAGGGTTTGAAGCCTTCTAGAAGTACACAATTGTCTCAATTCTTGGAAGGCTAAGGCTTCATTTTAAAAAAAAATTTTTTATATGTTTATTGTCATATCGAGGGCACAATTTTACACATATTCATGTCTTCTCCAATTATTTACATATTATTATATGGTGCCAGTACAGACTGATCATCAATATTACCATTCTCCCTTTTCCTCAGTAGCGATCCTCCTCTTCATGACCACAAAATTATTATTGATTAATTTCTTTTTCTAACTTGTGTTAACTAACCCCCTAAGGCTTAATATCTTGAAGCAGTCCTCAAGGGGTCTACTTCTGCAGGCAGATAACCACTGGGGTTCACTGTCTGAGACATGTTTTCTAGTGAGGTGTGGTGTTGCACCTACCTACACTATTTGTTTTCATACAGAACCTTTCTAGGAGTTGTAGTCAGGGTGTGCTAGGCCCAGGCTCTACAAAAGCTAAGTTCAGTAGAACTTAAGTATACTAAGACTTGTTTTTATATGTACCTATAGGTACCTATGTGATCTTTCAAATGATATCTCAAGATTACAAGTGGTAAAACAACAGCAAGCTCTAATCCCAACCGCTGCACACCAATGTGAGAAGTTGGCCTGGTATATGATGTTCACTATTCTAGTGAACACCTTGCACCAGTCCAAACAACCCTTATGGTGATGGTTGTAAGTCAACCTTATAGACCAGCTATCCTAGTGATAGCGTGGACAGAACAGTCTTAGGCTAAAAGACTCTTGAGGGCGTGTAAAGCCAGCTGTTTTACCATATGTAACCCCTTGAATAGCAAATGAAAGGACACCACACAGCATATATATATAAAATATATGTGTATTTATTCACTAACAGACTCCTTTGAACTCTTTATGAGATCAGAGGCAAAAGCACATAACATGATACTTAGTCAGAATACGTAAAGTTGCACAATTTACAGTTAGGCCCTAGGGGCGAAGCAAACCATATATTAAGAAAGTGGTATAAGTACCACGTCACGAGAAAAGGAAAGGCCTAGGGAATCGCTGGGGCTACACTATCTGAACCTTAGTTTATAAGTAGGAGGCCCACAGGCGGTGCGTGCAGTGTCTTTGCACACACACAGGAGTCAATGTAAAGTCAATGGGAACTTAGAAGTTAGATAAAGAAGGATTTGGGACACTTCCGGTTTAGCTAGAAGGAAACAACTAAAAACCTAGACACTTGGATAGTCAATACCCTTGGGTGCACCGAAGTACTCGCGTTACCTCACCCACGGACGGCGGGTGCATAGGTGTGAAGATGTGTCGGGTTTCGCCGTTGAAGTCTATGGAGCCTGTGAAGAAAGATGCTGCAGGCGACCAGGCGGAAGATGTCTGGGTGGATCCAAGGGTGGATTGAGGATGAAGAGGACCTGAAAGCAGAGGGAACAGAGTCTGGGTCACTAGCCAGTGACCGGGTGGAACCAGGATGGAACCAGAGGACATCGAGGAGCAATCAGGTGCTTTCTTGAAGCTTGTCTCTTCAGCCACGCGGACCAGGAGGCGTCGAGGACGACCACGTGCTGGAGGCAAGCTGTCCCACGAAGGTTCTCGCAGATGGAGGGGTCGACTGCAGGATTGGAGTCAACAAGCCTTGGCAAAGGCAACCAATGCAGGATTCAAAGAAGGCTTCTGGTGCAGACCAGCAAGGTCTGAGGTGCCTCACCTTTGCAGGGAGGCAAGGGCCAGTCTGGAGCAACCAGACCAGTGAGTTGGTTCAAAGGATTGTCGTCACAGAGGCTACTAGCCAGCGGGCCAGCAACCGGACAACGCGTCAAGCAGAACACAAGCAGAAGGGCCCCACGTAGAACTCGTGGAGGGCTGATCTTCGGTGCAGGTGGAGCTCGGATTCTGGGCTTCTCAATCCCCAGTGCACAGCTTCGAGGATACCTCAGGAGCTGCACAGTTAGCAAGTTGCATGCTTTTCAAGATGTCCGGTCTCACGTGTCTCGTCTCCTCTACGGATCTCAGCTATGCTGCAGACGTGAAGAGAGGGTCAGAGAGGTCTGGAAGTCTGGAAGTCTGGGTCTTGTCAGGCTCTGTGCTCGGGTCCCGGCGGGAGCGTTGACAAAGCAAGCTGTTGATTTGCTGGATGGTGCCTGGTTGCCCAGGGTGGTCACTCCTTGGCCACAAGGGAGATTCTTCAGTCTTCATCTTCAGCAGAACGTTGAAGGTCCAGAGTTTTGGGTCAAGTTTCGATTCCAGGATTAATCTAAAGTCCTAGGACTCAGCTCCTACCTTTATATAACTAAAAGGGGCTGGATTACTTTCTAGGTCCCTCCTATGGGTGGGACCAGGAAGGGGAGTGGTTACACCCCCTTTCCTTTGTCCAGTTTCGCGCCAGAGCTGGGGCTGGAGTGCCCTAGCAACCGGTTTGAACTGGGGTATGCATGGAGCACCTAGTGTGCCCCAGGCAGTGTCTCAATCTATTCAGCCCTCCCTGTCCCAATACACAAAGTCCTGTCTGGGGTGGTGCTCGCA
This sequence comes from Lissotriton helveticus, assembly GCF_964261635.1. Lineage (NCBI taxonomy): Eukaryota > Metazoa > Chordata > Amphibia > Caudata > Salamandridae > Lissotriton > Lissotriton helveticus. Next base: position 170,011,348 of record NC_136057.1, read on the forward strand.
CCTCCCCAGGCAGGAATCTATTGTCCAAGCCTCCCTGACTGGAAGGACTCCCAGCAGCAGGAGGTCAGACTTGTGTCTGTGGCAGCAGCATCCATTTTGTGATGCTGGGGCTCTGGTTAACTTTAACCGGGTACAGTAGTTTGAATATGTCTTCTCCCTCTAGAAGGGTGGAAGGCTACCCCCGTTGCCAGAATTGGCGAGGGGTAGTATTCCAAAGCGTATGACACCTTACACGACATGTTTGGATAAAGCCAAACCAAAGTTAGCATTAACCGCGAGGATTATAATGCACTTAAGAGTATATTGTATGGCAATGTCATAGAACAGCTGTAAGGACATGGTTCCAAAAGCTGCAGACAGGCTCAGCTCATGCTAGAGCACCATCTCACACATAACCAAGCACTCTGCCTCCAAGATTGTTAAGGCCTGCCTTAGGAGTGACTTATAGGTTACTTCGTGTCTATATATAAGGTAGGTATAGGGATACTATACCTAAGCAAGGTGTGATTACACGACCTTGCCCCAGCTGAGTGATCAGCCAGTTGTGTCAATTTAGGTGGCCAGCCAGGGGTGGCATAATATATGCTGCAGCCCCTGGTAGGCCTGGGGTGCATCTATGCCCTGGGTACCTATGGTACACTATACAGGGACTCACAAAGGTGACCCAATATCCAATTTGGTATGTACCTACAGTACATGGAGTCCATTTTACAGAGAGAGCAGATAGCCTGGGGTCCTGAATAGCAGGATCCCAGGCCAGCCAAGTCGAAAACCAGCTAAACACTAGGCAAAAAGTTGGGGGTAAACATAGTCAGGTATCCACCTTCCTACAATGTGGCGTTATTGGTAGGTAAAAGGTTGGGACCCATGGGCACTTTCTCACACAGCCCCATCCTCCCCACCGACGAAAGAGGATGAGACTAACCTGTCCCAGAGAGTCTCCATTTTGTAAGTGGTAGAACTTGGGAAAGCCATCGGCATGGGCAGTCCCCGGTCTGTGTTCCACTACAAAGTCCATTCCCTGTAGGGAGATGGACCACCTCAACAGTTTAGGATTTCCACCTTTCATCTGCATTCGCCATCTGAGATGTCTGTGATCAGTTTGAACTAGGAAGTGAGTACCAAACACTTTTGCTTAGCGCTTGCTGGGACGCGCTCACCTTTGGCTGCTCGCTGTGAGGAGGACTTCCAGCCAGACTTTCAGCCTGCAACTCGCCGCACCCGCTCCGCGGGTGCCGCTTCGTCGTCAAGTGAGGAGGAGTGGGAGCTTAACACCATCTGAGGGCTGCAGGGCTGCGAGTGTATCAGGGACTCCAAATCCCAGGAGTCCCTGAGTGACCGCTGACCACTCCCGGTCCGCTCTCCCTGCCGGCCCGCCCACCGCCCACCTGAGGGTCCGTTAAAGCCCCACCTGCTGCATAGACTCTTGGGGAACATTTTTGCTTAGCGCTTGCTGGGACGCGCTCACCTTTGGCTGCTCGCTGTGAGGAGGACTTCCAGCCAGACTTTCAGCCTGCAACTCGCCGCACCCGCTCCGCGGGTGCCGCTTCGTCGTCAAGTGAGGAGGAGTGGGAGCTTAACACCATCTGAGGGCTGCAGGGCTGCGAGTGTATCAGGGACTCCAAATCCCAGGAGTCCCTGAGTGACCGCTGACCACTCCCGGTCCGCTCTCCCTGCCGGCCCGCCCACCGCCCACCTGAGGGTCCGTTAAAGCCCCACCTGCTGCATAGACTCTTGGGGAACATTTTTGCTTAGCGCTTGCTGGGACGCGCTCACCTTTGGCTGCTCGCTGTGAGGAGGACTTCCAGCCAGACTTTCAGCCTGCAACTCGCCGCACCCGCTCCGCGGGTGCCGCTTCGTCGTCAAGTGAGGAGGAGTGGGAGCTTAACACCATCTGAGGGCTGCAGGGCTGCGAGTGTATCAGGGACTCCAAATCCCAGGAGTCCCTGAGTGACCGCTGACCACTCCCGGTCCGCTCTCCCTGCCGGCCCGCCCACCGCCCACCTGAGGGTCCGTTAAAGCCCCACCTGCTGCATAGACTCTTGGGGAACATTTTTGCTTAGCGCTTGCTGGGACGCGCTCACCTTTGGCTGCTCGCTGTGAGGAGGACTTCCAGCCAGACTTTCAGCCTGCAACTCGCCGCACCCGCTCCGCGGGTGCCGCTTCGTCGTCAAGTGAGGAGGAGTGGGAGCTTAACACCATCTGAGGGCTGCAGGGCTGCGAGTGTATCAGGGACTCCAAATCCCAGGAGTCCCTGAGTGACCGCTGACCACTCCCGGTCCGCTCTCCCTGCCGGCCCGCCCACCGCCCACCTGAGGGTCCGTTAAAGCCCCACCTGCTGCATAGACTCTTGGGGAACATTTTTGCTTAGCGCTTGCTGGGACGCGCTCACCTTTGGCTGCTCGCTGTGAGGAGGACTTCCAGCCAGACTTTCAGCCTGCAACTCGCCGCACCCGCTCCGCGGGTGCCGCTTCGTCGTCAAGTGAGGAGGAGTGGGAGCTTAACACCATCTGAGGGCTGCAGGGCTGCGAGTGTATCAGGGACTCCAAATCCCAGGAGTCCCTGAGTGACCGCTGACCACTCCCGGTCCGCTCTCCCTGCCGGCCCGCCCACCGCTCTCAGTCTTTGCTATATCCGGGGCAACTCCTCCCGCAGCGCGGGACGCAGCCCGGGGCGAAGACCGGGCAAAGAGCGGGCCGTTTGAGGCCGTTCGAGGACGGCAGCGGACGGCCCCGGCTCACAATCCCTGGTCCGCTGTGTAACAATAGTAAGATTGGCCAAATTGTGCCCGGAGCGGGTTTTGGGTTCTCGCATATTCGTACTGTCCATCAGGGCGGCTTATTCAGTTTTTATTGCACTTGTATAAAGATTGTAATCAGGTACGATTATAGAAGCTGGGACAAATTCCGAAATCATGGTTCTGAGATCCGGTAAAACTCGCAACGTCCAAATCCAAACTCCAACTGGAGTGGTATCAGGCCCACTAGACGCTTTTATTACGCGAGCCTCGGGTATCCTGGAAAAGGAAATTGCAATGGTGGAAAAGCGTCTTTCCTTGGACTTAGTTAGCGGAAAACGCTCTTCTCTAGGTAGGTTGGCCAAGATTCCCAGCCCCGTACCACCAGCACAAGCACACGCAGCTTTCAATTGTATGCACCTAGACACCACGGAAGCTATTGTCCACATGGATAGCGAGGATATAAATCCTCTTGCTCACACTACACTTTTCCCCAAACATCCCCTGGACGACTTTGAAGCAACAGGAGAAATTGATACTCGGGATAGCTATTCCACTAAACAAAGTTTTGATTCGGTTGATTCAATCCCTGACTCACCTAAAGTAGATTCTAATGCCCCAGTCCACACAGATCTCACAGTTATAGATAAGGGTTCTAGGAAAAGAAAACAAGACTCCAGTTATAAGGGAGGGAGAGAATGCAAGATGCCGAAATTAAAAGATCCCGTTGGTAATCACACACTAGGCCCAGGCCATCCAAGCGGAAATCAATGCACAAATGCATTGCCCAACACTCTATGCCCCTCCCTTATTTCCTTAGGTTCCTCAAACCCCTGTCCAACATGTCTGAGCAGTGATGATTCCCTGCTGGCAAAGATGGAGGTCTTAATGAAAAACCTCCTATCACCTGTTTTGGAGAGGACTAGACTAATGTTATTGCAAATAAACTCTTTGGAGGCTGTAGTTAATGCGAACTCTGCAATATTATTGTCCTTATCGGACATAGATTCTGGGTTGGCCAAATACACCCATTCATCTCTGGCCCCAAAAACAACTATAATTCCACCTAGTCTAGTTGATAACAATCATAATCCACCAGGACCAGTAACGGACAACCCTAATTTAAACAAAGGGAGTGCTTATAAAAATTCTCCAAATAAGGTACTAAAGGCCGCTCCCCAACGCCCTCATATGCCAAAGCCTATGAACATAACCCCCACCAGACGTCAACCAACTAAATTACCCCCTCAGGTAAAACCCAATCCCACCACCCAGAGTTTCCCACCCCATAGGCCCCGTGTAAACCACCAAAATGCCCCTAACCCCCTGGCAAAGAAGCAATCCAGGCATCCCACGCCGCGGGTCGATATCCCCATAGAGGCAACACCTTATACCATGGTGCTGACCGGTGTTGCCCCACTGCCATCAGGTAAAAGGGAGACTCACGAAGACCTGCGAAATAAGGTTACCTTTTGGCTGAATAAAAACAGACCCCTGCCCCCATCCTCGCCAACAGAAATCTTATTTGTAAGGAGGGTTGACTGGGTGGGCCAGAGTCCCAAGGATCTGGAGGGTGATTGCATTTTAATATCGTTTAGGGACTCCTGGGTGGTGGATACAATCTGCCGAGAAGCCAGGTTTGCCAGACAGGGGGACGTCCAAACTTTAGACCTTTCTTATTTCTATCCCCAAAGACAGGCTCACTCCCAAAAAGCCCCGAGACAGGGACGATCCATTGTTATGAACAACCCCAGGACACTACACCTACCAATTTTTCCACCATTATTCAACCGCTTTGGTCCCCTGTCCGATCTGGAGGCAATTGATTGACTCCATAAACCACCCCAAACTTCAGAACCTGTAGAAAATGCCGACCCTGGGGTAGGGGGTAAGAGGCAGGGCCAGGCGCCTATCCAACTTACAGTCATGGTAGAGGAGGGGAAAAGGGTCCCACCTTCATCAGGGAAAAATACACCACCTTTAAGGGAAGGGGGAATTTCTTTGCTGTTGGTTGAACATAGCCTCACGGGGGGGTCAGAAAATGGGCTGGAAGCTGGGACAGGACAGGATTCGCCTGGAGTCTCCGCGGTGGTGGCCTCTTTTATCGTACCCACATCGGAAACTCTTGCCATAGCGTCCTGGAACATTGCTGGGATTAAAAACCACGTCCACTCTAGTGATTGGCTTGAGTTCATGGATAAATATGATGTCATACTACTCCAGGAAACCTGGGCTGTGGACCCAGTTTATAAGCAGGGTTATGTAAATTTTTATAAAGCAGCCACCCAAAGTGCTACTGGGAATACCAAAGGGCGAGCCTGCGGGGGGTTACTGATCTGGGTGCGACAATCCCTGGGCTATTGTATCACGGAGATAAGTGTACCTAACCCGGACCTCCTGATTGTTAGATTGGGAAGGACTGGCCACCAGGACCTGATATTGTTAAATATATATGCACGAGGCCTGCCAGGTGGCCGCACGCCACCATTGTTGGAGGTACTAGAATCTGCTCTGGCAGCCCTCGATTGTTCCAATGTCATCTTGCTTGCTGGGGACCTAAATTGTTGCTTTGAACCCCTACTAGACCCTGGGGACTGTTGGGGCTCCGTGGAGGACACAGTATGGGGCATACCTGAGCTGACGTCTGTAAAATCAGTACCTGCCACAGAGGCTGCGGTAAATTGGACGGCCTTTTGTCTTAATAGTGGCTTTAGGGCCTGTAATGGCCGAACTAAATCAGACCAGGGAGCCAGCTGCACCTTTGACAACGGGCTAAGAAGAAGCCGCATCGATTACATTTTGCTAAAAGTAGCAGATTGGCCTCTGATGCTGGACATGGAGGTAACTCCCCGCCCTGAAAGTGACCACAATCCCCTGACTCTGCAATTAAAGGTGCCAGGTCTAGTAAGATTAGAGGAACCTGGTATCTCACAGACGGGGGACACCTACTTAACAAATGATAGGAAGAGGGTAAAATGGTCCAAAATTGAGGGGGACGAGCTATTGAGAAACAAGATAACTAGTGTGGTTAACATTACTCTTAATGAAATGCTGACTCACGCTGAGTTGGGGGACAAAACCAGAGCAGCTGACCATATCTTAAATCTCCATAATCGCTGTTTTAAGGATCTAAAAATTCTGCTCTCTCAACCTCGCCGACAGGGAAATAACCTGGTACCCACTCGCCCCCACAAATGGTACAATAAAAAATGCAGGGAAGCACATACTGCCCTAGTTAAAGCTGTTAAGTCTCGGAATGCTAGCTTGGTGAAAGCCGCCAGGTCATCCTATAGGAAAGCACAAGGGGAGGCTAAAAGGGAGTGGGAGGATAAATACTGGTCCGACCTGTTGGTAGCCTCCATGTCCAGCAATCCCATCAAATTTTGGGAGATAGTTAAGTGGGGGAAGGATCCGGACGGTCGTATCCCCACAAACCATGTGCCCCCCAATGAATGGGTGACCTTCTATGCAACCCAGTTCCGTGCTGTTAACCCTACGCCATCCAGCACAATTGGAAAGACTCCCCACCCCACTACCCAAAGCGAGATCATCACTTTTACAGAAGGTGAGGTCGAGCTTGCATTACACTGTACCACGCGAGGGAAAGCGCCAGGTATGGATCTTATACCCGCTGACCTCTTCAAAGCTAACCCTGCCCTGTGGATACCATATATTGCCATGGTGGCAAACTCCATTGCTGCAGCGCAGGCATACCCAAATCTTGGAAGGGGGCGGAGATCCTGCCGATTTATAAAAAGGGCAATAGGTCTAGTCCGGGTAATTACCGCCCGATTAGTCTTATTGACTCTATACAAAAACTTATCGCTCGCATGGTCCTGGGCAGGGTCCAAGGATGGATTGAGATGGAGGACATCCTATCCCCAATGCAGGCGGGCTTCAGATCAGGAACCAGCACCATCGACCAGGTGTTCAGATTTTGTTTGATCTACTGGAAGGTGGTGCTGCTTGGCGGCGGTACCATCTTTGCTGCGTTCATTGATCTGAAGTCCGCATTCGATCTTGTACCGAGGGAGAAAATGTGGGGAGTCCTGAAGACTCTAGGGATGCCAACCGAATTGCTTGACATGATAATTAAAATGCATAAGGACAACTTTGCAAGGGTAAGATGGGGCGCCCAGGGCCAGGTGACAGAACTCTTCCCAGTCACCCGTGGTGTCCGCCAGGGCTGTGTTTTGGCCCCTACTCTCTTCCTATTGTTTATTGACCAAGTTGTAAAATTCTTCGAATCGACCCCAACTGATGCTCCCATGCTGGCAGGACAGCGATTCCCAATGCTCATCTTTGCTGATGACACCTTACTCCTCTCCAGAACACGCAGCGGCCTACAGCGGGCCCTGGACCGCTTTGAGGAGTTCTGTGTCATCAGCGACCTCAAGGTGAATGTTGGGAATGTTGGGAAAACCAAATTTATGGTCTTAAGTAAGAACCGCACTGTCCGGAGTACAGTTAGTATGGGAGGGGTCAAGCTGGACCAAGTTGAGAACATGACATACTTGGGGGTTATGCTAGATAGTCGCTTGAAATGGAAAACACAAGTTGATGCCCAACATCTTAAACTTGCACGACTTACCGGCTGTTTACTGAGTGAGCAAAGGAAATCTATTACCAAGCGGGTCACACCAGCCCTCAAAATCTACGATGCCAAAATTAACCCTGCAATTCTATATGGTGCGGATCTGTGGGGTCATATGGATTTGCAGGGCCTGTTTAAAATACAGTGTAAGTTTCTCCGCAACTTGGTTGGTTTGCCACAGTCGTCCCCCTCAATCCCCCTTTGTTTGGATTTGGGATGCCCTCCAATTAACGAGCTGGCTAGATTCAGACTGGTTGCCTTCTGGAGGCGTCTATGGACCTCGCCAAACCAAAGTTAGCATTAACCGCGAGGATTATAATGCACTTAAGAGTATATTGTATGGCAATGTCATAGAACAGCTGTAAGGACATGGTTCCAAAAGCTGCAGACAGGCTCAGCTCATGCTAGAGCACCATCTCACACATAACCAAGCACTCTGCCTCCAAGATTGTTAAGGCCTGCCTTAGGAGTGACTTATAGGTTACTTCGTGTCTATATATAAGGTAGGTATAGGGATACTATACCTAAGCAAGGTGTGATTACACGACCTTGCCCCAGCTGAGTGATCAGCCAGTTGTGTCAATTTAGGTGGCCAGCCAGGGGTGGCATAATATATGCTGCAGCCCCTGGTAGGCCTGGGGTGCATCTATGCCCTGGGTACCTATGGTACACTATACAGGGACTCACAAAGGTGACCCAATATCCAATTTGGTATGTACCTACAGTACATGGAGTCCATTTTACAGAGAGAGCAGATAGCCTGGGGTCCTGAATAGCAGGATCCCAGGCCAGCCAAGTCGAAAACCAGCTAAACACTAGGCAAAAAGTTGGGGGTAAACATAGTCAGGTATCCACCTTCCTACAATGTGGCGTTATTGGTAGGTAAAAGGTTGGGACCCATGGGCACTTTCTCACACAGCCCCATCCTCCCCACCGACGAAAGAGGATGAGACTAACCTGTCCCAGAGAGTCTCCATTTTGTAAGTGGTAGAACTTGGGAAAGCCATCGGCATGGGCAGTCCCCGGTCTGTGTTCCACTACAAAGTCCATTCCCTGTAGGGAGATGGACCACCTCAACAGTTTAGGATTTCCACCTTTCATCTGCATTCGCCATCTGAGATGTCTGTGATCAGTTTGAACTAGGAAGTGAGTACCAAACACTTTTGCTTAGCGCTTGCTGGGACGCGCTCACCTTTGGCTGCTCGCTGTGAGGAGGACTTCCAGCCAGACTTTCAGCCTGCAACTCGCCGCACCCGCTCCGCGGGTGCCGCTTCGTCGTCAAGTGAGGAGGAGTGGGAGCTTAACACCATCTGAGGGCTGCAGGGCTGCGAGTGTATCAGGGACTCCAAATCCCAGGAGTCCCTGAGTGACCGCTGACCACTCCCGGTCCGCTCTCCCTGCCGGCCCGCCCACCGCCCACCTGAGGGTCCGTTAAAGCCCCACCTGCTGCATAGACTCTTGGGGAACATTTTTGCTTAGCGCTTGCTGGGACGCGCTCACCTTTGGCTGCTCGCTGTGAGGAGGACTTCCAGCCAGACTTTCAGCCTGCAACTCGCCGCACCCGCTCCGCGGGTGCCGCTTCGTCGTCAAGTGAGGAGGAGTGGGAGCTTAACACCATCTGAGGGCTGCAGGGCTGCGAGTGTATCAGGGACTCCAAATCCCAGGAGTCCCTGAGTGACCGCTGACCACTCCCGGTCCGCTCTCCCTGCCGGCCCGCCCACCGCCCACCTGAGGGTCCGTTAAAGCCCCACCTGCTGCATAGACTCTTGGGGAACATTTTTGCTTAGCGCTTGCTGGGACGCGCTCACCTTTGGCTGCTCGCTGTGAGGAGGACTTCCAGCCAGACTTTCAGCCTGCAACTCGCCGCACCCGCTCCGCGGGTGCCGCTTCGTCGTCAAGTGAGGAGGAGTGGGAGCTTAACACCATCTGAGGGCTGCAGGGCTGCGAGTGTATCAGGGACTCCAAATCCCAGGAGTCCCTGAGTGACCGCTGACCACTCCCGGTCCGCTCTCCCTGCCGGCCCGCCCACCGCTCTCAGTCTTTGCTATATCCGGGGCAACTCCTCCCGCAGCGCGGGACGCAGCCCGGGGCGAAGACCGGGCAAAGAGCGGGCCGTTTGAGGCCGTTCGAGGACGGCAGCGGACGGCCCCGGCTCACAATCCCTGGTCCGCTGTGTAACAATAGTAAGATTGGCCAAATTGTGCCCGGAGCGGGTTTTGGGTTCTCGCATATTCGTACTGTCCATCAGGGCGGCTTATTCAGTTTTTATTGCACTTGTATAAAGATTGTAATCAGGTACGATTATAGAAGCTGGGACAAATTCCGAAATCATGGTTCTGAGATCCGGTAAAACTCGCAACGTCCAAATCCAAACTCCAACTGGAGTGGTATCAGGCCCACTAGACGCTTTTATTACGCGAGCCTCGGGTATCCTGGAAAAGGAAATTGCAATGGTGGAAAAGCGTCTTTCCTTGGACTTAGTTAGCGGAAAACGCTCTTCTCTAGGTAGGTTGGCCAAGATTCCCAGCCCCGTACCACCAGCACAAGCACACGCAGCTTTCAATTGTATGCACCTAGACACCACGGAAGCTATTGTCCACATGGATAGCGAGGATATAAATCCTCTTGCTCACACTACACTTTTCCCCAAACATCCCCTGGACGACTTTGAAGCAACAGGAGAAATTGATACTCAGGATAGCTATTCCACTAAACAAAGTTTTGATTCGGTTGATTCAATCCCTGACTCACCTAAAGTAGATTCTAATGCCCCAGTCCACACAGATCTCACAGTTATAGATAAGGGTTCTAGGAAAAGAAAACAAGACTCCAGTTATAAGGGAGGGAGAGAATGCAAGATGCCGAAATTAAAAGATCCCGTTGGTAATCACACACTAGGCCCAGGCCATCCAAGCGGAAATCAATGCACAAATGCATTGCCCAACACTCTATGCCCCTCCCTTATTTCCTTAGGTTCCTCAAACCCCTGTCCAACATGTCTGAGCAGTGATGATTCCCTGCTGGCAAAGATGGAGGTCTTAATGAAAAACCTCCTATCACCTGTTTTGGAGAGGACTAGACTAATGTTATTGCAAATAAACTCTTTGGAGGCTGTAGTTAATGCGAACTCTGCAATATTATTGTCCTTATCGGACATAGATTCTGGGTTGGCCAAATACACCCATTCATCTCTGGCCCCAAAAACAACTATAATTCCACCTAGTCTAGTTGATAACAATCATAATCCACCAGGACCAGTAACGGACAACCCTAATTTAAACAAAGGGAGTGCTTATAAAAATTCTCCAAATAAGGTACTAAAGGCCGCTCCCCAACGCCCTCATATGCCAAAGCCTATGAACATAACCCCCACCAGACGTCAACCAACTAAATTACCCCCTCAGGTAAAACCCAATCCCACCACCCAGAGTTTCCCACCCCATAGGCCCCGTGTAAACCACCAAAATGCCCCTAACCCCCTGGCAAAGAAGCAATCCAGGCATCCCACGCCGCGGGTCGATATCCCCATAGAGGCAACACCTTATACCATGGTGCTGACCGGTGTTGCCCCACTGCCATCAGGTAAAAGGGAGACTCACGAAGACCTGCGAAATAAGGTTACCTTTTGGCTGAATAAAAACAGACCCCTGCCCCCATCCTCGCCAACAGAAATCTTATTTGTAAGGAGGGTTGACTGGGTGGGCCAGAGTCCCAAGGATCTGGAGGGTGATTGCATTTTAATATCGTTTAGGGACTCCTGGGTGGTGGATACAATCTGCCGAGAAGCCAGGTTTGCCAGACAGGGGGACGTCCAAACTTTAGACCTTTCTTATTTCTATCCCCAAAGACAGGCTCACTCCCAAAAAGCCCCGAGACAGGGACGATCCATTGTTATGAACAACCCCAGGACACTACACCTACCAATTTTTCCACCATTATTCAACCGCTTTGGTCCCCTGTCCGATCTGGAGGCAATTGATTGACTCCATAAACCACCCCAAACTTCAGAACCTGTAGAAAATGCCGACCCTGGGGTAGGGGGTAAGAGGCAGGGCCAGGCGCCTATCCAACTTACAGTCATGGTAGAGGAGGGGAAAAGGGTCCCACCTTCATCAGGGAAAAATACACCACCTTTAAGGGAAGGGGGAATTTCTTTGCTGTTGGTTGAACATAGCCTCACGGGGGGGTCAGAAAATGGGCTGGAAGCTGGGACAGGACAGGATTCGCCTGGAGTCTCCGCGGTGGTGGCCTCTTTTATCGTACCCACATCGGAAACTCTTGCCATAGCGTCCTGGAACATTGCTGGGATTAAAAACCACGTCCACTCTAGTGATTGGCTTGAGTTCATGGATAAATATGATGTCATACTACTCCAGGAAACCTGGGCTGTGGACCCAGTTTATAAGCAGGGTTATGTAAATTTTTATAAAGCAGCCACCCAAAGTGCTACTGGGAATACCAAAGGGCGAGCCTGCGGGGGGTTACTGATCTGGGTGCGACAATCCCTGGGCTATTGTATCACGGAGATAAGTGTACCTAACCCGGACCTCCTGATTGTTAGATTGGGAAGGACTGGCCACCAGGACCTGATATTGTTAAATATATATGCACGAGGCCTGCCAGGTGGCCGCACGCCACCATTGTTGGAGGTACTAGAATCTGCTCTGGCAGCCCTCGATTGTTCCAATGTCATCTTGCTTGCTGGGGACCTAAATTGTTGCTTTGAACCCCTACTAGACCCTGGGGACTGTTGGGGCTCCGTGGAGGACACAGTATGGGGCATACCTGAGCTGACGTCTGTAAAATCAGTACCTGCCACAGAGGCTGCGGTAAATTGGACGGCCTTTTGTCTTAATAGTGGCTTTAGGGCCTGTAATGGCCGAACTAAATCAGACCAGGGAGCCAGCTGCACCTTTGACAACGGGCTAAGAAGAAGCCGCATCGATTACATTCTGCTAAAAGTAGCAGATTGGCCTCTGATGCTGGACATGGAGGTAACTCCCCGCCCTGAAAGTGACCACAATCCCCTGACTCTGCAATTAAAGGTGCCAGGTCTAGTAAGATTAGAGGAACCTGGTATCTCACAGACGGGGGACACCTACTTAACAAATGATAGGAAGAGGGTAAAATGGTCCAAAATTGAGGGGGACGAGCTATTGAGAAACAAGATAACTAGTGTGGTTAACATTACTCTTAATGAAATGCTGACTCACGCTGAGTTGGGGGACAAAACCAGAGCAGCTGACCATATCTTAAATCTCCATAATCGCTGTTTTAAGGATCTAAAAATTCTGCTCTCTCAACCTCGCCGACAGGGAAATAACCTGGTACCCACTCGCCCCCACAAATGGTACAATAAAAAATGCAGGGAAGCACATACTGCCCTAGTTAAAGCTGTTAAGTCTCGGAATGCTAGCTTGGTGAAAGCCGCCAGGTCATCCTATAGGAAAGCACAAGGGGAGGCTAAAAGGGAGTGGGAGGATAAATACTGGTCCGACCTGTTGGTAGCCTCCATGTCCAGCAATCCCATCAAATTTTGGGAGATAGTTAAGTGGGGGAAGGATCCGGACGGTCGTATCCCCACAAACCATGTGCCCCCCAATGAATGGGTGACCTTCTATGCAACCCAGTTCCGTGCTGTTAACCCTACGCCATCCAGCACAATTGGAAAGACTCCCCACCCCACTACCCAAAGCGAGATCATCACTTTTACAGAAGGTGAGGTCGAGCTTGCATTACACTGTACCACGCGAGGGAAAGCGCCAGGTATGGATCTTATACCCGCTGACCTCTTCAAAGCTAACCCTGCCCTGTGGATACCATATATTGCCATGGTGGCAAACTCCATTGCTGCAGGCGCAGGCATACCCAAATCTTGGAAGGGGGCGGAGATCCTGCCGATTTATAAAAAGGGCAATAGGTCTAGTCCGGGTAATTACCGCCCGATTAGTCTTATTGACTCTATACAAAAACTTATCGCTCGCATGGTCCTGGGCAGGGTCCAAGGATGGATTGAGATGGAGGACATCCTATCCCCAATGCAGGCGGGCTTCAGATCAGGAACCAGCACCATCGACCAGGTGTTCAGATTTTGTTTGATCTACTGGAAGGTGGTGCTGCTTGGCGGCGGTACCATCTTTGCTGCGTTCATTGATCTGAAGTCCGCATTCGATCTTGTACCGAGGGAGAAAATGTGGGGAGTCCTGAAGACTCTAGGGATGCCAACCGAATTGCTTGACATGATAATTAAAATGCATAAGGACAACTTTGCAAGGGTAAGATGGGGCGCCCAGGGCCAGGTGACAGAACTCTTCCCAGTCACCCGTGGTGTCCGCCAGGGCTGTGTTTTGGCCCCTACTCTCTTCCTATTGTTTATTGACCAAGTTGTAAAATTCTTCGAATCGACCCCAACTGATGCTCCCATGCTGGCAGGACAGCGATTCCCAATGCTCATCTTTGCTGATGACACCTTACTCCTCTCCAGAACACGCAGCGGCCTACAGCGGGCCCTGGACCGCTTTGAGGAGTTCTGTGTCATCAGCGACCTCAAGGTGAATGTTGGGAAAACCAAATTTATGGTCTTAAGTAAGAACCGCACTGTCCGGAGTACAGTTAGTATGGGAGGGGTCAAGCTGGACCAAGTTGAGAACATGACATACTTGGGGGTTATGCTAGATAGTCGCTTGAAATGGAAAACACAAGTTGATGCCCAACATCTTAAACTTGCACGACTTACCGGCTGTTTACTGAGTGAGCAAAGGAAATCTATTACCAAGCGGGTCACACCAGCCCTCAAAATCTACGATGCCAAAATTAACCCTGCAATTCTATATGGTGCGGATCTGTGGGGTCATATGGATTTGCAGGGCCTGTTTAAAATACAGTGTAAGTTTCTCCGCAACTTGGTTGGTTTGCCACAGTCGTCCCCCTCAATCCCCCTTTGTTTGGATTTGGGATGCCCTCCAATTAACGAGCTGGCTAGATTCAGACTGGTTGCCTTCTGGAGGCGTCTATGGACCTCGCCCGACCTTACCTTATTTGCAAACGGGGTAGTAGAAGTAAGGGCAATCAGTGGATCGGAAAAAATTCCCTGGTTCCGAACTGTCAAATCGATCTTGACGGACATGGGCTTAGAGCACCTTTGGTCTTCCCCAGCAGTTAGTATTTTTCCAACCAAACAGGCATTTAAAGAATTGTACTGGTCCACGCTTCGCCTGAACAGAATAAATGCCTCCTGCTCTACTAGTCTTACTGGTAGGTTTCTTTGTTTTAAGTTGGACCCCATACGTGAACTTTACTGGGACACGGTCTCTAAATCCTTAGACAGGAAACTCTTCCACCAGTTTCGGGTGGGCACTTTGCCGTTGAATACCTTCACGAAAAATTGGTCCTCTAGCATCACGGATCAATGCAAATGGTGCCCAGGCCAGAAAGAAACAGAGGGCCATTTTCTGTTTGCTTGCCCCAAATACCATGCACCAAGGACCAAATGGCTAAAACCACTCTTTCAGAGACTGCCCATAAGAAAATCAGAAGAGGCTATCCATGTATTAAAAACTAACACACTGGAAATTATCACAGTGTGTATTGCCAAATATTTGGGTTGGGCGTGGATACTCAGGACAAAACAGTAGCTTAAATCTGGATAGCATGAATTTATTTACTTGCAATCCCATTTTATTTGGGGAAATTTGTCTTAGGGAACTTAACTCAGGATTGTCTACAAACTGTTTAATTCATTTTTAATGCTTAATTCCCTTTTAATGTATGTGTATTTAAATGTTAATTAATTATTGCTTGTAAAATTGTCTTTTATGATTCTTTTAACAATCGAAATAAAGACTTTAAAACCTGAGTACCAAACAAGTATGGTCTCAGCTTCTTCAGGGACCAAACCACAGCAAAGGCCTCCCTCTCAATGGCACTCCAACACTGCTCCCTGTGGAGAAGCTTTCTGCTTATAAAAGCAACAGGTTGGTCTTGGCCTTCATCATTGGTCTGGTATAGGAATGCTCCTATCCCCAGCTCAGAGTCATTCGTCTGCACAGTAAACTGCTTGGCATAATCTGAAGCTTTGAGAATAGATTCTGAACACATTTCCTCTTTCAGGGTGTCAAAAGCCTTTTGAGAGCTAATTGTCCAGTTTACCTTTTTGTGCATCTTCTTGGAGGTAAGTTCTGTGAGGGGAGCCACAATGGACCCATACCCCTTCACAAACCTCCTGTAGTACACAGTCAAGCCAAGGAATGCCCTGACTTGGGTCTGGGTTGTTGGAGCTGCCCAGTCCAGGATGGCCTGGATCCTGGGCTGTACCTGGCCTCCACCAACATGGTGGCCTAGGTACACCTTGCATTTGGATGCCTTGATAGTTAGGATTGCAGTTTGTAATGCATTCAAGACCTTCCCAGGGTGGATTAGGTGATCTGCCAGGTGGAACTAAAGACAGCAATATCATCTAGATAAGCTGCACTAATGGATTCCAATCCAGCAAGGACTTGATTCACCAACCTCTGGAAGGTGGCAGGAGCATTCTTTAAACCAAAGGGCATAACAGTACACTGACAATGCCCATCAGTTGTGCAGAATGCTGTCTTTTCTTTTGCTCCTGGGGCCATGCCAATTTGCCAGTACCCTGCATTTAAGTCAAAGGTACTTAGTAATTTGGCTGCACCCAATTTGTCTATCAACTCAACTGCTCTTGGGATAGGGTGAGCATTTGTCTGGGTGACAGAGTTGAGCCCTCTATAGTCCACATAGAACCTCATTTCTCTCTTTCCACCCTGTGGATGAGGTTTGGGGACTAAAACCACTGGGCTGGCCAAGGGGCTATCAGAGGGAGAAATAACCCCTAAATCCAGCATCTTGCTGACTTTAGCTCTGATGCTTTCCTTGACTTAATCAGACTGGTGATAGATTTTGTTTTTGATAGGTGAACTGTCACCATTGTCCACATCATGGGTACACCAGTCTGTCTGATCAGAGGTCATGGAAAAGAGCTTTGCATACTGCTGCAAGACTTGCTTTCAATCAGTCTGCTGTTGGGCAGAGAGGGTATCTGAAACGACAACTCCATCCACTGACCCATCTTTTGGGCTGTATGAGATGAGGTCAGGGAGAGGTTCACTCTCTGTCTCCTGATACTCATGAGTCACCATCAGCATGGGGATGTCTGCCCTGTCATGGAAAATCTTAAGGCGGTTAACATGGATCACCCTTTTGGGTGTCCTGCTTGTGCACAGGTAAACCTAGTAGGTGACCTCACTTTTCTTTTCTAAGATTGGGTAAGGCCACTTCATCTGTCCCGGAGAGCCCTTGGTGCCACTGGCTCCAAAACCCACACCTTTTGCCCTGGTTGAAATTCTACCAGTGCAGTTATTTGGTCATGCCAGTGCTTCTGAAGCTCCTGGCTGGCCTCAAGATTCTTGGATGCCTTTTCCATGTACTCATCCACAATATCTTGTTTGGGTTCTTGGAGAGACTTCTCCCAACCCTCTTTTACAAGACATAGGGCCCGATGTAGGTAGCCAAATGCCAGTCGGTAACGGCCGATTTCGGCCGTTACCGACCGGTATTTGAAGATGGAGATGTAGGGGCATGTTAAAATACAGAATCGGTAATTTTACCGATTCTGTAAAATACCGAATCGGTAAAATTACCGATTCTGTATTTTGACATGTAGGTAGCACTTAAATCAGTGCTACAGGGGTTTAAGAAGTCGTTATTTACCACCAACTAGAAGTTGGTGGTAAATAATGAAAACCCTTTCAAAAGCATTTTTTGTTGCTTTTAAAACGGTGCCATGTTGCAGACATACATGCCCTAAGGGCATGTATGTCTGCAACATGTGCACCCATGCACAATTGAGGGGTGCAACAGGGTGTCAAAGTGACACCCTGCCACCCTTCAATGTTTCCCCCAATTAACGAATCGGTATTTACCGATTCGGTAATTGACATTCATTCCTATGGGCCTACAGGCCCATAGGAAAGAATGTCAATTACCGAATCGGTAAATACCGATTCGGTAATTACCGAATCTTACCGATTCTGTAATGAATTTGGTAAAATTATCTAAATCCCGATTGCCAGTTCTTAAATACCGAATCGGTATGATTCGAGTATTTAAGAATCGGTAATCTGGGATTACCTACATCGGGCCCATAGTGGTCTCCTCACAGGATGGCCAAACAGAGGTTCAAAGGGGGAAACCCTACTCCCTTCTGAGGCACCTCTCTGTAAGCGAAAAAACAAGCATAGTAAGAGTACATCCCATCTCCTTTTGAGTTTTTAAAAAAAAAATATTTATTGAAGCATTTTTTTAAAATGTTTTATCCCCTCCACAATTTTACATAGAGAAACAAAATTTTAAAAAGTTCCGTATAGACCAAATGAGGTCTGTTGTGAATTGATCGCTTCCCCCCTCCCCCCTCCCCCCTCCCCCAAATTTAAGAATATACATAAGCAAAACAACAATTAAAGAAAAAATAAGAAAGAGAGAAAAAAAAAGAAAACAGAACATAATATCAAATTCTGTTATTTTCTCTTCTTCCCCACTCCCTTCCTTCCTTTTGTCCAATTATGGTAAACATAATATACATTATCTTCCTCTCCATCTAATTGCAAACAGAATAAATTATATAGTTATCCGACCGTATTCTGTAACCATTTTGTCAGTGGGTCCCAGATTTCCAGCCCAATCTTTTGTTTCTTCCTACCCTTTTTTTGGTATAAGGAAGGGGGGGCTAGGCTCCTTTTGAGTTTTTTAGTGAGCCCCATAATCATGCCTTTTAATGTCTTGTTGACTCTCTCAACAAGGCCATTGGTTTGTGGGTGATAAGGTGTAGTAAACTTGTACTGCACTCCACACTCTTTCCACATGTGTTTGAGGTAAGCAGACAAGTTGTAACCTTTGTCTGAAACCACCTTCTTAGGAAACCCTACCCTGGTGAAGACACCAATGAGGACTTTGGCTTGTGCAGGAGCTGTAGCAGTCCTAGGGCGAATTGCTTCAGGATACATAGTGGCATGATCCACAACCACTAGTATGAATTTCTTTCCTGATGCTGTGGGAGTATCACGTGGACCCACTATGTACACACCTAACCTTTTAAAGGGAACCCCAACTACTGGTAGTGATATCAAGGGGCTCTTTGGGTGTCCACCTGTTTCGCCACTGGCTTGACAGGTGACACGGGAGCTGACAAACTCCTTTAATTTCTAGTAAATTTCTGCCACCATTGATGGGTGCTAGGCCCATCGCTTCTCTCTCTCTCCCTCTCTCCCCCAGCAACCTGGTCTCTAGATCCAGGCTTTTCGTCAACCTTGGTAAAAGGCTGTCCTCAGTAGTACCTGATCCACCTGTTTGGCTTCTAGGTACCAAGAGGTTTACTCTTGGAGTCAGGGGCACTTGGGCCCTTTTCTTCCTATGAAGTGGGGTGAGGGGGGTTGCATGGCATCCTCATCCCCTCCTTCTTCTTCTTCTTCCTTCTCTGATTGGTCTTCACCATTTTCAGGTGGGTGGTCCTTAGCATACCCAGCCAACAGCTCCTGGAGCTTTTGTTTGGTGGGATGGGACCCCATGGTTATGTTTTTAATTTTACATAGGTACTTTACCTCCTTGAAAGACAAGTGAAGGTAAGGGGTGAGGTTGAGCGCCACAACCTGGTCCTCTATGCCATTGTGGTTATCTTCACTAATAGCTGGGTTCTTGTTTTCAGACATTGTTAAACAAATATTTCTAACCCCTCTAATCCTAGCTAAAGTGACTTTTTATTTTTCTAAAATTCTAAAGGGACTTATCCAAGGTCCTTACAAGACTTTTGGTAATTTTGCAAAAATGCCAATTTTAACAATTTAAGAGTTCTGTTGTGTGATCAAGTGGCAACCAAGTAGTCCAACAAATGCAAAGTTGTATATCCCACCGCTGATCCACCAGTGTAGGAAGCTGGTTCTGTATATACTATACCTAAGTGAGGTGTAGTGTGCGCAGAGTCCAGGTAGGCAGAGGTAAAAGTAGATAGCACCTTAGGCTTTATCAGAGGGTAGTGTTAAGCATTTGTTGTACACGCTCAGGCAAGAAATGATGTCACATACTCAAAGACCAAACTCAGACCAATTTGTTTGTATCAAAAATATTATTTAGTTATTTTATTTCTAGAACCAAGCCAAGCCGGGTGCAGGTATGTGAAATAATACTTAGCAAAATCTTATGCTGTGATTTACAGTCTAATGCAGGTTCAAATGCAGTTGGTTGAATTACAGGCAAGTCAGCCGTTCGAAATTACTTTTGAGTTACTTTACAGATTACTGTTTACCTTAATTTTTAGATTACTTTTTAAGTTACTTTTGCTAATCAGTGAGATTTGCCTAGATATCACACTGAGACATTTCTTAGACAAAAGGTAAGTAATTGACTGTTAGTACATTTGCAGTTCTTCAATGTTTCATACATACCAACTTCACACTTAGAAGAATTTTCAAGGAAAAGCAGGCAATGCAATCGTATGGAAGGAAATGAAGTTAATAGTTTACAGGTAAGTACTTATTTGTGGGAGTTGGTATTCTGGGATTAGAACCAAGGTTCTCCAGGGTCAAGGATGCACTCTCAGAACACACTCAACGGCACTTTGGCGCCCTGGTGCAGAGTGCTGAGGCTCAATGTTATCCAATGGGCCTCAGGTTGGTAGCTGCTCACGAGCAGGGAACAAGGTTGTGGGAGTGAAGCTCCTGGTGTCAGGCTCAGGGCAAAGGAGACCCGAGTTAGCCCCCAAGGTACACCTCCAGCGGCACAGGGGCGGCTGGATGCAGGGTGCTGTTTTGGCATTGGATGCCCTGTTGATTTCAATGGGTATTCTCCGGTTACATCAAATTCTGCAGGCTTGCGACAAAGATCTTCTGAAGGTGACTACCGATTGGAGAGGTAAGTTAAGGTGCCTGGGGATGCTGGGACATCGTCATTTGGGCCACCCAAGGCCGTGGGACGTCGGGTGCAGGGGTGTCTTTAGGCTTTGGGTTTTTCTTACCAGCTCCGGTTGTGGTCGGGGGAACTTCCAGAGCATGGATGCAGGCATCAAATGGATATTTGAGGCAGGTTAGAGATCGCCAGATTTCAGGTCAGGAGCGCTGGGAAGACCTCCTTGTTGGGTTGGGCCACTCGGGCTGTGGCGTCGGGTTCAGAGTGGTGTCGACTTGCAGATTTGACTGGTGCCAGAGTCTATCTCCCGTGAGCACCAGATTTGCTCACCCACAAAGTCTTGGGTTCTTGAGCGCTGCTGGCTGCAGGACACACCTGGATTTCGCTGGAGCAGGTTCGAGGTAGGGACAGGCCGGTGGGGCTTGGGCCAAGTCAGTGGGCATCCTCCTCTTCTTAGTTCAGCATTGCTTTTTCGGTCCTTCTGCTTCTCTTCTTCTGGTCAGTTATTGTTTGAGGAGGCAAACTTTGTGGTTGCCCCTAAATACTAGATTATGGGGCGTTACAGGTAAGTAAAGGTCGGGACCAATGGGTCCTTTCCTTGGGGTGGGTACACCTCCCCCTATTGTGCCACCCTCCAGTGGGAGGGGGCATATGCCTCTCTCTGGTTGGCTGGGTCACCCAATCTGCAAGATGGTGGGGACTGAGAGTTGTGCTTCACCTCACCTCCCCCACCTGAGGTGTGGTGTTGGAAAAAGGTGGGCAAACCTCCCTTCCTCACTTCCTTTCACATGTTTACGAAGAACTACTGCCTGAACAGTCATGTGTGGCGTGATGGTCATTTTGCCCGTTAGGTCCGACAGTACTTTTTAGTCTAATCCATATCGCAGCCCCTCCTCCGGGGAAGTATTGCTTGGGTATTGATTGTTTTGGGAAGCGTTTTATACAGTGCGAACTTGACCCGAATCGGGTATCAGAGCGCTTTACATAGCACCAGTTACGTTACATGAGGACACACACATTCATTTTTGTTAGGCACGGGGAGATTGTGATTTGCCCAGAATCACAGGATGTTCAGCGTCATTGTCGAGACTCGAACCCAATTCCCCAGATTCGAGGTCGAACACCCTAGCTGTTAAGCCAACTCCTCTCATATCTATTCTAAGGTAAGGAATCTGCGGCTAAAAGTCTCTTACCTTGTTACTTACTTACCTTGGGTAAAGCCATATGTGGTAAAGACTCTGTCTAGCCACGGATTCTTTACTGACCTACTCATCATCTCTGCTCTGCTAACCGATTTCAGAATTAAGGTCTGTTCCAATTTTAAGGTCCCCAGCTTAATGCACCAGTGGTCAGTGTTCTTTGTGGGTCCATGCTTCTGACTTGGAAAGTCACGAAATGAAACTTACATCAGTACGCTGGGGTGGCGTCTATATGGAAACCTCACTCATCACTTCCAGCATGAACAATGCCACGCAGAGCCTAACGACACCACCTACCGGTGCACAGGGGTATTGGTCACCAAAAATTTCCGGATCCAGCCTGACAACTGGGGAATATTCTAAGTTAAGGAATCAGCGGCTAGATCGAGCATCTACCAGTTAAGGTGTTAACAAAAGTAAGTAACTTGTTCGTCTGTGGTGCATTGTAACTGATCTTCCCCATTGTTGTCGTTGGAAATGTACTCTTTTTTTATGTTACTTGGTGGCTCATAAAACTGAGTGAGAGTTTCTGGTCACATGCAGGTGGTAGAGGACAACATGATGGAATCTGAGAACCCAGTCTGCCGCAAGCAGCTTCTGGCCAAACTGCCTCGTCATCATCCTCTTGTGCTGAAGGAGACTGGGAGCGACGATGGTGAGTTTTGCAAGAATCACTTTGGCATCTCCATTTGTGCTGCACTGCTCTCCTCATATTTGGTCTTCTCCAGCTTTGGATCTTTCATAGATAGATGTGCTTTTGAATATCCCCTGTTGTCCTACTGAGACCCTCCTGCACTTTTACTCCGGTTTATGTGGTGGCTCATTAATGGCCTGATTTAGTGCCTGGTGAATAGAGTTTACTCCGGCAGGATGGCAGAGGACAGTATCTCCACTAACCTGAGGGACTTCTTACTACCAAACTTCAAGTTTCTGCCAGCCCTGTGAATAACTCTCTAAATTAACTGAAACTTATTATGGTATAAAGATGTGGCCGAATGGGCCCCTAGCGGAGGAAGTGAACATGAAACGTGCTCGCACGGATGAGTAATTGGAAGATCTAGTGGACTGGGCAACCCTCATGGAGAACATGAATCAGAGGGAGGGATAGCAAGGAGATGAAGGAACAGAGGGAGAAAGCACACAAGAAAGAGACACAGAGGATGTTTAGGAGTACAAACAAAGGCAGATAGTGATGAAACAATTGTAGACCTGAAATGCATGAGAGCACTGTTGGTCCAAACTTACATGACGTGCACAGGAAGCTGATGTGATGAGCGAATATTTACAACGCGATAATCCTCATCACATCTTTATTTTGCATTCGAATAAATGCATAAAAAGTACATAAACTCATCTAAGTGTAGTATACATCATATAAAACAACGGTTGAGCTTTAGTAACTGTTAAAAAAGAGGTTAGATTCATAAAACAGCTATAACATTGATTTAAAAGTGTAAAACCGTATACATAAAATGGCCTGCCCCCACTGGTGGGTGTTAGTGCAAGTTCTAAAAGTGTACCCCATGTGGATTAAAGTGCATTTTTCTGATTTTAAGAACAGCGAGCAGAAATTTGCCAAGCATAAAACATATGTACGGAGTTTCGAATAATCAGGAAGTTTCATGGGCTTGTTTGTGCGATCGAATACAGAATTCTTTCCAACAGTGGAATAATTGTTTTCCGCTATTCCGTGTAGAATGAACACAAGAATAAAAAATGTGAAATAGATTGGGGGGGAAAGACCGTCACAAGGGCAGAAAGATAGCTGGTTTATCGAAAATACTTGTGCCGGATAGGCGGCCATTAATGGAATATAATTCAGTCTAAATCTAGTTAATACAAAGCAGTGGCTGATGATCAATGAGATGTAGGATGAATGACCACTACTTGGAGTTGGTGATGCAAAGTATGTATTCACTCTGATTTTATTTAAATTTTCTCACAACGCGATAAGTAAAAGTGAATGTGTCTGGTTCCCTAATGTTAACCGAGGGCAACACTGGGGCTTGCGTGACCACACTGTATTGGTTGCTGGTTTAGGGTTTGTTTATTATGCAAATAGAATGTACATGTCCTTATTGGTGGGCTATGGTTTACCTGTATGTATACCAAATGAACAAATCTATTATGCTCGTTGAAGGATACTGTACGATATAAAGTCTAATAAAAAGTTTACTTTTTTTTTTTGCTGAAACCGTTGTGTTGCCTTTTTTTCTCAAAATGTAGTAAAAGTTTGACAGACTATACCATCAGCCATGACAGCAGGCTGTCAAACTTCTCAAAACTTTTTTTTGGTTTTCCCCAAAAACTTCCAAAGCAGAATTTTGTTTGTGATGGAAAAAAAAATAACAATCACTTAACCCCTTAAGTGCTGCCGTCGGCCAACGGTCGTCACGGGCACTACCTCCCCAGTGCTGCGTGCGACCGCTGGACGTCCAGTTCAGCCCCGGATAATGGACAGCGCAGCACTGGGGAGGTATGTTTACGAAGCTCCCAAGTGGTTAAGGATCTAACTGATTCCTATTCTCTCATCTGGGCAGATATATTGGTAGGCCAACACTTACTCATGATGTGAATTTTGCCTTTTGTTTGAGATCTGCTAGTTCTAGAAAATTGGTTCAGGATTCCAGTTAATCACCCGCAATGAGTAGAATGGTACACCGTGCTGGGGGTGTCAAGATAGGAATAGTTGGGTTGTCGACGAGCTCGTTGACTGTGTAGCAGTTCCTTGATGCATATCATTTTCAGTTGGCTTTCTACTCCTGCCCAGAATGTTTGCAGGGAATTCTTGGTTTTGTGGTGAGAATCTTTTCTGTATTCACATGCTGTTCATTATTCCGCTATCCAATAGCTGGGTACGGAATTCCCCAGTATCCTTTTTGGGGGGGGGGAAAGGGGCGTTGACGATACTACCATTTTGTGTCTCATCCAGCATCTCCAGACGTCTTACATCCTCCCCGGAAACTCCCATCTTCAGATTTTTTTTCCCGCCGTTAAGTCTGGAAGCATAGCTGAAGGCTCTCCAATCTGCAAAATTAAGAAGTTTGTCCAAAGTTTCATCGATAAAACACCAAAGAAGTTCACTAAGAGATACTGGAGAAGAATAATTTGATCGTATAATTTGGGACCATGTCAAAGAAAGCTTGGACAGGGGTCCTCCTCTTCCACGTGAGATGGAGAAGACTTTTTCAAATTCTGCCTGAAAACCCACCACAAATGCACCCAAAAGACACCTTTCCAATGTTGCCCCAAGTGCCACCACAGATTTGCCCCGAAGGACAACCATCAGGTGTGTAACCTTTGCATCCAGCTCAACAAAAAGAGGGATGAGTGAGTGGCCTGTGTAGATTCCAAGTCAAAGAGGGTGAGAGCAAGGGACAAACAGAGGCAGGCACACTACGCCATGGAAGACCAGAAGCAGATTCCATCGCTTAAAGACCTAGGTTTGTTGAGCGACGACTAGGAAAATACTGCCGAAGGTGCAGAAGGAGAAAGCTCGGAAATCGAGATGCAAATCGTTGATGTCAAGAGCAAATATCGCAAGCCGAAAGCGTTAGAAAGTGGCTCTGTATATAGTGGATCAAAGTAAGGTACCGTGTGCAGAGTCCACAGTCCCCAGAGGAATGGCAGAGATTAAAGTTAGATATAACGTTACTCACTAAAGTGGTAGCTTGGTCGAGAAGTAAGACAGTATCAGAAGACCGTGTAAAGCACTTGTTGTACACACTTAGTCAGCAAATGGTCTCACACACTATATAGTTGTTTATTTTAGAGCCACAGTAGCTATCATAAATACTTTCTCAGAATGAGATGTTGCAATTGAATACTTTCAAATAGCAATAGATTTTTTTAATGCAATAGATACAGTTGTTGCAATAGTTAAACAGTTAAACACAAAATAACATTGAGCTCTATGGGAGTTTTTAAGTAAATGCAATTAAATCACTTTGCGAAAGTTTTTCTAACTCAGGGCTGGGTCCTGGATTCAGCCCTGGTGCATTTCCTGTAAACAGTTGAAAGAAATCGTTTTTGTTACACAGGTGATTTTTAAGGAATATTTGTATGTTTTGAAAATCGACAGAAGAAATTCTGGCAAAAAACAGGCAATGTATTCCTATGGAGGGAAATGGAGTTAACAGTAAATCACGGTTATAATTACTTTTCAGGTTCAGTGCTGGTCTCAAAGATACAGCACTGGGATCTCTCCTGATAACAGGCGAGTAATTTTGTTTTAGTTGATCGGCTGATTTTTAGTGAAAGTTGCAAAACTCGAAACTTAGAAGAAATTCTCCGTGAAACCCAGCCAATGTTACCCAATGGAAGAAATCAAGTTATCGGTCTTTGGGTATGTACTCGGCTGACAGAGTTAAGGTTCTTGGGGTAGACTCAGGGGTCTCCCTGGGTCAGGTTAGTACAGTTGTTACACCCTCAGCGGCACTGGGGCAGCCGGGTGCAGAGTGAGTATACCCAATGTTATCCTACGGAGGATAGGGGCCTTCGGTTGGTGGCTGCTAGCAGGCAGGCCACACGGCTGTGGGAGCTGAGCTCCTGGTCACTTACTCGGGGCAAGTGGGGAAGTAGAGTAGGATAGTTGCTGGCACTCGGGCGGCTGGTTGCAGGGTGCTTTTGGGCGGTCGGGCGCTCAATGTTATTTAATGGGAAAGTTACAAAGTGAACAAAGGCTGCAGGCTCGGGGATGGAGATTCTTCAGGTGCGACCACCACTTCGAGAGGTAAGTTGGGTTCTTGGAGAAGAGGTAAGAACCCCGAAGGAGGGCACAAGGGGCCGTGGGGCACCGGGTGCAGGGGTGTCTTTTGGCGTCGGGAAATCTTACCCTCAGCTGGTCGTGGTTGGAGGGGTTCCTGGTTGTGAGGCTGCAGGCGTTAGGTTCGTCGAGGAGGGTCCTTGGGCACTGGATTCGTGGTCACAATCGCTGGGGGGGACGTCCTCAGGGTCTTTGTCCACTCAGACACGGGCCGGGCTCGGTGGGTGCAGAGTGTGCTGGATTTGCGGTTCCTGGCTGGCACCAGGGGTTGTTGCTGTTTGAGCAGAACTACTGCTCGTGGGAGTCCCAGGCTTTAGGTGAGCAGGGCAGTCAGGTCCTCCGGGGTTTTCGAGGTTGCTGACAACAGGAGACGCCAGGGTTTTAGCAGGAGCAGGTTAAAGGATCGACAGGTATGTGGGCTGGGGCCAAGTCAGTTGGTGTTGTCCTCTTGTTAGCAGCTGCCCGGCAGGTCTTCTTTCTTCTTGTTCTTCTTCTTGTTTCAAAATCGGCATCTGAGGATGGAAGGATCAGGGTGCCCCTAAATACAAAATTTAGGGGCGTTACAGTTAGGGCAAGGGTAGGGACCAATGGATCCCTGCCCTGGGGTGAGTACACCCCCTAACCTGCCACTCTCCAGTGGGAGAGTGGCAGGAGCCTAATACTGATTGGGTAGGGCTCCCCATTCTCAAAATGACGAGAGCCCCGAGTTGTGCTTTACCTCGCCTCCCCCACCTGAGGGGTGGGGTTGGCACAGGCTGGTACACCCCTTTTCCTTCCTTTGTGTTCGAGGCATGTGGGCTGCTAAATTCATATCTGTAGCATAGATCGCCGCCTAGTGTTGGGTCCGGATGATTGCACATTGTTGTCCTGGAAGAGTCTTCGAAGTATCACGAGATAGGTGGCTCCTCCCCTGGACTACAGTGCGCATGGGCATCGACTCCATCCCCAGATTGTTTTTTTCCGCCATTGGGTTCGGATGTGATTTCGACGTCTCCTGTTCGGAATCGTAAAAGTACTTTATCAAGGCCAAAAGGCCTTATTGGCGCCGTCTGTATTGTTCGCGTTCGGTCCCGTCTATCTTCCAGCTCGTGGAGTCGGATATCCGGGGGGTCATGAGACTCTTCGGTGATCGGGGCCTAGTCGACGCAGCAAGACTTCGGCGGCATGGAGCGGAGTCCATTCAAGAAATGTCCCGTGTGTGGATCCAAGTACCCACACATCGACGTCCATCCTGTGTGCAACAAGTGCCTGTCGCCGGACCACGACAAGGCCAACTGTATGGCCTGCTCCAGATTTCGATCGAAGAAGACGATCAAGCTTCGGCGCGTGGCGCGCCTTGAGGCCCAGCGATCGGCTCCAGCACCGGTAGACATCTTTGACGACCCCGCGGAAGACGAGCAAGTGCGTCACCTGCAGATTTCCCCTACCCCGGTGGAGGTCGAGTCCGAAGACGGAGCTGACGACCACAGTCCCGACATTGAAAAATCGTCGAGAAGGTAGGGGACGACGACGAAGCATATGGGGCCATGGAAGATAGCTCGGAGCCCCCGTTCGTACTCTTACAAAGGCTCAGGTCACGGGATCGCCACGCGGCCTTACCCACTACCTTACACCTCGATCCACGGCCCCGCCTTCCGGCTCAGCTACGGACACCTCCGCTGAGCCGCCATTACTGAAAACGAAACCCTCAGTACCGGTGAAAACAAAGATGGCCGACGCGCCATCGAAACCGAAGACGTCCGCTCCGGTGCCGACGCCGTCGTCTTCGGGGGCCCCCAAACAGGCGCAAGCTGCCGACCAGGCTAAGGTGCCGAAGGTGGTTAAGGAGCCAGGCTCGAAGAAGCCCATCGGGTCGGGGGGTCTACCAAGGGAGACAAGCCGACGCCCAAGAAGACTGCCGAGCCTGCATCGGGAAAGTCTGTCGCGCCGAAGACCAAGGGGCCCGTTGACGCGAAGTCGGTGAAGGCCGCAGAGCCGAGGTCTGGGGCCGTGACCCCTAAAGGAAAACGGGCAGGAACTGTTGGAGTCTCCCCCCCGACAGGTGTTGGATGGTCGGGGGGCAGTGACAGGGAGTCACTGTTTGTTGGCGGCAGAGGAACGGGAACTGTTGTTGCCTCTGCCTCTACCCTTGGCACTGTTTCCTCTGTATCCACATCTGCCCTGCTTGCTGTAGGAGGATTGCGCACCACTTTTATTGAATGGCGTCTGCTGCGACATGTGCCCTCTGTTAACACCTCGAGTGCCTGAGCGACGAAAAGTGTTCCCTCTAAATTGTTGTGACTGGAGAGCTCCCATGGACTTGGCAGTCTCGGTATCTTTTTTGATCTTCTCTAGGGTGGTGCCCGTCTGGAAGTCCATCACCACAGACAGGTGGGTCTGGAAACTTATCCAGTTCGGCTATTGTTTAGAACTGACATCCACCCCACCACCCATGCCCCCAAAACACCGTCCTATGTCAGCAGAGCACTTGCACTTATTGCAGCAGGAGGTTCTAGTGATGCTGCAAAAAGGCGCAATAGAGCTCGTGCCGGTGGAGGAGGAAGGCACAGGGGTTTATTCCCTGTACTTCTTAATCCCAAAAAAGGACGGCTCGCTCAGACCGATTCTAGACCTACGCCCCTTAAACCAGTACATTCTTTCAGAACACTTCCACATGTTGACACTGCAGCAGGTTCTTCCCTTGTTGCAACAGGGAGACTTCCTCGCAACCTTGGACCTCAAAGACGCTTACTTTCACATTCCACTCCACCCCTCCCACAGAAAGTACCTCAGGTTCACCATCCAAAACAGGCATTACCAGTTCAAGGTACTCCCCTTCGGAGTGACCACTGCTCCCAGAGTGTTCACAAAATGTCTGGCGACAGTGGCGGCACACCTTCGGAGACAGAGTATACATGTATACCCTTATCTGGACGACTGGCTCGTGCAGGCAAAGTCAGCCCAGCAGTGCGCCGCAGACATGTCCCACACCATTCACCTCCTTCACAGTCTAGGATTTACACTGAACTACCCGAAGTCACACCTTCAGCCAGCCCATGTGCGGCAGTATTTAGGCGCGACGATCAATACTCTGGCTGCCACAGCTCAGCCAAACCCAGCGAGGATCGACAACATCCAGGCGCTGATCCAAAAGTTCAGACCACAACACTCACTCCCAGCGAGAGTGTTCATGCAGTTGATAGGCATGATGGCCTCCTGCATCTTCATAGTCCCGCACGCGAGACTCCATATGCGTCCGCTCCAAGAATGCTTAGCGCATCAGTGGACTCAGGCTCAAGGACAACTAAACGACCTAGTGTTGGTGACGGGTCGGGCATACAGCTCTCTGCATTGGTGGAATCCACACAACCTTTGCAAGGGCCGACCGTTCCAGGAGCCTGTGCCACAGATTACACTAACAACGGACGCGTCTCTCCTGGGATGGGGGGCTCATGTGCTCCACTATACGGTGCAGGGACTATGGACAACGCAACAAAGGAAGATGCACATCAACTACTTGGAGCTGATGGCAATCTTCATGGCACTCAAGTCCTTCAAAGTACATCTGTGCAACAAAGTCGTGTTGATCCGGACGGACAACATGACAGCCATGTACTACATTCAAAAGCAGGGAGGTACGCACTCTCCACTGTTGTCTCATCTGGCTCAGAGCATGTGGAAGTGGGCCATTCAGAGGAACATCTTCCTCATGGCGGAACACCTCCTGGGCACGGACAATCAGATGGCGGATCTGCTCAGCAGGTACAGCCACCAGATGCACGAGTGGGAGTTACATCCATCAGTACTCCGCCCGTACTTCCAGCAGTGGGGTCATCCAGAGATAGACCTGTTTGCCACGGAGGAAAACGCAAAATGCCAAAGCTTTGCCGCCAGGTTCCCTCACCCACTATCACAGGGCAATGCGATATGGATGA
Source organism: Lissotriton helveticus (assembly GCF_964261635.1). Lineage (NCBI taxonomy): Eukaryota > Metazoa > Chordata > Amphibia > Caudata > Salamandridae > Lissotriton > Lissotriton helveticus. The sequence goes on from NC_136057.1 coordinate 170,041,469, forward strand.
ACTGGTCAGGCAGATTTGCGTACGCTTTTCCCCCAGCGCCTCTCATTCCGCTGGTGGCAAGAAAGCTCAAGCAACACTCGCTGACGCTCATCCTAGTTGCTCCAACGTGGGCGCGACAACCGTGGTACACCACGTTCCTCGAACTCTCCGTGGTACCACATCAAAGACTGCACCTCACACCCCGGCTCTTGACGCAGAACCGTGGCGACATTCAGCACCCGGATCCGCAGCAGCTCAATCTGGCGATCTGGCTCCTGAGGTCTTAGAGTTTGGCTACCTTGATTTGCCCCCTGAACGCATGGACAACATCCGGGAGGCAAGGAAGCCCACTACCAGAGCTTGCTATGCAGCAAAATGGAAGCGGTTTGTCATCTACTGTACCGAGCACGCTATCAACCCGCTCGATGCCTCCATTCCTAATATCATCTGCAATCTGTTGCATCTTTACAAATGCAATCTAGCATACGCTTCCATTAGGATACACTTATCCGCCATAGCGGCTTATCTCCAAAACAGGCAGCATCTCTCTGTCTTCAGGGTGCCTGCCATTAAAGCATTCCTGGAAGGGCTGAAGCGGGTCAACCCTCCCAGGACCCCGCCAGCTCCTGTGTGGAACCTCAATGTGGTGCTCACCAGATTGATGGGTCCCCCATTTGAACCTCTGCATTCATGTGAGCTTCAGTTCCTCACATGGAAAGTGGCTTTTCTCATTGCCATAACGTCTCTAAGACGTGTTAGTGAGCTACAGGCGCTCACCATCCAAGAGCCATTTATACAAATTCATTCAAACAGGGTGGTGCTGCGCACTAACCCCAAATTTCTCCCTAAGGTGGTGTCGCAGTTTCATGTCAATCAAACTATCGAACTGCCCGCATTCTTTCCCAACCCAGAAACGGTAGCAGAAAGGATGCTCCATACGCTTGATGTCAAAAGAGCGCTTATGTACTACATTGACAGAACACAACCTTTTAGAAAGACACAGCAACTCTTTGTTGCCTTCGCAGCCCAGCACAAAGGCAACCCCATTTCCAAAGCAGGAATAGCCAGGTGGATCGTTAAGTGTATTCAGATTTGCTATCAGAAGGCTAAGCGCACTTTAACGGTCCCCCCCAGGGCACACTCCACACGCAAGTTGGGGGCCTCCATGGCATTCCTGGGTAACATTCCTTTGGAAGACATTTGTAGGGCAGCCACATGGTCTACACCACATACGTTTACCAAACATTACTGTGTAGATGTGCATTCCAAACAGCAGGCAGCTGTAGGACAGGCTGTTCTTAAAACACTTTTTCAGACTTCTGCAGCTGGCACGGGCGGCCGCCGTTAATGGAGGGACTGCTATGTATTCTATGCTACAGATATGAATTTAGCAGCCCACATGCCTCGAACTGAATATGCTACTTACCAGTATGCATCTGTTCTTGGCATGTAGGGCTGCGAACATTCATATCGCCCGCCCTCCTCCCCGGCGCCCGTAGCGGCTGCAGACTTTTCTTACATTTTATCTCTAGCATGGCCATCACTTTCACTGTTAAACTCCATCTTTGCCACAATGGCTAAAAACAATCTGGGGATGGAGTCGATGCCCATGCGCACTGTAGTCCAGGTGAGGAGCCACCTATCTCGTGATACTTCGAAGACTCTTCCAGGACAACAATGTGCAATCATCCGGACCCAACACTAAGCGGCGATCTATGCTACAGATATGAATGTTAGCAGCCCTACATGCCAAGAACAGATGCATACTGGTAAGTAGCATATTCATTTTCCCGCCTGTCTTCCCACCAGAGAGGGGGCCAGTTGCTGAGTACAGCAAGTGGTATGGGGAGGCTCACATAGGCTTTGAAGCCTCCCCTGCCCATCCTGGGGGAGGAGACCTAGCACCTCATCCCAGGATGTGCATTGTTGCAGGCCCAAGAAATCGGAGGGCTCTCTACCCAGGGGTCCAGCAACATGTCTGCTGGGTGGCAGTCTAGGCAGCCTCTCAGTCATGAAGCTGGTTGTGGGTTAGTTTCAGGGGGCAACTCTAAGTTGCCCTCTGTCGTGCATTTTACATTAAATCCCACACTGGCATCAGTGCGGGTTTAATGTGCTGAGAAGCTTAATACCAAACTTCTCAGACTTCAGTGTAGCCATTATGTTGCTGTGAAGTTCGTAATGACAACCTCCCAGCACCATATACTCTTAATGGCATCACTGCACTTAGTGCCCAGGAATGGCCCTGGGTACTGTAGGGGCACAGGGCTCATGCACCTGTGCCCACACCACTGGCATAGTGCACCCAGCTAGAGGGGTGACTGAGGTATGCCAGGGCAGTGTGTTTGTGGGCATGGCACATAGGGATGTGTGCCATGTCGACTCTCTGTTTTGCTCTACACCAAGACACTCCGCCTGCAAAGGCAGTGTGTCTGTGTCAGGGCACAGGGTCTCTAAGGGTGACACAATAAGTGCTGCAGCCCATAGGGGCCTTCTCAGGTCACAGTGACCTGGGTACCTGTGGTACCATTTACCAGGGGCTGACCTGTGGCCAGAGATGCCAATTTGGTTGTAGTTTTGGGGAAAGAACACAGGCCCTGGGAGCCTGATTGGCAGGGACCCAGGGCACACCAAGTCAAAGTGCATCAGAAATCTAGCAAAAGGGGGTGGGGGGGGGGGGGGGGGTTACTGCAACAGAAACCCACTTTCTCACATGTCCTCCACCCGGTGCTGGAGTTCTTCAACCTGTTGCTGAAGCCGAGCAACCACCTCAATAGTTCCTTGCATCTCGGATCCATGTCAGAGAGTGTCTTTGAGTTTATTACAACCTTCTCCGATAGCTTCTTATGATTGGCTCTGAGGAGACCTACATCAGTTATGAAAGCTCCCAGCTGGTGCTCCAGTACTGCACGGGATTCCCTGATTTCTTTGAGGATGACGTCTAATTTGTATGGGGGAGGATCGAATGTAGGGGGCACAACATCGTCTGCAGTCATGGGAAAGGAAAGGAACCATCTGTTACACTAGGGTGCGCCTCTTCTGAGGGTCTATCTGGTTCCCTTTTATGCAGCCCATTCTGCAATAGGTCGCCTAGTTTAGACCTCCACTGTGTACAAAGGGTCCACACCTAAAAGCCAGTTGACCAAAGGGGCTCCTCCAGCAGTCCCCTTCTCCTGGTTGGCCTGCAGTAGCAACACTTAGGGGAAGCTAGCTCCAGGGATCCGACCTACGTGTGGGTGCACAGGCACGAGGTCCAGACCTCGGCTGGTCTGTCCCACCGTGGGGTCTGTGACGGATCTCTCTGGGCGTGTCTTAAACCGAGCTCTGCCATTGTGGGGACTGTCAGTCTCTTCGGTGGAAACACAGTAATCCCAGAGGAGCAGCACCGATCTCGCAAATTATCCCTTCCTGCGCGCCAGTTCTCTGTGTTAGGCTGCAGTTGGTGCTGGTGGCTGTAAGGAGGAATCGGTCCTCTGCACAGCTCTCCGGTGGGCCCCAAATGTTGCTCTCCATCCAGCGAGTGGCCCTCGAGCCCCTCTTCTCAGGGAGACTGAACCCAGCCACTCCTGTAGGCTGGGCCAAGCTTCCCCAGCAGGCTGCATCACCCCTCTGCCGCGGGCCCGCCCGGGCTGCTCAGTTCCGGGCCTTCAGTTCGCCAAGGGGGCAGCGTGGCGCATCCTTTTCCCCATTCTGGGCGGGAGGAGGTTTTCCAGGGGCGAGGGATGGAGGAAGGTAACAGGACTCACTGACTGCACCCTTGGGTCCCTCCAACTCGAGCACTTGGTTTACGGGCGTGCAGGCTAGCGGAGAGGGCCAGGAACCAGAGATAGTGCACCTTAGTCTGCGATCCGGCAACACCGCCACATCCCGATGTCAACATCCGTTAATGGTGAGTCCAGCTCACGGGTCTGGCCAGACAGGCCCAGCAGTCCCCCAGTTCCACATCCCGGGCAGGCACTTCCAGGCCCCCCCATGCCTGAGACTATCAGCATAGATCCTCGGGGTCCCTTCACTCTGGCAGCAGTCCTCTGCTGGGGGTGTGCCACACCTGCGCTTTGGGATTATATGGCTGCACTTTGGGACAGTAGAATTGTTTTTACATTTGTCTTCATTTTGGGAAATATGATGAATTACAATTTGAAGAAGAACCTGTTTTGAACTGAGAATACTTCAACTAAACACGGCTGTTCCTACAATTGAAATATATGGACTTACAAAGGAAATTAATTACTAATCAATGGCGTTTTCATTTTGTTTACTATTTAGTGCTCAGGGAGGAATTATTTTCTAGTACCTGCCGTGATCCGTTCGGCCCACTGGTAGGGCCCACTCCCCCAGGTTGGCTCCGGGAGTCCGCAGCACAGCGGGTAGTATATGGGTCAAGCCGAGCACCGGTGAGTGCCCAGGAGGTCACCCCGTAGCCGTGCCAGAAAGGCGCCAGTGGCGGTCCCATCCAGTAGCCCAGGGCCTTTCAACTCAATCCGATTCATGCCCACGCCCTGTTTGGGCTCGTGTAGCAATCGATAGGAGTCTGTGGCGGCACCTCCAGGGCAATACGAAGCAACAGGCAAAGCAGATGGCTTAGGGTGCCAGGGGATTCGGCACGGCTATCAGGCCCGGGAGCTCCTCTTTCAGACGTCCGCCATCTTCGGCGGTTGACCACGCCAACCGCAGGGATTAAGGGATACTAGGGACTTAAAGGTAGTTTTGATCCCCTTGCCCTACTATGTACTAGGGCCTTATAGGGGAGGTCATGCCAGTCATGGGGGTACCCTAACCCATAGTGTACCCTAGTGTATTTAGGTGTTTTCACTGTATTCTAAGTGTGTTTTCAGCATAGCACTGGCCCTGGTTAGGCAGAGCCTAGGAACAGTCAGTCAGTTACCACCTGTACCAGTCAGCAAAAAACATGGGAGTGCCCAGGTCACAGGATGATTTTGCAACACATACTCAATGACTAAATCCCAGACCAATTGTTTGTAAAAAAATACACTTTGTTACTTTATTGCTTGAACCAAAGAAGCTTTGTTGCAGGTAAGTACAGTTTTAAAAGTGGCAATACTTTTCAATTCAGAAAATGAAAACCTAATGCAAGACTTCAGTCCAGCAAGGTATCTACAGTTTCAGAAATGGCAATACTTTGCAATGCAGAAAAATATATACTTGGTGCTATACTTCAATTGAGCAATGTTGTCCTATGGAAGGAAAACAAGAATGCAATTTCACAGGTAAGTACTTTACTTACAAAATCAGTATTCGGGGTTTTAGATCATCACAGCAGGGTTCAAGTGAGTACCAAGACTGCACCACCAGCTGCACTGAGGTGGCCGGGTGCTGAGGTCAAATTCGAAGTCAGGTGTCCAATGTTAACCAATGTAGACTGGGGGCACTCGAAGTCGTGCAATTTACAGGTAAGTAAAGTGGAGTTGGAGGTCAACTTCAAGGAGATGAGCACGTTGCAGAGTGCCAACACAGCGCCAGGTGCCCAATACAAATAGGGGACGGCGGTTTCTAACAAAGGCTGCAGGCTCAGACCAGAATGCTGGACGGAGTAAACCAATGGCTGTGGAGGTTAGTTTGGATGTTGAGAGACACCGGGACACCGTCAGTTGGGCTCCCCAAGGCTTGAGGGCTGCGGGTGCAGAGGTGTGATGTGACAGCGGAAAAGCGTTACCGGAGCTGGTTGAGGTTAGGGGGACCTTTGTGTTGTGGCTGCATGCGTCGTCATGGAGTCCATGAGGGGTCAGCCAATGGCGGACTCTGGCTCTGGATCGCTGGAGAACCTCACTGCAACCGGTGGGCCACTTGGACTCAGACCTGAGGTGTCCGGTGCAGTGGTGGATCTGGAAGCGGGGTTTTGCAGTTCCGTAGGTTACAGAGGCCTTTCTTGGAGTTTCTTGCTGAACAGGGCAGCTGTGCTCAGGAGTTCAGGTCTTTGTTGGAGGCAGCAGTCCTTCCGGAGGCTCTTGGAGGTTGCTGGGTTACAGGACAAGTCATCTTTTGTCTCCGTATCTTTGAGGACTGCAGGTAGGACGGTAGGGCTGGGGCCAAGTCAGTGGGTGTCTTCAGTCTTCTTCTGCTGAACTGCTCCAGGATGTTCTTGTCCTTCTTCGGTCATCAGGAAATAAGGATTAAGGTTCAGGGGTGCCCCTAAATACTATTTTTAGGGGTGTTAGTGGTCACAAGGTAGTAGCCAGTGGGCTACATACCTTTTAGGGTGACTACACCCATTTTGTATGTCTGCTCTACCGGGGTGGGGAGGTGGGCCCTTATCCCGAATCATGTTGGCTAAAATCCTCCAAAACAATATGGTGGATTATCAAAGGAGGGGTCACTTTAGCTCATGACACCTTAGGGGTGGTACTGGCTGAGAGGGTACACACCTCTCCTGCTTACTAATTTTCCCGCCTACCTTGCAGTCAAAAGTGGGGCTTGGTCAGGAGAGCAGGTATCTCCACTAGCTGGAACGGCCAAGGTCAGCATAAGAAAGGACGGGATACTTTACGGTTCACTGCCCTTCAATGCTGTTCCTGCCTAGGGGTAGGTGTGAAGCACTTACACCCAAAGCATGCTTTGTTTCTGACCCACGAGAGCAAAAGGCTCCCACCTCAGGGGGTTCGAAACATGTCTAGAAGTGTAAGGCTGGTGCATACCAGTCAGGCACACACGGGTAGGTTTTCAAGGGGCACCTCTGAGGTGCCCTGCGTGCATTTATTAATGAATCCAGCAATGTCATCAGTGTGGGCTCGTTAATCTATGATGTTTGGTACCAAACATCTGGGAATTCATGGAGATGTGGAACTTGTAGTGACAAGCTCTCATCCCATGGTCTCAGTATGGCTTCACCCTGCAATTCTAGTGTCTAAAAATGGGCTTGGACACTATAGGGGCAGATCTGTTCATGCAGTTATGCCCTCACTAGAGGTATAGTGCACCCTGCGTTAGGGCTATAAGGCCTGCTGTAAGGGTGACTTAACTATGCCTCTTACAGTGTTGGTAGGCTTGGCCGACAGGGATGTGTGTCAGTTCGACTCCTCACTATTATCTGCACAGAAACACGCAGGCTGCAGTGGCAGTGTCTATGTGTTTGGCGAGGGATCTCTTGGGATGGCATAATACATGCTTCAGCCCTTAGATACCCTCTGTGGTCGCAATACCCTTGGTACCAATAGTACCTTGTAGAAGAGACTTGTATGTAGGCCAGAGGTGTGCCAAATGTGGAAACAGAGGTACAGTTTTGGGAAAGAATACAGGTGCTGTGAAGCTGGTTAGCAGGAACCCATGGCACATTCAGTCAAAGGGGCATGAGATTCAGGCAAAAAGTGGGGGGGGGGGGGTAGTGGCTAAAAGGGGTACTTTCCTGAACATACCACAGTTACCAAAGACTGATTACATGGCAACTATAGACCTACAAGATGCTTTTATGCACATCCCAATGAATCACAGACACAAGAGATATTTGCGGTTTGTAGTAAACCAGGCACACTATCAATTCAAGGTACTGGCCTTCAGGATAACGTCTGCATCAAGGGTGTTTACAAAGTGCCTAGCACCAGTGGCAGCGCACTTAAGAAGACAAGGGATGCACGTATATCCTTACTTAGATGACTAATCAGAGCAAGCTCTTTCAGCAAATGCCAAACAGACATACAAAAGGTGATCAGGCTAAGATTTTCAATATACGTAGCAAAATCCTCACCAAAACCGGAAAAAACATTTTTATTTCTAGGGGCAATCACCAACTCAACAGAAGCAAAGTCTTATCCTTGCGAGAAAACAATAGCATCAATACTTCAAGAAACTCTCCTCTACCAGACAACGAGGACTGTTGGAAGATAGCCTTATGCATCCCTCTCATACCATATGCAAGGCTACATATGAAACCGATTCAAGAATAGGTACAAAGCCAATGGTCACAAATCACGGGCAGTTAGGAGGATTTAGTGGGTGTCACACAAAAAGTACAGGAGGAGATGGCATGGTGGAACAGATTACATTTAACAGCAGGAAGACCGTTTATCCAACCAACTCCAACAGTAACCATTACTACAGATGCCTTTCGTATGGATTGGGGAGCTCATATGGGCACACTCAAAGTCACAGGTTTATGGAAGGAACGAGAAGCAGTACAACATATCAATGTTCTGGAGCTAAAGGAAGTGTTCCTAGCCTTAAAAGCCTTTGAGAAAGAGCTTTGGGGAAAATCTCTTATTAGTTCAAAGTGAAAGCACAACTGCAATGTTTTAGCTCAACAAGCAGGGAAGTACAGTCTCTTGTTCTATCAAGACTAGCTTTGAAAATCTGGAAGTGGATCAATAAGAGACAAATACACTTACCAGCAGTTCATCTTCCAGGGAGGACCATGTCCAAGCGGGAAAGTTAAGCAGGCAAGCATAATTTTCCCACTAGTGGGAACTCAACCAATTAGTACTCAGATAGATGTTCATGAATGATGGATCTATTCGCAACATCAGCAAACGCAAAATGGCAGCACTTTGCTTCCAGACATTGACATCACCAATCCCTGGGGAATGCTCTGTTCATAAACTCGTCAGGGATATTTGCTTACTTCCCCCTTCCCCCACCCCTCAATACCACTGTTACACTGGGTAATCAACAAATGCAAACATTCAAATGTGACCCTAATATTCATTGCTCCTCAATGGGTGAGGCAAACGTGGTACTCTGACTTAAAAGAAATGGCGAAGGGCAAAATACAGAGACTACCAAGACAGCAAGACAAGACCTGCTGTCAATGGAAAGAGGAAGAGTTCTTCATCCGGAACCAGAAAGTTACAGTTTGATAGCATGTTTCATGAGGGCATAGTTTGGCCACCTGGGTTTACCAGAAAACACAATGGCCATTCTCAGAGAAGCAAGAAGGCTTAACAACAAGGAAGTCTTGCATAGCCAAATGGGAAGGATACTCGAAGTGGTGCCAAAAAATGGGTTATTTTCCAACAACACTAAAGACACAACGGTAATAAAGATTCCTGGGACAAGCAAAAAGGATAGCACCACCTAGGTGGGTGCCAGCTCCTACATGGAACTTAAACTTGGTACTAACACAACTAATGAGGAAACCATTTGGTCTTCCACACAAGGCCTCTGTAAAGATGCTCATACTGAAAACAGCATTCCTTGTTGCAATGACATCTATTCGCAGGGTGAGTGAACTACAGGCACTTACAATCTAAGAGCTATACTGTCAATTCCACAGGGATAGAATAGTCACGAGAACAGATCCACAATTCCTACCCAAAGTAATTCCATATTTTCACAAAAATCTGTAAAATTAATATATCCAGGTTCTTTCAGGAGCCTAACAATCAAGTGGAAAGAGCGCTAGACAAATTAGAAAACATTCACGCTGCAAAACGAAATTGTTTCTTACCTGTATGAGTAATTTTGCAGCTTGAAGAATTTTCGGGATTCACAGGTGACGCACCCACCTCCCCAAGAAGATGGGAAAGCAAAAAGAAGAAGAAAGAGAAAAAAGAATCTAAAGATGGTGACCACATGTGGGAGCTTCTGAGGAAGGCGTATGACATCAGGAGTGTTTGGATAAGACTCCAAATGGTGGGAACTCAGATGCCAAAAACACAAAGGGAGAAAAAAGAGAGGAGGACTACTAGGATATTGGAGAATTTTAGACCCAACCACTAGAAGGCAGAATAATGCACAGTATGTGAATCCAGAAAATTCTTCAAACTCTCTAGCATAGATCGCCGCCTAGTGTTGGGTCCGGATGATTGCACCTTGTTGTCCTGGAAGAGTCTTCGAAGTATCACGAGATAGGTGGCTCCTCCCCTGGACTACAGTGCGCATGGGCATCGACTCCATCCTTAGATTGTTTTTTTCCGCCATTGGGTTCGGATGTGGTTTCGTTAACTCCGGTTCGGAATCGACAAAAACGTAGTTTTTCAAGGCCAAAAGGCCTTCTTTGACCCGTCGGTATTGTTCGCGTTCTGTGCCTCCCTTACATCCAACTTTCCAGTCGGATTTCCCGTGAGTCGTGATACTTCGAGGATCGAGGCCCAGTCGACGCAGCAAGACTTCGACGGCATGGAACGAAGTCCATTCAAACACTGTCCCGTGTGTGGATCCAAATACCCACACATCGACGTCCACCCGGTCTGCAACAAATGCCTGTCGCCGGACCACGACGAGGCCAACTGCATGGCCTGTTCCAGGTTTAGGTCGAAGAAAACCAGCAAGCTTAGGCGCGCGGCGCGCCTAGAGGCCCGGCGATCGGCTCCGGCACCGGTGGACATCTTCGTCAATGAAGAAGCGGACGAGCAACAGGTCCATCTTCAAGTTTCGCCTCCTTCGGTGGTCGTCGAGTCCGACTACGAAGCGGACGCAGAGGGCCAAGACGTGGAGGAAATCGTCGAGGAGGTAGGAGACGACGAGGAGGCCTACGGGGCCATGGAAGATAGCTCGGAGGAAGAGCTATACCCCGTTCGTAGTTTTACTAAGGCTCGAGTCGAAGGATCGCCACATGGCCTTACCCTAGACCCTACACCAATATCCACGGCCCCGCCTTCCGGCCCGGCCACGGACACTTCGGCGGAGCCGCCATTACCTAAATCGAAACCGAACTGTCGGTATCGACAACAACTAAGATGGCCGATGCACCATCGAAACCGAAAACGACTGCTCCCCCATCGACGCCGTCGTCTTCGGTGGCCTCGAAGCCAAAGAAAAGTGTCGCACCCTCAACGGTGGCGAAGGTGGTCGAGGACCCCAGCTCACGAAGGGCCGTCGACTCGGTGCCGAGCGCGACAGCCGACCCGAAGCCAAAGAAAACGGGTGAGGCCGTTCACCCTAATGCCGTCGAGCCGAAATCTACCAGGCCTGTCGACACAACGGCTGCCAAGGGCGCGAAGCCGAGGTCTGGCACTACGGCGCCAAAGGTCAAAGTTGCCGGGGCGAAGTCGTCGGCATCCACGTCCACTGCTGTGGTCAGGGATCGCAGTGCACCTCCATCGGATACGCAGAAGGTGTCGGCGCCCGAGTCTTCCTCTGGAGGTGGACCGAAGACGTCGGTCGGGTCTACGAAGCCGTCCGCTTCCTTCACCAAGCAGGTCTCGGACTCCCTAAAACGTATTAAGGACAGAGCTTCCGCATCGGAACCGAAGATCCCTTCCGCCGCAAAGAAGGCTGTCCCAACGCCACAGGCTTCAAAGCAGATCCTTTTCACGCTACCACCTAAGGTGGCGCCGAAGGCCTTTGCACCGGTGCCAAAGGGCCCGGAGAGGTCGAAGTCGACTCCCCCTGCTGGGGGTTTCACGCGTCCGCAACACTCTTTGTCTGAGCAGTCGGAGCAGTACATCGACGCCGATACCGGGAAGCTAACGCTTCTGAAGAGGAAGATTACGGCATCACAGCCTTTGGAGGCCTTCAGGATTCCCCTGAAACGCAAAAGGCCTGAAGAGGATACTCCTGTACTGGTCGAACCCAGCATTCAGCACCCTGCAAGGGGGGCAACGCCATCACCCACCTATTCAGATGGAGACGATGGGGAGCAGCAGGATGAGGAGTATAATTTCCCAGCCCACATTGAGCCTGATGAGCAACAGGACTCGTGGGTGGACATAGGTGATCAGGGGGATCAGCAGGCAACCCTTGACCCTCAGGTGTTCAACATCAAGACGTCTCCCACCGAGGATTCCACAGCATTTCATGCTTTGATAGAAAGGGCAGCTAAGAACCATGATGTGGATATGCATGCTGACCCTGTGGAAGCTGATTTCCTTTTTGACACTTTCTCCACTGCGGGAAAAACTGTGAAAACTCTTCCCATGCTAAAGGGGGTCCTAAGGCATGCTGCAGACATTTTTAAGGAACCCACGAGAGCAAGGGTTGTTAACCCTCGGATTGAGAAGAAATACAGACCGGCACCTGGCGATCCAACGTATATAAGGGGCCAACTGCCGCTGGACTCTTTGGTGGTCTCTAATGCTCGCAAACGAGCTAACTCTCAAACCACGGGTGAAGCTCCTCCCCCGGACAAAGAGTCAAAAGTGCTAGAGGCGTCAGGGAAGAGGGTAGCAGCACAGGCGGCCAACATCTGGCGCATTTCAAACACACAGGCGCTGTTGGCCAGATACGACAGGGCACATTATGACACCCTAGAGACCCTGTTGCAACACCTGCCAGACCAATACAAGGAAGGGGCTGAGATGCTTATACAAGAGGGCAAACTCATTTCCAATGCTGCTATCAAGTGCGCCCTTGACGTTGCTGATACAGCGGCTAGGGCAATCAATACTAGCGTGATGCTGAGGAGTCAGGCTTGGCTCCGAATTTCCGGGTTCAAGCCCGAAATACAGACAACCATCCTCAACCAACCAGTCAACCCCGACAGGCTGTTTGGTCCTGAAGTCGACACCACACTGGAAAAAATTAAAAAAGATACTGAGACTGCCAAGTCCATGGGGGCTCTACAGTCACAGCAGTTTCGTGGGAACACTTTTCGTCCCTCAGGCAATCGGGGTGTTACCAGAGGCCAAATGTCACAGCAGTCGCAGTTCAACAAAAGTGGGGCGCAGTCATCCTACCCCAAACAGAGTAGAGGAGGATACCGGGGCAACAGCTCAAAGGGCAGAGGCAGAGGCAACAACAGTTCCCGTTCCTCTGCCACCAACAAGCAGTGACTCCCTGTCACTGCCCCCCGACCACCCAACACCTATCGGGGGGAGACTCCAGCGGTTCCTGTCAGTGTGGCACTCCATCACCACGGACAGGTGGGTCAAGCAACTTATCCAGTTCGGCTATTGTTTAGAGCTGACAGACACTCCACCCAACATGCCCCCAAAGCAACGTCCTATGTCACAAGAGCATTTGCACTTATTGCAGCAGGAGGTTCTGGCCATGCTGCAAAAGGGCGCAATAGAGCTCGTGCCGGTGGAGGAAGAAGGCACAGGGGTATATTCCCTGTACTTCTTAATCCCGAAAAAGGACGGCACACTCCGACCGATTCTAGACCTACGGCCCCTGAACCGGTACATCCTCTCAGAACATTTCCACATGCTAACACTGCAACAGGTTCTTCCATTGCTGAACAAAGGAGACTTTCTCGCGACCTTGGACCTCAAGGATGCCTACTTTCACATCCCACTCCACCCCTCCCACAGGAAATACCTCAGGTTCACCATTCAAAACAAGCATTACCAATTCAAAGTCCTTCCTTTCGGGGTGACCACAGCCCCCAGAGTATTTACCAAATGTCTGGCGACAGTGGCGGCGCACCTCAGGAGACAGAACGTCCATGTCTACCCTTACCTGGACGACGGGCTTGTTCAAGCAAAGTCGGCCCAGCAGTGCGCGGCCGACATGTCCCACACCATTCACCTTCTTCACAGTCTGGGGTTTTCGCTCAACTATCCAAAGTCGCACCTTCAGCCAGCACATGTGCGGCAGTATTAAGGCGCGACGATAGACACGTTGGCGGCTACAGCTCAGCCGAACCCGGCGAGGATAAGCAACATGCAGTCGCTAATCCTACAGTTCAGACCACAACACTCACTGCCTGCAAGAGTGTTCATGCAGTTGATAGGCATGATGGCCTCCTGCATCTTCATTGTCCCACACGCGAGGCTCCATATGCGTCCGCTCCAAGAGTGCTTGGCAGGTCAATGGAATCAGGCTCACGGGCAGTTGAAAGACCTAGTGTTGGTGACCGGTCGGGCATACAGCTCTCTGCATTGGTGGAATCCACACAACCTTTGCAAGGGCCGACCGTTTCAAGAGCCTGTGCCACAGATTATCCTGACGACGGACGCATCTCTCCAGGGGTGGGGAGCTCATGTGCTCCACTACACGGTGCAGGGACTATGGACGACGTAGCAACAAAAGATGCACATCAACTACTTAGAGCTGATGGCGATCTTCATGGCATTGAATGCGTTCCAAGTACATCTGTGCAACAAAGTCGTGTTGATCCGGACGGACAACATGACGGCCATGTACTACATTCAAAAGCAGGGAGGTACACACTCTCCACAGTTGTCTCATCTGGCTCAGAGCATGTGGAAGTGGGCCATTCAGCGGAACATCTTCCTCATGGCGGAACACCTCCCGGGCAAGGACAATCAGATGGCGGACCTGCTCAGCAGGTACAGCCACCAAATGCACGAGTGGGAGCTACATCCATCAGTGCTCCGCCCGTACTTCCAGAGGTGGGGTCATCCACAGATAGACCTGTTTGCCACAAAGGAAAACGCAAAATGCCAACACTTTGCCGCCAGGTTCCCTCACCCACAGTCGCAGGGCAATGCGATATGGATGAACTGGTCAGGCAAATTTGCGTACGCTTTTCCCCCAGCGCCTCTAATCCCGCTGGTGGCAAGAAAGCTCAAGCAACACTCGATGACGCTCATCCTGGTTGCTCCAACATGGGCACGCCAACCATGGTACACCACGTTTCTGGAACTTTCCGTGGTGCCGCATCAAAGGCTGCGCCTCACACCCAGGCTTTTGACGCAGAACCATGGCGACATTCAGCATCCAGACCCGCAACAGCTCAACCTGGCGATCTGGCTCCTGAAGTATTAGTTTGGCTACCTTAATATGCCTCCTGAATGCATGGACATCATCCGGGAGGCTAGAAAGCCCACTACCCGAGCTTGGTATGCAGCTAAATGGAAGCGGTTTGTCATTTACTGTACTACCCACAATATCAACCCGCTAGATGCATCCATTCCAGATATCATCTGCTATTTGTTACATCTCTACAAATGCAATCTGGCATATGCTTCCATTCGGATACACTTATCCGCCATAGCGGCTTATCTCCAAAACAGGCAGCATCTCTCTGTTTTCAGAGGGCCAGCCGTTAAGGCCTTCCTGGAAGGCCTGAAGCGCGTCATCCCTCCCAGGACCCCGCCAGCTCCTGTGTGGAACCTCAACGTGGTCCTCACCAGGTTGATGGGCCCACCTTTTGAGCCTCTCCATTCCTGTGAGATTCAATTCTTGACATGGAAAGTGGCTTTTCTCATTGCCATCACTTCTCTACGATGAGTCAGTGAGCTGCAGGCGCTCACTGTCCAAGAGCCATTTATTCAGATTCATTCCAACAGGGTTGTGCTGCGCACTAACCCTAAGTTTCTTCCAAAGGTGGTGTCGCAGTTTCATATCAATCAAACCATAGAACTGCCCGCATTCTTTCCAAACCCCGAAACTGTCGCCGAAAGAATGCTCCTCACTCTTGATGTCAAAAGAGCGCTAATGTACTATATTGACAGAACAAAAGATTTAAGAAAAACACAACAGCTCTTTGTTGCCTTCTCAGCCCAGCACAAAGGCAACCCCATTTCCAAAGCAGGAATTGCCAGATGGATCGTTAAGTGCATTCAAATTTGCTATCACAAGGCTAAGCGCACTTTAACGGTCCTCGCAAGTTGGGGGCCTCCATGGCGTTCCTAGGCAATATTCCTTTGGAAGACATATGTAGAGCAGCCACATGGTCTACACCACATACGTTCACTAAGCATTACTGTGTAGACGTACATTACAAGCAGCAGGCAGCTGTAGGGCAGGCTGTTCTTCGAACACTTTTTCAGGTTTCTGCAACTGGCACAGGCAGCCGCCGTTAGTGGAGGGACTGCTATGTATTCTATGCTATAGATATGAATTCAGCAGCCCACATGCCTCGAACTGAATATGCTACTTACCAGTATGCATCTGTTCTTGGCATGTAGGGCTGCTGACATTCATATCGCCCGCCCTCCTCCCCGGCGCCCGTAGCGGTTGCAGACTTCTTATTCTTACACATACTCTTACACATGGTCATCGTTTACACTATTGCACTCCATCTTTGCCACAATGGCTAAAAACAATCTAAGGATGGAGTCGATGCCCATGCGCACTGTAGTCCAGGGGAGGAGCCACCTATCTCGTGATACTTCGAAGACTCTTCCAGGACAACAAGGTGCAATCATCCGGACCCAACACTAGGCGGCGATCTATGCTATAGATATGAATGTCAGCAGCCCTACATGCCAAGAACAGATGCATACTGGTAAGTAGCATATTCATTATGTTCAGAGTTCAGTTCCTCCGTCCAGATTCCCCTCTCGGGCCATGCGCAGGTCTTCCAGGATCAGTGTGCATTCTCTTCATGGAAAGTGCCACCCAATGCCTCAAACGGGCAGTTATGCTCTCGGTGTCTTTTCTGGTCCCATTCGGGCAAGGCTTTGGGCAGAAATTTAGACTTTTGCCCTCTCTAGGGAAAGACATGTAATGCAGAAGAGGTTCTGCATCTGTAAGTATGTTTTCTTTTCACTGGTAAGCAGTGTCTCTAAGAAATACAAATGAGTATAACTTATCACTACTGGGAGCCAGCATTTATCACACCGGTGGCTAAGACGTGAAGCAGAGTCAAAAGGCACTTTTTAAAAAGAAATTATTACTTCTATCATGCAAAAGTACAACTTCCCTTAGCAGTCCATGTTTCCAGTGCTTCAGAAGCAATTAGCTTTAGGTCGGACCACTTTGTACTGTCTAGGTAATTGTGAAGATTCAAGGTTGGACTGAGCCCCTCACGGACCATAGTGCCTCACTGGCTTTATCTCGAGCAGTCTGACAAAGTGAATGGCCCGACAGCCTCCACCACCTGCCACCCATCAGTTACAACAGGTTTTGGGGAGGCGGACCCCACAAGGAGTATGTACCTGCTGCCATGTGCACCCTGGACAGGGCATACGTGGGGACAAACGGACCCCACTATTTACTTGATAACAGTAATATACATGTAGCCTTCACACATGAAGGTGAGGGACCGCAGTTTGAGCGAATGGTAATACTTCAAACGTTGGGAGCCTGGGGTACAGATAAAAGGCATGCACCCTTAGACTAATAATGCAGTGCCACCAGGCCCAGTCACCACCTGAGATGAGGGGACTGACACTTTGGGTGTCCTAGCTTTGATGACGAATTGGAAAGGGGATAAAATTGAGCACCTTCAGTGGACTATCTTAATTGTAGGGTTTACTGGCAAGAAAATACTGACAGAGCAGAGTGGCTCTGGCCAAAATGGTCATGCTTCCCCAACTCCTGTACTACTTTGTCAATTTGCCTCTGTTTATTCCGGCTTCCTTCTTCTCCATGCTCTATAAGCTGCTGCGGGACTTTATCTGGGGCACCTCCAGGCATAGGTTGGCGCTAGCGAAACTCTTCCTCCCCACTGATAGAGGGGTACTGGCTGCCCCCTGTTTTGAGCACTACTACCTAGCCGCGCAACTACAGTGGGTCGCCCGCTGGTTAGCGCATAAAGGTAGGGAAGATACGGCCACAGTGATGCCACCGTGCTCCTTAGCACGTATAACTAAGCTTTTTCACCCGTTAGCAGCGGTAGAGCGCCCTGCCCCGCTTCTGCTGTCAGTGGCATGAACGTGTTGCCAGAGAGTCTTGCGTCGCACCCGTGGCACGATTCCCTACGCGCCTGCTATACCACTGGAGGGCTCTCCATGTGGTGAGGGGGTGCTTACATCCTCCATGCTCGCGGACTGGCGGGAGGCTGACGTCCAGACGCTTGGTGATCTCTATGGAGATGGGGCGCTCGTGGCATATAAGACGCTGGTAGGGGAGGGGGGGCTCTCGCCTGGGGGATTCTTACTGCACCGTTGATTGATAGCGAAGTTGTCCGCCAGCTGGGGGGACGTGGCGACGGAGCCTGAGCAGCACTTAACTCTACAGTATCTCCATGTCATGGGGCGGGGTAGGCACCTGGTTCGCGGCATCGTTAAGGGAGCACACGGCAACTAACTTGGGCCCCCTCCGAGGAAAGTGGGAGCTGGATCTGGGGAGGCCACTGACTGATAAAGAGTGGGAAAGGGTTCTTAAAAACCCGGTGCGCATCCCCAGAAATATGCGATTCTGCCAGATTCAGCTTTTCATTGTCCACAGGGCTTACCTCACGCCTGAGCTGATCAACAAGTACTTCTGTCGCACAGATGCGCGCTGCCCCAGATGCAATGAGCTGGGAGCGGGACTCCTGCATGCACTGTGGAGCTGTCCTGGGCTGGGCACTTACTGGAGCACCATTTGCAATCTGTTGAGAAGATGCACAAACCGCACTATCCCCTTCGCCTGGCCCGAATATATCTTACACCACTTCGACACCCCCCAAGGAGAAGGTGTCATCCCGCTTTCTTGACCTGGGGCTTGTGGTGGCGAAGCGTCTCCTCACGGGAAGGTGGAAAGCACGTGACCCGCCACACGTACGGGCGTGGACTTCCTCCCTCCAGGCGTGGGCCCGAGCAGAATTCCATACGCCGAGAGGAAACCCTGGGGCTTAGGAAGGAACCTATAGCGGAACGATGGGAGCACATGCTTATTACTTTGCAGAGGCTAGATGGGGAGGGTGACACGGAGGGGTTAAGGGACACACATGAGGATGTGGGCATGCCACGGGCGGTTCCCCCACTGAATTCGCTTGCCACGTATGGTTCCGGTTCCAATGAGCCATGACGATGGTCGTGCAGACATTGTAGTAGCCTGTGGCTGCGTGCCTAATGCAGTGATGGGGATGGGGGGTTTGGGGGGAGGGGGGGAGAGAAAGAGAGTGAGAAAGGGGGTGTGGTAGGAGGAGTGGATTGTGATTATGGTCTTTGCCGCTGTAGTTATAGTTTTTTCCTTTTTCTGTTTCATGATGCATGCTACTTAATCGTATGCTCAAGCTGAGGGGGTTTTACCCTGACTCAAGCGGTTGGGCGAGAACCCGGCGTGTTGACGCTCCTGAACAGTCCTGGAGTTCGAAATTAGACACGAGCATCATGGTTTGGTTAATAGTAGGCAAATATTTCATGTTTCACTTATTGCACGCCTTGGTCGTTGTAAACACAGCATATTATCCTATTGTGAACGTGACTTTCTGCTTGATACACCTATGCCACCGTGCTTGCATTGTTGCTAACACCTATGAAATCTGTACTGTACTTTGGGAAAAATGGTAATAAAACAGATTTGTTAAAAAAAAGAAAACAACTGACGGAGCACTAGAACGCAGCTTTTCGAAGTCCTACAGAGGACATTTCTCTCAGCATACCAGCAACATTTTAACGACTGAGCAGTGGTACCAGAGGAAGAACCGGGACAGTCCTGATCAGGTGACCACATCATCATTATCACTACGTCTCTGTATTCTCTGCGAATGAGTGCCCCACAGATGATAACAGAGAAATGCTGCCACATGTTCTGTGATGTTCCTCCTTCCAAACTTTAATGTACCCTATTGGACCTTTTAAAATGTCTGTTCATTCCTGTATTCTATGACGCGTAAAGGTCTCAGCAGCAGCCCTTGTGTTCGCATGTGGCAGATCCATATTCATCTAATTTGTTTCATGTGTTTTTTTCTTTTTCCAGAAATGCCAGAGCAGCAGTCCGTAGAAGAGGAACCTGAAGAGACGGAGGCCTGGGCCAAGCCTCTCACCCAGCTCTGGCAGAATAGACCTCCCAATTTCCAGGCAGAGCAGGAATATAACAGAGCGATGAGCCGAGTGGCACCTTACTGCTCTGTATGCATGCTCTTCCAGATGTTCCAGCAGGTACTTCCTACTGCTGTGTGGGCTCACTCTCTCTGATCTGTATGCCTGTGTATGGGCGTGTTGCTTGTGTGCATCCCAGACCTCCCAGCATGTTCTCCCCACTATGTTGCTTATCACCAGTACTGTATGTATGCTTCCACCATCCACTGGGCATGTTTTCCACACCTACCAAGTGGTCCATGTCTACTGCTGTGTATTATGTGTGTTTGCTGCCTTGTGTGCACTCTCACTGCTATTTGTGCATGCTATTACAGACCTACCAGCAGGTCATCCCTACTTTTGTATGCACATTTTCACTTAATTCTGTGCACACAATGCCCAGGGTGCATGTGCCTCTGGAGTTTCAGCAGGTGCTCTGTACAAATGTGAGCTCACAATCCCCGTGTCTACACAATCACTTCTCTGTGATGGTTTCATGTTTCAAGCAGGTTTTTTTTTACACTCAACCAGTGTACCCACAGGTGCTGCTTCTGCTCGCTCACTGCAGTGTGCACAAGCCATCACTGAGCTCTCTCTCGCTGCTGTGTGCGCGTGCTGTTGTGGTAGTGTGGGAATTTTAGCGTTGCTTTGCACTCACTGCTGAATGTATGCTCCTGTGGCTTTGTGTGCATGCTGTCTCTGATGCATGTACCCTCACAGTACTCTACATTTGCCTGTACTTTATCATCCCAGGAGGTCATCCTTATTGTTATGTACACCCCCTCTCTGCTCTGTGAGTATGCTTGTTGCTTTGTGAGTCTTCTCATGCTGCTGCTGCAGTGTGCACACTGTGTCCTCTGTACATGCTGCTGTAAACCTTTCAACAGAGAAAGACTTGACGCTGATGTTTTCTTTGCATGCACCAAGGCTGTCCGCCAGGTAATTGCTATGTGTGCATGCTGTCACTTCCTTGTGCTTGTTGCTACTACTCTGCACACTATAGAGGCCTTCCTTCACATTTATTTAGAATTGTGCTTCATCGCCATCATATGTCGCTGCCAGCATCAAGATGATGGTCTACCGTGGTAGATGGGTCTTACAAGGGATGGGTGTTTAGCGCTGCCAAATTAAGTCACTACTCTTTTTGCATCTCTATATTTTCTTGGCAGTCTCTATTTAATACCTTCTTTCTCTGTGAAGCTTTATCTCTGATCTGCATACTTTTTGTGCTCCACCGTGATGCATGACGGACGGGGGCCATCATCAGCATGGAAGGGGTTAATATAACAACTAATGTAATTAAATAAGTTCAAATGAAACAAAAATGTTTTGTTTTTAGATATTTTTTACCAGTAAATTAAATGTATTTATATTTGTAACTATTTTAAATAATGTAATTAAACATTATTTGCTACAAGTTTTTATTTTAAGCTCCTGCCTTCGTTAGTTTTAATAGGAGCGAGTTGCAGTACTAATGGTTGGCCATGTGTGTTGTTGGATTTACTCCAGCTCTGAGTTGTAGTACATTTACTACTGTTTTGGGTCCTTTTTGGGTGTAGTAACTTTAGAATTACATTTTATCAATAGTAATGGGCTTATTTTTGGTGAGTGAGTTACGTCCCTCACTAAACCTTCCTTAACACATCCTTATTCCTCTCTAGCCCCCACCTATTTTGTAGTAAGTACGCCCCATTTTTAAACCACTCCTCTAGTCCCTCTCAAATTTAATACTAAGTAGTACATGTACATCCATGAATATCTCCCCATAGAAACATAGAAAAGATGGAGGTGGAGATTACACTCGTAGGTTTGTGAATAGCATTTTGTGGTACTTTAGTAGTTCTGTTGTAGTACTACTAAACTTACTACAAAATTTAGTTTGTAAATAGGCCTGTTATGTCCTACTTTGGTGTTGGTTCCCTCCATGACCTGGTAGAATTTCAGGGCAGGGTTGTTCTCTTGTGTGAAAGGCCTGTGCTTTGTCCTTAGACTGAGTGTGCTGGTCAAAACATCAAAAGTGACCCTAGCGTTGGCGACATCAGCATCCGCACCAAGCCCCTGATCCCAGAGATGTGCTTTACTACGACAGGGTGGAGCACGGAACTGAACCTCACCACCCCATATCTGGAGGAAGATGGCACCAGCATCCTAGTCACCTGCAGAAAATGCTCTGTGTGTGTGCATTCCAGTAAGTATTACTGTTAGTACTGCTGTACCTGTCCAGGGAATGTTAAATATGCAGCCCCAACACAATGTACTTACCATATTATTTTGTCTTTCATGGTTTAGAAAAAAGCATGCAATCAACATCAAAAAAACATTATAGTATGAAAGTATAGAACATTTTTAATAGATAAAAAGTAGACTAGCAACTAGCTAAGTAAATAAAAATTAGAAGACTACGCCTTCAAATATTTGTAAAAAGCAGGCCTCACTTTGACATTGATAGAATATAGTATATGGCTGATATGTTCCAACCCCCTCTAAAAAGCAAGAGTCTCATGCTGAATGATGGACTTTCTGTGAAATTCACAGGGCTGTAATAACCAGCTTCTGTGCCAACACTTCTCCAAATTATTAGCCTTTGAGGTTAGCCGACCTAGCTTCAGTAAAGGTTTTATAGGTATATGTTGTTCACATTCAATGGATACACCTACCTGCAGTTTCCACGCCTTTTGAAACCACATATGTGATCAAAGGTTTTGATGTATGAAAAAAGGAAAAGCAGTCAAGTACCAAACTGCTGGAATGTCTGCTACATAAAGCTGTGTTCTACCCTGTCTAAGAAGGATCCTCTAGAAGGCCTTAGGTTTGTTCCACCAGAGCTCGGCTATGATTGTTACAGTTCTAGACATCTGCCAGGCCACTACATGGATTTATCCATAATTACACCAGGCATTACTGTATTGATTCTCTAGTCCTCAGGGAGGGTCATTTTGCTCATTCAGTCTTACAGGACTTTGTGGTGTAAGTACACTCCTCAGACCCACCTCCAGTTGGGGGTAAGAGGTACTTTGGTACTGTTTGAAAAGGTAAGGAATCTGCGGGTAGATGTGTAGTGTAGTTCCTATATTCCCAATAGGCTCTGCGCATTGGAATAATATAAACAGCAGTGTAGACTTCGGACTGAGGTCGACTAGGTCTCTACTGACTAAATTAGACTTAATTAGTTTTGCCAGCTAGCTCAGAGGTCACTAGAAACTTTCTCGAATGTTCAAGAAGGAGTTAACTTTCCTGATTAGACAAAAAGGGATTAGTTTCTGACAACCATAAAACATGACAACTTTGCTCCCTCAGAATAAGAGTGTATCTCTAGAGTCGTGTGAAAACAATAGACATCTATTTTACTCAGTCAATCGTGCATACTTAGTTTCACCAGAGTGCAGAGAAAAGAGAGACGGGCGTTTTCAATAAAAGGTGTTATTTATTGAGCAGTCTTCTTTCTCATGCAAGAGAAATGAATTGCAACAGTTGCAATACTTAGCATACAGTAAAGTG
This sequence comes from Lissotriton helveticus, assembly GCF_964261635.1. Classification (NCBI taxonomy): domain Eukaryota; kingdom Metazoa; phylum Chordata; class Amphibia; order Caudata; family Salamandridae; genus Lissotriton; species Lissotriton helveticus. The sequence goes on from NC_136057.1 coordinate 170,064,412, forward strand.
CGTACAGTAAAAGGAGTATTATGAAATAATACTGTAAAAGCATTGATATGGTTTCTTAGCCATATGATACTTTAAAATGGATAAAATATATACATATATACATTGACTAACGTACTCAACTGGTGCTTCTAAATACGCCTACCCCGGTGTACCTGACCTAAGCCTAATATGTGGGAAGGAGTAAGTAAGTAGAAGTTTAAGTTAAGTTGATTTTGCCAAGAATCTGAATCAAGAATTCTCTTTAAGGGTTTAGTCAGCTCCGTACCTGGGTAATAGAAAGCAGGAGGTCTGGTATCTCTCTCTCAGGACTCGATATCCCAGCAACCCGCGAGGGTGGCTGAGAACACCGGAGCTGGATTTCTCGGCAGAAGAAAAGACAGCGTCTCTCTCAGTGCGTCAAAAGGGAGGGGCGGCGTCCGTGGGCTCTCGCATCAGCTGGGCTCTCGGGCAAGTAGATAGCCGCTCTGCTCCAAACCACCGTGTGTTTGCTTAAGGCAACGTTGGTATATTTATACCTGAAAGGTGCCGGGTTTGACGTAAGGTTGGACATAAGACGTCAATAAAGATGTCTTTAAGAACTGGCCGTTCTTACAGTGCTCACAGGAGTTCTAGGACAAATCAAAACAAAAGCCATGGGGAATTCCCAGGTTGCTGGAGGTTTGTTTTGTTTAGAGAACTTGTTGTACTTTCTAGGAGTCTAGGGAAGTAGCCTTTGCTTAATGTGGACCGCATGGGCTACGACTAAATATGGATATGATTCTTATGCCTTTATAAGGATATTATTTATTATAACCGCATAAGCCTTCTGGAATGCTCTTTCTGGCATTTACTTTTGTCTATCCTCACATCCCACCTCCTCATTCTTTGGATTGACCCTTCAGAAATAAGGGCCCAAGTTCGTTTTGGCTCACTGCCTGTTTAACTTTGGTTTTGTCACTCCTGTCTCTTGAGGATGTGGAAAAAAAGGAGCTAAGCTGAAATTGATGTGCTGGGGTGGCACCTATATATGCCTCAATGTCATCATGTCCGAGGTTGGCTGAAGTCCCCGTGGATGCCAATGGTGCACCAACTGGTAAGCAGGAGCTGTGGAAGCTTGTCTGGATCCGGTCTGGCACCTATAAGGATGTAGAAAGTGGGGAAACTTTAGGTGGAGCCTCCACCTGAATGAGTGTTACAGAAGGTAGCGCTTTTTACTCTTCTTGTGATGTTCAGGCAGTCCGTGGTTTCTGGGCACTATTATATGTGGGTACTTTCATTTACAGATGATGTCTCATGATTACCAATTCTGCTAGACCTCAAATGGATGACCAAGTTAATATCTTTAGGCCACTTAACTCTCTACTATTAATGAAGTCGAGCATTTCAGCTTCCTGTAGTTGATGGAAAGGTTTAGAATCCGCAAGTGCCCTATAAACACAACACCTATCTAGTGCAATATCTTGAAAAAAGAATAGGATTTACATGAACAGGTAGGTGAATAAGACATTAAAAAGTATGATAAAAGTAGAAAATGAGATGGCGCTATCACTTTCTGGTATTAATGACATTAGATCTACTTAAGCAAAAACTAAATGTTCGAGGCATGTGAGCTGTAGATCACATGCTTTGCATACTCCTGCCATCTAGTGTTGGGTCCGGATGTTTGCAAGTTGTTTTTCTTCGAAGAAGTCTTTCCAGTCATGAGGTAGGTAACTCCTCCTTTCGGTAATAGTGGGCATGGGCATAAACTCCATTGTTAGATTGTTAGGTCTCGTCCTTTACCATTCCGAAGGAATGGGAAATGGCCGAGAATTCAAGTGCTCGAACTGATTGTCAAACCACCGCTTTTTTTCGTGGCGTTTTCTTCGAGTGCACGTACAGGCACGCGCTTTTGGCCCATACACTTTCATGGCCATCTGTTCCTCAATGTCCCTCCCACCCTTCGTCAGGCTAATGGCCCTCCCCCCTCCCCCAGCACAGAGCGCGCATCGCGGCCGCACAGCACATCAAAGGGCTTCTCCCAGCGTGTGCTGTGCGGCTTCTCCTCCCCTAATTATGTGGCCGGCCGTACTTGTGTTTCCCGGCCGCTTCCCGGCCACTCTTGTATTTAATTAGCATCAGCAGCATTTCTCCTGCGCCAGGCCACATCAAAGGCTCTGTGCCACTTTCACCCACACAGCAACACTTACAGACACGCAACGCCACTCACACCCACGCAATCCCACTATCATCCACGCAACGCCACTCACACACGCAACGCCACTCACACACGCAACGCCACTCACACACGCAACGCCACTCACACACGCAACGCCACTCACACACGCAACGCCACTCACACACGCAACGCCACTCACACACGCAACGCCACTCACACACGCAACGCCACTCACACACGCAACGCCACTCACACACGCAACGCCACTCACACACGCAACGCCACTCACACACGCAACGCCACTCACACACGCAACGCCACTCACACACGCAACGCCACTCACACACGCAACGCCACTCACACACGCAACGCCACTCTCAGCCACGCAACGCCACTCAGCCACGCAACGCCACTCAGCCACGCAACGCCACTCAGCCACGCAACGCCACTCAGCCACGCAACGCCACTCAGCCACGCAACGCCACTCAGCCACGCAACGCCACTCAGCCACGCAACGCCACTCAGCCACGCAACGCCACTCAGCCACGCAACGCCACTCAGCCACGCAACGCCACTCAGCCACGCAACGCCACTCAGCCACGCAACGCCACTCACACGCAACGCCACTCACACGCAACGCCACTCACACGCAACGCCACTCACACACGCAACGCCACTCACACACGCAACGCCACTCACACATTGTGGGTGCAGATTGTGGGTGCAGATTGTGGGTGCAGATTGTGGGTGCAGATTGTGGGTGCAGATTGTGGGTGCAGATTGTGGGTGCAGATTCAGAGTGCAGATTCAGAGTGCAGATTCAGAGTGCAGATTCAGAGTGCAGATTCAGAGTGCAGATTCAGAGTGCAGATTCAGAGTGCAGATTCAGAGTGCAGATTCAGAGTGCAGATTCAGGGTGCAGATTCAGGGTGCAGATTGTGGGTGCAGATTGTGGGTGCAGATTGTGGGTGCAGATTGTGGGTGCAGATTGTGGGTGCAGATTGTGGGTGCAGATTGTGGGTGCAGATTCAGAGTGCAGATTCAGAGTGCAGATTCAGAGTGCAGATTCAGAGAAAACTCAGCAGCACCACCACCATTGCAATGCAATGGGTCTCGTTTTAACGCAAATTTAAGCTATAGGCCTTGTAAATGACAAAGCCTTTTATTTATGTTCCAAAAACCAGAACGCAAAAATAAAGGGCATTATCATTTACAATGCTAATAGTTCAGACTCGCGTTATTGCGAGACCTATTGCATTTCCAATGCTTGTTTTTTCCCTACCATCGAGTTCGGACATGTATCGCTGCGCTCCGCTTTAAAACCGTTGCTTTGGGTTCTCGTCGGTGCGCAATCCACTCTACCCGTGTCGATATTGTTTTCGAACACGTATCTCAGTTCTCCGCGTATTGTATCCATCGAGGAAAACATCTACTTCGATCGAAGATCTTGGAAAAGCCGTCCGGCCTAACCTCGTTGGTCCACTTCGCAGTCGATGGAACGGACTTCATTTAAATTCTGCCGTCTGTATCGCGCTAAGTATAAGCGCATCGACTTGCACGAAGTCTGCAACTTGTGTTTGTCTCCGGAGCACAACGGAGAAAACTGTGACACGTGTAAATCGTTCCGATTGAAGAAAACGCTCAGTGATCGTCGGGCTCGACGTCGCGAGATGCAGAGCCATAATGTCGAATACACGTTGGACATTTTCAGTGAAGAATTCAAGCAGGAATTCGACGCACAAAGGGCAGAGGAAGAACAAGAGGAAAGTATTCAGTAATCAGTTTTTGCCAATGCAAATTTGTTCCCAACTGATTTAACCAAAAAGATAGATTTCCTTGAATCCACATATCCACAATTTATTGCACGTCACTTTAGGATAGTGTTTCCACAACGATTATGACAGTTCATCAATATTAATTGACAATCTTGTAGCAGTTCATCACCAGAAGTTCCTAATAAATTCAGCCAACGTGTTTTGTCCAACGTAGGATGTCATTAGGGCTATAGTTCAGTGTTCTTTCTGTGTAACTTCTACCTATCACGCAAAAGGTTCTGATTTTTATTTTTATTTTTCTTCTAAAATAATGGTTTCCAAAATGTCATGAGCACTGTATTTTATTAGGTCATCCGTGCCTACAAAATTCCCACTCAGCAGTTCTTACATATATCTGCATCCAAATTCAACAACGATTTCCCTGTAAACCGCTATTACAGTGGTCTTGTAAAAGCATCTTACTTATTTGCAGTCCAATCACTTCAATTAAAGCCCCATTCAGGTAAGGTGACCTCATTCCTCCCAGCCGGCCCTATAAATCCCGCTGTCAGCGGATATATGTAAGAACTGCTGATTGGGAATTGTGGGTAGTCGCAGTGACTTACCCACACTTCCCCCGATCATTTAACACCTGTTGGGGGACATCTTCTACAATTCCTCCCCATTTGGCAATTATCACCACAGACAAATGGGTGTTAGGGATGATCCAATATGGTTATTGCCTGGAGCCTACCAACATTCCCCCAAACATACCACCACGTTCTCACAAAATGTCACCATAAGATTTACATCTACTTCAGCAAGACGTACAGTCTCTTCTCTCCACAGGAGCCATAGAACCTGTGTCTCCATATCAATCACCTAGAGCTACTAGCAGTGTTTCTAGCGCTCAAAGCCTTTCAACCTCACATAACAGGCAAAACTGTCCTAGTCCGCACAGACAACACAACAGCTTTGTATTATATACAAAAACTGGGGGGAGGGACACACTCTCCATCTGTCACGCCTAGCACAAGCCATTTGGAAATGGGCCATATGGGCCATACATCAAAAAATGTATCTCCTAGCAGAACATCTTCCAGGAGTGAACAATCATATTGCAGACCTTCTCAGCAGACAGAGACAGCAAATCCACGAGTGGGAACTTCACCCCCAGGTTCTTATTCCCTACTTTCAGGAATGGGGATTTCCACACATAGACCTGTTCGCCATAGTTCAAAATGCCAAAGCTTTGCCTCCAGGTTCCTACATCTGCTCTCCAAAGGCAATGCCCTATGGATGAACTGGTCAGGGATATTTGCTTACGCTTTCCACCTCTCCCCCTCATTCCGCTGGTAGTGTGGAAGCGCAGACAAACGGCCCTCAAACTGATTCTCATAGCTCCCACATGGGCACGCCAACCTTGGTTCATCACCCTGTTAGAGCTCTAACTAGTTCCACACCAAAAGCTGCATCTCAACTCCAGTCTCCTTACTCGGAACCATGGAGAAATCAGGCATCCAAATCCCAAGGAACACAACCTAGCGATTTGGCTCCTGAGGTCATAGTTATTTACAATTACCACCCGACTGTATGAACATCCTAAAACCGGCTAGGAGAGCTACTACTAGGGCATGTTATGCTGCCAAATGTAAAAGATGTGTTATCTATTGTACCAATAACAATATCAATCCCCTTGATGCCACAGTGCAGAGCATCATCTGTTACCTCTTACACTTACAGCAATCTGGACTTGCCTACACATCAATTCACTTGCATTTAGCAGCAGTAGCTGCATATTTACAAAACAGACAACACTTATCTCTATTCAGAGTACCAGTGATTAGGCCTTTATGGAAGGACTAAAAAGAGTGATACCGCCAGGAGTTCCACCTGCACCAGTGTGGAACTTAAACATAGTCCTTACAAAGCTAATGGGTCAGCCTTTTGAACCTGTGCAAAGGTGTCCTTTACAATTCCTCTCTTGGAAGGTTGCTTTTCTTATCGCAATCACTTCCTTAAGGAGAGTTGGTGAACTCCAGGCACTAACTATACAAGAACCTTTCTTTCACCTTCATAAATACAAAGTGGTTCTTCAAACCTGTTAGAACTGGGGGTCTCTAGTTAGCAGAGGTAGGTACCTTTGACCAAATAGGGACCCTTGCTTCTAGTCAGGGTAAGGGGCTACACTTCTGAAATAACCCCTGCTCACCTCCTTGGTAGCTTGGCACGAGCTGACAGGCTTAACTCAGAGGCAAGGTGTAAAGCATTTGTGAACACATACAGTAATGCAGTGAAAACACTACAAATCGACACCACACCAGTTTAGAAAAATAAGTAATCTTTACTAGACTTAACACAAGACCAAATGACAAGAATCCACAATACTGTAATCAAAAATAGACTCTAAAATAGCTTAGTTCAATGTAGATGGTAAATGCGGCACTTTAATTTCAAAGTACCTTAATGTGTCACGCAAAACAAACAAAAGGGTTGCAGGGAAGTTGATGTGCCGTCCCTTACACTCAGGGGAGTGGATGCGTCGGTTCCTTACTGCTGCGCAGGGGAATTGAGGCTCGCTTCCTTATTGGTTGGGGAGTTGATGCGTCGTTTCTTACTGCTGCCTGGTGACGGTGCGACAAGATGGCGCCTCGATGCGATGTGACGAACCGGCGCGCTGCGACAGAATGACGTCTTGATGCAATGCAACAACGTTGGATGCGATGCGTGCACACCCGACGGCTGTTCGGTGAACTTGGTGACTTCTGAGCCGTGACAGGCCCTGCGACACGCTTCTCCAGTGATGCGACAACAACCTCTGCGGCGGTGACACGCTTCTCCGGGGATGCGACACGCTTCGCCGATGATGCGACGGCGAGCAGCTGCGATGGCGACACTCTTCTTCGGCGATGCGACGGCAACTGCTGGGGCAGTGACACGCTTCTCCTCGTTGCGTCGTGCTCCCAGCGACATGCAGTCTTCTCATAGGGCCCAAACAACAGTAGGCACCTCACTGCAGGCAGAATTCCCAGCAAGGGAATTCAGGGGAGCTGGTGGTGAAGTCTTGTATCCCTGAGACTTCAGGCAGGAGGCAAGCGCAATTCAAGCCCTTGGAGATTCTTCTTCAAGATTGAAAAAGTACACACAAAGTTCCTTTTCTCCTTTCCTTGGCAATAAAGTAACCACTGCAGGCCAACCCCAACAGCACAGCACAAGGGCAGTCTCCTCCTTCAGTTTCCTTGGTTTTTCTCCTTGGCAAAGGGTTGTCTTGATTCCCAGAAGTGATCTAAAGTTCTGGGGTCTGGGTCCCCCTTTTTATACACACAAATCCTTTGTCTTTGAAGGCAGAGAGTGTCTGTACCTAGTCCGAATCAGTAGTGGGTGCATTCTGCCAGTACACAACTTCTTCATTTGTCACTGTGGGCCAGGGTCATCAGACGCACCACAGGAGGTGGAGCCAGCATTGTGGAAGGCAGGCACAGCCCTATTGAGGCCCAGGTGCTACTCCTCCCCACTCCCAACACAGATAGGGCTATTCAGCCTAGTACTGAATCACCCAGCCTCCTGGAGCCACCCCAGCCCCTTTTACTCACAAACCAGACATAGAATACACAACCTAGCAGAGGCAGGCTGGATGATTAGGCAAGAAAATACCGACTTCATAAAAGTGGTATTTTCAAACACAGAATGTTAAAACCAACTTCACTAAAAGATGTATTTTATCATTCTGAGTTCAGGCATACTACATTCGTTTTTCTACCATGTTCCCAGGGTCAGTTAGGATTATAAGATGTTATAATCAAACTGCCCATTCTGCCCTATGGGACCAGGTAGCCTTGCAATAGTGAAAAACAAAATTGACTGTAACTCACTATCAGGACATGCCACACACATCAGGGCATGTCCAACCTTTTGCATACAATGCATCCTACCCAGGGGGGTACCTTGGGCCTACCTTAGGTGCGACTAATAGGTAAAAAAGGGAAGGTTTAGGGACTGGCAAGTGGGTGCATTTGCCATGTCGACATGGCAGCCCCCGGCTGCACACAGGCTTTGCAATGGCATGCCTGAGACACATTTTACAAGCTGCTTCTGTGGGTGGCACAACCAGTGCTGCAAGTCCACCAGCAGCAATTGATTTACAGGCCCTTGGCACACATGGTGCACTGTAATAGGGTCTGACAAGTAAATCAAATAGCCAATCATGGAGCCACTAATCCATTACAATAATTTACAATAGGGAGCACTTGCATAGCACTGTATAGCAGTGGCAAAATTTCCAAAGCATCTAGACCAGCAAAACACATAGCAAAAATACAGGAGGCAACAGCAAAAAATGGAAGGGAGACCCAAGCCAATGGTGCCAGGTCTAACAGAACCAATCCCATATTCCTACCTAAAGTGGTTTCTGCTTTTCATATCAATCAATCATTTGTTCAGTTACCCGTGCTCTTTCCTCAACCTGATTCTGTAGCAGAACGAGCTCTGCACACATTAGATGTTAGAAGAGCTCTAATTTGTTATGTGGAAAGAACAAAAGATGTTTGAGGCATATGAGCTGTAGATCATAAGCTTTAGCATAGATCGCCATCTAGTGTTGGGTCCGGATATTTGCACTTTGTTTTTCTTTGAAGAAGTCTTTCCAGTCACAAGGTAGGTGACTCCTCCTTTCGGTGATAGTGCGAATGGGCATCGACTCCATCCTTGGATTGTTTTTTTCCTCCATCGGGTTCGGATGTGTATTGCTGCGCTCCGGTTTGGTATCGTTTTCGAACTCCTTTGACGCGCAATCCACTACCCTCGACGGTATTGTTATCGACCGCGGTCCCCTATTCGATGCTCATAGTTTCAACTGAGAAAACCTTTGATCGAGAAACTCAAGGCAGGCTGTTGGGTCTACCCGTGCCGACCGCACTAGCAATCGATGGAACGGACTCCATTTAAATTATGTCCCGGGTGTCGTGCTAAGTTTCCACGCATCGATTTGCACGAGGTCTGCAACCTTTGCTTATCCCCGAAACACAACGGAAAAGACTGTGACTCGTATCGATTGTTCTGACCGTAAAAGACAATTCGTGATGGTCGGGCTCAACGCCACGAGATGCAACATCACAGCGGCTCCGTACCGGACATCCTCGGCGAAGATTCCGAAATCCAACATCCAGCTGAAGGAGTCGAGGAAGAACATGTGTTCATTGTGAGAAAGTGCCATCTTTCTTGCATGGTATGCACCCACGTTTTGCTGAATGGCTGATGTACTTTGACTGAGTTTGCCCTGGGTTCCTGCCAACCAGGTAACCAGAACCTGTGTTCCTTCCCTAAAACTGTGTTGAAACCTAAACCCAATTGGCATCTCTGGCCACAGGTCAGCCCCTGGTAAATGGTACCCTAGACCATAGAAAACCCCTAAGGGCTGCAGCACTTATTGTGCCACCCTTAGGGGCCCTGTACCGTGACACACACACACTGCCTTTGCAGGCTGAGTGACTTGGTGTAGAACTAAACAGAGTCGACATGGCACACATCCCTGTGTGCCATGCCCACAAACCCACTACCCTGGCATACCTCAGTCACCCCACTAGCCGAGTGCACTATGCCAGTGGTGTGGGCACAGGTGCATGAGCCCTGTGCCCCTACAGTACCCAGGGCCATTCCTGGGCACTGTAAGTGCAGTGATGCCATTAAGAGTATATGGTGCTGGGAGATTGTCATCACAAACTCCACAGCACCATAATTGCTACACTGAAGACTGGCACGTTTGATATCAAACTTCTCAGCACATTAATCCCACACTGATACCAGCGTGGGATTTAATGTAAAATGCACTACAGAGGGCATCTTAGAGATGCCCCCTGAAACCTAACCTACAATCCACGTCTTGTCTGAGGCTGCCTAGGCTGCCACACAGCAGACATGTTGCTGGACCCCTGGGTGGAGAGCCCCCCGCTCTCCTGAGCCTGCAACAATGCACATCCTGGGCGAGGTGCTAGGTCTCCTCCCCCAGGATGGGCAGGGGGAAGCTTCAAAGGCATGCCGCCTTTGTGAGCTTCTCCAGGCCACTTGCTGTACTCCACAACTGGCCCCCACTGGCTCTGACCCCCACTCTGGCAGGAAGACTGGCGGGAAACCCTACGTGAGGTAAGGGGGTGTGCCAACTCCACCCCTCAGGTAGAAGAGGCGAGGTGAAACACAACTCCAGGCTCCGGCCATCTTGAGGATGCCCAATCAGAGATAGGCTCCTGCCCCCCTCCCACAGGAGAGGAGCCGGATAGGGGGTGTACTCGCCCCAGGACAGGGACCCATTGGTCCCTGCCCTCACCCTACCAGTAACCTCCCTAAATCTAGTATTTAGGGGCACCCTGAACCTTCCTTACTCAGATCCAGATTCGAAAAGAAGATCAACAAGAAGACCTGCCGTGCAGCTGCTAACAAAAGGACGACACCAACTGACTTGGCCCCAGCCCTACAGGCCTGTTGATCCTTGAACCTGCTCCTGCTAAATCCTGGCGTCTCCTGCGGACAGCAACCTTGAAAATCCCTGAGGACCTGCCTGCCTCAAACCTCTTAAAGACTGGGAATCCCATTAACAGTGGTTCTGCTCAAACAGCAATACCCCTGGTGCCAACCAGGAACCACAAATCCAGCCCACTCTGCCACCGGCCGAGCCCGGCCCGTGCCCGAGTGGACAAAGACCCTGAGGACGTCCCTCCAGCGATTGTGACCTGAAATCCAGTGCCCAAGGACCCTCCTCGGCGACCTAGACGACGACTGCAGTCTCACAACAGGAGATCCCTCCAACCGCGACCAGCAGAGGGTAAGATTTCCAGACGTCAAAAGACACCCCTGCCCCCGGCGCTGCCCGGCCCCCTGTGCCCAACTCCTGGGTGTCTACCTATCTTCCAAGATCGCAACTTATCCCTCAAAGTGTTGGTTGCTCCTGAAGAGTCTCTGTCTCCGAGCCTGCAGCCTTTGTTCACTATCCAAAATCTCCATTGAATAACATTGAGCGCATGACAGCTCAAAAACACCCTGCATTCAGCCGCCCAAGTGGCCCTGGCAGGACAACCTTTGTCCTAATCCACTTCCCCCTTTGTCCCCAACAAGTGACCAGGAGCCCAGCTCCCACAGCCGCGTGGCCTGCTAGCCAGCAGCTACCAAACGCAGGCCCCCCTGCCTGTCATTGGATAACATTGGACCTAACTACCTCTGCACCCGGCTGCCCCTTGGCCGCTGAGGGCGTACCAACTGTACCTACCTGACCCTGAGAGACCCCTGAGTCTATGCCCGGAACCTTAACTCTGCCATTCGAGAACTTACCCCAAAGCTGATAACTCCCTTTTCTTCCATAGGGTAACATTGACTGGTTTCACTTGGAAATTCTTCTAAGTGTGGAGTTTTGAAACTTTAAAATATTCCCCTAAAATCAGCTGAACAACGAATCTCTATTTACTCACCTGATTTCAGGAGAGAACCCAGTGCTGCATATTTTAGCCCAGCACTTACCCTGAAAAGTAATTTCAACCGTACTTACCAGTAACTTGTATTTCCTTCCATAGGAACCCATTGTCTGGTTTTCACCAGAAAAGTTTCTAAGTGTCGATTTTCACAAACTACAAATATTCCTTAAAAACCGCCTGTATGACTTAAACGCATTCTTTCAACTGTTTACAGGAGATGCACCAGTGCTGGATCCAGGATCCACCACTGAGTAAGAAAAAGTAACAATAACACTACTTACCTGTTAAGTGAATTTCCTCCCATGGGATAACATTGGTGATTCTATGTGAAAAAGTTTCTAGGTGTCAACTTTTAAAATACAATAATATTCCTTCAAAATCACTACTGTAACCAAAACACTTTTACTCAACTGTTTACAGGAGATGTCCCAGGATTGAATCTAGGATCCAGTCTTGTGGTTAGAAAAGTAATCCATAAAGTAATTAATTGCATTTAATTAAAAATCCCCATTGAGCTCACTGTTGCATTGTGTTTGAAATTGTCTTGCCCATTGCAACAACTGTACTGTACTGTACTTAAACAGTCTATTGCCTATTTGCTAAGTATTTAAACTAAAGTATTTCATTCTGACAAAGTATACCTTGTTGGTTCTAAAATAAAACAACTATATATTTTGATACAAAACAATTGGCCTTGAGTTCAGGTCTTGAGTGTGTGAGACCATTTGCTGACTGAGTGTGTACAACAAATTCTTTACACTGTCCTCTGATACTGCCTTACTGCTCGATCAAGCTACCACCTTAGAGAGTAAGGTTATATCTAACTTTAGCCTCTGCCAAACCTCTGGGGACTGTGGACTCTGTACACACTGTACCTTACTTTGGTCCAGTATATACAGAACCGCTTTCTTACATCCGTGTCTGAAGCAGACTCCGACATAGAAGAAGAGCACATCACACCGGGTCAGCGTACCGTAAGTACTGATTCCCATGTGCCCAGTCAACATAAAACAAAGGCTCCGGTACCCCCTTCACCTTTGGGCTCAGGTCGGCACCGACAAAGTTTCAGATGCCCTGCCCTCCAGCCCGGCTAAGAAACATAAAGAGAAGCCTTCCGGCTCAGTCTCGAGCCAGCCCCATTCTGGTACCGAGCCAACACCTTCGGCTCCGAAGCATCTACCGGTCACCACACCACCAGGACCAAAGGCTGCACCTTCAACACCGAAGACCTTGGAGCCGAAAGTCTCCACACCTGAAGGCTCTGAGCCGAAACCTCCTGCACCAAAAAAATCGAAGTCGAAATCTTCAGCACCGAAAAGCTTGGAGCCGAAACCTACCCAAGCACAAAGACTCTGAGCCGAAAGCTTCGGCGCCGAAATCGGCACATAAAGAAAAGGACACTCCATCCAAAGAGCTTCGGTCTGATGAACCACCTTTGGATCCAAAACAGAAAAGACTTGTCATTAACCCTCAAACATGTCCCATTCATGCCACTCTTCCTAAAAAACAGAAGATTGATCTCTCATAGGACTCTCCTATACCTCTTAAGAAAAAGGACATGGGCACTGACCCTTCTCCCCCTTGCATACCACCTCCCTCTCCTCCTCCTAATTTTAATTTGATTATCACACAATCAAATTCACCACTACCTCCACCTTCACCGGACACGCAGGATGAAGAGTATGTGGATGGAGATGGGGATGCGGACGAAGAGCAGGATATACCACCAGACACTGAACCTTGGAAAAATTATGAGAAGATACAAACAACGACCCTGACCTCTATCCCTCTAGACCCTCCTCACCTGATGACAACATTGGATACGTCCGGCTCATTAACAGAGCTGGTCAATATCACGGGGTGGAGCTCCATAAAGAGCCTTTAGAAGAGGATTTCCTCTGAGATACTCACTTATTGCCAAATATCTATCCACACTTTACCAATGCAAAAAGGCATGTTAAAGCACACAGATGAGGTATTTAAAGACCCGTTTAGGGCAAGAATACTCACACCCAGAGTAGACAAGAAATTTAAACCCGCTCCAACAGATCCTTCTTACATAAAAGGTCAATTGCCTTTAGACTCTCTTGTAGTCTCTAACCCTCGCAAGAGAGCTAACTCTCAAACCACAGGCGAGGCCCTCCCTCCTGACAAGAAGTCCAAGCTCATTGATGCCGCAGGTAAGAGAGTGGCTTCACAGGCTGCAAATCATTGGCATATTGCAAACGCTTATGCTCTGCTAACACGCTATGATAGGGCTCATTACGATGAGTTAGAAAAACTCATGCAACACTTACCCGATCAGTACAAAGCAAAGGCTAATGACCTCATCCAGGAAGACAAACTCATCACTAATTCTTCAATTAAATGTGCACTAGATGCAGCAGACACAGCAGCTCGTGCAATAAATACTAGTGTGCTACTGCGCAGACACGCTTTGCCGAGGATTTATGGATTTAAACATTACCAATTCAAAGTTCTCCCATTCAGGGTAACTACAGCACCCAGAGTCTTCACCAAGTGTCTGGCAGTAGTCGCAACTCATTTAAGAAGACAACACATTCACGTCTTCCGTTACCTAGACGACTGGCTAATGAAAGCCAGGTTGTGACAGCGCCCTGCACCACACTCAGAAAACAGTTCAACTACTTCACGACTTGGGGTTCACTGTAAACCTCACCAAGTCTCACCTCCAACTATCCCACACACAAGCGTATCTAGGAGCCATAATAGATACTTGCAAAGCTCTAGCATACCCCAACCCAGTCAGAATATGCAACATGCAAAATCTAATATCACAATTTCAGCGTCAACACTCGTTACCAGCCCGAGTGTTTATGGAATTGATTGGAATGACCTTTAAAAGGTCTGGGTCAAGGTTCCTTGTCTCCTATCGCCCAGAGATGCCCCCTGCCAGATGGACTCGCCACCCCTCTCCATTTTGTAGCAAGACTGAAGCCAGTCCCCATCGCTTCTTTGCTCCCTACAGGCGCCTGTCCTGGTCCTCAGTGGAGCTGTGGGTGCTTTATTCCTATGGCTTTGTCCCCATGTCTTCCAAGTTAGGCCCGGTTGCCCAGTCACATCTCTCCAAAGGGTGGCAGGGGAGTGTGACAAAGGCAACCTCTGGTGGGTTCTTAAGGCTAGCATCTGAGCCAGTCCTCCTCCTCATTTGCAAGTGCGGAGTAAGTCCAAGAATTTGAGGCAGGTGATGGGAGGAGGCGTGGGGAAGAGGCCCATCATGAACCCATGAAGAGGGGATGTCATAGTTAGGAAGCCTGTCTACCTGACGACGCTGTTTGAGGATCAGACTATTGCACATGTGTAATTTGAACCTTTTGAACTGATTTAAAGTTTGTCTATCACCATTTTTATCCTCCATGAATGTGTGTTTTGTCATACAAAACAGCGTAAATTGTTTTCTTAACCATCGTGTGCTGAGTTTATTGGGTACTGTTTGCCTCTGAACCCCCCCCTTTCCATTGATTTAAAGGAGATGATTTTTTTAGGAGGCCATCGGGTGAAGGTGATTATTGTAGCCAGTATCACCTGTGCTTCAAAGGACAGGTGTATTTATTTATTTTATTTATTCAAAGTTTTATATAGCGCGAACAAGATCCTTACAGATATCAGAGCGCTTCACAGAGACAAGGATAGGGGCAGCAGGACTGAACAGAGATAATGGGAGCAGTATAATAGTCACTAACATAATAGGATAACAGTAGCGTACAGAAAACATATCAATATACAATCAGGTAACAAGTAATATAAGACGGCACAAGTCATTGATCCCATTACAGTAGGGTTCAGGTAAACATTAGATGTGTGGATGGCTTATACCAATTTCTTAGGATAGAGAGAACACGGGGTGGGGGCATCGGGAGGGTTATTCAATAAACTAAAGTGTATCATATATTGGTCGGTAGTAAGAGAGTAGCGTAGTAGTGTCACAATCAAGTAAGAGTATAGTGCCAGGAGATAAGGTGATCAATGATACAAAGCGATGCAGAGTCTCTGATCCAGCATCTATAAAGTTCAGGAGATCTTGGCCAGAAGGATGGTTTTCACCTCTTTCTTGAAGAGTGCAGTGGAGGTGATAAGCCTGGTTTCAGGAGGGAGCGCATTCCAGATCCTGGGTGCCATTCCTGAGAAGGAGTGCTTGTATGTTTTTTCTTTCCGGAATCTACGAGGTTTCAGGAGTAGATTTTTTGTACTTCTATTGGATCTCGAACCTCCTGATATAGACAACTTTTGAGCGAGGTAGTTGGGTGCCTTGTGGTGCACGGCCGAGTGTGTCATAACTGCGATTTTTAGCTGTATTCTGGCTTCAAAAGGCAGCCATTTTAGAGACTTTAAGTCTGGGGATATATGCGAATGTTTTCTTGAGCCAGTGATGAGTCTCGCGGCAGCGTTCAGGGAGGCTCTTAGGGATGCTGTTGTGGATAGCGGGAGTCCGCTGAGGGCCACAATTCCGTAGTCTATGCGAGGGATGACTAAAGCTTGTACAGCAGTTTGGAAGTCTTTGGCAGGGAGGAAGGGTTTAAGTTTCCTCAGTGTGTTGATTTGGAAGTTAGCTCCTTTTGTGGCTTTGCTAACGTGCTGTTGCATGTTTAGCTTGGCGTCGAGTGTGATGCCTAGGGATTTCGCAGAATCCACGATGGTAGGTTGGACATTGAGTGCTGTTAGGTTATTGAGCCAGGTTTGGGTGGTGGAGATTTTCGCCGGAGGTGAGATGAGTAGGAACTCAGTTTTCAGAGCATTTAGTTTGAGGTGATTATCGGCCAACCAAGATTGAGTGTTACTAAGTGTGGAATTCAGAAGTTTGATATCTTCCGGGGATTGTAACTTTAGGTAAAGTTGTGTGTCATCGGCGTACATATGGAATTGAACATTGGATGCTCTTGGAGCAAGGTGGCGAGCGGTTCCATGACGAGGTTGAACAGTGTGGGGGAGAGGGAGGATCCTTGTGGAACACCTAGATCTGCAGGCACAGGTGTAGATAGCACATTGTCGATCTTGAACTTCTGAGACCGACTTGCAGTGCATTACTGTATGAGCCTTTGGTCTTGTAGTGGGGTCTTACCAATCTACTACCACTAGTTTGAAAACAAAATACTGTTAGAGCCTCATGTACAAAGGTGTTTTGTGGCTGCAAATCCTACGATTGTAGGACACTTACACAACGTATCAACGCTCTTTTACGAGTTAGAAAAGTCCAACTTAAAAGGCTTTTTGAATGCATTCAGTTTTGCAAATAGGGGGTGTGAAAGAGGTGACCCTGGTTTTCAGTGGAATGTATCCATGGTTTGTGGCTACAATTACTGTTGGAAACCAGTGATCCCGTGCCATCCTCCCCGACCTGGAGTAGTTACTGATTCACAAAGGGGGAAGCTGCCCCCATGGTGCAGCTTTCCATGGGGGGATTCATCTTGCTCCAAACAGAAAACTTTTAAAAATATATATATTTTTTAAAAGCAGTAGCCATAATTCCCCACATTACAGGAGTCATGGAGACCCAAAATTGGGTATACCAAGGTTAAATGCAAGTACTCGGATTGTTTTTCTAAATAGGAAAACCTTTCTTGTATATAACATTCAGAGTGAGCACTATAAGGACAGCTTTGGGGTTTCACAAAGTAGATTAGAACACTATTGTTACAGTCCTGATGAATTGCTTTTGATCCCAGGTGTGGACACTTTGGCAAGAAACATGTCGAACTCCAAAAGCCCTCAAGGAACATTATTTAGGTAGAATATTCATAATGTAGAACTGAGATTCCAAGAAAGTAAGAGACTGCTCTTCCCATTGAGTCGTACACAAAGGGTATTTTTGTCCTAGGTAGAAACGTGATGAATGACAGTACCAGGTAACCACGGACTGCACAAAATACAATACTATTTTAATTTGTCAAAAAAAAAAAATGTAAGCAAAAATAAACTAAATACAAACGTACTGAACATATCCGTAACAAGACCCTAGTTCAGGGTAATAAAGAAAAAATCGTACTTTGGCTTATTTCTCATTTTAATTAAGGAAACTGAGTCCTTTTTGTTTCTTCATCATCCTGTCTCCGGCTGTCCTAAGACAAAACTTATCTCGTACAAAATGTCATAAAAAAAAATCTTAAGCAGTATTCCTGCTTTTCTCTTGACCACTGCCTCTCCTCTCCAACAGGTTGTTATGGTGTCCCGCCTGAACAGGCTACAGCGGACTGGCTGTGTTCCAGATGTGCTGAGAATGCACTGACAGAGGTGAGCCCAAAAAAGCTTGAGATACTGGTGAAGAACGGATGTGAGATGTTGCACTGTTAGTGGGCAGTGTGCAAGCCAATGTCACATGTAGGTTGTGGTTAAAGAAACATGTAGGCTATATTGTACACGTTCGCCTTCAAGAATGTTACCCTAACCCTTCCCCCGTGATGTACTGCTCCGGTTTGCTCAAATGCAAACCTGAATTTAGTGTACGGAGCTAGATGAATAAGCCATTGGTTCGAGGAATATGAGCTGCAGATCTTACACTGTGCATTAGATCGCCACCTGGTGTTGGGAAGTCTTTGTAGTCACGAGATAGGTGACTCCTCCCTTGGACGATAGTGCGCATGGGCATCAACTCCATCCTTAGATTGTTTTTTCCGCCACTGGGTTCGGATAAAACTTTTCCGCTCCGGTTACGAAATCTACTTTTCAAGTACTTCGACGCGAAAAAATTTCTACAAACAACTTTCAATATCGATAAACATCGACTCGACTGCATCAGCTAGATTCCGGTCGTCGACGAGGGCCGCTGGGCCTACCCACGCCGTGAGGCCTACACCTCATGTAACCTGTGCATGTCGCCAGAACACGACGAATCCAGCTGTACAGCCTGTGCATCCTTTCGATCGAAAAAGACCATTCTAGATCGGAGGGCCCATCGACGAGACATGCAGAGATCAGCTCCAGAACGGGTGCATATCTTCGACGAATGTCTATACGTCCCAGAAGAAGATTCCGATGATCTCCAGATCGTATCCAAGGCAGATGACTCCGATGACTCGATACCTTCAGGTCAATGCGTGAGTACCACTACCCCAGCCCAAACACAAAAATCGAAGGCAAAGGTCAACACTCCGCATGCATGGCCCAGTCGAGACCGAAAAAACACTTTGAAAGCCCCGCCATCGAGCCAGGCTCCGAAGAAAATAATGAAGCCTTCCGGTAGCTCCATACCGAGCAAACCACATGTGCCAATAACACCTGCTCCCTCGGCACCGAAACAAAAAGAAGTCCCGGTTCCGAAACACACTCCGAAACCGTTGACGCCGAGAGACAAAATGGTTCCGAAAACAACGAAGCCTGTTTCCGATGCCTCCAAAACAGCTTCCACTCCGAAGCCAATACCCTTGATACCGAAACAGACAAAGCCTGATTCCGATGCTTCCAAGTCCACGAAACAGGCTTCGGCTCCAAAGACAATATCTTCAGTGCCGAAATCTATGCCAAAGCACTCCACATCAGCTCCTAAGGCTAAAGACAAGCAACAAACAGGTTCGGAACCGAACAAATCGTCGCCAAAGGCTGTGCCTCCAGAAGAGGAGCTTTTCCAACCAGATCCTTTACAGAAAAGGATCTACATTGATCCAGAAACAGGGCATGTTTCCACAACACCACACAGGAAAAGGAAGTCAAATACAGCACCTACACCTCCAGTGCCTGTCAAGAAGAAGGACTCTGACACATCTCATATGCACCCTTCTTCTCCTGTATCTTCTTCTCCTCCTCTTCCTTTAAACATTTCACTTCAAAATTCTCCTCCTCATTCTCCACCACATACACCTCCTCAGGATGTTGGTGATGATGAGTATAGCATGGGGGGAGGGAGAGACCCAGATGACCCTTTTTCCTACCCAACAGGTTCACCAGACTGGGAGTATCCAAACCCACAGGACGTACCAGATATTCCTGACCCACATACATATCCATCTAAACCTCCTCCTCCAGAAGACAATATTGGGTTTGGACACTTAATTAATAGGGCTGCCATCTATCACAATGTCACCATGCATTCAGATGAGGCAGAAGAAAAACATTTATTGGACACTTTTGAACACTCCCAAAAATCTGTACAAATACTGCCAATGATTAAAGGAGTCATTAAGCATGCACCAGAAGTGTTTAAAGATCCTGTACAAGCTAGAAACATAAACCCAAGGATAGAGAAAAGGTACAGAGCAGCTCCTGGGGACCCTGCCTACATTAAAGGACAGCTACCCTTAGACTCCCTAGTAGTTTCAAACGCTAGGAAAAGAGCTAATTCCCAAACATATGGGGAAGCACCACCTCCTGATAAAGAATCAAAGATCATAGACGATTCAGTGAAAAGAATAGCTGCCCAAGCTAGCAATACATGGCGCATAGCTAACACACAAGCCCTCCTCGCAAGATACAACAACGCTCACTATGATTAGTTAGAGAAGCTCTTACAACACCTACCTGACCAATATAAGGCACAAGCAAATGACCTCATACAAGAGGGTAAGCTTATATCAAATGCCTCAATTAAATGCGCACTTGATGTAGCAGACACTGCATCCATAGCAATAAACACCAGTGTCCTCCTAAGACGTCACGCGTGGCTGCGCATTTCAGGATTTAAGCAAGAAGTGCAAACTACTATCTTAAATCATCCATTCAATCAACAACAATTGTTTGGTCCAGAAGTAGACACAGCACTTGAAAAAATGAAGAAAGACACTGACACAGCAAAGTCTATGGGAGCTCTGCAGTCCACCCAAGCACGAGGCTCCTTTCGTCGCTCGTTCTACAGAGGAGGAGCAGACAATTCAGCTTCCTTTAAAGCCAACACACAAACATCCTCCACTAGAGGATACTTTAGAGGAGGCTACAGAGGCAACAACAACAAGGGAAGAGGTCGAGGAAATAACAATAATCGAACCTCTCCCAACACAAAACAGTGACTTCCTTCAAATCGCCCAATAGCATTCTACTCCTGTAGGGGGCAGACTAACAGTTCCTGCCTGGCTGGAATTCCGTGTTGTAGACAGAAGGGTTCAACCCATGTGGTCAGTGGGACCTGGGTAATAGATTGAAGTATATGGAGCGGTCCCAGACCAAAAAACACAATAAACAATTAATTTTCACACAGTTAAATAAGATCAAAATCAGAAAATAGTGCAGGTTGACAGTGTTTTTATTTTCACTGAACCCAGAAAAACCGTATAATGGTTATACATTCGCTGATATTAAGCACAAAATTTTTTACAAGTACGCCCACACGAGGGAGGGGGAGGAGTGCAGAGGGAGGGGGGGGGGGGGGGTTGATTCAATTAGTTAAACATCACTAATCAAACAAATCCATAAGCATAAATCCACAAGTGAAACCATCATTATCATTGATCCATGATTGAAAGATCAAGACAAACACATGTTACATAAAACATTCTACATAAAACAGAGACTCCTGTAGTGATTTTTAATATCAATCTTGGGGTGAGGAGTTCGTATAGGTAGAAGATGGTCTACGTTTCGACCCAGAGGTGTAGGATATTAGATCCTTACTGGAGGGTCTTCATCAGGACGTGGGGGGGTGGAGGAAGAGGTGGGGCCGAGTCCTAAGTGTAACAAGAAAAATGCGCATTGTTTTAAACGGTCTCATAAGAGTCCCGACATACCTAGATTAAAAAGCCTGCAGGCCCGTCATAAGAGGAGTTAGAAAAGTTAAAAAGGAGGGTTGGATACACGAGGGTGGTACAAAAAGGATTACCTGGCAGCGCAGGTAGACAAGGCCACAGGCCTGCTGGGCGTGTTTCGTCTCCAGGCAGGGCCCAGTCCGGATTAATTTTGAAGTTGTCTGAAAAAACATGAGACCAATTCGGTACAGCGCCAAACACCTATGGTGGCCTGTGTTAAAGCAGGTAAGTGCAAGGGCGACAAAGGCCTACCTTATAGTGATTAGGGCAACCGTTATAGATGGCCCGGCGGGTGAGGTCCCTCAATTACGTTTAGGCACTCCCCAAGGCGCTCGTCTGAAAAAACGAGTAGATATCAGGTATCAAAAACAAGCAGGCAAAATTGGCACGCATCGTCAGAGAAAAGCAGAGCTATGACTCACCCCAAGGGGATTTTTTCAGCAAGGAGCCGTCTCAGCGTGTCTCCGTGAAAGTGACCTGTGCCTCCGTAGCCTGAGCGTCAGGGTGCTTCAGACCGCCATCTGAAATATCGAAGAAATGAGGAAATGGATGGCTCTAGATGGAGGGGTTAGTAAACGCGGCTGCTTTCGGAGAACTCACCCGAGTTGGGTAAGAACGAAGCCAGCGTCAGCGCGTGTCAGCCTGGAACCAGGAAGGGTTGCCATGGCTACGCGGATCGATTAAGTAAACTCCGGAAAAAAGACTCAGACGCGTTGCTGGGTAACCCGGTAGCGTCCCTTTGCGAGAAAAGACTAGTACACGGGGATTATTACAGAGGGTGACGGAGTTTAATTATGTGATGCAATTTCAAACTGCAGGAAATGACACTCCCGAACGAGTTCCAAATGGACATAAAAATTAGGGGTGAAATAGAAACCACACACAGCAACATGTTGCGTGAAGCAGCCAGGCATGGTGGTTATTGGCGCGCAGTGTCTCAGAACCGGATAAATCAACTAGTCACATAGACAATGCGAAAAAATTGAGAAAAATTATTAGAAAAATTATATATATGAGGAAAACCGCATTCAAGGGAATTCGTGTACGTAGATAAACCAAAATATGCGCGGACCAGCCCAGCATGGTAGTCAAGGCGCATATGGGTCAATTGGATATTATTGAAGGATTTTATATTATACAAAAAGTCCACATATCAACCTTTATATAATCTCTCAATGTAGTCATTGGTATGCAGCACATGTACTCCATGGTCGCGGACCAACCGTACAAGGTAGTCTAGCGGCTGAAGAGTCAAACAAGTCAAGGTTGCAAAAATGCGCCTAATTCCCAATGTAGCCCATGTTATGTATTGCATGTGACACCAAAGCGTGGACCAACCGAACAAGGTAGTCAAACGCCTAGATTCAGTGGAAAAAACACTCAGACTGGAAAAAAGAGGCAAAGGAGTTAGAAAGTCAGATTAATAGTGTGTGTAGGCACCCCCAAGCTTGGGAAAGAGGGACCTAATTCACAGGGTGGCCATTTGCGCGAAACTACTTTCTGATTCATTCAGACCCATGGACACTGAATCAAAGAGACGAATCCATTTAATTTCCCTTACGTTAAGGACGGGTTCGATACTGCCGCCCCTAGGGCCCAGTCGGACCTGTTCCAGAATAGTCCATTTCAGACTTTCAGGGAGGTGGTTGTGTGTGTTGCAATGATCGACCAGCGGGGCTCCCACCACCTTACATCTCACGCGGCTGCAGTGCTGCAGAAAACGTACCTTCGCACGTTGCTGTGTCTGACCCACATATATCTGGTCACAGGGGCATATTATGTGGGTCCTGCAAAGCCTGTCCGTCGACCATCCAGACGAAGATCTTCACTTACAAACAACATCAAGTTTCCCTCAAGTCACACACCAATTGTAACTCCACCAATGGGGGTATTGCATAATATGCCCCTGTGACCAGATATATGTGGGTCAGACACAGCAACGTGCGAAGGTACGTTTTCTGCAGCACTGCAGCCGCGTGAGATGTAAGGTGGTGGGAGCCCCGCTGGTCGATCATTGCAACACACACAACCACCTCCCTGAAAGTCTGAAATGGACTATTCTGGAACAGGTCCGACTGGGCCCTAGGGGCGGCAGTATCGAACCCGTCCTTAACGTAAGGGAAATTAAATGGATTCGTCTCTTTGATTCAGTGTCCATGGGTCTGAATGAATCAGAAAGTAGTTTCGCGCAAATGGCCACCCTGTGAATTAGGTCCCTCTTTCCCAAGCTTGGGGGTGCCTACACACACTATTAATCTGACTTTCTAACTCCTTTGCCTCTTTTTTCCAGTCTGAGTGTTTTTTCCACTGAATCTAGGCGTTTGACTACCTTGTTCGGTTGGTCCACGCTTTGGTGTCACATGCAATACATAACATGGGCTACATTGGGAATTAGGCGCATTTTTGCAACCTTGACTTGTTTGACTCTTCAGCCGCTAGACTAACTTGTACGGTTGGTCCGCGACCATGGAGTACATGTGCTGCATACCAATGACTACATTGAGAGATTATATAAAGGTTGATATGTGGACTTTTTGTATAATATAAAATCCTTCAATAATATCCAATTGACCCATATGCGCCTTGACTACCATGCTGGGCTGGTCCGCGCATATTTTGGTTTATCTACGTACACGAATTCCCTTGAATGCGGTTTTCCTCATATATATAATTTTTCTAATAATTTTTCTCAATTTTTTCGCATTGTCTATGTGACTAGTTGATTTATCCGGTTCTGAGACACTGCGCGCCAATAACCACCATGCCTGGCTGCTTCACGCAACATGTTGCTGTGTGTGGTTTCTATTTCACCCCTAATTTTTATGTCCATTTGGAACTCGTTCGGGAGTGTCATTTCCTGCAGTTTGAAATTGCATCACATAATTAAACTCCGTCACCCTCTGTAATAATCCCCGTGTACTAGTCTTTTCTCGCAAAGGGACGCTACCGGGTTACCCAGCAACGCGTCTGAGTCTTTTTTCCGGAGTTTACTTAATCGATCCGCGTAGCCATGGCAACCCTTCCTGGTTCCAGGCTGACACGCGCTGACGCTGGCTTCGTTCTTACCCAACTCGGGTGAGTTCTCCGAAAGCAGCCGCGTTTACTAACCCCTCCATCTAGAGCCATCCATTTCCTCATTTCTTCGATATTTCAGATGGCGGTCTGAAGCACCCTGACGCTCAGGCTACGGAGGCACAGGTCACTTTCACGGAGACACGCTGAGACGGCTCCTTGCTGAAAAAATCCCCTTGGGGTGAGTCATAGCTCTGCTTTTCTCTGACGATGCGTGCCAATCTTGCCTGCTTGTTTTTGATACCTGATATCTACTCGTTTTTTCAGACGAGCGCCTTGGGGAGTGCCTAAACGTAATTGAGGGACCTCACCCGCCGGGCCATCTATAACGGTTGCCCTAATCACTATAAGGTAGGCCTTTGTCGCCCTTGCACTTACCTGCTTTAACACAGGCCACCATAGGTGTTTGGCGCTGTACCGAATTGGTCTCATGTTTTTTCAGACAACTTCAAAATTAATCCGGACTGGGCCCTGCCTGGAGACAAAACACGCCCAGCAGGCCTGTGGCCTTGTCTACCTGCGCTGCCAGGTAATCCTTTTTGTACCACCCTCGTGTATCCAACCCTCCTTTTTAACTTTTCTAACTCCTCTTATGACGGGCCTGCGGGCTTTTTAATCTAGGTATGTCGGGACTCTTATGAGACCGTTTAAAACAATGCGCATTTTTCTTGTTACACTTAGGACTCGGCCCCACCTCTTCCTCCACCCCCCCACGTCCTGATGAAGACCCTCCAGTAAGGATCTAATATCCTACACCTCTGGGTCGAAACGTAGACCATCTTCTACCTATACGAACTCCTCACCCCAAGATTGATATTAAAAATCACTACAGGAGTCTCTGTTTTATGTAGAATGTTTTATGTAACATGTGTTTGTCTTGATCTTTCAATCATGGATCAATGATAATGATGGTTTCACTTGTGGATTTATGCTTATGGATTTGTTTGATTAGTGATGTTTAACTAATTGAATCAACCCCCCCCCCTCCCTCTGCACTCCTCCCCCTCCCTCGTGTGGGCGTACTTGTAAAAAATTTTGTGCTTAATATCAGCGAATGTATAACCATTATACGGTTTTTCTGGGTTCAGTGAAAATAAAAACACTGTCAACCTGCACTATTTTCTGATTTTGATCTTATTTAACTGTGTGAAAATTAATTGTTTATTGTGTTTTTTGGTCTGGGACCGCTCCATATACTTCAATCTTTTGGCTGGAATTCCATCACAACAGACAGGTGGGTAAGACAAATTATCCATTATGGTTACTGCCTAGAGCTTACAGCTACCCCTCCACATATTCCACCCAGACAGCGTTCAATGTCCACAGAACATCTAACGCTGCTCCAACAAGAGGTTCTCTGATTACTGCAAAAAGATGCAATAGAGTTAGTTCTGTTGCAACATCAACGAACAGTAGTTTACTCACTCTATTTCCTAATACCCAAAAAGGACGGAACACTAAGACCAATTCTAGACCTAAGGCCTCTCAATCAGTATATACACTCAGATCATTTTCACATGATCACTTTACAACAAGTGCTCCCATTGTTGCAACAAGGAGATTTCCTAACTATACTAGACCTCAAAGACGCCTACTTCCACATTCCCATACATCCTTCTCACAGGAAGTATCTCAGATATGTACTACAAGGATAACATTATCAGTTCAAAGTCCTTCCATTCGGGGTCACAACGGCACCACGAGTGTTTACAAAGTGCCTAGCAGTAGTAGCAGCACATCTCAGAAGACAACCTATCCACGTCTACCCATACTTTGACGATTGGCTCATAAAAGCCAAGTCATCCAATCAGTGTGTCCAACACACATCTCAAACAATTCAAACACTGCACAACTTGGGGTTTACAATCAACTACACCAAGTCACATCTCCAGCCCTCTCATGTACATCAATACCTAGGGGCTACAATAAACACCGATACAGCTCTAGCTTATCCCAGTCCACCCAGGATACAGAGCATTCAAACCTTAGTCACAAAGTTTCAAAACCAACACTCTCTCCCAGCCAGAGTGTTAATGCAACTAATAGGCAAGGTGGCATCTTGCATTTTTATCGTACCATATGCAAGACTGCAAATGCACCCATTGCAGGAATGTCTAGCACATCACTGGAATCAGGCTCAAGGACAACTTACAGACCTGGTGTTGGTAGACAGCCGCACACATCTCTCTCTGCAGTGGTGGAACACCAAAAACTTGTCCAGAGGGCGACCGTTCCTCGAACCTGTGCCACAGGTAGTACTGACAACGGAAGCATCCCTCACAGGATGGGGAGCCCATCTGCTCCACCATACAACTCAGGGAAAATGGACTGCTCAACAAAAGGTGCTTCACATCAATCACCTAGAGCTGCTAGCAATATTCCTAGCACTAAAATCATTCCAAGTGCATGTACGGAACAAAGCTGTCTTGATCCGGACGGACACCATGACAGCCATGTACTATATTCAAAAACAAGGAGGCACACGTTTCCTGCAACTGACCCAGCTCGCACAGAACATTTGGAGATGGGCCATTTCACAAAAGATATATCTGCTTGCAGAACACCTTCCAGGAGTTCACAATCAGATAGCAGATCTGTTAAGTCGACAGACACAACACATTCACAAATGGGAACTACATCTGCAAGTTCTTCTACCTTGCTTTTACAAGTGGGGTCATCCAGACATAGATCTGTTTGCCACACACAAAAACGCAAAATGCCCAACCTTTGCCGCCAGGTTTCCACACCCGCTGTCCAAGGGCAATGCGATATGGATGAACTAGTCAGGCAGATTTGCGTACGCTTTTCGCCAATCCCGCTAATACCACTAGTAGTACGCAAGCTGAGACAACAATCTCTCCAAATTAATCCTGGTAGCTCCCACATGGGCACGCCAACCATGGTTCACCACACTGCTAGAACTCTCTCTAGTTTCACACCAAAAACTGTGTCTGACACCATCCATGCTAACACAGAACCATGGAGACATCAGACATCCAGATCCAAGTCAACTGAATCTGGCGATCTGGCTCCTGAAGTTTTAGAGTTTGGTTACCTTAAGCTGCCACCAGACTGAATGAATATCATTAAAGATGCCAGAAGACCTACTACTAGAGCCTGCTATGCTGCAAAATGGAAGAGATTTGCCATTTACTGCACTAATAATCAAATTGATCCTCTAGATGCTTCCATATAGAATATCATCTGTTACCTTCTCCATTTACAAAGATGTAATCTAGCATGCTCATCTTTACGTTTACATCCTGCAGCCATTGCAGCATATCTACAAAATAGACAACATATGTCGTTATTTAGAGTTCCTGCAATCAAAGCTTTCATGGAAGGACTAAAACTAATCATTCCTCCTAGGTTACCACCCTCTCCAGGGTGGTACCTAAACATTGTTCTTACCAGGCTCATGGGGCCCCCTTTGAACCTTTACACAAGTGTGAACTGCAAGTCCTTACATGGAAAACAGCTTTCCTAATTGCTATTACCTCTCTTAGGAGAGTTAGTGAGATTCAAGCTTTCACTATACAAGAGCCATTTTTACAATTACACCGTAACAAGGTGGTTCTAAGAACTAATCCCAAATTCATTCCTAAAGTAATTACTCCCTTTCATCTAAATCAATCAGTAGAGTTGCCACTGTTTTTTCAAAACCCAGTCTCTGTAGCAGAAAGAGTTCTACACACACTAGATGTAAAAAGAGCTCTTCTCTATTACATTGATAGGACTGAATCCTTTCATAAAACAAAACAACTGTTTGTAGCTTTCTCTCCACCACATAAAGGCAACCCCATCTCTAAAGCTGGAATTGCAAGGTGGATTGTAAAATGTATACAAATATGTTATCACAAAGCAAAACGTACATTAGCAGTTTCTCCTAGAGCGCACTCCACACGCAAACTAGGAGCCTCTATGGCTTTCTTAGGGAACATTCCCCAGAAGACATCTGCAAGGCAGCAACATGGTCTACAACACACACCTTCACTAAACACTACTGTGTGGACGTGCAAGCCAAGCAGCAAGCTGCAGTAGGCCAAGCTGTCCTCAAAACTCTCTTTCAAACTGCAACAGATACAGGTGACCACCGCTAGGGGAGACACTGCTGTACAATCGATGCACAGTGTAAGATCTGCAGCCATATACCTCGATCGGAAAATGCTACTTACCAGTATGCATCTGTTCTTGGCATGTAGAGCTGCAGATTCTTACACGCCCTCCCACCTCCCTGGGACCTGTATCTGTTCCAGTTCTATCTTAATCAGATACACACATGGACATCCCTTATTTCTATTTCTACTAACTCCATCATTTCCCATCATGGCGAAAAACAATCTAAGGTTGGAGTCGATGCCCATGCGCACTGTCGTGCAAGGGAGGAGTCACCTATCTCGTGACTACAAAGACTTCCCTACAGCAGGTGGCGATCTAATGCACAGTGTAAGAATCTGCAGCTCTACATGCCAAAAACAGATGCATACTGGTAAGTAGCATTTTCCTTATCAGCTGTTGCTCAGGCCTTCTCTCTATTGGTAAGAACGTTTTGTGCACTACTTTAGTATTTTTTGGAAAAGCACCCCACCACTGCCCCTGCACATTTTGTGGCTTAGTCTGTGCTTTCCTCCTGTAAGCCCAACAGTCATTGCAGTTTGCGGTTACACGTCGTTTGTATGCCCTCTGTGGTATAGCACTTCATCCTTTCTCTTGATAATCATGTGTAGGGTTTGGGATGCTATTATTAGAGGAGAGTGTGCTCTACTGTATTACGTTTTAAGTTGTTGATATTAAGGTTCTTAACTCTGCCCACATCCAGTCTTGGTCTTGGCTACAGACTCCTTCATCTAAGCCATCATTTTCCAAGGCAGGTTTGTTATTTAATCTCAGTCCCTGTGATAGCATTATGCACATTTAACATCCATCTTTATTAACTCAATTCGTTTTAGTAAAAATCCGTTAAGTGCCTACATGTTTGGAAAGAATAGCCTTTTGGGAGTATTGTTATGGCAGAGCCAGTAACTCTCTGGCCAGCTCACTGGTGGGAGATTGACTTTTACC
Organism: Lissotriton helveticus; assembly: GCF_964261635.1. Lineage (NCBI taxonomy): Eukaryota > Metazoa > Chordata > Amphibia > Caudata > Salamandridae > Lissotriton > Lissotriton helveticus. Next base: position 170,093,579 of record NC_136057.1, read on the forward strand.
CATGGCCACGGCTGTACTGAAGCTTCAGCGTATAACTGGGGTAGCATCTAGGAACCCCTACAGCCATGCTTGCAAGGTAGCAGTGCCTAATCAACATTATTATCAAAGCTTTACTTTTCTCTCCTTCCAGGACTGCTGCTTGTGTCCGCTCAGAGGTGGAGCGCTGCAGAGAGCCAATGGAGACCGGTAAGTGTGACTTCCCTTCCACCCAGATAAAGGCTACCTTGAAATCATTTGTGTTGTTGATGTTCTCTGAGGTGTGAAGGCCTTTGAAAGGTTGAGGCTAGGGGGGGACTCCCCTTTGCCTGAAGTTTGAGTCTTTTCCAGGGAGGTGAGTGTGATTACGTGGCACTGTTTGAGGCCTTTCAGGCTCACAAAGCTTACAGTGGTGCTCCTGCCTCGACGACCAGGAATGGTTTCATCATGTAAGTGTAAGAAAGATACCAATGACAGAGAACTGTTATTACAGGCAAGTAATGTTTTTCTTTCTTACTTACCGTGTTCCTGTGCCACAGTACTCCACTTGGGCACTTCACTCTCATGCAAGGGAGCGACCGCAAGAAAAGGGCTCCCAGGTGGTCTACTGAAGGATGTAGGCTTTATAATCACAAGTCATGCTTCTATTCCTATGGCTCCATAGGGAATTTGAGCGATCTCATTCATAGAGGAGGTGCGGTAACAGAAAAGTCGTCCTCTTAACTACCTTTGGGGAATAAGTCCAGATGAAAGAAGAAGGTAAATTTTTGGATTCCTACGGACTCGTCAGGCTCTAACTATTGTGAGTGTTTTGACACTTTATATAGTTCTGCGCTCAGGATGCAGACCGGTTTGAAACTAACCATGTGTTCGAAATGGTTCAGTTCCTACTACCCCTCACAAGTGATTTACATGCAGGGTTTCCACAGAAGCCACAGTATTCCAAGCAAGTGCTGAGTTCTAAAATCAACCACCCAAAAACGGAACTAGGCCTCACTCCAAAATTCTGTTGATGGTGGCTGCTGGTCACTGCTGCGCCCATTCTGAGTCGCTAGCCATTCTGAGTCGCTAGCCAAGCTAATTGTTCATAGGGCCTGGTCATGCGCACTGGACTGAGGGTCAACTGGAGGTTCGAATTGAGCCTCCTGAGTCTCTAAAAGACTTTTGAGGACAGTCATTTCTGGGGTGTCCAAATGCTAGGCCCCTGTGCCTTGTTCACAGGTTGTTCCAGTTTTCCAGTGGTGGTGGGAGGTGGGGGGGGCACCACACGTCCTAGACATCACTAGTTCCAACTGGAAACTGGACTAAAGGAGCAATGTCAAGCCGCCTCTATCAATGTTTGTATATGTAAGAGCTGGAAAGATAATTTCAATAGGTCCAGAATCACTTTGACCACCTCCAGTCTACGAACTCCGGACCAGGGGTATGAAGGTACTAGACCTCCTGCCCCTCTATATTAGAGAGTACTGGTATAGGTCTCCTAAGACTAGTTAGCAGCTCAGAGATGGTGCAAGTTTACCCACTCAATACCACTTGAGCATATCTGCAGAACCAAGACTCAGATGATGTTAATCTCTGGACTCAAGCCTTTGTTTTCTTTTCCTGTCTTACTGGGCTTTGAAGATCTTGTGACTTCTGGGTGGAGTTTGTCAGTTGCAGAGTGCTCAAACTGAATTACCAGTCAGCTTGACCATTGCAGGTCCCCCCAAAATCAAGGAGGCATGTACTCTGGCAGGTGCACACCAGCTCAAGGTAACCTTTCTGTCTCTCCTCAGATCACAGCAGGAAAGCTTCATGCAGGAATACAGACTTGGGCCAGTTTTGAGCAAGAACCTATTAGATGTTCAACTCCTGGCAACATTTTCGGTGCCCTATAAGTAAGGGCTTTGTTCAAAATATTGACTCAAAGGGCCTATTATTTATCACCGTCTGGTGGCCATGGCAGGAAGACTGAGTTAACTTTATGTATCTCTGATACAGCTCACAGTAACTAGTTAACTCCCGGCAGCACATGACAATGGGGATTGGATAAGTTGAGGCTGGGGGAAGCTGTTAAAAGAAATGTCCTCTTCATAGGCGTTTGAAGCGGTCCTGCCCTGCTCTGATGTACCCATGTGCATTTTCTTGACAGCCCTGTTTTTCCCCAGTGAACTTGTCAATCCGGCAAACTTCCTAGAGGTTCTCGCTATAATGTAAAATAAAATCCTCATGGATCTACCCCTTTTGAGACCATGGATACTGCACTATCTACCCATTCTATGTGGAGACTGACTGAGTGTTTTCGTGTCAAGAATATAAGCTTTTTTACCTGTACTCCTGTACATTGAAGGGAGGAAGAGGCATAGTGAGTGAGTGAAAGCATGTGTGAGTGCGAGTAGGTGAATGTGTGTGGCAGGAGGGAAAGAAGGGGAGAGCACATGAGTGCTATAGTCAGTTGGGCTCCGTGTGTGTGTGCACATTTGGCCCCCACAGGATGGTTGTCTCTTTCGCACTTGGCTGCCATTGTCCATCTCAGACACTGCAGCCTGCATATATGCTATCCTGTCCTTCCCCCTGACAAGTAGGTATCTTACCCATAGTCTTAGGACTCCATAGGCTTCAGTCAAATGGCAGGCAAGCTTCTCCAACTGCAACAAATCCCACTTTTCCCCCTCTTTCCCATTTCATTTGACACTGTGAGTCATCTAGACAAGAACACACATCCCACCTGAGCGAGCAGGTTCCCGCAGTAGCCACCTGAGTTGGAAGCCAGGCATTTTGAACAGTGACAAGATGCTTCTCTAGGTTTGGAAAGCATGCACACTGTTTGTCTGGGGGAAGGAAAGAAGTGCTGAATGAGTCAGCCAGCACTTTCCAGCTGTATTGACTCAACACCAAGGCTGCCTGTGTATCAGTCCAGAAAAGATAACTACAAGAGCTGTTCTCGCTCCATGCTGGAGAGAGAACAGCTCTCGTAGTTAGACCGACACGTTGAACATGCCATTCAACGTGTCGGTCTGAGCCTGGTAACATTTGTATGTGCTTTTTCCTTTTGTTTTAAAAGGAAAGAACCCGAGAGATGTGGTTTTATATCCACAACCTGAATGAGGCTGACTACTCTCTCCTGACCTCAGCCTTTCGAGATTGTTGCAGTGGCAACAGCATGATTTGAGTACAGGGACACTGACCCTCGGTGAAAGGTTGTGGCACCACCTCGTTTATTCTTTTGGCGAGAAGAAATACCTGCCTGCCAGGTAAAGGTGCTGGAGTGCATCTGGCATGAGAACTTACCTGATCCTTGGAAAGATAGAGATTCACCTGACTGGAAGGACCAGCGTGGGGACTTTTCGATGGGCTGAGACTGACCAAGAACCACAAGCCTGCCCTGCCAGGGGATTCACGATGACATCTGGTTCGAGGAGCTGCTCCATCACCTATTAATGGAGAGTGGTGAGCCTGCAATGTCAGTTACTCTCTTATGGCTGCAGGTTGTGGGATGTTCGTAATTGACTCCTTCATTGTCTAATGGCACCAGACAGTCAAGGCAAAAAGAGCCTTTCCCATCTGCTGGAGGAAACCCTTCTGAAACCATTGAAGTCCTCTCTCTTGCTGCTATGTTCTGGAACTTTGACCTGTTGAAGCTGTGGTCAAAACCCCTTCAAAATGGTCAATATTCATGGCTACAACTGATCCATAGCCGCTCAGACACCCTAAAACCGTGAACAAGACCGGCAACGTTTGGAATTCAGGCTGCTACCCTACTGGCCAACTCGCCAGCCATGGACTCCAGCCTAGAGCCCACTTGGGCAATCAGATTCTGGGCTCTGGGTAGCTAGACTGTGTACTTCATCATGTGTTGCAATCATCATGTCTCATTAGACCAGCATCCTTTTTGTTTGTTGAATAAAGTACTTATAGACAATCATTACTCAGTTGAAGTGTGGTGACCAATGCCTGTTTGATTAGGGACAGACATTTCCTCTAGATTTTCATTTGTTTTAACTGTTTTTGTTCACCAGTGCACCAGTTATTGGTATCCCTACTCCTACAAATCTAATGAAGTTCCAGCAGTTTTAGGTCCTGCGTCTCTCCCTGAATGCCTGAGCTGATCCTATTGTCCGCTCCAGATAGATCTGTGCTAACAGTCTTTTTACCCGTGCTTTTCCAGATGGGTCCACGTAATGTGTGCGGTGGCTGTTCTGGAAGCCAAGTTTGTTGATATTGCCGAACGACGCCCTATTGACATTAGCAAGGTCCCGTTTCAGCGATTCAGACTGGTAAGTTCTTGTGGTCAAACTTTGTCATGCTTGCTTCTGTCCGTCCTTTGAAGGAATTCTACATGGTACATTCCTTAAGGAGTTTTTTGTCTCATTGCTAACTGTAACACAAGGACGTATGCCTGTTGAGGTTCAGTCAGGTAATTGATCTTGGCAAGTCCTGTCATTGGGACTAAAGTCTTTTTTTATTGGTTCGACCACTTTCACAGCCCTTCCTTGCATCTTTGTGTGTGTGTTTTTTTCTGGTCTGGCCTCTATTTTTCCTTAAGTGAAATCTTATGAATTGCGTGGAGTTGTTCCACATTTTATAGTGCTGTTATTTAGCAGAGCCTAACTCTGCTGACCGAGCACCCATAGTGAACCCACGACCTGAATGAGGCTGACTACTCTCTCCTGACCTCAGCCTTTCGAGATTGTTGCAGTGGCAACTGCATGATTGGAGTACAGGGACACTGACCCTCTAGGTAAAAGTCAGTCGTTTTCATGATCTCTCTCTCTCTCTCCTTTTCCCCTCTTTCTCCTGTAGAAATGTGTGTTCTGCAGGAAGCGCAAGAAGAGGATCAGCGGGTGCTGTGTGCAGTGCTCCCATGGACGGTGCCCTACCTCATTTCATGTTACATGTGCACAGGCTGCTGGCCTCATGATGCAGCCAGATGACTGGCCCTTCGTGGTGTTCATCACCTGCTTCAGGCATAAAAGTCCAACACAGTTGGAGGTGAGTGATCAGAGCAGTGACAGAAAAGATGATTTAACAACATTGCAATACTTGGTTTTCTATAGAAGCTCACACACAGTGCAACATCTACTTGTATTTAGCTTGGGAGTGTTTTCTTGTAAGGGAGTGTATCTTTGTTGCCAGAGTTTGGCATTACATTTGGTGTGTGGCAGTGCTTTTGAAAGGTGATGACTGGAGAGCATAGAAGGTTTTCTGATGGGCACTTCTAACCACAGATCCCTGGCCCGAGACTGGATCTGGAAAACTTCTGAAATACCTCCTGAATGCCAGCAAGTTCCAACATCAGTCTTCGTCCCACCTGAGGACATGACAACATGAAGCTGCATATAGGAACCATGCCTGCATGCTGACTTCAGTTGCCCTTTTTTTGCAGCCTTTGGCGTGATTTGTAGCTTCTCTCCTACTGATTTCAGTGGTTACCAAAGCCTTTTTGAACTTTTACATTTCTTGGCAGTGTGCAGGGATATCTCATCCCCTCCCCATACCAATCCCCCAGAAATATGTAAATGTTAATACCGGAAGCAAACATTGCTTAGAGATGTGTATAATGTCTGGTTGTGTGGCCTCAGCGCCAAAAACGACTCCAGGTCCTGTAACAGGTGCTCCCTGATGCACCCCAAAAATGCAACAGTCAACAGGAAGCCAAACTTTACTTTGTCAAGCACAAAAAACACAGTTGATCCTAATCCAAGTCAAAAGGGTGGTCCATGTTCAGATTTCCCTCATCAGGTAAGGCGCAATCTGATAGAGATATGGAGGAAGCTGGGTTTCTGTTGCAGTAACCCCCCACTTTTTGCCAGACTTCTGACTGGAAAACTCCATATTTGCATTTCAATTACCAAAAGTGTAAGTATTTGAGTTATCCGGCTCATTGAATGTTATTTTCTATATGTTCTATCATCTGAGTCTCTAGGCATCCCCACCTCTTGGACCCTGCTACTGTATGAGATTCATGTGTCTAAAAGTAGTTACTTTCATGCCAAATTGGATTGCACAAGTATTTTGGCCCTAGGAAAGAAGGGATAAATGACCAATTTTGTTGACTCCACAATGAGAAAACGTTAATTAAATGTTCGAGGCATATGAGCTGCAGATTACAGACTGTGCATAGATCGGCACCTAGTGTTGGGCCCGGATGTTTGCAGTTTGTTGTTGTCCTGAAAAGTTCTTTGGAAGTCACGAGATAGGTGACTCCTCCTTTGGACCACATTGAGCATGGGCATCGGCTTCATCCTCAGATTGTTTTTTTCCGCCATCGGGCTCGGATGTGTTTCCTGAGCTCCGGTTTGGAACCGAATTTCCTTCAGCGCGCAATCCTCACCCAGTTCGACAGTATTGTTTCGATCGCGCTCCACATCAACGCGATTCTACACCACTTCGAAGTCTTCGATTCCGGTCGTCGACTAAGGCATTCGGGCCTACCTGGGCCTTAATCTCTGGCTCATGGAAAGGACGCCATTCAAGAAGTGTCCCCGATGTGGGTCGAAGTTTCCCCACACCAATCTACATGAGGTGTGCAACCTTTGCCTCTAACCGGAGCACAAGGCCAAAGACTGTTCCGCTTGTGCCTCTTTCCGCTCCAACAAGACGATTCGGGACCAACGAGCTCGAAGAACCTTGGCTCGCTCGTCCGCTTCGAACCCCGATGACATCTTTGAAGAGTGCGTCAACGTGCCAGAACACCAGCACGCCAAAGAAAGTGCCAGCTCCTCTGATGCTGAAGACTCAGACGTCGAGGACATCACTCCAGCTTAACGGGATTGTAACCGTCGACCCCAACCCGTCCACGACACCCTCAAAAAAGGCTTCGGTCACACCCTCACATTTGGGCCCGGGTGCACACCGAGAGACTGCTTCCCACACCCCGCCTTCGGGCCCGGCAAAGAAGCCTACTAAGCCTTCAGGCGGCTCGAGTCAGCCTACTCCCGGTGCCGATCCTATACCGACACCGAAGAAGAAGCCATCTTCCTTAACCACGCTGACCGCTGCTCTGACACCTAAGCACACGGCACCGAAGACTGGCAGCGGCTCATAAATGCCGAAACCGCACTCTGAGCCGAGTAAAAAGCCGCCCAAAGGCCCTGATTCACACGCTTCGGAGCCGAAGAAACACCCAGAACCGAAAAAAACATGTTCCGGTAAAAGACATTTCAAAAGGTCACGCTTCTAAACCAAAAGACCATAGACCAGCTACCGACTCAGTGCCGAAAAAACCTCCGGAACCGAAAACTTCGACGCCAAAGGATCTACCCTGTACAGAAGAACTTTTTACACCAGTTCCTAATCAAAAAACTCTTGTGAAGGATCCTAAGACTGGCCAGCTAGCTCTTAGCTCCAAGAAGAGACCACTAGAGGCGCCGGCACCTCCTCCTCCTCCAAAGAAGAGAGACATTGCAACTTCCCCATTAAGGGTCCCTTCTCACCACCTCCCCATACTGTTCCTCCTCCTACACCTCCTCCACCACATCATTCACCTACACCATCCACTAATCCAGATGATCATATAGATACAGACTCTGATGACACAGGTGGGGATGCACATGACCCAGCAGGGACCAATAGTCCCCCTCAATTACCTAATCCGTGGGATGATTATAACACCCCTGATGTGCCTTACGTCCCACAAGACGATGTATATCCTTCCAGACCTTCCCCACCAGAGGACACTATAGGTTTTAACCTAACAGTCCAGAGAGCTGCCCAGTACCATGGGGTTGACTTGCACACCAATACTGTGGAGGAACATTTCCTATTAGACGCTTTTGATAACACACAAAGGTCTACTGCCATTTTGCCAATGCTTAAAGGTGTCATCAAGCACTCAACAGAGGTTTTTAAAGATCCTGTCAGTGCTCTGGTCCTCAACCTTCGCATTGAGAATAAATATAAAGCTGCCCCTACAGAACCAGTTTACATTAAACGTCCGGCACCACTAGATTCTTTAGTAGTGTCTAATGCACGTAAACGTGCTAATTCACAAACATCAGGTGAGGCCTCACCACCAGATAAAGAATCTAAGCTCCTTGACGCCTCCGGTAAACGAATAGCGTCACAGGCAGCTAACATTTGGCGCATTGCCAATACCCAAGCGTTGTTGGCAAGATATGACAGGGCACATTATTATGAACTGGAGTCCATAATGCAGCATCTACCAGACAAATATAAAAATAGGGCTAATGAACTCATACAAGAAGGTAAAAATATGTTCGAGGCATGTGGGCTGCTGAATTCATATCTATAGCATAGATCGCCGCCTAGTGTTGGGTCCGGATGATTACACATTGTTGTCCTGGAAGAGTCTTCGAAGAATCACGAGACAGGTGGCTCCTCCCCTGGACTACAGTGCGCATGGGCATCGACTCCATCCCCAGATTGTTTTTTTCCGCCATTGGGTTCGGATGCATATTTGAACACTCTAGTTCGGATTCAATAGAAACTTTCTGTTCGAGGCATATGGGCTGCAGATGGTACATTTATGAATAGATCGCCATCTGGTGTTGGGCTCGGATGATTGCACTTGTTTTTCTCTTGGAGAAGTCTTTGTCGTCACGAGATCGATGACTCCTCCTTTGGGTGTTAGTGCGCATGGGCATCGGCTCCATCCTTAGATTGTTTTTTTCCGCCATCGGGTTCGGATGAGGATCAAAGCGCTCCGGATCGACTTCGACAAAAAAAAAAAGTTATATTCGGCGCGTATTCCCTTTCCAATTCGACGGTATTGTTATCGAACGCGACTACACTTCCATTTCTACGCGTTTCGACGTCAACAACAAGATTTCGAACTGCTACGTCGACGAGACCAGGAGGCCCATCTCGACGTAGTCCAGCCCGGAGTCCATGGAAAGGACTCCATTCAAAAAATGTCCAACGTGTGGTGCTAAGTTTCCACACAAGGACCTACACGAGGTGTGCAACCTCTGCTTGTCCCCTGAACACGAATCCAGGGACTGTGAAGCCTGTGCGGCATTCTCTTCCAAGTCGACGATTAGAAACCGTCGAGCCCGAAGACACGAGGTATCGAGAATGCAGTCAAAGGCAATCCCGGAGCTGTTCGAGGACCAGCACCCCGAAGAGGAGGAAGAAGAGGAGGACGAGGCGGGGTCACAGGCGGACGAGTCCGACGTCGAGGAAATCGACGTTCATCAAACCGTGAGTGACGACGTCCCTTTACCAAAGAACCGACCCCGCACGGTGTCGACCCCGCCTCCGAGCCCGGTCAGACAACCGAAAAAAGTTTCAGACGCCCCGCCTTCGGGCCCGGCAACGAAACCGAAACACTCGGTCTCCCACCATGGTGGATCCGAAAAGCGGCCCACTTCGACATCGACACCGAAGCTCCATACAAAGGAAAGCTCGAAGTCGAAACATTCCATGTCGAAACCGAAACATGCTTCGACGTCGAAGACATCCTCGACACCGAAAATATCGGATTCGAATAAACTTTCGGTGCCGAAAACACAAATGGACAGTCAGAAGAAAAAGAACCTTTCGGAACCAAAAACTTTGGTACCGACACAGGAGCATCAAACAGATCCCAAACAAAAGACTTTGTTTATTGATCCACAAACTGGCAAGGTAGTAACAGAACTACCTAAAAAGAGGAAGAATGAACAGTTGGACGAAAAAACTCCTCCTCCTAAGAAGAGAACAATGGGGACGAATACAACTCCTCCCCTTTCTCCACAACCTAGAGACACACCCTCTTCTCCTCTTCCTCACACTATGCCAACTACTCCTTTTACACCACGCCCATCTACACCTATAACAGATGTAGAAAGTGACACAGGAGAGGGAGAACATCCTAGGGATGATGAAGACACGGTCCCAGAGGATGCAGACCCATGGGAAGATTATAATGTAGGGTCCGATAATGATAACGACCCTGAACTGTATCCCTCAAAACCTTCACCACCTGATGATAATACAGGTTTTGCACAACTAATTAATAGGACAGCAAAATACCACAAGGTAGAACTACATGCAGAACCTCAAATAGAGGATTTCCTGTTAGAAACACTACCTGCTGCACAAAGAACATCAGGAACACTACCAATGCTTAAGGGTCTCCTCAATCACACATCAGAAATATTCAAAGACCCGGTGAGGGCTAGGGTATTAAACCCAAGAATTGATAAAAAATATAAGGCAGCTCCAAAAGACCCAATATTTATCAAGGGGCAAATTCCTCTGGACTCACTAGTGGTCACAAACGCTCGTAAGAGAGCAAACTCTTTAACTACAGGAGAAGCTCCGCCTCCTGACAAAGAGTCTAAGCTAAAAGATGCCTCCGGCAAGAGAGTAGCATCCCAAGCGGCAAACAGCTGGCGCATAGCTAATACGCAAGCGCTACTTGCACGGTATGACAGAGCTCATTATGATGAATTAGAAAAACTCATCATGCATCTCCCTAAAGAACATCAAAAGAAGGCAGATCAACTCATACAAGAGGGAAAGATAATAACTAATACTTCCATTAAGTGCGCCATAGACGCAGCAGACACTGCAGCAAGATCCATAAACACAAGCATCATGCTAAGAAGACATGCATGGCTCAGAGTTTCAGGGTTCAAACAAGAGGTACAAACATCATTATTGAACCAACCTTTTGATGATAAAACACTTTTCGGCTCAGGGACAGATGAGGCCTTAGAAAAGATGAAAAAAGATACGGAAACGGCTAAATCAATGGGAGCATTGCAACAGCCAACCCAAAGAGGTTCCTTTCGTAGGTCCACCTACAAAGGAGGATCCAAAAATACAGGTACAAGCCAGCAACCAACCTCTTTTACACCAACATCACCCAGAGGTAATTCTAGAGGCAATTACAGAGGTAACAACAACAAGGGAAGAGGTCGCGGAAACAACAACAACCGCAACTCTCCAACCCCAAAGCAGTGACTTCATACAGCTGCCCCCAAACCATATAACACCGGTCGGGGGACGCCTATCACAGTTCCTACCTGTCTGGGAAAACATCACATCAGACAGGTGGGTGAGACAAATTATCCAACATGGTTATTGCCTGGAACTCACAGCTACCCCACCAAACATCCCCCCCAAACAGCGTCCAATGAGCCAAGACCACCTAACACTGTTAAAACAAGAAGTACTATCCCTACTAGAAAAGCATGCCATAGAGAAGGTTCCACAACACCAACAAGGAACAGGAGTATACTCCCTATACTTCCTAATCCCCCCAAAAGACGGGTCTCTAAGGCCAATACTAGACCTCAGACCTCTCAATGCATACATAAATTCGGAACATTTCCACATAGTCACGCTCCAACAAGTACTTCCTTTACTGAAAAAAGGGGACTTTCTTTCTACACTGGATCTAAAAGACGCTTACTTTCATATCCCTATTCACAAAGCCCACAGGAAATACCTCAGGTTTGTGGTAGAAGGACAACATTACCAATTAAAAGTCCTTCCATTTGGGGTCACAACGGCACCAAGAGTATTCACAAAATGCCTAGCAGTGGTTGCAGCTCACCTAAGAAGACAACAAATACATGTCTTCCCTTACTTGGACGACTGGCTAATAAAGGCCAAGTCACAAGAAGAATGTCTTCAGAACACACAACAGACAATTCAGCTGCTGCACCAGCTAGGGTTTACGGTGAACTACACAAAGTCACACCTGCAATCAAGCAAGGTTCAACAATATCTAGGGGCTACTATAGACACGGAAAAAGCCAAAGTATACCCCAATCCAGTCAGGACCCAAACAATGCTTACAGTAATTCAAAAATCTCAACCACAACACTCACTAACAGCGCGAGTGTTCATGCAGCTATTAGGGATGATGTCATCCTGCATACTGCTAATACCATATGCCAAACTACAAATACGTCCGCTGCAAGAATGCTTAGCGACACAGTGGAATCAGGCTCAAGGACAGATTACAGATCTGGTGTTGGTAGACGACTGCACACACCGCTCTCTGAAGTGGTGGAACACAACAAACATTGCCATGGGGCGGTCGTTCCTAGAACCAATTCCACAGGTGATAATAACAGCGGATGCATCGCTCACTGGAAGGGGAGCGCATATGGTGAAATATACAGTACAGGGAAGATGGAATGTGCAGGAAAAAAGACTGCACATCAATCATCTAGAACTACTAGCAGTGTTTCTAGCATTGAAAGCCTTTCAAATGCACGTTATCAACAAAGCAGTCCTGATCAGAACAGACAACATGACAGCAATGTATTATATTCAAAAACAGGGGGGGACGCACTCTCTCCAACTATCCAGGCTAGCGCAGGAAATCTGTAGATGGGCCATGTGAGAAGTTGGCCTGATATGCAGTGCTCACTATTCTAGTGATCACTATGTATCAGTCCAAACAACCCTTATTGATGATTGGTTGTAAGTCAACCTTATAGACCAGCTATCCTAGTAGCATGGATACGAGCAGTCTAAGGCTAAGACTCTAGAGGGCGTGTTAAGCCAGCTGTTTTACCATCACATTACCCCTTGAACCCAAGTGAAAGGACACCACACAAGTTGTTATGAAAATAAACAGATATTTATTTATAACAAGACTACCCTGAACTCTTTATGAGTCAGGGAGCTAAGCACACAACAAAACTCTTACGAAAATACTTTAAGTCGCACAATTTACACAAATGCCCTAGGGGCACGAAAAACCATATACACAGTAAGTGGAATGCGAACTTGCTAGCATGTAAGTAGTACTTTTCTAGACTCAGGAATCGCTAGGCCTACAATTCTAACCACTGGGATTAGATGCAGGAGGCCTGTGGACGTCGTGTGCAGAGTGGGAACTCTCACGCGTAAGGCGGGAAAAAGTCTATGGAGGCTAGCAGTTGCAAAGTTACTGTTCTCGGGCGAACCCGACTAGGTGGGTCGAAAACGGGGGTGGATCCGAACACTTAGGGTGTTGGACTATGCTGAAGCACCGGAGTACTTGGTTTACCTAGCCCAGGGGCTGCGGCTGCATAGGGTTGAAGTTGCGTCGGAAACCCACGTTGAAGAACCAGGAGCCTGAAGAAAGAGTTGCTGGCAGGCGGCCAGTGAAGAGAGTTCGTGGAGATCAGGAGAGAAGAAACCTGTAAGCAGAGGGGACCAAGTTCTGAATCACTAGCCAGTGATTTAGGTGGGCACCAAGATGGCACCGGACGAAGTCACCTCAGCCAGGTGAGTGGGCGCTGCTGGGCTCTGCAGTCTCTCGGACCAGGAGGCGTTGTCGGCGACCAGGATGGAGGTGCGAGCTGTCCCACGAAGGTTCTTGCTGTCGACGTCGCTGGACCCAGGATTGGGCAACAAGTCTTGGCAAATGCAAGGCCCACGCGGTGGACCCAAAATGGCGTCCTGAGTGGACCAGGAGGGTCCAGGGTGCTCCTCTGTTGGAGGGGAGCAAGGGCTAGTCTGGAGCAACCAGACCAGCAGTAGTTGTCGTCGTGGAGCGTCGTGAAGGGGTCACTAGCCAACGGGCAAGCGACCTGGACAACGCGGTTGGCAGCAAAGAGCAGAAGGGCCCCACGCAGATCTCGTGGGTGCAGGGGGGCTGAACTTCGGTGCTGGAGCTGCTCAGGGTCGGGGCTTCTCTTACCCCAAAGCACTCGGTCGAGGGTCACTCGGTGGTCGTGCTGGACAAGCGTTGTGCAGTTCTGAAGATGGCCGGTCCCTCGAGGTCTCGTCACACCCACGGATCACAGCTGGGCTGATGATGTAGGTTGAGGTCAGAGGTGCCAGGGAAGCCGGTTCTCGTCGTGCTGGAGCAGTCTTGATCCGAAGGAGAGACTGGCAACAAACCGCGATGCTTGGTTGGTGCCTGCTGCTGCAGGGTGACTACTCCTTAGTCACAAGGGAGAATCTTGGGAAGAAGTCTTGAGTTCCTTTCGTGGAAAGTAGTTTCAGGATTCAAAGATGATCTGATTTGGAAGGGGGCCAGTTCCTACCTTTATCCTGCAAAAAGGGGCTGGCACGCGACTAAGTCCTGCCCTATGGGTGGGACTAGGAGGGGGTGGTTACACCCCTCTCCTTTGGCGGGCTTTCCCCAGGCCAGGGGCTGGAGTGCCCCTGGAACTGGTTTCAGCCGGCCTATGCACAGTGAGCACCGGGGTGCCACTTGCAGTCACCTTCCTCTAAAGCCCTGCCTACCTAGGATACACAAAATCCTGTCTGGGACGGTGCTGGCACCGCCCCTAACAGGAAACCCTTTGTCCTTGCCTCCTGCTCTGGGGGGACTCCCAGCAGCAGGAGGGCAGACTTGTGTCTCGGTGGCAGCATCCATTTTGTGGAGCTAAGGCTATGTCTGACTTTAACCGGGGTTACAGGTTACATACATGCCGTGTCCCTCTAGAAGGGTGGAATGCTAATCCCGTCGCCAGAATTGGCGAGGGGTTAGTATTCCAATTCGTATGACACCTTACTCGACATGTTTTGATAAAGCGATACCAGAGTTGGCATATAACCGCGAGGATTATAATGCACTTAAGAGTATATGGTATGCGATATCATGGAAACGGCTAAGGGATGGATCCCGAAAGCCGCAGACAGGCTCAGCTCATGCCAGAGCACTATCTCACACGATTCCAAGCACTCTGCCTTCAGGATTGTCAAGGCCTGCCATAGGAGTGACTGATAGGAGATCTGTGTGTCCATTTAGGTTTAGATATAGGAATACTATATCTACAGCAGAGGGTGGGTACACCACTCTGCCCCAGCTGTCAAGCAGCCAGTTGTGTCTGATTTAGTTAGTCAGCCCAGGGGTGGCATAATGCATGCTGCAGCCCCTGGGAGACTTCTGGGTGCACCTCAGCCCTGGGTACAGGGACTTGAGAGGGCCCCGTGCCAATTCAGTACCTGGGTACAATTTGGTTTAGAGAGAACAGCTAGGCTGTGGGTCTGATTAGCAGGCCCACAGCCAGGGAAAGTCGTAAACCAGTGAAGCAAAAAGCAAAAAATCTGGGTGATCATAGGATTGCAGACCCTACTCTCCTACATGACCCCCCCCCCCCAAACTTTGGGACAATAAACTAACCTTGACCAGGTGAGTCTTCTTGCTCTAAGTGGAAATACCTGGAGAGCCCATCAGCATTGCCATGATCAGTACCAGGTCTGTGCTCCACTGTAAAATCCATCCCCTGTAGGGAAATGGACCACCTAAGTAGTTTGGGGTTTTCACCCTTCATCTGACTTAGCCATAAGAGGGGCTTATGGTCGGTCTGAACTGTGAAGTGAGTTCCAAACAAGTAGGACCTCAACTTCTTCAGGGCCCATACCACAGCAAAGGCCTCCCTCTCAATAGCTGACCAATTTTTCTCTCTGGGGGTCAGCCTTCTGCTAATGAAAGCAATTGGCTGGTCGTTGCCATCAAAATTCAGCTGAGATAGAACAGCTCCCACACCCAACTCAGAAGCATCTGTTTGGACAATGAATGGTTTGGAGAAGTCTGGACTCTTTAGGATAGGTGCTGTGCACATGGCCTGCTTTAGGTCATCGAATGCTTTCTGACAGCTTTCTGTCCACTGAACTTTCTTTGGCATCTTCTTGCTTGTCAGGTCATTAAGGGGGGTCACTATGGACCCATAATTTCTGACAAATTTCCTATAGTACCCAGTCAGGCCCAAGAAAGCTCGAACCTGAGTCTGGGTGATTGGAGGAGCCCAGTCCTTGATGGCCTGTATCTTACTCTCCAATGGCTGAACCTGGCCTCCACCTACAAGGTGGCCCAGGTATACAACCTGTGTCTGCCCTATCTGGCACTTAGTGGCCTTGATAGTGAGGCCTGCCTTTTGCAGGGCCTCTAACACTTTCCTCAGGTGGACCAGGTGATCCTCCCAGGTGGAGCTAAAGACAGCAATATCGTCCAGATATGCTGCACAGAAGTCATCCATCCCAGTGAGAACTTGATTCACCAGCCTTTGGAAGGTGGCAGGGGCATTCTTCAACCCAAAGGGCATTACCACAAACTGATAATGACCACCAGGGGTAGAAAATGCTGTCTTGGGCCTGGCTTCCTCAGCTAACCTGATTTGCCAATACCCAGCTGTCAGGTCAAATGTGCTTAAGTAGTTGGCAGAAGCCAATCTATCTATAAGTTCATCTGCCCTTGGTATTGGGTGGGCATCAGTCTTAGTGACTGCATTGAGGCCTCTGTAGTCTACGCAAAACCTCATCTCTCTCTTACCACCCTGGGTGTGAGGCTTTGGCACTAGAACTACTGGGCTAGCCCAAGGGCTATCTGAGGGCTCAATGACTCCCAGCTCCAACATTTTCTGCACTTCTGTTTTGATGCAGTCTCTGACATGATCAGGCTGTCTGTAGATGTTACTCTTGACAGGCAGACTGTCTCCAGTGTCAACCTCATGGGTACACCAATCAGTTTGGCTGGGTGTCAGAGAGAACATATGTCTGAAGGATTGCAGAACTTGCCTGCAATCCTGTTGCTGATGTTCAGAGAGGCTGCCACAAAAGACAACACCATCTACTGATCCATCATCAGGATTCTGAGTGAGCAGGTCTGGGAGAGGGTCACTCTCTTCCTCCTGTCCCTCATCTGTGGCCATGAGCAAGCTCATGTCCTTCCTGTCGACATATGCCTTGAGCCTGTTCACATGGAGCACCCTGAGGGGGCTCCTGGGGGTTCCAAGGTCCACCAGGTAGGTGACCTCTCCCTTTTGCTCAATGATGGTTTGGGGCCCAGACCATTTGTCTTTGAGGGCTGCTGGGGCCACTGGCTCCAGTACCCACACCTTCTGTCCAGGCTGGTATACAGTCAGGACAGCCTTTTGGTCATGCCAAGCTTTTTGGAGTTCTTGGCTGGCCTCTAGGTTTTTGGATGCCTTCTCCATGTATTCAGCCATCCTGGAGCGGAGACCAAGTACATAGTCCACTATGTTGGTTGCAGGCTTTTTGAGAGGTCTCTCCCATCCTTCCTTCACCAAACACAGGGGTCCTCTTACAGGATGCCCATACAGAAGTTCAAAAGGGCTGTAGCCAACCCCCTTCTGTGGGACCTCTCTGTAAGCAAACAGGAGGCAGGGTATCAGGACATCCCATCTACGCCTGAGCTTTTCAGGTAGTCCATTAATCATCCCTTTGAGGGTCCTGTTGAATCTCTCAACAAGCCCATTGCACTGTGGATGATAGGGTGTGGTGAACTTGTAGTTAACACCACATTCCTTCCACATTGCAGTCAGATATCCTGACATGAAGTTTGCACCTCTGTCAGAAACAACCTCCTTAGGGAAGCCCACTCTGGAGAATACTCCAACTAGGGCCCTTGCCACTACAGGTGCTGTAGTGGTCCTAAGTGGAATAGCTTCAGGATACCTGGTGGCATGGTCCACCACCACCAGTATAAACTTGTGCCCTGATGCTGTCTGGAGTTCCATTGGACCAACAATGTCAATCCCCACTCTTTCAAAGGGAACCCCCACCACAGGTAGTGGTATGAGGGGGGCCTTTGTTGTGCCACCTGACTTACCACTGGCTTGGCAAGTGACACAGGAGCGACAAAACTCCTTGGTATTCTCATTCATGTGGGGCCAGTGAAAGTGTGAGACAAGTCTGTCCCAAGTCTTTGTCTGACCTAAGTGACCTGCAAGGGGAATCTCATGGGCCAAGGTGAGAAGGAAACCTCTCAGAGACAAGGGGATGACCAGCCTCCTGGTTGCACCAGGCTTGGGGTCTCTTGACTCAGAGTACAGGAGTCCATCTTCCCAGTATACCCTGTGGGCACCTGTGGCATTCCCTGCAGCCTCAGCAGCAGCCTGCTGTCTGAGGGGTTCAAGGGAAGGGCAGTCTAACTGTGCCTTCCCCAGGTCTTCTCTGGAGGGTCCCCCTGAGCCCAGAAACTCAACTTGATCAAGTTCAAGCTCTTTAGGCTCAGTTTCCCTCAGCTCTCTCAGATCAGCCTCCTCAGAGACTTGATCCTCAACCTGGGGCAAGGGGGAAGGCAAAGCCTTACCCTTACTGCTCTTCTTCTTGGAAGGTGTCTGGTCCTTTCTTCCAGGATCCAGCACCTGTTCAGTGGGGCATCTTCTGGCCTGTGACCTAGTCACAGCAAGCACATGTGCTGGCAAGCCTAACATTTCCATGTGAGTCCTCTGCTCCACTTCTGACCATAGGGATGACTCCAAATCATTGCCCAACAAACAATCCACTGGGAGGTCTGAACTAACCACAACTTTCTTTTGGCCACTTACCCCTCCCCAGGAGAAAGCAACAATCGCCATACTATGACTGGTAGTGACGTTGCTGGCATTGGTCACCAGGAAATCTGTACCTGGCATGATCTGTCCAGGGTCCACAAAGTTAGGTGTCACCATGGTGACACTGGCACAAGTGTCCCTATAGGCCTGAGCCATTTAGCCATTTATTAAAGGTGTCTGCCTGTATTTGCCCAAAGTATTGGGACTTACATCAGGGGACATATCCATATCCCCTGTACAGACAAGGACAGCCTGAGTGAGTGTGCCAACTAAGTTGTCAGACTCCTCAGTTCCCAAGGTTAACCCAACTAATCCCTTGGGAGGTGCACTACCACTACTGACTGTACTAGGGGGTGCAGTTGCCTTAGGGGCTGTAGTGGTAGAGGTTTGCCCTACTCTTTTGGTGCACTCACTAAACCAGTGAGACTTACTTTTACAGTACTGGCACCACCTTTTTGACTGGCCTTCTTGAGTCTTCTTTTTCTGCTGTGAAGCCTGACCCCCACCCTCTTTGGTTTGTTGGGGACCTGTTGAAGACTTCTGGTCATTTTGTTCACTCTTAGTATTACCCTTCTGGTCTGCTTTCTTCTGACCTTCCTGGTTCTGGTTCTGGTTCTGCTTGATCCTTGTTCTGACCCATTTGTCTGCCTTCTTTCCCAATTCTTGGGGAGAGGTCAGATCTGAATCAACAAGGTGCTGGTGCAACAACTGGTTCTGACAATTATTTAAAATTTGTTCTCTCATCATCAGATTATACAATCCTGTGTAATCAGTAACCTTGCTACCCAGCAACCAGCCCTCCAAAGCCTTAGTGGCACTATCCACAAAGTCAGACCAGTCCTGAGACTGAGTTTTCTGGGTGTCTCTGAACAGCAACCTGTACTGCTCAGTGGTTAAACCAAACCCATCAACCAGTGTATTCTTCAGGACCTGGTAATTGTTAGCATCCTCCACTATTGTAGTGAGGAGCTTATCTCTACCTTTGCCATCAAAGGAGAGCCACAGTATAGCTGCCCACTGACTTTGGGGAATGCCCTGCACAGTGCAGGCCCTCTCCAAAGCAGCCATCCATTTCTGGATGTCATCCCCTTGCTTAAAGGGGGGCACTATTTTTGTCAGGTGTTTAGTGTCTAAACCCTTCTCTCTATCTCTTGGGAGATTGCTGCCACCAGTGGGAGCTAACCCACTCATCTGCTGCTCTCTAGCAAATGCAAGCTTTTCTTTGGCCAGGGCAAGTTCTTCCCTTTCAATCCTCAGAGCAGCCTGTCTCATTCTGGCTTCATGCTCTATTCTCTGAGGGGAAGTCAATCTCCTCTGGGGAGAGTTCCTTCTCCTCTGAGAAGAGGCATTAGAGTGCAGAGATCTATTGGAGTCCCTAGAAAGAGATCTATCTCTCCTAACTCCAAGGTTAGGCCTACTTAGGGTCAGTACTGGGGGTCCCCCAGATCCTAGCCCAAGCAAGTCTATGTTGGCCCTAGTTAGCCTTCTGACTACCTCAAGACCTTAGTCTACCTCATCCCCAGAGAGTTCCTCAGGATCCTCCTCCCCAACTGCATTTACAGTGTTGTGGAGGTCTGGCTCCCCAGTGGTACCCTCTAAGGCTGGCATATTCCCATCTAGCTGAGAAATCTTTCTCGCATCATATGTCTCTAAGAGACCTATCAGAAAGGGAATGGTGGGGTTGGACCACTGTTTCAGTTTCCTGGAGGTACACACTTGTCTCATCTCCTGGAAACTGAGAGCTGCATATCTTGAAGTGACCTGTGGAGGGTCAATAACCACAAGGGGAGTCTCTGAAGACTCTCCATGGGTAGACATGCTTTTCTAGTGAGGTGTAAGTGGTGCACTTACCTACACTATTTGTTTGCCTACTGATCCCTTGCTAGAGTTGTAGTTTAGGGTGTGCTAGGCCCTAGGAGCTACAACAGCTGGTTCAGTAGAACTCAGAGTATTCTAAGCTAAGTTATATGTACCTTAGTACTTATGTGATCTTTCACAAGATATTCTTAGGATATGTGTGGTAAAACAAACAGCAAGCTCAAATCCCAACCTTGGCTCACCAATGTGAGAAGTTGGCCTGATATGCAGTGCTCACTATTCTAGTGATCACTATGTATCAGTCCAAACAACCCTTATTGATGATTGGTTGTAAGTCAACCTTATAGACCAGCTATCCTAGTAGCATGGATACGAGCAGTCTAAGGCTAAGACTCTAGAGGGCGTGTTAAGCCAGCTGTTTTACCATCACATTACCCCTTGAACCCAAGTGAAAGGACACCACACAAGTTGTTATGAAAATAAACAGATATTTATTTATAACAAGACTACCCTGAACTCTTTATGAGTCAGGGAGCTAAGCACACAACAAAATTCTTACGAAAATACTTTGTCGCACAATTTACACAAATGCCCTAGGGGCACGAAAAACCATATACACAGTAAGTGGAATGCGAACTTGCTAGCAGGTAAGTAGTACTTTTCTAGACTCAGGAATCGCTAGGTCTACAATTCTAACCACTGGGATTAGATGCAGGAGGCCTGTGGACGTCGTGTGCAGAGTGGGAACTCTCACGCGTAAGGCGGGAAAAAGTCTATGGAGGCTAGCAGTTGCAAAGTTACTGTTCTCGGGCGAACCCGACTAGGTGGGTCGAAAACGGGGGTGGATCCGAACACTTATGGTGTTGGACTATGCTGAAGCACCGGAGTACTTGGTTTACCTAGCCCAGGGGCTGCGGCTGCATAGGGTTGAAGTTGCGTCGGAAACCCACGTTGAAGAACCAGGAGCCTGAAGAAAGAGTTGCTGGCAGGCGGCCAGTGAAGAGAGTTCGTGGAGATCCAAGCCTGGATCAGGAGAGAAGAAACCTGTAAGCAGAGGGGACCAAGTTCTGAATCACTAGCCAGTGATTTAGGTGGGCACCAAGATGGCACCGGACGAAGTCACCTCAGCCAGGTGAGTGGGCGCTGCTGGGCTCTGCAGTCTCTCGGACCAGGAGGCGTTGTTGGCGACCAGGATGGAGGTGCGAGCTGTCCCACGAAGGTTCTTGCTGTCGACGTCGCTGGACCCAGGATTGGGCAACAAGTCTTGGCAAATGCAAGGCCCACGCGGTGGACCTAAAATGGCGTCTTGAGTGGACCAGGAGGGTCCAGGGTGCTCCTCTGTTGGAGGGGAGCAAGGGCTAGTCTGGAGCAACCAGACCAGCAGTAGTTGTCGTCGTGGAGCGTCGTGAAGGGGTCACTAGCCAACGGGCAAGCGACCTGGACAACGCGGTTGTCAGCAAAGAGCAGAAGGGCCCCACGCAGATCTCGTGGATGCAGGGGGGCTGAACTTCGGTGCTGGAGCTGCTCAGGGTCGGGGCTTCTCTTACCCCAAAGCACTCGGTCGAGGGTCACTCGGTGGTCGTGCTGGACAAGCGTTGTGCAGTTCTGAAGATGGTCGGTCCCTCGAGGTCTCGTCACACCCACGGATCACAGCTGGGCTGATGATGTAGGTTGAGGTCAGAGGTGCCAGGGAAGCCGGTTCTCGTCGTGCTGTAGCAGTCTTGATCCGAAGGAGAGACTGGCAACAAACCGCGATGCTTGGTTGGTGCCTGCTGCTGCAGGGTGACTACTCCTTAGTCACAAGGGAGAATCTTGGGAAGAAGTCTTGAGTTCCTTTCGTGGAAAGTAGTTTCAGGATTCAAAGATGATCTGATTTGGAAGGGGGCCAGTTCCTACCTTTATCCTGCAAAAAGGGGCTGGCACGCGACTAAGTCCTGCCCTATGGGTGGGACTAGGAGGGGGGTGGTTACACCCCTCTCCTTTGGCGGGCTTTCCCCAGGCCAGGGGCTGGAGTGCCCCTGGAACTGGTTTCAGCCGGCCTATGCACAGTGAGCACCGGGGTGCCACTTGCAGTCACCTTCCTCTAAAGCCCTGCCTACCTAGGATACACAAAATCCTGTCTGGGACGGTGCTGGCACCGCCCCTGACAGGAAACCCTTTGTCCTTGCCTCCTGCTCTGGGAGGACTCCCAGCAGCAGGAGGGCAGACTTGTGTCTCGGTGGCAGCATCCATTTTGTGGAGCTAAGGCTATGTCTGACTTTAACCGGGGTTACAGGTTACATACATGTCGTGTCCCTCTAGAAGGGTGGAATGCTAACCCCGTCGCCAGAATTGGCGAGGGGTTAGTATTCCAATTCGTATGACACCTTACTCGACATGTTTTGATAAAGCGATACCAGAGTTGGCATATAACCGCGAGGATTATAATGCACTTAAGAGTATATGGTATGCGATATCATGGAAACGGCTAAGGGATGGATCCCGAAAACCGCAGACAGGCTCAGCTCATGCCAGAGCACTATCTCACACGATTCCAAGCACTCTGCCTTCAGGATTGTCAAGGCCTGCCATAGGAGTGACTGATAGGAGATCTGTGTGTCCATTTAGGTTTAGATATAGGAATACTATATCTACAGCAGAGGGTGGGTACACCACTCTGCCCCAGCTGTCAAGCAGCCAGTTGTGTCTGATTTAGTTAGTCAGCCCAGGGGTGGCATAATGCATGCTGCAGCCCCTGGGAGACTTCTGGGTGCACCTCAGCCCTGGGTACGGGGACTTGAGAGGGCCCAGTGCCAATTCAGTACCTGGTCACAATTTGGATTAGAGAGAACAGCTAGGCTGTGGGTCTGATTAGCAGGCCCACAGCCAGGGAAAGTCGTAAACCAGTGAAGCAAAAAGCAAAAAATCTGGGTGATCATAGGATTGCAGACCCTACTCTCCTACAGGCCATTCCTCAAAACATCTATCTATTAGCCGAACACCTACCAGGAGTTCAAAATCAGATAGCAGACATCTTAAGCAGACAGTCAGAACAAATACACGAATGGGAACTGCACCACCAAATACTGCAGCCATTCTTCCAAAGATGGGGACAACCAGAGATAGATCTCTTTGCCACTCATCAGAACGCAAAATGCCAAAGCTTCGCATCCAGGTACCCACACCACCTGTCGCAGGGCAATGCGTTACGGATAAATTGGTCCAACAAATTTGCATACGCTTTTCCCACTCTCCCACTAATCCCATTAGTGGTCCGAAAGCTGCAACAACACTCAATGACCATGAACCTAGTAGCACCCACGTGGGCACGACAGCCGTGGTTCACCACGCTCCTGCAACTCTCACAGGTGCCACACCAAAAGCTAAGAATTTTACCCATGCACCTTACACAGAACCATGGAGAAATAATGCACCCAGATCCCAAACAACTGAACCTAGCGATCTGGCTCCTGAAATCCTAGAATTTGGATACTTAGATCTACCCCCAAACTGTATGGAGATCATTAAGCAGGCGAGACGTCCCACCACCAGAGCATGCTACGCAGCGAAGTGGAAAAGGTTTGCTGTATACTGTACCAGTAATAACATCAACCCTCTGGACGTATCAACAAAGGATATTATTTGCTATTTACTACACTTACAGCAGTGTAATCTTGCGTACACATCTATCAGAGTACATCTAGCCGCTATAGCAGCGTACCTACAAAACAGGCAACACCTATCCCTGTTTAGAGTGCCAGCAATCAAAGCCTTCATGGAAGGCCTTAAAAGAGTCATTCCACCAAGATTACACCTTCCCCGGTCTGGAACCTCAACATAGTACTCACCAGACTAATGGGACCACCTTTCGAACCTATGCATAGGTGTGAAATACAATTCCTTACATGGAAGGTGGCCTTCCTTATAGCCATTACCTCCCTCAGGAGAGTAAGCCAATTACAGGCATTGACAATACAAGAACCAGTCCTACAGTTACACCAGAATAAAGTGGTTCTTAGAACAAACCCAAAGTTCTTGCCTAAAGTAATTTCAGCATTTCACATCAATCAACCAGTGGAACTACCAGTCTTTTTCCCAAAACCACAGACGGTAGCAGAAAGGGCCCTACATACACTAGATGTCAAAAGGGCAATATTGTACTACATAGAAAGGACACAAAATTTCAGGAAAACTAAACAACTATTTGTAGCGTTTTCCCCAACACATAAGGGCAATCCTATCTCTAAAGCGGGCATTGCCAGATGGATCGTAAGATGTATACAAATATGTTACATAAAAGCAAAGAGAACATTAGCTGTTCCTCCTAGAGCTCATTCTACACGTAAGCTAGGAGCATCTATGGCATTCTTAGGAAACATTCCCCTAGATGACATATGCAGAGCAGCAACTTGGTCTACACCACATACCTTCACAAAACACTACTGTGTTGATGTGCAGGCTACACAACAAGCCAGAGTGGGCCAAGCTGTATTAAAAACTTTATTTCAAACGGTTGCGACAGACACGGGTGACCACCGCTAGGGAGGTAACTGCTGTATAATCTATTCATAAATGTACCATCTGCAGCCCATATGCCTCGAACGGAATATGCTACTTACCAGTATGCATCTGTTCTTGGCATAGAGGGCTGCAGAGTGGTACATGCCCTCCCTCCCTCCCTCCCCGGAAACCTGTGTCTGTCCCAACATTATCTTATTTAGATACACTTACATGGGCATCTCTTTCTGTATTCTATTACACTACTCCATCTAACCCTACTATGGCAAAACAATCTAAGGATGGAGCCGATGCCCATGCGCACTAACACCCAAAGGAGGAGTCAACGATCTCGTGACGACAAAGACTTCTCCAAGAGAAAAACAAGTGCAATCATCCGAGCCCAACACCAGATGGCGATCTATTCATAAATGTACCACTCTGCAGCCCTCTATGCCAAGAACAGATGAATACTGGTAAGTAGCATATTCCTTTCGGCCCAAAGGCCTTCCTATATCGTAGGTATTGTCTTGCGATCGGTGCCCAGCTCTGTTCCAGCTCAGTTCCCGAGTCGGACATCCAGAGGAGTCGCGTGGCTCTTCGGTGCTCCAGGCCCAGTCGACGCAACAAGACTAATTCGACGAACCATCATGGAACGGAGCCCGTTCAAAAGGTGCCCTGTGTGCAACTCTTAGTATCCCCACATCGGCAGAGATCGACTCCAACTACGACGCAGACGTTGAATTGCTCGATGCAGAAGACATCGTCAAAGAGGTAGGAGACGACGATGGGGCCTATGGGGCCACTGAAGATAGCTCAAGCGAGGAGCTATGCCCAGTTCAGACAATTGCTACGGCTCAGGTCGAGGTATCGCCACATGGCCTTACCCAAGATCTTGCACCCAGTTCCACGGTCTCGCCTCCGGGCCCGGCTACGGACACTTCTAAGGTCTTAGTGAAATCGAAACCGAAAGAGAAAGCTTCGGTCTCGACAAAACCGAAAGTGATCGAGGCGCCATCGAAACAGAAAGCGCCTGTCGCCTTGGTCAGCTCCACGTCTTCTGTCCTGTCAGTGCATACAAAGCCCAAGAAGGTTGTCGAGCCGGTGAAGTCGCTCAAGGGCGTCGAGCCGAAGACTGGGACACCGAAAGCGCTTGTCAAGGTCGTCGACCCGAAGACTTCGGCGCCGAGGGCCGTCGACACAAACAAAGGACTCAGAACTACAAAGGTTGTCGATCCTGCGCGTCGGCCAGAAAAGGCCAAATGTACTGCGACCTTCGAGTCCGCGCATGGTGGTGGCTCGAAGGCACCTGTCGAGTCGACGCAGCCGTCCGCATCCTTCACAAAGCAGGTGTCGGACTCATTGAAACGCATCAAAGAGAAGGCTTCCGCTGTCGATCCGAAGGATACTTCCACGCCAAAGCCTGCCGCCAAACCGCCAAAATCGACGGCGCCCATTCAGTTCACGCTGCCGCCAAAGTGGTGCCGAAGGCGTTTGCGCCCAAGAAGGTCGTCGAGGCGTCCATGAAGGTGACCAAGGGGCCAATGCCTACCCCTGCAGTTGAGGGCGCAAAGCATCGGCAACCCCTGCTGGAGGAGCAGTCTGAACAATTTATCGACGCAGACACCGGTAAACTTTCCATTTACAAGCGAAAGATCACACCAGCACAGCCTATGGAGTCCTACACAATTCCTTTAAAGAAGAAGAAGGATTCCACGGATTCCCCCGTTCTTGTTGGACTAATAACTCCATGTGGTCAGGACACTGCCGCAATCTCGCCCACTTACTCAGATGTGGAGGCTGGGGAAGGTGACAATGATGAGTACAACTACCCTGTCGACACTGATCCTGAAGATCAACATGACACATGGGCAGATGCTGCGGATCCAGGGGATCCACAAACTGCCCAGACACTCAAGTGTACACTGTCAAAACCTCACCTACTGAGGACTCTGCGGCATTTAATGCGCTTATTGAGAGGGCAGCCACAAATCATGACGTCCAGCTCCATGCTGACCCTATTGAAGTGGACTTTCTGTTTGACACCTTTTCCACCTCTGAAAAGACCGTAAAGACTCTACCTATGTTGAAGGGTGTCTTGAAGCATGCTGCAGACATTTTTAAGGAACCCACACGTGCCAGGGTTATAAACCCCAGAATTGAAAAAAGTACAAGCCGGCGCCTGGCGACCCTACCTACATCAAGGGCCAGTTGCCGTTGGACTCTCTAGTTGTTTCTAATGCCCGGAAGAGGGCAAATTCACAGACTACTGGTGTTGCTCCTCCCCCTGACAAGGAATCTAAAGTGCTAGAAGCATCAGGGAAGAGGGTGGCGGCTCAAGCAGCCAATATCTGGTGCATTTCTAACACTCAGGCACTTTTGGCCAGATATGACAGGGCACATTACGATACCCTTGAAACCCTGTTACAACACTTGCCAGATGAATATAAGGAGGCAGCAGAGATGCTCATCCAAGAAGGAAAACTCATCTCAAATGCTTCTATTAAGTGTGCACTGGACGCGGCGGACACCGCGGCCAGGGCCATTAAAAAAAGTGTAATGCTGCAGCGTCAGGCCTGGCTCAGAATCTCCGGGTTCAAGCCGGAGATACAAACCACCATCCTAAATCAGCCTGTAAACCCTGATCACTTATTTGGACCTGAGGTGGACACCACCTTAGAAAAAATCAAAAAGGACACCGAGACTACAAAGTCTATTGGGGCTCTCCAGTCCCAGCAGTTCAGGGGTAGTTCTTTTCGTCGCTCAAGCAATAGAGGTGTTTCCAGAGGCCAGCTGTCCCAGCAAACACAGTACACTAAGAGTGGTGCACAAACCTCATACAACAAGCAAAGTAGAGGTGGCTATCGCGGAAACAGCGCCAAAGGCAGAGGTCGTGGAAACAACAGCTCCCGATCCTCTGCCGCCAACAAACAGTGACTCCTTGTCACTGCCCCTCGACCATACAACACCAGTCGGGGGGAGACTCCAACGGTTCCTGCCAGTCTGGAAATCCATCACCACAGACAGGTGGGTCAGAAAGGTTATCCAGTACGGTTATTGTCTGGAGTTAACATCCACTCCACCCAACATACCCCCAAAACACCGTCCTATGTCCACAGAGCATTTGCACTTATTGCCGCAAGAGGTGCTCGTCATGCTGCAAAAAGGGGCAATCGAGCTCGTACCAGTGGAACAAAGAGGCACAGGAGTGTACTCCCTGTACTTCTTGATCCCAAAGGAAGACAGGTCCCTCCGACCCATACTGGACCTCAGACCCCTAAACCAGTACATTCTATCAGAACACTTTCATATGCTCGCACTGCAGCAGGTTCTTCCGTTGCTCAATCAGGGGGATTTCCTCGCAACATTAGATCTAAAAGATGCATATTTTCACATTCCACTACATGCGTCACACAGAAAATACCTCAGATTCACAATTCAGAATCACCATTACCAGTTCAAAGTCCTCCCTTTCGGAGTGACCACAGCGCCCAGGGTGTTCACAAAGTGCCTGGCGACAGTGGCTGTGCACCTCCGGAGACAAAACGTGCACGTCTACCCTTATTTGGACGGCTGGCTTGTCCAAGCAAAGTCGGCCCAGCAGTGCGCTGCCAACATGTCCCACACCATTCACCTTCTTCACGATCTGGGATTCTCACCGAATTATCCAAAGTCACACCTTCAGCCCGCCCATGTGCGGCAGTATCTAGGCGCGACAATAAACACTCTGGCAGCCACAGCGCAGCCAAATTCAGTGAGAATCAACATCATTCAATTGCTGATACAGAAATTCAGACCGCAACACTCGCTTCCAGCATGAGTGTTCATGCAGTTGATAGGCATGATGGCCTCCTGCATCTTCATAGTCCCACACGCGAGACTACATATGCGTCCGCTTCAAGAGTGCTTAGCACGTCAGTGGAACCAGGCTCACGGACAGTTGAAGGACCTAGTGTTGGTGACCGGTCGTGCATACAACTCTCTGCATTGGTGGAATCCACACAACCTTTGCAAGGGACGACCGTTCCGGGAGCCTGTGCCACAGATCATCCTAACAACGGACGCATCTCTCCACGGTTGGGGAGCTCATGTACTTCACTACACAGTGCAGGGACTATGGACGACGCAGCAAAAGAAGATGTACATCAACCACCTAGAGCTGATGGCAATCTTCATGGCAATGAAGGCATTCAAGGTACATCTGTGCAACAAGGTCGTGTTGATCCGGACGGACAACATGACGGCCATGTACTACATTCAGAAGCAGGGAGGTACACACTCTCCACAGTTGTCTCATCTGGCTCAGAGCATGTGGAAGTGGGCCATTCAGAGGGACATCTTCCTCATGGCGGAACACCTCCCCGGCAAGGACAATCAGATGGCGGATCTGCTCAGCAGGTACAGCCACCAAATGCACGAGTGGGAGCTACATCCATCAGTGCTCCGCCCGTACTTCCGGCAATGGGGTCATCCAGAGATAGACCTGTTCGCAACAAGGGAAAACGCCAAATGCCAAAGCTTTGCCGCCAGGTTCCCGCACCCACAGTCGCAGGGCAGTGTGATATGGATAAACTGGTCAGGCAAATTTGCGTACGCTTTTCCCTCAGCACCTCTAATACCGCTGGTGGCGCTAAAGCAACACTCGATAACGCTCATCCTGGTTGCTCCAACGTGGGCACGCCAACCATGGTACACCACGTAAAACTTTCCGTGGTGCCGCATCAAAGGCTGCACCTCACACCCAGACTTTTGACGCAGAGCCATGGCGACATTCAGCACCCAGATCCGCAACAGCTCAACCTGGCGATCTGGCTCCTGAGGTCTTAGAGTTTGGCTACCTCAACTTGCCTCCAGCCTGCATGGATATCATACGGGAGGCAAGAAAGCCCACCACCAGGGCATGCTTTGCAGCAAAATGGAAGCGGTTTGTCATTTATTGCGTGGACCACAACATAGACCCGCTTGACGCGTCCACGCACAACATCATTTGTTATCTGTTACATCTTTACAAATGCAATCTGGCATATGCTTCCATTCGCATACATTTATTTGCCATAGCGGCTTATCTCCAAAACAGGCAGCATCTCTCCCTTTTCAGAGTGCCTGCCATTAAAGCCTTTCTTGAGGGACTCAAACGAGTCATTCCTCCCAGGACCCCACCTGCTCCTGAATGGAATCTTAATGTGGTCCTCACCCGACTAATGGGTCCACCTTTTGAGTCTCTGCATTCATGCGAGATTCAGTTCTTAACATGGAAAGTGGCTTTCCTGATAGCCATTACGTCACTGTGACGTGTTAGTGAGCTCCAGGCACTAACTGTACAAGAGCCATTCATACAAATTCACTCCAACCGGGTGGTGCTGCGCACTAACCCTAAATTTCTTCCAAAGGTGGTTTCACAGTTCCATATCAATCAGACTATTGAACTGCCGGTGTTCTTCCAAAATCCTGAGACAGTGGCAGAGAGAATGCTCCACACTCTTGACGTCAAAAGAGCTTTGATGTATTACATTGATAGGACCAAAGATTTTAGGAAGACGAAACAACTCTTTGTTGCCTTTTCCGCACAACACAAAGGCAACCCCATTGCCAAAGCAGATATAGCCAGGTGGATCGTTAAGTGTATTCAGATTTGCTATCAAAAAGCTAAGCGCACTTTAACCATCCCCCTAAGAGCCCACTCCACCCGCAAGTTGGGGGCCTCCATGGCTTTCCTTGGAAATATCCCTTTAGAAGACATTTGTAGAGCAGCCACATGGTCTACCACACACACATTTACAAAACACTACTGTGTAGATGTGCACTCCAAGCAGCCAGCAGCTGTAGGGCAGGCTGTTCTAAAAACGCTTTTTCAAACTGCTGCAGCTGACACAGGCGGCCGCCGCTAAGGGAGGGACTGCTATATATTCTATGCTATAGATATGAATTCAGCAGCCCACATGCCTCGATCTGAATATGCTACTTACCAGTATGCATCTGTTCTTGGCATGTAGGGCTGCTGACATTCATATCGCCCGCCCTCCTCCCCGGCGCCTGTAGCGGCTGCAGCACTTACACTTACTCTTAGCATGGTCATCGCTCACACTGTTACACTCCATCTTCGCCACAATGGCTACAAACAATTTGGGGATGGAGTCGATGCCCATGCGCACTGTAGTCCAGGGGAGGAGCCACCTATCTCGTGATACTTCGAAGACTCTTCCAGGACAACAATGTGCAATCATCCGGACCCAACACTAGGCGGCGATCTATGCTATAGATATGAATGTCAGCAGCCCTACATGCCAAGAACAGATGCATACTGGTAAGTAGCATATTCCTACTAATACTTCCATTTGTTGTGCCCTAGATGCTGCAGATACCGCCTCAAGGGCAATCAATACCAGTACCCTTTTGCGCAGACATGCCTGCCTACATATATCAGGTTTTAAACCTGAGGTACAAAATTCCATCCTCAATCAGCCATTTGATGAGACACATTTATTTGGCCCTAATGTCGATGTGTCTTTAGAGAAAATGAAAAGAGTCACCGACACAGCAAAATCTATGGGAGCCTTGCAGAAGCAAGCTCCCAGACGTTCCTTTCGTCGCTCATCATACAGAGGCAACACAAGAGGCTACTCCTCCGAAAGCCCCTCCACTTCCTACAAAACCCCTAGCCAATCCACATACGCTAAGGGCTACCAGACAGGGGGTTACAGGGGTAACAACAACAAAGGCAGAGGCAAAACCAACAACTCTCGCTCTGCCTCCACCCCTACCCAATGACTTTCCTCCCCTTCCCCCCCCCAACATTCCACTCCTGTGGGGGGAAGACTACAGCAATTCCTTCCTGCCTGGACCAACATCACATCAGACAGGTGGGTGCGACAAATTATTCAGTCAGGTTACTGTTTAGAGCTAACATCTACCCCCCGCTAAACGTATTCATACAGTCAGACCATTTTCACATGTCACACTCCAACAAGTCCTTCCTCTCCTAGTACAAAACGACTTCCTTGCTACTCTAGATCTCAAGGACGCATACCTCCAGATTCCCATTCACAAGGCTCACAGGAAGTATCTCAGATTTGTAATAGACTGGCAGCACTATTGATTCAAAGTACTCCCATTCGGAGTCACAACAGCACCAAGAGTATTCAGCAAGTGCCTAGAAGTAGTGGCAGCACATTTACGAAGACAGCACATCCATGTCTTCCCGTACCTCGACGACTGGCTCATGAAAGCCAGCTCATACAACTAGTGTGTGGAACACACTCATGCCACGATCCAACTGCTCCACCACTTAGGCTTCACAATAAACCACACCACGTCTCATCTGCAACCATCCAAAGTACAACAGTACCTTGGTGCTACAATAAACACCTCAACAGCTTATCTCACTCCAGTAAGGATAGCCAGCATGCAAACTCTTCTCACAAAGTTTTAAGCCACAACACTCCCTTCCAGCACGAGTGTTCATGCAACTCATAGGGATGACGGCCTCTTGCATTTTCTAAGTGCCCCATGCAAGACTTCAAATGCATCCTCTACAAGAGTGCCTATCACGTCAATGGTACAAGGCTCAAGGTCAATTAACAGACCTAGTGTTGGTAGACGTTCGGACTCATCGCTCTCTGCAGTGGTGGAACACCAAAAACCTTTCCAAGGGACGACCGTTCCTAGAGCCAGTTCCTCAGATAATCTTGACAGCGGACGCCTCGCTCTCTTGGCTGGGGGGCCCACCTACTGCAACACACCATGCAAGGCAGGGGGACACCGCAACAAAAGCTACTCCACATCAATCATCTGGAGTTACTAGCTATATTCCAAGCACTAAAAGCTTTCCAAAAGCAAGTATCAAACAAAGCTGTGTTAGTCCACACGGACAACATGACAGCAATATACAACATACAGACGCAGGGAGGCACACACTCCCTGCAACTCTCACAACTAGCACAGGACATATGGCGGTGGGCTATACCTCAAAACATATTCCTTCTAGCCCAGCATGTTCCAGGAGTGGGAACTACATATGCAAGTTCTTCAACCATTCTTTCAGATGTGGGGACAACCTCAGATAGACCTCTTTGCCACCCACGAAAACGCCAAATGCCCAAGCTTCGCCACCAGATATCCACACCCACTGTCTGTAGTACCGCACCAAAAACTATACCCGTCTCCACGCCTTTTAACACAGAACCGTGGAGAGATCAGGCACCCGGACCCAGCTGAGCTCAACCTTGCGATCTGGCTCCTGAAATCCTAGAATTTGGATACCTTAACTTTTCTCCAGACTGCATGAATGTCATAAAAGAAGCTAGACATCCAACCACTAGAGCATGTTATGCAGCTAAGTGGAAACGCTTTGTAATATATTGTCACAACAACAATATTAATCCACTAGACGTGTCTATTCAACACATCATAGGATACTTGCTGCACCTCCAAAGATGTAACTTAGCCTACACGTCTATTAGACTGCATCTTGCTGCAATAGCAGCATATCTGCAAAACAGACAGCATCTATCTCTGTTCAGAGTGCCTGCTATTAAAGCCTTTTTGGAAGGCCTTAAGAGAATAATTCCTCCCAGAGTACCACCTTCACCTGTGTGGAATGTAAACATTGTTCTCACACGGCTAATGGGACCTCCCTTCGAACCCTTCCATAAATGTGAACTACAATTTTTAACATGGAAGGTTGGGTTCCTAGTAGCTATTACTTCTCTGCGGAGAGTTAGTGAACTACAAGCACTAACCATTCAAGAACCCTTCTTGCAAATGCATCATAATAAGGTCGTTCTCCATAGTAATCCAAAATTCCTGCCCAAAGTCATTTCTCCCTTCCACCTCAATCAGTCTGTGGAACTGTCCGTTTTCTTCTCACAGCCACAGACAGTAGCAGAAATAGGTCTTCATACCCTAGATGTCAAAAGAGCATTGCTATACTACATCGAAAGAACACAACCCTTTCGTAAGACACAACAACTTTTTGTGTCTTTTTCACCACCACATAAGGGTAATCCCTTTTCAGAATCTGGGATAGCTAGATGGATTGTCAAATGCAAACAGATTTGTTACCTCAAAGCTAAACGTACCTTATCTGTTCCCCCTAAAGCCCACTCTACAAGAAAATAGGGGCTTCAATGGCATATTTAGGGAACATTCCCCTAGATGACATCTGCAGAGCAGCTACATGGTCTACACCGCACACATTCACAAAACACTACTGTGTAGATGTGCAAACTAAGCTACAAGTTAATTTGGGCCAGGCTGTTCTCAAAACATTATTTCAAACTACTGCAACAGATGGGGTGGTCGCCGCTAAGAGTGGGTACTGCTATACAATCTATGCACAGTGTGTAATCTGCAGCTAATGTGCCTCGAACGGAAAATGCTACTTACCAGTATGCATCTGTTCTTGGCATGTAGAGCTGCAGAGTTACACACGCCCACCCGCCTCCCCGGCTACCCTTGTCTGTTCCAGTATTATCTTAATTAGATACAGCTTACATGAACTTCCTTCCTTTTCTTGCAAAGCTCCATCATTTCCCTAATGGCGTAAAACAATCTGAGGATGGAGCCCATGCCCATGCGCAATGTGGTCCAAAGGCGGAGTCACCTATCTTGTGACTTCCAAAGAACTTTTCAGGACAACAACAAACTGCAAACATCCGGGCCCAACACTAGGTGGCGATCTATGCACTCTGCAGCTCTACATGCCAAGAACAGAGGCATACTGGTAAGTAGCATTTTCCTTCAGCCGTTGATGACTTATGCAAATGTGACTCAATAACGGAATTGTTTTAATTTTGTTGTGGTGAATTTGTTGATCGGTGCAATATCTGCAAATGTTATTTTTGTTATGGCGCCTGTGACTATAAAATGAAACAGAGTATTATTCTTTTGTAACCCTGTTCCAGCCTGTAAAGCCCTCCCAAACAGAGCTTGAAGTTGGGCAGTCTGTGATCAGCAAGCATAAAAACGGCCGCTACTATCAATGTGAAGTGATTAAACGAATGAAAGAGACATTTTACGAAGTGAACTTTGATGACGGTTCCTTCAGCAGTGACCTATATCCTGAGGATATAGTGGTATGTTGCTTTTTTTCTCTTTTAGGGGGTTGGTTATAGATTTCAGGAGGTTGTGTGCTCTACTCTTGAGACTTTGGTTCTCCAGATGTTACGTATGTCTTGGGTGTTGCCTGATCTGCTCTAAGTAAGACCTGTTTAGCACATTGGCATAGTCTCACCTATCCTTGAGGTTTTAGTAAACATTCTTATGGGTTGTTACATTGGGTGCCTCCTGCACTGCACTGCACTGCCTTGGAAATTATGGAATACATTGTTGTCTGCGTGGTCCTTGGAAGCTTTATTTCATTATGTTATATGTTTCTTGTTATACCATTAGTTTATTGTAATCTGGCCTTCCTACTGTGTGGAGAGTGTGAATTTGAATGAATCATGCCCTTGCTTCCATCCTTTCTTGCATACACTGCCTGTACCAGACACTAACAGTGGCCCTTCCCCCCCTCCTCCCCATCCCCCATAATCATCCAGCAGCCTCAAGGCACTACATCTTTCTCATGCTATGTTTAGATGTGTATTAGGCCTCCAGAGCCGACTTCACAGAGCAGCCGAGGCGCAAGAAAATGGATAGCCATTCTTATAGCCTCGGCTCACCAGATTCGCGGTCAGAAATATATAGCCTCGACAATAACAGCTTCACCTCAACCACGGTACTGCCCCCACTGTAACACACACACTCACTGAGAACATGCAGAATGGACCCAATTGTGATTGTTCAACTGAGGTCTGGCAGACCTAAAACTCCCTCAGCTGCTTACTAAGGTAGTGCAAGGTAAGCTACCTTAATATACTGCTAACACTACCTTCGCTGACTTGGGGTAAGTTGTAGGGCTTTTAAGTTCTAAATCTTACCTGTAAATCAATATACAAATAAAACCAAAGAATCGGGATGGAAGACCACAAGACTCATGCCCAATGAAGCACCACTGTGGGGATACCTCTCACCCTTCCACCACTTTACTCTCTCCCAGTGCTATAGACCTGTGTCTTACTCACGGATACCCCCCTTTGGTGAGACGCATATGGCAGGTCAGATGTATTAAGCACCAGAGGCCAAGTAACTGTCAAGAACGGTTCTCTAAAAACTGGTTACATGACACCCCACTTGCTCCAAGATCTCTTTACATGTTAACGCACCACCTAGAATGATATGAAAGTAACTAGAAAGATTAGAGGTTCCATTCATAGAGAATTTCCTGCTGCTGCTTTTACCCAGCTATATGGTTCCAGTTTTATCTGAAAAGTGAAGTCTGATTCTCGCCTGGTTTCCATTCCAAGCAGATTCCTGAGGCACACTGCCCTGACTTACAGCTATGTGTTCTTCAATAGAGGGTTTGCAAAATTGGGTTTGGCCATGCTGGTGGGTTAATGTCTGGAATTATTTTGGTTTCCTTTTCCAGGAATGTGTGGTTGGAGTTCCTTTCCTTATTCTGCTCTCTTCCAAAAGTGTTGAACATGGTGTAGCAACTTTCCCCTTTCATGCATGCAAATCATTAATACTATTGTTTTTTGTTCATTTAGAGTCACAGTTGTGTGCAGTCGGGGCCGCCTCCTTCTGGGGAAGCTGTGCAGGTCAGGTGGACAGATGGACAGGTGTACGGTGCCTCATTCATCGCTTCTCATGTCATCCAGATGTACGAGGTGAGACTGCAACTCCATTGGCGTTTATGACGTCCACTGCCACCAAGATGGTAGCTCCAGCAGGTTAAATGTGCACACATGCTCTCTGTCCTCTGCAGGGGTTGCTTGTCCGAAAGCTTTTCTTTCTCCACTTAACCATTTGGCTTGAGACCTTCACATGTTATCTGTTGCAGATGATATCCAGGCAGATCTTGTGTAGCAGTAGTACCTGTGGAGCATATTGTGTGTATTCTGGAGCCATTTTAGCAATTCTAAGATTTGAAGTCTACCCTCAATGACTGCACCAGCAATCGTTTGTTCACAACTGCCGGCCAAATTCCATAAGTGCTTTGATTTTAAGTATCCATGACTGCAACCAGACCACTGATGAAAATGACTATATTTAGTTAGCTACTTTATATAGTGCTACCGCACCAGAATGCCCTGTACAATGAAAAAAGCAAAAGGAAAGTGGAATGCAGGTAAATTATGAATGAATGGCTCACTGGTTAGAGGCGGCAGACCTGAGAGCAGAAGTCGGCCCGGGACCAGGGTTCAATTCCCGACGCGGCAGGGTCGTGGACTTGGGTCAGCGGACTCGATAATTCTCGCTTCGGTGCTTACTCTAATCAGGGGTTTCACTCGGCAACTCTGGGCATTAGCTTGCCTAATCTCCACAACGGCCCCATCAATTCCGGGGATGCCTGGCTACACCTTGGGGACTCCCAGCAGGGACCATCCCACAGGGAAAGCCAGGACGGGTTCCCCAGAGTTATACAGCGCCAGGAAACCTACGGACGGGTAGCAGTGCGCTTTACAAGTTCAAATACATTTACATTTACATACCTACTTGTTCTCTTCCAGGGGATCCTCATCAATAGTCGTAAGCATTAGAATATTCCCGCCCATGCACGGGAATATTCTAATGCTTATGACTTTGATGAGGATACCCCTGGAAGAGAACTAGGATTACAGGTAAGTAACTAATCCTTCACTGTCAAGGGCTGGTTCAATGTCGATAACACAAATGGTCTTGAGGAGAAGGTGTGAGAAAGTGCCATCTTTCTTGCATGGTATACTCCCACTTTTTGCTGAATTGCTGATGTGCTTTGACTGTGTGTGCCCTGGGCTCCTGCCAATCGGGTACCCATGGCCTGTGTTCCATCCCTAAAACTGTATTGAAGCTAAAACCCAATTGGCATCTCTGGCCACATGTCAGCCCCTGGTAAATGATACCATGGATACCCAGGGCATTGTGACCAGAAAAGACCCCTAAGGGCTGCAGCACTTATTGTGCCACCCTTAGGGGCCCTGCACCCTGACACACACACACACACTGCCTTTGCAGGCTAGGTGTCCTGGTGCAGAACTAAACAAAGAGTCGACATGGCACACCTCCCTGTGTGCCATGCCCTCAACCCCACTGCCCTGGCATACATCAGTCACCCCTCTAGCTAGGTGCCCTATGATAGTGGTGTGGGCACAGGTGCATAGGCCCTGTGCCCTACAGTACCCAGGGCCATTCCTGTGGACTGTAAGTGCAGTGATGCCATTAAGAGTATATGGTGCTGGGAGGTTGTCATTACGAACTCCACAGCACCATAATGGCTACACTGAAGACTGACAAGTTTGGTACCAAACTTCTCAGCACATTAAACCCACACTGATGCCAATGTGGGATTCAATGTAAAATGCACTAAGGAGGGCATCTTAGAGATGCCCCCTGAAACCTAACCTACAATCCACGTCTTGTCTGAGAGGCTGCCTAGGCTGCCACACAGCAGACATGTTGCTAGAGCCCCCCACTTTCCGGGCCCTGCAGCAATGCACATCCTGGGCGAGGTACTACGTCTCCTCCCCCAGGATGGGCAGGAGGAAGCTCCAAAGGCATGCCGCCTTTGTGAGCTTCTCCAGGCCACTTGCTATACTCAGCATCTGGCCCCCACCAGTTTTGACCCCCACTCTGTCGGGAAGACTGGCGGGAAACCCTACGTCAGGAAAGGGGGTGTGCCAGCCTGTGCCAACTCCACCCCTCAGGTGGAGGAGGCGAGGTGAAGCACAACTCCGGGCTACTGCCATCTTGAGGATGGTGATCCCTACCCACTCACAGCTAGGCTCCTGCCTCCCTCCCACATGAGAGGAGCAGGTTAGGGGGTGTACTCGCCCTCACCCTACCTGTAACTCCCCTAAATTTAGTATTTAGGGGCACGCTGAACCTTCCTTCCTCAGATCCCGATTTCGAAACAAGAAAGAAGACCAAGAAGAAGACGACCTGCCGTGCAGCTGCTAACAAGAGGACGACACCAACTGACTTGGCCCCAGCCCTCCCGTCCTGTTGATCCTTGAACCTGCTCCTGCTAAATCCCGGCGTCTCCTGCGGACAGCAACCGCGGGAACCCCAGAGGACCTGCCTGCCCTGAGCTTCGTAGAGAATGGGACTCCCATGAAAAGTGGTTATGCTCAAACAGCAATGCCCCTAGTGCCAGCCAGGAAACCCCAAAAAAGCCCCCACTGCCCCCGCCGAGCCCGGCCTGTGCCCAAGTGGACAAAGACCCTAAGGACGTCCTCCCGGCGATTCTGACCTGGAATCCAGTGCCCAAGGACCCTCCTCGACGACCCAGCCGACGCCTGCAGCCTCAGAACCAGGGACCCCCCCAACCCCGACCAGCAGAGGGTAAGATTTCCCCTAAGCCAAAAGACACCCCTGCACCCGGCGCCCAACAGCCCCTTGTGCCCTAATCCGGAGTGCCTATCTACCTTCCTAGATCCCAACTTACCCCTCGAAGTGTTGGTCGCTCCAGAAGATCCTCCATCCCCGAGCCTGCAGCCTTTGTTCCCTTTTCAAGATCTCCATTGAAGAACATTGAGCGCCCGACGGCTCAAAACCACCCTGCACCCAGTTGCCCGAGTGCCCCTTGCAGTGCAACCTTTGTCCTATCCTACTTCCCCATTTGCCCTTAGGAAGTGACCAGGAGCCCAGCTCCCACAGCCGCGTGGCCTGCTAGCCTGCAGCCACCAACCGAAGGCCCCCTGCCTCTCATTGGGCCTAACTACCTCTGCACCTGGCTGCCCCTGTGCCGCTGAGGGTGTACCAACTGTACCTACCTGGCCCTGGGAGACCCCTGAGTCTATGCCCAGAACCTTAACTCTGCCAGTCGAGTATTTACCTAAAAGCCGATAACTCACTTTTCTTCCATAGGCTAACATTGGCTGGTTTCACTTGGAAAGTGTGGAGTTTTGGAACTTTAAAATAAATCAGCCAAACAACGACTTCCGATTTACTCACTTGTTATCAGGAGAGACCGCAGTGCTGCATCTTTTAGCCCAGCACCAACCCTGAAAAGTATTTTTTACCGTACTTACCAGTAACCTGAGTTTTCTTCCATAGGAAACCATTGACTGTTTTCTGTGAAATTTCTTCTGTGTCGATTTTTGCAAACTACAAATATTCTTTAAAAATCGTACCAAAACGTAATTACTTACCGGTCTTAGATAGATGTCCCAGTGCTGAACCTAGTAGTCCAGTACTGGATTACAAAAGTAACGTGAACATACTTTACCTGCAAACTGAATTTCCTTCCATAGGATAACATTGGTAATTTAATCTGAAAAAGTTTCCAAGTGTCAACTTTTAAAATACAATAATATTCCTCAAAAATCAGTACTATAACCAAAATGCTTTTACTTAACTGTTTACAGGACATGTCCCAGGACTGAATCTAGGATCCAGACTTGTGGTTAGAAAAGTAATCTATGAAGTAATTCATTGC
Source organism: Lissotriton helveticus (assembly GCF_964261635.1). Lineage (NCBI taxonomy): Eukaryota > Metazoa > Chordata > Amphibia > Caudata > Salamandridae > Lissotriton > Lissotriton helveticus. The sequence continues at coordinate 170,133,485 of NC_136057.1, forward strand.
ATTTAACTGAAAATTCCCATTGAGCTCAATTTTGCATTGTGTTTGAAATTGTGTTGCCTATTGCAACAAACTGTAACTATTGCATTCAAAAAGTCTAATGCCTATTTGGAAGGTATTTAACTAAAGTAACTCATTCTGAGAGAATATTTTGATACCTTTTTGGTTCTAAAATAAAACAACTATATCTTTTGATGCAAAACAATTGGGCTAGAGTTCAGTTCTTGAGTGTGTGAGACCATTTGCTGACTGAGGTGTACAACAAATGCTTTACACTGTCCCCTGATACTGCCTTACTGCTCGCCCAAGCTACCACTTTAGAGAGTAAGGTTATATCTAACTTTAGCCTCTGCCAAACCTCTGGGGACTGGAGACTCTATACACACTGTATCTTACTTTGGTCCAGTATATATAGAGCCACTTCCTTACAGAAGGGCACCGCCAACATTGAAAATTTCAGCGTCAGGACGGTTTGACATCACTCCACTTCTCAGATGAAGACAGTAAAATGGCTTTCACACATTACACCTCGCAGACTCCCATGTGAAAATCGGACTCCAAGTACTCCAGAACCTATTTGCCAAACAGACTGGCTTTTCCAGCCATCATTCTTTATGCACCAATGCCTCCTCAAGTTCCGATGGAGTCTTCGCCTCCTCCTTCTTATTCTTATTCTCCTCCTCTTCCAGCACGACCTCCACAACTGCTACCTACAGCAGTAATTTTGCTATCAATTCCTCCAGCCACCCATTCTCGGCCACCGCCGTCTCCTGTACCAGTGGCATCTCCACTAGGGCACTCTAGATCTCGCTCCCGTCATACCGGGCCTCACAGCAACAGGTGAAGGACAAGGTTAAGAGCTCACCATCATTGTCACCACTCAAGATCTCCCATGCTATCATGCTCAAGACAAACACGAGATGCTTCATCCAGATCGAGATCGTCACATTCTCATCACAGACTCCTCTTCGGGTCTATATTCACCTACATTGTCAGACTTACTACCATCTAGAATATCTGATGTTGGTGATATACTTTCCAGGAGGTTCTTAATAGGGATGCCAACAAATTAAAAAGTTAATTGCTGACTGCCACCACAATGGTAATCTTTGAAATGCTCCATCAAAGGTCCACCTCTACATCATTGCTCCCTTTGGTTCCAGGTTTTTTAGAACCAGCTATGGAACTATTTTGGACATCGGCTACTCCTAAGGCTGCACTATGCTGCCTACAGAAAGAATACAAACCTCCAGATCAGCATCCAACATTTCTTCACATGGATCCTACACCAGACACTCTCATCTACTCTGCTGCCAAAAAATTGGATGCCGTATCTGCATTGTCCACTGTACCTCCTGACCAGGAAAGGAAAAGTTGTATTTTGTGGGCAGAAAAGTGTGCAGTACTTCCATTATCACTATGAAGGCTGCTAGCCGTCTGCTCTTCTGGGGCGATATGACCGGGCTTTTTGGGACTCTAATTAGCAATTCACAGATGACAGTTTTTTTTAAATGCTAGTATGATATCGTATTTTGATATAGTTTTCTCGAGGTGCTCCAGGGGTGACGTATCCACCCTCAGGGTACGTCCAGTACAATGCTTTCAGTAGTGCTTCCAATGACTCTTGGTTGCATCCCCCTATGTGCATTCTCCTTTTGTCCTCGTCTGAGGTTGTTAAATAATCACAATATGTTCTATATTTGTTTCACTTCATAAGTTTTACTGAAGTCTTCATCTGCATATGATTTCATTTCAGTTCTCATCATAGGTTATGCATTTTCATAAAGCTCCTTGCTCCAATGCATTTCGAGCTATATACGCTATTCATCAGGGAGCCATTCTATAAACAGAATCATTATACACTTAATTTGTACACATGTATCTAAAACGTTACTGACCAATTCATTGTTTCTTAGACATACATTGATTCATGCAGCTTGCACACGTGAATTCTGTGAAATAATAGTGAGTGTTTGAGTAAACATGTGGTTGCACTCTTGTCCTATAAACCGATATTGTGACTAATGTATATAAGTGCTACAAATCGCTTGATTCAAAATAGTGGGTTTAAATTTTATCCGGCGTGGTTTAAACTGATGTAAATGTGTGACCCGTTTTTACTTACGAGTAATTCAACTCGTCTGCTTCAGCCGCGAAATAGAAATACTGCAATGGTAAAGAAATGGTTCGTATTTAACTGTCATAACTCGGTATATGAGCGTATTAATACTCTATCCCTCGGGTTCTCAGGCGCTTGGAGACACTTACTTTAGCGCTTCAGTGTGAAATACTCCACGCTCTTCAGCAGTGTCATGAGGCTGGCTCTAGCTGTCGCAAAGAGAGTCCCCAGCGTATTTCCAGGTATTAATGGTGAAACTAAAGGAAGGACTATAATGTTGCCCCAGTATTGGAACTTTCATAGATTCCCATGCTTTGTATCATTCCCCGTTGTCGGAATGGGTGCCTCGGTAGTATAAAAATCATAGAAACAAAAGAAAAAAATAGGCCTAGGCCTCCTCTCATTTTGTATCCTATCACCCTCTTTTTGTAAAAGAGACCAAACTTTTGCCAGAACCAATCAGAGCAGCCTCACCCCATAGAACCTTCCTGAGAGAGCTCAGAGCCTCAGATTTTTCTACCGCACGTTGTGCTAGGGAGTCTCCACTGAGCTCTGCTCAGCTTTTCACTACTTTTCTGGTTATTTCTTCAAGTTTCTGCTGAAAAAAGACATGTCTGACAAGGAGAAGAAGGCCTTATTCAGGTCCTGTGCCTCTTGTGGGAAAAAACTTCTTTTTGTGGAGGATAAGCATGACAATTGTATTTACTGCTTATATCCTGACCACAAGGCCACAGAGTGCAAGATCTGTAGAACCTTCTCGAACAAGACTCTTCGGGACAGAGAAGGTCGGCTGTTGACCTGGCTTCAGAAGATGAAGACTCGCAAAGAGGTGCTCTCTTCGGATGAGGAGGATTCCACATCTTTTGCTTCCTCTCACAGATCTAGGAAGAGGGGTAGGTCTCCCCCTGGTGCTTCTACATCTGAGCCCTCTCTTCAAGCCCCTCACAAGATCTCTGACAGGTCTGAGAGGGCTGGTCCCCTTCAATCTCCTCACGGAAGTGAAAAGGAGAGGCAGGGACAGGCTGCTGGAGTGGTTACAGCCTTAAAGGACAAAAAGGAGGTTGCTCTCCCTTCTCCTCCGTCCAAAAAGAGCAAATCCAGTGACAAACACTCTTCTGTCACTTCAGGATCTGTGCCGGAGAAAAAACAGCGTCCGTCGACAACAAAAACACCAGGTACGTCGACGACCGTTACTTCAGTTAAAATTCCCGCTGTTTCTGTGGCTCCGTCGACGGGCTCGTCGGCGGTAGCGCTCTCCACGACGACGACTTCGTCGACATTCAAGGTCCCGAGTACGTCGACGCTGACGTCTTCCACGTCGACGACGACAAGCAAAGTACTGTCGACGGCCGCAACGACGACGAGAACTACGTCGACGACGACGACAACAACCTCAACGTCGACGATAATGTTGATGACGACGAGTTTGTCTACGAAGCCGTCAACGATGGTTCTGTCGACGACGAGAATTGTGTCGGCGAAGGAGATGGTACCGTCGACGATTCCGTTGACAGCTTCATCGACGACTGCTACACCGGCGACGACGGCACCGTCGACGGGTCAGAAAATGCATTTTTCGACTCAAAAGATGAAAATAACGCCAGAGATGACGTCTCCGCGACGGGTTTCTTCACATCCACCTACAATGCTTCTGAATGATGAATCTGAGGAAGATGAAGTTGAGGATGATGACAATTATGGTCCTGCCTATAGTCCCTCGGACTTGAATGTAAAGATGCAGGAGACGGACACAGAGGAGTATTACGAACATACAGGTGGCCAGCAGTTGCATCCATATGTTCTGGAAGAGCGACGCACTCCGAGTTTGGGTCCGGGCATGGTGGCCATGCCCTCCTCGCTCATTTCTGATCTACAAATGATGCTTCAAGATTATCGTAAGAGGTTTCCGTCGGAACCTTCTGGCCAGTCTGCACATTCTCCTCCTCAGATACAGTCGCAAGTGCAGCCGTCTATTGGTCTTCCAGTGGTGCCCCCCTCGCCACCACCAATGACACCTTCGGTCCGGATCCGCACTCCAGATCCTGCACCAGTTCCTGATGTCCAACAGGATACCTCTTCGGATGAGGAGGTCGTACAGGTGGATCCCTTGATTGTTCCGTTGCAAGACCCAGACTTGGATCAGGGTGACAGTGGGCCACAAGATCCGGACGCCGCGGGTCGTGACACGTCCATCTCCCCTCCAGTGGATATAGGGGGTTTTCATCACCTGATGGAGAGGGCAGCTAAGAGATTTGAATTGCCTGTCACGAGAGAGGAATCAGAATATTTCCTTTATGACTTTAAGGAGCAATACAGGAGATCTGTCAAGTCTATTCCCATCATTGAGCATGTATGGGAGGAAGGCATGACAATTATGCAAAATCCAGCCACAGTGATTCCAGTTCTCCCAAGGCTGGAAAAGAAGTATAAGGCTCCGGACGGCAGTCCGGCTTGCCTTCTTGGTCAGCCAAAGCCGGATTCAGTGATCTCTCAGGCGGCCCAAAGCAAGTCTAAGAATCCGTCCACACCTTTGACCACGCCTCCGGACAAGGACGGTCGACGTCTTGATAATGTTGGAAAGCGGTTTTCATCCATGGCCAGCTTGCTTGTTAGAGCGTCAAATGCTCTTGCCATCCTTGGCCGATACGACCGCCCGATGTGGTGCGACATGGAACCCTTCGTGGAACTGTTACCAGAGCCCACAAGGGAGGAAGCCAAGAAAGTGCTTATAGAAGGGGAGAAATCTTCTGCTGAAGTTATTGACTGTGCAATGGACATTGCTTCCACGGCTTTTCGAGCCTTAGCAGGCTCGGCAGTGCTACGGCGCCAGGGCTGGTTAAGAGCCACCTGGTTTCGTCAGGAGGTCCAAAATAGAATCCTGGATCTGCCATTTGATGGGGAGATGCTGTTTGGTAAGCATGTGGACGATGCCCTGCAGAATATAAACAAGCATTTACAATGCAACGGTTTCGCCTTTGCCAGTTAGAGCTATTGGCATTGTAAATGACAATATTTTTATTTATGTGTTGGTTTTGAAAACAGATAAATAAATGGCATTGTCATTTACATTGCCAACAGCTTAATCTCTTGCAAATGTAAGACCTATTGTACCCTACTGGATTTCACTGAAGAAATTCAGAGTCTGGTCTGCAGGTGTCACGTGACAGATGCCCAATTGACAGCTGAGGGGGTTAAATCGTGCTGGGGTGGCACATTAAGGCAACGCTTGCTGAAAGCACTACACTACCCTACTGGAGTGTCAGTCTTTTTGGACATGGTCCACTCACTCATCTTGAAACAGGAAGCTCGCCACCAGTTCCACAAAAAATACCGTCATTAAATCTTTCCTTTTTAAGGGTTGGACATTTCAGTTGGCGTCTGCTCTCAGTCACGCTCGTCTTGTCACCCATTGTCAATCACGCGCCTCTCTGTGCCTGGCTGTCAAGTGCCGGCGCCATCCTAGTGCGCATCTTCAGTCAGCCACGGTGTGCTAGCCAACCGAACTGCATTATGGGATGGCATGGTGGGTTAAAGAACCTGTTTTACAAACATGTGTCCGTGCTTGTGAGGAGGTAGTGCACCTGTTGAGGGAGAGAGAGTGTGTTTGCATATGTGCGTGCATGCATGCATGTGTGTGTGTGAATAAGCACTTCCAAGATTTAGTGGGACTAGAGTTTTTATCTACAAATCATTGTTTTCAGCTGTGTTCTAATGGAATCAAAGCAACACTACACCCCCCATAATGCATAGTGTGATCACATAAAAGTACAGAACTGGAAAGAGTGTCCATAATGACCAGCAAGACCCTAAGAAGGATGTGCTTCAGTCTCCAGTGCCACGGGCGAGTGGAAACACACACTGTGCTGGTGGAGAAGTAGAAGAAGTACAAGTGTCCATAGAAGAGAAGTAGAGGGGATGCACTCTCCATTCCCTATGCACTCTCCACTCTCCACTCCGTATGCACTCTCCACTCCCTACGCACTCTCCACTCCCTACGCACTCTCCACTCCCTACGCACTCTCCACTCCCTACGCACTCTCCACTCCCTACGCACTCTCCACTCTCCACTCCCTATCCACTCTGCACTCCCTATGCACTCCCTATGCACTCTCCACTCCCTATGCACTCTCCACTCCCTATGCACTCTCCACTCCCTATGCACTCTCCACTCCCTATGCACTCTCCACTCTGCACTCCCTATGCACTCTCCACTCCCTATGCACTCTCCACTCTCCACTCCCTATCCACTCTGCACTCCCTATGCACTCTCCACTCTGCACTCCCTACGCACTCTCCACTCTTCACTCTCTATGCACTCTGCACTCCCTATGCACTCTCCACTCTCCACTCCCTATGCACTCTCCACTCCCTATGCACTCTCCACTCCCTATGCACTCTCCACTCCCTATGCACTCTCCACTCTGCACTCCCTATGCACTCTCCACTCCCTATGCACTCTCCACTCCCTATGCACTCTCCACTCTCTATGCACTCTCCACTCTCTATGCACTCTGGAGAAGTGTGGCTCACTGGTTAGAGGAGGCAGACCTGGAAGCAGAGGTCAGCCCGGGACCAGGGTTCAATTCCCGGCTCGGCGGGGTCTTGAGTCCTAAAATGTTCATGGACTCGACAATTCTCGCTCCGGTGCCTACTCGATTCATGGTTTCACACTCTGCGACTCTGGGCAATAGCTTGCTTAATCTCCACAACGGCCCCTCGCGGCGGGATGCCTGGCTTTCACCTTGCGGATACCCTGCCGGGGTTATCTCACAGGGGAATACCAGGACGGGTTCCCTAAGCAAGCGCTTAGAAACCGCTCGGTGATTTGCGCTATATAAATTCCTGTACATTTACATTTACATTTACATTTACTCTGCACTCCCTATGTACTCTCCACTCTTCACTCTCTATGCACTCTGCACTCCCTATGCACTCTCCACTCCCCACTCCCTATGCACTCTCCACTCCCTATGCACTCTCCACTCCCTATGCACTCTCCACTCCCTATGCACTCTCCACTCTCTATGCACTCTCCACTCTCTATGCACTCTCCACTCCCTATGCACTCTCCACTCCCTATGCACTCTCCACTCCCTATGCACTTTCCACTCCCTATGCACTCTCCACTCCCTATGCACTCTCCACTCCCTATGAACTCTCCACTCCCTATGCACTCTGCACTCTCCACTCCCTATGCACTCTGCACTCTCCACTCCCTATGCACTCTGCACTCTCCACTCCCTATGCACTCCCCACTCTGCACTCCCCACTCTGCACTCCCTATGCACTCTGCAGTCCCTATGCACTCTGCAGTCCCTATGCACTCTCCACTCCCTATGCACTCTCCACTCCCTATGCACTCTCCACTCCCTATGCACTCTCCACTCCCTATGCACTCTGCACTCCCTATGCACGCTGCACTCTCCACTCCCTATGCACTCTCCACTCCCTATGCACTCTCCACTCTCCACTCCCTATGCACTCTCCACTCCCTATGCACTCTGCACTCTCCACTCCCTATGCACTCTCCACTCTGCACTCTCCATGCACTCTGCACTCCCTATGCACTCTCCACTCTGCACTCTCTATGCACTCTGCACTCCCTATGTACTCTCCACTCTTCACTCTCTATGCACTCTGCACTCCCTATGCACTCTCCACTCCCTATGCACTCTCCACTCCCTATGCACTCTCCACTCCCTATGCACTATCCACTCCCTATGCACTCTCCACTCCCTATGCACTCTCCACTCCCTATGCACTCTCCACTCCCTATGCACTCTCCACTCCCTATGCACTCTCCACTCCCTATGCACTCTCCACTCCCTATGCACTCTCCACTCCCTATGCACTCTCCACTCCCTATGCACTCTGCACTCCCTATGCACTCTGCACTCCCTATGCACTCTGCACTCCCTATGCACTCTGCACTCCCTATGCACTTTCCACTCCCTATGCACTCTCCACTCCCTATGCACTCTGCACTCTCCACTCCCTATGCACTCTCCATGCACTCTGCACTCCCTATGCACTCTCCATGCACTCTGCACTCCCTATGCACTCTGCACTCTCTATGCACTCTGCACTCCCTATGCACTCTCCACTCCCTATGCACTCTCCACTCTGCCTCTCTATGCACTCTGCACTCCCTATGTACTCTCCACTCTTCACTCTCTATGCACTCTGCACTCCCTATGCACTCTCCACTCCCTATGCACTCTCCACTCTCCACTCCCTATGCACTCTCCACTCTCCACTCCCTATGCACTCTCCACTCTCTATGCACTCTGCACTCCCTATGCACTCTGCACTCTCCACTCCCTACGCACTCTCCACTCTCCACTCCCTACGCACTCTCCACTCCCTACGCACTCTCCACTCTCCACTCCCTACGCACTCTCCACTCCCTACGCACTCTCCACTCCCTACGCACTCTCCACTCTCCACTCCGTATCCACTCTCCACTCCCTATCCACTCTGCACTCCCTATGCACTCTCCACTCTCCACTCACTATGCACTCTCCACTCCCTATGCACTCTCCACTCCCTATGCACTCTCCACTCTCTATGCACTCTCCACTCTCTATGCACTCTCCACTCCCTATGCACTCTGCACTCCCTATGCACTCTCCACTCCCTATGCACTTTCCACTCCCTATGCACTCTCCACTCCCTATGCACTCTCCACTCCCTATGCACTCTCCATGCACTCTGCACTCCCTATGCACTCTCCACTCTGCACTCTCTATGCACTCTGCACTCTCTATGCACTCTGCACTCCCTATGCACTCTCCACTCTTCACTCTCTATGCACTCTGCACTCCCTATGCACTCTCCACTCTCCACTCCCTATGCACTCTCCACTCCCTATGCACTCTCCACTCCCTATGCACTCTCCACTCTCTATGCACTCCCTAAGCACTCTCCACTCCCTATGCACTCTCCACTCCCTATGCACTCTCCACTCACTATGCACTCTCCACTCCCTATGCACTATGCACTCTCCACTCCCTATGCACTATGCACTCCCCACTCTGCACTCCCTATGCACTCTCCACTCCCTATGCACTCTCCACTCCCTATGCACTCTCCACTCCCTCGAGCTGCACTCCCTATGCACTCTCCACTCCCTATGCACTCTCCACTCCCTATGCACTCTCCACTCCCTATGCACTCTCCACTCCCTATGCACTCTCCACTCCCTATGCACTCTCCACTCTGCACTCCCTATGCACTCTCCACTCTGCACTCCCTATGCACTCTCCACTCCATATGCACTCTCCACTCGCCACTCTCCACTCCCTATGCACTCTCCACTCCCTATGCACTCTCCACTCCCTCGAGCTGCACTCCCTATGCACTCTCCACTCCCTATGCACTCTCCACTCCCTATGCACTCTCCACTCCCTATGCACTCTCCACTCCCTATGCACTCTCCACTCCCTATGCACTCTCCACTCCCTATGCACTCTCCACTCCCTATGCACTCTTCACTCTCCACTCCCTATGCACTCTTCACTCTCCACTCCCTATGCACTCTTCACTCTCCACTCCCTATGCACTCTTCACTCTCCACTCCCTATGCACTCTTCACTCTCCACTCCCTATGCACTCTTCACTCCCTATGCACTCTTCACTCCCTATGCACTCTTCACTCTCTATGCACTCTTCACTCCCTATGCACTCTTCACTCTCTATGCACTCTTCACTCTCTATGCACTCTTCACTCCCTATGCACTCTTCACTCTCCACTCCCTATGCACTCTTCACTCCCTATGCACTCTTCACTCCCTATGCACTCTTCACTCCCTATGCACTCTTCACTCCCTATGCACTCTTCACTCCCTATGCACTCTGCACTCCCTATGCACTCCCCACCCCCTATGCACTCTCCACTCTCCACTCCCTATGCACTCTCCACTCTGCACTCCCTATGCACTCCCTATGCACTCTCCACTCTCTATGCACTCTCCACTCTGCACTCCCTATGCACTCTCCACTCTGCATGCCCTATGCACTCTGCACGCCCTATGCACTCTGCACGCCCTATGCACTCTGCACTCTCCACTCCCTATGCACTCTGCACTCTCCACTCCCTATGCACTCTGCACTCCCTATGCACTCTGCACTCCCTATGCACTCTGCACTCCCTATGCACTCTGCACTCCCTATGCACTCTGCACTCCCTATGCACTCTGCACTCCCTATGCACTCTCCACTCCCTATGCACTCTGCACTCCCTATGCACTCTGCACTCCCTATGCACTCTCCACTCTGCACTCTCCATGCACTCTGCGCTCCCTATGCACTCTCTATGCACTCTCCACTCTGCACTCTCCATGCACTCTGCACTCCCTATGCACTCCCTATGCACTCTCCACTCCCTATGCACTCTCCACTCCCTATGCACTCTCCACTCCCTATGCACTCTCCACTCCCTATGCACTCTCCACTCCCTATGCACTCTCCACTCCCTATGCACTCTCCACTCTCTATGCACTCTCCACTCTCTATGCACTCTGCACTCCCTATGTACTCTCCACTCCTCACTCTCTATGCACTCTGCACTCCCTATGCACTCTCCACTCTCTATGCACTCTCCACTCCCTATGCACTCTCCACTCTGCACTCCCTATGCACTCTCCACTCCCTATGCACTCTCCACTCCCTATGCACTCTCCACTCTCTATGCACTCTCCACTCTCTATGCACTCTGGAGAAGTGTGGCTCACTGGTTAGAGGAGGCAGACCTGGAAGCAGAGGTCAGCCCGGGACCAGGGTTCAATTCCCGGCTTGGCGGGGTCTTGAGTCCTAAAATGTTCATGGACTCGACAATTCTCGCTCCGGTGCCTACTCGATTCATGGTTTCACACTCTGCGACTCTGGGCAATAGCTTGCTTAATCTCCACAACGGCCCCTCGCGGCGGGATGCCTGGCTTTCACCTTGCGGATACCCTGCCGGGGTTATCTCACAGGGGAATACCAGGACGGGTTCCCTAAGCAAGCGCTTAGAAACCGCTCGGTGATTTGCGCTATATAAATTCCTGTACATTTACATTTACATTTACATTTACTCTGCACTCCCTATGTACTCTCCACTCTTCACTCTCTATGCACTCTGCACTCCCTATGCACTCTCCACTCCCCACTCCCTATGCACTCTCCACTCCCTATGCACTCTCCACTCCCTATGCACTCTCCACTCCCTATGCACTCTCCACTCTCTATGCACTCTCCACTCTCTATGCACTCTCCACTCCCTATGCACTCTCCACTCCCTATGCACTCTCCACTCCCTATGCACTTTCCACTCCCTATGCACTCTCCACTCCCTATGCACTCTCCACTCCCTATGAACTCTCCACTCCCTATGCACTCTGCACTCTCCACTCCCTATGCACTCTGCACTCTCCACTCCCTATGCACTCTGCACTCTCCACTCCCTATGCACTCCCCACTCTGCACTCCCCACTCTGCACTCCCTATGCACTCTGCAGTCCCTATGCACTCTGCAGTCCCTATGCACTCTCCACTCCCTATGCACTCTCCACTCCCTATGCACTCTCCACTCCCTATGCACTCTCCACTCCCTATGCACTCTGCACTCCCTATGCACGCTGCACTCTCCACTCCCTATGCACTCTCCACTCCCTATGCACTCTCCACTCTCCACTCCCTATGCACTCTCCACTCCCTATGCACTCTGCACTCTCCACTCCCTATGCACTCTCCACTCTGCACTCTCCATGCACTCTGCACTCCCTATGCACTCTCCACTCTGCACTCTCTATGCACTCTGCACTCCCTATGTACTCTCCACTCTTCACTCTCTATGCACTCTGCACTCCCTATGCACTCTCCACTCCCTATGCACTCTCCACTCCCTATGCACTCTCCACTCCCTATGCACTATCCACTCCCTATGCACTATCCACTCCCTATGCACTCTCCACTCCCTATGCACTCTCCACTCCCTATGCACTCTCCACTCCCTATGCACTCTCCACTCCCTATGCACTCTCCACTCCCTATGCACTCTCCACTCCCTATGCACTCTCCACTCCCTATGCACTCTCCACTCCCTATGCACTCTGCACTCCCTATGCACTCTGCACTCCCTATGCACTCTGCACTCCCTATGCACTCTGCACTCCCTATGCACTTTCCACTCCCTATGCACTCTCCACTCCCTATGCACTCTGCACTCTCCACTCCCTATGCACTCTCCATGCACTCTGCACTCCCTATGCACTCTCCATGCACTCTGCACTCCCTATGCACTCTGCACTCTCTATGCACTCTGCACTCCCTATGCACTCTCCACTCCCTATGCACTCTCCACTCTGCCTCTCTATGCACTCTGCACTCCCTATGTACTCTCCACTCTTCACTCTCTATGCACTCTGCACTCCCTATGCACTCTCCACTCCCTATGCACTCTCCACTCTCCACTCCCTATGCACTCTCCACTCTCCACTCCCTATGCACTCTCCACTCTCTATGCACTCTGCACTCCCTATGCACTCTGCACTCTCCACTCCCTACGCACTCTCCACTCTCCACTCCCTACGCACTCTCCACTCCCTACGCACTCTCCACTCTCCACTCCCTACGCACTCTCCACTCCCTACGCACTCTCCACTCCCTACGCACTCTCCACTCTCCACTCCGTATCCACTCTCCACTCCCTATCCACTCTGCACTCCCTATGCACTCTCCACTCTCCACTCACTATGCACTCTCCACTCCCTATGCACTCTCCACTCCCTATGCACTCTCCACTCTCTATGCACTCTCCACTCTCTATGCACTCTCCACTCCCTATGCACTCTGCACTCCCTATGCACTCTCCACTCCCTATGCACTTTCCACTCCCTATGCACTCTCCACTCCCTATGCACTCTCCACTCCCTATGCACTCTCCATGCACTCTGCACTCCCTATGCACTCTCCACTCTGCACTCTCTATGCACTCTGCACTCTCTATGCACTCTGCACTCCCTATGCACTCTCCACTCTTCACTCTCTATGCACTCTGCACTCCCTATGCACTCTCCACTCTCCACTCCCTATGCACTCTCCACTCCCTATGCACTCTCCACTCCCTATGCACTCTCCACTCTCTATGCACTCCCTATGCACTCTCCACTCCCTATGCACTCTCCACTCCCTATGCACTCTCCACTCACTATGCACTCTCCACTCCCTATGCACTATGCACTCTCCACTCCCTATGCACTATGCACTCCCCACTCTGCACTCCCTATGCACTCTCCACTCCCTATGCACTCTCCACTCCCTATGCACTCTCCACTCCCTCGAGCTGCACTCCCTATGCACTCTCCACTCCCTATGCACTCTCCACTCCCTATGCACTCTCCACTCCCTATGCACTCTCCACTCCCTATGCACTCTCCACTCCCTATGCACTCTCCACTCTGCACTCCCTATGCACTCTCCACTCTGCACTCCCTATGCACTCTCCACTCCATATGCACTCTCCACTCGCCACTCTCCACTCCCTATGCACTCTCCACTCCCTATGCACTCTCCACTCCCTCGAGCTGCACTCCCTATGCACTCTCCACTCCCTATGCACTCTCCACTCCCTATGCACTCTCCACTCCCTATGCACTCTCCACTCCCTATGCACTCTCCACTCCCTATGCACTCTCCACTCCCTATGCACTCTCCACTCCCTATGCACTCTTCACTCTCCACTCCCTATGCACTCTTCACTCTCCACTCCCTATGCACTCTTCACTCTCCACTCCCTATGCACTCTTCACTCTCCACTCCCTATGCACTCTTCACTCTCCACTCCCTATGCACTCTTCACTCCCTATGCACTCTTCACTCCCTATGCACTCTTCACTCTCTATGCACTCTTCACTCCCTATGCACTCTTCACTCTCTATGCACTCTTCACTCTCTATGCACTCTTCACTCCCTATGCACTCTTCACTCTCCACTCCCTATGCACTCTTCACTCCCTATGCACTCTTCACTCCCTATGCACTCTTCACTCCCTATGCACTCTTCACTCCCTATGCACTCTTCACTCCCTATGCACTCTGCACTCCCTATGCACTCCCCACCCCCTATGCACTCTCCACTCTCCACTCCCTATGCACTCTCCACTCTGCACTCCCTATGCACTCCCTATGCACTCTCCACTCTCTATGCACTCTCCACTCTGCACTCCCTATGCACTCTCCACTCTGCATGCCCTATGCACTCTGCACGCCCTATGCACTCTGCACGCCCTATGCACTCTGCACTCTCCACTCCCTATGCACTCTGCACTCTCCACTCCCTATGCACTCTGCACTCCCTATGCACTCTGCACTCCCTATGCACTCTGCACTCCCTATGCACTCTGCACTCCCTATGCACTCTGCACTCCCTATGCACTCTGCACTCCCTATGCACTCTCCACTCCCTATGCACTCTGCACTCCCTATGCACTCTGCACTCCCTATGCACTCTCCACTCTCCACTCCCTATGCACTCTCCACTCTGCACTCTCCATGCACTCTGCGCTCCCTATGCACTCTCTATGCACTCTCCACTCTGCACTCTCCATGCACTCTGCACTCCCTATGCACTCCCTATGCACTCTCCACTCCCTATGCACTCTCCACTCCCTATGCACTCTCCACTCCCTATGCACTCTCCACTCCCTATGCACTCTCCACTCCCTATGCACTCTCCACTCCCTATGCACTCTCCACTCTCTATGCACTCTCCACTCTCTATGCACTCTGCACTCCCTATGTACTCTCCACTCTTCACTCTCTATGCACTCTGCACTCCCTATGCACTCTCCACTCTCTATGCACTCTCCACTCTCTATGCACTCTCCACTCTCTATGCACTCTCCACTCCCTATGCACTCTGCACTCCCTATGCACTCTGCACTCCCTATGCACTCTCCACTCCCTATGCACTCTCCACTCCCTATGCACTCTCCACTCCCTATGCACTCTCCACTCCCTATGCACTCTCCACTCCCTATGCACTCTCCACTCCCTATGCACTCTCCACTCCCTATGCACTCTCCACTCCCTATGCACTCTCCACTCCCTATGAACTCTCCACTCCCTATGCACTCTGCACTCTCCACTCCCTATGCACTCTGCACTCTCCACTCCCTATGCACTCTGCACTCTCCACTCCCTATGCACTCTGCACTCTCCACTCCCTATGCACTCCCCACTCTGCACTCCCTATGCACTCTCCAGTCCCTATGCACTCTCCACTCCCTATGCACTCTCCACTCCCTATGCACTCTCCACTCCCTATGCACTCTCCACTCCCTATGCACTCTCCACTCCCTATGCACTCTGCACTCTCCACTCCCTATGCACTCTGCACTCTCCACTCCCCACTCTCCACTCCCTATGCACTCTCCACTCTCCACTCCCTATGCACTCTCCACTCCCCACTCTGCACTCCCTATGCACGCTGCAGTCCCTATGCACTCTCCACTCCCTATGCACTCTCCACTCCCTATGCACTCTCCACTCCCTATGCACTCTGCACTCTCCACTCCCTATGCACTCTGCACTCTCCACTCCCTATGCACTCTGCACTCTCCACTCCCTATGCACTCTGCACTCTCCACTCCCTATGCACTCTGCACTCCCTATGCACTCTGCACTCTCCACTCCCTATGCACTCTCCACTCCCTATGCACTCTCCACTCCCTATGCACTCTGCACTCTCCACTCCCTATGCACTCTCCACTCTGCACTCTCCATGCACTCTGCACTCCCTATGCACTCTCCACTCTGCACTCTCTATGCACTCTGCACTCCCTATGTACTCTCCACTCTCTATGTACTCTCCACTCTCTATGCACTCTGCACTCCCTATGCACTCTCCACTCCCTATGCACTCTCCACTCTCCACTCCCTATGCACTCTCCACTCCCTATGCACTCTCCACTCCCTATGCACTCTCCACTCCCTATGCACTCTCCACTCTCTATGCACTCTCCACTCTCTATGCACTCTCCACTCTCTATGCACTCTCCACTCTCTATGCACTCTCCACTCTCTATGCACTCTCCACTCTCTATGCACTCTGCACTCCCTATGCACTTTACACTCCCTATGCACTTTCCACTCCCTATGCACTCTCCACTCCCTATGCACTCTCCACTCCCTATGCACTCTCCACTCCCTATGCACTCTGCACTCCCTATGCACTCTCCACTCTGCACTCTCTATGCACTCTGCACTCCCTATGCACTCTCCACTCTGCACTCTCTATGCACTCTGCACTCTGCACTCCCTATGCACTCTCCACTCTCCACTCCCTATGCACTATGCACTCTCCACTCCCTATGCACTATGCACTCTCCACTCCCTATGCACTATGCACTCCCTATGCACTATGCACTCCCTATGCACTCTCCACTCCCTATGCACTCTCCACTCCCTATGCACTCTCCACTCCCTATGCACTCTCCACTCCCTGTGCACTCTCCACTCCACTCCCTATGCACTCTCCACTCCCTCGAGCTGCACTCCCTATGCACTCTCCACTCCCTATGCACTCTCCACTCCCTATGCACTCTCCACTCCCTATGCACTCTCCACTCCCTATGCACTCTCCACTCCCTATGCACTCTCCACGCACTCTGCACTCCCTATGCACTCTGCACTCTCTATGCACTCTGCACTCCCTATGTACTCTCCACTCTTCACTCTCTATGCACTCTGCACTCCCTATGCACTCTCCACTCTCCACTCCCTATGAACTCTCCACTCTCCACTCCCTATGCACTCTGCACTCTCCACTCCCTATGCACTCTCCCCTCCCTATGCACTCTCCCCTCCCTATGCACTCTCCACTCCCTATGCACTCTCCACTCTCTATGCACTCTCCACTCTCTATGCACTCTCCACTCTCTATGCACTCTCCACTCTCTATGCACTCTCCACTCTCTATGCACTCTCCACTCCCTATGCACTCTCCACTCCCTATGCACTCTCCACTCCCTATGCACTCTCCACTCCCTATGCACTCTCCACTCTCCACTCCCTATGCACTCTCCATGCACTCTCCACTCTCTATGCACTCTGCACTCCCTATGCACTCTGCACTCTCCACTCCCTACGCACTCTCCACTCTCCACTCCCTACGCACTCTCCACTCCCTACGCACTCTCCACTCTCTACGCACTCTCCACTCTCCACTCCCTATGCACTCTCCACTCCCTACGCACTCTCCACTCCCTACGCACTCTCCACTCTCCACTCCCTATCCACTCTCCACTCCCTATCCACTCTGCACTCCCTATGCACTCTCCACTCTCCACTCCCTATGCACTCTCCACTCCCTATGCACTCTCCACTCTCTATGCACTCTCCACTCTCTATGCACTCTCCACTCTCTATGCACTCTCCACTCCCTATGCACTCTGCACTCCCTATGCACTCTGCACTCCCTATGCACTTTCCACTCCCTATGCACTCTCCACTCCCTATGCACTCTCCACTCCCTATGCACTGTCCATGCACTCTGCACTCCCTATGCACTCTCCATGCACTCTGCACTCCCTATGCACTCTCCACTCTGCACTCTCTATGCACTCTGCACTCCCTATGCACTCTCCACTCTTCACTCTCTATGCACTCTGCACTCCCTATGCACTCTCCACTCTCCACTCCCTATGCACTCTCCACTCCCTATGCACTCTCCACTCCCTATGCACTCTCCACTCTCTATGCACTCCCTATGCACTCTCCACTCCCTATGCACTCTCCACTCCCTATGCACTCTCCACTCACTATGCACTCTCCACTCCCTATGCACTATGCACTCTCCACTCCCTATGCACTATGCACTCCCCACTCTGCACTCCCTATGCACTCTCCACTCCCTATGCACTCTCCACTCCCTATGCACTCTCCACTCTCCACTCCCTATGCACTCTCCACTCCCTCGAGCTGCACTCCCTATGCACTCTCCACTCCCTATGCACTCTCCACTCCCTATGCACTCTCCACTCCCTATGCACTCTCCACTCCCTATGCACTCTCCACTCCCTATGCACTCTCCACTCCCTATGCACTCTCCACTCCCTATGCACTCTCCACTCCCTATGCACTCTCCACTCTGCACTCCCTATGCACTCTCCACTCTGCACTCCCTATGCACTCTCCACTCCCTATGCACTCTCCACTCGCCACTCTCCACTCCCTATGCACTCTCCACTCCCTATGCACTCTCCACTCCCTCGAGCTGCACTCCCTATGCACTCTCCACTCCCTATGCACTCTCCACTCCCTATGCACTCTCCACTCCCTATGCACTCTCCACTCCCTATGCTCTCTCCACTCCCTATGCACTCTCCACTCCCTATGCACTCTCCACTCCCTATGCACTCTCCACTCCCTATGCACTCTCCACTCCCTATGCACTCTCCACTCCCTATGCACTCTGCACTCTCCACGCACTCTCCACTCCCTATGCACTCTCCACTCCCTATGCACTCTCCACTCCCTATGCACTCTCCACTCCCTATGCACTCTTCACTCTCCACTCCCTATGCACTCTTCACTCTCCACTCCCTATGCACTCTTCACTCTCCACTCCCTATGCACTCTTCACTCTCCACTCCCTATGCACTCTTCACTCCCTATGCACTCTTCACTCTCTATGCACTCTCCACTCCCTATGCACTCTCCACTCCCTATGCACTCTCCACTCCCTATGCACTCTCCACTCCCTATGCACTCTCCACTCCCTATGCACTCTTCACTCCCTATGCACTCTTCACTCCCTATGCACTCTTCACTCCCTATGCACTCTTCACTCCCTATGCACTCTTCACTCCCTATGCACTCTGCACTCCCTATGCACTCCCCACCCCCTATGCACTCTCCACTCTCCACTCCCTATGCACTCTCCACTCTGCACTCCCTATGCACTCCCTATGCACTCTCCACTCTCTATGCACTCTCCACTCTGCACTCCCTATGCACTCTCCACTCTGCACGCCCTATGCACTCTGCACGCCCTATGCACTCTGCACGCCCTATGCACTCTGCACTCTCCACTCCCTATGCACTCTGCACTCTCCACTCCCTATGCACTCTGCACTCCCTATGCACTCTGCACTCCCTATGCACTCTGCACTCCCTATGCACTCTGCACTCCCTATGCACTCTGCACTCCCTATGCACTCTGCACTCCCTATGCACTCTGCACTCCCTATGCACTCTGCACTCCCTATGCACTCTCCACTCCCTATGCACTCTCCACTCCCTATGCACTCTCCACTCCCTATGCACTCTGCACTCCCTATGCACTCTGCACTCCCTATGCACTCTCCACTCTCCACTCCCTATGCACTCTCCACTCTGCACTCTCCATGCACTCTGCGCTCCCTATGCACTCTCTATGCACTCTCCACTCTGCACTCTCCATGTACTCTGCACTCCCTATGCACTCCCTATGCACTCTCCACTCCCTATGCACTCTCCACTCCCTATGCACTCTCCACTCCCTATGCACTCTCCACTCTCTATGCACTCTCCACTCTCTATGCACTCTGCACTCCCTATGCACTCTCCACTCTTCACTCTCTATGCACTCTGCACTCCCTATGCACTCTCCACTCCCTATGCACTCTCCACTCTCTATGCACTCTCCACTCTCTATGCACTCTCCACTCCCTATGCACTCTGCACTCCCTATGCACTCTCCACTCCCTATGCACTCTCCACTCCCTATGCACTCTCCACTCCCTATGCACTCTCCACTCCCTATGCACTCTCCACTCCCTATGCACTCTCCACTCCCTATGCACTCTCCACTCCCTATGCACTCTCCACTCCCTATGAACTCTCCACTCCCTATGCACTCTCCACTCCCTATGCACTCTGCACTCTCCACTCCCTATGCACTCTGCACTCTCCACTCCCTATGCACTCCCCACTCTGCACTCCCTATGCACTCTCCAGTCCCTATGCACTCTCCACTCCCTATGCACTCTCCGCTCCCTATGCACTCTCCACTCCCTATGCACTCTCCACTCCCTATGCACTCTCCACTCCCCACTCTCCACTCCCTATGCACTCTCCACTCTCCACTCCCTATGCACTCTCCACTCCCCACTCTGCACTCCCTATGCACTCTGCAGTCCCTATGCACTCTCCACTCCCTATGCACTCTCCACTCCCTATGCACTCTCCACTCCCTATGCACTCTGCACTCTCCACTCCCTATGCACTCTGCACTCTCCACTCCCTATGCACTCTGCACTCTCCACTCCCTATGCACTCTGCACTCCCTATGCACTCTGCACTCTCCACTCCCTATGCACTCTCCACTCCCTATGCACTCTCCACTCTGCACTCTCCATGCACTCTGCACTCCCTATGCACTCTCCACTCTGCACTCTCTATGCACTCTGCACTCCCTATGTACTCTCCACTCTCTATGCACTCTGCACTCCCTATGCACTCTCCACTCTCCACTCCCTATGCACTCTCCACTCCCTATGCACTCTCCACTCCCTATGCACTCTCCACTCTCTATGCACTCTCCACTCTCTATGCACTCTCCACTCTCTATGCACTCTGCACTCCCTATGCACTCTGCACTCCCTATGCACTTTCCACTCCCTATGCACTCTCCACTCCCTATGCACTCTCCACTCCCTATGCACTCTGCACTCCCTATGCACTCTCCACTCTGCACTCTCTATGCACTCTGCACTCCCTATGCACTCTCCACTCTGCACTCTCTATGCACTCTGCACTCCCTATGCACTCTCCACTCTCCACTCCCTATGCACTATGCACTCTCCACTCCCTATGCACTATGCACTCTCCACTCCCTATGCACTATGCACTCTCCACTCCCTATGCACTATGCACTCCCCACTCTGCACTCCCTATGCACTCTCCACTCCCTATGCACTCTCCACTCCCTATGCACTCTCCACTCCCTATGCACTCTCCACTCTCCACTCCCTATGCACTCTCCACTCCCTCGAGCTGCACTCCCTATGCACTCTCCACTCCCTATGCACTCTCCACTCCCTATGCACTCTCCACTCCCTATGCACTCTCCACTCCCTATGCACTCTCCACTCCCTATGCACTCTCCACTCCCTATGCACTCTCCACTCCCTATGCACTCTCCATGCACTCTGCACTCCCTATGCACTCTGCACTCTCTATGCACTCTGCACTCCCTATGTACTCTCCACTCTTCACTCTCTATGCACTCTGCACTCCCTATGCACTCTCCACTCTCCACTCCCTATGCACTCTCCACTCTCCACTCCCTATGCACTCTGCACTCTCCACTCCCTATGCACTCTCCCCTCCCTATGCACTCTCCACTCCCTATGCACTCTCCACTCTCTATGCACTCTCCACTCTCTATGCACTCTCCACTCTCTATGCACTCTCCACTCCCTATGCACTCTCCACTCCCTATGCACTCTCCACTCCCTATGCACTCTCCACTCCCTATGCACTCTCCACTCCCTATGCACTCTCCACTCTCCACTCCCTATGCACTCTCCATGCACTCTGCACTCCCTATGCACTCTCCACTCTGCACTCTCTATGCACTCTGCACTCCCTATGCACTCTGCACTCTCTATGCACTCTGCACTCCCTATGTACTCTCCACTCTTCACTCTCTATGCACTCTGCACTCCCTATGCACTCTCCACTCCCTATGCACTCTCCACTCTCTATGCACTCTCCACTCTCTATGCACTCTCCACTCCCTATGCACTATCCACTCCCTATGCACTATGCACTCTCCACTCCCTATGCACTATCCACTCCCTATGCACTCTCCACTCCCTATGCACTCTCCACTCCCTATGCACTCTCCACTCCCTATGCACTCTCCACTCCCTATGCACTCTCCACTCCCTATGCACTCTCCACTCCCTATGCACTATGCACTCTCCACTCCCTATGCACTATGCACTCTCCACTCCCTATGCACTCTCCACTCCCTATGCACTCTCCACTCCCTATGCACTCTCCACTCTCCACTCCCTATGCACTCTCCACTCCCTCGAGCTGCACTCCCTATGCACTCTCCACTCCCTATGCACTCTCCACTCCCTATGCACTCTCCACTCCCTATGCACTCTCCACTCCCTATGCACTCTCCACTCCCTATGCACTCTCCACTCTGCACTCCCTATGCACTCTCCACTCCCTATGCACTCTCCACTCCCTATGCACTCTCCACTCGCCACTCTCCACTCCCTATGCACTCTCCACTCCCTCGAGCTGCACTCCCTATGCACTCTCCACTCCCTATGCACTCTCCACTCCCTATGCACTCTCCCCTCCCTATGCACTCTCCCCTCCCTATGCACTCTCCACTCCCTATGCACTCTCCACTCCCTATGCACTCTCCACTCCCTATGCACTCTCCACTCCCTATGCACTCTCCACTCCCTATGCACTCTGCACTCCCTATGCACTCTCCACTCCCTATGCACTCTCCACTCTCCACTCCCTATGCACTCTGCACTCCCTATGCACTCTGCACTCTCCACTCCCTATGCACTCTCCACTCCCTATGCACTCTCCACTCCCTATGCACTCTCCACTCCCTATGCACTCTCCACTCTCTATGCACTCTCCACTCTCTATGCACTCTCCACTCTCTATGCACTCTCCACTCTGCACTCCCTATGCACTCTCCACTCCCTATGCACTCTCCACTCCCTATGCACTCTCCACTCCCTATGCACTCTCCACTCCCTATGCACTCTCCACTCCCTATGCACTCTCCACTCTCCACTCCCTATGCACTCTCCATGCACTCTGCACTCCCTATGCACTCTCCACTCTGCACTCTCTATGCACTCTGCACTCCCTATGCACTCTGCACTCTCTATGCACTCTGCACTCTCTATGCACTCTGCACTCTCTATGCACTCCCCACTCCCTATGCACTCTCCACTCCCTATGCACTATGCACTCTCCACTCCCTATGCACTATGCACTCTCCACTCCCTATGCACTATGCACTCTCCACTCCCTATGCACTCTCCACTCTCCACTCCCTATGCACTCTCCACTCCCTCGAGCTGCACTCCCTATGCACTCTCCACTCCCTATGCACTCTCCACTCCCTATGCACTCTCCACTCCCTATGCACTCTCCACTCCCTATGCACTCTCCACTCCCTATGCACTCTCCACTCCCTATGCACTCTCCACTCCCTATGCACTCTCCACTCCCTATGCACTCTCCACTCCCTATGCACTCTCCACTCTGCACTCCCTATGCACTCTCCACTCTGCACTCCCTATGCACTCTCCACTCCCTATGCACTCTCCACTCGCCACTCTCCACTCCCTATGCACTCTCCACTCCCTATGCACTCTCCACTCCCTCGAGCTGCACTCCCTATGCACTCTCCACTCCCTATGCACTCTCCACTCCCTATGCACTCTCCACTCCCTATGCACTCTCCCCTCCCTATGCACTCTCCCCTCCCTATGCACTCTCCCCTCCCTATGCACTCTCCACTCCCTATGCACTCTCCACTCCCTATGCACTCTCCACTCCCTATGCACTCTCCACTCCCTATGCACTCTCCACTCCCCATGCACTCTCCACTCCCTATGCACTCTCCACTCCCTATGCACTCTCCACTCCCTATGCACTCTCCACTCCCTATGCACTCTCCACTCTGCACTCCCTATGCACTCTCCACTCTGCACTCCCTATGCACTCTCCACTCCCTATCCACTCGCCACTCTCCACTCCCTATGCACTCTCCACTCCCTATGCACTCTCCACTCCCTCGAGCTGCACTCCCTATGCACTCTCCACTCCCTATGCACTCTCCACTCCCTATGCACTCTCCACTCCCTATGCACTCTCCCCTCCCTATGCACTCTCCACTCCCTATGCACTCTCCACTCCCTATGCACTCTCCACTCCCTATGCACTCTCCACTCCCTATGCACTCTCCACTCCCTATGCACTCCACTCCCTATGCACTCTGCACTCTCCACTCTCCACTCCCTATGCACTCTGCACTCTCCACTCTCCACTCCCTATGCACTCTCCACTCCCTATGCACTCTCCACTCCCTATGCACTCTCCACTCCCTATGCACTCTCCACTCCACATGCACTCTCCACTCCACATGCACTCTCCACTCCACATGCACTCTCCACTCCACATGCACTCTCCACTCCACATGCACTCTCCACTCCACATGCACTCTGCACTCCCTATGCACTCTGCACTCTCCACTCCCTATGCACTCTTCACTCCCTATGCACTCTTCACTCTCTATGCACTCTTCACTCTCTATGCACTCTTCACTCCCTATGCACTCTTCACTCTCCACTCCCTATGCACTCTTCACTCCCTATGCACTCTTCACTCTCTATGCACTCTTCACTCCCTATGCACTCTTCACTCCCTATGCACTCTTCACTCCCTATGCACTCTGCACTCCCTATGCACTCCCTATGCACTCTCCACCCCCTAAGCACTCTCTACTCCCTATGCACTCTCCACTCTGCACTCCCTATGCACTCCCTATGCACTCTCCACTCTCTATGCACTCTCCACTCTGCACTCCCTATGCACTCCCTATGCACTCTCCACTATCTATGCACTCTCCACTCTGCACTCCCTATGCACTCTCCACTCTGCACTCCCTATGCACTCTGCACGCCCTATGCACTCTGCACGCCCTATGCACTCTGCACGCCCTATGCACTCTGCACTCTCCACTCCCTATGCACTCTGCACTCCCTATGCACTCTGCACTCCCTATGCACTCTGCACTCCCTATGCACTCTGCACTCCCTATGCACTCTCCACTCTCCACTCCCTATGCACTCTCCACTCTGCACTCTCCATGCACTCTGCACTCCCTATGCACTCTCTATGCACTCTCCACTCTGCACTCTCCATGCACTCTGCACTCCCTATGCACTCTCTATGCACTCTCCACTCTCTATGCACTCTCCACTCCCTATGCACTCTCCACTCCCTATGCACTCTCCACTCCCTATGCACTCTCCACTCCCTATGCACTCTCCACTCCCTATCCACTCTGCACTCCCTATCCACCCTGCGCTCCCTATCCACCCTGCGCTCCCTATCCACTCTGCGCTCCCTATCCACTCTGCGCTCCCTATCCACTCTGCGCTCCCTATCCACTCTGCGCTCCCTATCCACTCTGCGCTCCCTATCCACTCTGCGCTCCCTATCCACTCTGCGCTCCCTATCCACTCATTATTAAAATTATAATATATATATATATATATATATATATATATATATATAAAAATATTAAAAAAAATAAAAAATAAAATATATCAATATTAAAACGGACTGTAAAGTCGAACTGAAAGAATGAAAAGTTATGCATGCTGCAACAAAGGGGATCAGCCGAGCAATTTCACATCAGACAAACCACTGCGGAGTCCTCACTACAAATAAAGGGGCAAAAACTACTTTTAGCGCCCATGCACTTGATGAACAGCCAGATCGTGGCCTGTGTCTTCATCATGTATTTTTAACCAACGTACACTGAATTCACGTGCTCCACCACTAAAAAACAAGCACTCACCTGGGCTTCCTCGCATGGAATGACCAAAACAAACACAGAAGGAAAAAAAACGAAACTCCGCCCACCGCCGCGATGACAACATCGCAGAGGCGGAGAGGGAAAAAATCGCGGGAACGCCCCCGAATCTGGTCCGGCCTTGACGGACAGATCCGGCTCCCAATGGCTAGCCTCCATTTATGGAGCTAGCTAATGGGAGGTGGGGGACGTTCCGATAGCCAATATGGTAAACAAAAGATTTCACCTGCGCGAACTGCTTGCGCAGATCGCCAGGTCGAAACCTAAAAAGGACACGGACACTGCGAAGTCCTTGGGGTCACTCACCTACCGTAAAGTTCCCTTTAGGGGCGCACGAGGCAGAGGTTTTTCATCATACAGAGGAAACCAACAGAGATATTCCTCTCAGCCTTCACAGTCCTATAAGCCCCAGTATTCAAATCAGCGACAGGGACAATCAGCGTCCTTCTCTCGCCATCCGCCGCGGGGCCGTCAGACCCGGCAGGGACGTGACAACACCAAGCGACAATAGCGGCCTCCCGGCTCTACCTGCTGTTCCTCCCCTCCCGATCACATCAGTGGGGGGCAGGATATCTCTTTGTCTGAGCAGCTGGAAATCAATAACATCGGACCAGTGGGTCCTCAAGATTGTAGAGAGTGGCCATGTGTTGGAATTCCAAGATCTTCCTCCAACAAGAGCTCCGGGCGCCATCCGCACAGGACATCTGGGACTACTCCACCTCGAAGCCCATCAATTGCTCCTCAAGGGAGCGATAGAACAGGTACCTCTGTCTCAGAGGGGCCGGGGTTTCTATTCAAGGTTCTTCCTCGTGCGGAAGACGATAGACACTTGGCGTCCCATTCTAGACCTTCGGGAGCTCAACACCTATCTCGTCAAGCTCTCTTTCAGGATGGTCACTCTCCAGGAAATTCTTCCTCTCTTGAATCCAGGCGACTACTTGGCGTCGCTGGATTTAGAAGATGCGTATTTCCATATTCCGATACATCCAGCTCACAGACAAGACCTACGCTTCACGGTGGGAAAGAGCCATTTTCAATTCAAGGTGCTTCCGTTCGGCCTTTGGTCGGCGCCAAGAGTGTTCACCAAGGTGTTGGCACCGGTAGCAGCTTTTCTTCGAAAACGATCTCTAGAAGTTTTCCCTTACTTGGACGACTGGCTCGTCAAGGCACCATCTTTCGAGGAAACTTCTCAAGCAGTGTCGACTTGCATCCATTTGTTCCGTTGCCTGGGCCTTCAGCTGAACGAACGCATGTCAGTCCTACTGCCCTCCAGAACCGCCAGGTTCCTGGGGGCTGTTTTGGACACCACGCGATGTACGGCTCGCCCCTCGGAGGAACGACAACAGAAGTTGATGATATCAGCTGGACAACTCTGCCACAAGAAATGCCTTTCAGTCCGCCAATACAAGTCCCTTCTCGGGTCCATGTCATCCTGCATACCATTGGTACTGCATTGCAGGCTGCGAATGCGTCCTCTGCAGGAAGAACTGGACAAGCAATGGCGCCAGGCAGAGGGGTCATTCAACGACAAGGTGTTGGTTACATCAACAATGAGAAAGGCGAGCAAATGGTGGCTTCTAAAGGACAATATCGCGCAAGGTCTGACATTCAGGATTTCTCCTTCGCCCATGATCATGACCACGGACGCCTCATTGGAAGGCTGGGATGCAGTGCTCCGAGAGCTTCAAGTCAGTGGCCATTGGAGTCCAGAACAGCGCCAGTGCCATATCAATTTCCTGGAGCTGACCGCCATTCGTTTGGCTTTGCAGGCTTTCCTTCCCAGAGTTCGCAACCATACAGTGCTGGTCCGGACGGACAATACGACGGCCATGCATTATGTCAACAAACAAGGAGGTACCAGATCGCAAACTCTGTCCACAGAGGCTCAACGGATTCGGGATTTTGCGATTCTACACAACATCACTCTGCGAGCCGAACACCTGGCAGGAACACTCAATGTCAGGGCGGATGCCTTGAGTCGACAGACAGAAGTGACTCACGAGTGGGAGTTGAATCAATCCATTCTGGACAGGGTGTTCTCGGTTTGGGGGACGCCAGCCATCGACCTCTTTGCTTCGCCGGAGAACGCCAAATGCCGGTTCTACGCAAGCAAGGTTTACCATCAGGGGTCCCTGGGGAACGCTCTTTCGATGGCTTGGTACAGCGCATTCTTTTACGCTTTTCCTCCAATTCCCCTCATTCCTCGAGTTCTCAGGAAAATGAAGGCAGAGCCCTGCAAGATGATTCTAATTGCTCCAGCATGGCCCAGACAATTCTGGTACACAGAGCTTCTGAGGCTCTCCCAAGCTCCTCCAATTCATTTACAATCCATTCCGTCCCTGTTGTCCAGGAGTCAGGTGCAGGTTTACCATCCGGATCTGAAATCGCTCCACTTGACGGCGTGGCTCCTGAACACAGAGAGTTCAGTCATCTAACACTCTCTCAGGAATGCAGAGAGGTCTTGGCTCAAGCCCGAGCGCCAAGTACCAATAAGACTTACAAGGCAAAATGGAAAAGATTCTGCTTGTGGTGTCAACGTCAAGGTCTCCATCCTTACACTTCCCAACCTCATCAATTGTTGCCATATTTACTATCTCTGGCTAAGTCTGGCTTGGCACATTCATCGGTAAAGGTACATCTGGCGGCAATATCAAGATTTCGACGCAGTTCTTCAGGTCCTTCCTTATGGTCCTCTAGGGTTGTTAAACAATTCTTGAAGGGCTTATTCCGGATGTATCCGCCAGTTCGTCCTCCTCCACCAGTTTGGCAACTCAATCTTGTCCTGGCTCAACTCATGAAAGCTCCGTTTGAGCCGGTGCACAAAGCAGATTTAAAGTTCCTGTCTTGGAAACTGGCCCTCCTCTTGGCTCTGACATCAGCGAGAAGAGTGAGTGAGCTGCAAGCTCTTTCCATAGTGCATCCTTTCCTGCAGTTTAAAAGAGAGGGTCTTATTCTTCGCACCAATCCCAAGTTTATCCCGAAGGTGCCATCTGAGTTCCACTTGAATGAACCTTTGATTTTGAAAACTTTCTTTCCGCACACTTCTACACCTGCGGAACGCACTCTACATTCTTTGGACGTTCAGAGATGTTTAAAATTTTACTTGGAGCGCACACGTCCCTTTCGGAAGTCAACCCAGTTGTTTGTCTCCTACAGCGCGCCCCGGAAGGGATTGCCTTTGGCAAAGAGTGGCATTTCCCGTTGGATCTCCAGTGCGATTCAATTCTGTCATCAGGAAGCGGGCAAGCCGCTGGACAGTAAAGTCCGGGCGCATTCCACAAGGTCTGTGGCATAGTCGGTGGCTCTCTTCTCGGGAGTCACCATTAAGGACATATGCAGGGCAGCAACGTGGAGCAGTACTCATACCTTCACGAAACACTACTGCCTGGAGTCTGCAGGAAGAGACGACGCGGCTGTTGGTCAGGCAGTCCTGCGGAATCTTTTTCATTGAGAGGTGAGCTTTCCCTACGATCCCTCCATCCTGGTGAGCACATTTTGTTTTCCTATGCTATATGTATTGCTTATATGGTTATGTGATGCCATGTATTTACAAAATGTGGTCTTGGTAATTTACTGCTAGCTACTCTGATACAAAGCATGGGAATCTATGAAAGTTCCAATACTGGGGCAAGAAAACAAGTTACTTACCTGTAACTTTGGTTCCCCAGTATTGGTAACTTTCATAGATTCCCATGCGCCCACCCGCCTCCCCGGGGAAAGCTCAGTTGTTTGATACAGATAGTGGCGGTTTGCACAACGGCTACGAAAATCTGAGGCTCTGAGCTCTCTCAGGAAGGTTCTATGGGGTGAGGCTGCTCTGATTGGTTCTGGCAAAAGTTTGGTCTCTTTTACAAAAAGAGGGTGATAGGATACAAAATGAGAGGAGGCCTAGGCCTATTTTTCTCTTTTGTTTCTATGATTTTTATACTACCGAGGCTCCCATTCCGACGACGGGGAATGATACAAAGCATGGGAATCTATGAAAGTTACCAATACTGGGGAACCAAAGTTACAGGTAAGTAACTTGTTTTCATCTGTTGCAGCTCTTAAGCAGTGTCATAATGCTGGCTCTCGTAAAGAGTCTCCGGCAACTTCCGGTTTTTGACGGTGAAACAAAAGAAAGGACTATGGCCATCTGTTGTGTAGCGGCCATATTATGTGTGCTAGCGAGTGCTTTGATATTTGTACATTGATGTCCTCCAATACTTTCGACCAATCTTCTGCCGACATCATAGTTGTTAGTTCATTGGTGGCTTCCATGCAACCAAGAGTCATTGGAAGCACTACTCAAAGCACTCGCAAGAAATTAATGAACGAAAAATTAGGAAATTCAGGAGAGACACCCTGGATTACAAACCGGGTGAGGTGTATACATGGGCGGAAGTATACGCACAAAGACGTCGAAATCGCCCGTATTCACAGCAGACAGATACATCATCGTCTGGAAGTGATACCACTGAGAGAACACAACACCAAACTGCCCACAAGAAATCAACAAATTTGAGTGAACCACAACAAGTACCGTGGGAAGAAACAGCACAACAATCAACTTCGGGCCAGACTTTTTCAGAACAAGGCCTGTCAGAAAAAGGAGACCCAGGAGGGGAAAGAGAAAAATAACACCCAAACACGAGGTGCACTACGATGCCCAAGAAGGACAAGAAAAAGACCATGAAAGAAACTTAGTAATTAACATCTCAGACTACAAACTAACAACATCAGAATTGAAATTATTGCAGAAAGGCACATCATTTGTTCCGACCACCGAAACAAATACATTAGAACTGGAGGTGAGTTTGTTTAAACTCATGAGAAAGTTACGCTTGAGGAATTTCTTCGATGACATCATACAAGACCAAAAATTGAAAGAACCAGATGAGCTATGTGGTTTAAAATCTAAAAGCACCTACCAACCAGCCACTAAACATTGGATCTTTTTGAAACTCTTGTGAAACAGGAATTATCACAAATCAACTGCAATTAAAGACAACACTAGAAACATCACACAAAAGGATTGGGATACAATGAAAAAATTAATGAACAACCCAAATATTGTATGCCAGAAAGCGGATAAAGGTGGGCCACTAGTAATCATCAATAAAACACATTATGAGACATGTGTAAAAGAACATATTGCAGACAATACCACTTACATGAAGTTGGAAAGAAACCCTACAAGGGAATTTGCGAACCTTTTGAAAGATCTAGTAACCAAATCATATGAATTAGGTATAAGCAAAGAAAAAACAAAGAACTTATTGATCAAATTAATCCTAAGAGTCCGTCTTTATACATGGTTCCAAAAATCCACAAGGACGAAAGAAACCCACTGTTTAGACCAATAGTATCCACGTGTGGGAGTGTACGTGAGCCAGTAGGTCAATTTATTGACAAATATCTACAATCCAGTGTGAAAAAAAGGTGCTCCTACATAAAGGACACTACGGATCTTTTACTCAAGTTGAAGAACGTCCAACTGGACACTAATGAACAGGTACTACTATGTACAGCAGACGTAAAGTCCCTGTACACGTCGATACCACACTCCATGGGATTAGAAGCAATGGAACACGCATTGACACGCACACACCTTGAAACTTCGATGCAAGTATTTCTGATGGATTTAATACAGTACACTTAATATGAAAGTTACTTTGAATGGCAAAATTAATGGTACCTCCAGCTCACGGGTACATCTATGGGCAATTGCGCAGCGCCGGCGTATGCGAATCTGGTAATGCAGAGATTCGAGGAAGACCATATTATATCACACCCTCTATGGAGAGTCCACATAAAGGCTTATTTTCGATATATCAATGACATTTTTATGCTGTGGAGTGACACGCATGAAGACGCAGAAAAGACCTTAGCAACATGGAATACAATAGATGGACGAATACAGTTTACAAGTGAAATATCGGAAAGTCAAATAACCTTCTTGGATGTTTTAATCACAAGAACTGACAGCGGTCTAGAAACGGATATTCATCGCAAAAAAAACTGATAGAAACAATGTCCTACATTTTAATAGTCATCATCAAATATCATTAAAAACTCATTTACCATTATTACAGATGATGAGAGTCAAGAGGATTGTATCAAACCCCATAAAATCCTCACAAAGAATAACTGAAATTGAACAGAGATTCAAACAAAGAGGGTACCCTCATAAAATACTGGAGAAGGCCAGAAAAAGATGCGAACCAATGACTCAAGATGAACTACTGACAACTAAAGAAAAACCGGAAAACATCAGTATGGTGAATGTCTCAAAATTTTCTACATCCAGCAAATCTTTAAAAAAAAAATTGATAAGCATTGGCCAATGCTAACCATGGAACCCGATTTTAAGAATGCATTTTCACAATTGCCGATTTTTGCCTATATCCAAAATAAAAAATATAGGTGAAATACTTCAACAGAAACTCAGAATAACAAAAAACACCAAAGGAACTTCACCATGTATGAACTGCAACAACTGTAATGGAATCATTCGTGGGACAAAAATAAATCACCCAATGAAGGAAAACGACTTTAAACCATATGTGACAGCTACCTGTGACACTGAGCACGTAATCTATTTACTAAAATGCCCATGTGATAAAGTATATGTGAGGAAGACTGAAAGAAAATTCAAAATAGGAATCAACGAACACAAATCGAATATCAGAACCAGGAACACAAAATCTAGAGTTGCGATGCACTTTATGGAGGCAAAACATAACATATCTCAATTGAGATTTCTCATTCTAGAGGTCATTGAAAAGATTGAAGGAAAAAACAATAACAAACACCTTCTCCGAAGGGAAAATTATTGGATGATGAAACTACAGTCATGTAGACCGAATGGCCTCAACGAGAGGATGGAATATGCATGTTACTTATGAGTAGCAATAGGACTGTTCTGTTCCAAGAAAATGTATAGTTGCCAAAAATGTTAGTGCACATAACAGCTATAAGATGTCAGCATGTTTACACCTTTATCCATTTGTGTACATCATTTTTCATTCACACGTGATACAACTAGACTTATAGAGGTTTCCATATTTTTGGGGGGAGAATTTTATTTAGTTATTCTTGTACACATATTTTCGTTATTAAACACACTCGCTATGCGCTAGCGCACCTAATATGGCCGCTACACCACAGATCGCCATAGTCCTTTCTTTAGTTTCACCGTCAAAAACCGGAAGACGACAGAAACTCTCTTTACGAGAGCCAGAGCCAGCATTATGACACTGCCTAAGAGCCACAACAGATCACTATAGTCCTTCCTTTAGTTCCACCATTAAAACCCGGAAATATGCTGGGGACTCTCTTTGCGAGAGCCAGCGTCATGACTCTGCTGACGAGTGTGGCGCATTTCACACTGAAGCCCTAAAGTAAGTGTCTCTAAGCGCCTGAGACCCCGGGGGATAGAGTATTAATACGCTCATATACCGAGTTATGACAGTTAAATACGTACCCTTTCTTTACCATTGCAGTATTTTTTTACCATTGCAGTATTTCTATTTCGCGGCTGAAGCAGACGAGTTGAATTACTCGTAATTAAAAACGGGTCACACGTTTACATCAGTTAAAACCACGCCGGATACAATTTAAACACACTATTTTGAATCACATGATTTGTAGCACTTATATACATTAGTCACAATATCGGTTTATAGGACAAGGGTGCAACCGTTTAGTGGTTAAATGTGGAAATGTACCCACTGCAGCTTCATTTTTTTAACACTAAAAACAAAATGAATATGGGTAAATACAGATTCAATTTGCAAAAAATAAATATGGATAAATACAGACGGAAATGTAAAAAAAAAAATCAATACCATTAAACCTGGAATCATAATCAACCCTCCCTCCTCCACGATGCAAGAGATCACGTATGAATAACTATCTTTCTTGTCACTATGTAAAAAGAACCGGCGAAACTGCCACCTACGGGGCATGATGGGACACTGGAGGCCAGAGTGCCCTTAAAGGCACATTGTTCTATTCTGATTGTTTCAAAACTGCCGCCTTTCCAGCTTCATTGCCCTATCATTCACGTTGAAGGAATGGAAAGAGACGTTGTGAAGGAAGTTTTACAATGTCACTGTAATTTTGTGAGGCTCATTAATATTAATGAGCCTCTCGCAATTTGCGACCCTATTGGGAATGCAAGGCCCTCCCAGGGATGGTGGCCTGCTGGGCTCAGCAGACCACCATGCCTGGGACTGCTTTTAGATTAAGCATTTTTTTTAAATGCAGCCCGATTTCCATAAAGAGAAACGGGATGCATTTAATGCATTTAAAAAGAAAGAAAAAATGAAACGTTTTCTTATTTTTTTTTTTTTTTTTTTTTTTTTTTAATATTTTTTATTTTTAAAACAAGGCAGTTACAATGGCAGGTATACCTTTAGTAATAGAACAAAGTTACGACCATTTAACTTTACATAGTCCAATAAACAATACTTATAGTGGCAGTAATACATCTCGATCTCCGTCATTGACAGTTCCCCCCTCACACCCCAATTCAATCATCCTCTACCTTCTCATCCGAACTACCAACGTCCTCCGCAGGCAGTGGTTCACATATTTCCCCTCGAAAAACGTTCCATGGAGTCCATATCTGATTCCACTTACGCGGACTCCCTCTGCTGGCATATACTGAACGTTCCGTGATCATTACCAGGTCGTTTACTTATTTTTTAAGGGCAGGCAGTGGTCCCATGGACCACTGCCTGCCCTTAAAAAATAATTTCGTATGAATTTGCAAAGGGGAAGGGGTCCCCTGGGGACCCCATCCCATTTGCGAATGAATTACCACCCACTTGAAGTAGGTGGTAATTGCGAGTGTTTTGTGACCACAATTGCGGTCACAAAACATTAGTACATGGGTTTGAGACTCGCTATTTGGAAGGGAAAATAGCGAGTCTCTAACCCGTTTGTGCTTGCTAAAATTGTCCGTACATCTGGCCTGAATGCTTTTTTTCCTCCATCATTTGAAGCAAATTTGCAACATAGTCTGTTTTAAGGCTGCGATTTGTACATTTTTGAACATGCATTTCCTGTTCTTTCCAAAGTAAGGCAAATATTCAGTAAAAATGTGACTTGGATAGAACTGCTTGTGGGTGGGAACATTGAGAGCTTATGATTTCAGTGGAGATTCCCCTGAGAGAGAACAAGGATTACAGGTAAGAGACTATTGCTTTTTAAGTCTATTGGGAAAGGGTTCAGTAGTGTTACGACCGCATCTTTGATGTTTGTGATGGAAAGGTACAATTATTTTTGGTCCAGTATTCCTGCATGTTGATGTCAGCGTGCAACAAAGCCTGCTGTGTGAGACACGTTAGTATGTGGGGGTAAATTGTCCTAATGCACATCCACAGAACCTGCACGTGTTTACGTTTCTGAGTTGCTCCAGCACTATTAAAGTTAAGATACAGTTTTGCCAGCATCTCCTGATGTTACCCTGCTGGCCTGACTCGGTCATCTGAGTATCTGAAACTACACAGAGGGTTTAAGAAGTTTTTTTGGTTAGTAGACATAAGGCCATATTAAATGTCGAAGGTCTTGGAGTCCATAAGAAGAATCTGTGAGGACACATTAACTTTACCTGTAAAAAAATAAATAAAAACTCTTGTATAAACATGTTAGATTTTGAATGTGATCACCTTGTCATTGTCTATATTGTTTTTCTCCGGTCTCCACGTTATAGCAAATTATATTAAACAGGGTGAATGGAATCGAGCCTGAAGATGCAAATGTTAGTGCACAATCATAGACGTTGATGGTCTTGACTTTCCTAGGTGGAGTTTGAAGACGGGTCTCAGCTGGTTGTGAAGAGAGAAGATGCTTATACTCTTAATGAAGAACTTCCTAAAAGAGTCAAGTCTCGTCTGGTAAGTTACTTTGAGTGGTAGTGAGTCTTCTGCAGGTTCAGTGTGGGTGGAGGTGTTTAACCACCTTAATGACTCGCCTTCGAAATATGTGGGTGTATCAGACATTTCTGCAGTTTGCTGTTGAAATTGTCTGCAATGGGAGGAAGCCCTCCTTTTAGTTAGTGAAGTAATGCGCATGTCATCCGAACATGTACATGTTGAAATAATGCACTTACTATAGTAAGCTCTGCAGTCCAACATTAGTGTTGGGAGAAAGAGGGGTTAGCTAGCAATACTTCCAGCCCAATCCTTCTGATGCCAATCATCGATACAACAAGTATTACAAGGTCCATGTTGCATTTTAGCAGGATATGATGCATACATTCAGTTACTTCAGACACATTTTGAAGGAAGTCACCGGGATAGTCGCAGATTCGAGAATCGAAAGAATAAGCGGTGTCATCTGCATGAGACACTACTTTAATTCCAAAAGATTCTATTAACGTCGCCAGGGGGACCATGTATATGTTAAATAATGTAGGGCTCAGTGTTAACTCCTAGGGAATACCATATTTGAGCTGTTTGTTTCCTGATGAGAAATTGACAATAGTTACTGTTTGCTGCCTATCATACAAGAACTGGAGCCACTTAACCTGGAACCAAGCTACAGATGCCCATCTCTGTCTAACGTTGTTGGAGTAATAATTGTGATACAGTTTCAAAAGCCACTGAGAAATCAAGAGGTACAAGGGTGACCATCCAGTTGTCAGATAATTAAATGTTAATTAAATGTTAACCACATTTTCAATCATCTGGAAAGAGCTGGGAACAGAGAAATTGTGTGGTAATTTGATAGAATATCTGGGTTAGCTGATGACTTTTTCATAAGAGGTGTTACTGTAGCCTGTTTAAAGAGTACTGGGACAGAAGATGATTCCTCTAAGGTATTAAACAGGGAATCCATCAGGGGTTTAATTACTTCAATAGCTTTTGACAGCACTCTCGGAGGACAAGGATCCATTGGTGATCCTGATTTACAGCTACTGGTGGCTAGTTTTAATCGTTTAAGTTTGTGCAGGGAGGAGTTAAATTTGGAGAAAGTAATTGAGGGTAACGTCCCCTGGAAGTAGTTGTAGGAAGCTGGCTCTGTATATACCATACTAAAATGAGGTATAGTGTGCACAGAGTCCAGTGGAACCCCAAAGGTAGGCAGAGGTAAATGTAGATAACACCTTACTCTCTATTTGTGGTAGTGTTGGCGGGCAGTAAGGCTTTATCAGAGGGTAGTGTTAAGCATTTGTTGTACACACTCGGGCAGCAAATTATGTCACACAGTCAAAGACTGGACCTAGACCAATTTGTTTGTATCAACATTTTATTTAGTTATTTTATATCTAGACCCAAGACAAGGCTTGTACAGGTAAGTAAATTAATAATACTTTGCAAGAATTATGCAGTGATTTACAGTTTAATTCCTAAATGCAGTTGGTTGAATTACAGGTAAATCAACAGTTCGAAATTATTTTTCAGTTCCTTTACTGTTTACTGTACATGTTACTTTTTAGATTACTTTTTAAGTTACTTTTGCTAATCAGTGTGATATTCCTAGATATGACACTGAGACATTTCCTAGACAAAAGGTAAGTAATTCACTGTTAGTACATTTGCAGTTTTTCAATGTTTCATGCAAACCAACTCCACACTTTGAAGAATTTTCAAGGAAAAGCAGCCAATACAATCCTATGACAGGAAATTAAGTTAACGGTTTGCAGGTAAGTACTTATTTGTGGGAGTTGGTATTCTGAGGTTAGAACCAGGGTTCCCCCAGGGTCAAGGATGCACTCTCAGAACACCCTCAGGGGCACTAGGACGGCCGAGTGCAGAGTGCTGAGGCCCAGTGTTATCCAATGAGGGATAGGGGCCTTCTGGTTGGTGGATGCTCACGAGCAGGCCACAAGGTTGTTGGAGCAAAGCACCTGGACTTAAGATCAGGGCAAAGAGGGATCCAGTTTAGCACTCAAGGTACACTCACAGCGGCACAGGGACGGCCAGGTTCAGGGTGCTGTTTCGGCATCAGGTGCCCTGTTGTTTTCAATCGGAGTTGCCTGGTTTAGATTTTAGCTGCAGGCTCGGTCCAGAAAGACTTCTGGGAGGTACCAACAGCTGGGCAGGTAAGTTTGAGTTCTTCTCCAGTGCGCAGGGTGGCTGGATGCAGGAGTGTCTCTTGAGGTTGGATTTCACCTTACCGGGCTATTTGCGGTTGGGGGGGTCTCCGTGTAGAGGCTGCAGGCAAAGTCGGGGAGTCCTGGAGGTGTCAACCCACGGTGGACTTGGACTCTGGAGCGCTGGGGGACCTTGCTGGGACCAGTGGGCCACCCGTATTTGGACCACAGGCGTCTGGTTTCTTTGTCCTCAGCTGGCTCAGAGCCTGTCTTGAGAGTTTCTTTTGAGCAAAGCTGCTATTCACAGGAGATCTTGTATTTGTTGAAGGCAATCAGTCCTCCCAGGCTTCTGGAGGTCGCTGGCTGCAGGACGAGGTGACTTTTGGCGCAGGATCTCTGGAAACTGCAGACGGGCTGGTAGGGCTGGGGACAAGTCAGTTATTCTCTGCAGTGAGTCTTATTTCGTCCTTCTTTGTAGGTTGCGGGAATCTGTCTTCTTAGTTCTGATCTGCCTCCTAAATACTGTATTTAGTGGACGTTTTAGGGGTCTCTTAGGGTGACTATCCCCTCGTTGTTCCCACCCCACGTGGGGGAGTTGCCAGAATCTCTAATCCTGATTGGCTAGTGCCTGACATCTGCAAGATGGCAGGCACTGAAGAGTGGGCTATACCTCGCCTCCCCCACCAGAGGAGTGAGGTTGGCAAAGGTGGGCACACCTTCTAGGCTGTGCTAATTTTTCCCGCCTGTCTTCCCACCGAAAAGGAGGGTGGACAGGAAGGGCGCCTGCTCCTGATAGCAGGAGAGGCTGGGGCTCATGCTACAAAGACTGCAAGGCCTTTGAAGCTCCCCTGCCACAGATGGCTCTTTCTGGCCTGGGGAAGGTGTGACTACCTCAGCCAGGTAAGGCTTTGTTTCTGGGCTCAGGGAGCGAAGGCTCCCACACAGGGGTCCAAAAACATGTCTCGTGGTGGGAGGCTGGTGTGTACCATATGGAGGTCTAGAGACTGCTCGTATTATTTGTTAATAAAGTTGGGCGTTTCTTGCTTTAGTATGAAAAAAGTACACGGCCCCTTTAAGATTTAGCGGAAGAAACACTGAATACAAATCACATGTCCGAGTCATATGACTCTGACGCGACGCTATTTCCAATTACGGCGCCCAGGTTCAGTGTTCATCCGGGCCACGGCGGTAACAGGCTAGGTAGCCCGAGGGGAGTCGTCAGCGTGTCAGTAAGTGGTTACCTAAGCCAAGCTTTTAACAGTGTATCGGTCGGGTTTACAGACCGTTGGACCGAAAAACCATTTATTTTATTTCACGCTTGGGCATTATTGAAATATACATTGATCGTGTCCTGATTATTTTTCCTCAAACAATTGCAGATAACGCGGCGTGAAGATAACCCCCTGCCGTGTCCGCCCATGCAGTGCAGTAACATACGCCTCTTGTGAGTTAGTTGAGAAGCCTTTTATCTTCCATGGTTTTTAAATATCTAATGGAGTCCGATGGAGGTTCCGTTTTTATCAGTGCTTTTTGCTTTATTTCTTCTTTTTTCAAGTTGGTTAAAAGTTCAGGTTAACGAAATACGTTGAACTTTACCCTATTTAACAGATAATCACTATAGTGGATATTTGTTAATCACGCCTGCCACAGGTTAATAGGCTTATGTGACAGATATTGCTATATGTTGCCTGTGAATAGAAGCAGAATGTACATATTTAGCATTTCACACATCTGTTGCTTTATTCAGATCACTGGGACGGGTGTAACTTGGTGAAGGGAGCAATATGATACTGTTTCCACAAAGGGTTTAATCATTATCATTGAATTGATTTATCCTTTGTTTTTGCCTGATACATTTTCTCCTTACAGGTAACTGGCCTCAGCAAATAGCTGAGTATGCCTAAACGGCGACTGCCGTGAGTATAAGTAATAATTTTACTTTTTTCTCACTAATATCCTCACGGTCGGGTGCACCTTAGTGCGTGCAAACCGACGGAGGATCACACTACTGGTCCTGAAGAATGCTGAGCGACTCGGGCTCTTTAAGCAGAAACATGTTGACCAAATTTGATTAAATTGAGGACTAGGGGTCTCTAATAAATGAGACTAAACCTATGAGCCAACTCATCACCTGTTTTTAACTAGTGCTGGTTGGACTATTAATAAAATAGTTGACAGTCACAACTATGCATTTTTAATTCCCCCCTTTTTTTGCACTCACTTAGCACAATTGGGCTATTTTCACCACTTCAACACACAGAAGAACCAGCTTTGCTGTAATCAGGCATTGTAGCACACTGGAAGGACGCTAGGTCCTTCCAGTGGGAACCCGATAATGAAGCATGTCACCACTAGGTTGGTGAGTGAGGGTTCTTAAAATTATGTTGTGTGTTTTCTCTTCACCTTCTTCCCAGTCTGTCCCTCACATGATTTTTTGAGGTGTGTTTATGTTGTTTCACTCTTCCGTTGTTTATTAATATCAATCAGGGAACCACCAGAGCCTGGTCGTTTTTTAGAGGGCTTCTCTAAGATGCCCTCTGAGTGCATTTTGCATTAAATCTCACACTGGCATCTGTGTTTAATTTGCTGAGAAGTTTGATACCATACTTCCCAGTTTTCAGTAAATTCATTATGGTGATGTGGAGTTCGTAATGACAAACTCCCAGCACCATATCTCTTAATGGCAGCACTGCACTTACAATGTCTAAGAATTGGTCTAGACACTGTACGGGTACAGGGCTAATGCACCTTTACCCTCATCACTGGTATAGTGCACCCAGCTAGAGGGGTGGCTGACCTTTGCCATGGCCGTGGGTTGTAGGAATGGCACACAGGGATGTGTGCCATGTCGACTTCACTTTGTTCTGCACCAAAACACGCAGCTGCAATGGGGGGAGGAGTGTGTGTGTGTGTGTGTGAGACAGTGACAGTGACATGTGGCCAGAGAGGTGCCAATTGGGGGCACAAGGTACAGTTTTGTGAAAGAACTCAGGCCCTGAGATCCTGATTGGCAGGGACCCATGGCACATCAAGTCAAGGGGCATCAGTAGTTTGGCAAAAAGTGTGTGTGGGGGGGGTTACTGCAACAGAAACCCAGCTTCCTACACCAAGCCACTTTAGTAAAAGATGGATCCTCCAGACTGTCTTAATGAGGCTATGCCCTTACATTCCTTTCTGACCAGCCACAGTTTCCGCCCACATCAGAGCGGGTTTCAGAGGAGCACCTATTTCGAGATGTGCCAACTCGACTGTCCAAAGGGGCCATAAAGAGGATCCTGGACTTGAAAACAGGGTTGAGATGTTACTTTGGCAATGTCTTGATGCCCAAGAAGGATGGAGGCCTTATAAAATATGTGTTAAAAAAAGGAAGATAGATGCCTTAGTCCTATTCTAGATCTTCACCCTCTAAACACCTTCCTTAGGATGTAAAAATTCTAAATGGTCATACTGGTCCAGGTTCTGTAAGCCCTGTATCCGGGTGAATAGAGGATAGCCTAGATCTACAGGACATGTACTTTCATGTGCCCATCATGTGATACTCCACCAATCAGGGTGGAGTGCGGTCCTGGATCTTTTGCCTGGAGTCTCTACCCCTTCCTGCCCCCCAAGCTGTACTCTCATGCGCCAAGAATTAAAAACAAATCAGAAATGTTTGGTTTTAAAAAGGAGAGAAATGGGTAGCCATCTAGTAGGTGAATTGCATAATGAGAAACCAGAAAACCCGGGGCCAAACCTGCCTTCCCCATTTGACCCAACTGTGTGAGTGTAGGCAAGTATTTTATTTTATAAAGACTCCTTTTTCTTTATCACATGTGAAAACACCTTCCAGTACGGGAGCTCAGGGCGTGCACTGTACAAAATGAACTCGAAATAGTAAGGTGAAAAGCTTCTGCATGTTACAGAAATACCTCTTTCAATGGTAAAGAGACTATCATATTTTCACATGATGATTCTTGCATGACTTCTATGCCATCTATTTTCATGGCTCGGTACATACACAGGCTCTTAGACCCCAGCCAGACCCTTAACTTGGCTCTGGCTCGGCGCTACCTATTAATTTTTGGCTCGCTAACCTCTTTTTGGGAAGGCTTTCACTCTCTGAATCACCACAAAGAACACCACCACGCTTGTTGTTTTAGCAGGTGCAACTAAATTCTTTTGGCGTTCTGGCCGAAGTGGTTGATGTCATCCTGGTAAGCAGAACCCACTCTACAAAGTCTGTCTACGCTGTGCGCTGTGACACTGACCCCTTACCAGACAGACTTTGTTATGTTCTTTTGTTAGCCCAGCAAGGGCTTGTGGTGGACATTTTGAAAGGGGTTTTTGTCGCCTTTTCGACCTTTCTGTGTTTACCTGCTCGATCCTTAAGTCTCCAGTTAATATGCGATTCATAAAGGGTTTGACTCGTGTTTCCTTCCAAGCCATGTGCGATGCTAAAATGGGGACTGAAATTGGTCTTAGTGTTCCTGATCTACAATTTAAGCCTGTACACTACTGTTGTTGATGACTGTTAACTTTAAAGACCTTCCTCATTGCGATTACATCAGCAGATCGAGTGAGTGAATTACAGGTGATTTTGGTACATCTGCCTTATTGGCCAGTCAGTTACACTGCCAGCATTTCTTTGCTCCACCTCACCTCTCAAAAGAGGAGAGGATCCATTGACTTCACCCTAAGAGGCTCTGAGCTTTCACGTCAACCCCACAAATACAATCTTGTGTATGAGCAACGTTTTGTGGCCATCTCTATGGCAAAGAAAGGAAGGCTGTTCAAAAGAAGATCCTAGTCCTCTAGCTAGTCCAGTGTATGAACGCCTGCTATGCACTGTCCAAGAAATAACCCCCCGAAGGCCGTCAGGTTCACTCCGCCATGCCAAAGCTGCAACAAAAGCATTGGCACAAGGGGTCCCTGGTTTAGATATCTTACGGGCTACAGCATGAGCATCTGTGTAAACAGTTACAAATCACTACTTCCTTCACAATCAGGTCTGATGGGAGGGGTACTGTGCCCACTCAATTCTGCAGGACTTTTTGGCCTGAATCTGTTTCCCAAACCCACCATCTTGGGAGGCACTGCTGTTGTATCTCCTATAAAGACTACAGTAAGTAGTAGTCATAAAAAGAGCTACTTGTATACCTTCTGAAACGCTCTTTCTGGATGTTATTCTATCTAACTGCAGATACTTTGTGCTGCTCTTCTTCCTTCCGGTTCAGTGGAGCAGCCTTATTTTCCACATTTACAAAGGTTCCAAGCTAAAATGCATCACACTGTCCAACATATTGTTCGCCGCTCCGCGTCTGAGGGCGTAGAAGGTGAAAGTTAATGAAAATAAGGTCTGTGTGTAAGGATGGCAATTTTACCCTGCTCCACTCCATCACTTCTTGGGTGGGATGGAACCGCGCGATGCAATCTGTTAGTTCACAGGAGCACTAATGCAGATCCAGACTGTCTTCTGGGGCTATTCTGAAGGTGAATAATCTGTGGTTAGATAGACCACCAAGAAGAGTGTTACCAAAGGAAAATAACTTGTTCATCCTTCCTTCCCTCCATCCTTCTCTTTTTCCAACCCTTTTATTGATTACCCTCCTTTTCTTCCATCTGTCCTTTGT
The DNA here is from genome assembly GCF_964261635.1 of Lissotriton helveticus. Lineage (NCBI taxonomy): Eukaryota > Metazoa > Chordata > Amphibia > Caudata > Salamandridae > Lissotriton > Lissotriton helveticus. The sequence goes on from NC_136057.1 coordinate 170,176,854, forward strand.
TCTCCTATCCACCTCTTCATCTTTCCTTTCTTCCAGCTCTCCATTTTCTTTCATCGTCCATTCACCCTCCTCTCCATTGTTCCTTCTCATGTGCCTCCACCCCCCAGTTTCATCATGCCGTGATTTTTTACAGTGGTACTTAAGGAGTCTTTGTTTAGAGATCAACACTCTCCAGTCATTCCAAGGAGTCATAAACTACAATTTAGATGTTCTATGTTGCACAGATCTACTGAGTGGCTTCCTTAACCTGCTGAAGCTGCTAAGGTGGGAGGTCCATGATGCCCCTGGTGTAGGTGATAAGGTACGACAATGAGTGCCTCCAGGTACTATTGGCACATGAGTGGGAAGAAGTTTGTTCTCTGGGTTTATGATGTGGAGTGTCCGTACAAATCGCTTGAATAAAAGCTATAAGTAGCAGAATGGGGATTCCTGTTGGATAAGGTGGGTGGTGTTTGAAAGTCTGTGGGTATTTAGAATATTTCCTTTTCAGCTAATTGTTGCTATGGAGAGGCCTATGTAGATGAAATTATGACGTCTACGGATGGTTAACCCAGATGTGTTGGTGCAGATATTACCTTGTATGTTTCGATACTTGCTGTAAAGTGTTATAATGTGCTGCCTGCCTTTTCTTTCAATGCATGCGTTCTCTAGTGCTAACTTGTATTGTGCTGATATGCTATCCTCTCTCTTCATAGTCCGTCGCATCAGACACCAGATTCACAGAAATCTTCGAGGATCCAGAAGTCAAGCAGGAGGTCAAGAGGCAAAGAGTGATCAACTCCCGGTACCGAGAGGACTACATCGAGCCGGCACTGTATCGAGCCATCATGGAATAATGTGTCCCTGCTGATGGGCGGTCTGGACTTGGAGACCGAAAATGGCAATGATTTTGAGCTCTCGACAGGAAACCTGACCCCATGCCTGAGAATGGTTCAAATTCAAGACTTCTCTTTGGTCAATGAAAAGAAAAGGTGTCTTTTGTATCATAATGAAGACTTTGAGTCTGCAGTTCGTTAGTTCTGGCTGACTTCACATCATCCTCTACAAACTGAAGATGGAAGGATTAAAATGGGGACACCAATCAGTTTTTACCGCTTTCTCCTCCATTTCCAAATCTGATAATGCTCCCAAGCACATTGAGCAGCCATCTCGCAGACCTGGAGCATCTTTCATCTATTTTTGCTGCCTGTTCTGCACTTGAGCCATGTTGGTGTTTCAAAAAAACAACTGCAGGAAGAACCTTGGTAACATGCCTAGTCCGGCAACTACCCCATGTGCAGTAGTTCGTAGACCGTAATAAATGAGTGTTTCTTCCTGAATCTTATGGGTACCTCTGCGCTCTTACAATCGCCTCTGTGAAGAACAGGCAGTGTTTATCAGGTCACCCTGGTAAAACTCTTCTCTATTTATGATGCTGTGTTTTCTGTGTGCTGTTTTTGTTTTCATCTCACTGTCCATTCCCAATGCATTGGAATGAATTCTAAAGCTTTTGGAATGAATAAAACAGTCAGTGGGTGAACAAATCAAATGAAAACCTATTAGATGGCTCCTCTTCCGACCGGATATCCGCCATTTTCACCTCTCTGCTCCTTTGTATATTTATTTTTCTGATTTCTGCATAAGAGGCAGGGAGAATCCGCAGTAGTTCTGTGGAGCTGGTGATCTGTGTTTCCATTGGTGTATGGAGATGTTCAGCCATAGATCTATTTATGCGACAGTAATGTTGAAGCTGCGGTATTCTGGTAAGAAGCAGGGTTGTCCTTTCTTAAGTCTGTGACAACCCACTGTCTGTATTGTATGGAGGGTGGTGCAGTGATCACTCCCATTGAAAAAAGATACTATTGTGGTAGCACTGTGTTTTGCATTCATAGCTCCAACCCAGTGAGCATGTATCACAGACGTGAAATGCAGGTTTGTCCTTGAGCTTATGTAGGCAGCTCCTCTAGCGGAGTGAAGGAATCTTTTGGAGGCTTGTCATAGATGTAATTTCTAGGGTGATTCCTACAGGATGTGTGATGCCTTTGGGGGTGATTTATACCTCTAGTAGTAGTTTCTTGTATCATCCAATGCTTGTTCCTTGCTCATTCCAAGGCTCTTTTTTAATTTATTATTTTAACTCCCATCTGAATGCCTTAATCTTGAGCTAAAATTCCTTTAAATGGATACAAAGACTGCATTGCAGTTCGTAACATACTAAGTCGACTAGGTTTCATTTTTGGAGCTCCATCAAATGTCTGAGTCTGATATGCCCCGTGAAGCCAGTTCCATTATTAAAGGCCAGGTCTGTTCAGAAAGACGGAAAGAGGCAGGACAGCAGGGTGGCTGTCAGGCTCTGCTGACATTGCAGCTATATTGGGTTTTGCACAGTGCTGCTGACTAGCGGTGCTGGGAATGTGATCCAGAGATGACAGACTGGTCACCGCCCTGGGGCTCTTAGTATGCAATACGTATCATTTCTATGAACAGTACATTGGGCTATTTGATCAGCCACCCATGGACATTGTGTGTTCAGCTAACATTGATGCGAGCTTCTTGCAGTGAGACGAGGATACATTCCAATGTTGAGTGTCAGCTGGACAGGTAGTAGCTGTAAGACTTATTGGAGTGCCCATGAGACATCATTGATTGGTATGCCCATTCAACACAAAACTGAAGATTATTGTTAGGGAGGACAACTGAGTTCAAAATGGGAACCACAGACATGTGTTGGGCATACATATCAATCAGAAACTTAGCATAATAAATTCACTGATCTTTCATTCTAAACCTTTAGATGTGGTCTCCTGTTTTCCTTTTTTTGTCACTTGCTATTAATTTATATGGCGATGTCAAATCTTTCTTTGCCGCTGTCCATAAACTGCTATGATGCATTATGGTTCTGAGTTTTACTCGGGTATAATTGAGTGGATCAAGCCCATGCTGCATATGTTTAACAGTATGGCCGAAAAAGCCATTCTTTCTTTCAAAATGGACAGCATTCCATTCCATTGGACAAATAATGACACCTGTTATTTGAGCATCTACAAACTATGCATCTGTATGAAAACATGAATTAGTTCTGTGACCTTCCAAGGTACTTCTGATGGATATGGCTAACTGCTGAATCCTCACCTTTAGAACATCCCCAGGCACCAGACAGAATCCGGAAGATTTTTCAGCATAGCCCCTGCACTCCAGTAGGTCATGGCATGTGGCTCCATATCAACTATGCTCAGACCTTGAAGTGACAGCTGGAGCTACGTATATACGACACACAAATGCGCTAAGATCAGTTTTCTTTCCAAGCCTTTTTATGTGGATCCAGAGCTAGCTCCTATTTTTTCTCGTCAGTTGTTGAGCTAATTTTTCTCTTCAAATTCCTTCCTGCATGCAAAGGAATATGTCGCCTCCTAAAACAGGGTTTAAGCCTTATATAGGTTTTTGCAAACATGGCTTTAGCACAATAGACCCCCCTGTCCTTTCAAGAAAGAAGCCTGGATCAAGCCAACACCGCCCAACATCCAGGGGTAACGTTCTATCTAAATCTCAGGCCCTGCCCCCAACCACCCCACCGCACACCTTGCAGCTTCTGCAAAACCACATTGTCACTCTCTGCAGCACACAATCACCCAGTAGGAGCCCTCATTACCTTCTACATCCCCGGGTGGAGGAGCATCATATCCATTGCATGTTCCAGATTATGGCACACCGCTGCAGCCCCCTGGTATGCTATCACATTGCACAACCTCCTGGAGGAACACTTGCCCATACTCTGAGGAGAAGTTCAGGTTCTGTTGGCAAAGGGAGCTATAGAACAGGACTGGGTATTACTCCTGTTATTTCCTGGTGCTGAAGAAAGATAGAGGCCTTCGTCCCATTGTAGATATTCTCTCTCTGAACTTCTTCCTCTGGATGGACAAGTTCCAAATGTTCTCAATTCTGCCTTCCCTGGATCCAGGAGATTTTGTGGCATTAAATTTGCAGAACACTTATGTTCGAGGCATATGAGCTGCAGATTGCACACACACATAGTTGCCCCAGTATTGGAACTTTCATAGATTCCCATGCTTTGTATCATTCCCCGTCGTCGGAATGGGAGCCTCGGTAGTATAAAAATCATAGAAACAAAAGAGAAAAATAGGCCTTGGCCTCCTCTCATTTTCTATCCTATCACCCTCTTTTTGTAAAAGAGACCAAACTTTTGCCAGAACCAATCAGAGCAGCCTCACCCCATAGAACCTTCCTGAGAGAGCTCAGAGCCTCAGATTTTTCTACCGCACGTTGTGCTAGGGAGTCTCCACTGAGCTCTGCTCAGCTTTTCACTACTTTTCTGGTTATTTCTTCAAGTTTCTGCTGAAAAACGACATGTCTGACAAGGAGAAGAAGGCCTTATTCAGGTCCTGTGCCTCTTGTGGGAAAAAACGTCTTTTTGTGGAGGATAAGCATGACAATTGTATTTACTGCTTATATCCTGACCACAAGGCCACAGAGTGCAAGATCTGTAGAACCTTCTCGAACAAGACTCTTCGGGACAGAGAAGGTCGGCTGTTGACCTGGCTTCAGAAGATGAAGACTTGCAAAGAGGTGCTCTCTTCGGATTAGGAAGATTCCACATCTTTTGCCTCCTCTCACAGATCTAGGAAGAGGGGTAGGTCTCCCCCTGGTGCTTCTACATCTGAGCCCTCTCTTCAAGCCCCTCACAAGATCTCTGACAGGTCTGAGAGGGCTGGTCCCCTTCAATCTCCTCACAGAAGTGAAAAGGAGAGGCAGGGACAGGCTGCTGGAGTGGTTACAGCCTTAAAGGACAAAAAGGAGGTTGCTCTCCCTTCTCCTCCGTCCAAAAAGAGCAAATCCAGTGACAAACACTCTTCTGTCACTTCAGGATCTGTGCCGGAGAAAAAACAGCGTCCGTCGACGACAAAAACACCAGGTACGTCGACGACCGTTACTTCAGTTAAAATTCCCGCTGTTTCTGTGGCTCCGTCGACGGGCTCGTCGGCGGGAGCGCTCTCCACGACGACGACTTTGTCGACATTCAAGGTCCCGAGTTCGTCGACGCTGACGTCTTCCACGTCGACGACGACAAGCAAAGTACTGCCGACGGCCGCGACGACGACGAGAACTACGTCGACGACGATAACAACCTCAACGTCGACGATAATGTTGATGACGACGAGTTCGTCTACGAAGCCGTCGACGATGGTTCTGTCGACGACGAGAATTGTGTCGGCGAAGGCGATGGTACCGTCGACGATTCCGTTGACAGCTTCGTCGACGACTGCTACACCGGCGACGACGGCACCGTCGACGAGACCGTCGACGGGTCAAAAAATGCATTTTTTTACTCAAAAGATGAAAATAACACCGGAGATGACGTCTCCGCGACGGGTTTCTTCACATCCACCTACAATGCTTCTGGATGATGAATCTGAGGAAGATGAAGTTGAGGATGATGACAATTATGGTCCTGCCTATAGTCCCTCGGACTTGAATGTAAAGATGCAGGAGACGGACACAGAGGAGTATTACGAACATACAGGTGGCCAGCAGTTGCATCCATATGTTCTGGAAGAGCGACGCACTCCGAGTTTGGGTCCGGGCATGGTGGCCATGCCCTCCTCGCTCATTTCTGATCTACAAATGATGCTTCAAGATTATCGTAAGAGGTTTCCGTCGGTACCTTCTGGCCAGTCTGCACATTCTCCTCCTCAGATACAGTCGCAAGTGCAGCCGTCTATTGGTCTTCCAGTGGTGCCCCCCTCGCCACCACCAATGACGCCTTCGGTCCGGATCCGCACTCCAGATCCCGCACCAGTTCCTGATGTCCAACAGGATACCTCTTCGGATGAGGAGGTCGTACAGGTGGATCCCTTGATTGATCCGTTGCAAGACCCAGACTTGGATCAGGGTGACAGTGGGCCACAAGATCCGGACGCCGCGGGTCGTGACACGTCCATCTCCCCTCCAGTGGATATAGGGGGTTTTCATCACCTGATGGAGAGGGCAGCTAAGAGATTTGGATTGCCTGTCACAAGAGAGGAATCAGAATGTTTCCTTTATGACTTTAAGGAGCAATACAGGAGATCTGTCAAGTCTATTCCCATCATTGAGCATGTATGGGAGGAAGGCATGAAAATTATGCAAAATCCAGCCACGGTGATTCCAGTTCTCCCAAGGCTGGAAAAGAAGTATAAGGCTCCGGACGGCAGTCCGGCTTGCCTTCTTGGTCAGCCAAAGCCGGATTCAGTGATCTCTCAGGCGGCCCAAAGCAAGTCTAAGAATCCGTCCACACCTTTGACCACGCTTCCGGACAAGGACGGTCGACGTCTTGATAATGTTGGAAAGCGGTTTTCATCCATGGCCAGCTTGCTTGTTAGAGCGTCAAATGCTCTTGCCATCCTTGGCCGATACGACCGCCAGATGTGGTGCGACATGGAACCCTTCGTGGAACTGTTACCAGAGCCCACAAGGGCGGAAGCCAAGAAAGTGCTTATAGAAGGGGAGAAATCTTCTGCTGAAGTTATTGACTGTGCAATGGACATTGCTTCCACGGCTTTTCGAGCCTTAGCAGGCTCGGCAGTGCTACGGCGCCAGGGCTGGTTAAGAGCCACCTGGTTTCGTCAGGAGGTCCAAAATAGAATCCTGGATCTGCCATTTGATGGGGAGATGCTGTTTGGTAAGCATGTGAACGATGCCCTGCAGAATATAAAAAAGGACACGGACACTGCGAAGTCCTTGGGGTCACTCACCTACCGTAATGTCCCCTTTAGGGGCGCACGAGGCAGAGGTTTTTCATCATACAGAGGAAACCAACAGAGATATTCCTCTCAGCCTTCACAGTCCTATAAGCCCCAGTATTCAAATCAGCGACAGGGACAATCAGCGTCCTTCTCTCGCCATCCGCCGCGGGGCCGTCAGACCCGGCAGAGACGTGACAACACCAAGCGACAATAGCGGCCTCCCGGCTCTACCTGCTGTTCCTCCCCTCCCGATCACATCAGTGGGGGGCAGGATATCTCTTTGTCTGAGCAGCTGGAAATCAATAACATCGGACCAGTGGGTCCTCAAGATTGTAGAGAGTGGCCATGTGTTGGAATTCCAAGATCTTCCTCCAACAAGAGCTCCGGGCGTCATCCGCACAGGACATCTGGGACTACTCCACCTCGAAGCCCATCAATTGTTCCTCAAGGGAGCGATAGAACCGTTACCTCTGTCTCAGAGGGGCCGGGGTTTCTATTCAAGGTTCTTCCTCGTGCGGAAGACGATAGACACTTGGCGTCCCATTCTAGACCTTCGGGAGCTCAACACCTATCTCGTCAAGCTCTCTTTCAGGATGTTCACTCTCCAGGAAATTCTTCCTCTCTTGAATCCAGGCGACTACTTGGCGTCGCTGGATTTAGAAGATGCGTATTTCCATATTCCGATACATCCAGCTCACAGACAAGACCTACGCTTCACGGTGGGAAAGAGCCATTTTCAATTCAAGGTGCTTCCGTTCGGCCTTCGGTCGGCGCCAAGAGTGTTCACCAAGGTGTTGGCACCGGTAGCAGCTTTTCTTCGAAAACGATCTCTAGAAGTTTTCCCTTACTTGGACGACTGGCTCGTCAAGGCACCATCTTTCGAGGAAACTTCTCAAGCAGTGTCGACTTGCATCCATTTGTTCCGTTGCCTGGGCCTTCAGCTGAACGAACGCAAGTCAGTCCTACTGCCCTCCAGAACCGCCAGGTTCCTGGGGGCTGTTTTGGACACCACGCGATGTACGGCTCGCCCCTCGGAGGAACGACAACAGAAGTTGATATCAGCTCGACAACTCTGCCACAAGAAATGCCTTTCAGTCCGCCAATACAAGTCCCTTCTCGGGTCCATGTCATCCTGCATACCATTGGTACCGCATTGCAAGCTGCGAATGCGTCCTCTGCAGGAAGAACTGGACAAGCAATGGCACCAGGCAGAGGGGTCATTCAACGACAAGGTGTTGGTTACATCGACAATGAGGAAGGCGAGCGAATGGTGGCTTCTAAAGGACAATATAGCGCAAGGTCTGACATTCAGGATTTCTCCTTCGCCCATGATCATGACCACGGACGCCTCATTGGAAGGCTGGGGTGCAGTGCTCCGAGAGCTTCAAGTCAGTGGCCATTGGAGTCCCGAACAGCGCCAGTGCCATATCAATTTCCTGGAGCTGACGGCCATTCGGTTGGCTTTGCAGGCTTTCCTTCCCAGAGTTCGCAACCATACAGTGCTGGTCCGGACGGACAATACGACGGCCATGGGAGTTGAATCAATCCATTCTGGACAGGGTGTTCTCGGTTTGGGGGACGCCAGCCATCGACCTCTTTGCTTCGCCGGAGAACGCCAAATGCCGGTTCTACGCAAGCAAGGTTCACCATCAGGGGTCCCTGGGGAACGCTCTTTCGATGGCTTGGTACAGCGCATTCTTTTACGCTTTTCCTCCAATTCCCCTCATTCCTCGAGTTCTCAGGAAAATGAAGGCAGAGCCCTGCAAGATGATTCTAATTGCTCCAGCATGGCCCAGACAATTCTGGTACACAGAGCTTCTGAGGCTCTCCCAAGCTCCTCCAATTCATTTACAATCCATTCCGTCCCTGTTGTCCAGGAGTCAGGGGCAGGTTTACCATCCAGATCCGAAATCGCTCCACTTGACGGCGTGGCTCCTGAACACAGAGAGTTCAGTCATCTAACACTCTCTCAGGAATGCAGAGAGGTCTTGGCTCAAGCCCGAGCGCCAAGTACCAATAAGACTTACAAGGCGAAATGGAAAAGATTCTGCTTGTGGTGTCAACGTCAAGGTCTCCATCCTTACACTTCCCAACCTCATCAATTGTTGCCATATTTACTATGTCTGGCTAAGTCTGGCTTGGCACATTCGTCGGTAAAGGTACATCTGGCGGCAATATCAAGATGTGTTCTTGGTAACTTACTGCTAGCTACTCTGATACAAAGCATGGGAATCTATGAAAGTTCCAATACTGGGGCAAGAAAACAAGTTACTTACCTGTAACTTTGGTTCCCCAGTATTGGTAACTTTCATAGATTCCCATGCGCCCACCCGCCTCCCCTGGGAAAGCTCAGTTGTTTGATACAGATAGTGGCGGTTTGCACAACGGCTACGAAAATCTGAGGCTCTGAGCTCTCTCAGGAAGGTTCTATGGGGTGAGGCTGCTCTGATTGGTTCTGGCAAAAGTTTGGTCTCTTTTACAAAAAGAGGGTGATAGGATACAAAATGAGAGGAGGCCTAGGCCTATTTTTCTCTTTTGTTTCTATGATTTTTATACTACCGAGGCTCCCATTCCGACGACGGGGAATGATACAAAGCATGGGAATCTATGAAAGTTACCAATACTGGGGAACCAAAGGTTCGAGGCATATGGGCTGCAGATGGTACATTTATGAATAGATCGCCATCTGGTGTTGGGCTCGGATGATTGCACTTTGTTTTTCTTCTGGAGAAGTCTTTGTCGTCATAGGTGACTCCTCCTCTCGGTGTTAGTGCGCATGGGCATCGGCTCCATCCTTAGATTGTTTTTTTCCGCCATCGGGTTCGGATGAGGATCGAAGCGCTCCGGACCGACTTCAACAAAGAAGGTTATAACCGGCGCGTATTCCTTTCCAAATCGACGGTATCGTTATCGAACGCGACTGCACCCCATACCGACGCGATTCGAAGGACGACGACTACGAGAAACTCGACGTAGTCCAGCCCGGGGTCCATGGAAAGGACTCCATTCAAAAAATGTCCAACGTGTGGTGCTAAGTTCCCACACAAGGACCTACACGAAGTGTGCAACCTCTGCTTGTCCCCTGAACACGAATCCAGGGACTGTGAGGCCTGTGCAGCATTCTCGTCAAAGTCGACGATTAGAAACCGTCGAGCCCGAAGACACGAGGTATCGAGAATGCAGTCACAAGCAATCCCGGAGCTGTTCGAGGACCAGCAACCAGAAGAGGAGGAAGAAGAGGCCGACGAGGCGGGGTCAGAAGCGGACGAGTCCGACGTCGAGGAATTCGACGTCCAACAAACCGTGAGTGACGACGTCCCTTTACCGAAAAACAAACCCCGCACGGTGTCGACCCCGCCCTCGAGCCCGGTCAGACAACCGAAAAAAGTTTCCAACGCCCCGCCTTCGAGCCCGGCAACGAAACAGAAACCGAAACACTCGGTCCCCCATCATAGTGGTTCCGGTTCCGATAAACCAACCACATCGACACCGAAGCACCAAGTAAAGGAAAGCTCGAAGTCGAAGCAGTCCATGTCGACACCGAAGCACGCTTCGGCGCCGAAAACACCCTCGACACAAGGGACATCTTCGATACCGAAGAAGTCGGATCCGAACAAAACTTCGGCACCGAAAATACAAATGGACATTTCAAAGAAAAGACACCTTTCGGAACCGAAAACTGCGGTACCGACACAGGAACACGGAACGGATCCTAAACAAAAGACTTTGTCTATTGACCCAAAGACTGGCAAGGTAGTCACAGAGCTACCTAAAAAGAGGAAACATGAACATTTGGACGACAAGGCTCATCCAAAGAAGAGAACAATGGGGACGAATACAACTCCTCCCCCTTCTCCCAAACCTCACACACCATCTCCGACTATTCCTCACAATAGGCCAGATATTCCTCCCACACGTCCATCTACACCTACAACAGATGGAGAAAGTGACACAGGGGAGGGGGGACACCCTGGGGATGATGAGGACACAATCCCAGAGGAGGCAGACCCATGGGAGGAGTATAATGTGGGATCAGGTAATGATACCGACCTTGAGTCATATCCCTCAAAACCTTCACCTCCTGATGACAATACTGGGTTTGCACAACTCATTACTAGAGCAGCAACATTTCATAAGGTAGACCTACATACAGAACCTCTAGTACAGGACTTCTTATTAGAGACACTACCTACTGCACAAAGAACATCAGGAACACTACCAATGCTAAAAGGCCTTCTCAGTCATACATCAGAGATATTCAAAGACCCAGTGAGGGCTAGGGTATTGAACCCAAGAATTGATAAAAAATATAGGGCAGCTCCAAAAGACCCAATATACATTAAGGGACAAATTCCTCTAGACTCACTAGTGGTCACAAACGCTCGCAAGAGAGCAAACTCTTTATCTACGGGAGAAGCGCCACCTCCTGACAAGGAGTCTAAACTAATAGATGCCTCTGGCAAGAGAGTAGCATCTCAAGCGGCAAACAGTTGGCGCATAGCTAATACGCAAGCACTACTTGCAAGGTATGACAGAGCGCATTATGATGAGTTAGAAACACTCATCAAACATCTCCCTAAAGAACATCAAAAGAGAGCTGATCAACTTATACAAGAAGGGAAGTTAATTACTAACACTTCAATAAAGTGCGCCCTAGACGCGGCAGAAACTGCGGCAAGGTCGACAAATACAAGCATCATGCTAAGGAGACATGCATGGCTCAGAGTGTCAGGATTCAAACAAGAGGTACAAACCTCGTTACTTAATCAACCTTTTGATGGGAAAACACTTTTTGGCACAGGGACAGATGAGGCCCTAGAAAAAAATGAAAAAAGATACAGAAACGGCTAAATCAATGGGAGCATTGCAGCAGCCGACACAAAGAGGTTCCTTTCGTAGATCCACCTATAGAGGAGGATCCAAAAGTACAGGTACAAACCAACAGCAAACCTCTTTTACACCTACATCACCCAGAGGTAATTCTAGAGGTGGATACAGGGGTAACAACAACAAGGGTAGAGGTCGCGGAAACAACAACAACCGCAACTCTCCAACCCCAAAACAGTGACTTCATAGAGCTTCCCCCAGACCATATAACACCGGTAGGGGGACGCCTATCACAGTTCCTACCTGTCTGGGAAAACATCACATCAGACAAGTGGGTAAGACAAATTATCCAACATGGTTATTGCCTAGAACTTACAGCTACCCCACCAAACATCCCCCCCAAACAGCGTCCAATGAAACAAGATCACCTGACACTGTTAAAACAGGAAGTAATATCACTGCTAGAAAAGCATGCCATAGAGAAAGTTCCACAGCACCAACAGGGAACAGGAGTATACTCACTATACTTCCTAATCCCCAAAAAGGATGGGTCTCTAAGGCCAATACTGGACCTAAGACCTCTCAACGCATACATAAATTCGGAACATTTCCACATGGTCATGCTCCAACAAGTACTTCCTTTACTGAAGAAAGGGGACTTTCTTTCTACACTGGATCTAAAAGACGCTTACTTTCATATCCCTATTCACAAAGCCCACAGGAAATACCTCAGGTTTGTGGTAGAAGGACAACACTATCAGTTCAAAGTCCTCCCATTTGGTGTCACGACGGCACCAAGAGTGTTCACAAAATGCCTGGCAGTGGTAGCAGCTCACCTAAGAAGACAACAAATTCATGTCTTCCCATACTTGGACGACTGGCTAATAAAAGCCAGGTCGCAAGAGGAGTGTCTGCAACACACACAAAAGACAATTCAGCTACTACACCAGCTAGGGTTCACGGTGAACTACACAAAGTCACACCTACAACCAAACAAAGTTCAACAATATCTGGGGGCTACCATAGACACAGAAAAAGCCAAAGTGTACCCCAACGCAATAAGAGTCCAAGCAATGCTTACAATCATTCAGAGATTTCAGCCACAACACTCACTAACAGCGAGAGTGTTCATGCAGCTACTAGGCATGATGTCATCCTGCATACTGCTAATACCATATGCAAAACTACAAATGCGTCCGCTACAAGAATGCTTAGCGACACAGTGGAATCAGGCTCAAGGACAGATTACGGATCTGGTGTTGGTAGACGACCGCACACACCGCTCTCTGAAGTGGTGGAACAGAACAAACATTACCAAGGGGCGGTCGTTCCTAGAGCCAATTCCACAGGTGACAATAACAGCAGACGCATCGCTCACCGGATGGGGAGCACATATGGACAAATACACAGTACAAGGAAGGTGGAGTGTGCAGGAAAAAACACTGCACATCAACTATCTAGAACTACTGGCAGTGTTTCTAGCATTGAAAGCCTTTCAGATACATGTTATCCACAAAGCAGTCCTGATCAGAACAGACAACATGACAGCCATGTATTATATTCAAAAACAGGGGGGGACGCACTCTCTCCAATTATCCAGACTGGCACAGGAGATTTGGAGATGGGCCATTCCTCAAAACATCTATCTGTTAGCCGAACACCTACCAGGAGTTCAAAACCAGATAGCAGACATCTTAAGCAGACAGTCGGAACAAATACACGAATGGGAACTGCACCAACAAATACTGCAGCCATTCTTCCAAAGATGGGGACAACCAGAGATAGACCTATTTGCCACTCATCAGAACGCAAAATGCCAAAGCTTCGCGTCCAGGTACCCACATCACCTGTCGCAGGGCAATGCGTTATGGATAAATTGGTCCAACAAATTTGCATACGCTTTTCCCCCTCTCCCACTAATCCCATTAGTGGTCAGGAAACTGCAACAACATTCAATGACAATGATACTAGTAGCACCCACGTGGGCAAGACAGCCGTGGTTCACCACGCTCCTGCAACTCTCACAAGTGCCACATCAAAAGCTACGAATTCTACCCATGCACCTTACACAGAACCATGGAGAGATAATGCACCCAGATCCAACTCAATTGAACTTAGCGATCTGGCTCCTGAAATCCTAGAATTTGGGTACTTAGATCTCCCCCCAAATTGCATGGAAATAATTAAACAAGCGAGACGTCCAACCACCAGAGCATGCTATGCAGCTAAGTGGAAGAGGTTTGCCATACACTGCACTAATAACAATATCAACCCTCTAGACGTATCAACAAGGGAGATTATTTGCTACTTGTTACACTTACAGCAATGTAATCTAGCGTACACATCTATCAGAGTACATCTTGCAGCTATAGCAGCATACCTACAAAACAGGCAGCGCATATCACTGTTCAGAGTACCAGCGATAAAAGCATTCATGGAAGGTCTTAAAAGAGTCATTCCACCAAGATTACCACCTACCCCAGTCTGGAACCTCAACGTAGTACTCACCAGACTAATGGGGCCACCCTTCGAACCTATGCATAGGTGCGAAATACAATTCCTTACATGGAAGGTGGCATTCCTTATAGCCATTACCTCACTCAGAAGAGTAAGCGAGTTACAGGCATTAACAATACAAGAACCATTCCTACAGATACACCAGAATAAAGTGGTTCTTAGAACAAACCCAAGGTTCTTGCCTAAAGTAATTTCAGCATTCCACATCAATCAGCCAGTGGAATTACCAGTCTTCTTTCCAAAGCCACAGACGGTGGCAGAAAGGGCTCTACATACACTAGATGTTAAAAGAGCCATTTCATACTACATAGAAAGAACACAAGGTTTCAGGAAAACTAAACAACTATTTGTAGCATTTTCCCCAACACATAAGGGCAATCCTATCTCTAAAGCAGGCATCGCAAGATGGATTGTAAGATGCATACAAATATGTTACATTAAAGCAAAGAGAACATTAACTGTTCCTCCTAGAGCTCATTCCACAAGAAAACTAGGAGCATCTATGGCATTCTTAGGGAACATTCCCCTAGATGACATATGTAGAGCAGCAACTTGGTCTACACCACATACATTCACAAAGCACTACTGTGTTGATGTACAGGCTGCACAACAAGCCAGAGTGGGCCAAGCTGTATTAAAAACTCTATTTCAGACAGTTGCGACAGACACTGGTGACCACCGCTAGGGAGGTAACTGCTGTACAATCTATTCATAAATGTACCATCTGCAGCCCATATGCCTCGAACGGAATATGCTACTTACCAGTATGCATCTGTTCTTGGCATAGAGGGCTGCAGAGTGGTACATGCCCTCCCTGCCTCCCCGGAAACCTGTGTCTGTCCCAACATTATCTTATTTAGATACATTTACATGGGCATATCTTTATGTACTACACTACACTACTCCATCTAACCCTACTATGGCAAAACAATCTAAGGATGGAGCCGATGCCCATGCGCACTAACACCGAGAGGAGGAGTCACCTATGACGACAAAGACTTCTCCAGAAGAAAAACAAAGTGCAATCATCCGAGCCCAACACCAGATGGCGATCTATTCATAAATGTACCACTCTGCAGCCCTCTATGCCAAGAACAGATGCATACTGGTAAGTAGCATATTCCTTACAGGTAAGTAACTTGTTTTCATCTCCACCTAGTGTGTGACCCGGATGTTTGCAGTTTTTTGTTGTCCTGAAAAGTTCTTTGGAAGTCACGAGATAGGTGACTCCTCCTTTGGACCACATTGCTCATGGGCATCGGCTCCATCCCCAGATTGTTTTTTCCACCATCGGGCTCGGATGTGTTTCCTGCGCTCTGGTTAGGAACCGAATTTCCTTCGGCGCGCAATCCTCACCCAGTTCGACGGTATTGTTTCGATTGCGCTCCACATCGACGCGATTCTTCACTTCGAAGTCTTTGATTCCGGTCGTCGACGAAGGCCTTCGAGCCTACCTAGGCCTTCCTTCTGGCTCATGAAAGGACGCCATTCAAGAAGTGTCCTCGATGTAGGTCGAAGTTTCCCCACACCGACCTACATGAGGTATGCAACCTTTACCTCTCACCGGAGCACGAGGCTAAAGACTGTTCCGCTTGGGGCTTCCACCTCTCCAAGAAGACGATCCGGGACCGATGAGCTTGAAGAACAATGGCCCGCTCGTCAGCTTCGATCCCCGACGACATCTTCGAAGAGGGCGTCGACGTACCAGAACACCAGCACGCCGAAGAAAGTACCAGCTCCTCAGGGGCCGACTACTCCGACGTTTAGGAAGTCACTCCAGCTCAACAGGTCGTAAGTAAGATTGTCGACCCCAACCCTTCCTCGACACCCTCTAAAAAGGCTTCGGGCACACCCTCACCTTCAGGCCCAGGTGCACACCGAGAAACTGCTTCCCACGCCCCGCCTTCGGGCCCGGCAAAGAAGCCCATTAAGCCTTCCGGCAGCTCAGGCTCGAGTCAGCCTATCCACCGTGCCAATCCTACATCGACACCAAAGAAAAAGCCATCTTCGTCGACCACGCGGACCGTTGCTCCGACACCGAAGCACACAGCACCGAAGACTGGCAGCAGCTCATCGATGCCGAAACCGCATTCGGAGCCAACTAAAAAAACACCTAAAGCTCCAGATTCACACGCTTCGGAACCGAAAAAACACCTGGAACCGAAGAAACAGGTTCCGGTAAAGGACACTTCAAAAGGGCACACTTCTAAACCGAAATCAGCTACCGACTCGGTGCCGAAAAAACCTACGGAGCCAAAAACCTCGACACCAAAGGATCTGCCCTGTTCAGAGGAACTTTTCACACCTGATCCTAACCAAAAAATTCTTGTCACGGATGCTAAGACTGGTCAATTGACTCTCAGTTCCAAAAAGAGACCACTTGATGCGCCAGCACCTCCTCCTCCTCCAAAGAGGAGAGACATTGCAACCTCTCCATTAAAGGTGCCTTCTCCTCCTCCTCCCCATACTGATCTCCATCCTACACCTACACCTACTCCACCTCACCATTCACCTACACCATCCCCTGATCCACAAGATGATGTAGACACAGACTCTGATGACACAGATGGAGGTGCACATGACCCAGCAGGGACCAATAGTCCCCCTCAGTCACCTAATCCATGGGATGATTACAACACCCCTGATGTGCTTTATGTCCCACAAGACAACATATACCCTTGTAGACCATCCCCACCAGAGGACACTATAGGTTTTAACCTACTAGTCCAAAGATCTGCCCAATATCATGGGGTGGACTTACACAAAGATGCGGTGGAGGAAGATTTCCTACTAGACACTTTTGATAACGCAGAAAGGTCTACTGCCATTTTACCAATGCTTAAGGGTGTAATCAAACATGCAACAGAGGTTTTTAAAGACCCCGTCAGAGCTAGGGTCCTCAGTCCTCGAATTGAGAAAAAATATAAAGCTGCCCTTACAGATCCAGTCTATGTTAAAGGTCCAGCACCATTAGACTCTTTAGTAGTGTCTAATGGACGTAAATGTGCTAATTCTCAGACATCAGGTGAGGCCTCACCACCAGACAAGGAATCCAAGCTACTTGACGCCTCAGGCAAAAAAAACAGCGTCTCAAGCAGCTAATATCTGGCGCATCGCCAACACCCAAGCGGTGCTGGCCAGATACGACAGAGCTCATTATAATGAACTAGAGTCCATAATGCAGCATCTACCTGACAAATACAAAAATAGGGCCAATGAACTTATACAAGAAGGTAAAAATATTACCAACACTTGCATTCGCTGTGCCCTAGATGCGGCAGACATGTTTGGCTACGTATCTCAGGTTTTAATCCTGAGGTACAAAACTCCATCCTTAATCAGCCATTTGATGAGTCACATTTATTTGGCCCAAATGTTGACGTGTCTTTAGAAAAGATGAAAAAAGACACCGATAAGACAAAATCTATGGGAGCCTTATTTATTTTATTTATTTATTTAGTTATTGAAAGTTTTATAGAGCGTGAACCAGACCCTTGCGGATATCGTAGTGCTTTGCAAGCAGTGAAAAATTAAACACAATACAAAATACCAATGTATATCAGGCAGTGAGAGTTGTACAACATAATACAGGATACAAATATATATGTACATAGTGTGCATAAATATAACAAACGAGAGAGGTAGATCAACACTGGATCCTACGTTGTGCAAAGTAGGAGCCCGAGAAAGGTGCGGGCCGAGAGAGTCTAAGTGTCATGTAGATTGTTTGTTTGCATCTATATATGTCATGCCCTTCAGTGAAGTTCATGTGAATTTTTCCATGAGAATCGCCTTTACTACCTTTTTGAACAGGGCAGTAGATGTGGTAAGTCTGGTTTCTGGGGGTAGTGCGTTCCAAATCCTGGGAGCCATCCCTGAGAAGGAGCGTTTGTAAGTTTTCGCATTATTAAATCTGTGTGGTTTAAGTAATAGGCTTTCTGCACTTCTTGTGGATCTCTTGCCTCCAGAGATAGATAGTTTCCGAGAGAGATAACTGGGTGCTTTATGGTGAATGGCTTTGTGGGTCATGCATGCTATTTTAGGTGAATTCTGGCTTCCCATGGGAGCCAGTTCAAAGCTTTTAGGTTAGGGGAGATGTGGGACCTTTTTTTCGAGCCCGTGATGAGCCTGGCTGCCGCATTGATGGTGGCTCTTAGTGGTGTTGTTGTAGCTTTGGGGAGACCACAAAGAGAGACACTTCCGTATTTGATCCTGGGGATAACTAGAGCTTGAACTGCCGTCTTAAAGTCATTTTTTGGTAGGAAGGGTTTAAGTTTCCTTAGAATATTAATTTGGAAATTTGCTCCTTTTGTTGCGTTGGCAGTGTGTTTATGCATGTTGAGATTGCCATCAAGGGTTATACCCAGAGATTTAGCTGAGGCGATGATTGTAGGTTGCACGTTGAATGCCATGAGGTGTTTGAACCAATCCTGAAGGAGGGGAATTTTGGAGGGTGGAGCTATAAGTAGGAATTCAGTTTTGAGTGCGTTGAGCTTGAGATGGTTCTCAGCTAGCCATGTTTGGGTGTTCAACAGCGTTTGTTTAAGTTGTTTGACATCTTCAGGAGTATGAATCTTCAGATAGTTGTGTATCATCTGCGTACATGTGAAATTGGACGTTGGATGCTTGCAGCGAGATAGTAAGAGGTTCCATGAATAGATTAAATAGTGTAGGTGATAGAGCGAACCCTTGACGGACTCCAAGAGTTACTGGTACAGGCTTGGAGAAGAAGTTTTTGACCTTGAATTTTTGGGTCCGGTTTTGAAGAAAAGACGTAAACCAATTGAGCACTGAGCCTGATAGACCCATTCTGAGGTTCAGCAGTTCTATCAGGTTCTCATGTTTGACCGTATCGAAGGCAGAGGAGAGATCTAACAAGATGAGTAGGCATGATCCATTCTTGTCGAGTATTTGTAACGCATCGTCGATGATGTGAGTCATGGCTGTTTCGGTGCTATGCCCTGCTCTGAAGCCAGATTGGTGATTGTCCAGGAGGTCGAAGAGATCAATGTGTTTAGTCAATTGTTGGAGAACGCATTTTTCCATGAGTTTGGCTAGGGTAGGGCTGTTCGAAATAGGGCGATAGTTGTTAAGGTCCATCGGGTCAGCTGTGTTTTTTTTTAGGATGGGTGTGACTTGATGAATTTTGAGGATGTCAGGGATGCTGCCTTGATGTAGGGAGCTATTGATGATCCTGGTCCAAAGCGGCAGAATCAGAGGGGTTAGATCTTTAACTGCGTTAGCAGGGAGAGGATCGATGGAATGATTGGCCGGCTTGAGGGTGCTAAGGATCTTGCCTACCGCTTCTTCAGTGTATGAGTCAAAGGAGGACCAGGTAGCCTCATTTTTTAGTTGAAGTTTTGCCGATGTTTGTTGTGGCGGAGTTGGGGGAGAGGGAGGGATTGTCGTAAGAGGGGAAGCCTGAAGGACTGTGAGGTCATTGAGAAGATCCCTCTTGATGTTTTCTGTTTTTAGGTTAAAGAAAGCAGAGAATTCATCACAAGTGGGTTGGGTGCCTGCGGTATCTTGTAGTTGTTTAGGTTCATCTCTAGATTGTGATTTGATTAATTCAAACAGTTTTTGGGGTCGATTTCTTGCTTGATCTAGTTGAGAGAAGAAATCTGCTTTAGTGCGTTTGATCTTTCTGTAATAGTCTTTTCTCTTACTCCTTAAAATTTTCAGGTGTTTGGCGGATGGGATTGATCTCCAAATACGTTCTGAAGTTCTAAGCGAGCGTCTGTCATTGTTCAAAAGGTCATTGAACCAGGGTTTGGAGTTTTTAGAGGGCACTCTCTTTAGTTGCAGAGGAGCGGCTTCATTGATAACCGTAGCCATAGCGTTAAAGTAATGTTTGGTGAGGTCATTTACGGAGGCGAGGTCATCTGGAGGCTGGAGTAGTTTATGGGAGTGAATGGGCAGAATGTTGGGCTTGAGTTTTTTCAAGTCTCTTTTCCAAATCTTTGGTTTAGTGGATTGGGTTGCGTTAAATTTCAAAGTTTCCCTGATGAAGAAAGTAATGATGTGATGGTATGACCAGTCACATGGGAGGTTCGAGTCAAGCTGAATGGAGTTGTTTTTGGAAATTATTAAGTCCAGGATTGCACCTTTTTTATGTGTGGGGCTGTTACAGATTTGGGTGAGGTCAAGTGCGCCGATGAAGTTTTTGAGACTGTTGACCGTTGAGTCATCGTTGTCATTCCAATGGAAATTGAAGTCGCCTAGGAATATTTGGGTGTTTTGACGTCCGATAGATGTTGTGACCATGTCCATGAAGTGTTCAGTGAAAGTAAGGTTATCACAAGGAGGATGATATATGATGTGAAGGGAGCAAACTGGCGTACTATTACTGGTGATGTCGATGCACATGTATTCACAAGAGGAGAATGTTGGGGATATGGCTCTGTTTACTGATATGGTGCTCCTGTGGATGCATGCTATTCCTCCTCCAATTTTTTCACTTCTATCAAGTCTGATGATGTCATAGTTAGGTGGTACCAAGATGTCCAGGAGGGGTGAGGAGGATTCAGTTAGCCATGTCTCTGTTAGCACAATCAGGTCCAGCTCATGAGAGATGATGAGGTCAGCGACATCTACTGCGTGTCTAGCGGCTGATCTGCAGTTAAGGAGGGTGCATTTTAGAAGGGGTGTCCTGAGAGAAGGGGTGGGATCTAGTGTGAGTGTGATTCTTCTAAGGTTATTATCACTGATTCCTCTATTGCAACAGCAAGCTCCCAGATGTTCTTTTCGTCGCTCATCATAGAGGCAACACTAGAGGCTACTCCTCCGAAAGTCCCTCCACGTCTTACAAAACCCCTAGCCAATCCACATTCACTAAGGGCTACCAAAGAGGAGGTTACAGGGGTAACAACAACAAAGGCAAAACCAACAATTCCCACTCTGCCTCTACCCCTACCCAATGACTTTCCTCCCCTTTCCCCCCAACATTCCATCCAGTGGGGGGAAGACTGCAACAATTCCTTTCTGCCTGGACCAACATTACATCAGACAGGTGGGTGCGACAAATTATTCAATCAGGTTACTGTCTAGAACTAACATCTACAGCGTCCAATGTCACAAGAACATCTAGCACTGTTAAAGCAAGAAGTATAATCCCTGCTACAAAAAAGTGCAATAGAACCAGTTCCTCTGCACCAACAAAACAAAGGGGTTTACTCTCTATACGTTCTGATTCCAAAAAAGGACGGCTCTTTAAGGCCTATTCTAGACCTCAGACCGCTAAACATATACATACAGTCAGACCATTTTCACATGGTCACACTGCAACAAGTCCTTCCGCTTCTGTCGCAAAACGACTTCCTTGCTACTTTAGATCTCAAGGACGCATACTGCCACATTCCCATTCACAAGGCTCACAAGAAGTATCTCAGATTTGTAATAGACGGACAGCATTATCAATTCAAAGTACTCCCATTCGGAGTCACAACAGCACCAAGAGTATTCACCAAGTGCTTAGCAGTGGTGGCAGCGCATTTACGAAGACAACACATCCATGTCTTCCCGTACCTCGACGACTGGCTCATAAAAGTCAGCTCATACAACCAATGCGTGGAGCGCACTCATGTCACAATACAACTGCTTCAAAACTTGGGGTTCACAATAAACCACGCCAAGTCCCATCTACAACCATCCAAAGTACGACAGTACCTCGGTGCCACAATAAGCACCTCAAAAGCGCTTGCCTATCCCACTCCAGCAAGGATAGCCAGCATAGAAACTCTTCTAACAAGGTGTTCGAGGCATATGAGCTGCAGATACTACACTTCGCATTAGATCGCCACCTGGTGTTGGGCTCGGATGATTGCATGTTGTTGTCGTCTTTGAAGAAGTCTTTGTAGTCACAAGATAGGTGACTCCTCCCTTGGACGATAGTGCGCATGGGCATCGGCCCCATCCTTAGATTGTTTTTTTCCGCCACTGGGTTCAGATGAAAGTTTTCCGCTCCGGCTAGAAATAGACTTTTCAAGCACTTCCAAGCACAAAAAACGTACTAAAAACTTATAAAACTACTTTCGATATCGACTAACATTGTTTCGACTCCATCAGCTCGATTCCGGTCGTCGACGCGGGCCGTTGGGCCTATCCACACAGTGAGGCCTACACCTCATGGAAAGGACGCCATGCAAGAGATGCCCCGGGTGTGGAGCAAAGTTTCCACACAGTGACCACCACGAGGTCTGCAACCTGTGCTTATCGCCAGAACACGACAAATCCAGCTGTACAGCCTGCGCGTCCTTTCGATCCAAGAAAACCATCCGAGATCGGAGGGCCCGTCGACGCGACATGCAGAGATCAGCTCCGGAACAGGTGGATATCTTCAACTAGGAGGTTCCGCTTGTTCCCGAAGAAGATTCCGATGATCTCCAAATCGTATCAGAGGCAGACGACTCAGATGACTCCATACCATCGGGTCAGCGCGAGAGTACTACTGCCCCTGCACCACACACAACACCCAGATCGAAGGCAAAGGTCAACACTCCGCCTCCGTGGCCCAGTCGCGACCAAAATACCCCTTCGACAGCCCCGCCGTCGAGCCCGGCTCCGAAGAAAGCCATTAAGCCTTTCGGTAGCTCGGTACCGAGCAAGCCGCACGTACCGATCCCACAAATTCCCTCGGCACCGAAACCGAAAGATGTCTCGGCTCCGAAACCGTCGACTTCTAAAGACAAAGGTATGAAGCCAGCATCCGACACCTCGAAGCCGGCGAGACCATCTTCCACTTCAAAACCATCGTCTTCGGTGCCAAAACCGACAAGGCCTGATTCCGACACGTCCAAGCCCTCGAAACAGCCTACGACACCGAAAACAACACCTTCGTTGCCGAAAACTACGCCAAAGGATACTGTAACACCTCCTAAAGCTAAAGTCAAGCAGCAACCTCATCCGGAACCGAAAAAATCAGCGCCGACAACAGTTTCACAAGGAGAAGACCTTTTTCAACCAGATCCTCTGCAAAAGAAGATCTACGCTGACCCAAAGACAGGTCATGTATCCACTACACCTCACAAGAAGAGGAAGGCAGATGCAACATCCACACCTGTAGTTCCTGCCAAGAAGAAGGACTCTGCCACATCTCCTATGCACCCTTCTTCTCCTATACTTCCTTCTCCTTCATCCCCTGTTCCTCTTAACAATTCACCACAGAGATCTCCTCCACATTCTCCTCCTTTATCTTCACACTCGCCACAAAATGATGATGAGTATGGTTTAGGGAGAGGGATAGACACAGATGAGCCTTTCCCATACCCTATAGATGATACAGACTGGGAGTACCCAAACAGGGTGTGCCAGATATTCCTGACCCACAGTCATACCCATCAAAACCTTCTCCCCCAGAAAATAACATTGGTTTTGGTCACCTGTTAAGCAGAGCTGCCATTTACCATGGGGTTACTATGCATTCTGATGAGGCAGAGGAAGATTGTCTGTTAGACACATTCGAACAATCACAAAGGTCTGTTCAAATTCTTCCCATGATTAAAGGGGTCATCATACATGCTCCAGAGATATTTAAAGACCCTGTACGTACTAGGATCCTAAACCGTGGACTTGAGAAAAAATATAGGCCTGCACCTGCAGATCCAACCTACATTAAAGGACAACTACCATTAGATTCACTAGTTGTGTCGAATGCTAGGAAGAGGGCAAACTCACAAACTTCAGGTGAGGCACCCCCCCCCCTGATAAAGAATCCAAGGTAATAGATGCTTCAGGCAAAAGAATAGCTGCACAAGCTACCAACATATGGCGCATAGCTAACACACAAGCCCTCCTTTCACAGTATGATAGGACTCATTATGATCAGTTAGTGAAACTACTAGAACATCTACCTGACCAATATAAAACACAGAATTAACAAAGGAGGGAAGTAGAGTAATGAAGTAGGATTCTTACTCCACGGGCTTACAGACATAAACAAGAGGAATCCTACTAGCAGGGAAGTGTTACCCACAGGGGTGTGGGAGCACTTAGTGTTTTGTAAAATACCCCTCACACACCAAAAGGCCCCTTGGTGTCATGCTTCATCTTAGGGGTCTTCGCACCCCTCTAACGGGATGCGGCGTGCTGCGACCTACGACTACGCGGGAGCACTGATGTCAATGACTATGTGTGGTGCAAGTGATTGGGATATTTATGTGAGTGGTGGGATTTCAGTGAAGAATTAAAAAGTACCTGGCTCGTGGGTGTATAGGAAAAAACTTTATTCACAACCCCGGGCTGGCACTGCTAAAAGAAGTGAAGTGCGAGGTTCTATCTGTCGTGGTTATGGACTGTACCTCATGTGTGCGTCGACATGTTTCGGAGCATGTGCTCCTTCTTCAGGACGGGGGCACAACTTCCCCACCTTACTCACGTTTCACTAGTTTGTTACTCAAAAGTTTTGTGTTAGTAACAAAAAGTGAAAAAATAATTATTAAGTGTATAAAAAATATAGGCTATAATGTGCCTACAGCGTTTTTTTGGCTCAGGATACATGCATTTGCATGACCTGAAAAAGAAAAAAGAAGAACAATGGTCACCCTAATCATGGGTATTTCAGACAGGTGCAGTCACCTGGAACAAACCATTAGCACAATTGGCCCTGTAAAAGAAAAACTCACATGACATACAACATAGAAAACACACATGATTGTCTATAAAATTGAATATCAAGGAAGTGTAGGTCATACTTAATAGATATAGGTTGCTTGCTTCATGAGTTCTCTAGAACGTCTGGGGGGTGATTGCTACTTGTGCCATCTAAGTAGAAAAAACAATTGGGTTTTAAAATCATTTCTTGCTCACTTTGTCATAGGGAAAGCTTAGTGTTGCCAGCAGTATACTCACAAACTCGGGACGAGTTGTCCACCGTCTTAACCCACACGCTGCTCCGCTGGAATAGATGCCTGAGACTGCCGTGTGTGGTATTTGTACCCGGTGGTCCTAATTAGTATAGCCGGTAATTGCACTGGGGCGTATGCGATGATGTGCCCAAATAAGGGTAATCCGCCCGTTAACTCAATGATTGTTAGGCTGATTATGAGTCCTTATAAGGCAGGTCTGGTCGGACCGGTTTGTATTTCAGCCCAGGGTCCGTGCGTGCGCTGCCGCCGTTGATCTCAGCTTAGTGCATGCTCCTTGAGTGTCTGTTGCAACGCGCATGCGCTTTGGAAAGACGCTAGATCTAGCGCGTGCGTTCTACAGTCCTCGCTGCTTGCACCGGGGGCTTTGTCATCTGACTGTCACACGATTCAATAAAATGACTGCCGGATACAGCCACGGCTATAATTCCGACCATGGGGATAGCAGTAGGGCTAATTGGCAAGAATATTTTCATAATCACTCGCATTACTTGGATGTGTAGAATTATAGTATTATGATCTGCATGGAGATTACTACTGGGCTAATTAAATATAATAAAGAACATGGTCTCGGTGAACATGGATATTGTGTCCTTTAACAGTTACCATGACCCAGTGATTATATCTCAATCAGAGACATACCGATCTATGAATACTAGGCACATATGGTGGGCATAACTGCTGTTCTCAAGGGAGCATGAAGTACTATTGTGCTAATCCACTGTAATAAGTAACATGATCATTGTGGACATGGATGTTGTGTCTATTATCAGTTATCATAACCCGATGATAATATGTCGATCAGAGATATATCGATCTATGAATGCTGGCTCATATGGTGTGTAGTGGGCGTCACTGTTAGTGAGACAGCTGTCCCCAGGGGACGTCATCATTAAGTCCATGGGTATGTGTGCCCAGACGAAACACCCATCTTTGTTCCTTTTGAAATAGACCTACTTCTGATGGCAATGATTCAATAATTGTCCATCTTAGGTCATTGACACAGTGTTGAGTCTCAAGGTAGTGTGTTGCCATCTTGGTCGTGCTTTTTTTGCAACGAACATTGCTTTTATGCTCATTTAGCCGCGTTTTTACAGCTCTAGTGGTCATTCCCACGTATTCCAGTCCGCAGGGGCAGGTGATCAAATAGACCACGTTCTTGGTATTGCAATTCGTGAAGTGTCGCTGTTCCCAAGTGGTGCCATTTCTGAATGTAAGAATCCTGCTCTTTTGTGTCAGGTGACAGCTACTGCAGTTACAGCAAAGGAAGTGACCTTGTATCCCAATTGTGTTTGGTCTTGTCTCAATGTTGGGTTTTGGTCTTGTATGCACCAAGGTGTCTTTCAGGTTTCTCCCTCGACGGTGTGCATGCATAGGTTTCTCCAGGTTAAGTGTACCACAATTAAGTATCGCCCAGTGTTGGTTTATGATTTTAGACACTTCATTGGACACAGTGGTGTAAGTCGTGACACATATCGGTCATCTGTTTTCGCTAGTCTCCTGTTGTTTGTCCTCCAAGAGGGCATACCTGTGGTTGTTCTTTGCCCTCTTCATGGCTTTGTTGATAAACCTTACTGGGTACTGCCTCTGTATTAGTTTTTTCTTGGTCACAAGCCTGTGACCTGAACTCAGTCAGCTCGGTACTGTTACGCCTCAGTCATAAAAATCGACCGTATGGCAAATTTTCTCTCAGGTGTCTCGGTTGAAAACTGTCATACCTTAAAAGACAGTTCCTCGCCGTGGGTTTGAAGTGAGTTGTGCTTTTCAGTTTGCCACCTTCTGTGTAAACATTAAGATCCAGAAAGACCATAGAGTGATTTGAGACAGTGCTGGTGAATTTCAAAAATGCATTCTGATTGTTGAGCCATGTCAAAAAATCAACTGCTGATTGATGGTTCCCGTCCCAGATGTCGAAGACGTCATCAATATACCTTTTCCAGGTATACTCCTATACTCCTGTATGGGTTGTCTGTACGTAAAATTTTGTTTATCTCTAGATGGTGGACATAAAGTCCAGCCAGACTAGGAGCAAAGGTACTACCTCTGCTGGTACCATGGCTTTGTAGGTAAATAGTTTGTTTATATTGAAAAAAGTTTTGTTGTAGTGCCAGAGAGATACATTCGAGGACAAGACCCCTAGGTGTTTGGTACTTCCATGGTGTTGTGAATAGTACTTCCTCAATGATTAGGAGTGTTTCATCATGTGGCAAGCTCGTATACAAGCTTTCCACGTCCAAGCTCATCAGGAGTTGGTTTGTTGGGTCAAAATGTCTGTCCTCTAGTAGTTGCAGAACTGACTTGGTGTCCTTTAGGTAGGTGTTAGTAGACTGGACCAGTGGGCGTAGAAAAGCATCCGCAAACTTGGAGAGTGGCTCCAGAATAGAGCCAATGCCTGACACAATCGGTCTACCTGGCGGGTTGGTCATGTTTTTGTGAATTTGTGGGATGCAATAAAAATAGGGGATGCGTGGTGTTGATTGTTGTAGGAACTCTGCCTCCTTTTTGCTCAACCAGTCATGCGCAAGCCCTTCTTCAATCATGCCCCCTATTCTGGTGCGAAGTCTCTCAGTAGGATCCTCCTGTAGGACAGTATAGTTCCGCCTATCTGACAGTAATCTGAAACACTCTGTGTCATATGCCTCCATTGTCTGTAAGACGATGGCGCCACCCTTGTCTGCTGGTTTTATAATTATTTTTTTGTTATCTGCCAGTTCCCTTATGGCTTGTTGTTCCTGTTTACTAGTGTTATGAAAAACACTGGTATTTGACAGGTTGATTTTGTTGACTTCCGTCATGATCGCTTTCTCAAAGGTTAAGAGTTCGATAGGCAGTGAGGAGTCAGGTGGAGTGAATGTAGACTTTGGTCGTAAGCCCGTGTCTGTTGTTCCTAAAGTGGATGGTTTGTCCTGGAAAAAGGCTTGTAGTTTCAGCTTCCTGATAAAGTCTTGTATTTCCATGTTCAATTTGAAAATGTCTGGTTTGTGCGTAGGCACAAAACCTAGTCCTTTATTCAGCACATTCCTCTGAATTTCAGTCAGAGGCCAGGGGGTCAAATTGACTACTAGGTCCCCCTCTTGCTTGTCGATGGGTGGTTCGGGAGGGATCCTGTCATGCTCCTCGTGGTCCGGGAGTTGTTCTGTTCTTGATCCCCAATGCGACGTTGTTGCCTTTTTTGTTTCTCCCCCGCGTTCCGGGGCGTGTGCCTAAAAAAGGTTGCGGGTCGTAGAAACCTTCTTTGTACTCTGGGTTCCACTGTTGGTAATTAGGTCCTGCGGTCGGTGGTCCA
This sequence comes from Lissotriton helveticus, assembly GCF_964261635.1. NCBI lineage: Eukaryota > Metazoa > Chordata > Amphibia > Caudata > Salamandridae > Lissotriton > Lissotriton helveticus. The sequence goes on from NC_136057.1 coordinate 170,205,062, forward strand.
TACTGAAAAGGGGTGAATTGTGGTGGGCCCATGTATGGTGGATACTGGGGTTGGGGTTGATAACCTCTCCACCCTCTTTGTCTAGGGAACTGCTGTCTCCTTTGTCTGGAGCCTCCTCTCCGTGGTCTATACCCTTTGTTCCCACTGGAATTGGAACTAGAGGAGCCATTATCAGAGCCATCACGGTGAATATCGCTGTTGGAGTTTTTGAGAACATAGTCAGGTTTTGTGTAGGGGTAAGCCCCCTCTGGCACTGCTCAAGAGATTAGCTGGTCTTGATAGTAAAAACAGCAGCAAGGATCACCCAGGAACTTAAGATTGAGATCAACAAAATTGAAGTACAATTAAATACATATATATCACCTGCTGATCTGAAAGCAAGATTGGATGAACTCAACCAACAGATGACCGAATTCGAGTTCACATTAAAACAAAGTAAATTTAACAAATTAAGTAAAGACCAGGCCAAATTTACACCAGAGGGGGCTTACCCCTACACGAAACCTGACTATGTTCCCAAAAACTCCAACAGCGATATTCACCGTGATGGCTCTGATAATGGCTCCTCTAGTTCCAATTCCAGTGGGAACAAAGGGTATAGACCACGGAGAGGAGGCTCCGGACAAAGGAGACAGCAGTTCCCTAGACAAAGAGGGTGGAGAGGTTATCAACCCCAGTATCCACCATACATGGGCCCACCACAATTCCCCCCTTTTCAGTATGGACCACCGACCGCAGGACCTAATTACCAACAGTGGAACCCAGAGTACAATGAAGGTTTCTACGACCCGCAACCTTTTTTAGGCACACGCCCCGGAACGCGGGGGAGAAACAAAAAAGGCAACAACGTCGCATGGGTGGATCAAGAACAGAACAACTCCTGGACCACGAGGAGCATGACAGAATCCCTCCCGAACCACCCATCGACAAGCAAGAGGGGGACCTAGTGGTCAATTTGGGCCTCTGACTGAAATTCAGAGGAATGTGCTGAATAAAGGACTAGGTTTTGTGCCTACGCACAAACCAGACATTTTCAAATTGAACATGGAAATACAAGACTTTATCAGGACAAACCATCCACTTTAGGAACAACAGACACGGGCTTACGACCAAAGTCTACATTCACTCCACTTGACTCCTCACTGCCTATCGAACTCTTAACCTTTGAGAAAGCGATCATGACTGAAGTCAACAAAATCAACCTGTCAAATACCAGTGTTTTTCATAACACTAGTAAACAGGAACAACAAGCCTTAAGGGAACTGGCAGATAACAAAAAAATAATTATAAAACCAGCAGACAAGGGTGGCGCCATCGTCTTACAGACAATGGAGGCATATGACACAGTATTTCAGATTACTGTCAGATAGGTGGAACTATACTGTCCTACAGGAGGATCCTACTGAAAGACTTCGCACCAGAATAGGGGGCATGATTGAAGAAGGGCTTGCGCATGACTGGTTGAGCAAAAAGGAGGCAGAGTTCCTACAACAATCCACACCACGCATCCCCTATTTTTATTGCATCCCAAAAATTCACAAAAACATGACCAACCCGCCGGGTAGACCGGTTGTGTCAGGCATTGGCTCTGTTCTGGAGCCACTCTCCAAGTATGCGGTTGCTTTTCAGCACCCACTGGTCCTGTCTACTAACACCTAACTAAAGGACACCAAGTCAGTTCTGCAACTACTAGAGGACAGACCTTTTGACCCAACAAACCAACTCCTGATGAGCTTGGACGTGGAAAGCTTGTATACGAGCTTGCCACATGATGAAACACTCCTAATCATTGAGGAAGTACTATTCACAACACCATGGAAGTACCAAACACCTAGGGGTCTTGTCCTCGAATGTATCTCTCTGGCACTACAACAAAACTTTTTTCAATATAAACAAACTATTTACCTACAAAGCCATGGTACCAGCATGGGTAGTACCTTTGCTCCTAGTCTGGCTGGACTTTATGTCCACCATCTAGAGATAAACAAAATTTTACATACAGACAACCCATACAGGAGTAACATCAATACCTGGAAAAGGTATATTGATGACGTCTTCGTCATCTGGGACGGGAACCATCAATCAGCAGTTGATTTCTTGACATGGCTTAACAATCAGAATGCATTTTTGAAATTCACCAGCACTGTCTCAAATCACTTTATGGTCTTTCTGGATCTTAATGTTTACACAGAAGGTGGCAAACTGAAAAGCACAACTCACTTCAAACCCACGGCGAGGAACTGTCTTTTAAGGTATGACAGTTTTCACCTGAGACACCTGAGAGAAAATTTGCCATACGGTCAATTTTTACGACTGAGGCGTAACTGTACCGAGCTGACTGAGTTCTAACTAATACAGAGGCAGTACCCAGTAAGGTTTATCAACAAAGCCATGAAGAGGGCAAAGAACAACCACAGGGATGCCCTCTTGGAGGACAAACAACAGGAGACTAGCGAAAACAGACGACTGATATGTGTCACGACTTACACCACTGTGTCCAATGAAGTGTCTAAAATCATAAACAAACACTGGGCGATACTTAATTGTGGTACACTTAACCTGGAGAAACCTATGCATGCACACCGTCGAGGGAGAAACCTGAAAGACATCTTGGTGCATACAAGACCAAAATCCAACATTGAGACAAGACCAAACACAATTGGGATACAAGGTCACTTCCCTTGCGGCAACTGCAGTAGCTGTCACCTGACACAAAAGAGCAGGATTCTTACATTCAGAAATGGCACCACTTGGGAACAGCGACACTTCACGAATTGCAATACCAAGAACGTGGTCTATTTGATCACCTGCCCCTGCGGACTGGAATACGTGGGAATGACCACTAGAGCTGTAAAAACGCGGCTAAATGAGCATAAAAGCAATGTTCGTTGCAAAAAAAGCACGACCAAGATGGCAACACACTACCTTGAGACGCAACACTGTGTCAATGACCTAAGATGGACAATTATTGAATCATTGCCATCAGAAGTAGGTCTATTTCAAAAGGAACAAAGATGGGTGTTTCGTCTGGGCACACATACCCATGGAATTAATGATGACGTCACCTGGGGACAGCTGTCTCACTAACAGTGACGCCCACTAAACACCATATGTGCCAGCATTCATAGATCGATATATCTCTGATCGACATATAATCATCGGGTTATGATAACTGATAATAGACACAACATCCATGTCCACAATGATCATGTTACTTATTACAGTGGATTAGCACAATAGTACTTCATGCTCCCTTGAGAACAGCAGTTATGCCCACCATATGTGCCTAGTATTCATAGATCCATATGTCTCTGATTGAGATATAATCACTGGGTCATGGTAACTGTTAAAGGACACAATATCCATGTTCACCGAGACCATATTCTTTATTATATTTAATTAGCCCAGTAGTAATCTCCATGCAGATCATAATACTATAATTCTACACATCCAAGTAATGCGAGTGATTATCAAAATATTCCTGCCAATTAGCCCTACTGCTATTCCCATGGTCGGCATTATAACCGTGGCTGTATCCGGCAGTCATTTTATTGAATCGTGTGACCGTCAGATGACAAAGCCCCCGGTGCAAGCAGCGAGGACTGTAGAACGCACGTGCTAGATCTAGCGTCTTTCCAAAGCGCATGCGCGCTGCAACAGACACTCAAGGAGCATGCGCTAAGCTGAGATCAATGGCGGCAGCGCACGCACGGACACTGGGCTGAAATACAAACCGGTCCGACCAGACCTGCCTTATAAGGACTCATAATCAGCCTAACAATCATTGAGTTAACGGGCGGATTACCCTTATTTGTGCACAACATCGCATCCGCCCCAGTGCAATTACCGGCTATACTAATTAGGACCACCGGGTACAAATACCACACACGGCAGTCTCAGGCATCTATTCCAGCGGAGCAGCGTGTGGGGTAAGACGGTGGACAACTCGTCCCGAGTTTGTGAGTATACTGCTGGCAACACTAAGCTTTCCCTATGACAAAGTGAGCAAGAAATGATTTTAAAACCCAATTGTTTTTTCTACTTAGATTGCACAAGTAGCAATCACCCCCCAGACGTTCTAGAGAACTCATGAAGCAAGCAACCTATATCTATTAAGTATGACCTACACTTCCTTGATATTCAATTTTATAGACAATCGTGTGTTTTCTATGTTGTATGTCATGTGAGTTTTTCTTTTACGGGGCCAATTGTGCTAATGGTTTGTTCCAGGTGACTGCACCTGTCTGAACTACCCATGATTAGGGTGTCCATTTTTCTTCTTTTTTCTTTTTCAGGTCATGCAAATGCATGTATCCTGAGCCAAAAAACCGCTGTAGGCACATTATAGCCTATATTTTTTATACACTTAATAATTAATTTTTCACTTTTTGTTACTAACACAAAACTTTTGAGTTACAAACTAGTGAAACGTGAGTAAGGTGGGGAAGTTGTGCCCCCGTCCTGAAGAAGGAGCACATGCTCCGAAACATGTCGACGCACACATGAGGTACTGTCCATAACCACGACAGATAGAACCTCGCACTTCACTTCTTTTAGCAGTGCCAGCCCGGGGTTGTGAATAAAGTTTTTTCCTATACACCCACGAGCCAGGTACTTTTTAATTCTTCACTGAAATCCCACCACTCACATAAATTATTATTATTATTATGCGTTCTTATATAGCGCTCGATTACCCGTAGGCATCTCGGCGCTTGCCTTGGGAACCCGTCCTGGTTTTTCCCTGTCAGATACCCGTACTGGGCATCCCCAAGGTGATAGCCAGGCATCCCGCCGCGGGGGGGCCGTAGTGGAGATTAAGCAAGCTAATGCCCAGAGTTGCAGAGTGTGAACCTGTGACTCGAGTAGGCACCGAAATGAGAATTATCGAGTCCGTGGATATTTGGGCTCAAGACCCTGCCGCGTCGGGAATTGAACCCTGGTCCGGGGTCTGACCTCTGCTTCAGGGTCTGCCGCCTCTAACCAGTGAGCCACACTTCTCCACTTCTCCATAAATATCCCAATCACTTGCACCACACGCACCACACATAGTCATTGACATCAGTGCTCCCGCGTAGTCGTAGGTCGCAGCACGCCGCATCTCGTTAGAGGGGTGCGAAGACCCCTGTGATGAACCATGACACCAAAGGGCCTTTTGGTGTGTGAGGGGTATTTTACAAAACACTAAGTGCTCCCACACCCCTGTGGGTAACACTTCCCTGCTAGTATGATTCCTTTTGTTTATCAATATAAAACACAGGCACACGACCTTATACAAGAAGGCAAGCTAATTTCTAATGCCTCAATCAAGTGCGCACAAGATGTAGCAGACACTGCATCTAGAGCTGTTAATTCCTAGTGTCGTACTTAGGAGACATGCGTGGCTACGCATTTCAGGATTTAAACAGGAAGTGCAAACTACCATTTTAAATCGACCATTTAATCAAAACCAATTGTTTGGACCAGAAGTAGACACAGCACTTGAAAAGATGAAGAAGGATACAGACACTTCCAAATCCATGGGGGCTTTACAGTCCGCACAGGCTAAAAGTTATTTTCATCGCTCCTTCTACAGAGGAGGCTCCAAATAAACTGGTGCAGACAATACAACATCCTTCAAATCTAACACACAAACAACCTCTAACAAGGGATATTTTAGAGGAGGATATAGAGGGATTAACAACAAAGGAAGAGTTCGGGGTAACAACAATAATCAAACCTTTTTCCACCACAAAACAGTGACTTCCCTCTGGCCCCCCAACAGCATTCCACTCCAGTGGGGGGCAGATTAACACAATTCCTGCATGTCTGGAACTCCATCACAACAGACAAGTGGGTAAGACAGATTATCCAGTATGGCTACCTCCTAGAATTTACAGCAACCCCTCCACACATACCAACCAGGCAGCGTCCAATGTCTACCGAACACCTTACTCTGCTCAAACAAGAAGTTCTGTCACTTCTACAAAAGGACACAATACAAATAGTTCCTTAACAAGGAACAGGGGTTTACTCGCTGTATTTTCTAATTCCCAAAAAGGACGGGACACTAAGACCAATTCTCGACCTCAGGCCCTGCAATCATTACATACAATCAGCTCATTTTCATATGATCACCTTACAAGTGCTCCCACTGCTGCTACAAGGCGATTTCCTTACAACACTAGACCTAAAGGACGCCTACTTCCACCTTCCTATACATCCTGCTCACAGAAAGTATTTAAGGTTTGTACTGGAAGGACAACATTACCAGATCAAAGTCCTTCCATTCGGAGTGACAAGAACACCACGGGTATTCACAAAGTGCCTAGAAGAAGTAGCAGCACATCTCAGGATACAACAAATACATTTCTTCTCTTATCTAGACGATTGGCTCATAAAAGCTAAGTCATTCAATCAGTGTGTCCCACACACACATCAGACAATTCAAACATTGCACGACTTAGGGTTCATAATCAACTACACCAAGTCGCACCTGCAACCCTCTAATATACATCAGTATCTAGGGGCTATAATAAACATGTCTACAGCTCGAGCGTTTCCCAGTGCAGCAAGGATACAGAGCATTCAAGCCTTAGTCACAGCCTTTCAACGCCAACAATCTCTGCAAGCCAGAGTGTTCGTGAGACTAATGGGCATAATGGCATCTTGCATCTTTATTGCACCATATACAAGACTGCAGATGTGTCCCTTACAGGAATGTCTAGCACAACAGTGGAACCAGGCTAAAGGTCAACTAACAGACCTGGTGTTGGTAGACAGCCGCACACATCGCTCTCTGCAGTGGTGGAACACCAAAAACTTGACAAAAGGGCGGCCGTTACTCGAACCTGTTCCACATCTAGTGCTCACAGCAGACGCATCTCTCACAGGATGGGGAGCCTATCTCCTACATCATACAACTCAAGGACAATGGAACAGTCCACAAAAATTGTTCCATATCAACCATCTAGAGCTGCTAGCAATATTCTTAGCACTCAAAACATTCCAAGTACAAAACAAAGCTGTCTTAATCCGGACGGACAACATGACAGCCATGTATTATATACAAAAACAGAGGGGGACACGCTCTCTACAACTGTCCCAGCTCGCACAGAACATTTGGAGATGGGCCATTCCACAAAACATATACCTCTTGGCAGAGCACCTTCCAGGAGTTCACAATCGGATAGCAGATCTGTTGAGTCGGCAGACACAACAAATCCACGAATGGGAACTACATCCGCAAGTTCTTCAACCATTCTTCCCCAAGTGGGGTCATCCAGACATAGATCTGTTCGCCACACACAAAAACGCAAAATGTCCAACCTTCACCTCCAGGTTTCTACATCCGCTGTCCAAGGGCAATGTGATATGGGAGAACTGGTCAAGCAGATTTGTGTACGCTTTTCCGCCAATACCACTAATACCATTAGTAGTACGCAAGCTCAGACAACAGTCTCTCAAATTAATCATGGTAGCTCCCACATGGGCACGCCAACCGTGGTTCACCACGCTGCTAGAACTCTCTCTAGTTCCACACCAAAAGGTACGACTTGTTCCATCCCTGCTAACGCAGAACCATGGGGACATCCGACATCCAGACCCAAATCAACTGAATTTGGCTATCTGGCTCCTGAAGTCTTATGGTTATCTTAACCTACCACCAGACTGTATGAACATCGCTAAAGAGGCCAGGAGACCTACTACCAGAGCTTGTTATGCTGCTAAATGGAAGAGATTTGCCATTTATTGCAACAATAACCAAATTGATGCCCTGGATGCTTCCATCCAGAATATCATTTGCTACCTTCTACATTTACAAAGATGTAACTTGGCATATTCATCTATACGCCTGCACCTTGCAGCAATTGCAGCATATTTACAAAATAGACATCTGTCTCTTTTCCGAGTACCTGCAGTTAAAGCATTTATGGAAGGATTGAAAAGAATCATCCCACCCAGGTTGCCACCTTCTCCAGTGTAGAACTTAAACGTTGTTCTTACAAGACTCATGGGACCCCCTTTTGAGCCTTTACATAAATGTGAACTGGAATTCCTCACATGGAAAACAGATTTCCTTATTGCTATTACCTCTCTCAGAAGAGTAAGTGAGTTACAAGCTTTCACAATACAAGAACCATTTTTTCAACTACATCGTAACAAAGTGGTTTTAAGAACTAATCCAAAATTCCTTCCAAAAGTCATTACTCCTTTTCATTTAAACCAATCTGTAGAGTTACCTGTGTTTTTCCAAAACCCTGACTCTGTAGCAGAAAGAGCTCTACACACACTAGACGTTAAAAGAGCTATTCTCTATTATATACATAGGACCAAATCTTTTCGTAAAACAAAGCAATTGTTTGCATCTTTCTTTCCACCTTATAAAGGCAACCCCATCTCTAAAGCTGGAATTGCAAGGTGGATTGTAAAATGTATACAAATATGCTATCAAAAAGCAAAGCGTACATTAACAGTTCCTCCTAGAGCGCACTCCACACGTAAACTAGGAGCCTCTATGGCTTTCTTAGGGAACATCCCCCTAGAAGACATCTGTAAAGCAGCAACATGGTCTACAACGCACACCTTCACTAAACACTACTGTGTTGATGTGCAAGCCAAGCAGCAAGCTGCAGTAGGCCAAGCTTTTCTAAAAACTCTTTCAAACTACTGCAACGGATATAGGTGACCACCGCTAGGGGAGACACTGCTGCACAATCGATGCTAAGTGTAGTATCTGCAGCTCAAATGCCGCGAACAGAAAATGCTACTTACCTGTATGCATCTGTTCTTGGCATGTAGAGCTGCAGATTGCTACACGCCCTCCCGCCTCCCCGGGACCTGTATCTGTTCCAGTGTTATCTTACTTAGATGCACACGCATGGACATCCTTTTTCTTTACTTCTACTAACTCCATCATTTCCCATCATGGCGAAAAACAATCTAAGGATGGAGCCGATGCCCATGCGCACTATCGTCCAAGGGAGGAGTCACCTATCTCGTGACTACAAAGACTTCTTCCAAGACAACAACATGCAATCATCCGAGCCCAACACCAGGTGGCGATCTAATGCTAAGTGTAGTAATCTGCAGCTCTACGTGCCAAGAACACATGCATACTGGTAAGTAGCATTTTCCTTCAGCTACAACACTCTCTTCCAGCAAGAGTGTTCATGCAACTCATAGTGATGATGGCCTCTTGCATTTTCATAGTGCCCCATGCAAGACTTCAAATGTGTCTGCTACAATAATGCTTGTCACGTCAGTGGAACCAGGCTCAAGGTCAATTGACAGACCTAGTGTTGGTAGACGGTCTGACTCATCGCTCTCTGCAGTGGTGGAACACCAAAAACCTTTCCAAGGGACGACCGTTCCTAGAGCCAGTTTCTTGACTGCGGACGCATCGCTCTCCGGCTGGGAAGCCCACCTACTGCAACACACCATGCAAGGCAGGTGGACACCACAACAAAAGTTACTCCACATCAATCATATGGAGTTACTAGCAATATGCCTAGCACTAAAAGCTTTCCAAAAGCAAGTATCAAACAAAGCCACACAGACAACATGACAGCCATGTATTACATACAGAAGCACGGAGGCACACACTCCCTGCAGCTATCTCAACTAGCACAGGACATATGGCGGTGGGCTATACCTCAAAACATATTCCTTCTAGCCCAGCAAGTTCCAGGAGTACAAAATACCATAGCGGATCTGTTAAGTCGACAAACACAACAGATCCACGAGTGGGAACTTCATATGCAAGTTCTTCAGCCATTCTTTCAGATGTGGGGACAACCTCAAATAGACCTATTTTCCACCCACGAAAAACGCAAAATGCCCAAGCTTCGCCGCCAGATATCCACACCCACTGTCCAAAGGAAATGTGATATGGATGAACTGGTCAAACAGATTTGTGTACACTCTTCAACCTCTACCACTCATGCCACTAGTAGTATGCAAACTACAGCAGCATTCTCTGACCCTCATCCTAGTTGCTCCAAAGTGGGCCAGACAGCCGTGGTACACCACACTGCACAACTGTTGGTAGTACCGCACCAAAAATTACACCTGTCTCCACACCTCTTAACACAGAACCGTGGAGAGATCAGACACCCGGACCCAGCTCAGCTCAACCTTGCGATCTGGCTCCTGAAGTCCTACAATTTGGATATTTGAACCTTCCTCCAGACTGCATGAATGTAATGAAAGAAGCTAGACGTCCAACCACTAGAGCATGTTATGCAAATGCGTCACAATAAGGTAGTTCTGCGTACTAATCCAAAATTCTTACCCATAATAATTTCTCCCTTCCATCTCAATCAATCTGTGGAACTGCCCGTTTTCTTCTCGCAACCACAGACAGTACCAGAAAGAGTTCTTCACACATTAGATGTCAAAAGAGCATTGCTATACTACATAGAGAGGACACAACCCTTTCGTAAGACAAAACAACTTTTTGTGTCTTTCTCACCACCACACAAAGGTAATCCCATTTCAAAATCTGGGATAGCTAAATGGATTGTCAAATGCATACAGATTTGTTACCACAAAGCTAAACGTGCGTTATCTGTTCCTCCTAAAGCCCACTCTACAAGAAAATAGGGGCTTCAATGGCATATTTAGGGAACATTCCCCTAGATGACATCTGCAGAGCAGCTACATGGTCTACACCGCACACATTCACAAAACACTATTGTGTAGATGTGCAAACCAAGCAACAAGCTAATGTGGGCCAGGCTGTTCTCAAAACATTATTCCAAACTACTGCAACAGATAGAGGTGGTCGCCGCTAGGGAGGGGGACTGCCATACAATCTATGCACAGTGTGCAATCTGCAGCTCATATGTCTCGAACGGAAAATGCTACTTACCAGTATGCATCTGTTCTTGGCATGTAGAGCTGCAGAGTTGCACATGCCCAACCGCCTCCCCGACTACCCTTGTCTGTTCCAGTATTATCTTAATTAGATGCAAATTACATGGGCATCCTTTCTTTTGTTGCAACGCTCCATCATTTCCCTAATGGCGAAAAACAATCTGGGGATGGAGCCTATGCCCATGCGCAATGTGGTCCAAAGGAGGAGTCCCCTATCTCGTGACTTCCAAAGAACTTTTAAGGACAAAAACAAACTGCAAACATCCGGGCCCAACACTAGGTGGCGATCTATGCACAGTGTGCAACTCTGCAGCTCTACATGCCAAGAACAGATGCATACTAGTAAGTAGCATTTTCCTTCTACGTACCCGTTGTGTAAGAAAGTGCCCTTTTTGCATGGTGGCCCCACTTTTCTCCAAACTGCTGATGTACTTTGACTGAGTGTGCCCTGGGTTCTTGACAAACAGGTATCCAGGCCCTATGTTCTTTCCCTAAAACTCCTTTAAGTCAAAACCCAGTTGCCACTCTCTGGCCACAGGTCAGTCCCTTGTAAATGGTACCATTGGTACCAAGGGCACTGTGGCCAGGGAAGGCCTCTAAAGGCTGCAGCACTTATTGTGCCACCCTTGGAGCCCCTGTACCTTTATACATACACACACACACTCTGCAAGTTATGGTGCAGAACAAAGTGAAGAATCGGCATAGCACACATCCCTGCGTGCCATGCCTAAAACCCACTGCCCTAACATAGGTCAGCCACCCCTCTAGCTGGGTGAACTATACCAGTGGTCAGGGTACAGGTGAATGAGCCCTGTACCCCTACAGAGTCTAAGCAATTTCTTAGACATTGTGAATGCAGTAATGCTATTAAGAGTATATGGTGCTGGAAGTTTGTTATTACGAGTGCCACAGTACCATAATGGTTTTACTGAAAACTGGGAAGTTTGTTATCAAACTTCTCAGCACACTAAACCCACAATGATGCCATTGTGGGATTTAATGAAAAATGCACTAAGAGGGCATCTTAGAGATGCCCCCTGAAAAGCGATCTAAGTCTAGTGTCCTAGCTGAGTGGCTGCTCCCCAGACATGTTTCTAGACCCCTGGGTCGAGAGCCTGTGCTCTCGGGTCCTGAAATAATGCACATCCTGTGACGAGGTGCCAAGCCTCCTTCCCCAGGATGGGCAGGGTCCACTAAGGGGAAGCTTCAAAGGCTTGCTGCCTTTGTGAGCTACCCAAGCCATTTGCTGCTTCCAGAAACTGCCCGCCACCGGTTATGACCCCCCACTTTGGGTGGGACAATCAGTGGGAAATCCAAGTGAGGAAGGGAGGTGTGCCCACCTTTGCTGACCCCACCTCTCAGGTGAGGGAGGCGAGGTTCAACACAAATCTGAGTACCCGCCATCTGCAGATGGAAGGACCCAGCCAACCAGAGAGAGGCATATGCTCCCCCTAACCCTGGAGGGTGGCATAGTATCGGGTGTACTTTCCTCAAGGAAGGGACCCATTGGTCCCGACCTTTACTTACCTGTACCCCCCCCCTACAACCCCAAACCTTGCCTCAGACAAGAACCAAAGAGAAGATGAAGGCACGAAGAAGCCGTGCTGAAAGTAAGAAGAAGAGGAGGAGACCTACTGACTTGGCCCCAGCCCTACCGGCCTGTCCCCACTTCGAACCTGCTCCAGTGAAATCACGGTGTGTCCTGCAGCCAGCAGCCCTCAAGAACCCAAAGGACATGTCCTGCCTTCCAATATCAAGACTTTGTCTCCTGTGAGCACCGGATTTGCTCAACACCAGACTCTGGCTCCGGCCAAATCCACAAGCATGCACCACTCTGCACCCGACCACGGCCTGAGTTCGAGTGGCCCAACACCACAAGCAGGTCTCCCCAGCGGTCCTGACCTGAAATCTGGTGATCTGTGACCTACCTCAAATCTCCAATTGACACCTGCAGCTCCTTTCTGTATGATCCCCCTGACCTTAACCGGAGCTGGCAAGACAACCAGACGCCTAAAGACACCCCTGCACCCGATGTCCCAAGGCCTTGGGAGGCTCAACCAATGGTGTCCCAACGTCCCCAGGCATCCCAACATGCCTCCCCAACCAGTGGTCACCTCCAGAATATCTTTGTCCCCAAGCCTGCAGTCTTTGTTGCAACCAGAGAATACCCATTGAAAACAGGGCACCCGACGCCAAAATAGCACCCTGCACCCAGCCGCCACTTCGGGTCTACTGTGGGTGCTAACTCGGATCCCCATTTGCCCTGAGCCTAACACCTGGAGCTTTGCTCCCACAACCTGGTGGTCTGGTCGTGAGCAGTACCAACCGGAGGCCCCCTACCCCCATTGGATAACATTGGGTCTCAGAACTCTGCTGCCCTAGTACAGCTGAGGGTGCTTTGAGAGTGCATCCTTGACCCTGGCGGTACCCTGGTTCTAACCCCAGTAAACCAACTCGCAAACCCAAGTACTTACCTTGAACCGATAACCACATTTCCTCCTATAGGACTGCATTGACTGCTTCCTTGTGAAAATTGTTCTTAGTGTAGAGTTGGCTTTGTATGAGAACTTGGAAAACTGCAAATATCTAAAAACTGCTTTACTCACTTCTTCTCTAGGAAATGTCCCACTGTGATATCTAGGCATATCACACTGAGTAGAAAAAGTAATCCATAAAGTAATCTGAAAAGTCGTTCAGCAGTAATTTGCTCTATATTGAAAATATTTACATACCTGTAACAAAGTCCTTTTCATTAAGCATGCTTGTATTGTTCAACCTGCCTTGAAAAGTACCATTTACCCTTACCTGTGCCAGGCATGCTTGGTTCTAGAAAATAAATATAACAAAATAAAACAAATGTATACAAACAAATTGGTCTGGGTTCAGTCTGAGTGTGTGATATCATTTCTTGCCTGAGTGTGTACAATAAATGCTTAACACTACCATCTGATAACGCTTACTGCTCGCCCACACGACCACAAATGGAGAGAAAGGTGCTATTTACTTTTACCTCTGCCTACCTTTAGGGTTCCACTGGACTCTGTGCACACTATACAACATTTTGTATAGTATATACAGAGCCATCTTCCTACACGTCCTGCTGTCCCACAGACACTCCCTGTGGTTTCAGGTAGGCCAAGAGCACTTTCAGTTCTCTGTGCTCCCCTTTGGCCTTACTATTGCACCTCAGCCTGTTCAGAAAGGTGATTGGTGGTGGTGGGCGTCGCAGCCTGTCTGTGGAGGTTGGGAAAATCAGTTTCCCCATACCTCCACTACTGGCTACTGTCGGCAAGCCCACCTCAATCAGTCATAAATCACCTGCGGACAAAGGCCAAGCTTTTGACATTGTTTGCGTTTTCCATCAACATGTTTAGGAAGCTAGCTCTGTATATACTATACCAAAGTAAGGTATAGTGTGCACAATACTATACCAAAGTAAGGTATAGTATGCACAGAGTCCAGTGAATCCTCAAAGGTAGGCAGAGGCTAAAGTAGATAATACCTTACTCTCTATTTGTGGTAGTGTGGGCGAGCAGTAAGGCTTTATTAGAGAGTAGTGTTAAGCATTTATTGTACACACTCAGGCAAGAAATGATGTCACACACTCAGACTAATTGTTTGTATAAAACGTTTTTCTTTTGTTGTATTTTATTTTTAGAACCAAGCAGGACTTGGTACAAGTAAGTGGAATTATACTTTTCAAGATGGATTGATCAACAAGCAAGTTGGATGAAAATGAGTTTTGTTACAGGTTTGTAATATTTTCAAATGCAGTTGTAATTACTTTATATATTATTTTTCTACTCCGTGTGATATGCCTCGATATCACACTGGAACATTTCTTAGAGAAAAGGTAAATAAAAAAGTTTTCACAAAAACACAGTTACTAATGTTTCCACACAAACACCCTCAACACTTTGACGTTTTTCTGAGGAAAACAGTCATTGTAATCCAATGGAGAAAAATTAGGTTATCGGTTTGCAGGTAAGTAAATGGTCCTTGGGGTTGAGTTTCTGGTGTTAAAACAGCGGTTCCGCCAGGGTCAAGGTTGCACTCAAAAGCACCCCCAGCAGCACTAGGGCGGCCGGGTGCTGTGTGCTGAGGCCCAATGTAATGCAATGGGGGCCTCCGGTTGGTGGCTGCTCATGAGCAGGCCACAAGGTTGAGGGAGCAAAGCTCCGGGATTTAAGTTAAGGGCAAAATGGGGTTCAAGTAAGCACCCACAGCGGCATTAGGGTAGCCGGTGCAGGGTCCTGTTTTGGCGTTGGGTGCTCCATTACTTTTAATGGGGATTCTCCAGTTTTAACAAACACTGCAGGCTCGGGCATGGAGATCTTCTAGAGGTGACCACCGGTTGTAGAGGTAAGTTGAGATGTAGTGGGATGCCGGGACACCGTCGGTTGGGCCAACCACGGTTGGGTCAACCAAGGCTGTGGAGTGTCTGGTGCAGGGGTGTCTTTTGGCATTGGATTCTTCTTACCAGCTGCGGTCGGGGGGAGGGTGGTCCTCCAGAAAGGAGTTGCAAACGTCGTCGGGTGACCTGGGGCAGGTTAGGGATCGCTAGATCCCAGATCAGGATTGCCGGGGAGACCTCTTCTAGGCGTTGGGCCACTCGAACTCGGCCATTGGCATGTGGTGCGGATTTAGCTGGAGCCAGAGTCTTTGGGTGAGCAAATCTGGGAGACAAAGTCTGGTTGGGAAAGGGCAGGCCCTCTGGTTTCTGGGGGGGAGCGACACACCAGAGTTTCGCTGAAGCAGGAAGAGGTCGGGACAGGCCTCTTCTTCCTTCAGCGCGGCTCTTCGGTCCTTCTTCTTGTTTCTTCTTGTCTGAGGAGGTAAGGTTCATGGTTGCCCCTAATTACTAAATTTAGGGGCATTTCAGGTAGGTAAAGGTTGTGACCAATGGGTCCCTTTCTTGGGGTGGGTACACCCCGTATTTTATGCCACCCTCCAGTGGGAGGGGTGCATAAGCCTCACTGTAATTGACTGGGTCCCCCCATCTTCAAGATCGCGGATACTGAGAGTTGTGCTTCGCCCTGCCTCCTGCACCAGAGAGGTGGGGTTGGCAAAGGTGGGCACACCTCTCCTCTCCTCCTATCTTGGTTTTCCCACCGGTTCTCCTGCCCAAAATTGGGGTCAGAACCAGTAGGGGCCACACGCTGGGATCAGCAAATGGCTGGGCCAGCTCACAAAGGCGGCAAGCCTTCGAAGCTTCCCCTTCAGGGACCCTGCCCATCCTGGGGGAGGAGGCTTGGCACCTCGACCCAGGATGTGCTTTGCTTCGGGACCCAGAGAAAAGCAGGCTCTCAACTCAGGGGTCCAGAAACATGTCTGGTGGTGGCAGCTGGCGAGCAGCCACTCAGCCAGGACACTAGAGTCAGGTCGTTTTTCAGGAGGGATCTCTAAGATGCCCGCTGAGTGCATTTTTCATTAAAATCCACACTGGCATCAGTGTGGGTTTAATGTGCTGAGAAGTTTGATATCAAACTTCCCAGTTTTCAATGAAGCCATTATAGAGCTGTGGAGTTTGTAATGACAAACTCCCAGACCATATACTCTTTATGGCATTACTGCACTTAACATTTTAAGAATTGGCTTAGACACTGTAGGGATACAGGGCTCAGGCAGATGTACCCTCACCAGTTGCCTAGTTCACCCAGCTAGAGGGGTGGCTTACCTATGCCATAGGCAGTGGGGTGTAGGCATTGCACACAGGGATGTGTGCCATATCGACTCTTCACTTTGTTCTGCATCAAAACACTCAGCCTGAATTGATGCTGTGTATGTGTGTAAAGGTACAGGGACTCTAAGGGAAGCACAATAAGTGCTGCAGCCCTTGGAGACCTTCCCTGGTCACAGTCCCCTTGGGACCTATGGTACCTTTTACAAGGGACTTACATGTGGCCAGAAAGTTGCCAATTTGGGTGTGCAACAGTGCAGATTTACGGAAAGAACATAGGCCCTGGGTACCTGGTTGGCAGAAACCCAGAGCACACTCAGTCAAAGTGCAACAACATTAGGCAAAACGTGGGGGGCAACCATACAAAAAGGGGCAATTTCCAACAACATGCCAAAGTATCACCTTCACAACGGCTCCTCTTTATCTAAGCTATCCTGGATATAATGCTCTTAAGAGCCTTCCCTCTGCCTCAATGAGTCCAAGACATTCGGGCTATGATCCAGGTGTTTCAGCCCTTGGTCTGGGTCACACTGAGGGAAGCTCTGAGGCGTCTGGTCCTCTTGTCCGCCTGCATCTTGTGGACCACACCAGGTGGCACATGCGAGCTCTACACTGGAACCTGAAGTCTCAGTGTGCTCAGCACCAAGGAGAGCTGTCAGAGTTTATCCAGGTTGCAAAGAAGACTGCAAAATACCGGCAGCTGGATTGACAGCAGACTCCTCAGCCCTACCCCACCCAGAGGTGACTGGTGATGGATGCATTGCTGCTCGGTTTGGGAAGGTCACCTAGGCGCCTGCACCTCCCTCGTGGTGCTTGCCCACCTGCCTTTCTCCCGCTGCATATTTATATATATATATATATGTATATATATATATATGGTAACACACACTCGTTTCTTCAAACGAAAGTAGACGGCACTCTGAGCTGGATTTTAAAAGATGATTTATTGGCAGACCCCCCTGCCCCCTTGACAAAAAAATATATATATGTGTATATATATATATATATATATATATTACACATGTCAGGATACCCAAAGCGAAGAGGCCACAGGAAGATAGATTTGCTCTTTTCTTTTAATGGCATTATGCAAGCAGGCAATGGAACAGAAACCACTTCAAAAGTCTTAACGCCAGACGCGTTTCAGGAAGTACAAAAGTCCCTTCATCAGTGGCGTGTGGTTTGTTGAAGGCAGGCAGCACAAACACATATGCGCAGTTCAATTATAACCACCTGCCTCGTAGGCGTGGCCGTATGCACAGCCTTCTGGATGTTGTGGTGCGCTGTGTATCTTACCACAGTGGGCGCGCTGCATGTCCTCGTAATTAAAACCCAAAAGTATTGCCCAAGTGGGTAGATGTGGATTCAGGCACTTGCCTGCCCCGCTTTCCGATGTCAATGTCGAGCGGTCGGGCACCTCCCTGTAAGGCGCCAGAGCCCCTTCCTTCCTTCTTGATGCTTGCACTAATGTAGCGCGTAGCACAGGACCCGCTCACGAGCGGTAGGCCAATCTTCACGGCCGGGAACAGGCCTGTGGCCTCTTCGCTTTGGGTATCCTGACATGTGTAATGTTTTACGGCTGTTCCCGGCCGTGAAGATTGGCCTACCGCTCGTGAGCGGGTCCTGTGCTACGCGCTACATTAGTGCAAGCATCAAGAAGGAAGGAAGGGGCTCTGGCGCCTTACAGGGAGGTGCCCGACCGCTCGACATTGACATCGGAAAGCGGGGCAGGTAAGTGCCTGAATCCACATCTACCCACTTGGGCAATACTTTTGGGTTTTAATTACGAGGACATGCAGCGCGCCCACTGTGGTAAGATACACAGCGCACCACAACATCCAGAAGGCCGTGCATACGGCCACGCCTACGAGGCAGGTGGTTATAATTGAACTGCGCATATGTGTTTGTGCTGCCTGCCTTCAACAAACCACACGCCACTGATGAAGGGACTTTTGTACTTCCTGAAACGCGTCTGGCGTTAAGACTTTTGAAGTGGTTTCTGTTCCATTGCCTGCTTGCATGATGCCATTAAAAGAAAAGAGCAAATCTATCTTCCTGTGGCCTCTTCGCTTTGGGTATCCTGACATGTGTAATGTTTTACGGCTGTTCCCGGCCGTGAAGATTGGCCTACCGCTCGTGAGCGGGTCCTGTGCTACGCGCTACATTAGTGCAAGCATCAAGAAGGAAGGAAGGGGCTCTGGCGCCTTACAGGGAGGTGCCCGACCGCTCGACATTGACATCGGAAAGCGGGGCAGGCAAGTGCCTGAATCCACATCTACCCACTTGGGCAATACTTTTGGGTTTTAATTACGAGGACATGCAGCGCGCCCACTGTGGTAAGATACACCGCGCACCACAACATCCAGAAGGCCGTGCATACGGCCACGCCTACGAGGCAGGTGGTTATAATTGAACTGCGCATATGTGTTTGTGCTGCCTGCCTTCAACAAACCACACGCCACTGATGAAGGGACTTTTGTACTTCCTGAAACGCGTCTGGCGTTAAGACTTTTGAAGTGGTTTCTGTTCCATTGCCTGCTTGCATGATGCCATTAAAAGAAAAGAGCAAATCTATCTTCCTGTGGCCTCTTCGCTTTGGGTATCCTGACATGTGTAATGTTTTACGGCTGTTCCCGGCCGTGAAGATTGGCCTACCGCTCGTGAGCGGGTCCTGTGCTACGCGCTACATTAGTGCAAGCATCAAGAAGGAAGGAAGGGGCTCTGGCGCCTTACAGGGAGGTGCCCGACCGCTCGACATTGACATCGGAAAGCGGGGCAGGCAAGTGCCTGAATCCACATCTACCCACTTGGGCAATACTTTTGGGTTTTAATTACGAGGACATGCAGCGCGCCAACTGTGGTAAGATACACAGCGCACCACAACATCCAGAAGGCCGTGCATACGGCCACGCCTACGAGGCAGGTGGTTATAATTGAACTGCGCATATGTGTTTGTGCTGCCTGCCTTCAACAAACCACACGCCACTGATGAAGGGACTTTTGTACTTCCTGAAACGCGTCTGGCGTTAAGACTTTTGAAGTGGTTTCTGTTCCATTGCCTGCTTGCATGATGCCATTAAAAGAAAAGAGCAAATCTATCTTCCTGTGGCCTCTTCGCTTTGGGTATCCTGACATGTGTAATGTTTTACGGCTGTTCCCGGCCGTGAAGATTGGCCTACCGCTCGTGAGCGGGTCCTGTGCTACGCGCTACATTAGTGCAAGCATCAAGAAGGAAGGAAGGGGCTCTGGCGCCTTACAGGGAGGTGCCCGACCGCTCGACATTGACATCGGAAAGCGGGGCAGGCAAGTGCCTGAATCCACATCTACCCACTTGGGCAATACTTTTGGGTTTTAATTACGAGGACATGCAGCGCGCCCACTGTGGTAAGATACACAGCGCACCACAACATCCAGAAGGCCGTGCATACGGCCACGCCTACGAGGCAGGTGGTTATAATTGAACTGCGCATATGTGTTTGTGCTGCCTGCCTTCAACAAACCACACGCCACTGATGAAGGGACTTTTGTACTTCCTGAAACGCGTCTGGCGTTAAGACTTTTGAAGTGGTTTCTGTTCCATTGCCTGCTTGCATGATGCCATTAAAAGAAAAGAGCAAATCTATCTTCCTGTGGCCTCTTCGCTTTGGGTATCCTGACATGTGTAATGTTTTACGGCTGTTCCCGGCCGTGAAGATTGGCCTACCGCTCGTGAGCGGGTCCTGTGCTACGCGCTACATTAGTGCAAGCATCAAGAAGGAAGGAAGGGGCTCTGGCGCCTTACAGGGAGGTGCCCGACCGCTCGACATTGAGATCGGAAAGCGGGGCAGGCAAGTGCCTGAATCCACATCTACCCACTTGGGCAATACTTTTGGGTTTTAATTACGAGGACATGCAGCGCGCCCACTGTGGTAAGATACACAGCGCACCACAACATCCAGAAGGCCGTGCATACGGCCACGCCTACGAGGCAGGTGGTTATAATTGAACTGCGCATATGTGTTTGTGCTGCCTGCCTTCAACAAACCACACGCCACTGATGAAGGGACTTTTGTACTTCCTGAAACGCGTCTGGCGTTAAGACTTTTGAAGTGATTTCTGTTCCATTGCCTGCTTGCATGATGCCATTAAAAGAAAAGAGCAAATCTATCTTCCTGTGGCCTCTTCGCTTTGGGTATCCTGACATGTGTAATGTTTTACGGCTGTTCCCGGCCGTGAAGATTGGCCTACCGCTCGTGAGCGGGTCCTGTGCTACGCGCTACATTAGTGCAAGCATCAAGAAGGAAGGAAGGGGCTCTGGCGCCTTACAGGGAGGTGCCCGACCGCTCGACATTGACATCGGAAAGCGGGGCAGGCAAGTGCCTGAATCCACATCTACCCACTTGGGCAATACTTTTGGGTTTTAATTACGAGGACATGCAGCGCGCCCACTGTGGTAAGATACACAGCGCACCACAACATCCAGAAGGCCGTGCATACGGCCACGCCTACGAGGCAGGTGGTTATAATTGAATTGCGCATATGTGTTTGTGCTGCCTGCCTTCAACAAACCACACGCCACTGATGAAGGGACTTTTGTACTTCCTGAAACGCGTCTGGCGTTAAGACTTTTGAAGTGGTTTCTGTTCCATTGCCTGCTTGCATGATGCCATTAAAAGAAAAGAGCAAATCTATCTTCCTGTGGCCTCTTCGCTTTGGGTATCCTGACATGTGTAATGTTTTACGGCTGTTCCCGGCCGTGAAGATTGGCCTACCGCTCGTGAGCGGGTCCTGTGCTACGCGCTACATTAGTGCAAGCATCAAGAAGGAAGGAAGGGGCTCTGGCGCCTTACAGGGAGGTGCCCGACCGCTCGACATTGACATCGGAAAGCGGGGCAGGCAAGTGCCTGAATCCACATCTACCCACTTGGGCAATACTTTTGGGTTTTAATTACGAGGACATGCAGCGCGCCCACTGTGGTAAGATACACAGCGCACCACAACATCCAGAAGGCCGTGCATACGGCCACGCCTACGAGGCAGGTGGTTATAATTGAACTGCGCATATGTGTTTGTGCTGCCTGCCTTCAACAAACCACACGCCACTGATGAAGGGACTTTTGTACTTCCTGAAACGCGTCTGGCGTTAAGACTTTTGAAGTGGTTTCTGTTCCATTGCCTGCTTGCATGATGCCATTAAAAGAAAAGAGCAAATCTATCTTCCTGTGGCCTCTTCGCTTTGGGTATCCTGACATGTGTAATATATATATATATATATATATATATATATATATATATATATATATATATATTTATGTGTGTATGTATATATATATGTATATATATGTGTGTATATATGTGTGTATATATAAAGTCTTGGGGTGATTCGTCAAGCGGGGCCGAGAAAAAAGGGGGGTCCCAAAACGTGTTTGCCCCATGCAATTTCTCATAGGAACCTTTAGCCGCAGCTACAGCTGCTGAACGGAATTACACCAAATTTGGCAAAAGGTAGCCCTTGGTTCAGAGTCGTGCCTTTTGGTTAAATGGTGTAAATCCGTTCAGTGGTTCCTGAGAAAATCAAAAGTAAAATTACTTATATATCTATGGCCGCGGAGGATCCGCGCACCCTCAGCACACCCTGCCGAGCACGAGCTGTATGCTAATTGGCTATCAACACACCAAACCAGGAAGTGTTGGCAGCCATCTTGTGCCTGGGTAGAACCGAGGCACAAGAAAACAGAAGAAAAAACACACAAAACGCTAAAAGGGGGCAGGGTAGAAACACCCTGACCCCCTAGGCCTGCTCAGGGGAACCCACAAGGACCCCCCAAGGCCCAAAAATGTTTTTTGTTTTTTTTAATTGGCAAGATCTGCGCAGGGTGCGCGGATGCTGCCGCGCTTCGTTGGTAATTAGCCCCGGGGCGGCCAAGTCCCAGGGGAAATGTAAATATTGGGTGGGGGGCCCAAAGGGTCCCCCCAGCCCCGGGGCTCCAATAATATATATGCGGGGGGTGCTCATAGCCCTCCCCAGCCCCGGGGACCGCCACCACCCGGGGCTTCTAAAATAAATGGTTGGGGGGTGCAAAGGCTCCCTCCAAGCCCCGGGGACCGCCACCCCGGGGCTTTTTCAATATATGTGGGGGGGGGCTCACAGCCCCCCCCCCAGCCCCGGGGGGGTGGCAGTCCCGAAAATGAGTGGGTGGGCTCAAAGGCCCCCCAAGCCCCGGGGACCACCACCCCCGGGGCTTATTAAACACATTTGAGGGGGGCTCGTGGCCCCCCCCCCCGCAGCCCCGGGGACCACCACTCCCCGTGGCTTCTATTAAAAAAAAAAAAAACCTGTAGGGGTCTTCAACCCCCCCCCCAGCCCCGGGGACCACCACCCCCGGGGCTTTGTACATGTTGGGAGGGGGGCAGAGCGGCCCCCCTCCTGAAGCCCTCAATGGCCCTGGGGTCCACCACCCCCCAGGGCCAGCTCCTGCGGTGTCCCAAGGGTGCCCACCCCCGGGACACTGTAGTTTGCTATGGCAAGGACATAGCAAACTTGGTTTGAATTTTAAAAGAGAGAGCAGGGAAACCTGCTCTCTCAAAATTCAAACCAAATTGCTTTTCTACATGGAGAGCTGCATCTTAGCTGCTCCCCATGTGGAAAAGAAACGCCGGCTCCCGAAGGACGCGGGGAGCTGGCGGGACCTTGGGGGGATTGGGGACCCTCGCACGGTCCCCAACGGAGAGGTCTAGCCCCGGGGGATGGGGTCCCCTCGGCTACAAGTGGCCCGGGACACGTGGCCCCCCTCTCCAAAATTAGATGGCCCCGGGGCCATCAGTGGCCAGAGGAGTGGGGCCAACGCAGCCCCCTTCTAAAAAATTTAAATAAATAAAATTAAAAAAAGGCCATGTCCGGAGGATGGGGTCCCTGGGGCCGATTAAGGCCTCGGGAGGGGGGCCACGCGGCCCCCTTCCCAATTTTTTAATAAAAAAAAAAATTAGGGGGCAGGCCCTGGGGGATGGGGTACCCAGGGCAAGAAAATTCTAGAAAGAAGGGGGGCTACACAGCCCCCCCTTCTTAATTTTTTTTATAAAGACCAGCATCGCGCCTGAGGCCACGCCCCCTCCTTTCATCACTCTGCAAACAAGCCCCCTGGCACGTTTGCAGATGGGGAACAAATTCCCCTTGAATACTGGGGGTCCCTCGGGGCCATCTAGCCCACCAGGAACCTCCAGTATGTGCCTGGGGGCTGCGTTGCAGAGAGGTGTTCTGAGGCCATGCCCCTTTTTACACCTCTCTGCAACGCAGCTCTGTGGCGCTTAGTGGAGGTAGCTGGTGGGCCAGTTGCACCCCAGGGAGCCTCCGGATTCAAGGGGAATTAATCCCCCAACTTAAAACGCGCCACGGGGCGCGTTTGCACAGTGGTGTAGGGAGGGGGCGTGGTCTGAGTTGACATGTGTGCAAACACACCCTGTGGCGCGGTTTAAGTTGGGGAATTAATTGCTCTTCAATCCTGAGGGTCCCTGGGGGCCAACCAGCCCACCAGGTACCTCCAGTAAGCGCACCGGAGTTCACCTCTCTGCAACGCAGCTCTGTGGCACATACTGGAAGTACCTGGTGGGCTAGTTGGTCCCCAGGGACTCTCAGGATTGAGGAGGAATTAATTCTCAAACTTAAAACGCGCCACATCTCAAATTACATCACTGATGACCTCATCCTTGTGATAGAGTGGCAGGCCTCCTCTCACCCTAATATAACTTTTGATACACACATTCAAAAATAGAAACTAACATTTTCAAAACATTGACATACCAATACCAGTTACAACAACCTATTCAGTAATTCCATGATCTACATATACATCCACTCATTCACCAACAGTTCTATAGTCACTCATACATTTACTCACTCATCATATGTACTCATACACCTTTACATCCTGTTACACACCGCCACTCATTCATAGAGTTACTCACACACATAGTCACTCATGCTAATAAAGAATCAAACATCCATTTACTTGCATATACAGTTATACACACATCACTACACTTACTTCTACAGAAACGTACACATACTTACTCTCTTAAACTATGACTTATAGAAACACATACTTATTTATACAGGAACTCTTCCAATCTCACTCATATACCTCAATACTCACATATACTAGTTTAAAACATATGTAATTACTCATAAAGACACTATTGAGACAGTCATTCACTCACTAACACACCCATACTCCCACTCATCCACCCATACAGTCCTGCACACATGCTGTCTTCAACACTTACAGTGAGTCACTCATTCATGCATCTATGCACTAAATAATGCCCCCCACCGAACCATACAGACACTCACACTCAAAAAAACAACTAATAACCCCAGTAGACACTCATGTAGCTACTCACCAACCCATGCAGGGACTTATACACAAAGTGAGAGACTGATAGATATTTACTTATTTAAACATTACACGCTAACCCATGTATTCACCAAGATGCACTTAAACAGTCAGTTATACAATCAATTTTACAAAAAAAACATCCATTTAGACACTTATTTACCCATTTATTATTACATCGGCCTTGAGATATACATATATAAAAAAATATGTAATTTTCAGAAAGACACACATTCACTGGATGATGTCATGAGTGTTGTCACTGACCATGTCATGAGTGATGTAATATGTGACGTCATCCGCAGTGCATTGCAGGCGCGTGAGTTATAGTTGGCTGAACTAACTATAACGGGGGAATTTCTATGGTTTTGTACGAGTAAAATGTCCAGCTAACTATAACGCCCCTGAAACCTATGGTTTTTTCAGTGAATATATATATATATATATGCTGTAAAGTCCCGTGCCACATGAAACCGATGCAGCATGAATAAACAGACCTAACTATAACTACCTAGTATTACTAGGAAATATATATATAGTTGAAACGCATCGTCCCTAGCTGCCAAAAATAAAAAAAACTTACCTTCTTTATCGATCTGTGGGCTCGCCTGATTTCTGTTCCAGCGGATTTCCATAGTTGCAATATATATATATATATATATATATATATATATATATATATATATTCACTGAAAAAAACATAGGTTATACACCATATATAGTTAGGAATTAGCATTTACAAAACCTTATTTTACTCACACAAAAACATTGAAATTCGCATATATAGTTAGTTGCACTAACTATATATCGCTCACCCGCAATCCACTGCTGATCATGTCACATATTACATCATTCATTACATGGTCAGTGACATCACTGATGACATCTCAAATGACATCACTGATGACATCACTGATGACATCTCAAATGACATCACTGATGACAACATCCAATGACTGTATGTTTCTGTAAAGTTAAAATATGTCTTACATATTGAAGAATGAGTGGATGTATAAGTGTCTGGATGAAGGATTTAGTAGGTGCATGACTGACTGTATGAGTGAGTGATTAAATGTGTCTCATTGAGTGCATGGGTTAGTGACTAAACTGTCTTAATTTGTGCATCATTATGCCTGTTGTTCTGTAAACTGCTGCATGTGTTGATCAGTAGCTATATGGGTTATTGATTGGTTGCTCAAGTATTTGAATGGGAGACTGAGTGTGTGTGTGGGTGGCTGGGAGGTGTATGACTCTGTGCATAGATGTATGAGCAGTTGATTCACTAGATGTATGGGTTCAAAAGTGCATGTGGAAACAGCTGTATGGGCGGTTGACTGTGTGCATGAGTGTATTGGTGAGTGAATGGATATCTCAGTGCTACATGTCAAAGTAAGTACATATGTAAAACACAGTACATGTGAGAGTTGACATATATAAATAACTGTGCATAAGAGCCAGTGAATGTGTGAGTGGCTGTATGGATCATTGTGAACTTGTATCAGGGATTGTATAAGAGAGTAAATATGTGTTAGTATATGATTGAATAAGTAAGGTGTGTATAACTGTATAGTTGAGGAAATGGAGGTGTGATTGATTCTTTGCATGACTGACTAGGTGTGTAAGTAACTCCATGGATGAGTGACAGTCTGTGAGTGTCTGTTTACACTGAGTGTATCTAAGGTTATATTAGAGTCTGAAGAGGTTCATCGTATTATCACATGAATGATGTCATCAGTGATGTCATCAGTAATGTCAAATGAGATGTCATCAGTGATGTCATTTGAGATGTCATCAGTGATGTCATCAGTGATGTCATTTGAGATGTCATCAGTGATGTCATCAGTGATGTCACTGACCATGTCATGAATGATCTAATATGTGACATGATCAGCAGTGGATTGCAGGTGCGCGATATATAGTTAGTGCAACTAACTATATATGGAATTTCAATGGTTTTGTGTGAGTAAAATAAGGTTTTGTAAATGCTAATTCCTAACTATATATGGTCTATAACCCATGGTTTTTTCAGTGAATTTTCAAGGTTTTGTAAATGCTAATTCCTAACTATATATGGTCTATAACCTATGGTTTTTTCAGTGAATTTCAATGGTTTTTTAAAAGCTAATATCTATAGCTGTAAAATGTATTCTTCTTTAAATCAAAAAATATATTTTATATGTTTATTAATAATTTTTTTTTATTATTATGTTTTGATTCGCTCCCGGTTCGCGAACCGGGTAGCTTCCCGTTAGCTCAATTTGGTGCCGCGACTCAGTACGCGAACCGGTAAACGTTCCGTTTGCGCAACTGCCGCGTTAGAAATCAACATCGTGACGCGTCGCGGAAGCGCGACGTATCGCGTTGTCGCATAATGCGTCTTGTGACGCGACGCATTAGCGCACCCGGAAGTGCTCCGGTACGCGAACCGAGGCGTGAAGCGCAGCTCCCCGGAAGCGATCCGGGGCGCGTTGCGTAAGCGCGACGTATCGCGTTGCCGCGTAATGCGTCTTATGACGCGCCGCGTTAGTGCACCCGGAAGTGCTCCGGAGCGCGAACCGGAAGCGATCCGGGGCGCGGCCCGCAGCGCGTAACATAAGCGTAACAGGTCATGTGACTTATTAATAAAACTTTTCATTGGTTCATTTCACTTTTGGTTTCCTAATGATGTAAGGCTAGGTCATGTGACCTAAAAATAACACTTTTCATTGGTTTAGAACTATTTTTTTTTCCAAAATGATGAAAGCCCCCACCTTTTTTCTCGCTCTGACTTTCAACTTTGTGAAAGGAAGACCTATTTTGCTGAGTAGAAAATGGCTTCAGTAGTAGCTGCAGCTGGTGCACCCCCACCACCACCACCACCAAGGAAGAGAGGACCACCTCCACAGTTCCTTCCCAACACAGAGGAGGAAGAGGACCAAGAAGAGGAAGAGGAAGTACAGCCAAGCCAGTTTTTACGTGAGGAGCCCCAGATATCTCACCACAAAAATTGTTTTATTTGGCAGTTTTTTTCTTTTCCTGAAGGACAAAAAAAAGTGAATGCTCGCTATGTGACATGCCTCATATGCAAAGAAGATTTATCTAGAGGCACAGATAAGAAGTATAGTTACGGCAACTATACTATGCATCGTCATATGCAGAGGTGGCATCCACTAAATTACAGCAGGGCAGAGATGCGTGACCTCCAAGACAACCCCCCAACTCCTGTGGCCAGGACATCGGCACAGGTAACTCTGTCGGGGCCAGAGGCACGGGAAACAGTGCCAAACATTCAAGAACATTTTGTGCACATGAAAATAGTGTGTATCTATTGTGGTAGCCTACTCTCATGTGCCAATATGAGTATTAATTTGATAAACAGAGCATATGAAAACCACAAGTGCTCAAAACGCCCCAAAAAATAAAAAAAAATTTGCTCCTGTTGAGCCCTTTCTGATTTCTGTTTTTCGTTGTTTCCACCCAAAAAAACCAAAAAAAACATAAAATTGTTCAAAAAACACAAAAAAACAAAATGTTCAGAAAAATAAAAAAATATATAAAACAACAAAAACATTAAAAAAAAAGTTCTTTTCAGAACTACCTCCCCTTTATAAAAAAATTGCTAGAATGTTTAGCACTCTGGCAACCTCTATTTCTGTTGGTTCGCTTCCCGGTTCGCTCCCCGGTACGCGAACCGGGAGCGAACCAAAAATTCTTTTTTTTTTAAAAAGAAGAGTAAGTATAAGGGAAGTAAACAGAGACTAATGTTACAAGAAAGACAGCTATAGGGACTAAACCAGAGATACTGTTTAATAGATCTATTTACCGAAGAAAAGATGGAAGAGGGTATAATTGTGAAAAACAAAATAGATAAGGAAGTGAAAGAAAAAAAGGAGAGTCGAAGAATAACAAAGAAGAGTTTCTTAGAGAATATGAGTGAATGTTCAAAATAAGATTAAAACATGTGGAATAACAGAGAGAAAAAACAGAAAGCAGAAAAGAAGAAGTAACAGAAAAGGAATAATTGAAACAGCAAAGAAATGTAAATAACATAGGGGCATATTATCAACATAGGCAATAAACGTTTTGCAGCTTTTATCGGCAGAAATGTGTCGCTAAAGCCGCTTTTGCGGCAGAAAACTGCCGCTAAAACCGCTTTTGCAGCAGTTTTCTGCCGATAAAAACAGCAATAATTTTATTGGCTGTGTTCATAATATGCCCCTTAGTGTGCTTCAACTACACAGAGAAAGCATAATGAACAAGTAGTGAAAGAGTGATCAGTCAGAGACAGTGAGAGTAATAGAGACGGAGTGAGTGAACAAGAGTGAGGAACTATGAGAAGAGAGGGACTGAGAAAAGGAGTGGAAGGAGTAGAGTAAGTAAGTAAGTAATAGATAAAGGAATGAGGGAAGTAGCAAAGGCAGGAAAGTGAGGGTTAAAGAAATGAAGCAGTGGAACTAATAGTAGTTAAATGTGATAGAAATGTAATGAAAAGAGTACAAAACATTTACCTTATAATTGTCGTTAACTTAGTCACTTGTTATTTTTATACTTTCAATCTGTGAAAGAGAGAACAAACATTTGAAAAATATTAAAATATGTATTTAAAAATTAGAAAAGACAAGGGAAAAGATTGAAGGACAAACAGTTTTTCAACAACTTTGACACTTACAGAAGCCTCTGCTTCTCCAGGCCCCCTACACAGTCCTAAAGATATACATTTTAAACTAACAGTATCTTGATGCAGATGAAGTGAGGCCTATCTTGGAACTTGGTGCATCTTTTGCACTGCTGTTGTCTCACAAAAGTGACGCAATGGCAGCGCAAAAGAGGTGCACAATCATCATAAAACTGTTCCTAACATTTTAAATGATTGTTTCAGGATGGCAATAAGGTGTGTCCTATCCAGACGTTGGTTTCAGGTGAGGCCTACTCAGGGTTGCAGATGAAATTTAGGCTTGTTGAAGAGTACAGAGGAGATAATACATGTGCAGGCCTACCAATAAAGTTCAGACCTCCTCTGTTTCCCTGGACAGGCCTAAACTTCATCTGCACAATGTGATTCGTAATGTTAGGAAACACAGGTAATGTATTTGAAAAACGTGCAATTTCTTTTGCTCATTTCACAATCACATCACTTGTGTTTCCTTTGGGTAGGTATCTCATTGTGCAGATGTAGTCCAGCATATGAAAGAGTACGCACTGCATGCAACAACTTTGACACTTACTGAAGCCTCAGCTTCTCCATGCCCCCTACACAGTCCTAATTATATACATTTTAAACTGACGGTATCTTGCTGGAAATGAACTGAGGCCTATCTTGCAACATGGTGCATCTTTTACACAAAAGTGACGGAACAGCGGCGCAAAAGAGGCACACAGCCTTCATAAAACTGCCCTTAACATTTTAAATTATTGTTTCTAGATGCTGATAAGGTGTAACCTATCCACAGATTTGTTTCAGGTAAGTCCTACTCAGGGTTGCAGATGAAATTTAGGCTTGTTGAAGAGTATAGAGGAGATAATACATGTGCAGGCCTACCAACGAAGTGAGTCATGTCCACTGCACTCTTGAACAAATGTCAGACCTCCTCTGTCTCCTGGAACAGGCCTAAACCTCATCTACACAATGTGATGTGTAATGTTAGGAAACACAGGTAATGTAATTGAAAAACGTGCAATTTTTTTTGCTCATTCCACAATCACATCACCTGTGTTTCCTTTGCTTAGGTATCTCATTGTGGAAATGTAGTCTATCATATGAAAGACTACGTAGAATGTGAGCACTGTATGCAACAACTTTGACACTTACAGAAGCCTCAGCTTCTCCATACCTCCTACACAGTTCTAAATGTACATCATAAATACAAAAAGTACAGAATTAATTATACATGTTAAATGGTTTATTTTTGCTGTTCTCAGAATGTATCAAATTTCACTAAAAACAGTGACTTGAAGGTATTCATCATATAACAGCGGGGGAAAAAAACACAATCAAAATGATTGTGTTTAAAAAACCCATATAACATAACCAATCAGAAATCAGAACTCCTCAAAAGTAACTTACTTTCCATGACGTCGAAGGATGTCCTATGAACAGCTTACACTCTGTTGTGCTGTTTTTATTTTCAGCCCGCCACTTTCTGAAAGAAAACCTCCATCGTTTTGAAAAATATGTTACATACAATAAATGACTTCTCGCTCTCTACCACAGGTTTCCACAAGGCCAAATCATGTAAGAGCCATTTATAACTCTTGGAATTCTTGTAAGCAAATCCCGTCATTTTGTATTTCCGCAACTTTCAGAAAGAAAACGTTCAAGATCACTTTCACAATCCTGGACTAGTAATATCTTACCCTTCTTGCTCACTCATGTTCTACATTTCCTATGACACTGATACTGCTTACTATGAAGCAGACTTACACTACCTCTATGACTACTACAATTATTTAATTCTCTACATCACTTTTAATCACAAAGCAATATAAAACAGTAGATAAAATTATATCAACCCCTAGAATCATTATAGGCCAGTCACCTACCCTACCCTACCCTCTGTCTTCTGAAAACAGAAAGTAAGAATATTTTTAAGTTAAAAGGCAACATTTTTCATAGTCAAATGTGAATCATTTCCGAAACACCAGCTTTTTTTACATTTTAAGCTGTGTAATAAGCGGATGTTGTCAAAGGACCATCATGTCATATAATAGATGCAGTTACAAATGTTCTTCCTAAAATCAATGACTGTGTAGCCACAACATTTGTAATTAAAGTTGAAGACTTACTTTCATCAGGTTTATATAGTTGGAATTTTAAAATGACATTATAACCAAAAGTTTGGTCAAATAATCTAGACAGCATTGCAGACTTACATTACCTCTACTCCATGTTTTTATTGGCTGCTTGAATTAGCTTATAAAAAGAAACAGTTTTTCTGAACTCATTCAAAGTGCAGTTATTTTTTCATGACGTCAAGTGTTATGGTAAGAACACCGTTTGCTTTGGGAAATACTCTGTTGTCCTTTAACTAATCCGTGCCCACCACTTTCTGTAAGAAAACCTTCTTTTTTTCTAGGAACTATTTAAAACTCAAAAATAACTTTTGACTCTGTACTACACTTATCCTCAAGGCCAAATTGTGTAGGAGCCATTAGAACCTCTTGAAATTCCTCAGAGCAAATCCTGAGATTCCTTCCCTAAAATTTTGGTTTTAAAAACACCAGGTAAGAATTTTTAAGGTCAAAAGGCAATTTTTTTAAAAAAGTTAAAACAGAATCATTGCAGAATGACCAGCCATTTCTAGACTTTAAATAAGCTGTGTAATGTCCTGATGTTATTGAAGGACCGTCATGATATATAATTGCTGCAGTTACAAAAGTCCTTCCTGATATTGACAACTGCGAAGCCACAACATTTTTAATTAAAGTTGTCAATTTTGTTCCATCAGGCCTACATCGTTGGAACATTAAAATGACATACTGGCCATATGTTCGTATAAATAATGTTGACATCATTTCAGATTTACATTGGCTACACTCCATGTTGTGATCAGCTGCTTTTACTAGCTTATTAAAGGACACTGATTTACTGTCTGGCAAAGTTAAATATATAAATCTTTCTGAGTCTACACTAGTAGTACTTGATACCCTACAGTTCTCGCAGTCATGCTGCCATTGATAAGAAAGCCCAAACAGGTGATCTACATCTACACCTTCAGCATGCAATACATCAAGCATATACATTAAAAACTCCTGACAATCTTGCTGAATATTTTGAGAGAATTGTGTTTGACCTGAACATCTGTCTAACAGATTTCAAATTTCAGACACACTTTCTATTTTTGTTCTATCAGTGCTACATTTCTCTAACACAGAATTCAACAAACTGCAAAATCTCTGATCCGAATTGACCACAATCTCTTCTTTTACATTTTCTAGAGAAAACAAAACATTAACCACTACATTAGCATAGCAGTTGACACCAGAACAGTTTTCAAATTGAAAACCAACAACATCTTCAACAGAATCCTTTTTCTTTCTGCTTATAATTTCAGGTTCATCGACTTTTCGTCTTTTTGCTACAACCTCCCTAGTATTGGTCACATTTCTTCGTTTCCGGCCTACCACACGTTTCTCAAACAAAGGATATTGAGGCAAATGTGGCGCATACTCTCTTCTTAACCTATTGTATTCCTTAACACAATCTAGATCCGCACAAATGTTTGTGACATCACACTCAATCAAGTACAATCCCGATAAAGTTCTAACTCGTGACAATGCCACATATGCCATACCCTCCTTGAACACAGAACTGCCAATATTCACCAATGCACTGTCTACACTTAAACCTTGCGATTTATGGATTGTCACCGCATATGCCAAGCAAACAGGAAACTGCTTACGGCGAACATATAAGTCTTTTACAAGCAAAAATCTAGCAGAACAACGACCAATTAGCTGTACTTCCTCAATGCCATCAAATGTAATTTTTAAAAATTCAATTCCATCTCTATTTCTGTATTTCACAAAATCAACAACATTACCCATTGATCCATTTACCAGACCTCTTTCAACATGTAAATTCCTTCTTAAAATTATACGGCAATTTAAGCACACATTCAGAGTCTTTTCAAAACCTGCAGTTTTAGATATAGTCTTCTCTAATGAATCCAATTTTGTTTTCAAATTCTCAGACAAAATAATTGTTGATCCCATATGCTCTACTCTGTCAATAGCTTCCAGTTTCACAATCTCTTGGTTTTCTAAATACATTTTGTTGTTGAAGATGGCACATTCTGCAAGATTTGGCATCAAACATATTCCAGATTTCTTCTCAGTAATTTTCTGAAAAATATTCTCAGGCACAACGTCTTGTTCTGGATATAAATTTGACAGTAATCGTGCATGTATAGCTTCTTTCCCATGCTCTGTCACTTTTCCAATTCTAACATCTTGTAGAATATTCTTGTAATCTTCATCCTTCGCCTGACGCATATTTTCATGCAGTTCAGCATAATTGAAGTTTAACCATATATTGACGTTGCCAATGCTCCCTAGGCACTTCCTGGTATCTTCATGCGTGAGCATTTTGAACACAGGTTGTCCTTTCACTGGTGTCAGCTGCAGAAGATCTCCGAAAACAATGATGTGTTTGCCACCAAATAACACATCATACTCTGTTTTAAGAACTTCTTGCATTCTCAAATGCACAAAGGCAAGCATGACATTGGAAACCATGCTTACTTCGTCAATGATAAGAAGTTTCATTTTCCTCAAGACTCTTGAAACTTCACAACAAGCATCTCCAGATAACTTGTGGTATTGTAATTTGTTATCATGCTCCACTGGCAGCATCAGTAGACGATGCAAAGTAATACCTTTAATGTTATGTGCTGCCAGTCCAGTTGGAGCGGTGACAACACAAGACAGCGATGACTCAGTCCTTTTCTGCAAATAACATGAAATTGCTTTAATGAGGAAACTTTTTCCAGTTCCCGCTTCTCCACTCACGTACAGTCGGACAGGCTTCAACGACGTACATGAGCACTCTTTCTTCTCATGACTTAATCCATGATCAATTTGGTTGGTAACCTCGTCATATATTTTCCTTTGCTCAACGTTGAGTTGTCTTTCCAAGTCTTCTAAGTTAACCGCATCCTCCTGAGCATGTGCCATGGCTCTTTCCACTTCATTCATGGCAGTGGCAGCTTCATTTTCGATAACAGGTCCTCCTAGTGGATCCTGACTCAATGAAACAGAACTCTGACTGTCCTGAGAACTGTCTCTGGCAATCTCGGCTGCAATCGTTGCTTCCTGCTCGATTTCCGCATTCAACATTTCTAGATATTTGGGAAAAACAGGACATTCTATGGTCTCCTTGGCAGCAGTGAAAGAGTCTTCGTAACAGAGGAAATCTCCAAGCAGTTCCTCTTCTGCACGCCAAGGCTTAAAAAGTTGCAAAAGTGCTAAATAGAAAAACTCCTTTTTTTCAGGAGATTCGCCACTCAATTTTCGATGGTTTACCAAGTGGCATTTTCTTTGCTTGACCAGACATCCCTCACTTCCAATTACAGCATACACTCCTTTATCAATATCTTCTTTGATGTTCCTCTTGAATATGTAATTTTGTAGAACCTCATACAGACAAACATTCTCGAGGTGACTGCTTCGATTTGGATAATATGTATCCAACATGTTGGTCTTCAAAATATCGGTACTGTTCGGCTCCTTTTCTGCCAAATACTCAATTTCCCGCACAGGTTTCAGAACTCGATTACGCGTTGCAGCAAGACCAAGACTCGCCCAAACGATACTCCTGGATTTGGCATAGAGACTTGCTGAAGACAACCGGTCAGAACATTCGTAAGCTCCGATTTCTCGATGTGACAACATCTTCAGACTGAAACTGTACAACTTCTTGCTGAGGCTCTTTTCATGGGAAATGTCCTACCACATATCCTTCAATTCTGTCTTTTCTTTTTGGGTTATGTAAGATGTCACATACCGAGCCACAGCCATACAGTTATCAGCCACAAACTGTATATCCATGTTAGCATTCCACATGGACAAAATCACTGGGTTGTAGTCGTTGATGTACTTGGACTCTTCGTTCCTTTTCAAATTGTATGTGTTTTTAGGTGATTTCTTCATCACATTATGTCGCAGCGAAGACATCAAACTGTTTACTCTTCCTTTAGAAATCACCGGTCGTGGAAAGCCGAAACGACATTTGGTGTAGAACTTGTCCTTGTTTCTGAATTTACGACGACAGTACTTTCCACAACGATGGCTTTGGAAACGTAGAACTTGTTCTCTTAGGCTTTTCTTCTCCTTTGCGTTTGGAACAGCACACGTAGAATACTGTTGTATGAAACTCATCACTAAGTCTTCTGGATCTGTTCCAAATGTAGGTGCATCCTTGATCCACAGCAGCATATGTATATGAGGAGCACCTCTTGCTTGGTACTCCTTTCTCCAGAAGAAATCCAACACCTCTCCAAGAGGTGGATTCTTCTTATTCATGATGAAAGACATCATAGCTTCAAATCTATGATTGAAGTACCTGCATAC
The DNA here is from genome assembly GCF_964261635.1 of Lissotriton helveticus. Lineage (NCBI taxonomy): Eukaryota > Metazoa > Chordata > Amphibia > Caudata > Salamandridae > Lissotriton > Lissotriton helveticus. Next base: position 170,241,011 of record NC_136057.1, read on the forward strand.
ATTCACTGGATCCAAAGAGCACAGTTCTCCGGGTGTCTTGAATTCGATATTTTCAATGTTTCCATTTGCCTCTCGTAGAAATTCAAGTAAGTCTTCCCAGCCATACTCGGCACAGCTCAGAGTGAGGAACCATGTGGGAGTTCCTAAGTTCCTCAGCATACATTTTAAATCACCATGACGACGGTACCAGTACTCATTAGTACCACGCTGACACGCCATGAGATTAATCAGGTGACAATCCAAAATACTGTCTTGCACATTGACTTTATCCATAAAGTCACTTGCAGAGATGTTTTGCATCTGTATACCACTTTTCAAGATGTGGTTCACTGCATATGACAGTCCAGACAGATCGCTTTCAAACAGGAGATGAAACAAATAGGGAATGCATTGTCGAAACCTAGCATCTTCTGCATACAATCGTAAAGTCCGGTATTCAGAAGCAGGAATTTGATGAGGTCGCTCATCATATCTTCCTCCTTGACCTGTTGGAAATAGCTGTGGGAAACACCGAGCTTCCAAACTTTCCTCCCAAACACTAATGGGACTCCCTTTGGCTTGTTTCATTTGAAACAACTCAATAGCATTCCCCATGACTTCCTTGGAATGCAAAGGATGAACACTATAATGTTCATATATTTCTTCACTTTTAGAGGGTTCTACTTTCTCAATTTGACCAGCACACAAATCGCTATCCTCTTCTTCACTTACTTCCTCTTCTGCAACATATACATTCTTATAGTACTTATTGTTTTTTTTCAAATACAATGTTGCCTTTTTGACTTTCCTAACATCCACTAAATCTTGCCATATTTTCTTACTCTTTGTCGGAACCCCATTAACTAAGATAACCAGAGGTTCCTCTTCCACTTTTTCTACTCCAATTGTATTAATGTTTTTCTTCAAATCTAGAGGCAAATAAACAACTCTTCCCTTTAATCCTCTCTGTAAATCTGATGGAGGCAATTTCCCTGTCTTTGGCTCCATTCTTACAATAGCCTGAAAGGGATGGATACTTTGAATCAAAATAGATTCATAAGTATTTAAATCCTTCAATTCAGAAGGAATCTCAACCAATTCCAGATTATTATGAACCGCTCTAGCAGGCATCTGGTTTTGATTTAATTTGTTACAACAATAAGTACACACACGTTGATCCAATCCCAAATCAAAACAATTTTCTACCATCAAGTATATTGCGAAATCCTTCCATTCACTATTATTTTCCCTTTCACTTTTTGCATATAAATCCACTAACTTAGTCTGATTCTTATAATAAGTGCGTCGACAACACACACAAGTGAAATTAGGCCTCTCACTTGATTTCACCTGAAACGTGGCAATTTCCTTCTGAAAATTATCTGTACTGGAAACCTGTACACTATCTTCCACATTACCCTCTTCTTCTGGGTCAATTTCAACATTTTCCTCTTTACTTCCAAAGTAACAAAACTCAATTTCTTCACAAATATTCTTCACATCTATTTCAGAACCATGCAAAAGAGCAGTGCATAATTGTTTAAGCATAACTGCTGGACTCTTAGCATAATACAACATTCTAACTAATTTCCTCACTTTATTATGATGCACTGCTAGCATCCTGAAATGATGAAAAACACTCTGGCATACTCTCCTGGAAAGACAAGCCAGTGAATGACCATGCAAACCTGTCACTTCTCTCACTCTGCAAGGATCTAATTCTTGCAACAACTTCATTTTCTGCTTCAAACTTTTCTTATTAAATGTCCGTACAAAATCACAAAGCAAATTGATGGAATCCTGTCGCACACTGCAAATACTACTACACTTCCAGGTGTACACAGGTCCCTTAGGACGTCTTCCTAAAACCTCATTACCTAACACCTCTTCTGCCTCTGTTGTCACAAGTTTTTCTTTTTCAACTGGACAACCATCTTTCACCTCATAAGCTCGACCACTGATGTCAACTGCATGCACCAAATCATTATCCTGGAAATAACTCTCCTCATTAAAAAATGCCTCACAACTTGAACTATGCATCCATTCTCCTGAAAAAACTTCACAAAAATTACTACGATTAACTGTTCTCTTCCATCTACTATTTATTTTGAAATCATAAATTGCCTTGTTTAGCTTCCTAATTCTATTGATTATCAAAATAAATAACTTTCGCTTAATTTCAAATGCCTGATCAATAACTTTCTCAATTTTTTTTTCTCTTATAAAAAACCACTTTCTGCTGACCTTTCTTAATATTTTTTAACAAATTGCCAATTATCCTGTTGCGGAACATTCGTCTACGAATGTCCCTAAACTGATTTTTCCTTCTACTACCATGCACAGAGTTATCTCCTACTCTAGCAGTAACATTTTTGATTGGCCTTCCCTTTCCGTTTAAATTGCTTCTCTTTTTCTGGACTAAAACATTTTCTGTAGTACTACTTTTTTTTCTACAAATATTTCTTATGAATGATTTCTTTATCTTACCCGGACCTTTCTTGGTGACTTGACAATTTTTTATTGTAGAGGTCTGCTGCAATATTTTTTGGAGCTGCTGTCTTTGATGTTTGGTAGCCTTTCGCCTTCTGTCCTTCGAAGGCATTCTTTAATTTTGAAATGATCTGCAGTTGAATCTGTGGTAAAATATAATAAAAAATGTTATTAACCACTATTAGCAAACAGTAAATCAATAACAGTCATCAAAAACTTAACACACTACTTGTTATTTTTACATAGAATAATTTTTAGTGCATTGGCAAATTTAGAAATCACAAATAGTAGCAAAGAAATGGAATGCTTCTACATTTTACCTGTTCTGTTTTATATGTGAATCTGATCTAATTTTATGAGCATATTTTACTATTTCATTAAAGACACTACACATAACCTGTTTTTGAAGTTGTGTTTAATTTTAAATGAAACAGTTTACATTTTTACTTTTCATTTCAAGTACATTTTAAAAATAAATGTTTATAGTTCCATAGGCTCGACCAGGTCAGCTTCCCACCCTATGTCATACAATTCTGACAAATCGGCATCCTCATCATGTTCTTCATCATCCTCAGGATTTAAATCATCCAAGGGATCTACTTCCACTGATGTTTCAATCACAATTTCAATGATAATATCGAGATCAACAGATTGCTCATTATCACTCATGCTTGATGTTGTCGTTATCTTTAAAGAAAGAGAACAACAATGAGATGTTGCAGAGTAAGAGACAAATCTCAGAGATTATAATAGTGAAATTGTTTAACAAGAGTAACATTTTGCAGCTATTATTTACCCATGTCCAGCGATGCTGAGGAGGTGAGGCCTATGTCCAAGTTTTCAGTGAACAGGACTCATCTCTTCTTAACCTTGGATAAGCCTCACCGACTCTGTGTCCCCTGCTCATACTTAAATGTAAAGGGGCAGATTTATGTTAACTGGCGCATCCCCACGGATGCACCAGTTAATGTGCACCGCTGCTCTGCCACCCATGGTGTGCCGCATTTACAATGTGGAGCACCATTGAGCAAAAACAGCACAGATGCGTCACGCATCTGTGCTGCAAAAGCAGCACATTGCAGGAATCACGTCGTAAGCGCGACATGTCTACTGCAATGCACAGGAGGAAGCCTCACATTGCATGGTGCATCACTCCTTATGCCTGTTTCAAACAGGCGTAAGGATTTGATTCAGCAATGCTATAAAGCTGACTCAGTGAAATCTTCTAAATTTCACTGTGTTAGTTTTACAGGGCTTTCATGCAAATAAATGCATACCCTGCAACAAAACACCTATATGAAATCTGACGCAGGTTTCATGTGGCACAGGACTTTACAGCATGACACATCTGCCTAGATGCATCAAGTTGTAAATATGTCACAACATAGCAAATCTTTTGCACCGCCGTTGCATCACAAAAGTGACGCACAGCAGCGGAAAAGAGGCACACACCTATCATAAATCTGTCCCTAACATTTTAAATGATTGATTCAGGATGATGATAAGGTGTGGCCTATCCAGGGGTTTGTTTGAGGTGAGCCCTACTCAGGGTTGCAGATGAAATTTACGCTTGTTGAAGAGTACAGAGGAGATAATACATGTGAAGGCCTACCAATGAAGTAAGTCATGTCCACTTCACTCTTGAACAAAGGCCAGACCTCTTCTGTGTCCGTGGACAGGCCTAAAGCTCATCTGCACAATGTCATTCGTAAAGTTAGAAAACACAGGTGATGTAATTGAAAAATGTGGAGTTTCTTTTCCTCATTTCACAATTACATCACCTGTGTTTCCTTTGGTTAGGTATCTCATAGTGCACATGGAGTCTAGCATATGAAAGAGTACACAGAAGTTCAGCAGTGTATACAACAATTTTGACATTTACAGAAGATTCAGCTTCTTATCTTGTTGGAGATGAAGTGAGGCCTGTCTTGCAACATGGTGCATCTTTTGCATCACTACTGCATCGGTTTCATGTGGCACGAGACTTTACAGCATGACACATCTGCCTAGATGCATCAAGTTGTAAATATGTCACCACATAGCAAATCTTTTGCACCGCCGCTGCGTCACAAAAGTGACGCACAGTGACGCAAAAGAGGCATACACCTATCATAAATCTGTCCCTAACATTTTAAATGATTGATTCAGGATGACGATAAGGTGTGGCCTATCCAGAGGTTTGTTTAAGGTGAGCCCTACTCAGGGTTGCACATGAAATTTACGCTTGTTGAAGAGTACAGAGGAGATAATACATGTGAAGGCCTACCAATGAAGTAAGTCATGTCCACTTCACTCTTGAACAAAGGCCAGACCTCTTCTGTGTCTGTGGACAGGCCTAAACCTCATCTGCACGATGTCATTCGTAAACTTAGAAAACACAGGTGATGTAATTGAAAAATGTGGAGTTTCTTTTCCTCATTTCACAATCACATCACCTGTGTTTCCTTTGGTTAGGTATCTCATAGTGCACATGGAGTCTAGCATATGAAAGAGTACACAGAAGTTCAGCAGTGTATACAACAATTTTGACATTTACAGAAGATTCAGCTTCTTATCTTGTTGGAGATGAAGTGAGGCCTGTCTTGCAACATGGTGCATCTTTTGCATCACTGCTGCATCGGTTTCATGTGGCACGGGACTTTACAGCATGACACATCTGCCTAGATGCATCAAGTTGTAAATATGTCACCACATAGCAAATCTTTTGCACCGCCGCTGCGTCACAAAAGTGACGCACAGTGACGCAAAAGAGGCATACACCTATCATAAATCTGTCCCTAACATTTTAAATGATTGATTCAGGATGACGATAAGGTGTGGCCTATCCAGAGGTTTGTTTAAGGTGAGCCCTACTCAGGGTTGCACATGAAATTTACGCTTGTTGAAGAGTACAGAGGAGATAATACATGTGAAGGCCTACCAATGAAGTAAGTCATGTCCACTTCACTCTTGAACAAAGGCCAGACCTCTTCTGTGTCCGTGGACAGGCCCAAAGCTCATCTGCACAATGTCATTCGTAAACTTAGGAAACACAGGTGATGTAATTGAAAAATGTGGAGTTTCTTTTCCTCATTTCACAATCACATCACCTGTGTTTCCTTTGCTTAGGTATCTCATAGTGCAGATGGAGTCTAGCATATCAAAGAGTACACAGAAGTTCAGCAGTGTATACAACAATTTTGACATTTACAGAAGATTCAGCTTCTTATCTTGTTGGAGATGAAGTGAGGCTTGTCTTGCAACATGGTGCATCTTTTGCATCACTGCTGCATCGGTTTCATGTGGCACGGGACTTTACAGCATGACACACCTGCCTAGATGCATCAAGTTGTAAATATGTCGCCACATAGCAAATCTTTTGCACCGCCGCTGCATCACAAAAGTGACGCACAGTGACGCAAAAGAGGCATACACCTATCATAAATCTGTCCCTAACATTTTAAATGATTGATTCAGGATGATGATAAGGTGTGGCCTATCCAGGGGTTTGTTTAAGGTGAGGCCTACTCAGGGTTGCAGATGAAATTTACGCTTGTTGAAGAGTACAGAGGAGATAATACACGTGAAGGCCTACCAATGAAGTAAGTCATGTCCACTTCACTCTTGAACAAAGGCCAGACCTCTTCTGTGTCCGTGGACAGGCCTAAACCTCATCTGCACAATGTCATTCGTAAACTTAGGAAACACAGGTGATGTAATAGAAAAATGTGGAGTTTCTTTTCCTCATTTCACAATCACATCACCTGTGTTTCCTTTGCTTAGGTATCTCATAGTGCAGATGGAGTCTAGCATATCAAAGAGTACACAGAAGTTCAGCAGTGTATACAACAATTTTGACATTTACAGAAGATTCAGCTTCTTATCTTGTTGGAGATGAAGTGAGGCCTGTCTTACAACATGGTGCATCTTTTGCATCACTGCTGCATCGGTTTCATGTGGCACGGAACTTTACAGCATGACACATCTGCCTAGATGCATCAAGTTGTAAATATGTCGCCACATAGCAAATCCTTTGCACCGCCGCTGCGTCACAAAAGTGACGCACAGTGACGCAAAAGAGGCATACATCTATCATAAATCTGTCCCTAACATTTTAAATGATTGATTCAGGATGACGATAAGGTGTGGCCTATCCAGAGGTTTGTTTAAGGTGAGGCCTACTCTTGGTTGCAGATGAAATTTACGCTTGTTGAAGAGTACATAGGAGATAATACATGTGAAGGCCTACCAATGAAGTAAGTAATGTCCACTTCACTCTTGAACAAAGGCCAGACCTCTTCTGTGTCCGTGGACAGGCCTAAACCTCATCTGCACGATGTCATTCGTAAACTTAGGAAACACAGGTGATGTAATTGAAAAATGTGGAGATTCTTTTCCTCATTTCACAATCACATCACCTGTGTTTCCTTTGCTTAGGTATCTCATAGTGCAGATGGAGTCTAGCATATGAAAGACTACGCAGAAGGTGAGAACTGTATGGAACATGGCTATATAAGTCAAATAATCAAAATCTAAATTTGCCAAGCACACATGGGGGTGTATTTACAAGGACCTTCCACCACGGGGAAATGTCTTTAATTAAAATGGGAAAAATAACATCAAAGGGACTCAAATGCCTTTTAAATATACCCCAAGCAACCTATGAAACTCTAGCACTACATATCAAGAAACCTAATTGATTTCAAAAATCATTTTTAAACACATCATCTAAATCAATTATATACCTACATTCAAGGGGAAATGACTTAAAATGGCCTAAGACACATGAAAGCATTTTTTTAAGGCCCTTGCACCATTTTTGGGTCGTTTTTAGCATGGCTATGTTAGTCAAAGAATTAAAATCTAAATTTGCCAAGCACAGATGGGGGCATATTTACAAGGAACTTGCACCACGGGGAAAGGTCTTAAATTAAAATGGGAAAAATAACATCAGAGAGACTCAAATGCCTTATAAATATGCCCCAAGCAACCTATGAAACTCTAGCACTACATATCCAGAAACCTAATTGATGTCAAAAAACGTTTTAAAACACATCATCTAAATCAATTATATACCTACATTCATCGGGAAGTGACTTAAAATGCCCTAAGACACATGAAAGCGGTTTTTTTAAGCCCTTGCTCCATTTTTGGATCACTTTTAACATGGCTATGTAAGTCAAATAATCAAGATCTAAATTTGCCAAGCACAGATGGGGGCGTATTTACAAGGACCTTGCACCACAGGGAAAGGTCTTAAATTAAAATGGGAAAAATAACATCAGAGAGACTCAAAGGCCTTATAAATATGCCCCAAGCAACCTATGAAGCTCTAGCAGTACATATCAAGAAACCTAATTGTTTTCAAAAATCGTTTTTAAACACATCATCTAAATCAATTATATACCTACATTCAAGGGAAAATGACTTAAAATGGCCTAAGACACATGAAAGCGTTTTTTTTAAGGCCCTTGCAACATTTTTGGGTCACTTTTAACATGGCTATGTTAGTCAAAGAATTAAAATCTAAATTTGCCAAGCACAGATGGGGGCATATTTACAAGGACCTTGCACCACGGGAAAAGGTCTTAAATTAAAATGGGAAAAATTACATCAAAGGAACTCAAAAGCCTTGAAAATATGCCCCAAGCAACCTATGAAACTCTAGCAGTACATATCAAGAAACCTAATTGATTTCAAAAACGTTTTTAAACACATCTTGTAAAGCAATTATATTCATACATTCATGGGGAAGTGAGTTAAAATACCCTAAGACACATGAAAGCATTTTTGTAAGACCCTTGCACTTTTTTTGCATCACTTTTAACATGGCTATGTAACACAAAGAAACAAAATCTATTTGTAAAACACTTGACACAAAGCAACATTTTAAATACACAACTTTCTTCATAATTTTCTCCCTAAACCATACTATTCTCTATCTAAATTAAATGAATCTTTTCTCACCTTAGCAAATACTTTATGAGTTTCAAAACAGTTTCAGAAACACACCAAATTGTCTTTAGCAGAGCAAAAGGTATGCACTCCAGAGTCTGCAGCTATAAAAAGCACAGAAAAGCTGTAATTCATCACACATATCTCTCATGTCACCCAATCAAAACTCTTCCCTCACTTTTTTCAAATCAACACCCTTCCCCCCTCTGGCCTTTCTGCCTTTTTTGCATAGCAACCACCTCCTGAAAGACCTCTCATGTTTGCAAGTTCACACAACAATGTTTCAATTGAACTCTGAACTCTCAGTACACCTGCATATCCAGTGCAATCTTTCATAAAATGATTTTTTTTGACCATTCAAATTACATCTTTCAAAGAACTCATCCATGCCTCCTAACTTTCTGTTTTCAGCCATCAAAATCCAACAATCACTGCTACTGCTTCATTAACACAGAAACTCCACAGTTTTTTTCATTTTAAACTCTTATTTTTTCAACTCCCATTTCATTGCCACGCTTCATCTGACTGCAGCAGAACCTCCTCTCACCATGTTTTCTGTCTGGATTGTTGGACATAGTTATATCCACTGGGCTCAAAGGTTTGCTGATAACAGAAATTTACCTAACCTTAATTTACAAAATGTGGAAATCAAGTGGATTGCCCACAGAGGATTAAAATGTCACCAATTGATACCATTGGTGAAAACCTTTTTGCATTTGCCAGAACCTGACCTGTTAATTGTGCACTGTGGAGGAAATGACTTGGGCACTTTGACTGGGGTAGGTCTGGAAATGCTTTTAAAGGACACCTTTGAGCAATTGATGGCACTTTTTCCTCAAACTGCCTTGGTATATTCAAATATATGCCGAAGACAGAAATGGAGGTGGTCAAACCAATTTTGTCCACAAATTGAGAAATCGAGGAAGCATGTAAATAAGTCTGTTTCAGCTTACATGAGAGACCATGGAATGGGCTCCATCTACAACAATAACTTGCGTTACTACATGCAAGATATCTACAGAGGAGATGGAGTTCACTTCTCAGATGAGGGGAACAGAATTTTCATCCTCAATTTAAGACTGTGCATTGGTACCTACTTGTAGGTACCTACATCAGCCACAGGACCCAAAAGCTCTTTTCAGAGCTACCCTACATCTGATCACTCACAATTATTATTTTACTCTAACTTTTTTCACTAATTTTCACCAAAGTACGCTCCCCGGAGCGCTACCCGGTACGCGCACCGGACGCTAACCGTGCGAACTTTTTTAAAAAAATGTTTTTTTTCCGCACATATGGGCCTCCTCAGCCACCCTCAGAAAACCTAGGGGGTCAAGATACGTCTACCGTGCCCCCTTCTACCCATTCTGAACATTATTTGCCCTCCATCTTGTATCTTAATACGACCGAAACACAAAATGGTGGACTCCCGTAACGCTGCCGGTTCGCGAACCGGGGCGCTCACCGGGAAGCGCTCCATTAAAAAAGGTGGGAAAGTAATTTACAGAAGAAACCCTGGAGACAATGTCACCAAATATAGATTAACTCATACTACATACCAATCCCTACCATTTTCACAAATTTGGTTGGAATTCCATTTAGCCATTTAGCCTGTAGACCTCTCTAAATACCCTGAGGTAAATTACTTCACAAAACACATATGAAGTGTTGGAATTGACAACCAATTAAAATATTACTTTCATTTTCTACTTTTTTTACCTGACATTTGATTGGTTATGTACCTGAATATATATAAAAAAAAGAGAGAGAAACACAGCCATTTTGACTACTACTTCCTGAACTACATTGCAAGATCATTTTCACTCACAACTTAAACTTGTTTTTAAAAGGTAAGATATTATTTTATAAATTTGAAAACATTTTCAGATAGTTATATACTATCCCTGGGTAAGAGTTAGACATTGAGAAAGGCTTGTTTATTATAATTATGGATTGATTTAGGTTTCTGTGGTATAATTATGAATTTACATAGGCTTTTTCACAGGCACTTTTTAATAGTACTACTTCATGCCTCAAAAGTACCTGTCTGAACTTAAACCCAACAGTGCCCTATCTCTACTGATATATTTATTTTTTTATTCAAATTTCAGCACAAAAATGCAAGGAGAACAGAACGTTTCCTTTGAAATTGTCCTAGACATGAACAATGAGGAAATAATTGAACCCATTGACTTGGAATTCATGGATGAATCACGAGACCATGAACTTCTACAATGTGTAGAATCTGTGGATTGTTTACTTCATTATGATGACGGTCAAATGTGGGAAGTTATGTTCACTCAACAAGAGGATATATCGGACAGTCAAATGTTAGACGTTCTAATAAATTTTGAAAAACAATCCGAAAAATAAAATTATATTTAATATTAAAAAATTGTTTGAGTCTTTAATCATTTTTATATGTAATTCATAAACTAGTACCAAATTGATTATAATGTAAAGTCAGACTTATAGTATACTGTGCACAATTCCAAAAATACATTTATATTTAATAATCATTAATACTGCTACTTAAATAAAAATAAAATAAAAAAAAGAACAATCAATAAACATACAATATTTCAAAATATCATAGTCTATCATTCTTTTTTCCTTATAGTACGCTCCCCGGACCGTTTCCCGGTGCGCGTACCGGGCGCTCCCCACGCAAAAAAAACCAAATGTTTTTGTTTTTTTTGCCCCGCGGGGCCCTTTTAAAGCCTCCACATCAAACCTAGGGGGTCAGGGAGGATCTACTATGCCCCCTTATGGTCATTTCCCCCTTTGTTTTGGCCTCCTCTTGTCTCTCGATCATACCGAGAGACAAGATGGCATGTTTAGAATGTTGACAGACACCGGAGAGCCAATCAGCTTCGCTTCGCGAAGTTCCGTTACGCGTCAGGTACGCGAACCGGGGCGCTGCCCGGAGCGCGCTTACAGATTATATATATTTTTTTGAACGTTAATTTCTCAAAATCCACTGGAGCACATATATTGAGACATAGCAAAGGCACATCGGGCTACCAGTCCCTACAATTTTGCCAAGTTTCGTGCAAATCCATTTAGCCGTTCGGGCTAAAAGTGAGGCCAACCGCCCTATGGAAATTAACATGGGAAAAACGTGTTTTGGGACCCCCCTTTTTTCTCGGCCCCCCCTTGACGACCCCCCCCCCAAAATTTCAGTGGCTGCTCAGAAACAAAATGTTCCATTTTCCTGAAAATTTCAGCCAATTCCGTCCACAAACGCCAAAGTTATTAGACATAGAATTTTCAAAAATCCCATAGAGAAAAAATCCTAACTATATATACCTACTGGCGACCGCCAGTAGGTAATATATATATATATATATATATCTCCATAATAGCACTCACATCCCCCGAGAGCTTTTTGGCTTAGTCAATTCTTTTTTTTAGATATACTGCACATTAGATATATGGCATATATGCATCATCGTTTAAAGAGGGAAAAAAGCAATATGGTGCGGTCAGCGCTGGCTGCATCATAGCACGTTTTTTCTCTTTACTTTAAGCATGTGCTGCTGTGCAGAATATCTAATAAAACATTGACAAAGCCAATAGATCTTGCATAGGCTAAGCCTATCGGTTTTGCCAATGTTAGTTAATGTAGCTATGCATGTGTCTTCAGGGTTGAACTGGGCGGCAAGTGTCCTCCATTAGTCCCAGCTGAAATTGTGGCCTACACTTGGAAATTCGGGCAGTTTTGAAAAGCACATGTAAAACATGCTACCTAAGTATTTTAGAAGGTTTGTGACACTCCATGCATTTGTGTTTGTTGCAGGCAGTGCTTGTGATATCTTCAGAGAAATCATTTGTAAAAGCCAGGTCACCAGCCCATAAAACAGGCCACAAACTGCCCCAAACAAATGCCTAAATGACCAAACTCTGATGACCCTATAGACCAGCGAACCTGTGTGTCTCTTCAGCAGCCTGTTGACAAGTTAATGAACTTTTAACAATAAGGGGTGACCCTGTGTCCCTCAGAACCTGGGTATGTATGATATATAAAGAAGTGCTTCTGTCGGGAATGTGGCGATTTCTTTGTTCAATGTAATTAATGTAGCCAAAACATTCAATTTTTAGTAGTAAACATTTACATACTTAATGGAAGAAAATTGTTCAACATCACTTTTAAAGAACCAAATTGGAATACGCAGAACACACCACAAGGACAAAATATTTTTGGGTCAAAAATGACAATTACAGTGCCTGGCGTATTGCCTGCCCTGCGCCCAAAGCGCCTTAGAAGGCCACCCCTCCTGCACCAATCCACTGGGAAGCAGTGTGATTAGTATGTTGGTACCCTCTAAAGGGGTCCCTCATCAAGCCAAATCAGACTGTTTTTGAATTTCAAATTGTCACCATAATTAACTTGGCCATACCAACCACTTTGAGAGAGCTGGATGGCATACAAATTAATGTTCTTCAATTCAGATGGGCACTTCTACTGGCAGATTCCTCACTTGTAGAATAATCCCAGGCATCAGAGTGGATATAGAAACCGCAAAGCTCTCACGTCAACAGTAGTAGGTGCTGGCTTCATATTGATGCCAGAAGTGGTTTCAGATGATGTCACCAAATAATAATAAATTAGAGAGCAGCATTCTACTTGAGAGGGCTGATAAATGGTTATATCAGAAAAGCCTGCAAAATAGATCTAGTGATTTGAAATTGCCCACTTCAGAATTTAGGCAGTCATTTTTGGCAATTGTGGGCAGAGATGCCCATGGAGCTGCCTCCTTTTGCAAGAGCAGGAGTGGTGGATTTGGTCCTGATTCCTTCTGGTGGGTCCTTCTTGGTCAAAGCCTAGCATGTTTTGATACAGAGTATGCTCCCCCTCGAAAGAGTCATTTTCTGCACCTCTTTACCCATCTTGGACCACAGTACGCCTCAAAGGAATCTGCAGGTAGATAGTCTCTACCAGAAAGATCATAACCACTGGTGAGTAACATTTTCATTTAGATCAGTATTTTATTGATGCTTTTTGAGTTTTGGAATGTAACATGGATTCCAAAGAGAGATGGCATGGGAGCATACTGCATCCCATTTATATAAAAAAAAAAATACTTTACAACTACGCCTTCAGATTATTGTCCCATAGCACTCTTGGATTCTTCACGTAAGAAGTATTTGAAAAAACATATTGACGCAGGCAAGTTTGAACTAAATTTAGATCTGTGCAGATGCCAAAATTTCCAACAAACTTTCTTCCCTGCAAGAGGAGCCACCCATAACAACCTGCCCTCCTCTCATCTGGTGAGGTTTGAACATTTTGGTTGTGTATTATTCCACGTTGAAGCCTTCTACCTTTGTAAACACTTCCTGGTTTCGAATGTTGACAAGCACTTGACAGCCAATTAGCATTCAGCGTGCAATCAGGACGGGGCGCTTAGGGTGCGTTCAAGATGTGCGGATCCTGCTCGACCATAGATATATATGTACTTTTAAATGCCATTTTCTCAGGAACTAAATTTTTACATACACACCTGTAGCTCACAGTTTACACTTCTGCAGACTAGGTCCTGTCCTCATACATTGGGTGGTATCCCTTTTAATGCATGTTGATTGGCTACACTTACTGACTCTTGCTCCAACTGGCCTGCAAAGACAGACCCTGAAAGACATACAGTATTGATTAATAGACAACCATATTGATTTTTGCCAGCATTGGACATTGACTGCTATGTTCTATAACTCGAAGCTGAACATTAATAAACCATGCAGGTATTTGGGTGCCCTGTACCAGTCTTGGAACGTTTAGTGTAACAAGTGTCATCTCTGCACGCTAATGTAAGTTTGTTTTTTCCCTTTCTTTACCCATATTGATTGAGTGTGAGCAATTGTTGGAACCAGTGTGCTGAATACTAACTTTCGGCAGACGAAAACACGAGGCAGGCTAGGGAGACTAAAGGGGAGCACGGCAATCTAAAAATGCTCCTGACCTACCTTGAACCACAGATGCCATCCGTGGGCCAGCAGGGCAGGTACCTGAAAATACATATCCTGCAGGTTCATGGACACCATTCCAGTCCCTGGTGCCCAAGGCAGGCATGCAGGATCGAGGTATGCGTGGCATTATACATTTGTACTTCCACAGGAACACATGTACATAAAATAAAATGTAAATCTGTATTTGTAAAGCGCAAACTACTCACCCTTGCGGGTCTCAAGGCGCTGGGGGCCGTCGTGGAAATTAAGTGAGCTATTGCCCAGAGTCACATGGTGCTGAGCTGAGCTGCCGCCAGAGCCGGGGATCGAACCGTGAGCCCTATGCTCCGAAGTCAGCTGCCCTGGCCGCTGCGCCACACCTTTCTACTATGTAGAGGTAGAATGTCCAAAATCGGCCTGAGACCCCGTCCTCCTTCAGTAGAAAGGAAATAGCCAGAGTAACAATCCTCTCCTCTTTTGGAGTCTGGTACTGTCTTAATAGCACATTGGACAATAATGTTCGCACCTGCACCAGAATGATGCCAATCGGTAATTCACTCTTGCACAGGGATTCATTGGGGAGAAAAGGCAGAATATAGCCATGTTGAACAATTTGTAAGACCCAACTTCTAGACTTGATGGATTGCCACCCTCGGATGCAATGAAGAATCATTCCGCCTACTGGATGGCCATGCGCTACTAAGGGCAAACTGAAGGGGTTTGGTGGCTATTGCAGCAGGGAGATAGGGCTAATACCTTTGCGGGCCCGCCCGCTGCCTGCGCGGTCCACGTCAACAGCCCCAAAAGGACTGGACTGACTGCTGGCCAGACATCTAGAATAGCCTGTGAACCGGTTGAGTTGGTGTGAAAACTGCTTGACAAGGATCAACCGGCCCAAGGAACTTGGGGGCATATTATCAAGTGGCAGCGATAATTATCGCTGGCCGCGCTTAGCGTGAAATGTTTTTCGCCGGCTATCGCTGGAAATTATCACCATGCTAGCGCTGTATTAACAACGCACAGCGAAATGGCAATAATTATTCCAGCGATAGTGGTGTTTTCCATGAAACATCGCTGGTTTTCCAGGGACGTTCCATGGAAAACGGCGATAACCTTGCTGAAACGACCCTGTGATCTTATCAGCATAATCCACCCCCAATGTTTTTTTTTTTTTTAAAACCTTTATTGCGCAATATCAGAAACAAATACGGGCCTACAACCATCCGGCCGGCCTCAAAAACATTTTAGAGCACACCCGCAAACAATACGACATCGCAGTAGTACTTAAAACAAAATATAGTCGTTTCGAGTTACATTGGAAAAATACGTACTACTGGGGAGCAGGAGAAGAGTCATCGTTAAAGGTTTTACTTTTTTAATGCTATAAATGAAGAATATTAAGCTGGAAGAGACTAGAAAGGATCAAAGACCAAACCCATCAAACAAAATGGAAGTGGGCAACGCACAGCAAGAAATCCAGCAAGCATGGAGACATCATCAAAATGGCGGCACTAAGACAGCAAATAAGGATAGATAATCGCAGAACACGTTGTGCGCCAGTTGCTACCCACCCATCAAAAACTAAACCCAGTGACCCAAGAAAAAAGGGGAAAGAAAAAGAATATAAAATAAAGAGAAATAAAGGCCCATAGAAACCAAAAAGGACAAAATAACAGCCCCCCACCCTACACGCATGCAGAGGCTACAGCCTTCCCCCCCCTCGCAGTGTGCCTGTCGCCCCAAAAGAGTACCCGAAATGAAGAAGAAAGAAAAGAGAAGAAAGGAAAAGAAAAACATTTATTACCGGAGGAGGGCCATTCACATGCACCCAGAACAGCCAGCAGGAGTACTATCGGCCACCCCACCCCCGACCCCTAATCAAAACAAAGCCAACGTCCAGCTCCCCTGTCTATCCATCATCGGTAAGTAAGAAGGGGAAAAACAGAGTCAACCTTGTCCCTTGCGATACAGTGTGCCAATAAAGTACAGTAGCGAAGTAGCCCCACGGAAGCAGGGGGGCAGCCAGAATGACCACAGCAAGACGAGGCACCATCCACCTATATCCATCCGACTCCAGGTAATGCAATCCATAAAGGCACAGCACGGGCCAGCACACAGCAGCAGTCCAACAAAGCGAGTAAACCCAGGCGCAGGCAACATGTCCAGAAGAAGAGTGTCAGTCTCGCCAAGAGATCTCGAAGGAGGCATCAGACATGGCTTCCAACGGCGATCCCCCAGCATCCGTAAAAGCGCAGGGCGCAAACCATCCACCATTGTAGTGACAGGCAGAGTCGCGATGTCGTTCGGCTCCCTCAACCTCAGACTCACATCGCATCTCTGACGAGGCGGCTCGCAACAGTCGAGCCCAGGATGTGGCAAAACGCTCCGCACGCGAGCGCCAGCTCGGTCAGGCGAGGAGAGTGGGGACATAATGTCACGCAGTCGGCCCTCCAAATCACGGGCGTTATCACTCAGGGCTTCGCGCAAGTCTGCCAGAGCACTAAGAACAGTGCCGATATTCAAAGGCGCCTCGAAAAAGGGCGATACTACAGCCCCCTGCACATGGGGTTCACTGACGCGTGGCAACACCCGGTCTCGATCGCTGGCGCAACCTCCCAGCCGTCGGTCATCAATTCGGCTCCCCGACAAGCACAGCCAGGGCGAGGGGACCAGGGTAGCACCTTCCATGTCAGCCCGCATATGATGGCAATACAATGACAGTTGTAGCAGGCATCCACGGCAAAGAACAGTTCGGAAATGCCGGCGCTGATCACTCCGCACAAAATGGCCCCCACCACTCCGCTCCAAAACAAGAAGATTCACGGAACCGTCAGGGGAGAGGGATACAAATGTTGCAGCGCCAGCGAAGAAGCCTTTGAGAGCGCGGAAACCAAAGGGAATACTGTTGCGCCGCAGCAAAAGACCTAGGACCGCCGCTGTGAATCGCCAGCCGATGCCGCCCGTCTTCAATGGCCGACGTTGTTGTTGTCCGGCCGGGCACAGCCGAGAACAAAGGATCGGTCTCCTCCTTCGAACCCCAGCAGGATAGAAGGGCGTCCTATCACTTCCACCGCAGAGAAACCAACGGGGAGCACTTCGTTGGAAACAGCGTCACTTCCCAAACCCGATACCGCACCACAGGAACAAGATAGCACGCAGGAGAAGAAGCGGTACGGGAGGGAAGCGGAAGGGTCGGCGGAGCCGAGGGCTCAGGCGGCCATCACGGTTGCTGGCTAGGCTCCTCCTCCACCCCCAATGTTAAGTATACGTAAGTCAGCATTTTTGCAGACATTAGTTTTTGGCGAAAACCGCGGTTTTTGCCAAAAAGAAACATCTGCTAAAATGCGTGGGCCTCCTTGTAAATATCGCGATGTGCACATCAGCGATAATTTACATGCAGTACTGCCCAGTGACGCCCACTTTGCATCTCATTAGAGATGCAAAGCGAGTTGTCGGGAAAACGGGTGCTAACATGCACTAATGCATGTTAGCACCCACTTGTAAATATGGCGATAGTTTTCTCTCCGCTTTTTGGCTTTTAAAGCCAAAAAAGCAGCGATAAGGCCCTTGTTGGTATGCCCCTAGCTGTGGCTCTGCTTTAAGTATAGCAAGGAGCCCCCGAAAGAATCATTTACAAAGCAGTGTAAATAGATTTACACAGGTTGGTGTTTAAAGAATCCGGCCCATACAGCTCAGTTACACAACTCAATTGATCCTCATTTTAGGAACAGACATCAATATAAACGCATACAGGCATTCTCTGTAAATATCAACAAAGAATTGAGATACGTTTTTTCCAGTACTAAGTTCTAACATTGGAGCTATATAAGAAAGTGCCATGGGCATTACAATTGCACACACTGAAATCAGCCACACAATAAATCCATCAATCGACAGGTGGCATCAGTCATTAACTTATCCACTTAGCCAATAAGTGCCCTACAAATACTTGTATATTTCTCTTGAAAGTGGCACTTTAGAGGTCTGTTGAGGCCAGTGCAGTGTTTGTTGACGTTTTAGTCTCGTACATCAAAACATAGGCTTTAGTTACAAACTGCATTTTTAGTACGTTTGGCAAGACTACCGTAGTACTACTAATGTACTACAAAATATAATGCAGAAAACCTACAAGTGTAAACCTCTAACTCCACCTCCCCTATCTTTTCTGTAGGGGAGATCTTCACATGGAGGTTTACTACTATGGGCTGGTCAGAGTTCCGCCTGATTTTGTTGGGTTAAAGTCCAACCGCTGCATTAGGATGGCAGCGTTCGGAGTTTAAACCAGCGGGGGAATCTGACACGGTTCTGACAGACTCAAGGAGCCCGTCAGTCAGTCGGAAAGGCACCATAATGCCTTAAGGATGGTTTTTCAGCCATCAGGATTATGATGTCTGTTTCAGACAGCCGTTCCATGTTGGCCTTTCCAACATGGATTGGCTGTCAGAAACTGACTTTGGGGGCCCCTAGCAAGGCACCTTTCCCCCCTGCCCCTCCACTTTTGGGCCTGGGGGGGCACCTTCTGTGCACCGTGAGGTGGGCATTGTGAGGTACCTGCCACACGGTGCAGGGATATTGACAAACTTCAATTTTTCAATGGGAGCTTGTGCTGCAGGCGTTTTCAGCCCGCTCCCATTGAAAAGCTCCCATTGACCGCCTTTTGTGCTGTCGCATCCTACTTAGGGATGCGGAACTACCAACCCACGGTCAGGTGGTTCCTTTCCCGCAGCAGTGTCCCTACGAAATGGGAGGTGTTAGGGAGTAGAAATAAGGGGTTTGGGGGGGGGAAAGGCACCCACCCACAAAAGAATAAGCTCTTTGCTATTCACAAAGTGCATTCTACAGCTGCTGCAGTCAAAGAGAGATCCAAACCAGTAGTAAATAACTCTGGCTCAAAGCTGAAGTGAGTCAATACCACACACAGTCAAT
This sequence comes from Lissotriton helveticus, assembly GCF_964261635.1. Classification (NCBI taxonomy): domain Eukaryota; kingdom Metazoa; phylum Chordata; class Amphibia; order Caudata; family Salamandridae; genus Lissotriton; species Lissotriton helveticus. Next base: position 170,260,286 of record NC_136057.1, read on the forward strand.
AATAGGTACTGTAATACTATATCATAGAAAATAATGTAAGCACAGACTTAAAATAAAACCCTATAGGAAACAATGTTAAATCATTTAATATAGTTAAAATATAAATAATTACAATTTAATATAAAGAAAAAATCTAAAAAAAAAACTAATTATGAAATATTTCAGCAACTTTTTGGACTACAAATTCATGTAACATTAATGCATAATAAAATGTAATTAAATTACTTTAAATACTTTATATCTCTTTGAATAATTATTAATACATGATCACAAATGTGTTTTTGTTTTACTTTAGGTGGGATATGAATTTTTGATTAAACTTAAATGATTTTTAATTAAACATAAATTAATGAAAAAGTAATTTTGAATTAATCTAACAGTGCTGTAGCATTTTTTATTTTGTTATATATTTAAAATAAAATGTATAAAGTTAATTTATGCTAATATTTAACATAAAACTATTGTTTCTTTTTTTAGTTAAAGAAACATTTGTTTTTCTTTTCTCTGTACTTTACCACAGTGAGATTCCACATTGGAGATGAAGATCACCCTGTGGTAAAGTATGGGGAAAATTAAATATATATAAATATATACATATTTTACTAATTCATTATATAGTTTAATACATATATATGTATTAGACTTTATAATGGATTATTACAATGTTTGTTTACATTAAAAAATAAATTCCTACATAACGTAATTAAATATAATTTTTATTATACATTAATACTAATTACTTGTATAATCATATTTTAATAAAAAAACAATGTTTCATTATTTTTCCAATAAAAAATTGTTTATCCTTTATAAATGTTTTCTTTTAATACATTTTTTAATGGTAAATGATATTTATTTATATTTGTAACTATTTTAAATAATTTAGTTTAACATTGTTTCCTAGGGGAAATTACTTTAAGTCCCAGTCACCATTATTTTCTACGGGGGAGTGTTGCTGTATCAGTGGATGGCCATGTGCAATGCCAGAATTGCTACTATTTATTTTTGGCAGTATTAATGTTCGCTCATACATTTTTTCCCACCCCTTCATCAGAGGTTGGAGATGTGCAAGTATTCACTTTTGAGTAACTTTACACTTGGATTTTGTGAATAGCCAAAATTAGTTATGGTACTTGAAGGTGTAAGATTAATTACACATGTAAATTACTCACAAGTAAGTCACCTTTCTGAATAACCCAACAGTGTTGCATATTAAAGGAGTGTCAACCCTGAGGATCCTAAGTACTTGCATTGTAATTGTATTTATATAGCCCTTACTACCGCTGACTAGGTGTCAAACTGTTTTTCAGCAAGTAACACGCTACTCCAGAACCCAAAGAGGATTAAGGTGAATTAGTATAGGGAAATATGGGAGCGGTGGACATGTGAGTTTGTTATTTGGATTTAAAAAGGATAGTGGAGGGATAGGAAAGGGAAGGGTTTGCATTGAGTCCAAAATATATGACAGGAACTGGATTCAGTAGACTTACTAGCAGTGCAAGCGTTTATGTTTTTTTAAGTATACAAGTCTAGTCGTTAGGACGATATGTAATAAACAGGATATGCTGGAGCTCAACAAATCTAAACTGGACAGATACAGCAAAGCAGAGAGTGCATGCAGTAACCAGCTCACAGGGAAGGGTGGGGCGAACTAGTTTTCCTTGCAGCGTTAGGAAGTTCAGACAAGTGACAATAGAGACAGGTTACCAAGGGACACACCATGTTTCCTAAATGCTAAACAAATGGTGTGATAATTGACAGGGTACAATTTTGGAAGCATTGATAAGGTTTGGTTGCTGACAGAAACTGACATCTACATGTTGCTTTGAAGCTTTCTTTAGCAACATTTTAATGGAATTCAGAGAATATTCATAAGAATAAAATAAAGCGATTTCGCACACCCATCCTAATCGTACATCGTGGGTTCAAAGATTTAGGATTAAAAGGTTTACATCGTCCAAATGTGAGTCAACCGCACAATGTGGAGCAGATCACTGCAAACGATTTATGAACGGCTGGTTCTAAATTTACAATTATCAGTATATTTGGTTTGCTGTCTGCCTGGGGCAAGGCTTGAGGTTCCGTTGCAGGTAATAGAGCAGTGAAGTCAGAACATACTACATAGCCAGCTTGGAAATTGTAAAATTAAAACTAATCCAAGCATGCCGACTTTAAACTCAGTTAGGTAACCCATAGACATTTATTCTGTGATACAGGTCCGTTTTGACCGGGTTTAAAAAATGCCTAGGACAACCAGTTTTGAGTTTATTCTGACTCACGTTAAGGAAAGGGCACAGTGGGTCCAGGGCTGCAGTCGATCATTGCAGTAAGCCAATCCTCGGGTGATAGCAGTATAATTTGTGGACACGGTTTAATAGTGTTGTTGATACATTGCCACTTTCTAACCAATCATATTAAAGTATTATCCTATGAAGTAAAGAAAATGACAATAATGAAACCAGAACATTTGAAAGAGACTGTAGTTATAGATGTCTTACCTTTAAAATTACCCCCAAGGCATCAGACTGGATCCAGGAGATTTTGTCTTTAGCAGTACCCCTTCTCATCGGTAGTTGGCGTCGGTCAACTCCATGTTCAGCTTCGTGTTCGCCGGGATGACGTCACAGTGTCTATTTAGACGCTGCACCTGCGCGCTGATGTTAGTTCTTTCTTTTTCCGCGCCAGCCTAGCGCAGATCCGGAGAGAACTTGCCCATTAGTCAATTTTTGACTAGCCTTTTTTGACTTTTTGTCAACGCCCTTGTCACAAGCTGATGTCCATCACGGATCCGCATCTCGTGTGCCTCTGGTGCCTGGAGTGCAACCACGACCTGAAATTGTTTTCTGACTGTCGGACCATGAACCAGAAGACTTTGCGGGAGTGGTACCGAAAGCTTTTGGAGGTCCAGCAGTCGGCTCCATGCCGCTCGTGGCCCCGGTCGAGCAGAAGGTCTCGGGAACCGGTCGCGGAGCCACCATCACCATTTGTCTTCCAAGTCTTCATCCTCGTGTCAGTCGAAGCATTTGGTTTCTCTGGGGATGTCCAATCCACCTTACTGGTCATGCCCTTTGTTGGCCGTGGCCTTTTCGGTGACAAGGCAGACTCGGCACTCAAGTGCTTCAAGGATTCTAGGGCTACGCCCAGATCCTTTGGCCTTGCAGCAACCTCTCGCCCCACGCATTCTGCTTTTCGCCCCTTTCGTGGCTACCGAAGTAAAATGTCCAAGAAAACACAAAATTCCACGGATTAAATACTCTACAGTGGATACTAATAGAGAGAATCCCACAATATCGATAGTCTATCTTCAGTATCTATCAGTGTGGAAGCAGTCTTAAGAGCCTTCTGTGCTCGGGAACCCTACCGGGTCCAGGAAGGCAGAGTCAGCACAAGCAGCGCGGGAGGCGAGGAGCACCAGGTACGAGGCGTGTCAAGGCAAAGACCGGCGTCCGATAAGATAAGTACCTCTCCTCCCTTTACTAATTCTTTATCATTGTTTTTAGAAAGAGGCCCCCCTCCTAGAGACTCCCTGGTACCTGAGGAAGCACGTAATTACAGTGCAGAGGTACGTGGAGTCGCCGAAAAAGAGTAAAAATAGCCAGTTAATACTGTGGCATGGTTGTGAGTGCGCTATGACTGGAATTAATTTGTGTAAGTTTGATATTATACATTAGTTACCTGTACATAGATACACCCTACCCCAATAGACAGAGTGCACACCTAAGACACAGCAGTGCACGGAGATAGTTTACAACAAGCCAGGTATTCGTAAAGGGAATTATAAAGGAAACCACGATCTAACTTGTAAATTTAGTTTTCCTCATTCACGATCGAAGTGACAAGTCAACAAATAGACCCGTCACAATCCGACAAATAAAAGACATATAACAGCACAAGACCTCGTAAACTAGGTGGTAAACCGGTGTTTTGAGTAGGTGGTTTTGACTGCAGGAAGTAGTGATCAGAAATAGTATTGCTTTTTAAATTGTATAGCAACAGAGAAATGCTCACAGTTGTCTCATGTCCCACTACCTTCCCCAAGGTTAACTACACTATTTATATCTACAGGCATTAATTTTACCTCTAAGGAATAAAGGACTAATACGTCGCTTTACCATTCACTTCCCACTTGGTCCTGAAGAAAGCCCACTGACCTCTCCTAGGCGGTCAGGGCTGAAACATGTCGACCTTTTAAACCAATGAAAATTGATAGCGTGAGAACCCTAATACTTCTCTTGACGCATATCTATGAGATATTTTCACCATCCTACTTGAATCCAGAAAAATAAATATCGGAATCTGGCTGTCCGAGTTGTTTTAACTTCACAATCACTTATCACTGGACACTACTGCTTTAACCTTGGGTTAACTACCTCCTGGCGGAGGCTGCATACCTACTAACCCTGTGATTATGCAGACACGAGAGTAACATAGCGGAGAATCAAGATATACCGCTAGCACAACATCTACTCACGTGCATGAGGGTTTTTTACCGAGGGTTGTTCCACAAACCTGTAAAATCCAGGTTAGCAGGACAAGTGATCCTTCCCCCCCCACAATTGATTGAGAAGATTATATTCCAAGGAAACTGGATGGATCACAATGAATTTCCTTCTCCCTCCTCAATGATTGAAGAGTACCGAAGGGGTGCCACACCACGTTTAACACAGCCCAGGGCAAAATACCCAGACTCTGAGTGACTGTGGATGTGGTGCCCAGCGACGCGGGTCTGGGGGCCAGCTGGCTGGCCAGTCCACCCGTAACCCCCCTGCAGCAGCCTCCAAGCACTCCTAGTCCAGCCTTTCAGGGCCACCAGAGGCCAGCAGGCGGCAGGATTTGCCATCACCTCCCCACTGGCACAACATCACGTTGGACAGGTGGGTTTTGCAGATAGTCCGAAGGGCTACTCCCTCCCCTTCGAGACTACTCCTCCATCTATGCCGCCATCCTTCCATCGCATGTCGGATGATCACTTGGCCCTTCTCCGTCAGGAAGTTGCAGCACTCTTGCCCAAGCGAGCTATCAGAAGGGTTCCTGTGCCAGAAGTAGGTTGTGGTTGCTATTCCCACTATTTTCTGGTCCTCAAGAAGGACAAAGGCCGGCATCCTATCAGAGACCTCAGGGCCCTCAACTGCTTCCACCAGGAGAAGAAGTTCAAGATGCTCACAATGGATCAGGTCCTGTCTGCCCTCGACCCCGGAGACTGGATGGTAGAGTTGGACTTGCAGGACACATATTTGCATATTCCCATCCTGCCAGCCCATAGGTGTTACCTACAGTTCACGATAGGCCACAAGCATTTTCAGTTTACTGTGCTCCCCTTTGGCCTTACTCGCGCCCCTCTGGTGTTCACAAAAGTGATGGTGGTGGTCGCAGTTCATCTGCGCAGGTCAGGGGTTCCAGTCTTCCCCTATCTCGACGACTGGCTGTTGAAGGTGGGCTCGCCTCAGGCTGTCATTTCCTACCTCCAGACTACAGCGGACCTCCTGCACTTGCTGGGGTTCACTATCAACATGCTGAAGTCACACCTGATTCCCTCTCAGAAGATCCTTTTCATTGGAGCAGTTTTGGATACAGCGCTGTTTTGGGCTTTTCCTCCCGAGCAGCGAGTCTGGGATATTCGGGCTATGATACCAATGTTTCAGCCTGTATCCCAGATTTCGGTGAGATTGACTCTGATGCTGCTCGGCCTCATGGCCTCCTGCATCCTGCTGGTGGATCATCGCAGGTGGCATATGCGGACTCTGCAGTGGGACCTGAAGTTCCAGTGGGCGCAGCATCAGGGGAATCTTTCTGACGCCGTCCAGATCTCGGAGGGGACTGCATGTCAACTGCAGTGGTGGCTCGCGAATCAGGCTTGGGTCAGCGGCAGATCCCTCTCCCTTCCCCCAACCAGAGTTGACAGTAGTGACTGATGCGTCACTTCCCGGATGGGGCGGTCACCTGGGAGAGGCAGAGATCATGTGTCTCTGGTCTCCAGCAGAATCCTGTCTCAATATCAACCTTCTGGAGCTTTGGGTGATCCGTCTTGCACTGAAAGCATTCCTTCCCTCTGTCAGAGGGAGAGTAGTGCTTGTGTTCACAGACAACACCACCGCCATGTGGTACTGCAACAAACAGAGCGGGGTGGGGTCGTGGACCCTTTGTCAGGAGGCTCTTTGCCTTTGGACATCGCTGGAACATCAGGGCATATCCCTTGTGTATCAACACCTGGCAGGTTCTCTGAACATCAGGGGGGACAAACTCAGCAATCAGTGCATGATGGATCTTGAATGGCGTTTTCACTCAGAGGTGGTGCAAGGTCTCTTTCAGCAGTGGGGAGAGCCTTGGTTAGATCTGTTCACCACCGAAGAGAACGCGCCGGGTCAGCAGTTCTGCATGTTGGAATTTCCAAGGCAGCACTCGCTCTATGACACTTTTCGTCGCAAGTGGAATTGCGGCCTCCTGCATGGATTTCCTCCTATACCACTTCTGCCCAGAGTGCTGAAGAAGATTAAGCACGACCGGGCCCAAGTCATTCTTGTGGCACTGGACTGGGCACAAAGAGTCTGGTACCCCGAGCTTTTGAGCATGGCCATCGATCCTCCAATCAGACTGCCTCTTCGGGAGGATCTTCTGTCGCAGCAGCAGGGGACGGTCCTCCACTAGAACCTGTCCAGCCTCCACCTTCTTGCGTAGAGATTGAACAGCGACAATTGACAGCTTTTGACCTTCCTCCTGAACTTTATAATGTCATCTTGACAGCCAGGCATCTCTCTACTAAAACAATATATGCCTGCAGATGGGACAAGTTTGTGGCATGGTGCACAGAAAAGGCTGTGGATCACCTTTCTGCCCTGCTTTCGGAGGCTCTTCTACTTATACTTTCTTTGGCCCAGCCCGGCTCTGCCCTGGGCACTCTTAAAGGTTACGTTTTGGCCATATCAGCAATTCTTCTCTCTTTTCAAGTCCCCTATTGTATATAGATAGCTAAAGGGCATTACTCACCTCTATCCTCCTTCTCTGTTCATAATTCCCCAATTAGACTTGAACCTGGTCTTGACCTGTCTTATGTGTGGTCCCTTTGAGCCTCTTTACAACTGTCCTATCAGACTCCTCACTCTGAAAACAGCTTTCCTGATTTCCATCATCTTTGATCGCAGGGTGAGTGACCTTCAGGCTGCGTCTTCAAACCTCCTTTTCTTGCTGCTCATCCGGACAAAGTAGTTCTTTGCACAATGCCCTCTTTTCTTCTCAAAGTGGTTACCTCTTTCCATATAGGACGGACCATCACTTTGCCCACCTTCTTCCCACCTTCTTCCCTCCTCCGCACCTTCCAAGGAGGAGAAGGGACTCCACCGTCTGGGCCCAAAACGTCTTTCTATCTCGACCGCACAATAGATTTCCGGGTGGATGATCAACTCTTTGTTAGACATGTGGGGGCCAAGAAAGGTTGAGCTGTACAAAATCGCACCATTTCTCGATGGGTTGTCCTATGCATTAATAATAATAAATGATTCCCTTCGAAGTTATTAAACAAGTCCCTGTTTTAATACGATCATACCAACATTTGTACCCCCTAATAGAGATAAAGAGATAATAAAGTCAAGAAATAAAGAATGAATTGCCTTGCCAGTACTATAAAAATAACTCTTATTTAATAAAAATATCTCATATAATTCAAAGTTATAGTTTTTCACATTTTAATTCATAATACAATTAAGTTAAAAACATGATGTTTTCATTGATACAAAGATCTTTTGTCTTTTATGTGTTGTGAGTCATAGATGTTAAATAGTACACCACATTTCTTGAAATCCCAAATCTTTTAACACATTTCCACTGCTATATTATGTACACAGATTTAATTAAAATCACACTTAAAACAAAAATAATTTAAAACAACAATACTCTAACGTGTCGACGCGGCGTTTCGGTGGGAAAGTCTAGTTCACACCACCTTCTTCAGGACAGAAAAAGCAGTATTGCAGAATCTAAAATCATACATGAAACAGAAGAACAGTACAGATATATTAGCTCTGAGATATTTTCATATAGTGTGCAAGGCTATCACTGTTCATTAAATACTAAGAAACAGAAAACTGTACTTGTATAGTTTTATTTAATTTTACAAGTTCTTTAGAAAGGAGGTGAAAGAAAATAAGCATTCATTCCCCCAACAAGTCTTACATTACTAGAAGTGCGGGCATGCATCATTAGGTGCATGTCCCACTCAACATTTTATTCACACGAACAACAGAAACATAAAACTTCCAGGTTTATTCGTAGTTTTGTTGTGACATCACTTTGGTTAGATTATCAAAGACTTTCTTGACATCTATGTTGCATGTCCGGTTGTCAAAAAACATTTATCATTGTTTAAGACAGTGCTATTATTGTAATTAATGAGCTTTAAATCTCTTCTAGGTGTATCGTACCCACCTATTTTAATGGAACCAGCTGTATATTCTTAATGAGGTTAATCAATTCCTCACTATTTGTGTATTTGTTTGAAGAGTTTAATCACTTCTGGTTGTGTCCCCGGATCATGGTATATCCTAACGAAAAACAGAGGTCTGTTGTAATTTATTTCTCTATCAATACTTTATAAAAAGGAACTCTTTAGTCTCATGGATGCTCACTTAGTTCACTTTCTTGGTCTCAAGGTATATGTTATCCTAGAGGTCACTCACTTCCTCAATGGTGACTTTAGTAGTTAAAAGACCATTTAATAATTTCAGGTTTCTTCCCCGGAGTGTTCTAACAAAATGAAACCAAAGGTCTGTTTTAGTTGGTTTATTAACCCATATTTAGTACTTCAAAAGTATAATTCACTACCCTACTTTGAAAAGCTCACCTTTTACAACTAATGTTGGAATAAATGTTCCATTTGCGAGGTGAAAAATTTTCTTTTAACTTCTTCTCGCCTTGATCACAACTTCTGTAAATAAACAAAGCAAACGGCCCGTTTTAATTGAGCGACCAATTTCAGTGTAGTCCTGATATCTTAAAGGAAAATTATAATTTATGCAAAATGACCTCTCAGGCTATCCTCACTTCTCTCAAGGGTCCTGTAGGATCTTTACTATTAGTACAAATCTGCCCATTTAAATTAAAACATTTAAGCGGATACAGTTAAATGTCCTATGCATTCAAATCTGCTACTCCTTGACAAAGAAGGAGGGCCCGGTGGGACTGCGTGCCCAGACCACCAGGGCAACAGCAGCTACTACTGCCTTGGGGCGTGGAGTCCCACTCCTTGACAACTGTCAGGCGGCCATGTGGGCATCTCTGCACATGTTCCCCAAACATTATTGCCTGGACAGGCTAGTCCAGAGAGACGGCTACTTCGGCCGCTCTGTTCTCCAGGTCTTTCTGGTGTGAACTTGGTTCGCAGACCCACCTCCGTGGTTGGCTTTGCTGGGGTATCTATTCTAAAGGTAAGTAATCTATAACTACAGTCTTTTTCAGATTGACAAGTTACTTACCTTCGGTGTAAGAGACGCACGTAGTTCTAGATTCCTTACCGCTTCACCCACCCTCCCCGTTCTGCGAACAGACTTCTAGGGATAAGGACTCCCTTCCAGGGTCCTAGTGTGGCGTACCAGTGGTCAGTGTCTTGTATGGCTCTGCGCTTCTGGCATGGAAAGTCGTGTCAGAACTGATGTCAGCGCGCAGGGGCAGCGTTTAAATAGACACCGCAGCGTCATCCCAGCAAACACAACGACAGACGCGGTGTTGACCGACGCTACCTACAGACACGCAGGGGTACTGCTAAAGAAAAGAATCTCCGAATCTAGTCTGACGCCTGGGAGTAATTCTAAAGGTAAGAAATCTATAACTACATATGTCTCTTACAGATACATCGTTACCAAAGGTAAGTAACTTGTTCTTCAGGAGCGAGTCTAAGGTTAATAGATAGATCCATGAGTGTTTCTATGAAGTGCTCAAACCCCCTCCTGGAGAGACTCTGTGATGAACATCAGTCTGTGATTAGTTACTCTGCTACAGGTGAAAGGACGTATATATGTCATCTGTTGTAAAATAGAACCGAAAACAACTGTGGTGCAACCCACACACCAATATGTGCTTCCATAATATTGTGAGCGGGAGAAACTGTGCGTAGAAATCCACTGGTGCTGGTGGTGAACGCAATCACGTCTACAACACATTAATAGATGTACGTTTAAATAAGAAATGCTCATGACATTTACAAATAGGTGATCTCATATATAATGCTCTCACATGAACAAGTGGTTAGAGGCGGAAGAAAAACAAACACAAGCACTTTCTTTAACGTGCAATTGTGGGCTGCTATACAAGTACTGCATATCGTAACCATAGGGTGCCTCCTTAGTTTCAACTATAACCCTACCAACATGCATGACCCTCTCTCATAGTAATGCGATTAGAAAAGAACTTTGGTTTTATCATGCACTTACCGCGTGAAAGTTTCCAAACGTGTCTAAGGGGCAGATGTAACAAGCATTTTTGCGTTCGCAAAAGGGCAGCTTCGCAGAATCTGCCCGTTTGCGAATGCAAAAATTGCTTTTACGATGCAGCAAGCCCAATTTTGCGATTTGGTAACCTGTTACCGAATCGCAAAATGGGTTTACGATTCGGTATTAGGAAGGGGCGTGTTTAGGGCGTCCCTTCCTAATCCAGAATCGCATCGGTATCTATGAATGTTTTGTGACCGCAATTGCGGTCGCAAAACATTCGCAGTGGTCCCACGGACCACTGCCTGCTCTTAAAAAATGAAAAGAAAACTTTACATTTTTTGTTTTGTAAAGCATGTTTACAAAAAAAAGATTGCTTTATTGAAAAGCAATCATGGACATGGTGGTCTGCTAATCTCAGCAGACCACCATCCCCGTGATTTTTGCGATACCTAGGGGGTCACAAATTGCGACCTACCTCATTTCTTAATTGTGAATCCTTGTGAGTCGCAATTATGGAATAGCAAAATGCGGGCTACATACATCTGGCCCGTCTTTGCCAACGGCGTCTGCCCCAGGGAGCAGCTTTGTAGATAAAACCACCTGGGCTCCAGCTGAATGTCCCAACTTTTGCACATGCGCATGAGACAAACATCCATCGTTACTTCCGGCCACCAGTGTGCAAGCCAACACGACTCGATTCTCCTCAGGAATAAAACAGGAATACCTTCCTCTTCACAGAAGCACCCCGGTTCAGCGTTAGCTACTCTCTCCAAGGTTCTACTAAAAATAGAAGAGAAACATTCAGATAGTAAACCCAAGAATGCCACAATGCGTCCTCCTTCCTACATTCAAAATACAAAAAAATGAGAGCCAATGTAGCTAACCTTTAGAAAACAGCAAGCTACCTTTTATGAATTGTCGTTTTTTCAAACATTGCGTCAGCTCAAATCTCAGGCAGGAGGCGCTGCTGGCTTAACTTGACTGTCTCAAAATGTCACACGGGAATGAGAGGTCTCTTGATGGCTGTGCCTTAACTTTAACAAGCATTTGCAATGCAATCCGTCTCTCCTTTGGGACCTTATATGTATTTAGCTATGCTGCACATTAGCCTGGGTGCTGAAACATCTACTGTTCTTTAACAAGGAGGGAAAGTAAGCACCAAACTGTGTGACTCACCAGGTATTGGAACACATGGAGAGAAATATTGCCTTTCAGCGAGTAATGGTATAGTCTAAAGCTCTGTTTTTAATTTAAAATCTGGGCCTTTGTTGGTCATGTCACTGAAAATACAAGATTTGAAAAAAATATTGTCTACGGGTGCTTGTGGAAGAAAATTTCTATTGACTAGAATCTAGATAATGCTAAAGTGATTCTGGTATTTTACTGACCTCTACTGGTCGTTTTCTATCAAGACAGTTAAATAGAGGCAGTTGAACAGAAAAAAGTCCCTAAGCGGAAGCAGACATGTCCTTGGTCTGATCTCCAGAGCCCACAAAGTGCATACACTTATAAGTATATACTAAAGTATATGCAAGAGGATCTAGCTTTCCCGAAGAGTAGTTTCATTTCTCAAATGTCGTTTTCAGGGGGGGGGGGGTTATCTTTGTCAGGACATAGGACTCTTGTATAGTGTATATTGTGAATTGAGTTGCTTCTAGGTGCGTGAGTGACTTCAGCTTGAGGGAGGGTGTTCATGATATAACACGACTGAAATCTCTGAAGTGGGAGGTAGAAGGCAGCCTTTTCTTCCAGTACCTGTCCGTGGGTCATAAAAGGTACCCAGAATAACATGCTCATCCAATCCTTGGCCTCTCTGAAAAGCGCACTGAGTGATGGTCACAAATGTACTAATTTTAATTACCATTTTATATGAAAGTGTGTGAAGTAGATATACATACCAGTTGAAATATCAGCTGTCAGGGACTGTCCGGGACTATGTGGGCAACACAGTCAGGGACTTGGGCAAGGACTGGGAAGTGGGTAGAAAACATACACAGAAAGAGGAGTACAGCGCTGCCCAGGATCATACAGGGAGTCCAAGGAGAAAAAGGGATCCAAAGGGGAAGCCTGTATAAGTGAACAAGATGAGTAAGACTCAGAAAGGAAGGGCACTCGCGAGGCAATTTAGCATTCAGGATACCTACACCCAGGACGAATGTGCAAGACATATATATGAAACAACATTAACAATAAATGGGGGGTGTGGAGTAAAGCACTCAGGAGCTCCACACGGTAAGACTGAAGCTCAGTAAGTTTCTTACCCGCAATTGCTGTTACAGATACTGACTGCAAATACCCACATGTAGGATATACATGCAAAGGCAGGGTCTCTGGAGCTTATACATATGGTGATGTTCTAAATGCAACTCAAAGACAATACTCACAGTGAACAAGAAACACCACCTAGGTAGTCAGCTGTGCCCACAGATGCTGGTAATCATACAAGAACACGCAAGGCAGTAACAGCAAAGGGGTAGAACTAAACACAAGCACAATAGACAAGGAGCTAGCACGGAGGAGTGCTTAACAGGAAAGGAAGGAAATGACAGGGCTCACTTGGCAGAAAGCAGGTAACAAACATACAAGGTAACAGAAGTAAGACAGCAGACTAGAAAGGCAGCAAACTAGAACTGGAACCAAGGAACTGGGAAGAAAGGCAGGGACTGGAAATGGATATACAGAAGGGGAGGCTACAACGGTATACTAGAATAGTGCAGGTTAAGGAATCAAGAAAACAAGAAGCATAGAAGGCAGTATTGGGCCAGGAACAAGAAGTGAGCTAAGGCTCAGGAGTCAAGGCAGTCCTGCAGACAGTGCTGGTTCAGGAACAGGGAATTACAAAATCTTCAGGAGTCAAGGCAGCACTGCAGGCAGTGCTAGTTAAGGAAACAGGGAAATTACTAAAGCTTCAGGAGTCAAGGTAGCACTGCAGGCAGTGCTAGTTAAGGAAACAGGGAAATTACTAAAGCTTCAGGAGTCAAGGTAGCACTGCAGGCAGTGCTAGTTAAGGAAACAGGGAAATTACTATAGCTTAGGAGTCAAGCTAGCAATGCAGGCAGTACTGGTTCAAGGAAACAGTACATAGCTACAGCTCAGGAAACAAGGAGTCAAGAGAGCACTGAAAGGAGTGCAAATCAGGAACAAAAAAATAGCTGAAGCCCAGGAACTGGAACAAAGAATAACTATAGCTCAGGAACCAAGGTGGCACTGTAGGCAGTGCTAATTCAGGTACAAGGAATAGCTATGGCTCAGGAACTCAGGAATCACTAGAAACAAGGATATCAAAAGCCCAGGAAACACTGGAAATAAGGATCGATCTCACCGGCAAACAGCTACAATGACCAACCTTGGCCTGAAGGGAGCTGGAGCTTAAAAGAGCTCACAGTAATCATATGCATCAGGTGTGAGCAGGCTATCAGCAGCCAGCCACAGGTGAGCTGAATTCCTCCACCCATCCTTGGCCTGCAGGGGTGGAGACAAAGCAGAGAGCAGGTAATTCTAGGTAATAGAGTTTTCAGCATGAGCAGACTAGCTTCTGCAAAACCTAGCATGGATTGGGAATGGGTGTCAATTCCTAAATGATGTCCAAATGTCTGGAAGTCAGGATATTCATACAGGGGAGTGTCTGGAGGCATATTAGAACATTGGAAAGCCCCACAATTCGGCCCCCTGGTGGTGGGTACGAGAGCACATGGAGTGAATTGTGACAGTGGCAAGGCTAAAGAAAATGCTGTGTTTACAGTGTGATAAAGAGAGCGGGCCGGTGTGATAAAGAGAGAGGGACGGTGTGATAAAGAGAGAGGGACTGTGTGATAAAGAGAGAGGGACTGTGTGATAGAGAGAGTGGGATTGTGTGATAAAGAGGGGCTGTGTGATAAAGAGGGGCTGTGTGATAAAGAGGGACTGTGTGATAGAGAGGGACTGTGTGATAGAGAGAGTGGGACTGTGTGGTAGAGGAACTGTGTGATAGAGAGGGACTGTGTGGTAAAGAGGGACTGTGTGATAAAGAGAGAGGCACTGTGTGAGAGAGAGAGAGTGACTGTGGGATAAAGAGAGAGTGACTGTGTGAAAAAGAGGGACTGTGATAGAATGGGACTGTGTGATAGAGGGACTGTGTGATAGAGAGAGAGGGGCTGTGTGATAAAGAGGGGCTGTGTGATAGAGGGGATGTGTGATAGAGGGACTGTGTGGTAAAGAGGGACTGTGTGATAGCGGGACTGCGTTATTGAAAGAGAGGTACTGTGTGATAAAGAGGGACTGTGAATTGTGATAGAGTGGGACTGTGTGATAGAGAGAGAGGGGCTGTGTGATAAAGAGGGACTGTGTGATGAAGCGAGATGAACTGTGTGATAGAGAGGGACTGTGTGATGAAGAGAGATGAACTGTGTGATAGAGAGGGACTGTGTAATGAAGAGAGAGGGACTGTGTGATAGAGAGGGACTGTGTGATAGAGAGGTAATGTGTAATAGAGAGGTACTGTGTGATAGAGAGGTAATGTGTGATAGAGAGGTACTGTGTGATAGAGAGGGACTGTGTGATACAGAGGGACTGTGAGATAGAGAGGGACTGTGTTATATAGACGGACTGTGTGATAGAGAGGGACTGCGTGATAGAGAGGGACTGCGTGATATAGAAGGACTGTGTGATAAAGAGAGAGGAACTGTGTGATAGAGTGGGACTGTGTGGTAAAGAGGAACTGTGTGATAGAGAGGGACTGTGTGATGGAGAGAGGGACAGTATGATAGAGAGAGGGGCTGTGTGATAAAGAGGGGCTGTGTGATAAAGAGGGGCTGTGTGATAGAGGGACTGTGTGATAGAGAGAGAGGGGCTGTGTGATAAAGAGGGGCTGTGTGATAGAGAGGGACTGTGTGGTAAAGAGGGACTGTGTGATAGAGGGACTGTGTGATTGAGAGAGAGGTACTGTGTGATAAAGAGGTACTGTGTGATAAAGAGAGTGACTGTGTGATAAAGAGGGACTGTGAATTGTGATAGAGTGGGACTGTGTGATAGAGGGCCCGTGTCATAGAGAGAGAGGGGCTGTGTGATAAAGAGGGACTGTGTGATAGAGAGGGACGGTGTGATGAAGAGAGATGGACTGTGTGATAGAGAGGGACTGAGTAATGAAGAGAGAGGGACCGTGTGATAGAGAGAGAGGGGCTGTGTGATAAAGAGGGACTGTGTGATAGAGAGGGACTGTGTGATGAAGAGAGATGGACTGTGTGATAGAGAGGGACTGTGTAATGAAGAGAGAGGGACTGTGTGATAGAGAGGGACTGTGTGATAGAGAGGGACTGTGTGATAGAGAGGTACTGTGTGATAGAGAGGGACTGTGTGATACAGAGGGACTGTGAGATAGAGAGGGACTGTGTTATATAGACGGACTGCGTGATAGAGAGGGACTGCGTGATATAGAGGGACTGTGTGATAAAGAGAGAGGGACTGTGAGATAAAGAGGGACTGTGTGATAGAGTGGGAATGTGTGGTAAAGAGGAACTGTGTGATAGAGAGGGACTGTGTGATGGAGAGAGGGACAGTATGATAGAGAGAGAGGGGCTGTGTGATAAAGAGGGACGGTGTGATAGAGAGGGACTGTGTGATAGAGAGGGACTGCATGATAGAGAGAGTGGGGCTGTGTGATAGAGGGACTGTGTGATGGAGAGAGGGGCTGTGTGATAAAGAGGGACTACGTGATAGAGGACTGCGTGATAGAGAGGGACTGTGTAATAGAGAGGGACTGTGTGATAGAGAGAGACTGCGTGATAGAGAGGGACTTTGTGACAAAGAGAGAGGGACTGTGTGATAAAGAGAGAGGGACTGTGTGATAAAGAGAGAGGGACTGTGTGATAAAGAGGGACTGTGTGATAGAGAGGGACTGTGTGATGAAGAGAGAGGGACTGTGTGATGAAGAGAGAGGAACTGTGTGATGAAGAGAGAGGGACTGTGATAAAGAGGGACTGTGTGATAAAGAGAGAAGGCATGGGGAGAGGGGGTAACAAGGAAAAACAAGCAGGGCAGAGTGAAAAGACAGATGGAAAGGAAGGCGATGACGTGTGAGATGTTCAGATGATGTCAGGAAAAGAGGGGTGAGAGTATCTTTCAGAGTGAGAGACTGCAGAGGAAAGTGGTGTGATGGGTGGCTGGGAGTGAATACCACCACTGCACCCACTGACCGCAGGAAGGCAAAATTCAGTTTCATATTGCCACTCCTAATTATTCACACAAAAATATTGCTATTACTGATTTGTCTGATACAGCAAACAGGCACTGGCAAGGTCAATAGGTCTGGCACCAGTTTTCAGCTCACATTTTTGTCACGGCCTCAGTTGCAATTGCCGAGCTTCTTGGAAAGGATACCTAGGCACGTTTCTTTGGCCACTCCCTCTTCAGAGGACCCCCTCCTTTAAGTGACACTTCACAGGAAGGGTTATGGAAAAGATCATGGCCAAGCGCGTCACCACCATCTTGCACCATCAATCAAAAAATACAGGACCCGATTCACAGAATGAACTTAAGACTCAATCCTAAACTTACTACTATTTTGGTATTCACAGAATGCACTTACTACTTTTGGCATTCACAGAATGAACTTACTACTTTTGGTATTCACAGAAGTTAGGATTTTGTCTTAAGTCTGTCTTAAGTCTGTCTTAAGTCTGTCTTAAGACAAAATTAAGTCAAAATCCTCACTTCTGTGAATACCAAAAGTAGTAAGTTCATTCTGTGAATCCCAAAAGTAGTAAGTGCATTCTGTGAATACCAGAATAGTAGTAAGTTTAGGATTGAGTCTTAAGTTCATTCCGTGAATCGGGCCCACATTCTCTGAAAATCTGTGTGACAAAGGTCAATGTGTAACCTACAGGTGGCAGGACCTCCCGAAAGAGTGCACAGAGTGAGAGATTGGAGGAGTCCCGTGAGTCACAAAGAAGGGATGTGGGGAAACAAACACCTGGCAAAAGCACTAGAGTCCATCGAGGATTTCTGGATCATGCTTCTAGTTTCATCCCCAATCTCCTGCTGGGGTTCTGGTTTGCCCATTCTCGGGTGTAATGACTCCTTTCTCCGAAGCGCTGCAGTGCAGAGTCGGCCTGATCACAAAATGGCGTGATCCATCAAAGGGCATATCCATTGGGGAGGCATGTGCATGGTCTGAACATCCTGTGGAATACACCCATGGGCATCATGGTGCCATCTGCCCTCCCGCCTCAGGCAATTAATAGTATCTAGATCAATGCAGATAACATTTGGCAGTATGTAAAGAAGTCACGCTACAACCGGATGACTTTGGAAAAATACAGTTGTATTCCTTGGTAACAGGAGCAGAGAGTAAATACATCTGTAGCAAAGGTCACCTTCTCTTCTGCAGCCTAACAAACTCCACCTTCTACGTGGTTAACAAAGGGCGACATGCACAAGTACGATCCATGCTAATAACAAGTCATGCAGCCTCCCGCCCCTATAAAGAAAGCAACAAAAAAACACAGGGGCATATTATCAAGGGCATTATCGCCGCTTTAGCGGGACTTTTTCCCGCTAAAGCGGCGATAATTTTATCGCCCTATTAGCAAGCTATCGCTAACAACAGTTAGCGACAGCTTTTAGGCGATAGCGACCGGTTTGCGGCCCGCTTTGCATGTCAGCGATATTTATCGCTAATGACATGCAAAGTGGGCGTACCCAAACTGTTAGCGACTGAAAACAGTCGCTAACACAGCTATCACCTATTAGCAAGGCAGGCGAAGCGATAGAAAAATTTGCGCTAAGCGCGAATATCGCCAAAACCTAACGCCTGCTCAGACCACTTCTTAACCTGTATATCCAATGGGAGGTGGATATTCAGGTTAAGTCCCTATTAGCATTAATGCCTGAATGTCACTGGATTTCCAACAATATTCACGCATTGAGCCGCTATCGGCGGATATTTTATTCCTTCTGAGAAAATGTTGCTAATAGCATGTTATCTCAGCAATAATATCCAGCGATGCGCGGCGATAAAAAAAATGTGCTAAGCTGATTTAGCGATAAATATCGCTATTTGTTGCTAATATGCCCCGCAATGTATACATTAGGGGTATCCAACCTTTACTTTAGTGAGAACTATTTTTGATCAGTGAAAATCATTGTGAGCTGCTGAAGGCCAAGCAACGCGTGCATTGTTACCAGAACCCTCACGCCAGCTTCATTGACTTTAAGTCTAATGTCCATGGAGCCAGATACTATGGTTTGAACACAATACCTTGACTAGGGGCACCATGACGGGCTGCCATGTGTGTCAGTGAGAACGTGCTCTTTGTGGATGCATGAACATGTGTGCATATAAATGGGATGTCCATATGCACTTTTGGCACAGGGCATCCTAGGGTTGCCACCTCAGCAGGGTTTTACCAGCCTGGCTAGTCTTTTTCTAATGGGGCCAGAAAAAAAGGTGTCATACCTATTGCCAAATGTGGCAGTTTTGCATGTATAACAAACATGAAACCAGTTTTTTAAAGAGAGAAATTTAAAGTGCAGATAATTTTTTCTGCACTTTAAATTTCTCCCATTAAAAAAAATGCTGTGTTTTTCAGATACAAATAAGGCACTGTGTCTGATAGCTACTGGGAACAAGTTTCTTGCTGTGTGTAAATGCGACACTTTGAACAACACTTCCTGGACATTGATCAGAGCACATGACCCTGGGGCCTTATTTATGAAGGCCTTGCGCCGCCGGTGCGCCACTTTTAAAATGGGAAAAAGTGACGCACCGGCGGCGCAAGGCTTTCATAAATAAGGCCACTGGTGTTTAGTCTAAAGTTTCCCACAAAGGTAAACGCGCCGGCAGCAGGTCTCCCCATATGTGCTAAAAGGCCATGGCATAAAATTACCAAGCAGGATTTTAGTTCAGCTTTAGTCAATACATCTTCACAGCATTTGGCTATGACAGATAGCTCACTGAGGCACTTGACTTAATAGCACCAATTAGAGAGGTGAGGTCAAATCAGACATCTCCTTCAGCCCCTTGGTTCTCTGAAACATTAAAGTTGCTCAAACAGAAATGCTGCAGGCAGGATCATAAATGGAGAGAAGCTAATTACCAGTAGGAAAGAACCCATTATGAAAAGTGCATCTGAGAGTACAAACGTACTATATTGAAAGAAAAATCAAGGTTCTCAATGCGCAAAATAGATAATGCATAGAACCTCACCAAAGAAAAATAGCTTTTTCTCTGCATACCAACTCTCCTCACTCAGGCCTTCTGGTAGGAGCTGATTATCTTCTTTCAGACAACAATGAATACCATAAAATGTCCTCCAATGAACCTCTTGAGTTCAAATCCATCACATTCTCTAGGGGCATGTCAGGAAACCCTCCAGTGTTGGAATGTTTTGTAGTTCTCACTGAGTTACAGGTGATCAACTCTCTTCTTACTGTCCAGTCAGGCTCATCAACAGATCGATGTGCCCCCACATCCTCAAGTTAGTACTTAAAGTGACGGCCAACCATCTTACAGTAGCATGGAACCAGAAAAGCGTTACGCAAACAAATGATGGACGGAACGCTGAATGTATCAAACATTCACCCCCTGTCTAGATATCTCAGTTAAATCCATCCTTCTTTAGCTCACTTCGCCACCCCAGTTTAGACCCAGCCATATGCAAATCAGCCTTGACCCTGTTCCTCATAGGAACAGTCCAGCCCGAGCTGCCAAGCCAGGTCCCCCCTGGACCGGAAATAAGCATCCTGGGACCGGTTTCGGGGTATTACCCCTCATCAGCCAGGCTAGCTTGAATCCAGTGGCGCAGTGAGCAAAGGACACACGTCTGAGCATACCCGGGGCACTTAGGGCGAAAAGTGTTATGCAAACAAATGATGGACAGAATGTTGAATGAATTCTACATTCACCCCAGTCATGAGATCCGGGTTAAATAGGATAATTGGCACAGGTATCTTTCCTAGTATTTGTCAGGGATTTCACTCATTAAATAGATCTCAGCCAATCCCAAGGAGTTGAAGAAGTAGCGGAAAATTTATTTATTCCTACTTCCCACTAAAATCCTGGAAAGGGCTCTAAACACAGTACCATAGCCAGAGCCGGCCCTTGCTTAGAGTGCGCCCTGAGTGGAAAGACATTTGCTGCCCTCACTGCGGTTCCTGTAAAATGAGGCATCAAGGGTCACTTTTCACAGGTCAGCCCCTGACTTGCATCATCAAAGCAGCGATCAGTTAGCAAACATCTTGCTCCTTCACCAACTTACCTAAATCGGCCACTGTTAGCGCTATGAGGCTGGTGTCAAGTTGTTTCGCTGGAGTGAGGAGGGGGTGTTGTTGTATGGCAGCAGAGGGCAACAGGTAGAGGGAAGGGCACAGAAGGGGCTAATCGGGTGTTAAAACCACATTAAATTTGATTAGAACAACTTTAAATCCCAGAAGTTAGATAGAAGGACGTTGCTGTGGGTAGGACCTACCCCCAGATGCATCAAGCATCCATTTTGCGATTCCTTATTAGCAAAAAATACGGAATCCCTAATAAGGAATAGCAAAAGGGTATGCAAGAAGAAATCACTTTAAAAATAGCAATTTCTTAAAATTCCTTAATTGTGATTCGCAAATTGCGAGTCGCAATTAAGGAATACCTCCCCATTCATTCCTATGGGCCTAGAGGCCCATAGGAATAAATGGGAAGAATTTTCAATTTGCGAATCGCAATTAGCGAATCGCAAAATGAGAATGCGATATCAAGGGTGCAGGGGTGTCCAAAGGCCACCCTGTTGCACCCCTGAAATTGATCTGTGCACATATGTTGCGCACACACATGCCCTTAGGGCATGTGTGTGCGCAACATGAAACGTTGAAAAATGCACTTTAGTGCATTTTTCAAAGTTTTTGCAAATTACCATGAAGTTGTATTTCATGGTAATTTGCGAGCCCTATTAGCGAAATCGCTATTTTTCAAACTTTAATGCATTGCATTTAAGAAATCTCAATTTGAGATTCCTTAAATGCAAGTAATCGCAATTTAGCGAATTCTCAATTTGCGATTTTTGCATTTGGGATGATGCATCCCAAATGCAAAAATACCGGTCGCAAGGGGCAGATTCTGAGAATCTGCCCCTTTGCGAGCGGTTTTTAGCTTCATGCATCTGGGCCTTAGTGCAGAACACTGTGTGATCCCCTCTTAGGTTGGCGGCCTGGGTATGCTTTTGGCATAAAAGATGACCATGACCATCGCAATGATGCCACAGTCCCTGGTGCAAGTAAGAAAAGTGACCAATTTCACTATTGTTGGGGTTGAAAATACAGCCATTATCAGGCCTCAATAGCTGCCTTAGGAGTTTGGGCCCTGGTGCACTGCTGATTACAACAAAACAGCCCAATGCCATTCACACGAGTACTCTTTTAAATTATCACTCTAAATAGAGACCCTATAACACATTTCAGAATTAGGGCTCAATAATGCTCTGGTGCAACTCCGAGTCAGACCATATGTCAGGGTGTTGATCCTTAAGTAACACAATATGGTGCTACTGGACCCTATACAAAATGATAGGAAGTGCCTCACATAAGCGACCACCATGAGCCTGTTTGCTAATGTTGACCAACTGGCACGCTGTATCATCATTGGCGCTTTCCTACAGTAGCGAGAGGACCAATTAACCCCTTTGCTGCGGCGGCAATTCCGCCCCAGCGCTAGGGGGAGGAGGGGCCGCGCGGCGCTCCCATGCTCGTGACGTAACCCCTCCATCACGAGCCTCGGGCACGCTGTGCTTGTGATGGAGCGGTTCCGTCACGGCCCCGCCTGCTCAATAGAACGTGCCGCGCAGGTGTGAAATTAGCACTGCGCAGGCGCGCCGATCGGGCCGTGACGGAACCGCTCCGTCACCAGCACAGCGCGACCGAGGCTGGTGACAGAGCGGTTCCGTCACCAACATGAAAGGGGTTAAAATCAGTATTTCGATTAATGCTTGGTGTATACAATAACTGCTCAATATCTCAAGCATATATCACCCTACTATATCCATCACTCAAAAGGTTCTTAAAGAAAGAAGAGACAATCACTTCCTCTTACAATTTTTTTTTTAATGAGTCCAAAAGGCATGTCATACATACTTTACTACAGGCCCAGGCTCATGATTAAAAACATTACAACATGTTTATACCAGGAGAATGCGAATGGCCGACATGTTTTATTGCCAAGCCCAACTTACAAGCAAATTTATCATGGCAAGAGGAGCCATGTGTCACGCAACTGTGCATCGTACTATATGACCACCAGGTGAACGCCTACCAGTGCACCATGGGAGTAACTTCAGGGCGAGAATCATGAGTCGCTGGCGGACAGTGAAATCAGCCAAATGCCTCGTGTACTGCACCTGCTGCACCAATGGTAGCTACACCCCTGTCTAAATGCAGACCTCACAGCCGTTTTAAACAGAAATGGACTATAAGATGCTTCACAATCAGGGTTTAGAAGCCGGTGCAGCTCGGAGTCTTCGCTGGTATCGGCAGTGGACGATATTAGAGGCTTAGTAGACAGAGGAGGTTCAAACATTTTAATTTTATTAGATCTGTCAGCGGCATTCAATACCGTAAACTGCTCCGTGTTTGTGACCCGACTCGTCCGGCGAGGGATTAAAGATAAGAAGCTACAAGTGCTGCGTTCCGTTCTGTCAGATACGTCACAAATAGTATTTTAATCAGTTCATAGTTAAGCCTTTCTCAATGCCTGGCGGTGCTCCACAGGATGCTTCACTTAGCCATACTCTGATTTCTATCTTTCTCGTTTAGCTTCTTTGATTAGATCAGTCGGACTCTCTGTCCTGACATATGCGGACAACACGCAAATCATCCTCACCATTACATACTATGTCCATTATACAGCTGTCAACTTTCATGATTGTATGTGTGAAGTGGGAACTGGATGAGAAAGAACTACCTCTAATTATTTGTGGAGAAAAAGGAGATTCACTCATCATCCATTCAGTCTAGGCTCTGGTGGCCAATGGCACTTGGTAGCGTGCCGGCACCAGTTAAATCAGCCAAGGACCTAGGAGTCATATTTGATGAGACTCTAACTTCTGCGATACAGGTTAGTCAAGTTGTGTCATCTTGCGTCAACATCGTAAGAATATGCAGGTTACTTTTTCCTGTTATTCCTCAAACTTTACTCAAAACAGTAGTATAGCACTTATTCATTCTCGCCTAGTCTTCTGTAATGCACTTTATCTGAGACGTGACCGTCATTCACTATCTAAGCTGCAGGTAGTGCAAAACACCGCAGCCCATCTTGCCCTTAATAAACCAGCACAAACCCCTTCCCTCCCTCTCCTTCGCCATCTACATTGGCTTCCTGTAAGGAAACGAGCCATCTTCAAGTTACTCTGCTTGGTCTTTAAGTCTCTGCACGGTACGGGCCCGGCTTACCCGACTAATAAAATTGGACACTATCAACCTGGACGACAACTCAGGTCCAGCAATCGTAGCCTCCTCTGTTGCAGGAGAATAAGTAAAGTCGAAATGGGGGGGCGTGCGTTCTCTTACCTGGCCCCCAAACATTGGAACGAGCGCCCAGAACATATGCGGGTCTGTCCAAATCTCCCACAATTCAAAAAGTTGCTTAAGACCTGGCTATTCTAAAGAACGAATATTATATTTAAATTTACATGAGCCCTCTTCTCGGGCACCAAGAGATCCCCCTGGGGATGATTTGTGCACCTTACAAGTGAGTCAAATTACAAAATTACAAAATTCACTAAACAGATAGTTCAGAATGCCACAGCTCGCCTCTTACTTGACATACCTAAACTTCACTCGGTTTTAAAGGAACTAACCAAGATCCACTGGATGCTGGTCAGAAAGGGAGCTAAGATCAAGGCACTTTGTTTGGCTCATATAGCCCTCCGCAACAGGGGTCCTGAATTTCGTATGCCCAGATTCCAATATTATAACCCGCAAAGGTCTCTCAGCATCTTGAAAAAATGTATTTGTCTACATAATAAAGCCAGCCTCTGGGGAGGGAGATTTTTTCCATATCTTGCGACCAAACTTTGGAGCTCAATGTCACCTGTTATCAGGGGGCAAATGTATAAAATGCCACCAGCTCAGCAAGCCACATTGCTGCACTGTGTGCATGAGAAATGGCAGGAATGCATCGTATATAACATTATATGGCTCATTCCGCCATTTTCTTGCACTGGTGCAAAAACTGCTGCTAAGCGCCAGTGCAGGCACCATTGCCCCACCGTGCACGGTGCCTGCATTACTGTCGTGTATTTCTATAGGTTCTGAATCGATCCCCCTATTCCTGACCCTATTCTGGTTAAACTACCTAGCTAGTTAACTAACAGTCAGCCCATGAGGCAAGAAAACCCCCATGATGCAGATACCGTTATCTGACGCAGTCACACTACGGCACAGGAACGTGTTATCTGATTAGGTCATAACGCTTGAGATCTAATTAGACAAGCGACATTCCTCCAGCCCCTGATAAGGCATACGACGTTCTCATAACAAATCAAACCTATGACAACCTGGATAATCCGTGCGGCCATTGTTTTGATTTCACAGAGAACTTTAGTAAAGAATGTGCTAACGAGCAAGTCGTATGACATCTTTATTGACGTACCTATGTCCATCCTTACGTCAATCCCGGCACCTTTAAGGTATAAATATTGCCGACCTTGCCCTATGCAAACACACGCGTGGTGACAAGACGGAGCAGCCATACTTGCCGAAGCCGAGAGCAGAAGCAGACCCCGCAGGCAACAGCCCCGGCTTCCTGACGCGCTGAGAGACGCGCTGCTATCTCAAGCCGAGAGACCCAGCACCGGCGCTTCTGGGCAGCCCTCGCAGGCAGCCTGGAATATCGAGAGCAGAGAAAGAGATACCATTCCTCATTCATCCTAAATTCCAGGTACAGAACTGAATAACCCCTCACAGAGAATTCTTTAGTTATTCACTTGGCAAAAACAAACTTAACTTAAACTGTAACTTTCTATTCCCGCCCACGCATTAGACTTAGGTCAGGTACACGGGGTAGGCGTATTTAGAAACACCAGTTGAGTACGTTTAGTCAAATGTATATGTGTATGTAAATATATTTTAATCATTTTAAACATCATATGGCTCAGAAACCATATCAATGTTTTTACAGTATTATTTTATACTATTGCTTCTAATGTATGCACTTTACTTAACAATAAGTATTGCAATAATATCGATCCATTTCTCTTGTACGAGAAAAGAGACTGATCAATAAATAACACCTTTTATTGAACACGCCCGTCTCTTCCTTTTCTCTACATTCTGATGAGACTAAGAATGCACGTACTGACTGAGTAAAATAATTGCCTTGTGCTCACACGACTCTTGAGATTGACTCTTGATTAGGGGAGAGCAAAGTTGTCATGTTCTATGGTTGTCAGAAACTAAATCCCTTCTTGTCTAATCAGGGGAGTTAATCCTTCCTTGAACATTCGAGAAAGTTTCTAGCGAACTCTGAGCTTAGCTGGCAAACCCAAAAATTAAGTCTAGTATCGACAGTAGTAGACCTAGTTAACGTCTGGCCTAGGCCTTTACTGCTGTAGGTACTATTCCAATGCGCAGAGCCTATTGGGAAAATAGGAGCTACACTACATGGCGCCCAACGCGTTTGGAAAGGGCGATAAAACTAACGTAAGACATTTAGAGTAACTCAGTCGTGCTTTCTCACTCAGACCCCTTTTCCTAAATACTCCAAAGACGTCTGGAGTGGGTGAAAGGTTATTATATCCTCCAAAACCTCGCAGGGGGAAACTCCTATGTATGGTTCTTGGTCTAGTCAACGTTGAAGGATAAAACAGTTCCAGAATATTGTGCATCTAATCTCTGTTTCCATAAAGAAACCTGATCTGCAAACAAAAATAATACCATCCTGTCAGTAAAATGGGAGACAGTGATGGAGAAAGAGAGGCAATTAGATTAGCTACTGAAATAGCAGATGCTGATGCTACCATGCAAGCAGCAGACGCGGATATAATACTCATTCCGGTCATTAAAAGGAGATCTATAACCTAAAACTTATAGAAAATGGACTGACACCTAGAGGTGGCACAGTCATATTCGTAATTGAGGCACACGAATATCGGCAGACAGAGGTATACTATACATGGATACATTTTCCAGCAGCAAATGCTGTAACAAAGTACTTCCACTATTACAAAGTAGAGGAACCTCCTGAAACGTACACTCCTTTCGAGGAGGTGGAAGTACCACTCAAATTCCAAGAGCATTTGCTCTTATTTGATGGCGCCCTAATACATAACAATCACATTACAAGGCTCGGTCCTTTAGGAAGACCAGGAGCAACGTGGCCGGTCTTAGCCGGATACACACCACATCCAGACATCGAAAGAATGCCTGCAGCAGAGCTGTTAATACAGCTAAAACAATTACTAAAAATTCACAGACAATTAGTTCAGTATGTAATGCGGACTTCAACAATTCAGCCAGCGATTAAACTTCCACAGCTGACCCCTCACCAGGGAAACACAAATAAAATTACACCACAGAACATCCAATCCTGCCTAGGTAAAGTTCCAGCTAAACGGGAACAGATACCATTCTGGTTGGCACAGAAAATTACCCAAATAGAGGCGGTGTTTCCTGACACCACCCCGCTGGAAAAACACAGGATTCTGACTATATGTCTCCCAATGGGAATCGCACCACACATTGAGGACTGTGACACTTGGGGTACAGTCTTTGCTTCCATCTATACAAAAACGCACGGTGTTCCATCCATTTCGGTAATACCAGATGTGCTAAAACAAATTCAAGATGAATACGGTCCAGAACCTGCTTTAACTCTTGGTATGAAATTACTGAAAGACTTCAAGCAGGTCTCGGCTATATTATTAGCCAACATAAAAGGTGAAGCAGCAAACGTGGCGATCCGCCAGAGGTTAAAAGAGACAGATATAGCAGACCAACCAGCTGAAATTGCCAGAATCATAGAAAAATCCTATGAAGAACTAGGCAGAGATAGTCTAGGTGGAATACCAGTAAAACCGCAACTGACTACAAGTCCAGAAAAAATGTTTTTTAATAATAATAATAATTCACCAAAAAAGAACTGGGATGGAAATAAACAATCCAATCCTAAAGAAAAGAAATTCCAGTCCAGAGGAAGGTCTCCTAGGCGAAGAGAGAAATCTCCAAACCCGAGACAAAGGTCACCCCAGAGTGACCCCTCTGGGAATAGATATAACCTTAGAAATAGGGATAATATTAAAAAACCTGATAGATATCAAGACATTGATACACGTCCCTCTCAATCTTTTCAGAATTCCTCGCAGAAATCGGAAAGAAGAGGACGATCAGAAGAGCACGCCAAGTCCAAAGACAAGGAACCTGCTCAACTGAAAAAGAAATCACAATTTCCAAAAAAGAAGGTAGCTAGTATCAAGGTAGTTAACAATGCCGAGAATACTGAGGACACAACTGAAAAACGGAGAGTGGGCTCAGACAATGCTAGACAGCGCAGCAGAGGTGAGCATAGCTCGCAAAGTCCTTATGAATCATCTGGAGACAGTGGACACGAATGAATACCTTCAAGTGGAAACTGCAGATACCAGAGTTAGCAAGCCCCACAAAATATACGAGATAACATTACGTATAGAGGGAGATAAGACTAGGAAAATTAGGGGACTATTTTGGGATAACCTCTCCAAAGGCTATGACATCCTTCTAGCTGAAAAAGACTGGCCACCAGAGTTTGTCAGGGAGTGCCCTCATGGCGAAGAAGTAATTATGCCTGCCTTCTCGAATCAAATACCGATTCATAAAAAATATACACTTGCTAGAAAGTGGGCAGTGGCCTTAGCACCTGCTTTATATAAAAATCATGTAGGATGGGATGAGGATTCTCCTCCTCACAAAGTCCAGTTAAAATCACAACCAACTGCACAAAGGCAGTACCCAATTAAGCAAGAAGCTAAAAAACAAGTAAATGAAATACTAGATCAGCTAGAATACCAGGGGGTGATTGAAACTTGCACCTCACAAATGAACAATCCTTTGTTTCCGGTCGCCAAACCAGACAACTCATATCGTCTAGTTTTGGATTACCGACACCTTAACACATGTTGCAAAACCTTTGCAGTGCAAAACTCACACAGTGCTGCACTAATGAATAACATAGTGCGCAAAAAATACAAAACAACCTTGGACATCTCCAATGGATTCTTTTGTCAAAACATAGCACCAGAGAGCAGATATTTAACAGCTTTCTCAGTAAATGGCACTCAAAAACAATTCTGTCGGTTAGCCCAGGGGTACAAGAACAGCCCGGGGGTATTCTCAGCGAGAGTAACAGAATTACTACAACTATATGATGATGAAGCATTATCTTATGTCGATGACATTTACTTAACAGATGATGACTTGGAGACTCACTTGAAAAGAGTGAACACCATAATACTTGGTTTCGCTGCAGAGGGTTACAAATTCAACTTCAAAAAATCCAGAATTGCCCATCTGAAAATCCAGTACGGAGGATATGAATTATCAAGTATTGCCTGGTTGACAGTCTTTTAAGAACTAGAAGAATTGGAAAATCTAAAATATGAAAAGACGTATCCTCTGCCAATCGACATTCTGCCTCTACGACATTACGCCTGTGTAATATATACAGACGGACATGCTCAACCCTCAGTTTGGGGAGAACATGCATACAATCCCACATGTGAGATTACAAAAGAAGTGTGGCGCGGAGGTAAACTAAGACCTCTATTAACAAAGACACACTCAGTAGAAACCAATTCAGAACAACAAACTGAAATATTAGCTTTGAAAATGGCGCTAGATAATGCGGATCGCGAATTCCCGACACTTATAGTGTCAGATTCATATTACTGCGTCAAAGCATATAACAAGGATTTGCAGACATGGATTCAGAACGGTTACAAAGATGACACAGATGCACCAATAAAGCAGAGACTGCTCTGGGAACAAGTAGCTCTTTTGAAAAAAGAACTACCAAAGACTCACGTGACACACTCACTGAGTCATCAACGTGATGGCGTTCACG
This sequence comes from Lissotriton helveticus, assembly GCF_964261635.1. NCBI lineage: Eukaryota > Metazoa > Chordata > Amphibia > Caudata > Salamandridae > Lissotriton > Lissotriton helveticus. The sequence goes on from NC_136057.1 coordinate 170,289,746, forward strand.
TTGCAGGGAATTCATTGGCTGATGAGGCCGCGAAAGCAGCTGTGCAAACGGCTTCCGTAGCGGCCGTCACCCGGTCAAAAACAAAAATAGACAGCGAAATATTACAAGCTGTCAGCTCTTCAGAAAAGGATTCGATAGAACCACTCCCTAAAGGCTTTCCAGTAAAATACTCATACATAACTGATGAAAACAATGTTCCTTTTGCTCGAATCCCTGGAGTGGGGGATAGGGCAATTCCAAACATGGAACACAGATTAGGACTAATAATAGCGGCACACGAAGGGCTTGCTTCTACCCATGCTGGCGTCTCAGCCACAGTATCATTATTAAAACAGAGATACTGGTGGCCACAAATGAGAAGACAAACAAGGAACTATGTTCTAGCATGTGAAATATGTCAAAAAATGAAAGTATCAACTGTGAGACGTCCAGCACAGACGCCCCTTCTAATCTCGGATAAACCATTAGCATGTGTTTATCTAGACCACTGCGGTCCCTTACAAAGGGATGGTAACTATAAATATATCTTGGTCGCAGTGGACTCATGCACGAGATTCATATGGATGTGGCCCCAGCGAACGGCTGACGCCAGAACTGTTATAAAAGATTTGCGGGTCTTTATCGGCACATACGCAATTGGCATTCTGCATTCGGACAATGGTCCTGCTTTTAGCTCTCGGGCTTATAAGGAGGCCATGGTCAGCATGGGCGTGCAATTGCGGTACTCTTGTCCATTTCACCCTGAGGGGAACGGGATGGTGTAAAGAAAAAACCAAGGCAGAAAGCAATCTATAATGGAAAGGACATTAGGTTCGGGAGCTGGGTGGGTCAAACATCTAATAAGTGTCCAACGTAGTCTAAATAACTTGCCAAGAAATTCTCTGAAGGGATTCAGTCCGTACGAATTATTATTCGGAACTAGGATGTTGATCTCTGACCTTGATAGTCAGACTTCAGTGGTAATAGAAAAAACCTTTGATGTCAAAGACCGTTTGGCTATTTTGCAGGACTTAAACAAAACAAGAAAAGACCTGAGCAACAGTTGAAACAACAGCCAACGACCACTGAAGATTCACCACCTGTCCCAGCAAGACCTGTCTGGATTCCAAAAGTCGGGGATCTAGTCAGGGAGAAGATCGCGGTAAAGAAGGAATTTGGGCCTTCTTACAGAAAAGCAGTTCCTGTCTTGTCTGTCAACGGGACAAGATCAGTTGTACTACCGCCACTTGCTGGAAAAAAGGAGAACCGAGTTGTATCCATCGACCTGGTAAAACCACAACATGTGGCCGATAACAAACAGTAGGCCAAGTGGACTCCCAATAAGTAGCAGAACACCAAGGTTTGCTACCAGTACAGAGGTCCTATCAAAGAGGCTCATCACATTCGAAACGCCTACAGAAGAACAACAAGGACTATGCAACAATGCAATAGAACTAAGACCTCTGAAAACCCAAATAAAGACATTTAGCAGAGAGACACCAATCTATACTGAAGTACCAAGTGAAAATGCAAAAAACAAAAATCCTGAACCAATTGGAACAATTGATAGAACTGCATCTGGTTACTTCATCAACTTCGATGATTCCTCTGACGGCTTCAGTGAACAAAAGACACAGCCATCATCAAAATCCTTTAAAGACAAAGCAAAGGAACTTTTGAAACAACTAAAAGAAACATATCTGATTTCTCCATGGATTGAATTTTGGGTGGGTTTTGGTGCATTTATCCTCATACTTTGGCTCATCATGGTATTTACCTTGGGACGCTTCATTGAGGGAAAATATGCTAAAATGGACACAGCAAGTCAGAACATCAACTTGGTCCTCAAACCACACACATCTTCACACGTCAAGAAACGAGAACTTTCTTCAGAACTTTCTTCAGCCAACTTCACAGCAATTCCAATACCTGGTGGGGTAGCCTGGGACAACACTGACTATGAAATTTATGGTCCGGTCGAGATCCTGAAATATCCACACCAAATCAAGATCTCCTTGAGTGATTTTGCAAAACCAAACTCATTTGCTGATGATTGGGACTTTGAAAGTATAAATAATATGATGTCTGACTTAGTAATGTCTGCTAAATTTACAAAACATGATTATTTGCAGGGTTCTACAAATTATGATAGTATGTATTGCTATAACCATTATGGTAACCATTTCTTGCATAAATCTGCACAACCTAGAAATGTTTTAAATTATAATCAATGGGAACATTGTGCTACACCTCCAAAAGGGAGCTCTAGAACCGTTTATGACAAATATTCATATTTTTCAGGTTTTATCATAACTAATGCTGAAACATTTTATTACAAATTGTCAAACAAAACAGGGATGAAAACCATGATAACCAACACAAAATTGATTTATTCTGATTCGTTCTTTGAAAAAATGAATACTTTTGGATTTGATTATTGGGACAAAAATGTTGATTTGAAAAGTGTTTGGGGTACAAAAGAATGGCAAGTACAGGGTATAGAAGCTTTGTTTAGAGCCTGCATGATCCCAGAACAAATGATATTTTTAAATGACACTGTTCAACAAACCACCTGTCTTGGCTTAGCCAAAATCAAAGATTTAAATAACCCGTCTATTCCAAAGCCAACAATGTTTAACAATGGCTCTGATACAGATGAAGAAATAGACGTAAACCATATACTTAACCAAAACAGAACACATCCTGATTGGAAACAATGGTTGATCTGGCCCACAGATACAAATAACTGTCAAGATAGATTCCTGAATAAAACACAGGGTTTCAAAATGACCAGGCCAGACCCTAGATATCCCCAAAGACATCACCCAGGGATAATAACAACCTACAGTGTGGGCAAATTATGCCTTCAATGGCTACAAACTTCCACACTGCCTGAAATTAAGCAACACCTCACTTTACTTACTGATGGTGCTGACTTGCGTGATTTCATACTGGGACCACGCAAACAGCGTCATAAGCGTTTCATAGCAGCCTCTGTATATGCAGCATACAATGAGGCCTGGAAGGTTACTCAAATTGAGACAGCAGAGAGAATACGTGAAATTGATCGTATTAATTTGGAAAAATCACTTTCTGTAGTGGACAATGGGTTAATGACTCTGTCCTCCAGAATTTTTTCAATGGACAGCATTGTGTCTTCAGCAATCGATATATTATCGCAAGACTTACTGTTATTACAACATGGACAGTCTCAATTGCGTTCTATTGTACAGCTTGGCTGGACGTTACAAAATCTGCGTTCAGGCTACGTGCCTTGGCGTTTAATCAACACAACGTCACTATTCCAAATCTTTAACCTTACTGATAGACAAATCGGTATGGCGCAGAAGGGTGCTGATTATACAATCTTGAGCATTGAAAAACTAGAAAGATTACCAATGACAATGTCAGAACGACCTGTCAGTGAATGGATAATCCACGGAATCATAAATATTCCAATCTCAACCTTCAGGTTTCAATACTGCCAAAAATATATACAGGCTGGCATGTACGAGAAATTGGGAAAGGGGTACCTTAAAACAACTTGGAACCTGCCCTATTCACATGCATGTGTCAGTAACAAAGGACAGAAAGTGTTTCTTAGTGGCAACAATTGTGCTATGTCACTAAGCGGCACGCTTCTGTGTAACGGTATTAGTTTGCACGGAGCCTGTGAAGGGAATTCATACAACCTTTCATGTCACCAGCAAGGCGCACCTGCAACTGAAATAGAACCATTCTTTCAAAGACTCTATAATGGGAGTTACATTCTTATTGTAGACCGCAGATGCTGTAGTCTTATGCCCGGGACTCCTTATCTCGTCACTACGACGGCGAAGGTCAAGTGCTGTGGACGTTCTTTGTTCCCCAGCTCCTTTCCAGACAGGGAGGCAAGGGCATGGCCCGGTTTGAAAATTACTTCTATTCGAATAGATACTTTAAGCAGAATGAAAACAGTGCTTCTTCAGACGCCTACAAGGCTCACGTCATCTAAAGAAACGTATGATCTACAAGTCGCAAGGACGACTGCAGAGATACATACATTATTATCAACTAATTCCCCCGTACATTTCGCGGAAATCCTGAGCGAAATCTTAAATATTTCTGATACCACTGGTGTGTTTTACCTGTACTAAGGTGTCTGCTATGTGGAGAAGAATGCGTGTTAGACACCTGTCTGACGCTACAATCGGATGCGCCGGTGGATGCAGATACACTGTTGGTTCCTACCAAGGTTCACGCACTGTGCTGCCCTCAAAGGCTGCCAATTCTGATGACGGCATTCCTGGAATCTTCACCACTGCGATTGAAGAGTAGTGAAGTTCAAGATGAAAGCAGCATCGAACAGGTACGACCTTCTGTCAGCAATGCAAATCAGAATGTCAATGGAGACAATCATGCGCACGAATGCATGGTTACCCCTATTTCCGACTTAGAGGAACTTTCCCATGAAGCTGTTGACAGTTTTTTCGAAAGCCTGAATGATATGATGTTCTCTCCGGAACAGAAATAGAGACTTTTGAGTAAACTCGCACACGGCGTTCCCTGAATTCGGCCTTCAACTTTAAAAATAAAGTCACATGAACAATTACAATCCAGTTCACGGACAGCAACTTTTTTCAGCAAGCCCTTAAAATATTTTTCTATATATTTTTTCCCCGGGACACTGATCTTCTGCTTAAAGTAAGAAACTATTCCTAGAGAACTAAGATTTCTATTTTTAGATACTTTATATAGACTTTAGCTGCCCGCTGGTATGTTCACAAAATATATTATGTGATGAAATGGTTTCGACTTTTCTTTCTGTATAGCCATATTAAGAGCCATTTCATGTGTATTTCTCATATACCAACAAGCAATAATGCATAAAATGCGTGCTTACTTTTGCATTTAATTCATAGCTTAAGTGCATACAATATATGACTGCAATTTTTCAGTATATTTGAAAATTTCAAAATGCATTTATGTATTTTGGGGTGGTAAGGTATACACTATACTCTATAGTATGTTGTACTATGTTATACTATGCATAGATTAGTAGATATGACCATAGTTAGCGTGGAGTGGGTGTCGTGTATTTCTATAGGTTCTGAATCGATCCCCCTATTCCTGACCCTATTCTGGTTAAACTACCTAGCTAGTTAACTAACAGTCAGCCCATGAGGCAAGAAAACCCCCATGATGCAGATACCGTTATCTGACGCAGTCACACTACGGCACAGGAACGTGTTATCTGATTAGGTCATAACGCTTGAGATCTAATTAGACAAGCGACATTCCTCCAGCCCCTGATAAGGCATACGACGTTCTCATAACAAATCAAACCTATGACAACCTGGATAATCCGTGCGGCCATTGTTTTGATTTCACAGAGAACTTTAGTAAAGAATGTGCTAACGAGCAAGTCGTATGACATCTTTATTGACGTACCTATGTCCATCCTTACGTCAATCCCGGCACCTTTAAGGTATAAATATTGCCGACCTTGCCCTATGCAAACACACGCGTGGTGACAAGACGGAGCAGCCATACTTGCCGAAGCCGAGAGCAGAAGCAGACCCCGCAGGCAACAGCCCCGGCTTCCTGACGCGCTGAGAGACGCGCTGCTATCTCAAGCCGAGAGACCCAGCACCGGCGCTTCTGGGCAGCCCTCGCAGGCAGCCTGGAAAATCGAGAGCAGAGAAAGAGATACCATTCCTCATTCATCCTAAATTCCAGGTACAGAACTGAATAACCCCTCACAGAGAATTCTTTAGTTATTCACTTGGCAAAAACAAACTTAACTTAAACTGTAACTTTCTATTCCCGCCCACGCATTAGACTTAGGTCAGGTACACGGGGTAGGCGTATTTAGAAACACCAGTTGAGTACGTTTAGTCAAATGTATATGTGTATGTAAATATATTTTAATCATTTTAAACATCATATGGCTCAGAAACCATATCAATGTTTTTACAGTATTATTTTATACTATTGCTTCTAATGTATGCACTTTACTTAACAATAAGTATTGCAATAATATCGATCCATTTCTCTTGTACGAGAAAAGAGACTGATCAATAAATAACACCTTTTATTGAACACGCCCGTCTCTTCCTTTTCTCTACATTCTGATGAGACTAAGAATGCACGTACTGACTGAGTAAAATAATTGCCTTGTGCTCACACGACTCTTGAGATTGACTCTTGATTAGGGGAGAGCAAAGTTGTCATGTTCTATGGTTGTCAGAAACTAAATCCCTTCTTGTCTAATCAGGGGAGTTAATCCTTCCTTGAACATTCGAGAAAGTTTCTAGCGAACTCTGAGCTTAGCTGGCAAACCCAAAAATTAAGTCTAGTATCGACAGTAGTAGACCTAGTTAACGTCTGGCCTAGGCCTTTACTGCTGTAGGTACTATTCCAATGCGCAGAGCCTATTGGGAAAATAGGAGCTACACTACACTACTATTCTAAAGAACGAATATTATATTTAAATTTACATGAGCCCTCTTCTCGGGCACCAAGAGATCCCCCTGGGGATGATTTGTGCACCTTACAAGTGAGTCAAATTACAAAATTACAAAATTCACTAAACAGATAGTTCAGAATGCCACAGCTCGCCTCTTACTTGACATACCTAAACTTCACTCGGTTTTAAAGGAACTAACCAAGATCCACTGGATGCTGGTCAGAAAGGGAGCTAAGATCAAGGCACTTTGTTTGGCTCATATAGCCCTCCGCAACAGGGGTCCTGAATTTCGTATGCCCAGATTCCAATATTATAACCCGCAAAGGTCTCTCAGCATCTTGAAAAAATGTATTTGTCTACATAATAAAGCCAGCCTCTGGGGAGGGAGATTTTTTCCATATCTTGCGACCAAACTTTGGAGCTCAATGTCACCTGTTATCAGGGGGCAAATGTATAAAATGCCACCAGCTCAGCAAGCCACATTGCTGCACTGTGTGCATGAGAAATGGCAGGAATGCATCGTATATAACATTATATGGCTCATTCCGCCATTTTCTTGCACTGGTGCAAAAACTGCTGCTAAGCGCCAGTGCAGGCACCATTGCCCCACCGTGCACGGTGCCTGCATTACAGACAGTTGCACCTTCCTGCACAGAAATAATGATCTGAGTCATTCTGCAGGACACGTAGAAAGAATTTAAAAAAGCAAAAAAATAAAGATATTTCTCCTCCTTATGCCTCCCTTGGGGATGCGTAGCATTTTGATGAATTACCAGGTCTACCTGTAATGGTAAAGCAAGGAATGTGCCAACATCTATTAGTGGATGCGTCGGAACACCTATGAAACGCCTCTCTGGGGCAGAGTAACGCAACGCAGGTATTTGCGCAGTGTTGCGTTACTCTAGATTTTTCAAGCCACTCAGGGCCACGCGGGGGGCCTTGCGTAGCTTGATAAATCTAACTTTAGTGTTGCATCGCTCTTGTGCCCCGTTTCATGGAACAAGGGCAACGCAATACTGTGAGAAGTTAGCCTGGCATATGATGTCCACTATTCTAGTGTTCACCTTGCACCAGTCTAAACGACCCTTATTGATGGTGGTTGTAAAGTCAACCTTATAGACAAGCTATCCTAGTGGTAGCATGGACTCAGCAGACTTAGGCTAAACTCCAAAGAGCATGTGAAGCTGTTTGTTTTACCAATTATAATCCCTTGAATACCAAATGAAAGGACACCACACAAGTTATATATAAAAATATATATGTATTTCTTTCTAACACAACCCCTTTGCACTCTTTATTAGGTCAGAGATCGAAGTACATCACAAGTTACTCAATTAGCATACTATAAGTTGCACAAATACAGTTATGCCCTAGGGGCCTCACAAACCATATACTAAGTAAGTGGTATAAGGACCACTTCAGAAATAGTGAATAGGCCTAGGGCCTAGGGAATCGCTGGGGCTACACTAGGCAACCAAAGGTTAGGAAGTAGGAGACCCACGGGAGAGGCGTGCAGTGTCTAAAAACAGTCACGAGTTACCATTGACTTATAATGGGAACGTAAAAGTTACAAAGTTAAAGATTTAGGGCACTTCCGGATGGACTACAACAAAACCACTTTAAAGTAGGACACTCCGAGAGTCAAGACCCACGGGAGCACCGGAGTACTCGTGTTACCTCACCCAGGGAAGCCGGGTGCATAGGTGCCTTTTGATGTCGGGTTTCGTAGATCGTTTCAATGGAGATCTGCAAAGAAGGGCTGCAGGCGACCAGATGAAAAGTGTCCGGGTGGATCCAAGGGTGGATCAAGGAACTGAAGAACCTGAAAGCAGAGGGGACAGAGTCTGGGTCACTAGCCAGTGACCAGGAAGGAACCAGGCGATGTTGAATCGATTTCAGGTGAAGAGGTGAAGCTTGTCTCTGCAGCCACGAGGACCAGGAGGTGTCAACGACAACTAGGAGCTGGATTCAAGCTCTCCCACGAAGGATCTAGTTGACTGCGGTGTCGGTATCTGGATTGGACCCAACAAGCCTTGGCAAACGCAACCCACGCAGGAAGTGAAGATTGGCTTTGAGTCAGACCAGCAAGGTCTGGGGAGCTTTTCCTTTGGAGGGAAGCTGGAGCAAGCCTGGAGCAACCAGACCAGCAGTGTAAATTCAAAAAGAAGTCTTCGGAGGGCTAACTAGTCAGCGGGCTAGCAACCTGGAAGACGCGTCAAGCTGAAATGCAGGAGCAGGCCCCACCCGGCACTCATGGAGTGTGACGGGCTGAGCTTTGGTGCAAATGGTGCTCGGGTCTGGGGCTTCTTGTACCCCAATGCACAACGTCGAGTTACCTCAGGAGTCGATGAAGTTAGCAAAATGCAGGATTACAGGGTGTCCGGTCCCACATCTCTCGTGTCCGCCACGGGACCCAGCTTTGCTGTGGAGATGGATCGGAGTCAGAGAAATCTGGAAGTCCAGTTCCTGTGTCGCTCAGTATTTGGGTTCCGGCAGGAACGTCGACAAAGCAAGCCGGCAAGTTACTGGTGGTGCCTGTTTGCACAGGGTGGTCACTCCTTGACCACAAGGGAGATGTCTTCAGTCTTCTAGTCGAAATAGAACGTCGAAGGTCCAAGAGTTTCATATCAGAGTTTTTCCTTCCACGATAATCTAAAGTCCTGGAGACACAGCTCCTATCTTTATACTGATTTTAGGGGCTGGATTACCTGCTAGGTTCCTCCTATGGGTGGACCTGGGAAGGGGGTGGTTACACCCCTTTCCCTTTGTCCAGTTTCGTGCCAGAGTGGGGCTGGAGTGCCCCAGAAACTGGTTTGAACCGGGTTATGCATGGAGCACCTTGTGTGCCCCAGGCAGTGTCTGGAAAAGCATCTTTCCATTCAACCCACCCTACCCCAATACACTACAGGCTGTCTGGGGAGGTGCTAGCACCTCCCTCGACAGGAAACCTACTGTCCAGGCCTCCCTTGCTGGAGTTTTGTCCAGCTGCAGGAGGTCAGACTCGTGTCTGTGGCAGCAGCATCCTTTTGTGATGCTGATGTTCTGTTTAACTTTAACCGGGTAAAGTAGTAACTACATGTCTTCTCCCTCTAGAAGGGTGGAATGCTACCCCCGCCACCAGAACTGGTGGGGGGTAGTGTTCCAAAGTGTTTGACACCTTACATGACATGTTTTGATAAAGCCAAACCAAAGTTAGCATTAACCGCAAGGATAATAATGCACTTAAGAGTATATGGTTTGGCTATATCATAGAACAGCTATAAGGAGATGGTTCTGAAAGCTGCAGAGGGGCTCAGCTCATGCTAGGGCACCCTCTCACATAAAACCAAGCACTCTGCCTCCAGGATTGTTAAGGCCTGCCATAGGAGTGACTTATAGGTTACTATGTGTCTATATATAAGGTAGATATAGATATACTATATCTAAGTAAGGGGTGACTACACCACTTTACCCAAGCTGAGTGATCAGCCTGTGGTATCAGTTTAGGTGGCCAGCCAGGGGTGGCATAATACATGCTGCATCCCCCGGTAGGCCTTGGATACACCTATGCCCTGGGTACCTATGGTACACTATACAGGGGCTCCCAAAGGTGACCCAATACCAATCTGGTATGTACCTAAAGTACATGGTATCAATTTAGAGAGAGAACAGCTGGGCTGTGGGTCTGATTAGCAGGCCCACAGCCACACTAAAGTCGAAAAACCAGAGAATCACAGCAAAAAGAGGGGGTGACCATAGGAAGCAGACCCTACTCTCCCCACAAATACTATGATACATTTGCCTCCAGGTCCTGAGAAATTCATCTACTCTTCAGGAAAAGATTGAAAACCTCTCATTTCAACCTTTAGCTCTCAGGTTTTCCATCTACCTAATCAGCTAGCAGCACCAAGACGCCCCTGGGTAATAGAGCACTATATAATTTCACTTCATTTTTCATGAATCAACGATGCACTAGGGCATCCTAGAAGGTGTGTTTGCTAAGGAATAGATACCCCACCTTGGATGAAAAGGCACATTGAGCCCTATGGCATGATCACTGTTGACGTTCAGAAGCATCACCCTTACCCACTCTTAGCAGAGGGCTCTGATTCCAGGACTATTATTCCTTACACTTCCAATTCAAGGCAGCAGATTACCCTTCATGTATTTCCTTTCTCACTCAAATAGGTTGTGGAAAACAACTGCTTTGCACGGTATGTTTGCCTTTGTGTTTTTTTGGATCATAGAACACAGTTCTGCAGATAAGGCTAATAACCATGCTTTAGATTTATTTCTCTTTTAAAATATTAGTGATACTTATAAAACAACTACATAGACAGAAATCACTGAATGCAATGCATGTTGGTCTCATAGGAGAGTTGATGTATTTGTTTCATCTAACAATACCTTTTTGGGGACAACACATTGGCTTTTGGTGAGCTTGTTGCTTTCTCAAGGTCTGCTATCTAGTGTAAGTTTATGTTCTTTAATGTACCTGTGAAATAAAGTCTCTGTTGTAGTGTGAAGTTCAGAGCAGTACTTATGATAGTGTAAATGTTTTACTCCTTCTCTCCTTTATTTTTAAGCAGACTTCCACTCCTCCGTGTTCGGTGTCCTCTTCTATCCTTTGGCCAGTTTGCGTACAGGAGCCAAAAGACCCCAGGAGCACATGTGAAGAAAGACAGTAGCTCACAGTCCTATCTTAGCCTATCCAAAAACTTAAACCTTCCTTGAATATAAACAAGAGAAGTGGTGACACTTTGGAGATGCACAGTCTGTAAAGTAGGTGCTTCCAAGGAGTATGTACATTGGCTCTTTCAAGAGACACCACGTGAAAAAGAGATCGACATATTTCGCGTCAGCTGATTACTGGTAAACCTACACCCTAGTTTCACCCTCAAAGAAGTGCAGGACCTGGTGAGGCAACTATGCTGCACCTTGTCGACACAGCTAGTATTAGTAGCTCCTTGGTAACGCTATTTATGTTTTATAATTGTGTATGGATTTGAATTAATAAAATGGAAGACTTCACCTCTACATTTGTAATTAGATTGTTTTCTCAACTTTTTTTAACAGAGACTAAAGACAACTTTGAAATGAAATAGGAATTTACTAAGCACAGCTGCTGCCCGAAGGGCCGCCCTGGCGCTAGCCCAAGATCAGTGCTGTACAGTGGGTCAGTGCTCTTCAGTAACTCACCAAAGACGGAAGAAGAAAGTAAAGAGTGGTCCCGCAAATCTACAGCGAAGAAAAGAGCGAGGCCTTTAGCTGTTTCTTGAAGATCCGTTCATTATTTTCCTCCCTCAAAGTGTGAGGAAGCTAACTCCAGGCTGTAGATGTCAAGACCGAGAAGGATCTATCGCCTCGTGTGACACAAGAAGGATCTACACCCTCTTGTGGTATGAAAGTGATCCACCGCCTTTTGTGGTATGAGAGTGATCATTCCCCTCTTGTGACACAAGAAGGATCTACCCTCTCTTGTAACACAAGAAGGATCTACCCCCTCTTGTGTCTTGAGAAGGATCTACCCCCTCTTGTGACATGAGAAGGATCTACCCCCTCTTGTGACATGAGAAGGATCTACCCCCTCTTGTAGTATGAGAGTGATCTACCCCCTCTTGTGTCTTGAGAAGGATCTACCCCCTCTGGTGTCTTGAGAAGGATCTACCCCCTCTTGTGTCTTGAGAAGGATCTACCCCCTCTTGTGTCTTGAGAAGGATCTACCCCCTCTTGTGACATGAGAAGGATCTACCCCCTCTTGTAGTATGAGAGTGATCTACCCCCTCTTGTGTCTTGAGAAGGATCTACCCCCTCTTGTGTCTTGAGAAGGATCTCCCCCTCTTGTGTCTTGAGAAGGATCTACCCCCTCTTGTGACATGAGAAGGATCTACCCCCTCTTGTAGTATGAGAGTGATCTACCCCCTCTTGTGTCTTGAGAAGGATCTACCCCCTCTTGTGTCTTGAGAAGGATCTACCCCCTCTTGTGTCTTGAGAAGGATCTACCCCCTCTTGTGACATGAGGAGGGTCTACCCCCTCTTGTGACATGAGAAGGATCTACCCCCTATTGTGACACAAGAAGGATCTACCCCTCTTGTTGTATAAGAGTGATCTACCCCCTCTTGTGACATGAGAAGGATCTACCCCCTCTTGTGACATGAGAAGGATCTACCCCCTCTTGTGACATGAGAAGGATCTACCCCCTCTTGTGACACGAGATGGATCTACCCCATCTTGTGGCAAGTTTAAATTGGAGTGCGTGAGACAGATTTGCATTGGTGGGTCTTAGTGTTCTCTGGGAGGTGTAGCAGGTGATTCTGTCATTAAGGTGCTTTGGACCACTATGATGAAAGGTTTGTGAAACTGTGACCGGGCTTTAAACAAAATATTTTTCTGCACTCGGAGCCGGTGTAGCTGCCTCTGAGACCTGGTTCAGAAGGGGAATGTTTTAGCTCTATTCTTACAGCTCCTTTTTAAATAGCCTGCAGGCTGCTAATTAAGGGCCGAGTTTATCAAGGTTTTGCCCACCCTTGCACCACGCAAAGGGGACGTAAAACCTAAGTGAGATGCATCAAGCCACACAAGGCCACCTTGTGAGGCCCCACGCGGCTTGATAAATCTAGAATGACACAAGGAAGCGCAAATTGCTGCCGTGCATTACTTTGAGGAAGGGAGGCGTTCCATGGGCGGAGCGTGGGTGTTCCCACTCATCCACCCATGGAATTTAGCACATTTCCAGATTTACTGTTAGTGGTAGACCTGGGTATGCTTCAAAATGCTACTCATCCCCAGGTGAGGCCTAACAAGGAGAAACAGCTTTATTTCTCCTCATTTTTTTCTTATTTCTGCATGCGATGCATTCTGCAGCACACATAGGAAGAAGAACATTCCTCTCAAGATTGGTTTTGTGCAGGAAGGTGCCCTTGAAAGATTGATAAATCTGTCCCTAAGTATTTAGGAAAACCTAGGTAAAGACTGTTTCCATAATCAATCCTTGAGGTTATCAATGTGTTTACTGATAGTGCACGTGAAATGGGGAGCTATAATTTAGAGGGCACTCTCAATTTGTTACCAAGATGTACACAGTGGATGCTTTGATTCCTTAGGGAAGGGCCTATGAGTGAGGTCTTGGTGGTTCCGTTCAAGATCTTATACAAGAGTTTTTAGACAATCTTACATCTTTGATTGTTTTAGTTGATCTCCATGGGTGTTGTGGGACAGTAATTAGTGCTGAATGAAAAATCTGACTTTTTGGTGTCTTTAACTCCTTCGATGCTGATGACGGAACCGCTCCGTCATCAGCTGCAGTGGCGCTGTGCTGATCACGGAGAGGTTCTGTCATGGCCCGCTCGCCGCGCCTGCGCGGTGCGGATTCCGCACCTGCACTGGGCTTTCCATTGAGCGGGCGGGGCCATGACGGAAACGCTCCGTCATGAGCACAGCTCAACCGAGGCTGGTGACGGAGCAGTTCCGTCACCAGCATGGGCGCGCCGCGGGGCCGCCCCACCCCCTTAGCGCTGCGGCGGAATAGCCGCCGCAGCGAAGGTGTTAATAGTAAATGTTGCTTAGTTTGGTGGGTTATTAGATGAGATTACCACAGTTCTCGCGTTGTAGTACATGTTTGGTTGGAGGGTGTGATTATGGATGGTACTTCTGGCTCCGTCATGTGTTGGTGAATTGAAAACTGGTTACGTACCAGGTGTGCTGAATGCCAAGGCACACAAGTTGAAGATGTTTCTGCAAGAAGGGCGTACATGATGCAATGCTTTCAGAGGACCTGAATGCATGGGGAAAGTCAGATATAAATGTATTCATCACAGAAGTAAGCGCGAAACATTGAGACTGTGCTTCGAGAGTCCCAGAAACCAAGTCAAAGTGGAATGCGTAAGACAGTCTGGGAAATAGTGGTATGTTTCTTCTCTAGTTCTGTTAATTCTCAAGACAGAAACACAAGACCAGAATGGTTCTGGTGACCCAGGATTGTCCACACCAGTAGTAGTATCCAGATCATCTTCTCTCCTGGAGCCTCAATAAAGGCGGCCAGGTAGACCAGATGTAGAATGTCAGCGATAGACGCCACCTCTGCCTTTCAATGCAGATCTTAAATGCCTAGCTTACATAGAACCGCCTTATTCTTCCCAAGACAAACTGACATTCTAAAGGAGGTGAAGGTGATTTGCATAATTGCATTCCTTGCTTTCCAGGAGGAAGATGCCCCAGCAGCCAGTGTGCAGATAAGTGAGTGGGCTCAGTAAGATGTTTAAGAATAGAGGTGAAGGCCCTGTGTATACCCACATCCTTGGCCTTCCAAGAAGAAGATATCTTGGTAGTTGGAGCCCAGAGAAGTAAGTGTGCTCAGGAACATGTTAAGAACAGAGGGTTATTTTTCTTTGTCAAGCTGTATTTGAGTTTCTAACCCCTACTGCGGTAATCCCTTGTCTACTCTCCATTGCGACCTAGAGAGAGTCAAGTGATTTCATGGAATAACTTTGTTGTGCTCCAATTTGAGTACAATATTATTGCTGTCCATGGGATATCAGTTGTAAACTATGGTACCCAACAGAATATTAGCAAGCCATCATGCCGCCACACCTAAGAAAAAGTCTCACACAAGGTACCAAGCAGAGTTGTGGAGGTGAGCATTCTGACATGGTATAACTTCTGAACAAGGAGTCCTGAGATGAGCCTCGGAGTAAGCCAATGAGGCTTCTCGTAAAGAGACTAGTAGATTCATATGGCTGCCTTTTCATGGATATTTCTAGCCGCAGATTCATCACTTAAGAATACTCCCAAAATCTAGTTCTACACAATTTCACCAGTGTCCTGGGGATCAATGACTTCACCCCAAAGGAAAGGTTTCAAGCCAGAGGGTGATCCAGTGCCAATGCTAGTGTTGGACGCAGAACCAACTTCAGCTCGAGGCCGCCAATGTTGGCTACAAAATAACCAAAGAGTAACCAGTCGGCTTGCCTCTTGACACCAACGCAGCCACTCTGCCATGCCGCATCTACCAGCAGAGGCCCCGTTACCTCCTTGGTTCTTAGATCTTGTGCCAGTGCAGTGAGTGTCCCAAGATGTTGTTGATTATGGTTGGAGGATAATTTGCTCCACCCTCACTATACTGATGATTTATACATCGACTTGCACAAAACACTTGGAGCTTGACACATCCACTGAGCTTGGGCCACCAACAGAAGAGACTGCCTCATTTGCAGTGGTGGCTCGGAGGGCAGCTGAGGCTCTAGTAATGCAGCTACTCAGTTGATACAAAACAAAAGTTCAAAGCGAGATTTCACAGCCCGGGCCTGGCCTGGGCCAGAAGCGTCTGAGCCCTGGCTTCCTTTTAAGAATACCCTGGCTGATGTTTTGATGACCACTTGGACGAAGCCGTGCTCTGAATCCTTAAATGATTCTAACTCCACAACCATGGATGTTTGAATCTATCAGCGTCTGTGCTGCTCTTTGGGCCATATTTACAGCCTGACGAACCTACGGAATGCAAGCCTCTCGCGCTCATAATGTCCAGCCGTAGACCTCGTAAATGAACTCTGGCGCTATATGAAGAAATATTTTATTTATTTATTCATAACGTTTTATATAGTTTTAAAGATTACAGGAATCGCTGTTAGCATGAGCTGAAAGCCATTTTGTACTTGGCAGCCATTTTAATCAGCCATGTGCTCACCATGTGCTTTCTCCCTCTTCCAGAGCCTTGCACATGCTTAGAAAGGCCTTGCTGGTAGAATGCACCTGCTCCTAGTATAGAACTGTCAGGCTATTCTTACTGATGTAAGCAGTTTAGTCTCCCCTCTCACTTTGTTGAGCAAGCAAATTCTATAGACCCATATTAGTCAACAAACCATGCTTGTATGTGCCAGGACCTCCCCTTGGTTTTATGTTGACTATGTAACCTATGCATATATAAGGCCCCTGTTCTCTATACTTCTCATAATGCCTCCTACAGTGGCCTGAGGGTACTGTGTGACGCAATCGCCCTCATGTGAGGTGAATAAATGCATTGCTTTTACATTACAGCTTCCTTGCCAATCTCTTCTTTGTTGGTTTAAAGGACCAGGTGTATCAGTGAACCACTTATTAGTTTTTTGTTTCTTCAATAGAGCTAGCTAGACCAGTGGGTATCAGAACGCTTTACATACACAAAGGAAAAGGAAAAGAATTGCATAACATCGCAGTACATGAGGATGCATAAAGACAAAAGCAAAGAAATAATACTTATGTATCCAGTGAGGGGAGAAGTATATAAATATGTGGGAACATGATCTAGACTATGACAACAGATTAGTAATGGTTACTTTGCTGCATGCAAATAAAGCAAATACTAGACCCTAGCTGTAAGTATGGTAAGATTTGAACTAGGTGTTGATTGACAGTGTTGGCACCTTAGAGCTGCAGAAGCCAATATTCTGCACTTGGCATGGACCTCTCCTGAGATTCAGGCATTCTGGTGACAAATATTAACAGCCTCACGAGAAATTACGGAAATTGAATTTAAGATGATACCTTTAATAGTGGTGACTTTCCAAAGGGTTGTCGTCAATACGTCGCTCTCGCACTCTTTCTGGGTAAGCGTACTGTCGCCATGATATGGGGCATGACAGACCGCCTCAATGTAACAATTGTCTCTCAGATTTCTTGAAATGCTACAACTATCCCGAGACCTATATCTCTCTACTCCTTAGCTCCGCCCATCCCAGGGATAGTTGCAGTCTATTATCTCGCCAAGCACCCAGACCTTCCTTAACTGACTCTTTAATGTGATGAATGCTATCCTTAACACTAAATATTATGTCTCATATCACCTTGTGATAAATAACAGCGATTACTGCTACCAACCTATAATCTTAACAGCGTGATTGACGATGATGATATATAAACCTGCGTGCCGTACTTAAATAATATATGACACACTGTTTTATGATGTACCATCTTGTGTAATAAAACTGAAAATAAAGATTAAAAAGTGGCAGGTAGCCACACGTCACAGTAACAGGCCTACTCATCAAGTGCCCCATCCCAGAGAGCTTCCGTGTACAGGCTTCGGCCAGTAAGGTGCATCCCAACTCATTCCAACCATTCCGCCGGATTGGGAAGGCAGGAGGATTTGTGCTTTTGCCAAGCTCATTTTCTTCTGCCAGTCTAACACTGTGGTCCATAAATATTGTTTGTTTGTAGAGCTGTTACAAATCTGCCCTTTGAGACATGGCCAGCGACATCTCGCAATCAGTCCCAGAAAATCTTATGGCCTCTGTAGCCCACATGATCTATGGCGGATAAGCAAGGGTCAAGTATATCTTTGCAGGTCTGGATACTATGGATGCCTGGAGAGAGCAATCGCTAATATAGTTGTCCTTTATCGACATGCATTTCCCAGGATTCTCTGGTGGGATGTACAGGCCTTCCTCATGGATATGCGTTTTGATGGGTCCTGCCTTTCCCCTGAGAAGGCAGACTCTGTGCTGGAGCGCTTTAAGGACAGCAGAGCTACAATGTTCTCCTTGGGGCTGTTGGCCTTTGCCAAACAGTTTCTGCATTGATTCTGAAGGTTTAGAGGCTATTCCAGAGGGCTGGTGTAAAGGAGAAGACAGCTTTCCCAGCCAGTGATGCAGCAGACGGCGCAGTTATTCTGAGGCTGTGGTCATGGGTCCTGCAGGCATTGCCGCACCGACAGGGGCATCAGTGTTCCAGTTCCTTTTCCCTGCACAACGGCCACCAGGCCACTTTAGATTGCCCTTAGTGCGACATTTTATATGGTGATGAAAATGTCCGTTTTTTACCCTATTTTGCAGCATATGCTGCACTGTTTTTCTCATTCAAACTGATACCCAGTTCTTTTTGTTGGTGGCTGTTACTGGCACACTCAGTGCCTAATTCAAATCTCATTACACGTATCCACCTTATCACTATTTTCCTGAAGTGTGATGTAATGCGTGTTGTACCTGCGTTCCTGCAAATGGCAATTTGGTTCCCAGCCACCCTCGCACTCTCAGTGTACTACCACCAATCTCTAACCTATGCTCTGGCGTAATTACTTCTTCACACCATATTGAAGTGCCTGTTTTGCTCTTTGCCAAGCAGTATGACATTCATTTTACTGTAACTACTTCATATCTCTGCATATTCCTCCGTGCCATCCTGGAACTTATCAGTTTCTCCGTGGATACTCATCTCTGTTTGCCTTCTGCCTTTTATTATGCATATTGCATTTTTACGCATGTGTCTTTTTCTTACATCGTTTTGAGCGAGACTTGCTGTCCTTTATATTTTCAATTAGAAGTTTTCAACATGTCTCATGAGTCTGGCACCCTGAAGCATTCTGCCACTGGAGCTAAAGTTAAGCGGCCAAAAAATGATCCGCCATATCCCATTGCTTCGCCAAATCCTGTTCTGGATTCTATCCTAGAAGAAGTACGTGGTCTTCAACCATTTATGTCTGCTACCAATGTTAAACTTAATCAAATTGAAGCAAAACTAGCTGTTATGGATGGTAAGGTTCTAGAGTTGGAGCAACGTGTTAGCGATATCCAAGATGTCTCCTCCAAGATCCCTTCGTTGGAACAAGAAATTCACAAATTGAAACTCCACACCGAGGACCTTGAAAATCGTAATCGGAGGAATAACCTACGCCTCTATGGTCTTCCAGAAAATGTGGAGGGGTCCGACATGGTGTCCTTTTTACAAAAATTCTTGATGGACCTTCTTGATCTCCAATCTTCAGCGCATCCTCTTAATATTCAAAGAGCCCATCGCTTAGGCCGCCTTCAACCCAATGCTTCTAAACCCCATGGTATTATTATGCTTTTTCTTGAGTTTACTGAATTGATGTCAGTGTTGAAGGCTGCTAAACTTAAAAGGCGTCTTATATGGTCTGGTCACAATATTTTTATCTCTCAAGATCACTCCAATGCAACGAATGCTCGACGCAAAGAATTTCTGAATCTTCGCACTCAAATGAGACAATTGAACATCCAGTATGGCATCCTCCATCCATGTTTTTGTAAAATCACGCATAATGGTCGTACTCGCTCATTTGATGATCCCAGAAGCTCCAGTCATTTTTGCAAAATGTGTCTCCTTCTGGCATGGACACTAATGATTAATATTTCTCTTTCTTGTTGTCACTTTTGCGGTCTGGACAGTCTTGAGTTTTATGTTCTTCATTTTCCCTCTACACCCCTCTATCCTTCTGTATTCTCCGCTTTCCTGAGGTTCTGATTCCCCTTGTACCCTTTGTGTTGCTCGTGGGGGTTCGCTTCCTCTTTGGCGTATCCATGCTCCTGCTGTTTCGATTTTTCTCTTCTCCTCAGACCAGGCTCCATTGCCTTGATCTGTTCACTTCTATCTTATTTTTCTTCTACTCTTTCTTCCTTCTTTTTTTCTTTCTCCCCTTCCTCTTTGTCTCCTTTACCTTTTCCACTCTCTTTTTGTGCGCATCTCCTCTCCTGGTGTATCTCTCTACTGGTTGGGCCCATCTTAAGTGTATTTGTTCTTGGTCCGCAATGTATTTCCTTATCAGTTCTTTTATAAACTTTTTGGAAGTTTTGGTATTCGTTGTAATATTTTTTGTCTTTCTTCTCCTTACGTGGTTTGTTTCTCTTTTCAGGTGTTATCCCGAAGTGTTTCACATCCCTTCGTATACTTCCTTCCCTACCCTCCATTATGTGTAAACTTGTTTAGTGGAATGTTCATGGTATTGGAAACCCGATTAAGTGTCAAAAGGTACTGTCTCACCTATCTAAAATTAATTCTCATATTGTTTTCCTTCAAGAAACGCACTGTTCTGATTCTGAATCTCTCAAGTTAAAGAGACAATGGGTTGGGCAGGTTGTTCATTCCTCTACATCCAACAAAAAAGGTGGTGTTGCTATATTGTTCCATAAATCTTTGTCTGTATAAATTTTATCTACTCAAGCTGATGATGATGGTCGATGGGTGATGGCAAAGATTTCTTTTCAAAATAAAACCTTTGTTTTATTGAACATTTATGGCCCGGTTAAACCTGACCCTCAATTTTGGAATAGTATTAAAATTTTACTTTCATCACTTTACTGTCCCAATGTGATTGTTGCTGGTGATTTTAATCAATGGTTGGACCCCTTTTCTGACAGGTTATCAAAATCTAAATTTAACCCAGATAAAACCCATAAAGCCTTTCAGTCTGCCATCACCTCTCGACATTTTTATGATGTTTGGAAGACATGTAACCCTGACTTGCTTGAATATACCTTTTATTCTAATGTACACCACACGAGGTCTCGGATTGATTATATCCTTGTTAGTAAATCTTTGTTGCCGTCCATTCAAGCCTCTGATATAGGTTCTATTTTTATTTCCCATCATGCCCCTGTACATGCTGTTTTTGATTTTTCCCAAACTTCCTCTCATTTTAGTCGATGAAAGTTAAACACTTCCCTATTATGTGACCCTGTTTTTATCAAAGAGGCCACTGCTCATACTAATGAATTTTTTACTTTTAACAACCCCATAGATACTAATGTTCCCAATAACTGGGATGCCTTCAAGGCTTCTTTCTGTGCTTTTGTCATCTCTTATGTTTCTCGTAAAAAGAAGGCAGCACGGAAAACATATGAGGCCCAACTTAGCCATATTAAGGAGCTGGAGCACACATATTTCACTTCTTTTTTTTTTTTTTTTTTTTTATAAGCAAACATTTTTATGACATTTTTCCCAAGAAATCCAATAAATGTTACAGCACACTTATGCAAATTATATAATTCTAGTCATGACACAAAAATTTACAAGTTAGTTCATTGCACAAAGAGAAAAGAATTACATTTTTTCAAGTCCGTACGTCAGGTGTATTGACAATAGCGCCAGTGGCCTCCTGCCGGTTAGTCAACACATTTTTCCAGTTTGCTATAGGTTGCCATATCTTCCTGCCCAGAATTCTAGCTCTTCGTCCCTTTCTGTCATATATTGCTTTTTCCAAATTATAAGTTGACAGTAGCCTAGCAATCCAAGTTTGGAAGGTTGGTGGTACCCTGTCAAGCCATGATGTTGCTATACATATTCGAAACACTGCGGTTACCATAAACATAAACTCCGTAAGGATATCGACTGTCCCTACCAGCACCCCCAGCAATAATAACTCATCTGAAAGCTTAATTTTTAGACCCAGTGATCCATCAATAAAATTCTCAATATCATTTTTTAAGGAATACAAATGTGGGCATAGTGAGAACATGTGAACAATGTCTGCATTCGTTGAGTCGCAGCGCGGGCAAGTTATTCCCGTGTTACCTCCCCATTGTGCAATCCTAGCAGGGGTATAGTAGAGTGAGTACAGGGTCTTATAATGCTGTGACTGCAGATTTGCTGAGCATAACACTGTACGGCCCAAATCTAAGGACATCTGAAATCCCTCTGGCTCTAATCCCACTTTTTCGACCCACTTCGTGGCAAATTTAGCCCTGTCATCGCTTTTGTATGCATACAGTTCTGCGTATAACTGCCGGATTGTGCAGTGAGTGCAGCGCTCTATGTAATCCATTACGCGACATGTACCGAAGCCCAGTGCATCCCCCTGTTTATTTAATAGATAGCTTCTTATTTGAAGATATTTAAAGAAGCTATTACTTGCTACCTTAAATTTTATTTGGAGCTCCTAAAACTGCAGGATTCCCCCTGTTGGTCCATGAGATTCCCAATCTTCTTAATCCCTTTGTTGTCCCAATCCCTCATAACCGAGTCCCTAAAAATATCTCCAGGTAAAGAATGATTCGTATACAGACGTGTATAACTGCTGTACCTGCCTAAGTTTTTTTGAGATCGCCTTCCAGATGTTATACGCAGCTTGTAACGTCTTGAATCTTGTGTGTTTGAAGTAGCTAAAATCGATTGTGTTCAGAAGCCCGTTCTTAACCCCGTCACCCAGCAGTGCAGTATATACATTAGTGAATCCAGGTGTGACGTCCCCATGCTCTGTTCCCCCGCTCCCGATTAGCCCCTGGAAATACTGCGTAGCTACAGCCCAGTAATAGAGCCTAAAATCAGGTGCCCCCCTTTTCCCTTGGAAGTGTAAGGTGTCAATAGGCTCTCCTGGTCTTACCCTGTGCCCAAATAAATTTGTTTACTATTGCTTCTATTTTGTTGAACCATGAATGGTCAAAGAACAATGGAATGGCTCTAAATAAATACAAAAACTTTGGGAATGTGATCATTTTAACCACATTTATGCGTCCCATCAGGGTCAGGTGTAGTTTATGTATCCTTTCGGTATTTTCTTTTACTTTATTTAGTAAGAGTCTCATATTAAGCTCTACTAGACTGTCTAGATCTGCAGTGACTTTTATTCCCAGGTATGTTGCTTCATCTACCACTCTGGTGTCTTGATATGTCACAACGCTGTTCTGAACTATTTGCCTTTTCTCTCTATTAATCCGGTATCCTGAAATTGCTCCAAAGCATAATGCCTCCTTCTCTATCTCCTGGAGAGCCCTTTCTACG
This sequence comes from Lissotriton helveticus, assembly GCF_964261635.1. NCBI lineage: Eukaryota > Metazoa > Chordata > Amphibia > Caudata > Salamandridae > Lissotriton > Lissotriton helveticus. The sequence goes on from NC_136057.1 coordinate 170,312,635, forward strand.
TGAACACTTTGTAACTTTTACCATGTAGTTTAACTGGAGAGATCATAAAGTTCTTTTCAAATCTACGCAAAATAGGGTCAATATACAGGGCGAACAGAAGCGGTGATGCTGGGCATCCCTGTCTTGTCCCGCGTTTAATCTGCACTGCCTCAGTGTAGCCTTTATTAATTCTTATTCTAGCAGTAGGGTCTGGGTATAATGCCTGAATTGCCCTAATATAGCCATTGCCAATACCAAACCACTCCATTACCTCCCACAGGTAGTTCCAGGAAACCCTGTCGAAGGCCTTCTCCGCGTCCAGGAATACAGCCGCGACGGGGTCCCCTGCAACCCCCATAGCATCCAAAATAGTGATCATTTGCCTCGTGTGCTGTGTGGTCCCCTTCCCTGGGATAAACCTGTGCTGTGCTAACTAAGTGATCTATAACCCTACTTAATCTTTGTGCCAGTGTTTTCGAGTAGATTTTTGCATCCGCGTTCATAAGCGTAATCGGTCTATAGGACCCTGGTTCTAACGGGGGTTTGTTCTTCTTAAGTACCACAATGATATCCGCCCCTGCCCAGGAATATGGAATTGATTTTCCTGCCTGTGCCTGGATGAGAGTCTCATACATATCCGTCCCCAATGTATCCCAAAAGGTTTTATAAAATTCTGCTGGGATTTGGTCCGGGCCTGTGGCTTTCCCCGAGGGAAGGTTTTTCACCGCTTCCTGTACTTCATGTGCTGTAAATATGAGATCTAACTTTTCCTTCTCTTCGCCCTGTAACACTACGTGTGGTATGTCTTTCAAATACTCCATGATTTCCAGTTTTGTGTTACTAAGGGTCTGTTCATAAAGCGTGACGTAGAATTTCCTAAAAACCTCCTGTACATCTGCTACCTTATTAACTACGACTCCCGCCCCATTATTTATTTCCTTTATTTCCCCTGCCGCTATATTTTGTCTAGTCAAGATTGCTAGGAGATGGCCTTTTCTCTCATTGTACTCGTAGCATTTCTCCCTTTTGGCTAGGTAATTAGCTGCCGTTCTCCTGACTATGCTCTCCCCAGCCTCTGCTTTATTCAACTCTATATTTAATAATAAATCTTCTAATGGGTCTTGATTGGAGATGGCTAAAAGTAGGCGGTCTTCTAATTCTGCTAGGTCCCTTAACTTTTTAGCCATTTCGGCTTTCTCCCTCTTAGTCCTTTGAAGCGTGTAGCATAGGGTCTCCCCCCTGATACCAGCCTTAAAGGCATCCCAGACAATACCAGCTGAGGTTGAGCCTCTATTAGACTCCCAGAATTGTCTGATCCAGATACGCATTCTCTTCACATACTTTTCTTCTTTTAAAAGCCCTCTTTCAAAAGTCCAGGTATAAGGCTTTCTTTCCCCCCCAGTAACCTGTGGGAGAGTTAATACGAGCGGATTATGATCCGATAAAATCTTAGGGAGCCTCTCCAGCTGACTAGCACCTAACAAAGAACTAGATATCAAAAAGTAATCTAATCTAGCCACCATCCTGTGTGGCGCCGAATAATATGTGCTCCCTGTCCCAGGTGCGTTTTTCTGAGCCCACACATCAACTAGTGCGTTATGCTGCGCTAAATTACATATAGCTTTACAAGTTTTCTTTTTCCTTCCCGCATATCCCCCCTCCCGTCATACCCAGACCGTCCTGAGCCCCTCAGAAGCGGTCGCTCCCCACGCTGCTCCCTGATTTTCCACTTGGTATCGTAGCGCTTACTGCCAGACTGCTAATCTCCAACTATTGCGCATTTGTTGGCACTGTTTGTTTAAAGTGTATATTACCGATCTGCTGTTATCGTAGCGCTATACTGCCAGACCGTTGTTTGATAATGTTTGCCCCACTGTGTATTGCTCGTTTTGCCTGCTCTGATTATTGTGCCAGTACCACTGCCCATTCATAGCGTTTTTGCTGAGTTGTGCCCCAATCTCGTCCTGTTTAGCCTCTGGCCTGCTGCCATTTTAGTTGTTTGTTGTTGTGCCTCGTAGCCAGCCTCTCCACCCCGCTCCCGCCTCCCAGCTGCTCCTCCCTCCCACAGAAAGATTAGACTCTACCCTCCACCTATTGCGCTGTGACCGTCCTGTGCCCCTCAGAAGCGGTCGCTCCCCACGCTGCTCCCTGATTTTCCACTTGGTATCGTAGCGCTTACTGCCAGACTGCTAATCTCCAACTATTGCGCATTTGTTGGCACTGTTTGTTTGAAGTGTATATTACCGATCTGCTGTTATCGTAGCGCTATACTGCCAGACCGTTGTTTGATAATTTTTGCCCCACTGTGTATTGCTCGTTTTGCCTGCTCTGATTATTGTGCCGGTACCACTGCCCATTCATAGCGTTTTTGCTGAGTTGTGCCCCAATCTCGTCCTGTTTAGCCTCTGGCCTGCTGCCATTTTAGTTGTTTGTTGTTGTGCCTCGTAGCCAGCCTCTCCACCCCGCTCCCGCCTCCCAGCTGCTCCTCCTTCCCACAGAAAGATTAGACTCTACCCTCCACCTATTGCGCTGTGACCGTCCTGAGCCCCTCAGAAGCGGTCGCTCCCCACGCTGCTCCCTGATTTTCACCTTGGTATCGTAGCGCTTACTGCCAGACTGCTAATCTCCAACTATTGCGCATTTGTTGGCACTGTTTGTTTAAAGTGTATATTACCGATCTGCTGTTATCGTAGCGCTATACTGCCAGATCGTTGTTTGATAATTTTTGCCCCACTGTGTATTGCTCGTTTTGCCTGCTCTGATTATTGTGCCGGTACCACTGCCCATTCATAGCGTTTTTGCTGAGTTGTGCCCCAATCTCGTCCTGTTTAGCCTCTGGCCTGCTGCCATTTTAGTTGTTTGTTGTTGTGCCTCGTAGCCAGCCTCTCCACCCCGCTCCCGCCTCCCAGCTGCTCCTCCCTCGCTCTGCCCCCCCACCACTATCCACTTATGTCAGAGGAGCTTACGCGCAGCGTTCACGCGCTGCGGTCACGCCCCATGCGCGCCGAAGGTGCGCAAAGGTAAGCCCGTCTGCGCCCGTCCGCGCCTGGACCGCGCCCAGCGCCATACCCCCTGGCCCCCGCAAAATCCACTCCACCCGCATAACGTACGACGCCGCAACCCTCTCAGCCCTTAACCCCGGCCGACCAACAAACTGCCACCAAGCCGCCCCAGGACTCACCCATGGACCCTTCACCTGCCACTCCTGCAAGTTCGACTGCATCAAGACCCACACCAAATCCACAAACTCCGGAAAGAGCTCCGACACTAACCACCTGAAGTGCATCCTGCTCAACACCCGCTCGGTCTACAGACATGCCATTGACCTCTGGAACCTACTCGACACCACATCGCCGGAAGTCGCCTTTCTCACAGAAACCTGGATGAATGCCTCATCAGCACCCGACATCGCCATAGCCATCCCGGACGGATACAAAATCATCCGAAAGGACCGCATCAACCATACAGGAGGAGGCATCGCCATCGTTCATAAGAACACCATCCGCATCACGACCAGTTCCGACGATAACCTCGCAGCCGCCGAACACCTTCACTTCCATATCCACACCGACCCCAAGACCACACTCAGAGGCACCCTCATCTACAGGCCACCAGGACCCCGCACACAATTCAGCGAAGACATCACTGACTTCATCAGCCCACACACCCTCCCCTCCGAGGAATACATTCTACTGGGAGACCTCAACTTCCACCTGGAAAAGAACAACAACAGCAACACCACCACCCTTCTTGACAACCTCGCCAACCTCGGACTCAAGCAACTTGTTAACACTCCCACCCACTATGCTGGGCACACGCTGGACCCAATCTTCACCTCCAGCAAGCACATCTCCTTCAATCACACCACTGCTCTCCATTGGACAGACCACAGCTGCGTTCACTTCAACTACAATAAGACTACGACCCACAATAACCTACAACCAATTCCCCGCAGAAACTGGAACAAAATTACCACCGACCAACTCCACACATCGCTTCACCAAAACCCTCCCGCAAAATCATCGGACCCAAACCTTGCAGCCACCAACCTCACACAATGGATCACCCACAGCGCTGACAAACTAGCACCCTTGAAAAAACATCAAATCAAGCAAGGTAGCAAAAAAGCCCCCTGGTTCAACGATGACCTTAAGAAATCCAAGAAATTCTGTTGCACCCTCGAGAAAGCCTGGAGAAAAAACCCAACCACTGACAACCTGACCACCTTCAAGAACGCCATCCGCAAACACCACCAGCTGATCCGATCCACCAAGAAATCAGCATTCAAGGATCGACTCGACAACAACACCCACAACAGCAAGGAACTATTCAACATCGTCAAAGAATTTACCAACCACACCGCCGGCGCCAACGACATCATTCCCTCCCAAGACCTCTGCGACTCCCTAGCCTCATTCTTCCACAACAAAATCGCTGACATACAGAACAGCTTTGAAAACCAATCCGGAGACCAGTCCACCCCACCCACCTCCGAACTAAAATCCCCCTCCAACATCCTTTGCACCTGGAACCCAATCACCACTGAAGACACCATCCGCCTAATGAACTCCATCCACTCAGGATCGCCAACCGACCCATGTCCCCACCACATTTTCAACAAAGCAGACTCCATTATCGCACCCCATCTCTGAGACGTCATCAACTGCTTCCTCAACTCCGCTACCTTCCCGGAAAGCTGGAAACATGCCGAACTCAGTGCCCTTCTGAAGAAACCCACAGCAGACCCCACTGAACTTAAGAACTACCGCCCCATCTCGCTCCTCCCATTCCCTGCCAAAGTCATTGAGAAAGCCGTCAACAATCAGCTCGCCGCCTTCCTCGAATCCAACAAATCCCCCAACCCTTCACAGTCAGGCTTCAGAGCCAAACACAGCACCGAGACCGCCCTCATCGCAGCAACAGACGACATCCGAACACTACAGGACAATGGAGAAACAGCTGCCCTCATCCTACTTGAACTCTCCGCAGCCTTCGATACAGTCTGTCATAGCACGCTTATACAACGCCACAGCAACATCGGAATACAAGGAAAAGCATTGGACTGGATCATCTCGTTCTTCGCCGGAAGAACCCAGAGAGTCCGCCTCCCCCTTTTAGATCAGAGGCCTCCAAAGTCATCTGCGGCGTACCACAAGGATCATCACTCAGTACAACCCTCTTCAACGTATACATGAGTCCCCTCGCATCCATCGCACGCCAACACAACCTCAACATCATCTCCTACGCAGACGACACCCAGCTGATCCTCTCCCTCACCAAAGACCCAAACACCGCCAAAACCAACCTACACGAAGGGATGAAAGAAGTAGCCGAGTGGATGAAGAACAGCCGTTTAAAACTGAACTCGGACAAAACGGAAGTCCTCATCTTAGGTTCATCCCCCTCCGCCTGGAACGACTCATGGTGGCCACCGGCCCTGGGAAACGCACCCATACCTACGAACCGTGCACGTAACCTGGGCTTCATCCTGGACTCCTCCCTCTCGATGACCAGACAAGTCAACGCCGTCTCATCATCATGCTTCAACATCCTACGTATGCTCAAAAAAATCTTCTGTTGGATCCCTATCGAAACAAGAAAGACGGTCACCCACGCACTGGTCACAAGCCGACTGGACTACGGAAACACCCTTTACGCCGGCACCACAGCCAAACTGCAGAAAAAACTCCAACGCATCCAAAACGCCTCAGCCAGACTCATACTAGACATCCCCCGCCAAGCTCACATTTCCGGTCACCTGAAAGACCTCCACTGGCTCCCCGTCAATAAGAGAATAACGTTCCGTCTCCTCACCCACGCACACAAAGCCCTCTACGACCTTGGACCCGAATGCCTCAACACGCGCCTGTCCTTTTATACCCCCACCCGCCAACTACGATCGTCCAATCAAGCCCTCACCACAATTCCACGCATCCATAGATCCACCATGGGAGAAAGATCCTTCTCCTACTTAGCGGCCAAAACCTGGAACTCTCTCCCCACCCACCTCAGCCTCACACAGAACCACCTCTCCTTCACAAAACAACTAAAAACTTGGTTATTCGATAAATAAAATACCCCCCTCCCCCAAGCGCCTTGAGACCCTCTGGGTGAGTAGTGCGCTATACAAATATTAAACTTGAACTTGAACTTGAACCCAAGCCCGTCAAACCTGTCAAACCGTTAATATTAAAATCCCCACAACATATAATTGGTTCCGGCCACAACGATAGCTCCTGGTCTAAAAATTAAAAAACCTCTGGATCATCCTTTGTGGAGCCGTAAACAGAGACAATAGTACAACATCCTGCCGCTGATTCTCCCTCAATCATAACCCATCTCCCCCATTGATCCTCTTTTTTTCTTTTAGTTTTGAAAACCCCCTTCTTAGCTAATATGGCCACCCCCCTTGTCCTAGATTCTTGTCTAGTGTATGCGAGTACCTCAAAGCCCATTTGATCTAACACATAATTGTTTTTTCCCTCTATGTGTGTCTCTTGAAGACAAGCTATGTCTAATTTCAGCAATCTTAACATAGTAGCCACTTTCTGTCTCTTCCCCCCATCATTTAGCCCGCAGATATTTATATAGGCGATCCTTAATGCCATCTAAAATTATTATGCCTTCCCTTTCTGATATGCCAGTTGCTCCTCCCGTCACCCATTGTGTGCAATACTTTAACCCCGAAAACCTTGTGTCTGTGTAGTTCCTCCCCGCGTGCTGTTTTTACTAAACATTCATCCTTATTCCCCTGCTCCCCCCTGTCTCCCCCCTCCCTCTAGGATCCCACCGACCCCTTCTACGGGCAAATAGGTCAATTATGACCTATGTGTAGCCTCTATGTTGCTGTAGTGTCGCCTCTCTCTCCTACCCATGCCTACTACCTTTTCCATTTTACGCTGGTAAACTATATGTATCCTATGGTGTTTTGGCTGGGCTTCTCCCTCTATTATTCCTCCCCCTATGCTGTTCTGTAAGTTCCGCTAGGAATTCCCCTGCCTTGATTTCCCAAAAAAACATCCGGGTCAACCCCCCATTGATGATCATTAATCTTGCTGGGTACAAAAGGTATGCCTCAGCGCCTTCTTTCTGGAAAGGGGTGATCAGTTGCCTTAACTTCCATCTTCTCTCAACTGTTACGTGACAGAAGTCAGGCCTTGAAAAAAACACCGTCATATGTTTTCCTAGAGACCGGCCTGGCTCTGTCCATGATCTCCTGCCTTGCGAGGAAGTTCCCTAGGAACACAAGCATAGCCCTAGGTAGTGCATCTTGTTGACCCCCTCGTTTCTTCTTCACTGTCAGTGGAAATCTATGGGCTCTCTGGCCTTCCGTCTCCCACTGCCACTGGGACTCAGGGAAAGCCCCCTACAAGAGCTTAATGGCATACCCTCTCGGATCTTGCCCTTCCACCCCTTCTGCCAAGGAGTCTCACATTGTTCCGCCTCTGGCGGTTTTCAAAGTCTTCAATCTTCCTTTGGAGATCTTCCACAATCTTTCCTTGCTCAGTTTTGAACTCCTGCCAATCCGTTGTCTCATCTTCCAATCTCCCAGTACGTTCTTCCACTTGGGTAACCCTCTCCTCAACTTCTTCATACTTTTTGTTTAGCTTTCTGAGTGATGCTTGTATTTTTTTTGTATCCCGCCTTGCTCTCCGACTTTCCGTCCTAGCCTCAGACTGTATCTGTTTTAATGTGCTAAACCTCACCTCCAGTGTTACAATCTGATGTGTAGGCCTTAGTGTCGGCCCTCCACTTGCCCCTTCTTCATAACCGCTTTCTTGGTATACCCCTGAGGTGGCTGAGTAATCCCAGGATAGTTTTTTGTTCGTGCTGCCTGGGGGCCCCCCTCCGTTACGTCTTGCCACAAGCTTCTTTTTCTTCTGTGTGCTTTTATCCCTGGAGCTTCTGCTCATATCTGAGTCTGTGAAAACGTCCACGGAGCTTTCTCCCTCCTGGTCACTTATGCCGGTAGAGTCCGACCCTTCGTTAACAGTATAGAACTCGGAAGAGCCTCCTCTGGTTCCCTTGCTCCCAGCCCGCTCTTGCTCTTGCTGAGAGTCCAGACTTAATAGGCTTCTCCATTTCATATCCTGAGTTTGACTGTTGTCAATATTCAGCCCTGCTTCGACCGACAGCAAGGCATCTAACATTTGTGTATTATTCTGCCTTTCCAGTGCCTCCAAAGCCTCCCCAGCCCCCCCTGCACTCCCCCGCTCACCGTGGGTATAGTCCTCTCTTCACCTGTAAGGCCGGCGTTCTCCGCGAGATGCGTGATGGTATTGGACGTCTCTGCCGGTTGCCCGGCAACCGTGACGCTTGCGTCCTCGAGGACGGCTTTCTCTGCTTCCGCGTTCAGCACGGATAAATGATTCTTGTCTCCTCGTCAAGAGTCGGGGAGTTGGGGAGTATCTTGGTCAAAAAGGTCTCTGCCTCATAGTGGTTGTGTCCTTGTTGGGAGGGGGGGTTCGCCCGTTGCGATCTGTATGTTTCTTTCCCGGTTAAGGCACCATCCTGCTGTATCTGTATCTCTTTTTGTGCCTTGCTCACTCCGGTCACGGTCAGCCTTGTCTCCGGTTTCCTTTCGGCTCTCTCTGCTTTCTTCTGCTGAGCCTTCGATAGTACGCTGGATGCAGGGTTCTGTTTTCTGTTCGTACCTGGCATCTTTGGTATAGCTCCTGGGCCTGAGCCGTCTCGTAATACCGGACCTTTAGTCGTCCTGGTTGCAATCAGCGGTTTCTCCTTCTCCTTCTCCTGCTTTGTGCGTTGTGACATTGCGCTGATTGTTGTAGCGGCTCTGAGTAAACTCCTCCAGTAGTTCCTCCAATCTTGCACTACTGATAGAACCACTTGTTTAAGCCAGCACTCTGTTCCACTAGCACCATTTCCTCCTGTAATAATGTGGGTCAGTCCGCCATGTAGCTGCATATCAATGTTCAGGATACCAGCATCTTGATCTTTAAGCAGGAGAGAGAGTGATGTGCGACTTCACTCTACAGCGCTGTAGCGGCCATCTTGCCCCATCGACACATATTTCACTTCTAAGTTGTCTTCTGCCTTACGTCAGTTGATTAAAGCAAAGGCGGATCTCAATAAATTGGCTACGGCTGACGCCTGCAACGTGCTTCTCAAAATAAAATCCAAATATCATGGGGGGGTCAAAACAAAGCCGGTCGTATGTTAGCCAACTATTTAAAGATCAAATCAGAACGTAAAATGATTGGTCCTATTCTGAATGAATCCTCTAATAAACTGGTTTCATCGGACAAAGATATTGCTGATGTTTTTCATAAGTATTACCAATCTCTTTATTCAGATGATACCTACCCTTCTACCCAGAATTTACATAACTTTTTGCTGGCCTTCCCTCTCAGCCTTCCCTGCCCGATGAATTTACTGCTTTAGAAGCAGATATCTCTTCCCAAGAGGTACTCAATGCGATAAAATCACTAAAAAAATTCAAGGCTCTGGGGCCCGATGGCCTTACTGTGGAGTTTTACACTACTTTTTCCTCCATGTTTGTCCCACGTCTTCTTATGCTGTTTAATTCTTTTATCTCTGATGCTAAGGCATCTGGCTCCTTTATGGATGCAGTGATTGTGATCATCCCTAAACCGGACAAAAACCACTCCTACTGTAAGAATTACCGTCCCATTTCTTTAATAAATTATGACTGTAACATTTTTACAAAAATCTTGAAAATATAATCCCTTTGTTAATTAAAACTGACAAAGTAGGTTTTGTCAAGGGTAGATTGGCATCTGATAATGCAAGAATGTTTACTAATGTTATTTCATTTGCCAAAAAATATAAATCCCCACTTGCCGCCCTCTCTTTAGATGCAGAGAAGGCCTTTGACCGCATAAACTGGCAATTTATGTTTGCAACTCTTCAGTGGTTTGGTTTTGGGCCCTCTTTTATTTCTTTTGTTAAATTACTATATTCTTGTCCCAGAGCTAGTATTTTTGTTAATAATCACTTTTCCAAATTCTTTCCCTTATCAAGGGGTACCAGACAAGGTTGTCCTCTCTCCCCTCTGCTTTTCATTCTCTGCCTTGAACCTTTTTTAGAATGTATTCGTGCTAATACACAAATTAAAGGTTTTCAGCATAACTCCCATGTAACAAAACTTTCTGCTTATGCTGATGACGTATTAATTTTCATGTCTGATCTCATTAATTCCCTTCCTCCCTTCCTGGATGAAGTCCGGCTCTACTCTAGCATATCTGGTTATAAATTGAATCTGTCCAAAACTGAAGTGTTACCCTTGAACTCCTCCTGTTACCAGTTCATGTTTACTGATACTGAATTTGCTTGGTGTCCCTCCAAAATTAAATATCTTGGCATTTGGTTCGCCCCCTCCATACATGATACACTTAAGCTCACATTTGCTGCCCTCATCTCCAAGCTTAAGTCACTCCTACTTAATTGGTCTCCTTTATTTTTATCATGGTGGGGCAGACTTGACACCGTTAAAATGATGATCTCTCCCCATGTTCTGTACACACTTTCCATGCTTCCTGTAAAAATTCCCCTCTCTTACTTTTCCCAAATCAATTCGGTTTGTTCAAAGTTTCTGTGGAACAACAAACACCCACGTATTGCTATTGCCAAGCTTATTCGTCCTAAAAGAGAAGGTGGGGTACGTTTTCCTAATTTCAAATTGTATCATTCTGCTTTTTTGCTCAAACAGTCTTTTGCCTTAGCTTATGACTTTGGGGACGTTCCTACTCCGACCTGGATTAGTTATCAACGCTCCCTCCTTAAAGATTTCTCCTTTCAGGATGTAATTTTCATGTCCAACAGTACCTTTTTGTCTGCGATTCAAACATTAACATACTCGAAATACCTGTTATACAACACCTTTACTGATGGTTTCACACCACTACAAAGTTTTCTGTATTCCTCTCTATGGTTTAATAAATTCCTTAAATATAAGGGTAAATCTTTTTACTTTAAATATTGGAAAGAAAAGGGTATTCTTTATGTACATCAATTGCTATATCTTGGATCTGTTATACCTTTTCCTACCCTTCAAACTACCTATTATTTATCAGACTCTTTCCTGGCTCAATATACCATTATCTCCAATGCTTTACAACCCCATCTGGCCACCCTTGTCTTTCCTGCAGATACACCTTCACTTACTCCTTCCTCTCCTCTATTCTCACTTTTCCCTACTCATAGACCCAAGGCGGCTCATGTTTATAAATTATTGTTGTCTAATATTGCTGAGCGACCTAAATCTCCTATTGAACTTATCTGGGAAACTGATTTAACTTTTTCCCTTTCTAATTCCACTTGGGATAAGTTGTGGTCTAAATTGTTCAAAATTTCTCCTGCTGCACGTATTACGCAATCCCTGTATTTTATTTATAATAGAGCCGTTATTACTCCTGTCTGCATTTCTAAAATTTCCCCATCCTCCTCTCAGCTGTGTTGGTCTTGTTCCACTGTTACAGGTACACTATTGCATCAATTATATGATTGTTCTAATGTTTCCTTGTTTTGGAAATCAGTTTGGGATATTTGCATGAAAGTTTTTCTTTGTGCTCTCCCATTGTCATTTCAAAATGTTTTTTTAGGATCTTTATCACCTGATATTAATGCTGCATCCCCTATTTCCCTGTTATTTGACCTCTTTATTGCACTTGCTTTTAAAGTTATTCTATCTTCTTGGAAAGATATTTCAAAAATTTCTATTGTAACTTGGTGGAATTTTGTTTGTGATGAACATAGGATTTCTACTGTCTCCTCTCTTTCCCTTTCTAGCAAAATTAAATCCGACCTTCTTTGGTTGCCTTCTACTACATATCTACCCAATTCTCCTCCTGTTTTCTAGCTGCCTTTCTTTCGCTTTCTGCTATTCTACTCCTCTCTTTTCTTTTCTTCTCTTCCTTTTCTTTTGCTTTTTACCTTCTCTATATCTTCTTTATTTCTTTCTTTCTTCTTCTTTCTTTTCTACCACTTTTGTTTCTCTCTCTTTTTTTTTTTTAAATATATTTTTATTGCGGTACAATCCAGCATATCGGCATATCAATTACATGCAAAGACGTCAAAAAGGCTGTTCAATATGCATTAATCAAAACAGGATAAACCAATACTCAACATTTTTATGTCCCCCCTAGCTCCCCCACCCCCTCCCACTCTACCCCCACCCCCCCCCCCTGCCAGTGTGCCCATGGTGAGTCCCCTGTGTGCAGGCTCCCAAAGCTCCAGGTCCTGCCAAGTCTAAGGTGAACCAATAATAAAAAAGTAACAACAGCAATGATCCCTAGAGATGGGAGACTCCGCCAGACTATCCAGGCGTGCTCCGGATCTCCCTCCTGGCCTCGCAGTGTCTCTGAACGTGTCGTGCCGGGCCTGACTCCTCTCCATATACGCTGAGGGGCCCACTTTTTTGTTTCTCTCTTTCTTTTCTTTTTCTTTCCCATATCATTCTTCCAGTGTTGATTTGATCCTTTTTTTTTAGTACTAATTTTTATCTCTGAATATATTTTGTATTTTGTATTCTTATTTTAGTATTTGTATTCTACTGTACTATTTCTTGTAAAATTTAATAAAAATCTCTTAAACAAAAAAAAAGAGTAGCCTGGCCCCCTTATTAATGGCCTAAGTGGGCATCTGTGATTAGTCAGGGTACACACCAGGGATGAGACAGGGTACCCACTAGTGATCAGACAGGGTACCCACCAGACAGAGCAGTACCAAAGGAAATTAACTTGTTGTCTGCACCCAAATAGTTATTACAAGTCATGCACAAATTCCGTACAGTTATTAACCAGGATACACCATAATATTCTTGGCACAGAGCCCCCGCAGGTCCCACCCCATAGGACCTGTGTACTGAGCCTTTCTGCACAGAGCCTTCAGTGGGAGGGTCACAGAACCTAGTCCTTATGTGTGGATGGAGTCCCTATACCCTGTGTACTGAACCCTCCTCTGCACAGAGCCCTGAGTATGGAGTCCCTATACCCTGTGTACTGAACCCTCCTCTGCACAGAGCCCTCGGTGTGGAGTCCCTATACCCTGTGTACTGAACCCTCCTCTGCACAGAGCCCTCAGTATAGAGTTCCTATACCCTGTGTACTGAACCCCTCTCTGCACAGAGCCCTCAGTGTGGAGTCCCTATACCCTGTGTACTGAACCCTCCTCAGCACAGAGCCTTCAGTATGGAGTCCCTATACCCTGTGTACTGAACCCCTCTCTGCACAGAGCCCTCAGTATGGAGTCCCTATACCCTGTGTACTGAACCCCTCTCTGCACAGAGCCCTCAGTGTGGAGTCCCTATACCCTGTGTACTGAACCCTCCTCTGCACAGAGCCTTCAGTATAGAGGTCCTATACCCTGTGTACTGAACCCTCCTCTGCACAGAGCCCTCAGTATGGAGTCCCTATACCATGTGTACTGAATCCCTCTCTGCACAGAGCCCTCAGTATAGAGTCCCTATACCCTGTGTACTGAACCCTCCTCTGCACAGAGCCCTCAGTGGGGAGTCCCTATACCCTGTGTACTGAGCCTTTCTGCACAGAGCCCTCAGTATGGAGTCCCTATACCCTGTGTACTGTACCCTCCTCTGCACAGAGCCCTCAGTATGGAGTCCCTATACCCTGTGTACTGAACCCCTCTCTGCACAGAGCCCTTAGCGGGGAGTCCCTATACCCTGTGTACTGAAACCTCCTCTGCACAGAGCCCTCAGTATGGAGTCCCTATACCCTGTGTACTGAACCCCTCTCTGCACAGAGCCCTCAGTATGGAGTCCCTATACCCTCTGTACTGAGCCCCTCTCTGCACAGAGCCCTCAGCGGGGAGTCCCTATACCCTGTGTACTGAACCCTCCTATGCACAGAGCCCTCAGTATGGAGTCCCTATACCCTGTGTACTGAACCCCTCTCTGCACAGAGCCCTCAGCGGGGAGTCCCTATACCCTGTGTACTGAACCCTCATCTGCACAGAGCCCTCAGTATAGAGTCCATATACACTGTGAACTGAACCCCTCCTCTGCACAGATCCCTCAGTGTGGATGGAGTCCCTATACCCTGTGTACTGAACCCTCCTCTGCACAGAGCCCTCAGTATAGAGTTCCTATACCCTGTGTACTGAACCACTCTCTGCACAGAGCCCTTAGCGGGGAGTCCCTATACCCTGTGTACTGAACCCTCCTCTGCACAGAGCCTTCAGTATAGAGGTCCTATACCTTGTGTACTGAACCCTCCTCTGCACAGAGCCCTCAGTATGGAGTCCCTATACCATGTGTACTGAACCCCTCTCTGCACAGAGCCCTCAGTATAGAGTCCCTATACCCTGTGTACTGAACCCTCCTCTGCACAGAGCCCTCAGTGGGGAGTCCCTATACCCTGTGTACTGAGCCTTTCTGCACAGAGCCCTCAGTATGGAGTCCCTATACCCTGTGTACTGTACCCTCCTCTGCACAAAGCCCTAAGTATGGAGTCCCTATACCCTGTGTACTGAACCCCTCTCTGCACAGAGCCCTTAGCGGGGAGTCCCTATACCCTGTGTGTGGCCTGTGTACTGAACCCTCCTCTGCACAGAGCCCTCAGTATGGAGTCCCTATACCCTGTGTACTGAACCCCTCTCTGCACAGAGCCCTCAGCGGGGAGTCCTTATACCCTGTGTACTGAACCACTCTTTGCACAGAGCCCTCAGCGGGGAGTCCTTATACCCTGTGTACTGAACCACTCTCTGCACAGAGCCCTCAGCGGGGAGTCCCTATACCCTGTGTACTGAACCCTCCTCTGCACAGAGCCCTCAGTATAGAGTTCCTATACCCTGTGTACTGAACCACTCTCTGCACAGAGCCCTCAGCGGGGAGTTCCTATACCCTGCGTACTGAACCCCTCTCGGCACAGAGCCCTCAGTATGGAGTCCCTTTACCCTCTGTACTGAGCCCCTCTCTGCACAGAGCCCTCAGCGGGGAGTCCCTATACCCTGTGTACTGAACCCCTCTCTGCACAGAGCCCTCAGTATGGAGTCCGTATACCCTCTGTACTATGCCCCTCTCTGCACAGAGCCCTCAGCGGGGAGTCCCTATACCCTGTGTACTGAACCCCTCTCTGCACAGAGCCCTCAGCGGGGAGTCCCTATACCCTGTGTACTGAACCCCTCTTTGCACAGAGCCCTCAGTATGGAGTCCCTATATCCTCTGTACTGAGCCCCTCTCTGCACAGAGCCCTCAGCGGGGAGTCCATATACCCTGTGTACTGAGCCCTCCTCTGCACAGAGCCCTCAGTATGGAGTCCCTATACCCTGTGTACTGAACCCTCCTCTGCACAGAGCCCTCAGTATGGAGTCCCTATACCCTGTGTACTGAACCCTCCTCTCTGCACAGAGCCCTCAGTATGGAGTCCCTATACCCTGTGTACTGAACCCCTCTCTGCACAGAGCCCTCAGCGGGGAGTCCCTATACCCTGTGTACTGAACCCCTCTCTGCACAGAGCCCTCAGTATGGAGTCCCTATACCCTCTGTACTGAGCCCCTCTCTGCACAGAGCCCTCAGCGGGGAGTCCCTATACCCTGTGTACTGAACCCTCCTCTGCACAGAGCCCTCAGTATGGAGTCCCTATACCCTGTGTACTGAACCCTCCTCTCTGCACAGAGCCCTCAGTATGGATGGAGTCCCTATACCCTGTGTACTGAACCCTCCTCTGCACAGAGCCCTCAGTATAAAGTCCATATACCCTGTGTACTGAACCCCTCTCTGCACAGAGCCCTCAGTGTGGATGGAGTCCCTATACCCTGTGTACTGAACCCTCCTCTGCACAGAGCCCTCAGTATAGAGTCCATATACCCTGTGTACTGAACCCCTCTCTGCACAGAGCCCTCAGTATGGAGTCCCTATACCCTGTGTACTGAAACTTCCTCTGCACAGAGCCCTCAGTATAGAGTCCATATACCCTGTGTACTGAACCCCTCTCTGCACTGAGCCCTCAGTGTGGATGGAGTCCCTATACCCTGTGTACTGAACCCTCCTCTGCACAGAGCCTTCAGTATAGAGGTCCTATACCCTGTGTACTGAACCCTCCTCTGCACAGAGCCCTCAGTATGGAGTCCCTATACCATGTGTACTGAACCCCTCTCTGCACAGAGCCCTCATTATAGAGTCCCTATACCCTGTGTACTGAACCCTCCTCTGCACAGAGCCCTCAGTGGGGAGTCCCTATACCCTGTGTACTGAGCCTTTCTGCACAGAGCCCTCAGTATGGAGTCCCTATACCCTGTGTACTGTACCCTCCTCTGCACAGAGCCCTCAGTATGGAGTCCCTATACCCTGTGTACTGAACCCCTCTCTGCACAGAGCCCTTAGCGGGGAGTCCCTATACCCTGTGTACTGAACCCTCCTCTGCACAGAGCCCTCAGTATGGAGTCCCTATACCCTGTGTACTGAACCCCTCTCTGCACAGAGCCCTTAGCGGGGAGTCCCTATACCCTGTGTACTGAACCCTCCTCTGCACAGAGCCCTCAGTATAGAGTTCCTATACCCTGTGTACTGAACCACTCTCTGCACAGAGCCCTCAGCGGGGAGTCCCTATACCCTGTGTACTGAACCCCTCTCTGCACAGAGCCCTCAGTACGGAGTCCCTATACCCTCTGTACTGAGCCCCTCTCTGCACAGAGCCCTCAGCGGGGAGTCCCTATACCCTGTGTACTGAACCCCTCTCTGCACAGAGCCCTCAGCGGGGAGTCCCTATACCCTGTTTACTTAACCCCTCTTTGCACAGAGCCCTCAGTATGGAGTCCCTATACCCTCTGTACTGAGCCCCTCTCTGCACAGAGCCCTCAGCGGGGAGTCCCTATACCCTGTGTACTGAACCCTCCTCTGCACAGAGCCTTCAGTATAGAGGTCCTATACCCTGTGTACTGAACCCTCCTCTGCACAGAGCCCTCAGTATGGAGTCCCTATACCATGTGTACTGAACCCCTCTCTGCACAGAGCCCTCAGTATAGAGTCCCTATACCCTGTGTACTGAACCCTCCTCTGCACAGAGCCCTCAGTGGGGAGTCCCTATACCCTGTGTACTGAGCCTTTCTGCACAGAGCCCTCAGTATGGAGTCCCTATACCCTGTGTACTGTACCCTCCTCTGCACAGAGCCCTCAGTATGGAGTCCCTATACCCTGTGTACTGAACCCCTCTCTGCACAGAGCCCTTAGCGGGGAGTCCCTATACCCTGTGTACTGAAACCTCCTCTGCACAGAGCCCTCAGTATGGAGTCCCTATACCCTGTGTACTGAACCCCTCTCTGCACAGAGCCCTCAGTATGGAGTCCCTATACCCTCTGTACTGAGCCCCTCTCTGCACAGAGCCCTCAGCGGGGAGTCCCTATACCCTGTGTACTGAACCCTCCTATGCACAGAGCCCTCAGTATGGAGTCCCTATACCCTGTGTACTGAACCCCTCTCTGCACAGAGCCCTCAGCGGGGAGTCCCTATACCCTGTGTACTGAACCCTCATCTGCACAGAGCCCTCAGTATAGAGTCCATATACACTGTGAACTGAACCCCTCCTCTGCACAGATCCCTCAGTGTGGATGGAGTCCCTATACCCTGTGTACTGAACCCTCCTCTGCACAGAGCCCTCAGTATAGAGTTCCTATACCCTGTGTACTGAACCACTCTCTGCACAGAGCCCTTAGCGGGGAGTCCCTATACCCTGTGTACTGAACCCTCCTCTGCACAGAGCCTTCAGTATAGAGGTCCTATACCTTGTGTACTGAACCCTCCTCTGCACAGAGCCCTCAGTATGGAGTCCCTATACCATGTGTACTGAACCCCTCTCTGCACAGAGCCCTCAGTATAGAGTCCCTATACCCTGTGTACTGAACCCTCCTCTGCACAGAGCCCTCAGTGGGGAGTCCCTATACCCTGTGTACTGAGCCTTTCTGCACAGAGCCCTCAGTATGGAGTCCCTATACCCTGTGTACTGTACCCTCCTCTGCACAAAGCCCTAAGTATGGAGTCCCTATACCCTGTGTACTGAACCCCTCTCTGCACAGAGCCCTTAGCGGGGAGTCCCTATACCCTGTGTGTGGCCTGTGTACTGAACCCTCCTCTGCACAGAGCCCTCAGTATGGAGTCCCTATACCCTGTGTACTGAACCCCTCTCTGCACAGAGCCCTCAGCGGGGAGTCCTTATACCCTGTGTACTGAACCACTCTTTGCACAGAGCCCTCAGCGGGGAGTCCTTATACCCTGTGTACTGAACCACTCTCTGCACAGAGCCCTCAGCGGGGAGTCCCTATACCCTGTGTACTGAACCCTCCTCTGCACAGAGCCCTCAGTATAGAGTTCCTATACCCTGTGTACTGAACCACTCTCTGCACAGAGCCCTCAGCGGGGAGTTCCTATACCCTGCGTACTGAACCCCTCTCGGCACAGAGCCCTCAGTATGGAGTCCCTTTACCCTCTGTACTGAGCCCCTCTCTGCACAGAGCCCTCAGCGGGGAGTCCCTATACCCTGTGTACTGAACCCCTCTCTGCACAGAGCCCTCAGTATGGAGTCCGTATACCCTCTGTACTATGCCCCTCTCTGCACAGAGCCCTCAGCGGGGAGTCCCTATACCCTGTGTACTGAACCCCTCTCTGCACAGAGCCCTCAGCGGGGAGTCCCTATACCCTGTGTACTGAACCCCTCTTTGCACAGAGCCCTCAGTATGGAGTCCCTATATCCTCTGTACTGAGCCCCTCTCTGCACAGAGCCCTCAGCGGGGAGTCCCTATACCCTGTGTACTGAGCCCTCCTCTGCACAGAGCCCTCAGTATGGAGTCCCTATACCCTGTGTACTGAACCCTCCTCTGCACAGAGCCCTCAGTATGGAGTCCCTATACCCTGTGTACTGAACCCTCCTCTCTGCACAGAGCCCTCAGTATGGAGTCCCTATACCCTGTGTACTGAACCCCTCTCTGCACAGAGCCCTCAGCGGGGAGTCCCTATACCCTGTGTACTGAACCCCTCTCTGCACAGAGCCCTCAGTATGGAGTCCCTATACCCTCTGTACTGAGCCCCTCTCTGCACAGAGCCCTCAGCGGGGAGTCCCTATACCCTGTGTACTGAACCCTCCTCTGCACAGAGCCCTCAGTATGGAGTCCCTATACCCTGTGTACTGAACCCTCCTCTCTGCACAGAGCCCTCAGTATGGATGGAGTCCCTATACCCTGTGTACTGAACCCTCCTCTGCACAGAGCCCTCAGTATAAAGTCCATATACCCTGTGTACTGAACCCCTCTCTGCACAGAGCCCTCAGTGTGGATGGAGTCCCTATACCCTGTGTACTGAACCCTCCTCTGCACAGAGCCCTCAGTATAGAGTCCATATACCCTGTGTACTGAACCCCTCTCTGCACAGAGCCCTCAGTATGGAGTCCCTATACCCTGTGTACTGAAACTTCCTCTGCACAGAGCCCTCAGTATAGAGTCCATATACCCTGTGTACTGAACCCCTCTCTGCACTGAGCCCTCAGTGTGGATGGAGTCCCTATACCCTGTGTACTGAACCCTCCTCTGCACAGAGCCTTCAGTATAGAGGTCCTATACCCTGTGTACTGAACCCTCCTCTGCACAGAGCCCTCAGTATGGAGTCCCTATACCATGTGTACTGAACCCCTCTCTGCACAGAGCCCTCATTATAGAGTCCCTATACCCTGTGTACTGAACCCTCCTCTGCACAGAGCCCTCAGTGGGGAGTCCCTATACCCTGTGTACTGAGCCTTTCTGCACAGAGCCCTCAGTATGGAGTCCCTATACCCTGTGTACTGTACCCTCCTCTGCACAGAGCCCTCAGTATGGAGTCCCTATACCCTGTGTACTGAACCCCTCTCTGCACAGAGCCCTTAGCGGGGAGTCCCTATACCCTGTGTACTGAACCCTCCTCTGCACAGAGCCCTCAGTATGGAGTCCCTATACCCTGTGTACTGAACCCCTCTCTGCACAGAGCCCTTAGCGGGGAGTCCCTATACCCTGTGTACTGAACCCTCCTCTGCACAGAGCCCTCAGTATAGAGTTCCTATACCCTGTGTACTGAACCACTCTCTGCACAGAGCCCTCAGCGGGGAGTCCCTATACCCTGTGTACTGAACCCCTCTCTGCACAGAGCCCTCAGTATGGAGTCCCTATACCCTCTGTACTGAGCCCCTCTCTGCACAGAGCCCTCAGCGGGGAGTCCCTATACCCTGTGTACTGAACCCCTCTCTGCACAGAGCCCTCAGCGGGGAGTCCCTATACCCTGTTTACTTAACCCCTCTTTGCACAGAGCCCTCAGTATGGAGTCCCTATACCCTCTGTACTGAGCCCCTCTCTGCACAGAGCCCTCAGCGGGGAGTCCCTATACCCTGTGTACTGAGCCCTCCTCTGCACAGAGCCCTCAGTATGGAGTCCCTATACCCTGTGTACTGAACCCTCCTCTCTGCACAGAGCCCTCAGTATGGAGTCCCTATACCCTGTGTACTGAACCCTCCTCTGCACAGAGCCTTCAGTATGGAGTCCCTATACCTTGTGTACTGAACCCTCCTCTCTGCACAGAGCCCTCAGTATGGAGTCCCTATACCCTGTGTACTGAACCCCTCTCTGCACAGAGCCCTCAGCGGGGAGTCCCTTTACCCTGTGTACTGAACCCCTCTCTGCACAGAGCCCTCAGCGGGGAGTCCCTATACCCTGTGTACTGAACCCTCCTCGGCACAGAGCCCTCAGTATGGAGTCCCTATACCCTGTGTACTGAACCCTCCTCTCTGCACAGAGCCCTCAGTATGGAGTCCCTATACCCTGTGTACTGAACCCTCCTCTGCACAGAGCCCCCAGTATGGAGTCCCTATACCCTGTGTACTGAACCCTCCTCTGCACAGAGCCCCCAGTATGGAGTCCCTATACCCTGTGTACTGAACCCTCCTCTGCACAGAGCCCTCAGTATAGAGTCCATATACCCTTTGTACTGAACCCCTCTCTGCACAGAGCCCTCAGTGTGGATGGAGTCCCTATACCCTGTGTACTGAACCCCTCTCTGCACAGAGCCCTCAGTATGGAGTCCCTATACCCTCTGTACTGAGCCCCTCTCTGCACAGAGCCCTCAGTATGGAGTTCCTATACCCTGTGTACTGTACCCTCCTCTGCACAGAGCCCTCAGTATGGAGTCCCTATACCCTGTGTACTGAGCCCCTCTCTGCACAGAGCCCTCAGCAGGGAGTCCCTATACCCTGTGTACTGAACCCTCCTCGGCACAGAGCCCTCAGTATGGAGTCCCTATACCCTGTGTACTGAACCCTCCTCTCTGCACAGAGCCCTCAGTATGGAGTCCCTATACCCTGTGTACTGAACCCTCCTCTGCACAGAGCCCTCAGTATAGAGTCCCTATACCCTGTGTACTAAACCCTCCTCTGCACAGAGCCCTCAGCGGGGAGTCCCTATACCCTGTGTACTGAACCCCTCTCTGCACAGAGCCCTCAGTATGGAGTCCCTATACCCTCTGTACTGAGCCCCTCTCTGCACAGAGCCCTCAGTATGGAGTCCCTATACCCTGTGTACTGTACCCTCCTCTGCACAGAGCCCTCAGTATGGAGTCCCTATACCCTGTGTACTGAGCCCCTCTCTGCACAGAGCCCTCAGCGGGGAGTCCCTATACCCTGTGTACTGAACCCTCCTCGGCACAGAGCCCTCAGTATGGAGTCCCTATACCCTGTGTACTGAACCCTCCTCTCTGCACAGAGCCCTCAGTATGGAGTCCCTATACCCTGTGTACTGAACCCTCCTCTGCACAGAGCCCTCAGTATAGAGTCCCTATACCCTGCGTACTGAACCCTCTTCTGCACAGAGCCCTCAGTGGGGAGTCCCTATACCCTGTGCCCTGAAGCTTTCTCCACACCCATCTCGGAGGGCTGAGGGGGCCAAGGGAGAAGGACCCTCCCCCTCAAAGAAAGCAGTCTGTATTGGGCCCTTCGCTGCACAGAGCCCACTGGGACCTTCTCGGGCCTATTGTACTGAGCCGACCCTGCGCGGTGCCCTCGGATGGGCCCTCCCCTGGCACTGGGCACGGCTGCCCATCAATGCCCCCTTTCTTCTCCCTCGGCTGGCAGCTCGCTGGCTCCGGCTGACGCCGGCTGCTCTCTGGTATGAAAGGGCTCTCTCTCTCTCTTTCTGCCGTGCAAGAGTCTTAAGAGGGTGTTCTGGCCCCCCTCGGACACCGTACCCTGTTGAGACAGTCTCATAGGGGCCCCGTGTTGATGTTTACTTTTCATTTACTATGATGTCTCTTCCTGATGGTGTTTCCATGTTTGTTCCCCTCCTCTCTCTTGAGGGTGGTGCTTACCCCGCCCTTTCCTGCTCCGGGTCTCTCCCGTAGCCCCCACGTACCTCGCCTCAAACATAAGTTTGTTCGGCCAGCATGTGCTCGCCTCATTCCATGGCCCTCTCTCCCTTCACTCTGGGCCCGATTCACAAAATGAATTTAAGACTAAATCCTAAACTTGCTACTATTTTGGTATTTACAGAATGAACTTACTACTTTTGGTATTCACAGAAGTTAGGATTTTGTCTTAAGTTTGTCTTTAAACAGACTTAAGACAGACTTAAGTTAGGATTTTGTCTTAAGTCTGTCTAAAGACAAAATCCTAACTTCTGTGAATACCAAAAGTAGTAAGTGCATTCTGTGAATGTCAAAAGTAGTAAGTGCATTCTGTGAATACCAAAATAGTAGTAAGTTTAGGATTGAGTCTTAAATTCATTCTGTGAATCGGGCCCTCTGTGTACACCAAGGTATTTCATCTGTATTAATCTTTCCCCTGTATTGCATTTAATGTCTCTCTTCAGGGTATTTCAATGTTTTTTGGGTGCCCGGGCAACATATTTTGTTGTGCACTATACTTTAAAAAGTCCACATGTTTATCCAATACAAGCTTTTGTAATGTAAAACAATTTTTAACAAAACTAACTTTAAGAAACATTGGAAAGCAAAAACAGGTAAAACCCAAGCTGTCCAGTGTCCATCAGCCAATGAGTGCCAAAAGAAAACTTGACCAAGCATTGATAAAGCCATGATAATTTCCTTTTAGGTCTCGCCTGCTAGACAGCACATGCTCTGTTGCGAGACGTATTGTTAGCATACAGCGGACTAGGAGCCCTCCCATTCCTTACCATTGGTTATCTTCATTGTCCCTCTCATTTGCTTGTTTCCTATTTATCAGTTGTGTGGGATTTCCTTTCTCTTTTTCTGATTATTGCTCCTTGGAGCATGGAAGCATTACTGTGTCCTTCCCTGCCTTCTTTTGGAGGTGCTACTTTATTCTTTTTGTTAAAGCACTCTACGAGAGTGCGTGTGTTCTCATATATCTCCCTCATATGCTTTTCTCCCCACCCTTCACCATGCTCTATGTTCCTCTCTCACCTGTGGTTTTCTTCTCCACTACCTGCCTTTGCCTTCTCGCCTGTGTGCTTTCGCCACACCAGGTACACGTTGCTGTGTTTTGAACATTTGATTCCCCCCCTCCCTCTTGTGTCCCTTGTAGTTTCCCCTATCCGAAGCCCCCAACAACCCGTGTTGCTTCCGGCTCCCCCTTCTGCACCCATGTTGCTTCCTACTTCCATTGTTTCTTCTCACACAACTCAATGTAAAAAAACGCTTTTCACTTTTTTTTTCTTTTTAATTACTGATCCAACTTGGATTGGTGACTAAAAAAGAAATAAAAATGCATGTGTAATTATGTAGAGATGCACACAGACATCGCGTCGAAAGGTTTCTTGGAAAAACATTCTATAATCATGCAGCACGGCATTTCCCCAATGCAAGGCTAAAACCAATGGCAAAGGCAATAGATCCCAAAGGACTAACTTATTGGCTTTGCCAATGCTTTTTGCACTTATAGCTCGTTTATTTTTCATTAAATCTTGTAACTATATTTACATGGAATTCAGTGCCTATCCAGATTGTTTAAATCCACAAAAGGTGACGGGCAGAATGCTTGAAATAAGACTAACCACTGGAAAGCGCTCAGCATTCCAACCCATCGTTCTTTTGCCCACCATGCCACCTCAGTTTGGACCCAGCCATATGCAAATCAGTCTTAACCCTACTCCAGTAGGAACAGGCTAGTCCATATGTCCAATGCAAATCAGTCTGAACCCTACTCCAATAGTAACAGACTACTCTGAACTGCTGAGCCATGTTCTCCCTTAACCAGAAAACAAACAACCTAAGACTGGTTTTGCCCTGATTGGGGCTAGTCAGTCGGGTGTAACTTGGTTCCACTGGCACAATGAGCACAGATCTACATCTAGACATACCCTTGAGCACTTAGGGAGTTTATAGTATATTTAGTAGAGCTACAGTACTACTTCTCATATACCACAAAATGCTAATCACTAAACTCTGTGCAGAGGTCTCTGGCTCTCCTATTTATTTGGTATGAAAGATCTCCATCTCAACTAAGGATATTTTAGTTCACATACACCTACGTTTTAGTTATAAATGTGGGAGGGAGAGTGGCTGGAAAATGGGGAATACTTACTATTAAATGGGAAGGATTTGGGGAAGAGTAAGGAGGGGTTGGAGTAGGGCTAGGGTGGGGTTTAGGGAGGGACTTGCACTCACCCAGAAAAGAGTAAGCCCATCTCTCTCCACAAACTGCACTTCTAAAGTTACTACAGCCAAAAAGGACCCAACGGAATAGTAAATGTACTCCACCTTGACCTCACCTCTCATGCTATACTTTATGTCTATTTCCTGGTTCATCTCCTGTCTCCTTGCCCTCTTCTCGCAGAGTCCGAGGTCACTGCCCAGCCATTGAACGCTACACATAAAAAGAGGAGAGGAAGACGAGGCATGGGGAAGAATTAAGGAGAGTTTGTTAGATTTTACCTGATGGAATGGAGTAAATTCTTTAAAGAAGTGCTTTGATTCTCAATGTTGACAGCCCACTGTGAAGGGGGATTTACTTGTATCTATGAATATACAACAATGAATGCTAAAGTTTCAAGCAGGTTGTGAGTTTTAATGTAACGTACTAGTCGGCTAATCATCCGCTAGATCGGTGTTACAATGTCTTTACTACAATGTAGGAACAGACCGGTTACACACAGAATCCTGCGTGAAATGTTGTTCTTACAGGACAAAACAAAATCTAGATGCCAGCTCCCAAAAAAGTAACTTCATCAATGAGTTTTTTTGGGGTACTATTTGGTTTGCACATTCCAGGCAACTTGAGCTTTGTCCTGTTTTTGCAAACTCCTATTTCTGAAAGTTTAATGTATCATTCATTGTTGTGTGACACCACAAGGTTTAAAGGGGCCAAAAATGGTTGATAAATTCATTGGGCCCGATTCACAGAACTAACTTAAGACAAAATCCTAAACTTACTACTTTTGGTATTCACAGAAGTTAGGATTTTGTCTTAAGTTTGTCTTAAGACAGACTTAAGACAAAATCCTAACTTAAGTCTATCTTAAGTCTGTCTTAAGACAAACTTAAGACAACTTCCTAACTTCTGTGAATACCAAATGTAGTAAGTTTAGGATTTTGTCTTAAGTTA
This sequence comes from Lissotriton helveticus, assembly GCF_964261635.1. Classification (NCBI taxonomy): domain Eukaryota; kingdom Metazoa; phylum Chordata; class Amphibia; order Caudata; family Salamandridae; genus Lissotriton; species Lissotriton helveticus. The sequence continues at coordinate 170,338,134 of NC_136057.1, forward strand.
GTTCTGTGTATCGGGCCCATAGTTGTTGCGAAGAAGGGACCCCAAAAAGATGTCTTGCCTCAGGTCCCAAAATCCTTATGGCACTGCTACCAATTTATCGGTCAGAAGGTGTGCAGTCAATGTGATTCCTGCTTTCACCCCATTGACAGATAAATGAAAAAAGTGATAATTCATCAATGTCATTGGAAGGTTGTGGTGGTCATCCCTTGATGCAGGAGATCTGCATCTGAAGTTTGGTGGACTTCTTACAGGAGCCTCCTTATGGAATAAAGAATGTACCACTTTAATTGGTAAGTTTCGAATAAAACAAATCACTTCTGATGCAGGAAAAAGCCAGTGACACAGACAATCTTCAGGGTGGCTTGACCAGAAGGCGATGGAATTAGAGGAGCAATTCACTGCAGCACAACAAGATTCTAGCCACAAATAGGAACCAGACAAGTGAAAAAAAACATTGGGCTATATCTATGAACTTTGTGGTGCAGGCAGCACAGCAAGCCACCTTGCTGCACTGCCCTGCGCCACAGGGAAAGGGGATAAATATGCCGCATTTGTCCAATGTGGCGCATCCAGTCCTTTTCCCCTGCGCTGGTGCAATTTTGGCAGCCTAGCGCCAACTGAGGCACCCTTGCACCATGGTGCAAGGGTGCCCGTGTTGTAGGCAGCATTTTTTTGTGCAGGAAGGGACACTTTCCTGCGCAAAAACAATCCTTTGAGGCTTTTTCCTCTTTCCATGTGCAAAACACATAGAACGAGTAACAATGAGGAGAAATAAAGACATTTCTTCGTGTTACGCCTCTCCTGGAGAGGCGTATCTTTTTGGCGCATTCCCGGGTTTACAAGTCCTTGTAAATTTGGGAATGTGTCAAAAACCAAGAGAGCTGCGTGGGAGCACCTATCCACAATGCCCATGGACTGCCTCCCATGTGCAGACTAAGGCGACTCAGTCATTGGCCTACGTGGCATTACTCCATATTTTTTAGGCCATGCAGCTACACAAAGTGGCTTTGCATGGCTTCCTAAATCTGACTTAAAGGTTTGCGTCACACTTGTACCACATTTGATAGTGCCAACATGACGCATAGCTCTCATAAATATGCTGCATTCTATTTTGGCATCAAACCAAGAATGCAAACTCCCTTGGTTCTACCACACATATGCACCCTAAGATGTCTGATTCCCGTAGACCCGCTAAAGACACCAGACCTGCTGTGCTGACTTTCAAGTTGTGTCGGCTCAGCAGGATCAGGTGAGTTGCAGTGCAGATTCTACATCCCACGCGCAACCCCCTAACCAACTATTCAGTAAAATGAGATGCTCAGGCCACGGGATCTGTAATACAAATGCACTTTGACTGCCATCTTGTATTTATTGTGCATCAGTTCCTTTCTGACTCCATGGCTAAGAACAATGAAGTGTTTGTATTCTACCCACTTTTATTGTGCATTGATCCATCTCGTACATCCACCTTTACCTAAGTCGGTCCGTTATTCCATCCAATCAATCAATCAGGTGGCTTATAAAGTGCAACTACTCTCAAAGTATGGGGGAGGGGGGACTGCTGGTTCATTGGAGGCATTGTGGTTCAGTCGAAGCGCCAGTTCTAGTGTTCCTTCCTGAATTGAGGCAGTGACGGTGATTGCCTGAGGGTGAGAGGCATTTGCTGCAAAGTAGGAGACGGATCTTCCTCCAGCAGTGGTCTTGTGTAGACATGGGAAGGTACCCAGAGCCAGTTGGGCAGAGCGGAGGTCTCTGGTGGGTGCATTAAATACGACGCTGTGGTTAAGGTTCGCAGGACCTGCGCCGTGTAGGGCCTTGTAGGTGTGTGTGAGGAGCTTGAAGGCGATTCTTCTGATGACTGCGAGCCAGTGGAGGTCTCTCAGGTGGTCGGTGATGTGGCTGCGGTGGGGGATGTTGAGGATGAGTCTGGCAGAGGCGTTCTGAATGTTCTGCAGTCTCTTGAGGAGTTTCTGGGGGATGCCAGCGTAAAGTTCTGGAGAAATGTAGTCTTCATTCTCAGGGAATACTTACTAATAGAAAAAAGAACTTGGCACAGAAGCTGAAAATATGAAAAGACATCTTTATTAAATTTAATAAGTGAGGCCACGTCGCACAGAAGCCGTAGCAACTGAATGAGGTAGTCTGAGGAGTACAGAGAACAGAGGCCTTATATATGCTTTTAGGGTTACAAAACTCAGCATAAAAGTAAGGGGCAGTCCTTGCTTTTGCAAGCATGCAAAAAATGCCTAACATGGACATGCAAGGTCTGCCAAACGACAAACCCATTTTACAGTTGTCCGGCCCATAATCAATCATTGAACAAACCCAACATTCTTCTTTAGACAAGCCGGACAAACCCATAATAAAAAGGACCACAACCCATATCGTAAATAGACCATAAAAGAAGAAACAGAAACAGATAGAAGTAGGATAAGGCATGTTTGTGTGCAGTAAAACTTTATGATGTCCTGTGCTCTGATTCTTAATCTTGATCAGCTAAAGGGCAGGAACTGGTTTAACAAGGTCAGCTTCAGGCAACAGGGTCAGTTCACTCAGGTCAAACAGGAGTCAGCATGAACTCGAGCTAAGGTGTACATGTCCTTAAAAGACTAGTTCAGCCACAATCATCGGCCTATGTGAGGGCAACCACAAAATGGCTGCCATACACAAAATGGAACCCACGGGTTCAGAATTCACAGAACCTCAGTTCATTGAAATAGTCAATTCTACTGCTGATGAGTGCGTGGGTGACTGTCTTTCTGGACTCAATAGGGATCCACTTGTAGATCTTTTGAAGCAGACAGAGCATGTGTATTCAGGATGATGAGACGGATGATGACCCGTGTCCCCCAAGGGTCTTTAAACAAGCATGGTTAGGGCTAGAGGACGACATACTATCACTCCTGAATAGCTCGCTCATAACTGGACAGGTTCCATCCAACTTCAAGGAGGCTCGTCTGATTCCCCTCCTGAAAAAGGCAGGGGCTGATACCAAGATCCTGAAAAATTACAGGCCCATTTCACAGTTACCGTTCCTAGCAAAAATCCTGGAACAACACGTATTGCCCACTCTCTCTCAACATCTAGAAAATAACTCTCTACTAGAGCCCAACCAGGCTGGTTTCAGGGCCCACCATAGCACGGAATTGGTCATGCTTTCCGTGCTGGACGACCTGAGACTTAAAGCGGACAGGAAAAACCCATGTGCCCTGGTTCTGCTAGACCTCTCCGCGGCATTCGATACGGTCAAGCATGACCTATTGTTGTCGCGGATGTGGGACCTTGGTATTCAGGGCACCGCCCATGCCTGGCTGACATCCTTCCTGGAGTCACGGGTCCAGAGAGTGCAATTGGCTAACCTGGTATCGGAGGCAGTAGGTATCACAAATGCGGAGTCCCTCAGGGCTCGGCATTATCACCTTTATTGTTCAATGCCTACCTGCAACCTCTCATCTCAACATTAAATCAGATGGACTGCAGTATATACAACTATGCCGACGATACGCAGATTATTATTCAAATCGACAACTGTCCAATGGCATACCAGAGAATGCAGAACATTCTAAAATTCACCGTGAACTGGATGACGACCAACTCATTAAAAATAAATCCCGATAAGACCGAGGTGTTGGCGATCACTACGGCATCGAGCCCCTGGAACGACCTCCTCTGGCCTACCGAATTAGGGCCATCCCCAATACCAGCTGAAGCAGTAAAAAGCTTGGGCCTGATTATCGATGCAAACCTCACCATGTCTGCCCAAGTCTCAGCTGTAGTGGGTACTTGTGTGGGGCTAATGAGGCAATTGCACAAACTATCCCCTATCCTGACGGTAGACACGCTTAGAAGAGCAGTATCAGCACTGATCCTGGCACGCCTGGATTACGGCAACGTTCTGTATGACAATATCCCTCAAAAACTGTCGAGCAGACTGCAGATAGTCATGAACGACGCCGCCAGACTGATCTTCAACAAACCTAGAAGGACTCAGGCTACTCCCCTCCTCCATAAACTCCATTGGCTGCCGGTGAAACAACGGGCCAAATTCAAGGGCCTATGCATAACGCATAAAGCACTGTACGGACAAGCCCCAAAATATATCAAGAAACGTTTAGTTCCATATGCCCCAAGCAGGAATTTACGATCAGCAGACGCTGCTCTACTGATTTGTCCGCGTTTTAAGCTATCCTCCTTTGGAGGGCGCACGTTTTCCCATACAATTCCCAGTGCATGGAACAAACTGCCAGAGAGCCTGCGCAAAGAAACAAACCTCTTATCTTTCAGAAAAAAGCTAAAAACTGTGCTGTTTCAGGAGGCCTGGGGTAATGCCTAACTCTCTCCCCTCTAGTATGGTGCTCACTCTCTGCAAAGCGCTTAGAGACCCCTGGGTGATAAGGCGCTATAGAAATCTAACATACAATACAATACAATACAATACATTGATCTGGCAGCCCATGGCGAGAGAGGAGTCCAGAATGATGCGTGGCCTGTGGGTTCTAAGTGCTGTGGGCCACCAGGAGAGGTCCACCGGCGGAGAGGGTGGAGCCCATGATGAGAATTTTTGTCTTCTCTGAGTTGAGCTTGAGGAAGCTGTTCTTCTGGTGGTGACAGTCTTCATCCCATCATGAAAGTTGTTCTTAGTGACTGTGGGTTAGTTGGTGAGGGAGAGAATCAGCTGTGTGTCATTGGCGTAGGAGACGATGTTGAGTCTGTGGTTCCGGACGATGGCTGCGAGCAGGCCCATATAGATGTTAAAGAGAGTGAGGCTTAGGAAGGAGCCTTGAGGCACTCAGCAGCTAGTCTCTGTGGGTTCAGAGTGGAACAGTGGTAGTCTGACTTTCTCTGTTCGGCCGATAAGGAAGGAGCAGATCCATTCCAGGGCTTTGTCGTGGATGCCAGCATCGTGGAGTCTTGTGCATAAGGTGTGGTGAGAAATGATATCGAAGGTGGCCAAGAGGTTCGACAGGATGAGGGCTGCAGTTTCACCTTAGTCGAGGAGTGTGCGGACATTGTTTGTGGCAGCAAGAGGGGTGGTCTCGGTGCTGTGGTTGCTTCGGAAACTGGATTGGCAGAGGTCCTGGATGTGGTTTGCTTCGATGAACTCGGAAAGTTGTTGCATTGATGGCCTTCTCGATAACCTTGACTGGAAAGGGTAGAAGAGAGATGGGTCTGAATTTCTTGAGGTCCGTCAGGTTGGCAGAGGGTTTCTTCAGCAAGGGGTTGATCTTTGTGTGTTTTCAGTCTTCCAGGAAGGGGGGCAAAGTTGATGGAGCAGTTGATGGTGCAACATAGTTCGGGGGCAATGGTGGTGCTGACTCTGTTGAAGATGTGGTGTGAGTAGGGTTATGATGCTGCTCTGGAGTGGATCCTCTTCATGATCTTGAGGGTGTCATCAGCAGTGAGGGGAGTCCACCTGAGGGTCTGCTGGGTCTGGGTGTCGTTGGGTGCCGTGGTTGCTGGTGGGGTGGGAGAGTCTTGGGTGTCAAGACCTGTTGAAGCTGTTGTTTTTCTCCTTAATCTTGCGGTGGAAGACCTGATTCTGGGCCTCCCCCATTCCAACTTCTGAAGCAACCAACCACCCATCCACTAATACATCAATCCTAACCATGTAACAGTGCATCCCTTCATCCTCTCAAACCATGTAATCAGTCCTTTCATCATTGCAACCAGTGCATCCATTCGTACCTCATCTGCTGTTCACCCATCTATCAACACTTATTCTGATAGAGAAATATAACCTCATATTCCTCACCTTTTGAATATTCCACGGGCATCAGACTGGATCTGGAAACCTTTGAACAGAAGTAGGTGGTGCTGTGTGGTTCTGCACTGACACTGTTCTACTCCAGAATTGGAGCATGGGATTTTATAGGCGCCACTCCCGTATTCTGAAGTACATTCCTAGCTTTCTGCGCCACCACCAGATGTGAATCGTGAGCTCCTTCCCATCTCTCTAGAGACCAGTTTACCTAACAAATTTGAAAATCCAGTGTGGAAGAGAAGGGTCACCCCTCAAAACAACAGGTTCTCATCAGGTTTGCCTGAGGTGCCTGGGGTCAAGCCATGACCATAAGGTCTGCATTGACTGTGCTTTGATGAACCTGAAGGCCACAGGAGATTGTGAGGTAAAGTTCTATGTCGCAGAGCACTGGAAGACTCTGCAACGAGACCAGGCTAAGTCGAAGTGTCGATCCCAGTCCAGAAGATTCAGGAGTTGTTCCTGAGGGAAGCAGTCATTGCACTCCAAGTCTTCAGGTAAGTCAAAAGAATAAGCATAAAAAATCCATGTGGAGCTCAACCCCTTCCCACCACCACATACTCCTGAAAAGGCACAAGGGTGTCACCATGTGTGACGAAGGGGGCCCAGAAGACCCGGTACAACGAGACTTGAACCAATCGAAAGCAAACGAATCCCTGTTGCTTTCACTCTTTTTTACACAGCACCCGGAACACTGGAAGGAAGACGACCACATCCCCCACAGACCCGAGACTGACCCCCGAGACGATCACTGTTTCTTTAACTGGGCGGAACTTGAACCGAGCCACGCCCACGAGTCCGAGGTAAAACCCAGCCTTGACTTCACACAGGTGTGTTCATCACCCGGAGGAGTAGGCGGTTTGCGAGACGTGGAGAAGAGCAACGGAGTGGAGAGAAGTACGGGAGCTGAGGAGCTGTGGACATCCGGAGGAGAAACTGAAGCGGAGAGCAGTGACGGCGGAGGAGCCCGGACCATCGAGGAGGAGGAGGCGGTTGGAGGCGAGCCGGGAGCGAGAGACGACGACTACAGCAGCAAGCCAGGAGGCCAACAGGAAGGCGCTTCGCCCAGCCACACTTCAAGGGAAGTGTGGCTTGCACAGGTACGATCTCGCTTTTCGGGTTGGGTTGGACGTAGGTGGAACAAACCACCCTGAACACTCACACAGCATCCTCTGCACTAACCCCCACCCTTATCTGCACTGTACCGGCACCGAGGACTTTGTGGTGTGTTTCTGCACGTGTGACCCTCACTCCCCTCCCTACTCACTGTATAGATAAACGATAGGACTAAAACTGCCCCTTCTCTCTGTTTTCCGAGCTGGAAGGCGCCAGAGGAGAGGACCGGACTACCAGTCCCAGAAGCCCTCGGGAAAGAAGAGGAACAGGACCGGAAAGACGCAGGGAGCGGCGTTCCGCCACAGAAGCCGCAGCGGTAATACCCCTTCCTACTATCGCAAACTGACACATCGCAGACGACTTCTAAAAATAAAGCCTGCATTGCCCATAGTACCTGTCTCAGTGAGTCTATTCCGATCGCAAAGCCCACACCATGTTTCTCAATCTCACTCTTGAAGTCGCTCAATCCCGGTTTCCAGAGCCGTCTGCAACACCGAGGAAAATCGAAGAGTTCTGCTATCATCTGGCTCTTCAGATTTTTACAGACTCCCTCTGGCTTGCTTTTAGGCCCCAAGGAGCCAAGAAGACCTCCATCTGGGGTACCTCCAATGGGTATGCCCTTTGGCGCCAGTTGAATCCTTCAACTCCACCACTAGGACTCTTCTGGCTCCTGTTCCGGCTCCGCCGCCACACTTCACGCATACTTGACGCCGATGCTGACTCCATCGATAGCAGAGGAAGAGGTACCCATCATGTTAGCTGACTTCGATTTGGCGCAGCTACAACTTTGACCAAGGCCATGCTTGGCTTCCATTGAAGTGCCACCTACCCCGTTGAACTTGCCACCCCCACAAGGCGTTGCATTCCTTATTTGGCATGTATTCGGACAATGATTACAATGCTGGTGATGAAACTGGGTAACCATACCACAAATAGAACTGGTATGATAACCTTCAAGAGGCCAGCAGGCTGAGTTGGGTCTCCTCTCACCCCCTAGTCCCGGCTCTGAGGAGTGTGCTTCTTATGCAATGGTCATGCAAAGGGCAACTGAAGTTCTAGACTTCCAACTCCCCACCTTGGAATTCACAACCAATGATTTGACGGACGTGCTCCAGCAGGGGCAAATATCCACTAAGTCCCTACTGCCCCTCAATGAGGCACTTATACCTTGTTGGGAGCGTTGGCCAAAAACTTGCTCTGGCTCTCCCAGTCAATCACTAGATTGCGAGATGCTACTGTCCTGCCCCGGGTGTCCCTAAATTCTGATGTCAGCACCCCTCACCTGAAAGCTTGGTGGTGTAGGCATCTACAAGTCAGATGAACCAAATACTTTACTGAATACTCCCCCAATAGGGAGTCTAAATATGTGAGACCCTTTGGAAGATGGTATTTTCTTCCACTAGCTTGGCCCGCAGGTTTGTGAATGCCAGCCACATCCTGGGCCACTATTCCCATGCTCTTTGGGATTCAATGCCACATTTCCTCCCAGGTGTTCCAGAAGATTTCAGACCCGTCCTCATCCAAGCCTTCCAGGACGGTTATGATGCAGCCAAGTTCACAATTCATTGTGGCTTGGACGCCATCAATTCCATCGGGTGAGCCATTGGCACCTGCGTCGCCATTCTTTGCCATGCCTGGCTGCAGTTTACTGGTTATTGAGGAGATGTCCAGTTTACCCTTATGAACATGCCCTTTGATGGGACTCGTCTTTTTTGGGACAAAGCAGATTTCGACCTGGAACAGTTCAAGGAAAGCACTCTCCTTCAGCTTATCTGCCCGCCTCGCCAACCACATCAGCCCTACAACTCCTTTCATGGCTTCAGCAAAGTTACCCCATACCTCAGCCAATTCATCTACTTCAAGGTGCAAAGCAGCTTTGCGGCATCCACCACCCCAGCGGTCAGGGTCAGCGAGCCACACAATCCATTGCTCCCCCTCCCCCAAGAGCCCACCTACCAAACACCTTTACCATGCCCTTACTGGAGCACAAGCTCTACAGAGTGGATTATTAGTGAAGAGTGTTGAGTGAGTCTGTAGCTACTAAAGACATAGTTGAAATGTGGGTAAGCTGCCTTCTGCCCTGGGCCTTTGGGGATTTTAAACATTCTTTGCAAAGCTCGACACCCTACTAGCTTGAGTACATCGGTCCCATATGTCTGCAGGGAAATTTGAAAAAAAGACTATTCCCATAGTAATGTCTTCAGTACATTAAATGATTTAATTAAAAACATGCAGGAAATGAGACATAAAGACTCACCTGGGAGTTATTTAAAAGATATGTTTATGAAAGCAGAAGTTTACCAGAGTATGAGAGGAGAGGCTGCGCACGGAGATGGGCGGATCACAGGGAGAGAAACGAGATGAGAACTGAGAGGAGAGAAGGTGAGAGGGACAGGCTGAGCACATAGAGAAAATACTGCTGATCACCGGAAGGGAGAGAGAAGCTGAGCATTGGTGATGAAATATAGGCCAAAGAGAGTGAGACAAAGACAACCTCAACCCAGACAGAAAACACAGCAAAGCACAAGAAAAGTAACGCGGGCTGAAAACAGGGAGAGAGAGGCACAGACCCAGCACAGAGCGAGAGGCAGGCGTCCCCAGCACAAGCTGAGCTTAGGGAAGATAGACGATCTGAGGACACTGGTGGCATGTCAGGCTCACAACTGGAGGCAGAAGCACTGCAGACAGTTGATGGAGAGAGGAAGTAAGCACAGTTCATGAGGACCAACTAGAGCATTACAGGAGACCAATAACAGACAGCACTGGGATATGAGGACATTCCTTGAGATGATTATTGTACAAAAAGGACAACCACAAGTACGTGTCTCATTTACAGCTGCTAGAAGGGTATAATGACTCGAGCTCTTCTTTTTGTATTCACTATGATAACATATTGTTAATTAATTGTGATTCTTAATACCCCATAAAAGTCTTCTAAAAGGCAAGAATCCTGTTTGCCATTAGATTCAGCCATTTAAACTGGCAGTTACGTTGTTTTACTCGGAAACTGACAATCCAAATTGTTGGAACCAAAGTCAGCGCCATTGGTACTGTGTTGTAGGCATCTGGGCAGAATATCCCTCATTGGGGGTAAGATCAATGCGGCAATATATGGATATCCTTGTCACCATGTGCTTGATGGTGCCACCTTTTCTATCCCGCAGGCCAGTTAGTGCCCTATGGTAATACCTGGCATCTGGCAGAGGCAGGTAGCCGGGCTATTCCGGTCACAATGTTGGTATACACCTTCGTGCCTGTAGCAGTACTCAAGTTACCTTTCTATATACAGAACACCTCATTAATTACATGGTTTCTATTTGTTTTGTGGAAAATGGCCTGATTAGTTCTGAGGTCAATTCTTATATAGCTCTAAGTAAAATCGATCCTCATGGCAAAATTCACTTGAGCTTAGTCTAAGGAAACTCAGAAGATCATTAGCACCCTCACCAGTACTCTCTCTATGACAAGGGTCCACTTGACAAACTTGATATTATAATCAGCAGTGCACTGCCTCAACAAGACTTAATGCGATGACATCCTCTTTGCTTTGTTGCACAAGCTGTTATGTGTACCTGTTCTACATGCTTTATTTGATGTATAAGTATCCTACTTGTTGTATAAGTAACCTCAATGTCTGTAAAGCGCTCTGATATTCGCAAGGGTCTTGTTCGCGCTCTATAAAACGTTCAAAATAAAATAAATAAATAAATTGCAGCAAAAAGTAAGTAGAGCAGGAAATTCTGCGCTTTTGTTTGCTCAGTCATAATTTAAATAGGCAGCCGCCGGCCGGTAACTAATAAATCATTCTCGTTTATTGTCAGGGCAGGGCAGGCTCCTTTCAATGCACTCATGCATGCCTCTACAGCCTGGCTGGCTCCGTCAGTGGATCATGGATGGCACGTGACTTTGGCCGTGTAATAATGAAGATGTTAGCATTGTTAGTAACCAATATTCAAAAAAACACTCACTAAAAAATGCACTTTTAAAGGTTGCACTGCAACTGGGCTCAGGGACCTGATCACAGAGTAAACAATGAAAGGTGAAAATGGTGGGCATATTTCAGATGGTATCCTGTTATAAGGTACTAAATGTGGATCATTCTTTACAATTTCTGGCACCAATGAGATGAGCAAATGACTTGATGCATTGGCAAAACCTCCATTCGTCATGACTGGCTTACAGACACCCAGTAACAGAAGCATGTGAGTTATGATACTGACAAAAGCCAATGGCTGAGGGGTACTCAGGTCAAAGTTAGGCTCAGTATAGGTTGTATGAGCTCCAAGGCAGCTAATACTGTCTCAGACTTACGTCAATGTTCGTTACACGTCTGACCCCCACAGGACATAAACATGAGAATACTGCATTAAATGCCATTCAATCGATGGAATACTAAAGTGTTTCAGCTTATTTTCAATGCCATTTATTCGATTGTGCGCCCTTTAAGAGGGGACCCACACAAGACTTATTACAAGATGTGTTGTCGCCATCAGTTATACTGTCTTACATTGAACAGAGCTATATGCCATTTGTAGCTTAGTTTACACTGTGCCCATTCACCGCACTAATCATCTGATACAGCACTGTCTGCTATTATTACGAGGATCTATGTCAGTTTTCACACAAACACAGGTGTCTGTATCCATTAGTTAGCAATCATCCAGATCATATGTATGTAAAGATGTATTTATTTATTTATTTATTTATTTATTTATAACATTTGTAGAGCGCGCTGTTATCAAACGGTGTCCTGGCGCTATAGTGATAGCTCCCCTGGCCTAAACCTCCTGACTAATTAGTGAACAGCCACGTTTTCAAACTTTTCCGGAAGGCCAGCAAGTCCGTGATCTGTCTCAGTGCCGTTGGTAAAGAATTCCAGGCGGTAGCTGCCCCCCTAGGACAAAACTTCTGCCCCCCCAGCATACTTTCCTAATGCGTGGGGTCCTAATCAGCCCCAGACTGGCCGACCTGAGATGCCTCCCCGGCCTGTACCACTGGAAATGCTGTTGTAGGAACGACGGGCCAAATCCATGGACCGCCTTGAAGACAATGCACAAGGATTTAAAAGTTATCCGTTTCCGCACTGGAAGCCAGTGTAGCTTCGACAGTTCCCGGGAGACGGAGGCAAACTTTGGTAGGCCTGTGATAAGACGGGCTGCAGCGTTCTGCAGTACCTGCAGTTTGTTAAGCAGCCCCTGTTGTGCCTGCAAGAATAAACTATTACAGTAGTCGAGGCGGGATAGCACGAGGGCCGTCACCACAGTTTTCTTGCACTCCTCTGGTAAGAAAGGGAGGATCTTCCGGATGATTTTCAGAGACCAGTGGATGGAGGAGGTCAGTGCATTTACTTGGGGTTTGAAGGAGAGCTTATTATCGATCAGGACTCCCAAGTTCTTTACCTTCGTAACCATCTCATCAGGCCACCACTTTGGACTCCAGAAATTGATATCAGAGCCAAAGAGAAGAACCTCAGTTTTGGACGAGTTCAATTTTAGGCAGTTTCTGGCCATCCAGGTGCCGACTGCTGCCATACATTCCTGGAATTTGGTGTCCACGCTATCCTCTCTCCCTGGAAGCAGTGATACCACAATCTGTGTATCATCTGCCTAGGATGTTAATTCAAACCCGAATGAAGGGATTACCGGGGCGAGAGAGGAGACATATATATTGAAAAGGGTGGGGCTTAAAGAGGATCCCTGGGGAATGTATATGTATTAAGTTGAAGCCCTGAGTTTGCAATGTGGATGCAACACCATGGGCCCGATTCACAGAATGAACTTAAGACTCAATCCTAAACTTACTACTATTTTGGTATTCACAGAATGCACTTACTACTTTTGGCATTCACAGACTGAACTTACTACTTTTGGTATTCACAGAAGTTAGGATTTTGTCTTAAGTTTGTCTTAAGTCTGTCTTAAGTTTGTCTTAAGACAAACTTAAGACAAAATCCTAACTTCTGTGAATACCAAAAGTAGTAAGTGCATTCTGTGAATACCAAAATAGTAGTAAGTTTAGGATTGAGTCTTAAGTTCATTCTGTAATCGGGCCCCATGTTCTTCATAGACATGGATTTAAAGCAAATAACTGTGTCTTCCTCCTTTTTCTATTTTGTTCACAATTTTTATGTTCTGATAAATGTATGTGTTCCTAAACAGTGCAACTAATAATAGCCATATTTCACTCTAGAAGTTTTACGCTATTCCTGAAAGGCTGATTGCTTTATGAGTCCGAAGGACCACAATACTGAAATATATAGTGAATAAATGAGGGATAGCTGCCGATTATAAGAAGACACCGCATTCGAGGGAAACTGTTATATCTTAAACCTAACTACAGGTAGGGTCAGGTATGTTTTTTACAAGTCCTGCCGGCTCCCAGGAAGACATTGCTACAACCCTGGTAGGGCCTTGGCAAAATAAAGTACTCCACTTGTTTCCTGTTACGTTACGGTGAGCGCTCTTTTTAAAAGACACCCACCGCGCACACTGCAGTTCTGCTGCTGAGATCATTTGCCCTTTCTGCCCCGGTCAGAGCACCGTGGTGTATGGACTGCCCCACAGACTCGAGCACAGCACAGTCTGTGAATAGCTGAGCAGAGCAGCTGTCAGCAGTTGAGTTTGTCACTGCAGCTTAGAAACTACAGCCCCAGGCAGGATTTTCTCATTGGTAAGTGGCCTGTTACACTACGGTGCAAGCACTAGAATCAGTGCAGTGATGTTTGTGTTTAGAAAGAGCGCACGCAATAAGGTTCAGATTGCAATAAGGAAATGAGTTGAGTTGCTGAACTAACTAATAACTAACTAACTAATAACTGGTGAGTTAACCCTGGAGATTGAAATATTTCTTGGAGATATTTCTGTTTGTGTAGTCCCAGATCTTACTCAAAGTAGTATAGAAGGTTAATGTGCCTCCAAAGCACATCATGCAATATGCAGATGGCAGAATTGTTTTTATTTTATTTTTGCTGTCGCTAGGTAAGTGGGTTACTGCTTTGAACACAGATCCGTTTGTTACTTGCAGTTTTTAAATACTAAGCCTTTTAATATAGCACAGTGAGCTATGCAGGATATGTAACTGCTACACCTTGTAACCCTCACTGACTCATGCAACACATCTTGTACACTGATTTACACACTTGCGTGATTTACTGTAAATCTGTATGTTATGTAAATCTCTCTGACACCCTGCATTAGGATGCAAGGTTAGTGTTAGGGCACGCTGCACCTCCGCTCCGACCTTTGCTTTCACCTGCAGTGGAGTAGAGAGTGGCATCATAACTTAGACACTGCCAATCCACCCCGCTGCTCGCCGCCCTTTTCCCCCCCGCATCCTCCCGCTACCTGCCATGGGCGGCAATCTGGGGGATAGCACGGGCGCCAGAAGCTCTAGCTACGCCACTGCTGCGCCCTCTCAACGCATTCCCCCAGAAGGAAAAATTAAAGCTGCTCACACTGGCCCACGTCTTGGCTGCCCTCCGCTCTGGAGACTGGATGGTGGTGTTAGGCCCATCAATGCTACCTCTGGTTCGCAATGGGACAGGAACAGGTGCGCACCAGTGCCCCTCAGCTGTTCACCAAAGTGGTGGTGGTGGTAGCAGTGCACCTTTAGAGGTCAGGGGTCGCAGTCTTCCCCTTCCTCAATGACTGCCTGTTGAATGCTGTTGAAGGTTAGTTGACTGAGCAGTTGTCAACCACCTCCTGACTACAGTGAACCTCCTACAGCGAACCTTTGGGTTCACATCAGCATGTAAAGCCGATATGGAAACGCTGTGGGCAAGTGACATTATAATCCCAACGGCGGAGCGGAGGCTAACTCCTCCATCATTATGGGATTATTAGTCATTCCGAAGCTTTAGTGGTCTCTTTGAGCTTGTCGGAAGTGCAGCGGAATCCCCCTGCCAGTTTCCCTCTGACCGCCGTCATTGTAATACGGCAGTCGGAGGGAAGCCATAGATGTTGGGTGGAAAGCCTCCGATAAGCTGTCGGATGGCTTTCTGCCCACTCCATAATCGGGCCCAATATTTATATTTTTTTAAGTTTAATAGTCTTTAAATATATTTTGATGTACTTTATCAAAGAGAGATTGCCGCCCTGTTGGTCCAGACCTCGTGCACTTTTAAATCCTGCTACAGGAGGCTCCACCAGAGGGTGGAGACATGTAAATGTGTGAATAGCAAAAAAGTGTAAAGTTACTACTAGGCGCAGTAGTAGATTTACACAAGTAAATTTACACATGTGAATTTTCCTTTACAATTAGGGTCTCAGTGATCAGCCTACCAGACCACATGAAAAAACAATTTGGTTAATGATGGTTTGGACGCCTCCAGAACCAAACATGCAGCCTGGACTCCGCAGTGGCTCAATCCATGGGCACAGCCATCGCGTAGCATTACCATGGCTGTATGTGTTGCACTGCTTTTGCAGGCGATGTCCAGGCAACCCCCAATGGACATGTCCTTTGGGGATTGTTTTGCAAGAAAATCATCTCCTTTCTGGAACACCTCAAGGCAAGTAGAGCTATGGATCGCATGCTGAGCCTAGCCTCTCCAGCTGGACAATTTATTAACAGTACAGAAAATTTGGCTTAATCAAAGTACATAACATTCTGAGGTTGTTCCAAGGAAATGCAGTCCCGCGTAAAGACAATCTACCCAGCCGAACCAGATACCCCCACAAATGGACTGCTCGTTTTGGGGCAGGTGTAGATCTAGGGAATACCATTGTCATCCGTTGATTCAGTCTGAGACACCCTCTGCTGTCTGCATCAAAACTTCTCTGACTGCCAACCACCCTTTCCCAACAACTTCTGTTTGGGGGGAGGATCTTACAAAAGATCACAGTGGGTCATCCCGCTAATCCACAAGGGCTTCATGGGACATATTAGCAAGGAGGCGATATGAAATTATTGCTGCTTTTGCGGCTGTTTTCGCCCAAAAAGCGGCATAATTTAATCGCCTTATCAGCAAAGACATGCTATTGCGTGTTTTGCTGATTTTGCGCCCTTTTCAACAACGCCCAGCTTTGCTTCTCTAATGAGATGCAAAGTGGGCGTTCCAGAGCAAAATAATAGGAGAAATGTCATATGCGACATTTCTCCTATTATCAAGCTGCACGCTCACAAGCAGAGTGTTGGGAAAAGTAGAACTAACCACAGTTAACGCTACTTTCCTAACACCTGCTTGTGACCTGATTTAGCCATGTAATCCAATGGGAGGTGGATTACATGGCTAACATTGCCCTGCCCTATCAACAAGGTTATCGCCATTTTCAATGGAATATCGCTGGAACACCAGCAATATTCAATTGAAAACGGCGATAATCCCCGCTATCGCTGGGATTTTTATCTCTATGGCATTAAGCGTTGTTAATACAACGCTAACATTGAGATTATCGCCTGCGATAGCGGGCGATAGATTTTCTCACGCTAACAGCGGTCAGCGATAACTATCGCTGCCGCTTGTTAATATGCCCCCATATTCCTTCCGCTAGACTTCCCTCATTCCACCAGGACATGCTCTCTAGCACATACCTCACCTGAGGATGCAGACACCCATGTACCAATGTTACTGTGCAATTTAGGACTAGAAATGGCCTTGTGAAATGTAGCTAGGATAGGTGGAGCAAGGACTCCACCAACACTTAAGTAATTGAAGGAAGGCCTAGGGTGGTTCATGGGAGCAGAGAAAACAATACATGACGGCCAGGGTTGTCCCAAAAAAACTGAAAAGGTTTACGGGCCTTGGGAAGTATTTAGAGAATAGCAATGAACACCTCTGGATATAGATTAAGAATTCACTGCATTTGATTGTGAAAGTGAGAACATTTGTATAATGGAGACTGTGCTAAACAAAGATGTCAAAAGATGGGGGGGAAATGGGAAATGGGACATGGGGTTGTCTTCTTCTTTGCTTTCATTTTCTGTTTAACCTACTTGTAGTGTCTGTACCTGTGTGGTGACAGATATTATTGTAAAAACTGAAAAAACTATAATAAGAAGTAAATAAAAATTGTAAGCATAAGACCTTGCCCTGCTAAGCACATGGGGTGTAGAGATGGTGCCTAAAGAAGACAGGGGTACTCCTGTTAATTCTTGGTCCCTAACAAGGATGGAGGCCAGAGACCTAGCATGGATGTACGCCTTCTGAAAGAGGTCATATGGCTGCATAAGTGCAAGATGCTGTCCCTGAGCCAACTCGTGTCGTGCCTGAATGTGGGAGATTGGTTGGTGTCCCTGGATTTTGAAAATGCCTATTTTCCTCTTCCAGTCCTCCCTGCCAACAGCTTACCTGAGGTTCACCGTGGGCTCTCAGCAGGATCAGTTCACAATCCTGGCATTTGGACCAATGACCGCGCCGTGGGCCTTCACAAAAGCACGTGAAATTGTGACAGCTTTAATGCAGTGGTGAGGAGTTCATGCATTTCCATACTTGTGTGACTGACTATGGAAAG
Organism: Lissotriton helveticus; assembly: GCF_964261635.1. NCBI lineage: Eukaryota > Metazoa > Chordata > Amphibia > Caudata > Salamandridae > Lissotriton > Lissotriton helveticus. The sequence goes on from NC_136057.1 coordinate 170,355,459, forward strand.
TGGGGTACCCAGTACTGGTCCAGGAAGAGCTTCAGCACCTAATGACCCTTCTCCCTGGCTGGGCTTTACTATCAGTACCCAGAGGTCAACCTCATCAGAGGAGTCCTGGACATAACTCGCATCAAGGGTTTCCCTCCTCCGCAGAGGAGCACAGATATTCTGGAGATGATTCATAGCATAACGTGCATTTGTAAAAGCATACGTTCACGCAGAAGGTTAGCTTGGCACTGAATAACAGAAATGTATTGTTACCCACCTCAATGATACTCATTTGATACATCCCAGAAGGATGAAATGATGAGTGGACCTTGCCAGGATTTGAACCGGTGACCACGAGGTCAAACACAGCCGCCCCCTACAGTGGACGCATTAGTCCACTAAGCCACCAGATTAGAGACTTCTGACTCTGGCACAACTACCAGTTCTGCAATCTTACATCTATCTGCCTGACCTCAGGTCCTCATGCATCCTGTTGGTTCCATGCATTAGATGGTAGATGACTGTCCTCAAACGGCACTCGAATGGGCTGTAGCAGAATAGAGTCCCTTGGCTCAGGTTCAGATTCTCCAATTACTTCATCTGGATTTGCACTGATGGATGGACCCCTCCCCTCTGGTAGTTGTTAACCCACTCACTAGTAAAGGCAACTGTAGTCACTAATGCATCTTCACTGGGGTGGGATACCCATCCGCCCAATAGAACTGTACAAGCCCTTTGGACCGCCTCGGGCCTGGACATAAATGCATTGGAGTTGCAGGCGGTCTGCCTTACTGTAAAGGCATTTTTCCCATTCGGTCTCAGGAAGTACAATTCTGATTTTTTCGGATAACTTCACCACTGTTCATTATAGCAACAGACGGAGGTATGGGGTCGTGAACCCTGTGTTGGGAAGCGATTCGCCTGTGGCAGTGGATGCAGCAATGGGGATTGTTCCCGAAAGCAGCTCCTTCTGCAATTTTATTCAGCTTGAGAACAGATACTCTTAGTTTCCTCTCGCTGGAGGACATCAAATAGGAACTATATCTCGAAGTGCTGGATATGATCTTCTCTAGATTGAGGTGTCCATACATGAATCTCTTTCCCATGGCCCAGAAGAGGAAGTGTCCTTGGTTTTGTGCAATAAACTTTTCTTTGAATGGTTCTTGGGAGATTGTCTTAACATCAGGAGTCAGAAGATCCCATTCTTCCCCATCCCGACATCTAGGTTTTTTTAATTGAACACTAGAGACCACTGTGGGAAATGGGCATTTTGAAATGAGAATTGAATTCCACCAGTCATTTGAATTTGTGCCACTCAATTTTCAATCGACATTGTTCATTACATATTGTGTCAATTTATCAGTTTTTAACAATATATTACCAACCCAACAATGTTTTTAATTTGTCCCTAGTATGCGTGAGAGTATGTGTGATGGACATGAAAGTGAATGAATGATTATCACATTTTTTCTAATTGTTTATAAATGTAATAAATGCTGGGCCCGATTCACAGAATAAACTTAAGACTCAATCCTAAATTCACTACTATTTTGGTATTCACAGAATGCACTTACTACTTTTAGCATTCACAGAATGAACTTACTACTTTTGGTATTCACAGAAGTTAGGATTTTGTCTTAAGTTTGTCTTAAGACAGACTTAAGACAGACTTGAAGAACCGGTTAAACCCACTTACTGGGTCTAGGCGGCGGGGGGAACGCCCAAGTCTTCCATACCTTCCATACTTAGTAAAAGGAGACACATGAGCCTTCGTCTGCAGGAGGAACCCAGATTTATTTCAATAGCCCGGGTTATGGAACAGAGTCCCAAGCTAGTCTGAGACAAGACAGAGAAGGCTGCTACTTAACTCTGTAGCTTACAAGCCTTTTATACATTTTTCATCCCAGTCTTTTGGTTGTTAGTACATTGTTTAATCAGGGCAGTGTTTGCAGTTGAAAATCAGATCCAGACGATGTTTGTAGATGATGACCTGGTCAAGGCTTGGTACAAAGATCATTGTTCACTCGGCTTGATCAAAGCCGTTCTTTCAAGTCATTGTTTAATCAGCCTGATCAGGGCCCAACAGTCCGACCATTGTCCAGATAACCTGATCACGGTGTCAAGGATGTTTACCAGGCTGGGAGCAGGAGATGGAAAAAAAGCTTGTTTACACAGGGCGTGGGTGTCTCATGGCTTTCTGTTGAACTGCAAAGAACAGGGGCTTGGGTGTGCGACAGTTTCTGGGCAGAAATGCAGGCTGCAAGATGGTCTCTGTCGTGTCAGTTCAGATTTTCCTCAGGCATCAGCAGAAACGACCAGGTGGGTCGTGTGGAAGTGTTTGACACGAGATGGCAATGAAAAAACAATGGCGTCCCGGTACAAATGATGCCGATCAGAAAAACACGTTTCCTCAGACCCTCCTTTTGCCATTGAGTGGCAAATACTTTAAGAAATGTCAATGTTCATAAGACCATCTGTTTCTTGTTGGAGCATCATCATCATATTGGTGTTGTGAATGTTACAGGGTGGAGGCTTGATGGTCTGGACACACATTGTACAGAGCTCTGGCAGGCACTGAAAGCACAAACAGCAGGAGACCAGGACAGCTACTCCCAAGGCAAGGAAGATGAGGGAGACAAACAGCGTCACCACGGTGACCATGAAGCATCTACTATGTCGGAGGCTGACATCTTGTTTCTGAATTCGGGTTTTTTGGACGGCGGCCATTGTGCTAAGCCAGGGACCTCTAGTGGCTGTCTGTGATTGGTGGTTGCTTCACTGGGCGCAGGTGCCAAGGAGCCCTATGGCATACGTTAGTCTGACACACCAGCACTACTCTCATCTGGGAAGATCACAGCCCTACAGACTATCGGTACTTGGCGAAGTCAAGGGCAAGCCTTCCCTCGGGGGAGCAAGTTATATCGGTCAGAAGTAGGGACAGTATGGTCTGGAAACAATTGTTCTTGGTGTTGAGCAGGGTTAAGGGAGGGTTCCACCCTTCCTTTCAGTATGCTGTCACTCTCTGATTCCGTAGATGTAGAATGCAGTCTGGTATCGCTGAATGGGACAAACGTTGAAACTGTTTCTGTTTCTGAGTCTCCTAGTCCTTCCTTCACCCACTGATCATAGGGGAGGGGCAGAGGCACACGCCGGCAGTGAGACGAATGAACCCAATTTTTCCGACCTTCTACTTTCACAGCGGTGCGGGTGACCAGTAACACCTGACGGGGCTGTGTCGAGGCTCTTAGTCCATTGAAAGTTCCTCACTAGGATCCAATCGCCAGGTTGTATAACGTGTCCTGGGCCCTTGCTTTTGTCAGGTATGGCCTTGTGCACCTGGTGATAAAGAGTACGAAAGGTATTAGTTAGACTGTACAGATAATCAGTTAATACAGGGTATTCAACGTCAGACAGTTTCTTAGGTCGTGGGACACCCCATATATTGGCAGGCCTCCCGAACACGATTTTGTGGGGGGATAGCCCTATCCTGGTGTGAGCCATTGTTCTTGTGGACAGTAGGGCTAAGGGCAGAGCCTCAACCCAAGTGACACCTGTCTCAGCTACTATTTTGCCCATTTTAGTTTTTAGGATGCCATTGTACACCTCTACAAGACCTGCTGACTGGGGGTGGTTAGCTGCATGAAATTTGTGTTTTATACCCAATGCTGTACAGACATATTCCATAATTTGGGCTGTAAAGTGTGTCCACTAGGACATATTTCAAATTGTTACACCTGTCCATCTGGATGTAATCCATTTGGAGGACTTCAAAAGGGAAGGTAGGAGGAGAGAATCCTCCCTTAGAAGTAACGGTGCCTTGTCCTGGGTTATACATTAGGCAAATCATGCATGTTTAACCAGTTTTCAGCATATGCTGGTATCTTAGAGTTGTACCATGTAGGTTCCAACAGTTTACAAATTCCTTTTGCACTAATGTGGGCAGGACCATGGGCCATCCTAACTACTGCTAGCACATGACTGTCAGGTAGCATTCATTGTCTTTCCATAGTCGTACGGACCCAGCAACCATCAAGTCCCTCCTTTGCTAATTGCTCCTTCCACACCCTAAGTTCCTCAGGAGTAGTATGGGACTGAATATCAATCACACTCTGTACTGTGTTTTCAACCATGCCCTCGTCTGCCACCCACCTAGCGGGACCTCCTACATACATTCCTTCCCTTTTCCTAAGAGCTGTTTGTCTGGTCCTCTGGTCAGCCAGAGCATTTCCTTTCCCAACATCATCTGTCACTTTCTTATGGGCCTTACATTTTATAATGGCCACCCTTCTGGGGAGTGTCAGGGAGTCTTACAGTCGGTGAATTAGGGGGCCATGTTGAATCTTGGTCCCATGGGAAGTAAGGAAATTCCTTTCTTTCCACAACCTCCCAAAGTTGTGGGCCACCCCAAAGGCATACTGGCTGTCAGTATAGATATTTACTGTTATTCCCTTGCTTAACTCACAGGCTCTAGTGAGGGCCACTAATTCTGCTGCCTGAGCAGAGCACTGCGGAATCTGAGCTGCTTCTACTACTTGCCCCAATGTCGTGAGGGCGTAGGCGGCTGAGGTGTTACCATCTGGCCCTCTGAGACATGATCCGTCCACATACAGTGTACCTCATGGTTCTGCTATCGGGGTATCCTGTAAGTCAACCCGTCCCTTCGTCTCCTCCTCTGTCCTCAATATACAGTTATGTGGGTCTAAGCGGGCATCCTGAGTATCCAGTGGGAGTAATGTGGCGGGGTTTAGTGCAGTGCATCTTTTGATGTTAATGTGGCTGGCAAAGAGTGTCAGTTCATATCCTGTAAGTTGTGCACTAGTGAGGTACTGTGTCTTGGTGTTATTAAGGAGGGTATCTACAGAATGGGGGACCATCAGAGTCAGGGGGGATTTCATGACGATTCCGCACTCTGACGGACCATGAGGGCGGCCGCAGCTGTCGCCCGTAAGCATCCTGGGAGTGCCCTTGCAACAGGATCTAAGGTGGCTGAAAAATAGGCACATGGCCGTTGGTGACCTCCAAACATCTGGGTCAGGACAGCGCATGCACAGCCATCTGTTTGCTATAGTCAGGAGTACCAAAGACTGGAGCAGTACACAGGGCCCTCTTCAAATCTTGGAAGGCCTGAGCATGCTTTGTAGCCCATGGAAAGGAACTGTCTGATATGTCTTTAGTGGTGAGGGCAAGAAGAGATTTGACAATGGCCAAAAATTGGAAATCCACTGTCTACAGTATGAGGTTAGGCCTATGAAGGCTCGCACCTGCTTTTGTGTTCGTGGGGCCGTCAAAGCATTGATAATGGCTACACGATCAGCGGTGAGCTGCCTTCCCTCCTTCGAGACCTAAGTAGGTCACCTTCTCTTGACAAAACTGAAGCTTTTTCTAAGAGACTTTGTGGTTATGGAGGGCAATGTGGCATAACAGACAGAGAGTAGCTTCTTTACATGTTGGGGCAGAATTTGCAGCAATGAGGAGGTCATCTACATATTGTTATAGTGTGGAATTATCAGGGAGTTCCAAGGAATCTAGTTGACTTTTTAGGGCTTGACTATAGATACTGGGGCTCCCGGTGAAACCTTGAGGGGTGCGGAAGAATCTAAAGCTCCGCCCACCAAGGGAGAAACCAAAAAAATATCTGCTGTCAGTATGTATAGGAATGCTGAAAAAAGCATTCTTCAGGTCTATGACAGAGAAGTGCGTGGCGTCAGAAGGGACCATCGTTAAGAGGGCTGTAATGTCGGGGACAACAGGATATTGGGAGATTGTTATTTTGTTAAGGGCTCTCAGGTCGATCACAAATCAGTATATTTTAGGGGAGAGAGCATTTCCATTGCTCTTTTTGAGAACAGGAATAATGGGACTGTTACAGATATTGCCACGTGTTTCCTCCACTACGCCCTTGTCCATCAATTCAGATATTATTGTTAAAAGGGCTACTTCTCCTTCCGCGGGCAGTTGATACTGCTGGAGGCGGGGGAGAAGTGCACCTGGCTGGATGCGTACCACATGAGGGTGTATGTTGAGACACCCCACATCAGTGTCTGATGATGCCCAGAGGGAGGAAGGTAAAGACTAACTTAAGAAAAAATCTTAAACTTACTACCATTTAGGTATTCACAGAAGGCACTTACTCATTTTGGTATTCACAGAAGGCACTTACTCATTTCGGTATTCACAGAAGTTAGGAGTCCTAACTTTAGGACTCCTAAAGGCCTTCTGTGTATACCGAAAATCTTAAAATTAGGAGTTTTCTTAATTTAGTAGTAGTAAAGTTAGGACTCCTAACTTTAGGACTCCTAAAGGCCTTCTATGAATACCGAAAGTCTTAAAATTAGGAGTTTTCTCAATTTAGTAGTAGTAAAGTTAGGACTCCTAACTTTAGGACTCCTAAATGCCTTCTGTGAATATGGAAAGTCTTAAAATTAGGATTTTTCTCAACTTTGCAACTACTAAACTGACAAAAATCCTAATTTTAAGACTTTCGGTATTCACAGAAGGCATTTAGGAGTCCTAAAGTTAGGATTCCTAACTTCTGTGAATACCGAAATGAGTAAGTGTCTTCTGTGAATACCAAAATGAGTAAGTGCCTTCTGTGAATACGAAATGGTAGTAAGTTTAGGATTTTGTCTTAAGTTAGTTCTGTGAATCGGGCCCTGCAACTCAGGTGGGAGGGGACCGGACAGATACATGTAGGAAGCTGCGGTGGGAGAAATTGTTAGGGATACACCTTGGGGACTACATGATATAGTTGCATACAAAGCTTTCAGTAAATCCATGCCTAACAAGATTTCACTGCAACCTGTGGTAAGGACCAAGGGAGCGTCAACATGTGCAGGGCCAATATCGAGAGGGAGGGGTTCAGAGACAGGGCTGGTTATAGGTGTTCCTGCAAAACCCAAGGAGACATTCATATTGCCAGAAAGGGGTGCCTCCGTGACAGACAGACGTGCAATAGAAGACCTGGTGGCCCCAGTATCCAAAAGAAAACTCTTATGGTTCCCATCAACTGACATTTAAACATACGGGCCCCTTTGATCCACTGGAATTTGCACTCTAGTAATAACCCTTTCCTGGCTGTCCTATGCTTGGTAGGATCCTGTCTCATCAACTTCGTCATAATCATCATTGTAATAAGTGCGTGTTGCTTCGTACCCATCAAACCTATTGGCTGGGCATGGCCGGATGAGAGCGTCATTCCAGGGCCTGCGTTCTTTATCCTGTAGATGGGGTGGTCCATGGTCCCTAGTCGGCCTCACTTCCCTAGGAGCACGAGGCCGAGTCTTCCCTGTTCTTATGTTTTCAGCTAACAGGGGACACTCATCTATCCAATGGCTGTACCCCTTACAATAAGCACACTGATCTGTTTGGAGGGCTCTCGTACGTTGAGGGCTGGAGGGGGTAGACTGGCGAGTCCTCAGAAGGGGTTAGGGTTGAGGTCTAAAATTCCCACTGGCATCGGGACCTCGGGGAGGGTAAGCCTGCTGCAGAAGTGCCCTAGTCTTAAGATCCCTAACCTTCTTACTTTCCCTGTCTCTATCTTCATTCTCCCTATTCTCGTGATATTGTGCAATAGCCAAGATACCAGTCATAGTTTGGGCAGACCACGTACTTTCAACTTTCTTAAGCTTGGCAGAGATCTCAGGAAGCAAGTTGCTGACAAACTTATCGACAAACACTGGGTCAGAACCTGGGGTCCGGGGATCCAAACCACTATGTCCCTTGTATTCCGTCTCAAAACGGCTAAATAAGTCAGCCACATTCTCATCTTTTCGCTGTCTACAGGCGTTTATTTTATCCCAGTTAATGACAGTTTCCGGCAAAAGTGTTTTCATAAACGTCATTATCGCTCCCTCTGCCACCGCACAGACCCCCTGTGCGCCGCTGCTTCTCCTGACTGCTGCCACGTTTTTGCTCCTTGTCCCCCCTTCTGTGCCCCTTGGTTGCTCACTGTTACTCCGTTCATGCCCCTTTCTCTCCTTTGTGCTTCGTTTTGCCCTTCATTGTTGCTCCTTGTGTCCCCCTCTGTGCCCCTTGGTTTGATCACTGTTTACTTCGTTCTGTGCCCTTGATCCTGTCAGTGTATTTTGCTTTTGCCGCAGAGCCCTTTCCCCCCCCAACCCCCTCTTGCCTTCTGTATCACCTGTTTCTCACCGCTCGCGCTCCCCGCGGCCCCGCCCCCCACTTCCCATTGGCCGCCCCGCTCCAGCCTCCCAGCTGCTCCTCCCTCCCTCTCTCCCTCTTATGGAGGCCGCGAGGTGGTAAGAGGAGCGACCCTTGACCCTGTGACCAGGCAGGTCGCTCCCTCTGCCACCGCACAGACCCCCTGTGCGCCGCTGCTTCTCCTGACTGCTGCCTCGTTTTTGCTCCTTGTGTCCCCCTTCTGTGCCCCTTGGTTGCTCACTGTTACTCCGTTTGTGCCCCTTTCTCTCCTTTGTGCCTCGTTCTGCCCTTCTTTGTTGCTCCTTGTGTCCCCCTCTGTGCCCCTTGGTTTGCTCACTGTTTACTTCGTTCTGTGCCCTTGATCCTGTCTGTGTATTTTTCTTTTTCCGCGGAGCCCTCTCCCTCCCCAGCCCCCTCTTGCCTTCTGTATCACCTGTTTCCCGCCGCTCGCGCTCCCCGCGCCCCGCCCCCCGCTTCTCATTGGCCGCCCGCTCCCGCCTCCCAGCTGCTCCTCCCTCCCTCTCTCCCTCTAATGGAGGCCGCGCAGCGGACGCGCAGCGGGCGCGCCACTGGTGCACCGAAGGCGCGCCAAAGGCAAGCCCGTCCGCGCCTGGACCGTGCCAAGCGCCAGGACCCCTGGCCCTCGACGAGGCCAGCTCACCCGACGGACGTACGACGCTGACGCCCTCCACGCACTCATCGCCGGCCGGAACCCCGCCTGCTACCGAGCCACCCCGAAACGCACCCACGAACCCTTCACCTGCCAAACCTGCAAATCCACCTGCCTCCGACCCTGCCCGGCACCCGCCAAGCCTAGCGCCAGCAACAATCACCTCAGGTGCATCCTGCTCAACACCCGCTCCGTCCACAGGCACGCCGTCGAACTCTGGAACCTCCTCGAGACAACAGCACCAGACGTCGCCTTCCTCACAGAAACCTGAATGAACGCCTTCTCAGCCCCCGACATCGCCATAGCCATCCCGGATGGCTACAAGATCACCCGGAGAGATCGCGTCAACCAAACCGGAGGAGGCATTGCCATCGTCCACAGAAACACCATCCGAATCACGACCAACTTCGACGACACCCTCACCGCCGCCGAGCACCTTCACTTCCAGATACACACCGACCCCGAGACCACCCTCAGAGGCACTCTCATCTACAGACCCCTGGGAACACGCACACAATTCAGCGAAGCCATTGCAGACTTCATCAGCCCACACGCCCTCACCTCCTCAGACTACATCCTCCTAGGGGACCTCAACTTCCACCTGGAGAACAACAATGACAGCAACACCGCCACCCTGCTGGACAACCTCGTCAACCTCGGATTCAAGCAACTGGTGAACACCCCCACCCACTACGCCGGCCACACGCTTTACCCCATCTTCTCCTCCAGCAAGCACATCTCCTTCAGCCACTCCACCGGACTACACTGGACAGATCACAGCTGCGTCCACTTCAACTTCAGGAGAACCACGACCCACCACCACCCGCAACAGGTTCCCCGCAGAAGCTGGAGCAAGATCACCGCCGACCAGCTCACCACCTCCCTCAGCCAGAACCCTCCCACCATCACAACGGACCCCAACGAAGCAGCCCGCAACCTCACACAGTGGCTCACCAAATGCGCCGATGACCTCGCACCACTGAAGAACCATCCCAGCAGACCCGGCAGCAAGAAAGCCTCGTGGTTCACCAACGACCTCAAAAACTCCAAGAAAACCTGCTGCACCCTCGAGAAAGCCTGGCGCCACGAACAGACAAAAGAAAACCTGACAGCCCTCAAGAACGCCACACGCAAACACCACAAGCTGATCCGCACCACCAAAAGGACAACATTCAAAGAACGACTGGACAACAACACACACAACAGCAAGGAACTCTTCAGCATCGATAAAGAGCTCTCCAACCCCAGCGCCTGCAACAACGACATCACACCCTCGCAAGACCTCTGCGACTCACTCGCCTCGTTCTTTCACCGCAAGATCGCCGACATACACAACAGCTTCAGCGCACAGACCACGCACCCAACCACCGAACCAGCATCCCCCACCACCACCCTCTGCACCTGGACCTCGGTCAGCACCGAAGACACCACCCGCACAATGAACACCATCCACTCCGGCTCCCCAACCGACCCATGCCCACACCACATCTTTAACAAAGCCAACTCCATCATCGCACCCCAACTCCGGGACATCATTAACAGCTCCTTCGCATCCGCCACCTTCCCGGAGAGCTGGAAACATGCCGAGCTCAGCGCCCTCCTGAAGAAACCCACCGCGGACCCCACGGACCTCAAGAACTTCCGCCCCATCTCGCTCCTCCCTTTTCCTGCCAAAGTAATCGAGAAGACCGTCAACAAACAACTCTCCGCCTTCCTCGAGACAAACGGATCCCTCGACCCCTCGCAGTCCGGTTTCCGAGCAAACCACAGCACCGAGACCGCCCTCATTGCAGCTACCGACGACATCAGGTCCCTGCTCGACAACGGGAAAACAGCTGCCCTCATCCTCCTGGACCTCTCGCAGCCTTCGACACCGTATGCCACCGCACCATTATTACAGCGCCTGAGCAACACCGGAATCCAAGGAACGGCCTTGGAGTGGATCATCTCGTTCCTCGCCGGAAGAACCCAGAGAGTCCGCCTCCCCGTTCCGATCCGCGGCCACCGAAGTCATCTGCAGCGTTCCGCAAGGATCCTCGCTCAGCCCCACCCTCTTCAACGTCTACATGAGCCCCCTCGCGGCCATCGCACGCCAACACAACCTTAACATCATCTCCTACGCTGACGACACCCAGCTGATCCTCTCCCTCACCAACAACCCCGCCACCGCCAGAGCCAGCCTCCAGGAAGGAATGAAAGAAGTTGCGGAATGGATGAAGCTCAGCCGTCTGAAACTGAACTCAGACAAGACGGAAGTCCTCATCCTAGGACCATCCCCCACTGCCTAGGACGACTCCTGGTGGTCCGCTGCCCTGCGCACAGCCTCCAAGCCAACGGACCATGCTCGCAACCTGGGCTTCATCCTGGACTCCTCTCTCACGATGACCAAGCAAGTCAACGCCGTCTCGTCATCCTGTTTCATCACCCTGGGCATGCTCCGAAAGATCTTCCGGTGGATCCCCACCGAAACCAGGAAGACGGTCACCCAGGCCCTCGTCACCATCCGTCTGGACTACGGGAACACCCTCTATGCTGGAACCACAGCCAAACTCCAGAAAAGACTCCAGCGTATACAGAACGCTTCGGCACGACTCATCCTGGACATCCCCCGTCACAGCCACATCTCTGCCCTTCTGAAAGAACTGCACTGGCTCCCCGTCAGCAAGAGGATCATGTTCAGACTCCTCACCCACGCACACAAGGCTCTCCACGACATGGGCCCCAAATACCTCAACAGCCACCTCAAATTCTACACACCCACCTGCCAGCTCCGATCCGCCAGCCTCGCCCTCACCACCGTCCCACGAATTCGCAAAACCACCGCCGGAGGAAGATCCTTCTCCTACCTGGCGGCCAAGACATGGAACTCCCTCCCCACCCACCTACAGCTGACCCAGGACCATCTCTCCTTCAGGAAGCAACTCAAGACCTGGCTGTTCGAGCAGTAGCGGCTCCGCACCCCCCCTCCTCACAGCGCCTTGAGACCCTAGCGGGTGAGTAGCGCGCTGTACAAATTTGTTTGATTGATTGATTGATTGATTGATTGATATTTTACCGGGCAAAGTCAGGATAGCAGCTTCTGGTTCAGTCCCTTCTACCCTTGCTTCTTCCATAGCCTCTAGGTCAGCCCATTTACCTCCCAACGCTACTTCATGGTCAGTCCGTCGAATTTTGTCCCAAATTTCAGTGGGGACAACGGTACCAAAATGTAAATCTATATCCTCAAGATCAAGAGTACCTGCAGATTTAATCTGACCTAATTCCCTGTAAAAGGCAGCCAGATTCTTCCGGGGATCTGGTAATTGTCCCTTTAACTGCATTACTTCTGACCTTTTCCAAGGAACATGAACCCAAAGCCTGCGCCAATGTGCTTCAACAGCCCCTCGGCCATTATTTTGGGCATCGGAAAGTGCGTTAACAAAGACAGGAGCCGCCTCTCTCATTGGCATAGCTGTTTCCAGAGGGGTGTTGAGGAAGGCTGTCATATCACGGTAAGCCATTAAAGCAGATATAGCGCCAAACATACCCTCTCCCTGAACATCGCCTCTTTTTATTTGTGACCTAAGGTCCATTAATCCGGCGGGTATCTGCATAAGCGCATTCTCAAATTTTTGCATGACCAAAGTACACATATATTCAGCCCACGTGGTCTGTTCCATAATCGTCCACTGAGAAAAGGGTGACCATATTTCTTTAAAGGTATAAATATTCCCGTTATTTATCCAACATTCACACTGTTGCTTCTGTAGGTAATTTTCTTGAAGGGACAAAAAGTTGACTGCAGAGGCCAGGGAGGCCAGTCGGGGAGAATTCAACAATTTATATAAATCCTGCTTAACTGTAGACCACGGGGAAGTAGGAAAAGGGCGGGTAGGGGTAAAGCCGCAGGAGTTGGGCGGATGGAGACTTGTCATTCCCTCAGCGAGCACAGGGTTAACGGGCATGGTCGTGTCATAGGAAAAGTCAGGAGGGTCAATGTGACAGGGAGAACAGTAGGAGGGGCAGTGGGGGCAGGAGTGGGCGGTGGCGGGGGAAGATGCGGGGTGCGAGGCGTCAGGGCAGGGTACATTGGGGCATATGCAGGAGGGCTTTCTAGCATGGTATCAAGCAAGGAATCACTTTCTTCCCCCCCTTCCATATGGCCCTTTCCTTTCTCCTTAAGGGCTGGATAACATTTTTGTACCCGGGCCCCATGCTCCCTATCGGCTATTTCTACTGATTTTGTCATTTGATTTTGTTAAATTTTCTCTGGCGTGGTCGGCCATTGACATACGTTCTTGGTTTCTTTCTTGAGCCTTCTGTTTTCTAGCTCTCTGCTCTATCTCTTTCTTTCAAAATCGGACAGATTCAAACATAGACGGGGGCGTTTTTCTTTTAATTAATTGTTCCTCTAAGTTGGCGAGAACTTGGGAATTAAAGGAGCCATAAATTGGCCACTGAAATTCCGCGTTACTTGTTTTTGTATATTTTACCCAGAATGAGGAAAACATTAAGGCAGAAGGGCATGTTTAACATATATTGTATGGCATGGGGTCCCTTCTGGAGGAAGTGGACAGGCCGCCTCCAGGTGGGAGTCCTGCGTACACATACAACAACATAATCTCTTGAACTTACTACTGACTGGCATGCTTAAAAACAGATAACAGCGGGTTTTTAAAACTCACCTCGCTTGCTTGGCTTTTGCAAAAGTCAATAACAGCAGAATCATACAGAACAGACACCAGCGGGTTTTTAAAACTTCACCTCGCTTGCTTGGCTTTGGTAAAAGTCAATAACAACTTGGCTTTTGCGAATGTCAATAACAGAATCATACAGACTTGGTGGATGATCAGTACACCCTTACCTTACAGGGGTAGTTCTCTTCTGCAGATGTAGGGCTGTGTCCTGCTCCAGAAATTATTTGCTAAGGGACTCCAGCAAGGACACGGTCATGTGGCCCAGACCGGGTGGGGAGGGACAGCGGGCGAGTCGTTCGGTGTACCGGAATATAAGAATCCCTCGGGTAGGGCGCCTCCGTCGGAGTCTCTCCGTGCAACTCCTCACATCCACCGGGCCTGACCTTCGTGCTCGTAGAGTCCCTGTTCAGGCACCATTTGAAGAACTGGTTAAACCCACTTACTGGGTCTCGGCGGCGGGGGGACCGCCCAACTCTTCCATACCTTCCATTCTTAGTAAAAGGAGACACAGGAGCCTTCGTCTGCAGGAGGAACCCAGATTTATTTCAATAGCCCGGGCTATAGAACAGAGTCCCAAGCTAGTCAGAGACAAGACAGAGGAGGCTGCTACTTCACTCTGAAGCTTATAAGCCTTTTATACATTTTTCATCCCAGTCTTTTGGTTGTTAGTCCATTGTTCAATCAGGGCAGTGTTTTCAGTTGATAACCAGATCCAGACGATGTTTGTAGTTGGTGACCTGGTCAAGGCTTGGTACACAGATCATTGTTCACTTGGCTTGATCAAAGCTGTTCTTTCAAGTCATTGTTTAATCAGCCTGATCAGGGCTCAACAGTCAGACCATTGTCCAGATAACCTGATCACGGTGTCAAGGATGTTTACCAGGCTGGGAGCAGGAGATGGAAAACAAGCTTGTTTACACAGGGCGTGGGTGTCTCGTGGCTTTCTGTTGAACTGCAAACAACAGGGGGTTGGGTGTGCAACAGTTCCTGGGCAGAAATGCAGGCTGCAAGATGGTCTCTGTCGTGTCAGTTCAGATTTTCCTCAGGCATCAGCAGAAACGACCAGGTGGGTCGTGTGGAAGTGTTTGACACGAGATGGCAATAAAAAAACAATGGCGTCCCGGTACAAATGATGCCGATCAGAAAAACACTTTTCCTCAGACTTAAGACAAACTTAAGTCAGACTTAAGACAGACTTAAGACAAAATCCTAACTTAAGTCTGTCTTAAGTCTGTCTTAAGTCTGTCTTAAGTTTGTTTTAAGACAAACCTAAGACAAAATCCTAACTTCTGTGAATACCAAAAGTAGTAAGTTCATTCTGTGAATACCAAAAGTAGTAAGTGCATCTGTGAATGCCAAAAGTAGTAAGTGCATTCTGTGAATACCAAAATAGTAGTAAGTTTAGGATTGAGTCTTGAGTTCATCCTGTGAATCGGGCCTGCTGTTTTTGTACTTTTAATAAATAAATAGTTGTCTTTCATTCTTTCAGATCTTTATCGTTCATGTATTAGTATTAATCATGTAAATGTAAATGTAAATGTATACTTGTAAAGCGCACTGTTACTCCATCTCGGAGTGTCCTGGCGCTGTATACCGCTGGGGAACCCGTCCTGGCTTTCCCTGTGAGATGGTCCCTCCTGGGCACCCCCAAGGTGAAGCCAGGCATCCCCGGCGCTGATGGGGCCGTTGTGGAGATTAAGCAAGCTATTGCCCAGAGTTGCAGAGTGGGACCCATGGTTAGCTTAGGCACCTAGGCGAGAATTATCGAGTCCGCGGACATTGACCCAAGACCCTGCCGAGGCGGGAATTGAACCCTGGTCCCGGGCTGACCTCTGCTTCAGGGTCTGCTGCTTCTAACCAGTGAGCCACACTTCTCCACTCAATCATGGTCTATATATTGGTTGCCTTAAATCTGTACACCATTTTGAAATGAGAAACACCATCTGAGATGGAAGCCTTCTGCTTGGACCAATTGGGGTTTATCTACTACTTAGCGATAACTACTAGCCACGGCCGCGGCAGGTAAGAGCGGTGCGGCCATGTGGGGGGATTTCGAGAGATGACCATAAGGGGAAAGTATTTATTTAATTTTCCCTCGTGGTGTTTCTCGAAATCCCCCCCCCACCCGGCCTGACCGCCCCACCGCTCTTACCTGCAGCATCCGCCGATTACTACCACTGAACGTACAAGATATATACAAGGTTTGGACTGGCTGCTGTTTCTTCTGGAATAATTCTAATCTAACATATAATCAGAGTTGTACCTGTATCTAATACCACATTGCTTCAAAATGTGGTTAAAGGATGGACACAAGTGGGTGCAGGCACACTAGAAAATGTTGTTTAAGTGGAATACATGGTAAGTATGGAAACCACCACTCTGGCAATTCTATGCACACAACCGATTTCTATCAGGGAAGTAGATGTTGTGTGATTATGCTAAGATGTGATATATAATTTGGAAAAGGAATGAAGGCCTGCTCCATGGGTTCCAGATTACCTCTTCGAGCACCCCATGTCAGAGAGCTTAACTTTAAAGGCACTCACCAGTCACCAGAACCCCAATGTTCTTCTTACGACCCCTCCTGAACGAGAATCCAAAAGCATGTAAATTTTCATGACACACTTGTTATCCAATGTAAATGTAAATGTGCAGGAATTTATATAGCGCAAATCACCAAGCGGTTTCTAAGCGCTTGCTTAGGGAACCCGTCCTGGTATTCCCCTGTGAGATAACCCCGGCAGGGTATTCGCAAGGTGAAAGCCAGGCATCCCACCGCGAGGGGCCGTTGTGGAGATTAAGCAAGCTATTGCCCAGAGTCGCAGAGTGTGAACCCGTGAATCGAGTAGGCACCGGAGCGAGAATTGTCGAGTCCATGGACATTTTAGGACTCAAGACCCCGCCGAGCCAGGAATTGAACCCTGGTCCCGGGCTGACCTCTGCTTCCAGGTCTGCCTCCTCTAACCAGTGAGCCACACTTCTCCAGTGCCAGTATTACACTTAGATCTTTCAACACTTCACAAATCTTGGGTGGGTACTCTCATATATTGTGGGACAAGGTGGTGTACTTCTTACTGACTGTTCAAGAAGCCACAGGCGACTTTACAACGTCTTTCTTCTGATGGACAAGACACAGTGAAGTACACAATACATTCAGGTCTGGACACTACTGGCTGTCTGGGTAGGGCTGTCAGAATCCGCATCATGGTGCGGTCCCAGGTGTGGATTCATTCCATAGTTTAACTCTGACATCCAGTAGAGCCTAGTGGACATGCTGTCAGAATCCTCATCTGGATTTTCCAACGGGAGCGAGAGGAGAACAAGATGCAAGGAACTCCCAACCTTCCTATTGCAAGCTCCCAACCTGCCTATTGCAAGGTCCCAACCTCCCTATGGCAAGGTCCCAACATCCCTATTGCAAGCTCCCAACCTCCCTATTGCAAGCTCCCAACCTCCCTATTGCATGGTCCTAACCTCCCTATTGCATGGTCCCAACCTCCCTATTGCATGGTCCCAACCTCCCTATTGCAAGCTCCCAACCTCCCTATTGCAAGCTCCCAACCTCCCAATTGCAAGCTAACAACCTCCCTATTGCAAGTTCCCAACCTCCCTATTGCAAGATCCCAACCTCCCTATTGCAAAGTCCCAACCTCCCTATTGCAAGGACCCAACCTCCTTATTGCAAGGACCCAACCTCCTTATTGCAAGGACCCAACCTCTCTATTGCAAGGCCCCAACCTCCCTATTGAAAGCTCTCAACCTCCCTAAGGCAAGGTCCCAACCTCCCTATTGCAAGGTCCCAACCTCCCTATTGCAAGGCCCCAACCTCCCTATTGCAAGGCCCCAACCTCCCTATTGCAAGCTCCCAACCTCCCTATGGCATGGCTCCAACCTCCCTATAGCAAGATCCAAACTTCCCTATTGCAAGGTCCCAACCTCTCTATTGCAAGGCCCCAACCTTCTCTTTCTCCTATGCGGCATGTACAAACCTGAGGTATCTGCAGGTCTCTCATTTACCCTCTCTTTCTCCTATGCGGCATGTACAAACCTAAGGTATCTGCATGTCTCTCATTTACCCTCTCTTTCTCCTATGCGGCATGTACAAACCTGAGGTATCTGCATGTCTCTCATTTACCCTCTCTTTCTCCTATGCGGCATGTACAAACCTGAGGTATCTGCATGTCTCTCATTTACCCTCTCTTTCTCCTATGCGGCATGTACAAACCTGAGGTGTTTGCTTGTCAAACCTGAGGTATCTGCAGGTCTCTCATATACCCTCTCTTTCTCCCCTTCGGCATCTACAAACCTAAGGTATCTGCATGTCTCTCATTTACCCTCTCTTTCTCCTATGCGGCATGTACAAACCTGAGGTATCTGCATGTCTCTCATTTACCCTCTCTTTCTCCTATGCGGCATGTACAAACCTGAGGTATCTGCATGTCTCTCATTTACCCTCTCTTTCTCCTATGCGGCATGTACAAACCTGAGGTATCTGCATGTCTCTCATTTACCCTCTCTTTCTCCTATGCGGCTTGTACAAACCTGAGGTATCTGCATGTCTCTCATTTACCCTCTCTTTCTCCTATGCGGCATGTACAAACCTGAGGTGTTTGCTTGTCAAACCTGAGGTATCTGCAGGTCTCTCATATACCCTCTCTTTCTCCCCTTCGGCATCTACAAACCTAAGGTATCTGCATGTCTCTCATTTACCCTCTCTTTCTCCTATGCGGCATGTACAAACCTGAGGTATTTGCATGTCTCTCATATACCCTCTCTTTCTCCCCTTCGGCATCTACAAACCTAAGGTATCTGCATGTCTCTCATTTACCCTCTCTTTCTCCCCTTCGGCATCTACAAACCTAAGGTATCTGCATGTCTCTCATTTACCCTCTCTTTCTCCTATGCGGCATGTACAAACCTGAGGTGTTTGCTTGTCAAACCTGAGGTATCTGCAGGTCTCTCATATATCCTCTCTTTCTCCTATGCGGCATGTACAAACCTGAGGTATCTGCAGGTCTCTCATATACCCTCTCTTTCTCCTATACGGCATGTACAAACCTGAGGTGTTTGCTTGTCAAACCTGAGGTATCTGCAGGTCTCTCATATACCCTCTCTTTCTCCCCTTCGGCATCTACAAACCTAAGGTATCTGCATGTCTCTCATATACCCTCTCTTTCTCCTATGCGGCATGTACAAACCTGAGGTATTTGCATGTCTCTCATATACCCTCTCTTTCTCCCCTTCGGCATCTACAAACCTGAGGTATCTGCAGGTCCCTCATATACCCTCTCTTTCTCCCCTTCGGCATATACAAACCTGAGGTATTTGCATGTCTCTCATATACCCTCACTTTCTCCTATGCGGCATGTACAAACCTGAGGTATTTGCATGTCTCTCATATACCCTCTCTTTCTCCCCTTCGGCATATACAAACCTGAGGTATTTGCATGTCTCTCATATACCCTCTCTTTCTCCCCTTCGGCATCTACAAACCTGAGGTATTTGCATGTCTCTCATATACCCTCTCTTTCTCCCCTTCGGCATCTACAAACCTGAGGTATTTGCATGTCTCTCATATACCCTCTCTTTCTCCCCTTCGGCATCTACAAACCTAAGGTATCTGCAGGTCTCTCATATACCCTCTCTTTCTCCCCTTCGGCATATACAAACCTGAGGTATTTGCATGTCTCTCATATACCCTCTCTTTCTCCCCTTCGGCATCTACAAACCTGAGGTATCTGCAGGTCTCTCATATACCCTCTCTTTCTCCCCTTCGGCATATACAAACCTGAGGTATTTGCATGTCTCTCATATACCCTCTCTTTCTCCTATGCGGCATGTACAAACCTGAGGTATCTGCAGGTCTCTCATATACCCTCTCTTTCTCCTATGCGGCATGTACAAACCTGAGGTATTTGCATGTCTCTCATATACCCTCTCTTTCTCCCCTTCGGCATATACAAACCTGAGGTATTTGCATGTCTCTCATATACCCTCTCTTTCTCCCCTTCGGCATCTACAAACCTGAGGTATTTGCATGTCTCTCATATACCCTCTCTTTCTCCTATGCGGCATCTACAAACCTGAGGTATCTGCATGTCTCTCATATACCCTCTCTTTCTCCCCTTCGGCATATACAAACCTGAGGTCTTTGCATGTCTCTCATATACCCTCTCTTTCTCCTATGCGGCATGTACAAACCTGAGGTATCTGCAGGTCTCTCATCTACCCTCTCTTTCTCCTATGCGGCATGTACAAACCTGAGGTATCTGCAGGTCTCTCATTTACCCTCTCTATCTCCGCCTTCGGCATCTACAAACCTAAGGTATCTGCATGTCTCTCATTTACCCTCTCTTTCTCCTATGCGGCATGTACAAACCTGAGGTATCTGCAGGTCTCTCATTTACCCTCTCTTTCTCCTATGCGGCATGTACAAACCTGAGGTATTTGCATGTCTCTCATATACCCTCTCTTTCTCCCCTTCGGCATCTACAAACCTAAGGTATCTGCAGGTCTCTCATATACCCTCTCTTTCTCCTATGCGGCATGTACAAACCTGAGGTGTTTGCTTGTCAAACCTGAGGTATCTGCAGGTCTCTCATATACCCTCTCTTTCTCCCCTTCGGCATCTACAAACCTAAGGTATCTGCATGTCTCTCATATACCCTCTCTTTCTCCTATGCGGCATGTACAAACCTGAGGTATTTGCATGACTCTCATATACCCTCTCTTTCTCCCCTTCGGCATCTACAAACCTGAGGTATCTGCAGGTCCCTCATATACCCTCTCTTTCTCCCCTTCGGCATATACAAACCTGAGGTATTTGCATGTCTCTCATATACCCTCACTTTCTCCTATGCGGCATGTACAAACCTGAGGTATTTGCATGTCTCTCATATACCCTCTCTTTCTCCCCTTCGGCATATACAAACCTGAGGTATTTGCATGTCTCTCATATACCCTCTCTTTCTCCCCTTCGGCATCTACAAACCTGAGGTATTTGCATGTCTCTCATATACCCTCTCTTTCTCCCCTTCGGCATCTACAAACCTGAGGTATTTGCATGTCTCTCATATACCCTCTCTTTCTCCCCTTCGGCATCTACAAACCTGAGGAATCTGCAGGTCTCTCATATACCCTCTCTTTCTCCCCTTCGGCATATACAAACCTGAGGTATTTGCATGTCTCTCATATAACCTCTCTTTCTCCCCTTCGGCATCTACAAACCTGAGGTATCTGCAGGTCTCTCATATACCCTCTCTTTCTCCCCTTCGGCATATACAAACCTGAGGTATTTGCATGTCTCTCATTTACCCTCTCTTTCTCCTATGCGGCATGTACAAACCTGAGGTATCTGCATGTCTCTCATTTACCCTCTCTTTCTCCTATGCGGCATGTACAAACCTGAGGTATCTGCATGTCTCTCATTTACCCTCTCTTTCTCCTATGCGGCTTGTACAAACCTGAGGTATCTGCATGTCTCTCATTTACCCTCTCTTTCTCCTATGTGGCATGTACAAACCTGAGGTGTTTGCTTGTCAAACCTGAGGTATCTGCAGGTCTCTCATATACCCTCTCTTTCTCCCCTTCGGCATCTACAAACCTAAGGTATCTGCATGTCTCTCATTTACCCTCTCTTTCTCCTATGCGGCATGTACAAACCTGAGGTATTTGCATGTCTCTCATATACCCTCTCTTTCTCCCCTTCGGCATCTACAAACCTAAGGTATCTGCATGTCTCTCATTTACCCTCTCTTTCTCCCCTTCGGCATCTACAAACCTAAGGTATCTGCATGTCTCTCATTTACCCTCTCTTTCTCCTATGCGGCATGTACAAACCTGAGGTGTTTGCTTGTCAAACCTGAGGTATCTGCAGGTCTCTCATATATCCTCTCTTTTTCCTATGCGGCATGTACAAACCTGAGGTATCTGCAGGTCTCTCATATACCCTCTCTTTCTCCTATACGGCATGTACAAACCTGAGGTGTTTGCTTGTCAAACCTGAGGTATCTGCAGGTCTCTCATATACCCTCTCTTTCTCCCCTTCGGCATCTACAAACCTAAGGTATCTGTATGTCTCTCATATACCCTCTCTTTCTCCTATGCGGCATGTACAAACCTGAGGTATTTGCATGTCTCTCATATACCCTCTCTTTCTCCCCTTCGGCATCTACAAACCTGAGGTATCTGCAGGTCCCTCATATACCCTCTCTTTCTCCCCTTCGGCATATACAAACCTGAGGTATTTGCATGTCTCTCATATACCCTCACTTTCTCCTATGCGGCATGTACAAACCTGAGGTATCTGCATGTCTCTCATTTACCCTCTCTTTCTCCTATGCGGCATGTACAAACCTGAGGTATCTGCATGTCTCTCATTTACCCTCTCTTTCTCCTATGCGGCTTGTACAAACCTGAGGTATCTGCATGTCTCTCATTTACCCTCTCTTTCTCCTATGTGGCATGTACAAACCTGAGGTGTTTGCTTGTCAAACCTGAGGTATCTGCAGGTCTCTCATATACCCTCTCTTTCTCCCCTTCGGCATCTACAAACCTAAGGTATCTGCATGTCTCTCATTTACCCTCTCTTTCTCCTATGCGGCATGTACAAACCTGAGGTATTTGCATGTCTCTCATATACCCTCTCTTTCTCCCCTTCGGCATCTACAAACCTAAGGTATCTGCATGTCTCTCATTTACCCTCTCTTTCTCCCCTTCGGCATCTACAAACCTAAGGTATCTGCATGTCTCTCATTTACCCTCTCTTTCTCCTATGCGGCATGTACAAACCTGAGGTGTTTGCTTGTCAAACCTGAGGTATCTGCAGGTCTCTCATATATCCTCTCTTTTTCCTATGCGGCATGTACAAACCTGAGGTATCTGCAGGTCTCTCATATACCCTCTCTTTCTCCTATACGGCATGTACAAACCTGAGGTGTTTGCTTGTCAAACCTGAGGTATCTGCAGGTCTCTCATATACCCTCTCTTTCTCCCCTTCGGCATCTACAAACCTAAGGTATCTGTATGTCTCTCATATACCCTCTCTTTCTCCTATGCGGCATGTACAAACCTGAGGTATTTGCATGTCTCTCATATACCCTCTCTTTCTCCCCTTCGGCATCTACAAACCTGAGGTATCTGCAGGTCCCTCATATACCCTCTCTTTCTCCCCTTCGGCATATACAAACCTGAGGTATTTGCATGTCTCTCATATACCCTCACTTTCTCCTATGCGGCATGTACAAACCTGAGGTATTTGCATGTCTCTCATATACCCTCTCTTTCTCCCCTTCGGCATATACAAACCTGAGGTATTTGCATGTCTCTCATATACCCTCTCTTTCTCCCCTTCGGCATCTACAAACCTGAGGTATTTGCATGTCTCTCATATACCCTCTCTTTCTCCCCTTCGGCATCTACAAACCTGAGGTATTTGCATGTCTCTCATATACCCTCTCTTTCTCCCCTTCGGCATCTACAAACCTGAGGTATCTGCAGGTCTCTCATATACCCTCTCTTTCTCCCCTTCGGCATATACAAACCTGAGGTATTTGCATGTCTCTCATATACCCTCTCTTTCTCCCCTTCGGCATCTACAAACCTGAGGTATCTGCAGGTCTCTCATATACCCTCTCTTTCTCCCCTTCGGCATATACAAACCTGAGGTATTTGCATGTCTCTCATATACCCTCTCTTTCTCCTATGCGGCATGTACAAACCTGAGGTATCTGCAGGTCTCTCATATACCCTCTCTTTCTCCTATGCGGCATGTACAAACCTGAGGTATTTGCATGTCTCTCATATACCCTCTCTTTCTCCCCTTCGGCATATACAAACCTGAGGTATTTGCATGTCTCTCATATACCCTCTCTTTCTCCCCTTCGGCATCTACAAACCTGAGGTATTTGCATGTCTCTCATATACCCTCTCTTTCTCCTATGCGGCATCTACAAACCTGAGGTATCTGCATGTCTCTCATATACCCTCTCTTTCTCCCCTTCGGCATATACAAACCTAAGGTATTTGCATGTCTCTCATATACCCTCTCTTTCTCCTATGCGGCATGTACAAACCTGAGGTATCTGCAGGTCTCTCATATACCCTCTCTTTCTCCTATGCGGCATGTACAAACCTGAGGTATCTGCAGGTCTCTCATTTACCCTCTCTTTCTCCCCTTCGGCATCTACAAACCTAAGGTATCTGCATGTCTCTCATTTACCCTCTCTTTCTCCTATGCGGCATGTACAAACCTGAGGTATCTGCAGGTCTCTCATTTACCCTCTCTTTCTCCTATGCGGCATGTACAAACCTGAGGTATTTGCATGTCTCTCATATACCCTCTCTTTCTCCCCTTCGGCATCTACAAACCTAAGGTATCTGCAGGTCTCTCATATACCCTCTCTTTCTCCTATGCGGCATGTACAAACCTGAGGTGTTTGCTTGTCAAACCTGAGGTATCTGCAGGTCTCTCATATACCCTCTCTTTCTCCCCTTCGGCATCTACAAACCTAAGGTATCTGCATGTCTCTCATATACCCTCTCTTTCTCCTATGCGGCATGTACAAACCTGAGGTATTTGCATGTCTCTCATATACCCTCTCTTTCTCCCCTTCGGCATCTACAAACCTGAGGTATCTGCAGGTCCCTCATATACCCTCTCTTTCTCCCCTTCGGCATATACAAACCTGAGGTATTTGCATGTCTCTCATATACCCTCACTTTCTCCTATGCGGCATGTACAAACCTGAGGTATTTGCATGTCTCTCATATACCCTCTCTTTCTCCCCTTCAGCATATACAAACCTGAGGTATTTGCATGTCTCTCATATACCCTCTCTTTCTCCCCTTCGGCATCTACAAACCTGAGGTATTTGCATGTCTCTCATATACCCTCTCTTTCTCCCCTTCGGCATCTACAAACCTGAGGTATTTGCATGTCTCTCATATACCCTCTCTTTCTCCCCTTCGGCATCTACAAACCTGAGGTATCTGCAGGTCTCTCATATACCCTCTCTTTCTCCCCTTCGGCATATACAAACCTGAGGTATTTGCATGTCTCTCATATACCCTCTCTTTCTCCCCTTCGGCATCTACAAACCTGAGGTATCTGCAGGTCTCTCATATACCCTCTCTTTCTCCCCTTCGGCATATACAAACCTGAGGTATTTGCATGTCTCTCATATACCCTCTCTTTCTCCTATGCGGCATGTACAAACCTGAGGTATCTGCAGGTCTCTCATATACCCTCTCTTTCTCCTATGCGGCATGTACCAACCTGAGGTATTTGCATGTCTCTCATATACCCTCTCTTTCTCCCCTTCGGCATATACAAACCTAAGGTATCTGCATGTCTCTCATTCACCCTCTCTTTCTCCTATGCGGCATGTACAAACCTGAGGTATTTGCATGTCTCTCATATACCCTCTCTTTCTCCTATGCGGCATGTACAAACCTGAGGTATCTGCAGGTCTCTCATTTACCCTCTCTTTCTCCTATGCGGCATGTACAAACCTGAGGTATTTGCATGTCTCTCATATACCCTCTCTTTCTCCCCTTCGGCATCTACAAACCTAAGGTATCTGCATGTCTCTCATTTACCCTCTCTTTCTCCCCTTCGGCATCTACAAACCTGAGGTATCTGCATGTCTCTCATATACCCTCTCTTTCTCCCCTTCGACTTCTACAAACCTAAGGTATCTGCATGTCTCTCATTTACCCTCTCTTTCTCCTATGCGGCATCTACAAACCTAAGGTATCTGCATGTCTCTCATTTACCCTCTCTTTCTCCTATGCGGCATGTACAAACCTGAGGTATCTGCATGTCTCTCATTTACCCTCTCTTTCTCCTATGCGGCATGTACAAACCTGAGGTATCTGCATGTCTCTCATTTACCCTCTCTTTCTCCTATGCGGCATGTACAAACCTGAGGTATCTGCATGTCTCTCATTTACCCTCTCTTTCTCCTATGCGGCTTGTACAAACCTGAGGTATCTACATGTCTCTCATTTACCCTCTCTTTCTCCTATGCGGCATGTACAAACCTGAGGTGTTTGCTTGTCAAACCTGAGGTATCTGCAGGTTTCTCATATACCCTCTCTTTCTCCCCTTCGGCATCTACAAACCTAAGGTATCTGCATGTCTCTCATTTACCCTCTCTTTCTCCTATGCGGCATGTACAAACCTGAGGTATTTGCATGTCTCTCATATACCCTCTCTTTCTCCCCTTCGGCATCTACAACCTAAGGTATCTGCATGTCTCTCATTTACCCTCTCTTTCTCCCCTTCGGCATCTACAAACCTAAGGTATCTGCATGTCTCTCATTTACCCTCTCTTTCTCCTATGCGGCATGTACAAACCTGAGGTGTTTGCTTGTCAAACCTGAGGTATCTGCAGGTCTCTCATATATCCTCTCTTTCTCCTATGCGGCATGTACAAACCTGAGGTATCTGCAGGTCTCTCATATACCCTCTCTTTCTCCTATACGGCATGTACAAACCTGAGGTGTTTGCTTGTCAAACCTGAGGTATCTGCAGGTCTCTCATATACCCTCTCTTTCTCCCCTTCGGCATCTACAAACCTAAGGTATCTGCATGTCTCTCATATACCCTCTCTTTCTCCTATGCGGCATGTACAAACCTGAGGTATTTGCATGTCTCTCATATACCCTCTCTTTTTCCCCTCCGGCATCTACAAACCTGAGGTATCTGCAGGTCCCTCATATACCCTCTCTTTCTCCCCTTCGGCATATACAAACCTGAGGTATTTGCATGTCTCTCATATACCCTCACTTTCTCCTATGCGGCATGTACAAACCTGAGGTATTTGCATGTCTCTCATATACCCTCTCTTTCTCCCCTTCGGCATATACAAACCTGAGGTATTTGCATGTCTCTCATATACCCTCTCTTTCTCCCCTTCGGCATCTACAAACCTGAGGTATTTGCATGTCTCTCATATACCCTCTCTTTCTCCCCTTCGGCATCTACAAACCTGAGGTATTTGCATGTCTCTCATATACCCTCTCTTTCTCCCCTTCGGCATTTACAAACCTGAGGTATCTGCAGGTCTCTCATATACCCTCTCTTTCTCCCCTTCGGCATATACAAACCTGAGGTATTTGCATGTCTCTCATATACCCTCTCTTTCTCCCCTTCGGCATCTACAAACCTGAGGTATCTGCAGGTCTCTCATATACCCTCTCTTTCTCCCCTTCGGCACATACAAACCTGAGGTATTTGCATGTCTCTCATATACCCTCTCTTTCTCCTATGCGGCATGTACAAACCTGAGGTATCTGCAGGTCTCTCATATACCCTCTCTTTCTCCTATGCGGCATGTACAAACCTGAGGTATTTGCATGTCTCTCATATACCCTCTCTTTCTCCCCTTCGGCATATACAAACCTGAGGTATTTGCATGTCTCTCATATACCCTCTCTTTCTCCCCTTCGGCATCTACAAACCTGAGGTATTTGCATGTCACTCATATACCCTCTCTTTCTCCTATGCGGCATCTACAAACCTGAGGTATCTGCATGTCTCTCATATACCCTCTCTTTCTCCCCTTCGGCATATACAAACCTGAGGTATTTGCATGTCTCTCATATACCCTCTCTTTCTCCTATGCGGCATGTACAAACCTGAGGTATCTGCAGGTCTCTCATATACCCTCTATTTCTCCTATGCGGCATGTACAAACCTGAGGTATCTGCAGGTCTCTCATTTACCCTCTCTTTCTCCCCTTCGGCATCTACAAACCTAAGGTATCTGCATGTCTCTCATTTACCCTCTCTTTCTCCTATGCGGCATGTACAAACCTGAGGTATCTGCAGGTCTCTCATTTACCCTCTCTTTCTCCTATGCGGCATGTACAAACCTGAGGTATTTGCATGTCTCTCATATACCCTCTCTTTCTCCCCTTCGGCATCTACAAACCTAAGGTATCTGCAGGTCTCTCATATACCCTCTCTTTCTCCTATGCGGCATGTACAAACCTGAGGTGTTTGCTTGTCAAACCTGAGGTATCTGCAGGTCTCTCATATACCCTCTCTTTCTCCCCTTCGGCATCTACAAACCTAAGGTATCTGCATGTCTCTCATATACCCTCTCTTTCTCCTATGCGGCATGTACAAACCTGCGGTATTTGCATGTCTCTCATATACCCTCTCTTTCTCCCCTTCGGCATCTACAAACCTGAGGTATCTGCAGGTCCCTCATATACCCTCTCTTTCTCCCCTTCGGCATATACAAACCTGAGGTATTTGCATGTCTCTCATATACCCTCACTTTCTCCTATGCGGCATGTACAAACCTGAGGTATTTGCATGTCTCTCATATACCCTCTCTTTCTCCCCTTCGGCATATACAAACCTGAGGTATTTGCATGTCTCTCATATACCCTCTCTTTCTCCCCTTCGGCATCTACAAACCTGAGGTATTTGCATGTCTCTCATATACCCTCTCTTTCTCCCCTTCGGCATCTACAAACCTGAGGTATTTGCATGTCTCTCATATACCCTCTCTTTCTCCCCTTCGGCATCTACAAACCTGAGGTATCTGCAGGTCTCTCATATACCCTCTCTTTCTCCCCTTCGGCATATACAAACCTGAGGTATTTGTATGTCTCTCATATACCCTCTCTTTCTCCCCTTCGGCATCTACAAACCTGAGGTATCTGCAGGTCTCTCATATACCCTCTCTTTCTCCCCTTCGGCATATACAAACCTGAGGTATTTGCATGTCTCTCATATACCCTCTCTTTCTCCTATGCAGCATGTACAAACCTGAGGTATCTGCAGGTCTATCATATACCCTCTCTTTCTCCTATGCGGCATGTACAAACCTGAGGTATCTGCATGTCTCTCATTTACCCTCTCTTTCTCCTATGCGGCATGTACAAACCTGAGGTATCTGCATGTCTCTCATTTACCCTCTCTTTCTCCTATGCGGCATGTACAAACCTGAGGTATCTGCATGTCTCTCATTTACCCTCTCTTTCTCCTATGCGGCATGTACAAACCTGAGGTATCTGCATGTCTCTCATTTACCCTCTCTTTCTCCTATGCGGCTTGTACAAACCTGAGGTATCTGCATGTCTCTCATTTACCCTCTCTTTCTCCTATGCGGCATGTACAAACCTGAGGTGTTTGCTTGTCAAACCTGAGGTATCTGCAGGTCTCTCATATACCCTCTCTTTCTCCCCTTCGGCATCTACAAACCTAAGGTATCTGCATGTCTCTCATTTACCCTCTCTTTCTCCTATGCGGCATGTACAAACCTGAGGTATTTGCATGTCTCTCATATACCCTCTCTTTCTCCCCTTCGGCATCTACAAACCTAAGGTATCTGCATGTCTCTCATTTACCCTCTCTTTCTCCCCTTCGGCATCTACAAACCTAAGGTATCTGCATGTCTCTCATTTACCCTCTCTTTCTCCTATGCGGCATGTTCAAACCTGAGGTGTTTGCTTGTCAAACCTGAGGTATCTGCAGGTCTCTCATATATCCTCTCTTTCTCCTATGCGGCATGTACAAACCTGAGGTATCTGCAGGTCTCTCATATACCCTCTCTTTCTCCTATACGGCATGTACAAACCTGAGGTGTTTGCTTGTCAAACCTGAGGTATCTGCAGGTCTGTCATATACCCTCTCTTTCTCCCCTTCGGCATCTACAAACCTAAGGTATCTGTATGTTTCTCATATACCCTCTCTTTCTCCTATGCGGCATGTACAAACCTGAGGTATTTGCATGTCTCTCATATACCCTCTCTTTCTCCCCTTCGGCATCTACAAACCTGAGGTATTTGCATGTCTCTCATATACCCTCTCTTTCTCCCCTTCGGCATCTACAAACCTGAGGTATCTGCAGGTCTCTCATATACCCTCTCTTTCTCCCCTTCGGCATATACAAACCTGAGGTATTTGCATGTCTCTCATATACCCTCTCTTTCTCCTATGCGGCATGTACAAACCTGAGGTATCTGCAGGTCTCTCATATACCCTCTCTTTCTCCTATGCGGCATGTACAAACCTGAGGTATCTGCAGGTCTCTCATTTACCCTCTCTTTCTCCCCTTCGGCATCTACAAACCTAAGGTATCTGCATGTCTCTCATTTACCCTCTCTTTCTCCTATGCGGCATGTACAAACCTGAGGTATCTGCAGGTCTCTCATTTACCCTCTCTTTCTCCTATGCGGCATGTACAAACCTGAGGTATTTGCATGTCTCTCATATACCCTCTCTTTCTCCCCTTCGGCATCTACAAACCTAAGGTATCTGCAGGTCTCTCATATACCCTCTCTTTCTCCTATGCGGCATGTACAAACCTGAGGTGTTTGCTTGTCAAACCTGAGGTATCTGCAGGTCTCTCATATACCCTCTCTTTCTCCCCTTCCGCATCTACAAACCTAAGGTATCTGCATGTCTCTCATATACCCTCTCTTTCTCCTATGCGGCATGTACAAACCTGCGGTATTTGCATGTCTCTCATATACCCTCTCTTTCTCCCCTTCGGCATCTACAAACCTGAGGTATCTGCAGGTCCCTCATATACCCTCTCTTTCTCCCCTTCGGCATATACAAACCTGAGGTATTTGCATGTCTCTCATATACCCTCACTTTCTCCTATGCGGCATGTACAAACCTGAGGTATTTGCATGTCTCTCATATACCCTCTCTTTCTCCCCTTCGGCATATACAAACCTGAGGTATTTGCATGTCTCTCATATACCCTCTCTTTCTCCCCTTCGGCATCTACAAACCTGAGGTATTTGCATGTCTCTCATATACCCTCTCTTTCTCCCCTTCGGCATCTACAAACCTGAGGTATTTGCATGTCTCTCATATACCCTCTCTTTCTCCCCTTCGGCATCTACAAACCTGAGGTATCTGCAGGTCTCTCATATACCCTCTCTTTCTCCCCTTCGGCATATACAAACCTGAGGTATTTGTATGTCTCTCATATACCCTCTCTTTCTCCCCTTCGGCATCTACAAACCTGAGGTATCTGCAGGTCTCTCATATACCCTCTCTTTCTCCCCTTCGGCATATACAAACCTGAGGTATTTGCATGTCTCTCATATACCCTCTCTTTCTCCTATGCGGCATGTACAAACCTGAGGTATCTGCAGGTCTATCATATACCCTCTCTTTCTCCTATGCGGCATGTACAAACCTGAGGTATCTGCATGTCTCTCATTTACCCTCTCTTTCTCCTATGCGGCATGTACAAACCTGAGGTATCTGCATGTCTCTCATTTACCCTCTCTTTCTCCTATGCGGCATGTACAAACCTGAGGTATCTGCATGTCTCTCATTTACCCTCTCTTTCTCCTATGCGGCTTGTACAAACCTGAGGTATCTGCATGTCTCTCATTTACCCTCTCTTTCTCCTATGCGGCATGTACAAACCTGAGGTGTTTGCTTGTCAAACCTGAGGTATCTGCAGGTCTCTCATATACCCTCTCTTTCTCCCCTTCGGCATCTACAAACCTAAGGTATCTGCATGTCTCTCATTTACCCTCTCTTTCTCCTATGCGGCATGTACAAACCTGAGGTATTTGCATGTCTCTCATATACCCTCTCTTTCTCCCCTTCGGCATCTACAAACCTAAGGTATCTGCATGTCTCTCATTTACCCTCTCTTTCTCCCCTTCGGCATCTACAAACCTAAGGTATCTGCATGTCTCTCATTTACCCTCTCTTTCTCCTATGCGGCATGTACAAACCTGAGGTGTTTGCTTGTCAAACCTGAGGTATCTGCAGGTCTCTCATATATCCTCTCTTTCTCCTATGCGGCATGTACAAACCTGAGGTATCTGCAGGTCTCTCATATACCCTCTCTTTCTCCTATACGGCATGTACAAACCTGAGGTGTTTGCTTGTCAAACCTGAGGTATCTGCAGGTCTCTCATATACCCTCTCTTTCTCCCCTTCGGCATCTACAAACCTAAGGTATCTGTATGTCTCTCATATACCCTCTCTTTCTCCTATGCGGCATGTACAAACCTGAGGTATTTGCATGTCTCTCATATACCCTCTCTTTCTCCCCTTCGGCATCTACAAACCTGAGGTATTTGCATGTCTCTCATATACCCTCTCTTTCTCCCCTTCGGCATCTACAAACCTGAGGTATCTGCAGGTCTCTCATATACCCTCTCTTTCTCCCCTTCGGCATATACAAACCTGAGGTATTTGCATGTCTCTCATATACCCTCTCTTTCTCCCCTTCGGCATCTACAAACCTGATGTATCTGCAGGTCTCTCATATACCCTCTCTTTCTCCCCTTCGGCATATACAAACCTGAGGTATTTGCATGTCTCTCATATACCCTCTCTTTCTCCTATGCGGCATGTACAAACCTGAGGTATCTGCAGATCTCTCATATACCCTCTCTTTCTCCTATGCGGCATGTACAAACCTGAGGTATTTGCATGTCTCTCATATACCCTCTCTTTCTCCCCTTCGGCATATACAAACCTGAGGTATTTGCATGTCTCTCATATACCCTCTCTTTCTCCCCTTCGGCATCTACAAACCTGAGGTATTTGCATGTCTCTCATATACCCTCTCTTTCTCCTATGCGGCATCTACAAACCTGAGGTATCTGCATGTCTCTCATATACCCTCTCTTTCTCCCCTTCGGCATATACAAACCTGAGGTATTTGCATGTCTCTCATATACCCTCTCTTTCTCCTATGCGGCATGTACAAACCTGAGGTATCTGCATGTCTCTCATATACCCTCTCTTTCTCCCCTTCGGCATCTACAAACCTAAGGTATCTGCATGTCTCTCATTTACCCTCTCTTTCTCCTATGCGGCATGTACAAACCTGAGGTATCTGCAGGTCTCTCATTTACCCTCTCTTTCTCCTATGCGGCATGTACAAACCTGAGGTATTTGCATGTCTCTCATATACCCTCTCTTTCTCCCCTTCGGCATCTACAAACCTAAGGTATCTGCAGGTCTCTCATATACCCTCTCTTTCTCCTATGCGGCATGTAAAAACCTGAGGTGTTTGCTTGTCAAACCTGAGGTATCTGCAGGTCTCTCATATACCCTCTCTTTCTCCCCTTCGGCATCTACAAACCTAAGGTATCTGCATGTCTCTCATATACCCTCTCTTTCTCCTATGCGGCATGTACAAACCTGAGGGATTTGCATGTCTCTCATATACCCTCTCTTTCTCCCCTTCGGCATCTACAAACCTGAGGTATCTGCAGGTCCCTCATATACTCTCTCTTTCTCCCCTTCGGCATATACAAACCTGAGGTATTTGCATGTCTCTCATATACCCTCACTTTCTCCTATGCGGCATGTACAAACCTGAGGTATTTGCATGTCTCTCATATACCCTCTCTTTCTCCCCTTCGGCATATACAAACCTGAGGTATTTGCATGTCTCTCATATACCCTCTCTTTCTCCCCTTCGGCATCTACAAACCTGAGGTATTTGCATGTCTCTCATATACCCTCTCTTTCTCCCCTTCGGCATCTACAAATCTGAGGTATTTGCATGTCTCTCATATACCCTCTCTTTCTCCCCTTCGGCATCTACAAACCTGAGGTATCTGCAGGTCTCTCATATACCCTCTCTTTCTCCCCTTCGGCATATACAAACCTGAGGTATTTGCATGTCTCTCATATACCCTCTCTTTCTCCCCTTCGGCATATACAAACCTGAGGTATCTGCAGGTCTCTCATATACCCTCTCTTTCTCCCCTTCGGCATATACAAACCTGAGGTATTTGCATGTCTCTCATTTACCCTCTCTTTCTCCTATGCGGCATGTACAAACCTGAGGTATCTGCAGGTCTCTCATATAGCCTCTCTTTCTCCTATGCGGCATGTACAAACCTGAGGTATTTGCATGTCTCTCATATACCCTCTCTTTCTCCCCTTCGGCATATACAAACCTAAGGTATCTGCATGTCTCTCATTCACCCTCTCTTTCTCCTATGCGGCATGTACAAACCTGAGGTATTTGCATGTCTCTCATATACCCTCTCTTTCTCCTATGCGGCATGTACAAACCTGAGGTATCTGCAGGTCTCTCATTTACCCTCTCTTTCTCCTATGCGGCATGTACAAACCTGAGGTATTTGCATGTCTCTCATATACCCTCTCTTTCTCCCCTTCGGCATCTACAAACCTAAGGTATCTGCATGTCTCTCATTTACCCTCTCTTTCTCCCCTTCGGCATCTACAAACCTGAGGTATCTGCATGTCTCTCATATACCCTCTCTTTCTCCCCTTCGACTTCTACAAACCTAAGGTATCTGCATGTCTCTCATTTACCCTCTCTTTCTCCTATGCGGCATCTACAAACCTAAGGTATCTGCATGTCTCTCATTTACCCTCTCTTTCTCCTATGCGGCATGTACAAACCTAAGGTATCTGCATGTCTCTCATTTACCCTCTCTTTCTCCCCTTCGGCATACACAAACCTGAGGTATCTGCATGTCTCTCATTTACCCTCTCTTTCTCCTATGCGGCATGTACAAACCTAAGGTATCTGCATGTCTCTCATTCACCCTCTCTTTCTCCTATGCGGCATGTACAAACCTAAGGTATTTGCATGTCTCTCATTTACCCTCTCTTTCTCCTATGCGGCATCTACAAACCTGAGGTATCTGCATGTCTCTCATATACCCTCTCTTTCTCCTATGCGGCATGTACAAACCTGAGGTACCTGCATGTCTCTCATTTACCCTCTCTTTCTCCTATGCGGCATGTACAAACGTAAGGTATCTGCATGTCTCTCATATACCCTCTCTTTCTCCCCTTCGGCATCTACAAACCTAAGGTATCTGCATGTCTCTCATTTACCCTCTCTTTCTCCTATGCGGCATGTACAAACCTAAGGTATCTGCATGTCTCTCATTTACCCTCTCTTTCTCCCCTTCGGCATCTACAAACCTAAGGTATCTGCATGTCTCTCATTCACCCTCTCTTTCTCCTATGCGGCATGTACAAACCTGAGGTATCTGCATGTCTCTCATTTACCCTCTCTTTCTCCTATGCGGCATGTACAAACCTAAGGTATCTGCATGTCTCTCATTTACCCACTCTTTCTCCCCTTCGGCATCTACAAACCTAAGGTATCTGCATGTCTCTCATTCACCCTCTCTTTCTCCTATGCGGCATGTACAAACCTGAGGTGTTTGCTTGTCAAACCTGAGGTATCTGCAGGTCTCTCATATACCCTCTCTTTCTCCTATGCGGCATGTACAAACCTGAGGTATTTGCATGTCTCTCATTTACCCTCTCTTTCTCCCCTTCGGCATCTACAAACCTGAGGTATCTGCATGTCTCTCATATACCCTCTCTTTCTCCTATGCGGCATGTACAAACCTGAGGTATCTGCATGTCTTTATCAAAAGGAGGGAGGGTGATCAATAGATCAACGGACACTAATTACCACTTGTGAGAGTGGAAGGTCCAGTTACAGCATGTGTCCGTGAATAGTCTTCACCAACAAAGCGGGGGGCTGAACTGTTCCTACAGGGAAGGTTAGAGGAATACTAGGAAGGGCTAAGCAAAAACTGGCGTGACCAGAGGTGTAAACGTGACACCTGTGGGCATCCCTTTGTCGGATGTATTTGCCTCACACACCCCGAAGGATGTCATGCTTCATCATCGGCGGTTGCTCCTCGTCGGGGGGGCGGTGCAATCCCCGACGGGCACACCTCGAAGAGGGGCACTTTGGCGGAGATCTTTTGTATCCAACTGCCCTGTGGTGAAGTGTGGGTGTGTGGGCGGGGAGGCAACTGAGCCTGAGGTGCTAATTAAAATGCAGCAAGGGGTGCCGGAAACTATTTTATTCTGGTGGTCCCCCTGTTGCAGTTAAAATCGTGAAAACAAGCTCACTCAGTGTCACCTCGTTAGGTAGAGTGACCTGTGTGGAGCTCTGGAAAACAACAAGTGGTCAACATGTTTCTCGCGAAAGGAATACTATCCAGCGATTCATCAGGACCTTAAAAAGTGAAAACTATAAAGAAAATGAACTCAATAACATGCCAGTGTCATGTATATGGTGTGGTGCGGGTATATTTATTACCTCAATGGAAAGTCTTATGCCTGGAACATGAGAAAGAAGGAGATACATATTAGTAGTACATTTCTCATTATAGCAGTAAGGATTGTCAGCGCCAGAATGTGAACGTAATAAGGCATGCTTGGGGCAGTGTGGGGAATAGTCACTACCTCTCCATGCCAGGTGGTTTCAGCGTGCAGTGTGAAGTGTACACACACTCTAAAACTATATAAGTGGGGAAGTACAGCATTAAAAACAATATGTAAAAACAGCAGGCAACTACAGAAACACCAAACTGACTCGGGGTGGCAACACGAACATTAATGGTGTGGGTGTCAACAACTGAGACTCAGTTTGGACTGTCAGACCTAGGTGGCACACTGGATAGTGAGAAAATTAGCGCCGGACTCACCTAATGGTTAAGGGCTAAATGCCACATGAGTGGTCGGCGGGTCGGTACAACGGGGTTAAGCCTTCAGACTTGGCTAGAAAGTAGATACATTGCAAAAGGTTAAAGAAATCCCTCCGGATAAATCAGGTATGTTTACCGCGCGGTAGCGCTGCAAAAAGGAATCAGGCAGCCGATGTAAAAGCCTCCATGCGGTCAGTTCTCAGAGCGAGCCCCCACGTCTTACCTCAATCAGCCCGTGTCCGCATCGTATCACCTACCCATCTCCGCCGAGCTCGGATAGATGGGTAGGGATCGCGGTGTTTGTTTTTATTGAAGCCTGGCTCAAGGGTTCCGGTCAATACCACGCCTCCCGCCAATGTCACGTGACAAGGGCGGTGACTCGGTCGGCCATGATGGAGTGGTGCAAGTGGACCGTGTTGTACATGTATATACGTGATGCGTATAAGAATAAGTGTATATTTCTTCGTTTACATGGGGACTAGTAGTGTTATAACATATTCCTCACTGTATGCTTCAAAAAATTGTCATCTCGACATAAATTTGCCAGAGTATAGAAAACTGGGTAATACTGGCTAAGACCGTGTTGTCTCTCATTTACCCTCTCTTTCTCCTATGCGGCATGTACAAACCTGAGGTGTTTGCTTGTCAAACCTGAGGTATCTGCAGGTCTCTCATTTACCCTCTCTTTCTCCTATGCGGCATGTACAAACCTGAGGTATCTGCATGTCTCTCATTTACCCTCTCTTTCTCCTATGCGGCATGTACAAACCTAAGGTATCTGCATGTCTCTCATATACCCTCTCTTTCTCCTGTGAGACATATACAATCCTGAAGTATCTGCGTGTCTCTCATATACCCTCTCTTTCTCCCCTTCGACATATATACAAACCTGAGGTGTTTGCTTGTCTCTCATATACCCTCTCTTTCTCCTGTGAGACATATACAACCCTGAAGTATCAGCGTGTCTCTCATATACCCTCTCTTTCTCCTATGCGGCATGTACAAACCTGAGGTATCTGCAGGTCTCTCATATACCCTCTCTTTCTCCCCTTCGGCATCTACAAACCTGAGGTATCTGCAGGTCTCTCATATACCCTCTCTTTCTCCCCTTCGGCATCTACAAACCTAAGGTATCTGCATGTCTCTCATTTACCCTCTCTTTCTCCTATGCCGCATGTACAAACCTGAGGTATCTGCAGGTCTCTCATTTACCCTCTCTTTCTCCCCTTCGGCATCTACAAACCTGAGGTATCTGCAGGTCTCTCATATACCCTCTCTTTCTCCCCTTCGGCATATACAAACCTGAGGTATTTGCATGTCTCTCATATACCCTCTCTTTCTCCTATGCGGCATGTACAAACCTGAGGTATCTGCAGGTCTCTCATATACCCTCTCTTTCTCCTATGCGGCATGTACAAACCTGAGGTATTTGCATGTCTCTCATATACCCTCTCTTTCTCCCCTTCGGCATATACAAACCTGAGGTATTTGCATGTCTCTCATATACCCTCTCTTTCTCCCCTTCGGCATCTACAAACCTGAGGTATTTGCATGTCTCTCATATACCCTCTCTTTCTCCTATGCGGCATCTACAAACCTGAGGTATCTGCATGTCTCTCATATACCCTCTCTTTCTCCCCTTCGGTATATACAAACCTGAGGTATTTGCATGTCTCTCATATACCCTCTCTTTCTCCTATGCGGCATGTACAAACCTGAGGTATCTGCAGGTCTCTCATATACCCTCTCTTTCTCCTATGCGGCATGTACAAACCTGAGGTATCTGCAGGTCTCTCATTTACCCTCTCTTTCTCCCCTTCGGCATCTACAAACCTAAGGTATCTGCATGTCTCTCATTTACCCTCTCTTTCTCCTATGCGGCATGTACAAACCTGAGGTATCTGCATGTCTCTCATTTACCCTCTCTTTCTCCTATGCGGCATGTACAAACCTGAGGTATTTGCATGTCTCTCATATACCCTCTCTTTCTCCCCTTCGGCATCTACAAACCTAAGGTATCTGCAGGTCTCTCATATACCCTCTCTTTCTCCTATGCGGCATGTACAAACCTGAGGTGTTTGCTTGTCAAACCTGAGGTATCTCTGCAGGTCTCTCATATACCCTCTCTTTCTCCCCTTCGGCATCTACAAACCTAAGGTATCTGCATGTCTCTCATATACCCTCTCTTTCTCCTATGCGGCATGTACAAACCTGAGGTATTTGCATGTCTCTCATATACCCTCTCTTTCTCCCCTTCGGCATCTACAAACCTGAGGTATCTGCAGGTCCCTCATATACCCTCTCTTTCTCCCCTTCGGCATATACAAACCTGAGGTATTTGCATGTCTCTCATATACCCTCACTTTCTCCTATGCGGCATGTACAAACCTGAGGTATTTGCATGTCTCTCATATACCCTCTCTTTCTCCCCTTCGGCATATACAAACCTGAGGTATTTGCATGTCTCTCATATACCCTCTCTTTCTCCCCTTCGGCATCTACAAACCTGAGGTATTTGCATGTCTCTCATATACCCTCTCTTTCTCCCCTTCGGCATCTACAAACCTGAGGTATTTGCATGTCTCTCATATACCCTCTCTTTCTCCCCTTCGGCATCTACAAACCTGAGGTATCTGCAGGTCTCTCATATACCCTCTCTTTCTCCCCTTCGGCATATACAAACCTGAGGTATTTGCATGTCTCTCATATACCCTCTCTTTCTCCCCTTCGGCATCTACAAACCTGAGGTATCTGCAGGTCTCTCATATACCCTCTCTTTCTCCCCTTCGGCATATACAAACCTGAGGTATTTGCATGTCTCTCATATACCCTCTCTTTCTCCTATGCGGCATGTACAAACCTGAGGTATCTGCAGGTCTCTCATATACCCTCTCTTTCTCCTATGCGGCATGTACAAACCTGAGGTATTTGCATGTCTCTCATATACCCTCTCTTTCTCCCCTTCGGCATATACAAACCTAAGGTATCTGCATGTCTCTCATTCACCCTCTCTTTCTCCTATGCGGATGTACAAACCTGAGGTATTTGCATGTCTCTCATATACCCTCTCTTTCTCCTATGCGGCATGTACAAACCTGAGGTATCTGCAGGTCTCTCATTTACCCTCTCTTTCTCCTATGCGGCATGTACAAACCTGAGGTATTTGCATGTCTCTCATATACCCTCTCTTTCTCCCCTTCGGCATCTACAAACCTAAGGTATCTGCATGTCTCTCATTTACCCTCTCTTTCTCCCCTTCGGCATCTACAAACCTGAGGTATCTGCATGTCTCTCATATACCCTCTCTTTCTCCCCTTCGACTTCTACAAACCTAAGGTATCTGCATGTCTCTCATTTACCCTCTCTTTCTCCTATGCGGCATCTACAAACCTAAGGTATCTGCATGTCTCTCATTTACCCTCTCTTTCTCCTATGCGGCATGTACAAACCTGAGGTATCTGCATGTCTCTCATTTACCCTCTCTTTCTCCTATGCGGCATGTACAAACCTGAGGTATCTGCATGTCTCTCATTTACCCTCTCTTTCTCCTATGCGGCATGTACAAACCTGAGGTATCTGCATGTCTCTCATTTACCCTCTCTTTCTCCTATGCGGCTTGTACAAACCTGAGGTATCTACATGTCTCTCATTTACCCTCTCTTTCTCCTATGCGGCATGTACAAACCTGAGGTGTTTGCTTGTCAAACCTGAGGTATCTGCAGGTCTCTCATATACCCTCTCTTTCTCCCCTTCGGCATCTACAAACCTAAGGTATCTGCATGTCTCTCATTTACCCTCTCTTTCTCCTATGCGGCATGTACAAACCTGAGGTATTTGCATGTCTCTCATATACCCTCTCTTTCTCCCCTTCGGCATCTACAAACCTAAGGTATCTGCATGTCTCTCATTTACCCTCTCTTTCTCCCCTTCGGCATCTACAAACCTAAGGTATCTGCATGTCTCTCATTTACCCTCTCTTTCTCCTATGCGGCATGTACAAACCTGAGGTGTTTGCTTGTCAAACCTGAGGTATCTGCAGGTCTCTCATATATCCTCTCTTTCTCCTATGCGGCATGTACAAACCTGAGGTATCTGCAGGTCTCTCATATACCCTCTCTTTCTCCTATACGGCATGTACAAACCTGAGGTGTTTGCTTGTCAAACCTGAGGTATCTGCAGGTCTCTCATATACCCTCTCTTTCTCCCCTTCGGCATCTACAAACCTAAGGTATCTGCATGTCTCTCATATACCCTCTCTTTCTCCTATGCGGCATGTACAAACCTGAGGTATTTGCATGTCTCTCATATACCCTCTCTTTCTCCCCTTCGGCATCTACAAACCTGAGGTATCTGCAGGTCCCTCATATACCCTCTCTTTCTCCCCTTCGGCATATACAAACCTGAGGTATTTGCATGTCTCTCATATACCCTCACTTTCTCCTATGCGGCATGTACAAACCTGAGGTATTTGCATGTCTCTCATATACCCTCTCTTTCTCCCCTTCGGCATATACAAACCTGAGGTATTTGCATGTCTCTCATATACCCTCTCTTTCTCCCCTTCGGCATCTACAAACCTGAGGTATTTGCATGTCTCTCATATACCCTCTCTTTCTCCCCTTCGGCATCTACAAACCTGAGGTATTTGCATGTCTCTCATATACCCTCTCTTTCTCCCCTTCGGCATTTACAAACCTGAGGTATCTGCAGGTCTCTCATATACCCTCTCTTTCTCCCCTTCGGCATATACAAACCTGAGGTATTTGCATGTCTCTCATATACCCTCTCTTTCTCCCCTTCGGCATCTACAAACCTGAGGTATCTGCAGGTCTCTCATATACCCTCTCTTTCTCCCCTTCGGCACATACAAACCTGAGGTATTTGCATGTCTCTCATATACCCTCTCTTTCTCCTATGCGGCATGTACAAACCTGAGGTATCTGCAGGTCTCTCATATACCCTCTCTTTCTCCTATGCGGCATGTACAAACCTGAGGTATTTGCATGTCTCTCATATACCCTCTCTTTCTCCCCTTCGGCATATACAAACCTGAGGTATTTGCATGTCTCTCATATACCCTCTCTTTCTCCCCTTCGGCATCTACAAACCTGAGGTATTTGCATGTCACTCATATACCCTCTCTTTCTCCTATGCGGCATCTACAAACCTGAGGTATCTGCATGTCTCTCATATACCCTCTCTTTCTCCCCTTCGGCATATACAAACCTGAGGTATTTGCATGTCTCTCATATACCCTCTCTTTCTCCTATGCGGCATGTACAAACCTGAGGTATCTGCAGGTCTCTCATATACCCTCTCTTTCTCCTATGCGGCATGTACAAACCTGAGGTATCTGCAGGTCTCTCATTTACCCTCTCTTTCTCCCCTTCGGCATCTACAAACCTAAGGTATCTGCATGTCTCTCATTTACCCTCTCTTTCTCCTATGCGGCATGTACAAACCTGAGGTATCTGCAGGTCTCTCATTTACCCTCTCTTTCTCCTATGCGGCATGTACAAACCTGAGGTATTTGCATGTCTCTCATATACCCTCTCTTTCTCCCCTTCGGCATCTACAAACCTAAGGTATCTGCAGGTCTCTCATATACCCTCTCTTTCTCCTATGCGGCATGTACAAACCTGAGGTGTTTGCTTGTCAAACCTGAGGTATCTGCAGGTCTCTCATATACCCTCTCTTTCTCCCCTTCGGCATCTACAAACCTAAGGTATCTGCATGTCTCTCATATACCCTCTCTTTCTCCTATGCGGCATGTACAAACCTGCGGTATTTGCATGTCTCTCATACACCCTCTCTTTCTCCCCTTCGGCATCTACAAACCTGAGGTATCTGCAGGTCCCTCATATACCCTCTCTTTCTCCCCTTCGGCATATACAAACCTGAGGTATTTGCATGTCTCTCATATACCCTCACTTTCTCCTATGCGGCATGTACAAACCTGAGGTATTTGCATGTCTCTCATATACCCTCTCTTTCTCCCCTTCGGCATATACAAACCTGAGGTATTTGCATGTCTCTCATATACCCTCTCTTTCTCCCCTTCGGCATCTACAAACCTGAGGTATTTGCATGTCTCTCATATACCCTCTCTTTCTCCCCTTCGGCATCTACAAACCTGAGGTATTTGCATGTCTCTCATATACCCTCTCTTTCTCCCCTTCGGCATCTACAAACCTGAGGTATCTGCAGGTCTCTCATATACCCTCTCTTTCTCCCCTTCGGCATATACAAACCTGAGGTATTTGTATGTCTCTCATATACCCTCTCTTTCTCCCCTTCGGCATCTACAAACCTGAGGTATCTGCAGGTCTCTCATATACCCTCTCTTTCTCCCCTTCGGCATATACAAACCTGAGGTATTTGCATGTCTCTCATATACCCTCTCTTTCTCCTATGCGGCATGTACAAACCTGAGGTATCTGCAGGTCTCTCATATACCCTCTCTTTCTCCTATGCGGCATGTACAAACCTGAGGTATCTGCATGTCTCTCATTTACCCTCTCTTTCTCCTATGCGGCATGTACAAACCTGAGGTATCTGCATGTCTCTCATTTACCCTCTCTTTCTCCTATGCGGCATGTACAAACCTGAGGTATCTGCATGTCTCTCATTTACCCTCTCTTTCTCCTATGCGGCTTGTACAAACCTGAGGTATCTGCATGTCTCTCATTTACCCTCTCTTTCTCCTATGCGGCATGTACAAACCTGAGGTGTTTGCTTGTCAAACCTGAGGTATCTGCAGGTCTCTCATATACCCTCTCTTTCTCCCCTTCGGCATCTACAAACCTAAGGTATCTGCATGTCTCTCATTTACCCTCTCTTTCTCCTATGCGGCATGTACAAACCTGAGGTATTTGCATGTCTCTCATATACCCTCTCTTTCTCCCCTTCGGCATCTACAAACCTAAGGTATCTGCATGTCTCTCATTTACCCTCTCTTTCTCCCCTTCGGCATCTACAAACCTAAGGTATCTGCATGTCTCTCATTTACCCTCTCTTTCTCCTATGCGGCATGTACAAACCTGAGGTGTTTGCTTGTCAAACCTGAGGTATCTGCAGGTCTCTCATATATCCTCTCTTTCTCCTATGCGGCATGTACAAACCTGAGGTATCTGCAGGTCTCTCATATACCCTCTCTTTCTCCTATACGGCATGTACAAACCTGAGGTGTTTGCTTGTCAAACCTGAGGTATCTGCAGGTCTCTCATATACCCTCTCTTTCTCCCCTTCGGCATCTAC
This sequence comes from Lissotriton helveticus, assembly GCF_964261635.1. Lineage (NCBI taxonomy): Eukaryota > Metazoa > Chordata > Amphibia > Caudata > Salamandridae > Lissotriton > Lissotriton helveticus. Next base: position 170,398,649 of record NC_136057.1, read on the forward strand.
AAACCTAAGGTATCTGTATGTCTCTCATATACCCTCTCTTTCTCCTATGCGGCATGTACAAACCTGAGGTATTTGCATGTCTCTCATATACCCTCTCTTTCTCCCCTTCGGCATCTACAAACCTGAGGTATTTGCATGTCTCTCATATACCCTCTCTTTCTCCCCTTCGGCATCTACAAACCTGAGGTATCTGCAGGTCTCTCATATACCCTCTCTTTCTCCCCTTCGGCATATACAAACCTGAGGTATTTGCATGTCTCTCATATACCCTCTCTTTCTCCCCTTCGGCATCTACAAACCTGATGTATCTGCAGGTCTCTCATATACCCTCTCTTTCTCCCCTTCGGCATATACAAACCTGAGGTATTTGCATGTCTCTCATATACCCTCTCTTTCTCCTATGCGGCATGTACAAACCTGAGGTATCTGCAGGTCTCTCATATACCCTCTCTTTCTCCTATGCGGCATGTACAAACCTGAGGTATTTGCATGTCTCTCATATACCCTCTCTTTCTCCCCTTCGGCATATACAAACCTGAGGTATTTGCATGTCTCTCATATACCCTCTCTTTCTCCCCTTCGGCATCTACAAACCTGAGGTATTTGCATGTCTCTCATATACCCTCTCTTTCTCCTATGCGGCATCTACAAACCTGAGGTATCTGCATGTCTCTCATATACCCTCTCTTTCTCCCCTTCGGCATATACAAACCTGAGGTATTTGCATGTCTCTCATATACCCTCTCTTTCTCCTATGCGGCATGTACAAACCTGAGGTATCTGCAGGTCTCTCATATACCCTCTCTTTCTCCTATGCGGCATGTTCAAACCTGAGGTATCTGCAGGTCTCTCATTTATCCTCTCTTTCTCCCCTTCGGCATCTACAAACCTAAGGTATCTGCATGTCTCTCATTTACCCTCTCTTTCTCCTATGCGGCATGTACAAACCTGAGGTATCTGCAGGTCTCTCATTTACCCTCTCTTTCTCCTATGCGGCATGTACAAACCTGAGGTATTTGCATGTCTCTCATATACCCTCTCTTTCTCCCCTTCGGCATCTACAAACCTAAGGTATCTGCAGGTCTCTCATTTACCCTCTCTTTCTCCTATGCGGCATGTACAAACCTGAGGTGTTTGCTTGTCAAACCTGAGGTATCTGCAGGTCTCTCATTTACCCTCTCTTTCTCCTATGCGGCATGTACAAACCTGAGGTATCTGCATGTCTCTCATTTACCCTCTCTTTCTCCTATGCGGCATGTACAAACCTAAGGTATCTGCATGTCTCTCATATACCCTCTCTTTCTCCTGTGAGACATATACAATCCTGAAGTATCTGCGTGTCTCTCATATACCCTCTCTTTCTCCCCTTCGACATATATACAAACCTGAGGTGTTTGCTTGTCTCTCATATACCCTCTCTTTCTCCTGTGAGACATATACAACCCTGAAGTATCAGCGTGTCTCTCATATACCCTCTCTTTCTCCTATGCGGCATGTACAAACCTGAGGTATCTGCAGGTCTCTCATATACCCTCTCTTTCTCCCCTTCGGCATCTACAAACCTGAGGTATCTGCAGGTCTCTCATATACCCTCTCTTTCTCCCCTTCGGCATCTACAAACCTAAGGTATCTGCATGTCTCTCATTTACCCTCTCTTTCTCCTATGCCGCATGTACAAACCTGAGGTATCTGCAGGTCTCTCATTTACCCTCTCTTTCTCCCCTTCGGCATCTACAAACCTGAGGTATCTGCAGATCTCTCATATACCCTCTCTTTCTCCCCTTCGGCATATACAAACCTGAGGTATTTGCATGTCTCTCATATACCCTCTCTTTCTCCTATGCGGCATGTACAAACCTGAGGTATCTGCAGGTCTCTCATATACCCTCTCTTTCTCCTATGCGGCATGTACAAACCTGAGGTATTTGCATGTCTCTCATATACCCTCTCTTTCTCCCCTTCGGCATATACAAACCTGAGGTATTTGCATGTCTCTCATATACCCTCTCTTTCTCCCCTTCGGCATCTACAAACCTGAGGTATTTGCATGTCTCTCATATACCCTCTCTTTCTCCTATGCGGCATCTACAAACCTGAGGTATCTGCATGTCTCTCATATACCCTCTCTTTCTCCCCTTCGGCATATACAAACCTGAGGTATTTGCATGTCTCTCATATACCCTCTCTTTCTCCTATGCGGCATGTACAAACCTGAGGTATCTGCAGGTCTCTCATATACCCTCTCTTTCTCCTATGCGGCATGTACAAACCTGAGGTATCTGCAGGTCTCTCATTTACCCTCTCTTTCTCCCCTTCGGCATCTACAAACCTAAGGTATCTGCATGTCTCTCATTTACCCTCTCTTTCTCCTATGCGGCATGTACAAACCTGAGGTATCTGCAGGTCTCTCATTTACCCTCTCTTTCTCCTATGCGGCATGTACAAACCTGAGGTATTTGCATGTCTCTCATATACCCTCTCTTTCTCCCCTTCGGCATCTACAAACCTAAGGTATCTGCATGTCTCTCATATACCCTCTCTTTCTCCTATGCGGCATGTACAAACCTGAGGTATTTGCATGTCTCTCATATACCCTCTCTTTCTCCCCTTCGGCATCTACAAACCTGAGGTATCTGCAGGTCCCTCATATACCCTCTCTTTCTCCCCTTCGGCATATACAAACCTGAGGTATTTGCATGTCTCTCATATACCCTCACTTTCTCCTATGCGGCATGTACAAACCTGAGGTATTTGCATGTCTCTCATATACCCTCTCTTTCTCCCCTTCGGCATATACAAACCTGAGGTATTTGCATGTCTCTCATATACCCTCTCTTTCTCCCCTTCGGCATCTACAAACCTGAGGTATTTGCATGTCTCTCATATACCCTCTCTTTCTCCCCTTCGGCATCTAAAAACCTGAGGTATTTGCATGTCTCTCATATACCCTCTCTTTCTCCCCTTCGGCATCTACAAACCTGAGGTATCTGCAGGTCTCTCATATACCCTCTCTTTCTCCCCTTCGGCATATACAAACCTGAGGTATTTGCATGTCTCTCATATACCCTCTCTTTCTCCCCTTCGGCATCTACAAACCTGAGGTATCTGCAGGTCTCTCATATACCCTCTCTTTCTCCCCTTCGGCATATACAAACCTGAGGTATTTGCATGTCTCTCATATACCCTCTCTTTCTCCTATGCGGCATGTACAAACCTGAGGTATCTGCAGGTCTCTTATATACCCTCTCTTTCTCCTATGCGGCATGTACAAACCTGAGGTATTTGCATGTCTCTCATATACCCTCTCTTTCTCCCCTTCGGCATATACAAACCTAAGGTATCTGCATGTCTCTCATTCACCCTCTCTTTCTCCTATGCGGCATGTACAAACCTGAGGTATTTGCATGTCTCTCATATACCCTCTCTTTCTCCTATGCGGCATGTACAAACCTGAGGTATCTGCAGGTCTCTCATTTACCCTCTCTTTCTCCTATGCGGCATGTACAAACCTGAGGTATTTGCATGTCTCTCATATACCCTCTCTTTCTCCCCTTCGGCATCTACAAACCTAAGGTATCTGCATGTCTCTCATTTACCCTCTCTTTCTCCCCTTCGGCATCTACAAACCTGAGGTATCTGCATGTCTCTCATATACCCTCTCTTTCTCCCCTTCGACTTCTACAAACCTAAGGTATCTGCATGTCTCTCATTTACCCTCTCTTTCTCCTATGCGGCATCTACAAACCTAAGGTATCTGCATGTCTCTCATTTACCCTCTCTTTCTCCTATGCGGCATGTACAAACCTGAGGTATCTGCATGTCTCTCATTTACCCTCTCTTTCTCCTATGCGGCATGTACAAACCTGAGGTATCTGCATGTCTCTCATTTACCCTCTCTTTCTCCTATGCGGCATGTACAAACCTGAGGTATCTGCATGTCTCTCATTTACCCTCTCTTTCTCCTATGCGGCTTGTACAAACCTGAGGTATCTACATGTCTCTCATTTACCCTCTCTTTCTCCTATGCGGCATGTACAAACCTGAGGTGTTTGCTTGTCAAACCTGAGGTATCTGCAGGTCTCTCATATACCCTCTCTTTCTCCCCTTCGGCATCTACAAACCTAAGGTATCTGCATGTCTCTCATTTACCCTCTCTGTCTCCTATGCGGCATGTACAAACCTGAGGTATTTGCATGTCTCTCATATACCCTCTCTTTCTCCCCTTCGGCATCTACAAACCTAAGGTATCTGCATGTCTCTCATTTACCCTCTCTTTCTCCCCTTCGGCATCTACAAACCTAAGGTATCTGCATGTCTCTCATTTACCCTCTCTTTCTCCTATGCGGCATGTACAAACCTGAGGTGTTTGCTTGTCAAACCTGAGGTATCTGCAGGTCTCTCATATATCCTCTCTTTCTCCTATGCGGCATGTACAAACCTGAGGTATCTGCACGTCTCTCATATACCCTCTATTTCTCCTATACGGCATGTACAAACCTGAGGTGTTTGCTTGTCAAACCTGAGGTATCTGCAGGTCTCTCATATACCCTCTCTTTCTCCCCTTCGGCATCTACAAACCTAAGGTATCTGCATGTCTCTCATATACCCTCTCTTTCTCCTATGCGGCATGTACAAACCTGAGGTATTTGCATGTCTCTCATATACCCTCTCTTTCTCCCCTTCGGCATCTACAAACCTGAGGTATCTGCAGGTCCCTCATATACCCTCTCTTTCTCCCCTTCGGCATATACAAACCTGAGGTATTTGCATGTCTCTCATATACCCTCACTTTCTCCTATGCGGCATGTACAAACCTGAGGTATTTGCATGTCTCTCATATACCCTCTCTTTCTCCCCTTCGGCATATACAAACCTGAGGTATTTGCATGTCTCTCATATACCCTCTCTTTCTCCCCTTCGGCATCTACAAACCTGAGGTATTTGCATGTCTCTCATATACCCTCTCTTTCTCCCCTTCGGCATCTACAAACCTGAGGTATTTGCATGTCTCTCATATACCCTCTCTTTCTCCCCTTCGGCATTTACAAACCTGAGGTATCTGCAGGTCTCTCATATACCCTCTCTTTCTCCCCTTCGGCATATACAAACCTGAGGTATTTGCATGTCTCTCATATACCCTCTCTTTCTCCCCTTCGGCATCTACAAACCTGAGGTATCTGCAGGTCTCTCATATACCCTCTCTTTCTCCCCTTCGGCACATACAAACCTGAGGTATTTGCATGTCTCTCATATACCCTCTCTTTCTCCTATGCGGCATGTACAAACCTGAGGTATCTGCAGGTCTCTCATATACCCTCTCTTTCTCCTATGCGGCATGTACAAACCTGAGGTATTTGCATGTCTCTCATATACCCTCTCTTTCTCCCCTTCGGCATATACAAACCTGAGGTATTTGCATGTCTCTCATATACCCTCTCTTTCTCCCCTTCGGCATCTACAAACCTGAGGTATTTGCATGTCACTCATATACCCTCTCTTTCTCCTATGCGGCATCTACAAACCTGAGGTATCTGCATGTCTCTCATATACCCTCTCTTTCTCCCCTTCGGCATATACAAACCTGAGGTATTTGCATGTCTCTCATATACCCTCTCTTTCTCCTATGCGGCATGTACAAACCTGAGGTATCTGCAGGTCTCTCATATACCCTCTCTTTCTCCTATGCGGCATGTACAAACCTGAGGTATCTGCAGGTCTCTCATTTACCCTCTCTTTCTCCCCTTCGGCATCTACAAACCTAAGGTATCTGCATGTCTCTCATTTACCCTCTCTTTCTCCTATGCGGCATGTACAAACCTGAGGTATCTGCAGGTCTCTCATTTACCCTCTCTTTCTCCTATGCGGCATGTACAAACCTGAGGTATTTGCATGTCTCTCATATACCCTCTCTTTCTCCCCTTCGGCATCTACAAACCTAAGGTATCTGCAGGTCTCTCATATACCCTCTCTTTCTCCTATGCGGCATGTACAAACCTGAGGTGTTTGCTTGTCAAACCTGAGGTATCTGCAGGTCTCTCATATACCCTCTCTTTCTCCCCTTCGGCATCTACAAACCTAAGGTATCTGCATGTCTCTCATATACCCTCTCTTTCTCCTATGCGGCATGTACAAACCTGCGGTATTTGCATGTCTCTCATATACCCTCTCTTTCTCCCCTAGGGCATCTACAAACCTGAGGTATCTGCAGGTCCCTCATATACCCTCTCTTTCTCCCCTTCGGCATATACAAACCTGAGGTATTTGCATGTCTCTCATATACCCTCACTTTCTCCTATGCGGCATGTACAAACCTGAGGTATTTGCATGTCTCTCATATACCCTCTCTTTCTCCCCTTCGGCATATACAAACCTGAGGTATTTGCATGTCTCTCATATACCCTCTCTTTCTCCCCTTCGGCATCTACAAACCTGAGGTATTTGCATGTCTCTCATATACCCTCTCTTTCTCCCCTTCGGCATCTACAAACCTGAGGTATTTGCATGTCTCTCATATACCCTCTCTTTCTCCCCTTCGGCATCTACAAACCTGAGGTATCTGCAGGTCTCTCATATACCCTCTCTTTCTCCCCTTCGGCATATACAAACCTGAGGTATTTGTATGTCTCTCATATACCCTCTCTTTCTCCCCTTCGGCATCTACAAACCTGAGGTATCTGCAGGTCTCTCATATACCCTCTCTTTCTCCCCTTCGGCATATACAAACCTGAGGTATTTGCATGTCTCTCATATACCCTCTCTTTCTCCTATGCGGCATGTACAAACCTGAGGTATCTGCAGGTCTCTCATATACCCTCTCTTTCTCCTATGCGGCATGTACAAACCTGAGGTATCTGCATGTCTCTCATTTACCCTCTCTTTCTCCTATGCGGCATGTACAAACCTGAGGTATCTGCATGTCTCTCATTTACCCTCTCTTTCTCCTATGCGGCATGTACAAACCTGAGGTATCTGCATGTCTCTCATTTACCCTCTCTTTCTCCTATGCGGCTTGTACAAACCTGAGGTATCTGCATGTCTCTCATTTACCCTCTCTTTCTCCTATGCGGCATGTACAAACCTGAGGTGTTTGCTTGTCAAACCTGAGGTATCTGCAGGTCTCTCATATACCCTCTCTTTCTCCCCTTCGGCATCTACAAACCTAAGGTATCTGCATGTCTCTCATTTACCCTCTCTTTCTCCTATGCGGCATGTACAAACCTGAGGTATTTGCATGTCTCTCATATACCCTCTCTTTCTCCCCTTCGGCATCTACAAACCTAAGGTATCTGCATGTCTCTCATTTACCCTCTCTTTCTCCCCTTCGGCATCTACAAACCTAAGGTATCTGCATGTCTCTCATTTACCCTCTCTTTCTCCTATGCGGCATGTACAAACCTGAGGTGTTTGCTTGTCAAACCTGAGGTATCTGCAGGTCTCTCATATATCCTCTCTTTCTCCTATGCGGCATGTACAAACCTGAGGTATCTGCAGGTCTCTCATATACCCTCTCTTTCTCCTATACGGCATGTACAAACCTGAGGTGTTTGCTTGTCAAACCTGAGGTATCTGCAGGTCTCTCATATACCCTCTCTTTCTCCCCTTCGGCATCTACAAACCTAAGGTATCTGTATGTCTCTCATATACCCTCTCTTTCTCCTATGCGGCATGTACAAACCTGAGGTATTTGCATGTCTCTCATATACCCTCTCTTTCTCCCCTTCGGCATCTACAAACCTGAGGTATTTGCATGTCTCTCATATACCCTCTCTTTCTCCCCTTCGGCATCTACAAACCTGAGGTATCTGCAGGTCTCTCATATACCCTCTCTTTCTCCCCTTCGGCATATACAAACCTGAGGTATTTGCATGTCTCTCATATACCCTCTCTTTCTCCCCTTCGGCATCTACAAACCTGATGTATCTGCAGGTCTCTCATATACCCTCTCTTTCTCCCCTTCGGCATATACAAACCTGAGGTATTTGCATGTCTCTCATATACCCTCACTTTCTCCTATGCGGCATGTACAAACCTGAGGTATTTGCATGTCTCTCATATACCCTCTCTTTCTCCCCTTCGGCATATACAAACCTGAGGTATTTGCATGTCTCTCATATACCCTCTCTTTCTCCCCTTCGGCATCTACAAACCTGAGGTATTTGCATGTCTCTCATATACCCTCTCTTTCTCCCCTTCGGCATCTACAAACCTGAGGTATTTGCATGTCTCTCATATACCCTCTCTTTCTCCCCTTCGGCATCTACAAACCTGAGGTATCTGCAGGTCTCTCATATACCCTCTCTTTCTCCCCTTCGGCATATACAAACCTGAGGTATTTGTATGTCTCTCATATACCCTCTCTTTCTCCCCTTCGGCATCTACAAACCTGAGGTATCTGCAGGTCTCTCATATACCCTCTCTTTCTCCCCTTCGGCATATACAAACCTGAGGTATTTGCATGTCTCTCATATACCCTCTCTTTCTCCTATGCGGCATGTACAAACCTGAGGTATCTGCAGGTCTCTCATATACCCTCTCTTTCTCCTATGCGGCATGTACAAACCTGAGGTATCTGCATGTCTCTCATTTACCCTCTCTTTCTCCTATGCGGCATGTACAAACCTGAGGTATCTGCATGTCTCTCATTTACCCTCTCTTTCTCCTATGCGGCATGTACAAACCTGAGGTATCTGCATGTCTCTCATTTACCCTCTCTTTCTCCTATGCGGCTTGTACAAACCTGAGGTATCTGCATGTCTCTCATTTACCCTCTCTTTCTCCTATGCGGCATGTACAAACCTGAGGTGTTTGCTTGTCAAACCTGAGGTATCTGCAGGTCTCTCATATACCCTCTCTTTCTCCCCTTCGGCATCTACAAACCTAAGGTATCTGCATGTCTCTCATTTACCCTCTCTTTCTCCTATGCGGCATGTACAAACCTGAGGTATTTGCATGTCTCTCATATACCCTCTCTTTCTCCCCTTCGGCATCTACAAACCTAAGGTATCTGCATGTCTCTCATTTACCCTCTCTTTCTCCCCTTCGGCATCTACAAACCTAAGGTATCTGCATGTCTCTCATTTACCCTCTCTTTCTCCTATGCGGCATGTACAAACCTGAGGTGTTTGCTTGTCAAACCTGAGGTATCTGCAGGTCTCTCATATATCCTCTCTTTCTCCTATGCGGCATGTACAAACCTGAGGTATCTGCAGGTCTCTCATATACCCTCTCTTTCTCCTATACGGCATGTACAAACCTGAGGTGTTTGCTTGTCAAACCTGAGGTATCTGCAGGTCTCTCATATACCCTCTCTTTCTCCCCTTCGGCATCTACAAACCTAAGGTATCTGTATGTCTCTCATATACCCTCTCTTTCTCCTATGCGGCATGTACAAACCTGAGGTATTTGCATGTCTCTCATATACCCTCTCTTTCTCCCCTTCGGCATCTACAAACCTGAGGTATTTGCATGTCTCTCATATACCCTCTCTTTCTCCCCTTCGGCATCTACAAACCTGAGGTATCTGCAGGTCTCTCATATACCCTCTCTTTCTCCCCTTCGGCATATACAAACCTGAGGTATTTGCATGTCTCTCATATACCCTCTCTTTCTCCCCTTCGGCATCTACAAACCTGATGTATCTGCAGGTCTCTCATATACCCTCTCTTTCTCCCCTTCGGCATATACAAACCTGAGGTATTTGCATCTCTCTCATATACCCTCTCTTTCTCCTATGCGGCATGTACAAACCTGAGGTATCTGCAGGTCTCTCATATACCCTCTCTTTCTCCTATGCGGCATGTACAAACCTGAGGTATTTGCATGTCTCTCATATACCCTCTCTTTCTCCCCTTCGGCATATACAAACCTGAGGTATTTGCATGTCTCTCATATACCCTCTCTTTCTCCCCTTCGGCATCTACAAACCTGAGGTATTTGCATGTCTCTCATATACCCTGTCTTTCTCCTATGCGGCATCTACAAACCTGAGGTATCTGCATGTCTCTCATATACCCTCTCTTTCTCCCCTTCGGCATATACAAACCTGAGGTATTTGCATGTCTCTCATATACCCTCTCTTTCTCCTATGCGGCATGTACAAACCTGAGGTATCTGCAGGTCTCTCATATACCCTCTCTTTCTCCTATGCGGCATGTACAAACCTGAGGTATCTGCAGGTCTCTCATTTATCCTCTCTTTCTCCCCTTCGGCATCTACAAACCTAAGGTATCTGCATGTCTCTCATTTACCCTCTCTTTCTCCTATGCGGCATGTACAAACCTGAGGTATCTGCAGGTCTCTCATTTACCCTCTCTTTCTCCTATGCGGCATGTACAAACCTGAGGTATTTGCATGTCTCTCATATACCCTCTCTTTCTCCCCTTCGGCATCTACAAACCTAAGGTATCTGCAGGTCTCTCATATACCCTCTCTTTCTCCTATGCGGCATGTAAAAACCTGAGGTGTTTGCTTGTCAAACCTGAGGTATCTGCAGGTCTCTCATATACCCTCTCTTTCTCCCCTTCGGCATCTACAAACCTAAGGTATCTGCATGTCTCTCATATACCCTCTCTTTCTCCTATGCGGCATGTACAAACCTGAGGGATTTGCATGTCTCTCATATACCCTCTCTTTCTCCCCTTCGGCATCTACAAACCTGAGGTATCTGCAGGTCCCTCATATACTCTCTCTTTCTCCCCTTCGGCATATACAAACCTGAGGTATTTGCATGTCTCTCATATACCCTCACTTTCTCCTATGCGGCATGTACAAACCTGAGGTATTTGCATGTCTCTCATATACCCTCTCTTTCTCCCCTTCGGCATATACAAACCTGAGGTATTTGCATGTCTCTCATATACCCTCTCTTTCTCCCCTTCGGCATCTACAAACCTGAGGTATTTGCATGTCTCTCATATACCCTCTCTTTCTCCCCTTCGGCATCTACAAACCTGAGGTATTTGCATGTCTCTCATATACCCTCTCTTTCTCCCCTTCGGCATCTACAAACCTGAGGTATCTGCAGGTCTCTCATATACCCTCTCTTTCTCCCCTTCGGCATATACAAACCTGAGGTATTTGCATGTCTCTCATATACCCTCTCTTTCTCCCCTTCGGCATCTACAAACCTGAGGTATCTGCAGGTCTCTCATATACCCTCTCTTTCTCCCCTTCGGCATATACAAACCTGAGGTATTTGCATGTCTCTCATATACCCTCTCTTTCTCCTATGCGGCATGTACAAACCTGAGGTATCTGCAGGTCTCTCATATAGCCTCTCTTTCTCCTATGCGGCATGTACAAACCTGAGGTATTTGCATGTCTCTCATATACCCTCTCTTTCTCCCCTTCGGCATATACAAACCTAAGGTATCTGCATGTCTCTCATTCACCCTCTCTTTCTCCTATGCGGCATGTACAAACCTGAGGTATTTGCATGTCTCTCATATACCCTCTCTTTCTCCTATGCGGCATGTACAAACCTGAGGTATCTGCAGGTCTCTCATTTACCCTCTCTTTCTCCTATGCGGCATGTACAAACCTGAGGTATTTGCATGTCTCTCATATACCCTCTCTTTCTCCCCTTCGGCATCTACAAACCTAAGGTATCTGCATGTCTCTCATTTACCCTCTCTTTCTCCCCTTCGGCATCTACAAACCTGAGGTATCTGCATGTCTCTCATATACCCTCTCTTTCTCCCCTTCGACTTCTACAAACCTAAGGTATCTGCATGTCTCTCATTTACCCTCTCTTTCTCCTATGCGGCATCTACAAACCTAAGGTATCTGCATGTCTCTCATTTACCCTCTCTTTCTCCTATGCGGCATGTACAAACCTAAGGTATCTGCATGTCTCTCATTTACCCTCTCTTTCTCCCCTTCGGCATACACAAACCTGAGGTATCTGCATGTCTCTCATTTACCCTCTCTTTCTCCTATGCGGCATGTACAAACCTAAGGTATCTGCATGTCTCTCATTCACCCTCTCTTTCTCCTATGCGGCATGTACAAACCTAAGGTAGTTGCATGTCTCTCATTTACCCTCTCTTTCTCCTATGCGGCATCTACAAACCTGAGGTATCTGCATGTCTCTCATATACCCTCTCTTTCTCCTATGCGGCATGTACAAACCTGAGGTACCTGCATGTCTCTCATTTACCCTCTCTTTCTCCTATGCGGCATGTACAAACGTAAGGTATCTGCATGTCTCTCATATACCCTCTCTTTCTCCCCTTCGGCATCTACAAACCTAAGGTATCTGCATGTCTCTCATTTACCCTCTCTTTCTCCTATGCGGCATGTACAAACCTACGGTATCTGCATGTCTCTCATTTACCCTCTCTTTCTCCCCTTCGGCATCTACAAACCTAAGGTATCTGCATGTCTCTCATTCACCCTCTCTTTCTCCTATGCGGCATGTACAAACCTGAGGTATCTGCATGTCTCTCATTTACCCTCTCTTTCTCCTATGCGGCATGTACAAACCTAAGGTATCTGCATGTCTCTCATTTACCCACTCTTTCTCCCCTTCGGCATCTACAAACCTAAGGTATCTGCATGTCTCTCATTCACCCTCTCTTTCTCCTATGCGGCATGTACAAACCTGAGGTGTTTGCTTGTCAAACCTGAGGTATCTGCAGGTCTCTCATATACCCTCTCTTTCTCCTATGCGGCATGTACAAACCTGAGGTATTTGCATGTCTCTCATTTACCCTCTCTTTCTCCCCTTCGGCATCTACAAACCTGAGGTATCTGCATGTCTCTCATATACCCTCTCTTTCTCCTATGCGGCATGTACAAACCTGAGGTATCTGCATGTCTTTATCAAAAGGAGGGAGGGTGATCAATAGATCAACGGACACTAATTACCACTTGTGAGAGTGGAAGGTCCAGTTACAGCATGTGTCCGTGAATAGTCTTCACCAACAAAGCGGGGGGCTGAACTGTTCCTACAGGGAAGGTTAGAGGAATACTAGGAAGGGCTAAGCAAAAACTGGCGTGACCAGAGGTGTAAACGTGACACCTGTGGGCATCCCTTTGTCGGATGTATTTGCCTCACACACCCCGAAGGATGTCATGCTTCATCATCGGCGGTTGCTCCTCGTCGGAGGGGCGGTGCAATCCCCGACGGGCACACCTCGAAGAGGGGCACTTTGGCGGAGATCTTTTGTATCCAACTGCCCTGTGGTGAAGTGTGGGTGTGTGGGCGGGGAGGCAACTGAGCCTGAGGTGCTAATTAAAATGCAGCAAGGGGTGCCGGAAACTATTTTATTCTGGTGGTCCCCCTGTTGCAGTTAAAATCGTGAAAACAAGCTCACTCAGTGTCACCTCGTTAGGTAGAGTGACCTGTGTGGAGCTCTGGAAAACAACAAGTGGTCAACATGTTTCTCGCGAAAGGAATACTATCCAGCGATTCATCAGGACCTTAAAAAGTGAAAACTATAAAGAAAATGAACTCAATAACATGCCAGTGTCATGTATATGGTGTGGTGCGGGTATATTTATTACCTCAATGGAAAGTCCTATGCCTGGAACATGAGAAAGAAGGAGATACATATTAGTAGTACATTTCTCATTATAGCAGTAAGGATTGTCAGCGCCAGAATGTGAACGTAATAAGGCATGCTTGGGGCAGTGTGGGGAATAGTCACTACCTCTCCATGCCAGGTGGTTTCAGCGTGCAGTGTGAAGTGTACACACACTCTAAAACTATATAAGTGGGGAAGTACAGCATTAAAAACAATATGTAAAAACAGCAGGCAACTACAGAAACACCAAACTGACTCGGGGTGGCAACACGAACATTAATGGTGTGGGTGTCAACAACTGAGACTCAGTTTGGACTGTCAGACCTAGGTGGCACACTGGATAGTGAGAAAATTAGCGCCGGACTCACCTAATGGTTAAGGGCTAAATGCCACATGAGTGGTCGGCGGGTCGGTACAACGGGGTTCAGCCTTCAGACTTGGCTAGAAAGTAGATACATTGCAAAAGGTTAAAGAAATCCCTCCGGATAAATCAGGTATGTTTACCGCGCGGTAGCGCTGCAAAAAGGAATCAGGCAGCCGATGTAAAAGCCTCCATGCGGTCAGTTCTCAGAGCGAGCCCCCACGTCTTACCTCAATCAGCCCGTGTCCGCATCGTATCACCTACCCATCTCCGCCGAGCTCGGATAGATGGGTAGGGATCGCGGTGTTTGTTTTTATTGAAGCCTGGCTCAAGGGTTCCGGTCAATACCACGCCTCCCGCCAATGTCACGTGACAAGGGCGGTGACTCGGTCGGCCATGATGGAGTGGTGCAAGTGGACCGTGTTGTACATGTATATACGTGATGCGTATAAGAATAAGTGTATATTTCTTCGTTTACATGGGGACTAGTAGTGTTATAACATATTCCTCACTGTATGCTTCAAAAAATTGTCATCTCGACATAAATTTGCCAGAGTATAGAAAACTGGGTAATACTGGCTAAGACCGTGTTGTCTCTCATTTACCCTCTCTTTCTCCTATGCGGCATGTACAAACCTGAGGTGTTTGCTTGTCAAACCTGAGGTATCTGCAGGTCTCTCATTTACCCTCTCTTTCTCCTATGCGGCATGTACAAACCTGAGGTATCTGCATGTCTCTCATTTACCCTCTCTTTCTCCTATGCGGCATGTACAAACCTAAGGTATCTGCATGTCTCTCATATACCCTCTCTTTCTCCTGTGAGACATATACAATCCTGAAGTATCTGCGTGTCTCTCATATACCCTCTCTTTCTCCCCTTCGACATATATACAAACCTGAGGTGTTTGCTTGTCTCTCATATACCCTCTCTTTCTCCTGTGAGACATATACAACCCTGAAGTATCAGCGTGTCTCTCATATACCCTCTCTTTCTCCTATGCGGCATGTACAAACCTGAGGTATCTGCAGGTCTCTCATATACCCTCTCTTTCTCCCCTTCGGCATCTACAAACCTGAGGTATCTGCAGGTCTCTCATATACCCTCTCTTTCTCCCCTTCGGCATCTACAAACCTAAGGTATCTGCATGTCTCTCATTTACCCTCTCTTTCTCCTATGCCGCATGTACAAACCTGAGGTATCTGCAGGTCTCTCATTTACCCTCTCTTTCTCCCCTTCGGCATCTACAAATCTGAGGTATCTGCATGTCTCTCATTTACCCTCTCTTTCTCATATGCGGCATGTGCAAACCTGAGGTATCTGCATGTCTCTCATTTACCCTCTCTTTCTCCTATGCGGCATCTACAAACCTGAGGTATCTGCATGTCTCTCATATACCCTCTCTTTCTCCCCTTCGGCATCTACAAACCTGAGGTATCTGCATGTCTCTCATTTACCCTCTCTTTCTCCTATGCGGCATCTACAAACCTGAGGTATCTGCATGTCTCTCATTTACCCTCTCTTTCTCCTATGCGGCATTTACAAACCTGAGGTATTTGCATGTCTCTCATATACCCTCTCTTTCTCCTATGCGGCATGTACAAACCTAAGGTATCTGCATGTCTCTCATTTACCCTCTCTTTCTCCTATGCCGCATGTACAAACCTGAGGTATCTGCAGGTCTCTCATTTACCCTCTCTTTCTCCCCTTCGGCATCTACAAATCTGAGGTATCTGCATGTCTCTCATTTACCCTCTCTTTCTCCTATGCCGCATGTACAAACCTGAGGTATCTGCAGGTCTCTCATTTACCCTCTCTTTCTCCCCTTCGGCATCTACAAATCTGAGGTATCTGCATGTCTCTCATTTACTCTCTCTTTCTCCTATGCGGCATGTACAAACCTGAGGTATCTGCATGTCTCTCATTTACCCTCTCTTTCTCCTATGCGGCATCTACAAACCTGAGGTATTTGCATGTCTCTCATATACCCTCTCTTTCTCCTATGCGGCATGTACAAACCTAAGGTATCTGCATGTCTCTCATTTACCCTCTCTTTCTCCTATGCCGCATGTACAAACCTGAGGTATCTGCAGGTCTCTCATTTACCCTCTCTTTCTCCCCTTCAGCATCTACAAACCTAAGGTATCTGCATGTCTCTCATTTACCCTCTCTTTCTCCCCTTCGGCATCTACAAACCTGAGGTATCTGCATGTCTCTCATATACCCTCTCTTTCACCTATGCGGCATGTACAAACCTAAGGTATCTGCATGTCTCTCATTTACCGTCTCTTTTTCCCCTTCGGCATCTACAAACCTAAGGTATCTGCAGGTCTCTCATTTACCCTCTCTTTCTCCTATGCGGCATGTACAAACCTGAGGTATCTGCAGGTCTCTCATTTACCCTCTCTTTCTCCTATGCGGCATGTACAAACCTGAGGTATCTGCATGTCTCTCATTTACCCTCTCTTTCTCCTATGCGGCATGTACAAACCTGAGGTATCTGCATGTCTCTCATTTACCCTCTCTTTCTCCTATGCGGCATGTACAAACCTGAGGTATCTGCATGTCTCTCATTTACCCTCTCTTTCTCCTATGCGGCATGTACAAACCTGAGGTATCTGCATGTCTCTCATTTACCCTCTCTTTCTCCTATGCGGCATGTACAAACCTGAGGTATCTGCATGTCTCTCATTTACCCTCTCTTTCTCCTATGCGGCATGTACAAACCTGAGGTATCTGCATGTCTCTCATTTACCCTCTCTTTCTCCTATGCGGCATGTACAAACCTGAGGTATTTGCATGTCTCTCATATACCCTCTCTTTCTCCCCTTCGGCATCTACAAACCTAAGGTATCTGCATGTCTCTCATTTACCCTCTCTTTCTCCCCTTCGGCATCTACAAACCTAAGGTATCTGCATGTCTCTCATTCACCCTCTCTTTCTCCTATGCGGCATGTACAAACCTGAGGTGTTTGCTTGTCAAACCTGAGGTATCTGCAGGTCTCTCATATACCCTCTCTTTCTCCTATGCGGCATGTACAAACCTGAGGTATCTGCAGGTCTCTCATATACCCTCTCTTTCTCCTATGCGGCATGTACAAACCTGAGGTGTTTGCTTGTCAAACCTGAGGTATCTGCAGGTCTCTCATATACCCTCTCTTTCTCCCCTTCGGCATCTACAAACCTAAGGTATCTGCATGTCTCTCATATACCCTCTCTTTCTCCTATGCGGCATGTACAAACCTGAGGTATTTGCATGTCTCTCATATACCCTCTCTTTCTCCCCCTCGGCATCTACAAACCTGAGGTATCTGCAGGTCTCTCATATACCCTCTCTTTCTCCCCTTCGGCATATACAAACCTGAGGTATTTGCATGTCTCTCATATACCCTCTCTTTCTCCTATGCGGCATGTACACACCTGAGGTATTTGCATGTCTCTCATATACCCTCTCTTTCTCCCCTTCGGCATATACAAACCTGAGGTATTTGCATGTCTCTCATATACCCTCTCTTTCTCCCCTTCGGCATCTACAAACCTGAGGTATTTGCATGTCTCTCATATACCCTCTCTTTCTCCCCTTCGGCATCTACAAACCTGAGGTATTTGCATGTCTCTCATATACCCTCTCTTTCTCCTATGCGGCATGTACAAACCTGAGGTATTTGCATGTCTCTCATATACCCTCTCTTTCTCCCCTTCGGCATATACAAACCTGAGGTATTTGCATGTCTCTCATATACCCTCTCTTTCTCCCCTTCGGCATCTACAAACCTGAGGTATCTGCAGGTCTCTCATATACCCTCTCTTTCTCCCCTTCGGCATATACAAACCTGAGGTATTTGCATATCTCTCATATACCCTCTCTTTCTCCCCTTTGGCATCTACAAACCTGAGGTATCTGCAGGTCTCTCATATACCCTCCCTTTCTCCCCTTCGGCATATACAAACCTGAGGTATTTGCATGTCTCTCATATACCCTCTCTTTCTCCTATGCGGCATGTACAAACCTGAGGTATCTGCAGGTCTCTCATATACCCTCTCTTTCTCCTATGCGGCATGTACAAACCTGAGGTATTTGCATGTCTCTCATATACCCTCTCTTTCTCCCCTTCGGCATATACAAACCTGAAGTATTTGCATGTCTCTCATATACCCTCTCTTTCTCCCCTTCGGCATCTACAAACCTGAGGTATTTGCATGTCTCTCATATACCCTCTCTTTCTCCCCTTCGGCATCTACAAACCTGAGGTATTTGCATGTCTCTCATATACCCTCTCTTTCTCCTATGCGGCATGTACAAACCTGAGGTATTTGCATGTCTCTCATATACCCTCTCTTTCTCCCCTTCGGCATGTACAAACCTGAGGTATTTGCATGTCTCTCATATACCCTCTCTTTCTCCCCTTCGGCATATACAAACCTGAGGTATTTGCATGCCTCTCATATACCCTCTCTTTCTCCCCTTCGGCATCTACAAACCTAAGGTATCTGCATGTCTCTCATTTACCCTCTCTTTCTCCTATGCGGCATGTACAAACCTGAGGTGTTTGCTTGTCAAACCTGAGGTATCTGCAGGTCTCTCATATACCCTCTCTTTCTCCCCTTCGTCATCTACAAACCTAAGGTATCTGCATGTCTCTCATATACCCTCTCTTTCTCCTATGCAGCATCTACAAACCTGAGGTATTTGCATGTCTCTCATATACCCTCTCTTTCTCCTATGTGGCATGTACAAACCTGAGTTGTTTGCTTGTCAAACCTGAGGTATCTGCAGGTCTCTCATATACCCTCTCTTTCTCCCTTTCGGCATACACAAACCTGAGGTATCTGCATGTCTATCATTTACCCTCTCTTTCTCCCCTTCGGCATACACAAACCTGAGGTATTTGCATGTCTCTCATTCACCCTCTCTTTCTCCTATGCGGCATGTACAAACCTGAGGTGTTTGCTTGTCAAACCTGAGGTATTTGCATGTCTCTCATATACCCTCTCTTTCTCCTATGCGGCATGTACAAACCTAAGGTATCTGCATGTCTCTCATATGCCCTCTCTTTCTCCTATGCGGCATCTACAAACCTGAGGTCTTTGCATGTCTCTCATATACCCTCTCTTTCTCCCCTTCGGCATCTACAAACCTGAGGTATTTGCATGTCTCTCATATACCCTCTCTTTCTCCCCTTCGGCATCTACAAACCTGAGGTATTTGCATGTCTCTCATATACCCTCTCTTTCTCCTATGCGGCATGTACAAACCTGAGGTATTTGCATGTCTCTCATATACCCTCTCTTTCTCCCCTTCGGCATATACAAACCTGAGGTATTTGCATGCCTCTCATATACCCTCTCTTTCTCCCCTTCGGCATCTACAAACCTAAGGTATCTGCATGTCTCTCATTTACCCTCTCTTTCTCCTATGCAGCATGTACAAACCTGAGGTGTTTGCTTGTCAAACCTGAGGTATCTGCAGGTCTCTCATATACCCTCTCTTTCTCCCCTTCGTCATCTACAAACCTAAGGTATCTGCATGTCTCTCATATACCCTCTCTTTCTCCTATGCAGCATCTACAAACCTGAGGTATTTGCATGTCTCTCATATACCCTCTCTTTCTCCTATGTGGCATGTACAAACCTGAGTTGTTTGCTTGTCAAACCTGAGGTATCTGCAGGTCTCTCATATACCCTCTCTTTCTCCCTTTCGGCATACACAAACCTGAGGTATCTGCATGTCTATCATTTACCCTCTCTTTCTCCCCTTCGGCATACACAAACCTGAGGTATCTGCATGTCTCTCATTTACCCTCTCTTTCTCCTATGCGGCATGTACAAACCTAAGGTATCTGCATGTCTCTCATTTACCCTCTCTTTCTCCCCTTCGGCATACACAAACCTGAGGTATCTGCATGTCTCTCATTTACCCTCTCTTTCTCCTATGCGGCATGTACAAACCTGAGGTATTTGCATGTCTCTCATTTACCCTCTCTTTCTCCTATGCGGCATGTACAAACCTGAGGTATTTGCATGTCTCTCATTTACCCTCTCTTTCTCCTATGCGGCATGTACAAACCTGAGGTATCTGCATGTCTCTCATTTACCCTCTCTTTCTCCTATGCGGCATATACAAACCTGATGTGTCTGCTTATCTCTCATTTACCCTCTCTTTCTCCTATGCGGCATGTACAAACCTGAGGTATTTGCATGTCTCTCATATACCCTCTCTTTCTCCCCTTCGGCATCTACAAACCTAAGGTATCTGCATGTCTCTCATTTACCCTCTCTTTCTCCTATGCGGCATGTACAAACCTGAGGTATTTGCATGTCTCTCATATACCCTCTCTTTCTCCCCTTCGGCATCTACAAACCTAAGGTATTTGCATGTCTCTCATATACCCTCTCCTTCTCCCCTTCGGCATCTACAAACCTGAGGTATCTGCATGTCTCTCATATACCCTCTCTTTCTCCTATGTGGCATGTACAAACCTAAGGTATCTGCATGTCTCTCATTTACCCTCTCTTTCTCCTATGCGGCATGTACAAACCTGAGGTGTTTGCTTGTCAAACCTGAGGTATCTGCAGGTCTCTCATATACCCTCTCTTTCTCCCTTTCGGCATACACAAACCTGAGGTATCTGCATATCTCTCATTTACCCTCTCTTTCTCCCCTTCGGCATACACAAACCTGAGGTATCTGCATGTCTCTCATTTACCCTCTCTTTCTCCTATGCGGCATGTACAAACCTAAGGTATCTGCATGTCTCTCATTTACCCTCTCTTTCTCCCCTTCGGCATACACAAACCTGAGGTATCTGCATGTCTCTCATTTACCCTCTCTTTCTCCTATGCGGCATGTACAAACCTAAGGTATCTGCATGTCTCTCATTCACCCTCTCTTTCTCCTATGCGGCATGTACAAACCTGAGGTGTTTGCTTGTCAAACCTGAGGTATCTGCAGGTCTCTCATATACCCTCTCTTTCTCCTATGCGGCATCTACAAACCTGAGGTATTTGCATGTCTCTCATTTACCCTCTCTTTCTCCTATGCGGCATCTACAAACCTGGGGTATCTGCATGTCTCTCATATACCCTCTCTTTCTCCTATGCGGCATGTACAAACCTGAGGTACCTGCATGTCTCTCATTTACCCTCTCTTTCTCCTATGCGGCATACACAAACCTAAGGTATCTGCATGTCTCTCATATACCCTCTCTTTCTCCCCTTCGGCATCTACAAACCTAAGGTATCTGCATGTCTCTCATTTACCCTCTCTTTCTCCTATGCGGCATGTACAAACCTAAGGTATCTGCATGTCTCTCATTTACCCTCTCTTTCTCCCCTTCGGCATCTACAAACCTAAGGTATCTGCATGTCTCTCATTCACCCTCTCTTTCTCCTATGCGGCATGTACAAACCTGAGGTATCTGCATGTCTCTCATTTACCCTCTCTTTCTCCTATGCGGCATGTACAAACCTAAGGTATCTGCATGTCTCTCATTTACCCACTCTTTCTCCCCTTCGGCATCTACAAACCTAAGGTATCTGCATGTCTCTCATTCACCCTCTCTTTCTCCTATGCGGCATGTACAAACCTGAGGTGTTTGCTTGTCAAACCTGAGGTATCTGCAGGTCTCTCATATACCCTCTCTTTCTCCTATGCGGCATGTACAAACCTGAGGTATTTGCATGTCTCTCATTTACCCTCTCTTTCTCCCCTTCGGCATCTACAAACCTGAGGTATCTGCATGTCTCTCATATACCCTCTCTTTCTCCTATGCGGCATGTACAAACCTGAGGTACCTGCATGTCTCTCATTTACCCTCTCTTTCTCCTATGCGGCATCTACAAACCTGAGGTATCTGCATGTCTCTCATATACCCTCTCTTTCTCCCCTTCGGCATCTACAAACCTGAGGTATCTGCATGTCTCTCATTTACCCTCTCTTTCTCCTATGCGGCATGTACAAACCTGAGGTATTTGCATGTCTCTCATTTACCCTCTCTTTCTCCTATGCGGCATGTACAAACCTGAGGTATTTGCATGTCTCTCATTTACCCTCTCTTTCTCCTATGCGGCATGTACAAACCTGAGGTATCTGCATGTCTCTCATTTACCCTCTCTTTCTCCTATGCGGCATGTACAAACCTAAGGTATCTGCATGTCTCTCATTTACCCTCTCTTTCTCCTATGCGGCATATACAAACCTGATGTGTCTGCTTATCTCTCATTTACCCTCTCTTTCTCCTATGCGGCATGTACAAACCTGAGGTATTTCCATGTCTCTCATATACCCTCTCTTTCTCCCCTTCGGCATCTACAAACCTAAGGTATCTGCATGTCTCTCATTTACCCTCTCTTTCTCCCCTTCGGCATCTACAAACCTGAGGTATTTGCATGTCTCTCATATACCCTCTCTTTCTCCCCTTCGGCATCTACAAACCTAAGGTATCTGCATGTCTCTCATATACCCTCTCTTTCTCCCCTTCGGCATCTACAAACCTGAGGTATCTGCATGTCTCTCATATACCCTCTCTTTCTCCTATGCGGCATGTACAAACCTAAGGTGTTTGCTTGTCAAACCTGAGGTATCTGCAGGTCTCTCATATACCCTCTCTTTCTCCCCTTCGGCATCTACAAACCTAAGGTATCTGCATGTCTCTAATATACCCTCTCTTTCTCCTATGCAGCATCTACAAACCTGAGGTATTTGCATGTCTCTCATATACCCTCTCTTTCTCCTATGTGGCATGTACAAACCTGAGGTGTTTGCTTGTCAAACCTGAGGTATCTGCAGGTCTCTCATATACCCTCTCTTTCTCCCTTTCGGCATACACAAACCTGAGGTATCTGCATGTCTATCATTTACCCTCTCTTTCTCCCCTTCGGCATACACAAACCTGAGGTATCTGCATGTCTCTCATTTACCCTCTCTTTCTCCTATGCGGCATGTACAAACCTAAGGTATCTGCATGTCTCTCATTTACCCTCTCTTTCTCCCCTTCGGCATACACAAACCTGAGGTATCTGCATGTCTCTCATTTACCCTCTCTTTCTCCTATGCGGCATGTACAAACCTGAGGTATTTGCATGTCTCTCATTTACCCTCTCTTTCTCCTATGCGGCATGTACAAACCTGAGGTATTTGCATGTCTCTCATTTACCCTCTCTTTCTCCTATGCGGCATGTACAAACCTGAGGTATCTGCATGTCTCTCATTTACCCTCTCTTTCTCCTATGCGGCATATACAAACCTGATGTGTCTGCTTATCTCTCATTTACCCTCTCTTTCTCCTATGCGGCATGTACAAACCTGAGGTATTTGCATGTCTCTCATATACCCTCTCTTTCTCCCCTTCGGCATCTACAAACCTAAGGTATCTGCATGTCTCTCATATACCCTCTCTTTCTCCCCTTCGGCATCTACAAACCTGAGGTATCTGCATGTCTCTCATATACCCTCTCTTTCTCCTATGTGGCATCTACAAACCTGAGGTATCTGCAGGTCTCTCATTTACCCTCTCTTTCTCCTATGCGGCATGTACAAACCTGAGGTGTTTGCTTGTCAAACCTGAGGTATCTGCAGGTCTCTCATATACCCTCTCTTTCTCCCCTTCGGCATACACAAACCTGAGGTATCTACATGTCTCTCATATACCCTCTCTTTCTCCCCTTCGGCATACACAAACCTGAGGTATCTGCATGTCTCTCATTTACCCTCTCTTTCTCCTATGCGGCATGTACAAACCTAAGGTATCTGCATGTCTCTCATTTACCCTCTCTTTCTCCCCTTCGGCATACACAAACCTGAGATATCTGCATGTCTCTCATTTACCCTCTCTTTCTCCTATGCGGCATGTACAAACCTAAGGTATCTGCATGTCTCTCATTCACCCTCTCTTTCTCCTATGTGGCATGTACAAACCTGAGGTGTTTGCTTGTCAAACCTGAGGTATCTGCAGGTCTCTCATATACCCTCTCTTTCTCCTATGCGGCATGTACAAACCTGAGGTATTTGCATGTCTCTCATTTACCCTCTCTTTCTCCTATGTGGCATCTACAAACCTGAGGTATCTGCATGTCTCTCATATACCCTCTCTTTCTCCTATGCGGCATGTACAAACCTGAGGTACCTGCATGTCTCTCATTTACCCTCTCTTTCTCCTATGCGGCATACACAAACCTAAGGTATCTGCATGTCTCTCATATACCCTCTCTTTCTCCCCTTCGGCATCTACAAACCTAAGGTATCTGCATGTCTCTCATTTACCCTCTCTTTCTCCTATGCGGCATGTACAAACCTAAGCTATCTGCATGTCTCTCATTTACCCTCTCTTTCTCCCCTTCGGCATCTACAAACCTAAGGTATCTGCATGTCTCTCATTCACCCTCTCTTTCTCCTATGCGGCATGTACAAACCTGAGGTATCTGCATGTCTCTCATTTACCCTCTCTTTCTCCTATGCGGCATGTACAAACCTAAGGTATCTGCATGTCTCTCATTTACCCACTCTTTCTCCCCTTCGGCATCTACAAACCTAAGGTATCTGCATGTCTCTCATTCACCCTCTCTTTCTCCTATGCGGCATGTACAAACCTGAGGTGTTTGCTTGTCAAACCTGAGGTATCTGCAGGTCTCTCATATACCCTCTCTTTCTCCTATGCGGCATGTACAAACCTGAGGTATTTGCATGTCTCTCATTTACCCTCTCTTTCTCCCCTTCGGCATCTACAAACCTGAGATATCTGCATGTCTCTCATATACCCTCTCTTTCTCCTATGCGGCATGTACAAACCTGAGGTACCTGCATGTCTCTCATTTACCCTCTCTTTCTCCTATGCGGCATCTACAAACCTGAGGTATCTGCATGTCTCTCATATACCCTCTCTTTCTCCCCTTCGGCATCTACAAACCTGAGGTATCTGCATGTCTCTCATTTACCCTCTCTTTCTCCTATGCGGCATGTACAAACCTGAGGTATTTGCATGTCTCTCATTTACCCTCTCTTTCTCCTATGCGGCATGTACAAACCTGAGGTATTTGCATGTCTCTCATTTACCCTCTCTTTCTCCTATGCGGCATGTACAAACCTGAGGTATCTGCATGTCTCTCATTTACCCTCTCTTTCTCCTATGCGGCATGTACAAACCTAAGGTATCTGCATGTCTCTCATTTGCCCTCTCTTTCTCCCCTTCGGCATCTACAAACCTAAGGTATCTGCATGTCTCTCATTTACCCTCTCTTTCTCCCCTTCGGCATCTACAAACCTGAGGTATTTGCATGTCTCTCATATACCCTCTCTTTCTCCCCTTCGGCATCTACAAACCTAAGGTATCTGCATGTCTCTCATTTACCCTCTCTTTCTCCCCTTCGGCATCTACAAACCTGAGGTATTTGCATGTCTCTCATATACCCTCTCTTTCTCCCCTTCGGCATCTACTAACCTAAGGTATCTGCATGTCTCTCATATACCCTCTCTTTCTCCCCTTCGGCATCTACAAACCTGAGGTATCTGCATGTCTCTCATATACCCTCTCTTTCTCCTATGCGGCATGTACAAACCTAAGGTATCTGCATGTCTCTCATATACCCTCTCTTTCTCCTATGCGGCATGTACAAACCTGAGGTGTTTGCTTGTCAAACCTGAGGTATCTGCAGGTCTCTCATATACCCTCTCTTTCTCCTATGCGGCATGTTCAAACCTGAGGTATCTGCATGTCTCTCATTTACCCTCTCTTTCTCCTATGCGGCATGTACAAACCTGAGGTATCTGCATGTCTCTAATTTACCCTCTCTTTCTCCTATGCGGCATGTACAAACCTGAGGTATCTGCATGTCTCTCATTTACCCTCTCTTTCTCCTATGTGGCATGTACAAACCTGAGGTATCTGCATGTCTCTCATTTACCCTCTCTTTCTCCTATGCGGCATGTACAAACCTGAGGTATCTGCATGTCTCTCATTTACCCTCTCTTTCTCCTATGCGGCATGTACAAACCTGAGGTATTTGCATGTCTCTCATTTACCCTCTCTTTCTCCCCTTCGGCATCTACAAACCTAAGGTATCTGCATGTCTCTCATTCACCCTCTCTTTCTCCCCTTCGGCATATACAAACCTGAGGTATCTGCATGTCTCTCATTTACCCTCTCTTTCTCCTATGCGGCATGTACAAACCTGAGGTGTTTGCTTGTCAAACCTGAGGTATCTGCAGGTCTCTCACATACCCTCTCTTTCTCCTATGCGGCATGTACAAACCTGAGGTGTTTGCTTGTCAAACCTGAGGTATCTGCAGGTCTCTCATATACCCTCTCTTTCTCCCCTTCGGCATACACAAACCTGAGGTATCTGCATGTCTCTCATATACCCTCTCTTTCTCCCCTTCGGCATACACAAACCTGAGGTATCTGCATGTCTCTCATTTACCCTCTCTTTCTCCTATGCGGCATGTACAAACCTAAGGTATCTGCATGTCTCTCATTTACCCTCTCTTTCTCCCCTTCGGCATACACAAACCTGAGATATCTGCATGTCTCTCATTTACCCTCTCTTTCTCCTATGCGGCATGTACAAACCTAAGGTATCTGCATGTCTCTCATTCACCCTCTCTTTCTCCTATGCGGCATGTACAAACCTGAGGTGTTTGCTTGTCAAACCTGAGGTATCTGCAGGTCTCTCATATACCCTCTCTTTCTCCTATGCGGCATGTACAAACCTGAGGTATTTGCATGTCTCTCATTTACCCTCTCTTTCTCCTATGCGGCATCTACAAACCTGAGGTATCTGCATGTCTCTCATATACCCTCTCTTTCTCCTATGCGGCATGTACAAACCTGAGGTACCTGCATGTCTCTCATTTACCCTCTCTTTCTCCTATGCGGCATACACAAACCTAAGGTATCTGCATGTCTCTCATATACCCTCTCTTTCTCCCCTTCGGCATCTACAAACCTAAGGTATCTGCATGTCTCTCATTTACCCTCTCTTTCTCCTATGCGGCATGTACAAACCTAAGCTATCTGCATGTCTCTCATTTACCCTCTCTTTCTCCCCTTCGGCATCTACAAACCTAAGGTATCTGCATGTCTCTCATTCACCCTCTCTTTCTCCTATGCGGCATGTACAAACCTGAGGTATCTGTATGTCTCTCATTTACCCTCTCTTTCTCCTATGCGGCATGTACAAACCTAAGGTATCTGCATGTCTCTCATTTACCCACTCTTTCTCCCCTTCGGCATCTACAAACCTAAGGTATCTGCATGTCTCTCATTCACCCTCTCTTTCTCCTATGCGGCATGTACAAACCTGAGGTGTTTGCTTGTCAAACCTGAGGTATCTGCAGGTCTCTCATATACCCTCTCTTTCTCCTATGCGGCATGTACAAACCTGAGGTATTTGCATGTCTCTCATTTACCCTCTCTTTCTCCCCTTCGGCATCTACAAACCTGAGATATCTGCATGTCTCTCATATACCCTCTCTTTCTCCTATGCGGCATGTACAAACCTGAGGTACCTGCATGTCTCTCATTTACCCTCTCTTTCTCCTATGCGGCATCTACAAACCTGAGGTATCTGCATGTCTCTCATATACCCTCTCTTTCTCCCCTTCGGCATCTACAAACCTGAGGTATCTGCATGTCTCTCATTTACCCTCTCTTTCTCCTATGCGGCATGTACAAACCTGAGGTATTTGCATGTCTCTCATTTACCCTCTCTTTCTCCTATGCGGCATGTACAAACCTGAGGTATTTGCATGTCTCTCATTTACCCTCTCTTTCTCCTATGCGGCATGTACAAACCTGAGGTATCTGCATGTCTCTCATTTACCCTCTCTTTCTCCTATGCGGCATGTACAAACCTAAGGTATCTGCATGTCTCTCATTTACCCTCTCTTTCTCCTATGCGGCATACACAAACCTGATGTGTCTGCTTATCTCTCATTTACCCTCTCTTTCTCCTATGCGGCATGTACAAACCTGAGGTATTTCCATGTCTCTCATATACCCTCTCTTTCTCCCCTTCGGCATCTACAAACCTAAGGTATCTGCATGTCTCTCATTTACCCTCTCTTTCTCCCCTTCGGCATCTACAAACCTGAGGTATTTGCATGTCTCTCATATACCCTCTCTTTCTCCCCTTCGGCATCTACTAACCTAAGGTATCTGCATGTCTCTCATATACCCTCTCTTTCTCCTATGCGGCATGTACAAACCTAAGGTATCTGCATGTCTCTCACATACCCTCTCTTTCTCCTATGCGGCATGTACAAACCTGAGGTGTTTGCTTGTCAAACCTGAGGTATCTGCAGGTCTCTCATATACCCTCTCTTTCTCCTATGCGGCATGTTCAAACCTGAGGTATCTGCATGTCTCTCATTTACCCTCTCTTTCTCCTATGCGGCATGTACAAACCTGAGGTATCTGCATGTCTCTAATTTACCCTCTCTTTCTCCTATGCGGCATGTACAAACCTGAGGTATCTGCATGTCTCTCATTTACCCTCTCTTTCTCCTATGTGGCATGTACAAACCTGAGGTATCTGCATGTCTCTCATTTACCCTCTCTTTCTCCTATGCGGCATGTACAAACCTGAGGTATCTGCATGTCTCTCATTTACCCTCTCTTTCTCCTATGCGGCATGTACAAACCTGAGGTATTTGCATGTCTCTCATTTACCCTCTCTTTCTCCCCTTCGGCATCTACAAACCTAAGGTATCTGCATGTCTCTCATTCACCCTCTCTTTCTCCCCTTCGGCATATACAAACCTGAGGTATCTGCATGTCTCTCATTTACCCTCTCTTTCTCCTATGCGGCATGTACAAACCTGAGGTGTTTGCTTGTCAAACCTGAGGTATCTGCAGGTCTCTCACATACCCTCTCTTTCTCCTATGCGGCATGTACAAACCTGAGGTATTTGCATGTCTCTCATTTACCCTCTCTTTCTCCCACTCGGCATCTACAAACCTGAGGTATCTGCAGGTCTCTCATATACCCTCTCTTTCTCCCCTTCGGCATCTACAAACCTGAGGTATTTGCATGTCTCTCATATACCCTCTCTTTCTCCCCTTCGGCATCTACAAACCTAAGGTATCTGCATGTCTCTCATTTACCCTCTCTTTCTCCTATGCGGCATGTACAAACCTGAGGTATCTGCAGGTCTCTCATTTACCCTCTCTTTCTCCTATGCGGCATGTACAAACCTGAGGTGTTTGCTTGTCAAACCTGAGGTATCTGCATGTCTCTCACATACCCTCTCTTTCTCCTATGCGGCATGTACAAACCTGAGGTATTTGCATGTCTCTCATTTACCCTCTCTTTCTCCCCTTCGGCATCTACAAACCTAAGGTATCTGCATGTCTCTCATTTACCCTCTCTTTCTCCCCTTCGGCATCTACAAACCTAAGGTATCTGCATGTCTCTCATTCACCCTCTCTTTCTCCTATGCGGCATGTACAAACCTGAGGTATTTGCATGTCTCTCATATACCCTCTCTTTCTCCCCTTCGGCATCTACAAACCTAAGGTATCTGCATGTCTCTCATTTACCCTCTCTTTCTCCCCTTCGGCATCTACAAACCTGAGGTATCTGCATGTCTCTCATATACCCTCTCTTTCTCCTATGCGGCATGTACAAACCTGAGGTACCTGCATGTCTCTCATTTACCCTCTCTTTCTCCTATGCGGCATGTACAAACCTGAGGTGTTTGCATGTCTCTCATTTACCCTCTCTTTCTCCCCTTCGGCATCTACAAACCTGAGGTATCTGCATGTCTCTCATTTACCCTCTCTTCCTCCTATGCGGCATGTACAAACCTGAGGTATTTGCATGTCTCTCATTTACCCTCTCTTTCTCCTATGCGGCATCTACAAACCTGAGGTATCTGCATGTCTCTCATTTACCCTCTCTTTCTCCCCTTCGGCATCTACAAATCTGAGGTATCTGCATGTCTCTCATTTACCCTCTCTTTCTCCTATGCGGCATGTACAAACCTGAGGTATTTGCATGTCTCTCATATACCCTCTCTTTCTCCTATGCGGCATGTACAAACCTGAGGTATCTGCATGTCTCTCATTTACCCTCTCTTTCTCCCCTTCGGCATACACAAACCTGAGGTATCTGCATGTCTCTCATATACCCTCTCTTTCTCCCCTTCGGCATCTACAAACCTGAGGTATCTGCATGTCTCTCATTTACCCTCTCTTTCTCCCCTTCGGCATACACAAACCTGAGGTATCTGCATGTCTCTCATATACCCTCTCTTTCTCCTATGCGGCATCTACAAACCTGAGGTATCTGCATGTCTCTCATTTACCCTCTCTTTCTCCTATGCGGCATGTACAAACCTAAGGTATCTGCATGTCTCTCATTTACCCTCTCTTTCTCCCCTTCGGCATCTTCAAACCTAAGGTATCTGCATGTCTCTCATTTACCCTCTCTTTCTCCTATGCGGCATGTACAAACCTGAGGTGTTTGCTTGTCAAACCTGAGGTATCTGCAGGTCTCTCATATACCCTCTCTTTCTCCCCTTCGGCATACACAAACCTGAGGTATCTGCATGTCTCTCATTTACCCTCTCTTTCTCCCCTTCGGCATACACAAACCTGAGGTATCTGCATGTCTCTTATTTACCCTCTCTTTCTCCTATGCGGCATGTACAAACCTAAGGTATCTGCATGTCTCTCATTTACCCTCTCTTTCTCCCCTTCGGCATACACAAACCTGAGGTATCTGCATGTCTCTCATTTACCCTCTCTTTCTCCTATGCGGCATGTACAAACCTAAGGTATCTGCATGTCTCTCATTCACCCTCTCTTTCTCCTATGCGGCATGTACAAACCTGAGGTGTTTGCTTGTCAAACCTGAGGTATCTGCAGGTCTCTCATATACCCTCTCTTTCTCCTATGCGGCATGTACAAACCTGAGGTATTTGCATGTCTCTCATATACCCTCTCTTTCTCCTATGCGGCATGTACAAACCTGAGGTACCTGCATGTCTCTCATTTACCCTCTCTTTCTCCTATGCGGCATGTACAAACCTAAGGTATCTGCATGTCTCTCATATACCCTCTCTTTCTCCCCTTCGGCATCTACAAACCTAAGGTATCTGCATGTCTCTCATTTACCCTCTCTTTCTCCTATGCGGAATGTACAAACCTAAGGTATCTGCATGTCTCTCATTTACCCTCTCTTTCTCCCCTTCGGCATCTACAAACCTAAGGTATCTGCATGTCTCTCATTTACCCTCTCTTTCTCCTATGCGGCATGTACAAACCTGAGGTATCTGCATGTCTCTCATTTACCCTCTCTTTCTCCTATGCGGCATGTACAAACCTAAGGTATCTGCATGTCTCTCATTTACCCACTCTTTCTCCCCTTCGGCATCTACAAACCCAAGGTATCTGCATGTCTCTCATTCACCCTCTCTTTCTCCTATGCGGCATGTACAAACCTGAGGTGTTTGCTTGTCAAACCTGAGGTATCTGCAGGTCTCACATATACCCTCTCTTTCTCCTATGGGGCATGTACAAACCTGAGGTATTTGCATGTCTCTCATTTACCCTCTCTTTCTCCCCTTCGGCATCTACAAACCTGAGGTATCTGCATGTCTCTCATATACCCTCTCTTTCTCCTATGCTGCATGTACAAACCTGAGGTATTTGCATGTCTCTCATTTACCCTCTCTTTCTCCCCTTCGGCATCTACAAACCTAAGGTATCTGCATGTCTCTCATTTACCCTCTCTTTCTCCTATGCGGCATCTACAAACCTGAGGTATCTGCATGTCTCTCATATACCCTCTCTTTCTCCCCTTCAGCATCTACAAACCTGAGGTATCTGCATGTCTCTCATTTACCCTCTCTTTCTCCCCTTCGGCATCTACAAACCTAAGGTATCTGCATGTCTCTCATTCACCCTCATTTTCTCCTATGCGGCATGTACAAACCTGAGGTATTTGCATGTCTCTCATTTACCCTCTCTTTCTCCTATGTGGCATGTACAAACCTGAGGTATTTGCATGTCTCTCATTTACCCTCTCTTTCTCCTATGCGGCATGTACAAACCTGAGGTATCTGCATGTCTCTCATTTACCCTCTCTTTCTTCTATGCGGCATGTACAAACCTAAGGTATCTGCATGTCTCTCATTTACCCTCTCTTTCTCCTATGCGGCATATACAAACCTGATGTGTCTGCTTATCTCTCATTTACCCTCTCTTTCTCCTATGCGGCATGTACAAACCTGAGGTATTTGCATGTCTCTCATATACCCTCTCTTTCTCCCCTTCGGCATCTACAAACCTAAGGTATCTGCATGTCTCTCATTTACCCTCTCTTTCTCCCCTTCGGCATCTACAAACCTAAGGTATCTGCATGTCTCTCATATACCCTCTCTTTCTCCCCTTCGGCATCTACAAACCTGAGGTATCTGCATGTCTCTCATATACCCTCTCTTTCTCCTATGCGGCATGTACAAACCTGAGGTGTTTGCTTGTCAAACCTGAGGTATCTGCAGGTCTCTCATATACCCTCTCTTTCTCCTATGCGGCATGTTCAAACCTGAGGTATTTGCATGTCTCTCATTTACCCTCTCTTTCTCCTATGCGGCATGTACAAACCTGAGGTATTTGCATGTCTCTCATATACCCTCTCTTTCTCCCCTTCGGCATCTACAAACCTGAGGTATCTGCATGTCTCTCATATACCCTCTCTTTCTCCTATGCGGCATGTACAAACCTGAGGTGTTTGCTTGTCAAACCTGAGGTATCTGCAGGTCTCTCATATACCCTCTCTTTCTCCTATGCGGCATGTTCAAACCTGAGGTATTTGCATGTCTCTCATTTACCCTCTCTTTCTCCTATGCGGCATGTACAAACCTGAGGTATCTGCATGTCTCTAATTTACCCTCTCTTTCTCCTATGCGGTATGTACAAACCTGAGGTATCTGCATGTCTCTCATTTACCCTCTCTTTCTCCTATGTGGCATGTACAAACCTGAGGTATCTGCATGTCTCTCATTTACCCTCTCTTTCTCCTATGCGGCATGTACAAACCTGAGGTATCTGCATGTCTCTCATTTACCCTCTCTTTCTCCTATGCGGCATGTACAAACCTGAGGTATTTGCATGTCTCTCATTTACCCTCTCTTTCTCCTATGCGGCATTTACAAACCTGAGGTATTTGCTTGTCAAACCTGAGGTATCTGCAGGTCTCTCACATACCCTCTCTTTCTCCTATGCGGCATGTACAAACCTGAGGTATTTGCATGTCTCTCATTTACCCTCTCTTTCTCCCCTTCGGCATCTACAAACCTGAGGTATCTGCAGGTCTCTCATATACCCTCTCTTTCTCCCCTTCGGCATCTACAAACCTGAGGTATTTGCATGTCTCTCATATACCCTCTCTTTCTCCCCTTCGGCATCTACAAACCTAAGGTATCTGCATGTCTCTCATTTACCCTCTCTTTCTCCTATGCGGCATGTACAAACCTGAGGTATCTGCAGGTCTCTCATTTACCCTCTCTTTCTCCTATGCAGCATGTACAAACCTGAGGTGTTTGCTTGTCAAACCTGAGGTATCTGCAGGTCTCTCACATACCCTCTCTTTCTCCTATGCGGCATGTACAAACCTGAGATATTTGCATGTCTCTCATTTACCCTCTCTTTCTCCCCTTCGGCATCTACAAACCTGAGGTATCTGCATGTCTCTCATATACCCTCTCTTTCTCCTATGCGGCATGTACAAACCTGAGGTACCTGCATGTCTCTCATTTACCCTCTCTTTCTCCTATGCGGCATGTACAAACCTGAGGTGTTTGCATGTCTCTCATTTACCCTCTCTTTCTCCCCTTCGGCATCTACAAACCTGAGGTATCTGCATGTCTCTCATTTACCCTCTCTTTCTCCTATGCGGCATGTACAAACCTGAGGTGTTTGCATGTCTCTCATTTACCCTCTCTTTCTCCCCTTCGGCATCTACAAACCTGAGGTATCTGCATGTCTCTCATTTACCCTCTCTTTCTCCTATGCGGCATGTACAAACCTGAGGTATTTGCATGTCTCTCATTTACCCTCTCTTTCTCCTATGCGGCATCTACAAACCTGAGGTATCTGCATGTCTCTCATTTACCCTCTCTTTCTCCCCTTCGGCATCTACAAATCTGAGGTATCTGCATGTCTCTCATTTACCCTCTCTTTCTCCTATGCGGCATACACAAACCTAAGGTATCTGCATGTCTCTCAGATACCCTCTCTTTCTCCTATGCGGCATGTACAAACCTGAGGTATCTGCATGTCTCTCATTTACCCTCTCTTTCTCCCCTTCGGCATACACAAACCTGAGGTATCTGCATGTCTCTCATATACCCTCTCTTTCTCCCCTTCGGCATCTACAAACCTAAGGTATCTGCATGTCTCTCATTTACCCTCTCTTTCTCCTATGCGGCAGGTACAAACCTGAGGTATTTGCATGTCTCTCATATACCCTCTCTTTCTCCCCTTCGGCATCTACAAACCTGAGGTATCTGCATGTCTATCATTTACCCTCTCTTTCTCCTATGCGGCATGTACAAACTTGAGGTATCTGCATGTCTCTCATTTACCCTCTCTTTCTCCCCTTCGGCATACACAAACCTGAGGTATCTGCATGTCTCTCATATACCCTCTCTTTCTCCCCTTCGGCATACACAAATCTGAGGTATCTGCATGTCTCTCATTTACCCTCTCTTTCTCCTATGCGGCAGGTACAAACCTGAGGTATTTGCATGTCTCTCATATACCCTCTCTTTCTCCTATGCGGCATGTACAAACCTGAGGTATCTGCATGTCTCTCATTTACCCTCTCTTTCTCCCCTTCGGCATACACAAACCTGAGGTATCTGCATGTCTCTCATATACCCTCTCTTTCTCCCCTTCGGCATCTACAAACCTAAGGTATCTGCATGTCTCTCATTTACCCTCTCTTTCTCCTATGCGGCAGGTACAAACCTGAGGTATTTGCATGTCTCTCATATACCCTCTCTTTCTCCCCTTCGGCATCTACAAACCTGAGGTATCTGCATGTCTCTCATTTACCCTCTCTTTCTCCTATGCGGCATGTAAAAACCTGAGGTATCTGCATGTCTCTCATTTACCCTCTCTTTCTCCCCTTCGGCATACACAAACCTGAGGTATCTGCATGTCTCTCATTTACCCTCTCTTTCTCCCCTTCGGCATCTACAAACCTGAGGTATCTGCATGTCTCTCATTTACCCTCTCTTTCTCCTATGCGGCATGTACAAACCTGAGGTATTTGCATGTCTCTCATTTACCCTCTCTTTCTCCTATGCGGCATCTACAAACCTGAGGTATCTGCATGTCTCTCATTTACCCTCTCTTTCTCCCCTTCGGCATCTACAAATCTGAGGTATCTGCATGTCTCTCATTTACCCTCTCTTTCTCCTATGCGGCATACACAAACCTAAGGTATCTGCATGTCTCTCAGATACCCTCTCTTTCTCCTATGCGGCATGTACAAACCTGAGGTATCTGCATGTCTCTCATTTACCCTCTCTTTCTCCCCTTCGGCATACACAAACCTGAGGTATCTGCATGTCTCTCATTTACCCTCTCTTTCTCCCCTTCGGCATACACAAACCTGCGGTATCTGCATGTCTCTCATATACCCTCTCTTTCTCCTATGCGGCATCTACAAACCTGAGGTGTTTGCTTGTCAAACCTGAGGTATCTGCAGGTCTCTCATATACCCTCTCTTTCTCCTATGCGGCATCTACAAACCTGAGGTGTTTGCTTGTCAAACCTGAGGTATCTGCAGGTCTCTCATATACCCTCTCTTTCTCCCCTTCGGCATACACAAACCTGAGGTATCTGCATGTCTCTCATTTACCCTCTCTTTCTCCTATGCGGCATGTACAAACCTGAGGTATCTGCATGTCTCTAATTTACCCTCTCTTTCTCCTATGCGGCATGTACAAACCTGAGGTATTTGCATGTCTCTCATTTACCCTCTCTTTCTCCTATGCGGCATCTACAAACCTGAGGTATCTGCATGTCTCTCATTTACCCTCTCTTTCTCCCCTTCGGCATCTACAAATCTGAGGTATCTGCATGTCTCTCATTTACCCTCTCTTTCTCCTATGCGGCATGTACAAACCTAAGGTATCTGCATGTCTCTCATTTACCCTCTCTTTCTCCCCCTCGGCATCTACAAACCTAAGGTATCTGCATGTCTCTCATTCACCCTCTCTTTCTCCTATGCGGCATGTACAAACCTGAGGTGTTTGCTTGTCAAACCTGAGGTATCTGCAGGTCTCTCATATACCCTCTCTTTCTCCCCTTCGGCATACACAAACCTGAGGTATCTGCATGTCTCTCATTTACCCTCTCTTTCTCCCCTTCGGCATACACAAACCTGAGGTATCTGCATGTCTCTCATTTACCCTCTCTGTCTCCTATGCGGCATGTACAAACCTAAGGTATCTGCATGTCTCTCATTTACCCTCTCTTTCTCCCCTTCGGCATACACAAACCTGAGGTATCTGCATGTCTCTCATATACCCTCTCTTTCTCCCCTTCGGCATCTACAAAC
The DNA here is from genome assembly GCF_964261635.1 of Lissotriton helveticus. Lineage (NCBI taxonomy): Eukaryota > Metazoa > Chordata > Amphibia > Caudata > Salamandridae > Lissotriton > Lissotriton helveticus. The sequence continues at coordinate 170,435,103 of NC_136057.1, forward strand.
CTGAGGTATCTGCATGTCTCTCATTTACCCTCTCTTTCTCCTATGCGGCATGTACAAACCTGAGGTATCTGCATGTCTCTCATTTACCCTCTCTTTCTCCCCTTCGGCATACACAAACCTGAGGTATCTCCATGTCTCTCATATACCCTCTCTTTCTCCCCTTCGGCATCTACAAACCTGAGGTATCTGCATGTCTCTCATTTACCCTCTCTTTCTCCCCTTCGGCATACACAAACCTGCGGTATCTGCATGTCTCTCATATACCCTCTCTTTCTCCTATGCGGCATCTACAAACCTGAGGTATCTGCATGTCTCTCATTTACCCTCTCTTTCTCCTATGCGGCATGTACAAACCTAAGGTATCTGCATGTCTCTCATTTACCCTCTCTTTCTCCCCCTCGGCATCTACAAACCTAAGGTATCTGCATGTCTCTCATTCACCCTCTCTTTCTCCTATGCGGCATGTACAAACCTGAGGTGTTTGCTTGTCAAACCTGAGGTATCTGCAGGTCTCTCATATACCCTCTCTTTCTCCCCTTCGGCATACACAAACCTGAGGTATCTGCATGTCTCTCATTTACCCTCTCTTTCTCCCCTTCGGCATACACAAACCTGAGGTATCTGCATGTCTCTCATTTACCCTCTCTTTCTCCTATGCGGCATGTACAAACCTAAGGTATCTGCATGTCTCTCATTTACCCTCTCTTTCTCCCCTTCGGCATACACAAACCTGAGGTATCTGCATGTCTCTCATTTACCCTCTCTTTCTCCTATGCGGCATGTACAAACCTAAGGTATCTGCATGTCTCTCATTCACCCTCTCTTTCTCCTATGCGGCATGTACAAACCTGAGGTGTTTGCTTGTCAAACCTGAGGTATCTGCAGGTCTCTCATATACCCTCTCTTTCTCCTATGCGGCATGTACAAACCTGAGGTATTTGCATGTCTCTCATTTACCCTCTCTTTCTCCTATGCGGCATGTACAAACCTGAGGTATCTGCAGGTCTCTCATTTACCCTCTCTTTCTCCTATGCGGCATGTACAAACCTGAGGTGTTTGCTTGTCAAACCTGAGGTATCTGCATGTCTCTCTCATACCCTCTCTTTCTCCTATGCGGCATGTACAAACCTGAGGTATTTGCATGTCTCTCATTTACCCTCTCTTTCTCCCCTTCGGCATCTACAAACCTAAGGTATCTGCATGTCTCTCATTTACCCTCTCTTTCTCCTATGCGGCATCTACAAACCTGAGGTATCTGCATGTCTCTCATTTACCCTCTCTTTCTCCCCTTCGGCATCTACAAATCTGAGGTATCTGCATGTCTCTCATTTACCCTCTCTTTCTCCTATGCGGCATGTACAAACCTGAGGTATTTGCATGTCTCTCATATACCCTCTCTTTCTCCTATGCGGCATGTACAAACCTGAGGTATCTGCATGTCTCTCATTTACCCTCTCTTTCTCCCCTTCGGCATACACAAACCTGAGGTATCTGCATGTCTCTCATATACCCTCTCTTTCTCCCCTTCGGCATCTACAAACCTGAGGTATCTGCATGTCTCTCATTTACCCTCTCTTTCTCCCCTTCTGCATACACAAACCTGAGGTATCTGCATGTCTCTCATATACCCTCTCTTTCTCCTATGCGGCATCTACAAACCTGAGGTATCTGCATGTCTCTCATTTACCCTCTCTTTCTCCTATGCGGCATGTACAAACCTAAGGTATCTGCATGTCTCTCATTTACCCTCTCTTTCTCCCCTCCGGCATCTTCAAACCTAAGGTATCTGCATGTCTCTCATTTACCCTCTCTTTCTCCTATGCGGCATGTACAAACCTGAGGTGTTTGCTTGTCAAACCTGAGGTATCTGCAGGTCTCTCATATACCCTCTCTTTCTCCCCTTCGGCATACACAAACCTGAGGTATCTGCATGTCTCTCATTTACCCTCTCTTTCTCCCCTTCGGCATACACAAACCTGAGGTATCTGCATGTCTCTCATTTACCCTCTCTTTCTCCTATGCGGCATGTACAAACCTAAGGTATCTGCATGTCTCTCATTTACCCTCTCTTTCTCCCCTTCGGCATACACAAACCTGAGGTATCTGCATGTCTCTCATTTACCCTCTCTTTCTCCTATGCGGCATGTACAAACCTAAGGTATCTGCATGTCTCTCATTCACCCTCTCTTTCTCCTATGCGGCATGTACAAACCTGAGGTGTTTGCTTGTCAAACCTGAGGTATCTGCAGGTCTCTCATATACCCTCTCTTTCTCCTATGCGGCATGTACAAACCTGAGGTATTTGCATGTCTCTCATATACCCTCTCTTTCTCCTATGCGGCATGTACAAACCTGAGGTACCTGCATGTCTCTCATTTACCCTCTCTTTCTCCTATGCGGCATGTACAAACCTAAGGTATCTGCATGTCTCTCATATACCCTCTCTTTCTCCCCTTCGGCATCTACAAACCTAAGGTATCTGCATGTCTCTCATTTACCCTCTCTTTCTCCTATGCGGAATGTACAAACCTAAGGTATCTGCATGTCTCTCATTTACCCTCTCTTTCTCCCCTTCGGCATCTACAAACCTAAGGTATCTGCATGTCTCTCATTCACCCTCTCTTTCTCCTATGCGGCATGTACAAACCTGAGGTATCTGCATGTCTCTCATTTACCCTCTCTTTCTCCTATGCGGCATGTACAAACCTAAGGTATCTGCATGTCTCTCATTTACCCACTCTTTCTCCCCTTCGGCATCTACAAACCCAAGGTATCTGCATGTCTCTCATTCACCCTCTCTTTCTCCTATGCGGCATGTACAAACCTGAGGTGTTTGCTTGTCAAACCTGAGGTATCTGCAGGTCTCACATATACCCTCTCTTTCTCCTATGGGGCATGTACAAACCTGAGGTATTTGCATGTCTCTCATTTACCCTCTCTTTCTCCCCTTCGGCATCTACAAACCTGAGGTATCTGCATGTCTCTCATATACCCTCTCTTTCTCCTATGCTGCATGTACAAACCTGAGGTATTTGCATGTCTCTCATTTACCCTCTCTTTCTCCCCTTCGGCATCTACAAACCTAAGGTATCTGCATGTCTCTCATTTACCCTCTCTTTCTCCTATGCGGCATCTACAAACCTGAGGTATCTGCATGTCTCTCATATACCCTCTCTTTCTCCCCTTCAGCATCTACAAACCTGAGGTATCTGCATGTCTCTCATTTACCCTCTCTTTCTCCCCTTCGGCATCTACAAACCTAAGGTATCTGCATGTCTCTCATTCACCCTCATTTTCTCCTATGCGGCATGTACAAACCTGAGGTATTTGCATGTCTCTCATTTACCCTCTCTTTCTCCTATGTGGCATGTACAAACCTGAGGTATTTGCATGTCTCTCATTTACCCTCTCTTTCTCCTATGCGGCATGTACAAACCTGAGGTATCTGCATGTCTCTCATTTACCCTCTCTTTCTTCTATGCGGCATGTACAAACCTAAGGTATCTGCATGTCTCTCATTTACCCTCTCTTTCTCCTATGCGGCATATACAAACCTGATGTGTCTGCTTATCTCTCATTTACCCTCTCTTTCTCCTATGCGGCATGTACAAACCTGAGGTATTTGCATGTCTCTCATATACCCTCTCTTTCTCCCCTTCGGCATCTACAAACCTAAGGTATCTGCATGTCTCTCATTTACCCTCTCTTTCTCCCCTTCAGCATCTACAAACCTAAGGTATCTGCATGTCTCTCATATACCCTCTCTTTCTCCCCTTCGGCATCTACAAACCTGAGGTATCTGCATGTCTCTCATATACCCTCTCTTTCTCCTATGCGGCATGTACAAACCTGAGGTGTTTGCTTGTCAAACCTGAGGTATCTGCAGGTCTCTCATATACCCTCTCTTTCTCCTATGCGGCATGTTCAAACCTGAGGTATTTGCATGTCTCTCATTTACCCTCTCTTTCTCCTATGCGGCATGTACAAACCTGAGGTATTTGCATGTCTCTCATATACCCTCTCTTTCTCCCCTTCGGCATCTACAAACCTGAGGTATCTGCATGTCTCTCATATACCCTCTCTTTCTCCTATGCGGCATGTACAAACCTGAGGTGTTTGCTTGTCAAACCTGAGGTATCTGCAGGTCTCTCATATACCCTCTCTTTCTCCTATGCGGCATGTTCAAACCTGAGGTATTTGCATGTCTCTCATTTACCCTCTCTTTCTCCTATGCGGCATGTACAAACCTGAGGTATCTGCATGTCTCTAATTTACCCTCTCTTTCTCCTATGCGGTATGTACAAACCTGAGGTATCTGCATGTCTCTCATTTACCCTCTCTTTCTCCTATGTGGCATGTACAAACCTGAGGTATCTGCATGTCTCTTATTTACCCTCTCTTTCTCCTATGCGGCATGTACAAACCTGAGGTATCTGCATGTCTCTCATTTACCCTCTCTTTCTCCTATGCGGCATGTACAAACCTGAGGTATTTGCATGTCTCTCATTTACCCTCTCTTTCTCCTATGCGGCATGTACAAACCTGAGGTATTTGCTTGTCAAACCTGAGGTATCTGCAGGTCTCTCACATACCCTCTCTTTCTCCTATGCGGCATGTACAAACCTGAGGTATTTGCATGTCTCTCATTTACCCTCTCTTTCTCCCCTTCGGCATCTAACAACCTGAGGTATCTGCAGGTCTCTCATATACCCTCTCTTTCTCCCCTTCGGCATCTACAAACCTGAGGTATTTGCATGTCTCTCATATACCCTCTCTTTCTCCCCTTCGGCATCTACAAACCTAAGGTATCTGCATGTCTCTCATTTACCCTCTCTTTCTCCTATGCGGCATGTACAAACCTGAGGTATCTGCTGGTCTCTCATTTACCCTCTCTTTCTCCTATGCGGCATGTACAAACCTGAGGTGTTTGCTTGTCAAACCTGAGGTATCTGCAGGTCTCTCACATACCCTCTCTTTCTCCTATGCGGCATGTACAAACCTGAGATATTTGCATGTCTCTCATTTACCCTCTCTTTCTCCCCTTCGGCATCTACAAACCTGAGGTATCTGCATGTCTCTCATTTACCCTCTCTTTCTCCTATGCGGCATGTACAAACCTGAGGTGTTTGCATGTCTCTCATTTACCCTCTCTTTCTCCCCTTCGGCATCTACAAACCTGAGGTATCTGCATGTCTCTCATTTACCCTCTCTTTCTCCTATGCGGCATGTACAAACCTGAGGTATTTGCATGTCTCTCATTTACCCTCTCTTTCTCCTATGCGGCATCTACAAACCTGAGGTATCTGCATGTCTCTCATTTACCCTCTCTTTCTCCCCTTCGGCATCTACAAATCTGAGGTATCTGCATGTCTCTCATTTACCCTCTCTTTCTCCTATGCGGCATACACAAACCTAAGGTATCTGCATGTCTCTCATTTACCCTCTCTTTCTCCCCCTCGGCATCTACAAACCTAAGGTATCTGCATGTCTCTCATTCACCCTCTCTTTCTCCTATGCGGCATGTACAAACCTGAGGTGTTTGCTTGTCAAACCTGAGGTATCTGCAGGTCTCTCATATACCCTCTCTTTCTCCCCTTCGGCATACACAAACCTGAGGTATCTGCATGTCTCTCATTTACCCTCTCTTTCTCCCCTTCGGCATACACAAACCTGAGGTATCTGCATGTCTCTCATTTACCCTCTCTTTCTCCTATGCGGCATGTACAAACCTAAGGTATCTGCATGTCTCTAATTTACCCTCTCTTTCTCCCCTTCGGCATACACAAACCTGAGGTATCTGCATGTCTCTCATTTACCCTCTCTTTCTCCTATGCGGCATGTACAAACCTAAGGTATCTGCATGTCTCTCATTCACCCTCTCTTTCTCCTATGCGGCATGTACAAACCTGAGGTGTTTGCTTGTCAAACCTGAGGTATCTGCAGGTCTCTCATATACCCTCTCTTTCTCCTATGCGGCATGTACAAACCTGAGGTATTTGCATGTCTCTCATTTACCCTCTCTTTCTCCTATGCGGCATCTACAAACCTGAGGTATCTGCATGTCTCTCATTTACCCTCTCTTTCTCCCCTTCGGCATCTACAAATCTGAGGTATCTGCATGTCTCTCATTTACCCTCTCTTTCTCCTATGCGGCATGTACAAACCTGAGGTATTTGCATGTCTCTCATATACCTTCTCTTTCTCCTATGCGGCATCTACAAACCTGAGGTATCTGCAGGTCTCTCATATACCCTCTCTTTCTCCCCTTCGGCATCTACAAACCTGAGGTATCTGCATGTCTCTCATTTACCCTCTCTTTCTCCCCTTCGGCATCTACAAACCTAAGGTATCTGCATGTCTCTCATTCACCCTCATTTTCTCCTATGCGGCATGTACAAACCTGAGGTATTTGCATGTCTCTCATTTACCCTCTCTTTCTCCTATGTGGCATGTACAAACCTGAGGTATTTGCATGTCTCTCATTTACCCTCTCTTTCTCCTATGCGGCATGTACAAACCTGAGGTATCTGCATGTCTCTCATTTACCCTCTCTTTCTTCTATGCGGCATGTACAAACCTAAGGTATCTGCATGTCTCTCATTTACCCTCTCTTTCTCCTATGCGGCATATACAAACCTGATGTGTCTGCTTATCTCTCATTTACCCTCTCTTTCTCCTATGCGGCATGTACAAACCTGAGGTATTTGCATGTCTCTCATATACCCTCTCTTTCTCCCCTTCGGCATCTACAAACCTAAGGTATCTGCATGTCTCTCATTTACCCTCTCTTTCTCCCCTTCAGCATCTACAAACCTAAGGTATCTGCATGTCTCTCATATACCCTCTCTTTCTCCCCTTCGGCATCTACAAACCTGAGGTATCTGCATGTCTCTCATATACCCTCTCTTTCTCCTATGCGGCATGTACAAACCTGAGGTGTTTGCTTGTCAAACCTGAGGTATCTGCAGGTCTCTCATATACCCTCTCTTTCTCCTATGCGGCATGTTCAAACCTGAGGTATTTGCATGTCTCTCATTTACCCTCTCTTTCTCCTATGCGGCATGTACAAACCTGAGGTATTTGCATGTCTCTCATATACCCTCTCTTTCTCCCCTTCGGCATCTACAAACCTGAGGTATCTGCATGTCTCTCATATACCCTCTCTTTCTCCTATGCGGCATGTACAAACCTGAGGTGTTTGCTTGTCAAACCTGAGGTATCTGCAGGTCTCTCATATACCCTCTCTTTCTCCTATGCGGCATGTTCAAACCTGAGGTATTTGCATGTCTCTCATTTACCCTCTCTTTCTCCTATGCGGCATGTACAAACCTGAGGTATCTGCATGTCTCTAATTTACCCTCTCTTTCTCCTATGCGGTATGTACAAACCTGAGGTATCTGCATGTCTCTCATTTACCCTCTCTTTCTCCTATGTGGCATGTACAAACCTGAGGTATCTGCATGTCTCTTATTTACCCTCTCTTTCTCCTATGCGGCATGTACAAACCTGAGGTATCTGCATGTCTCTCATTTACCCTCTCTTTCTCCTATGCGGCATGTACAAACCTGAGGTATTTGCATGTCTCTCATTTACCCTCTCTTTCTCCTATGCGGCATGTACAAACCTGAGGTATTTGCTTGTCAAACCTGAGGTATCTGCAGGTCTCTCACATACCCTCTCTTTCTCCTATGCGGCATGTACAAACCTGAGGTATTTGCATGTCTCTCATTTACCCTCTCTTTCTCCCCTTCGGCATCTAACAACCTGAGGTATCTGCAGGTCTCTCATATACCCTCTCTTTCTCCCCTTCGGCATCTACAAACCTGAGGTATTTGCATGTCTCTCATATACCCTCTCTTTCTCCCCTTCGGCATCTACAAACCTAAGGTATCTGCATGTCTCTCATTTACCCTCTCTTTCTCCTATGCGGCATGTACAAACCTGAGGTATCTGCAGGTCTCTCATTTACCCTCTCTTTCTCCTATGCGGCATGTACAAACCTGAGGTGTTTGCTTGTCAAACCTGAGGTATCTGCAGGTCTCTCACATACCCTCTCTTTCTCCTATGCGGCATGTACAAACCTGAGATATTTGCATGTCTCTCATTTACCCTCTCTTTCTCCCCTTCGGCATCTACAAACCTGAGGTATCTGCATGTCTCTCATTTACCCTCTCTTTCTCCTATGCGGCATGTACAAACCTGAGGTGTTTGCATGTCTCTCATTTACCCTCTCTTTCTCCCTTTCGGCATCTACAAACCTGAGGTATCTGCATGTCTCTCATTTACCCTCTCTTTCTCCTATGCGGCATGTACAAACCTGAGGTATTTGCATGTCTCTCATTTACCCTCTCTTTCTCCTATGCGGCATCTACAAACCTGAGGTATCTGCATGTCTCTTATTTACCCTCTCTTTCTCCCCTTCGGCATCTACAAATCTGAGGTATCTGCATGTCTCTCATTTACCCTCTCTTTCTCCTATGCGGCATACACAAACCTAAGGTATCTGCATGTCTCTCATATACCCTCTCTTTCTCCTATGCGGCATGTACAAACCTGAGGTATCTGCATGTCTCTCATTTACCCTCTCTTTCTCCCCTTCGGCATACACAAACCTGAGGTATCTGCATGTCTCTCATATACCCTCTCTTTCTCCCCTTCGGCATCTACAAACCTAAGGTATCTGCATGTCTCTCATTTACCCTCTCTTTCTCCTATGCGGCAGGTACAAACCTGAGGTATTTGCATGTCTCTCATATACCCTCTCTTTCTCCCCTTCGGCATCTACAAACCTGAGGTATCTGCATGTCTCTCATTTACCCTCTCTTTCTCCTATGCGGCATGTACAAACCTGAGGTATCTGCATGTCTCTCATTTACCCTCTCTTTCTCCCCTTCGGCATACACAAACCTGAGGTATCTGCATGTCTCTCATATACCCTCTCTTTCTCCCCTTCGGCATACACAAATCTGAGGTATCTGCATGTCTCTCATTTACCCTCTCTTTCTCCTATGCGGCAGGTACAAACCTGAGGTATTTGCATGTCTCTCATATACCCTCTCTTTCTCCTATGCGGCATGTACAAACCTGAGGTATCTGCATGTCTCTCATTTACCCTCTCTTTCTCCCCTTCGGCATACACAAACCTGAGGTATCTGCATGTCTCTCATATACCCTCTCTTTCTCCCTTCGGCATCTACAAACCTAAGGTATCTGCATGTCTCTCATTTACCCTCTCTTTCTCCTATGCGGCAGGTACAAACCTGAGGTATTTGCATGTCTCTCATATACCCTCTCTTTCTCCCCTTCGGCATCTACAAACCTGAGGTATCTGCATGTCTCTCATTTACCCTCTCTTTCTCCTATGCGGCATGTAAAAACCTGAGGTATCTGCATGTCTCTCATTTACCCTCTCTTTCTCCCCTTCGGCATACACAAACCTGAGGTATCTGCATGTCTCTCATATACCCTCTCTTTCTCCCCTTCGGCATCTACAAACCTGAGGTATCTGCATGTCTCTCATTTACCCTCTCTTTCTCCCCTTCGGCATACACAAACCTGCGGTATCTGCATGTCTCTCATATACCCTCTCTTTCTCCTATGCGGCATCTACAAACCTGAGGTGTTTGCTTGTCAAACCTGAGGTATCTGCAGGTCTCTCATATACCCTCTCTTTCTCCTATGCGGCATCTACAAACCTGAGGTGTTTGCTTGTCAAACCTGAGGTATCTGCAGGTCTCTCATATACCCTCTCTTTCTCCCCTTCGGCATACACAAACCTGAGGTATCTGCATGTCTCTCATTTACCCTCTCTTTCTCCTATGTGGCATGTACAAACCTAAGGTATCTGCATGTCTCTCATTTACCCTCTCTTTCTCCCCCTCGGCATCTACAAACCTAAGGTATCTGCATGTCTCTCATTCACCCTCTCTTTCTCCTATGCGGCATGTACAAACCTGAGGTGTTTGCTTGTCAAACCTGAGGTATCTGCAGGTCTCTCATATACCCTCTCTTTCTCCCCTTCGGCATACACAAACCTGAGGTATCTGCATGTCTCTCATTTACCCTCTCTTTCTCCCCTTCGGCATACACAAACCTGAGGTATCTGCATGTCTCTCATTTACCCTCTCTTTCTCCTATGCGGCATGTACAAACCTAAGGTATCTGCATGTCTCTCATTTACCCTCTCTTTCTCCCCTTCGGCATACACAAACCTGAGGTATCTGCATGTCTCTCATATACCCTCTCTTTCTCCCCTTCGGCATCTACAAACCTGAGGTATCTGCATGTCTCTCATTTACCCTCTCTTTCTCCTATGCGGCATGTACAAACCTGAGGTATCTGCATGTCTCTCATTTACCCTCTCTTTCTCCCCTTCGGCATACACAAACCTGAGGTATCTCCATGTCTCTCATATACCCTCTCTTTCTCCCCTTCGGCATCTACAAACCTGAGGTATCTGCATGTCTCTCATTTACCCTCTCTTTCTCCCCTTCGGCATACACAAACCTGCGGTATCTGCATGTCTCTCATATACCCTCTCTTTCTCCTATGCGGCATCTACAAACCTGAGGTATCTGCATGTCTCTCATTTACCCTCTCTTTCTCCTATGCGGCATGTACAAACCTAAGGTATCTGCATGTCTCTCATTTACCCTCTCTTTCTCCCCCTCGGCATCTACAAACCTAAGGTATCTGCATGTCTCTCATTCACCCTCTCTTTCTCCTATGCGGCATGTACAAACCTGAGGTGTTTGCTTGTCAAACCTGAGGTATCTGCAGGTCTCTCATATACCCTCTCTTTCTCCCCTTCGGCATACACAAACCTGAGGTATCTGCATGTCTCTCATTTACCCTCTCTTTCTCCCCTTCGGCATACACAAACCTGAGGTATCTGCATGTCTCTCATTTACCCTCTCTTTCTCCTATGCGGCATGTACAAACCTAAGGTATCTGCATGTCTCTCATTTACCCTCTCTTTCTCCCCTTCGGCATACACAAACCTGAGGTATCTGCATGTCTCTCATTTACCCTCTCTTTCTCCTATGCGGCATGTACAAACCTAAGGTATCTGCATGTCTCTCATTCACCCTCTCTTTCTCCTATGCGGCATGTACAAACCTGAGGTGTTTGCTTGTCAAACCTGAGGTATCTGCAGGTCTCTCATATACCCTCTCTTTCTCCTATGCGGCATGTACAAACCTGAGGTATTTGCATGTCTCTCATTTACCCTCTCTTTCTCCTATGCGGCATCTACAAACCTGAGGTATCTGCATGTCTCTCATTTACCCTCTCTTTCTCCCCTTCGGCATCTACAAATCTGAGGTATCTGCATGTCTCTCATTTACCCTCTCTTTCTCCTATGCGGCATGTACAAACCTGAGGTATTTGCATGTCTCTCATATACCCTCTCTTTCTCCTATGCGGCATCTACAAACCTGAGGTATCTGCAGGTCTCTCATATACCCTCTCTTTCTCCCCTTCGGCATCTACAAACCTGAGGTATCTGCATGTCTCTCATTTACCCTCTCTTTCTCCCCTTCGGCATACACAAACCTGAGGTATCTGCATGTCTCTCATATACCCTCTCTTTCTCCCCTTCTGCATCTACAAACCTGAGGTATCTGCATGTCTCTCATTTACCCTCTCTTTCTCCCCTTCGGCATACACAAACCTAAGGTATCTGCATGTCTCTCATATACCCTCTCTTTCTCCTATGCGGCATCTACAAACCTGAGGTGTTTGCTTGTCAAACCTGAGGTATCTGCAGGTCTCTCATATACCCTCTCTTTCTCCTATGCGGCATGTACAAACCTGAGGTATTTGCATGTCTCTCATTTACCCTCTCTTTCTCCTATGCGGCATGTACAAACCTAAGGTATCTGCATGTCTCTCATTTACCCTCTCTTTCTCCCCTTCGGCATCTACAAACCTAAGGTATCTGCATGTCTCTCATTCACCCTCTCTTTCTCCTATGCGGCATGTACAAACCTGAGGTGTTTGCTTGTCAAACCTGAGGTATCTGCAGGTCTCTCATATACCCTCTCTTTCTCCCCTTCGGCATACACAAACCTGAGGTATCTGCATGTCTCTCATTTACCCTCTCTTTCTCCTATGCGGCATGTACAAACCTAAGGTATCTGCATGTCTCTCATTTACCCTTTCTTTCTCCCCTTCGGCATCTACAAACCTAAGGTATCTGCATGTCTCTCATTCACCCTCTCTTTCTCCTATGCGGCATGTACAAACCTGAGGTGTTTGCTTGTCAAACCTGAGGTATCTGCAGGTCTCTCATATACCCTCTCTTTCTCCCCTTCGGCATACACAAACCTGAGGTATCTGCATGTCTCTCATTTACCCTCTCTTTCTCCCCTTCGGCATCTACAAACCTAAGGTATCTGCATGTCTCTCATTTACCCTCTCTTTCTCCTATGCGGCAGGTACAAACCTGAGGTATTTGCATGTCTCTCATATACCCTCTCTTTCTCCCCTTCGGCATCTACAAACCTGAGGTATCTGCATGTCTCTCATTTACCCTCTCTTTCTCCTATGCGGCATGTACAAACCTGAGGTATCTGCATGTCTCTCATTTACCCTCTCTTTCTCCCCTTCGGCATACACAAACCTGAGGTATCTGCATGTCTCTCATATACCCTCTCTTTCTCCCCTTCGGCATACACAAATCTGAGGTATCTGCATGTCTCTCATTTACCCTCTCTTTCTCCTATGCGGCAGGTACAAACCTGAGGTATTTGCATGTCTCTCATATACCCTCTCTTTCTCCTATGCGGCATGTACAAACCTGAGGTATCTGCATGTCTCTCATTTACCCTCTCTTTCTCCCCTTCGGCATACACAAACCTGAGGTATCTGCATGTCTCTCATTTACCCTCTCTTTCTCCCTTCGGCATCTACAAACCTAAGGTATCTGCATGTCTCTCATTTACCCTCTCTTTCTCCTATGCGGCAGGTACAAACCTGAGGTATTTGCATGTCTCTTATATACCCTCTCTTTCTCCCCTTCGGCATCTACAAACCTGAGGTATCTGCATGTCTCTCATTTACCCTCTCTTTCTCCTATGCGGCATGTAAAAACCTGAGGTATCTGCATGTCTCTCATTTACCCTCTCTTTCTCCCCTTCGGCATACACAAACCTGAGGTATCTGCATGTCTCTCATATACCCTCTCTTTCTCCCCTTCGGCATCTACAAACCTGAGGTATCTGCATGTCTCTCATTTACCCTCTCTTTCTCCCCTTCGGCATACACAAACCTGCGGTATCTGCATGTCTCTCATATACCCTCTCTTTCTCCTATGCGGCATCTACAAACCTGAGGTGTTTGCTTGTCAAACCTGAGGTATCTGCAGGTCTCTCATATACCCTCTCTTTCTCCTATGCGGCATCTACAAACCTGAGGTGTTTGCTTGTCAAACCTGAGGTATCTGCAGGTCTCTCATATACCCTCTCTTTCTCCCCTTCGGCATACACAAACCTGAGGTATCTGCATGTCTCTCATTTACCCTCTCTTTCTCCTATGCGGCATGTACAAACCTAAGGTATCTGCATGTCTCTCATTTACCCTATCTTTCTCCCCCTCGGCATCTACAAACCTAAGGTATCTGCATGTCTCTCATTCACCCTCTCTTTCTCCTATGCGGCATGTACAAACCTGAGGTGTTTGCTTGTCAAACCTGAGGTATCTGCAGGTCTCTCATATACCCTCTCTTTCTCCCCTTCGGCATACACAAACCTGAGGTATCTGCATGTCTCTCATTTACCCTCTCTTTCTCCCCTTCGGCATACACAAACCTGAGGTATCTGCATGTCTCTCATTTACCCTCTCTTTCTCCTATGCGGCATGTACAAACCTAAGGTATCTGCATGTCTCTCATTTACCCTCTCTTTCTCCCCTTCGGCATACACAAACCTGAGGTATCTGCATGTCTCTCATATACCCTCTCTTTCTCCCCTTCGGCATCTACAAACCTGAGGTATCTGCATGTCTCTCATTTACCCTCTCTTTCTCCTATGCGGCATGTACAAACCTGAGGTATCTGCATGTCTCTCATTTACCCTCTCTTTCTCCCCTTCGGCATACACAAACCTGAGGTATCTCCATGTCTCTCATATACCCTCTCTTTCTCCCCTTCGGCATCTACAAACCTGAGGTATCTGCATGTCTCTCATTTACCCTCTCTTTCTCCCCTTCGGCATACACAAACCTGCGGTATCTGCATGTCTCTCATATACCCTCTCTTTCTCCTATGCGGCATCTACAAACCTGAGGTATCTGCATGTCTCTCATTTACCCTCTCTTTCTCCTATGCGGCATGTACAAACCTAAGGTATCTGCATGTCTCTCATTTACCCTCTCTTTCTCCCCCTCGGCATCTACAAACCTAAGGTATCTGCATGTCTCTCATTCACCCTCTCTTTCTCCTATGCGGCATGTACAAACCTGAGGTGTTTGCTTGTCAAACCTGAGGTATCTGCAGGTCTCTCATATACCCTCTCTTTCTCCCCTTCGGCATACACAAACCTGAGGTATCTGCATGTCTCTCATTTACCCTCTCTTTCTCCCCTTCGGCATACACAAACCTGAGGTATCTGCATGTCTCTCATTTACCCTCTCTTTCTCCTATGCGGCATGTACAAACCTAAGGTATCTGCATGTCTCTAATTTACCCTCTCTTTCTCCCCTTCGGCATACACAAACCTGAGGTATCTGCATGTCTCTCATTTACCCTCTCTTTCTCCTATGCGGCATGTACAAACCTAAGGTATCTGCATGTCTCTCATTCACCCTCTCTTTCTCCTATGCGGCATGTACAAACCTGAGGTGTTTGCTTGTCAAACCTGAGGTATCTGCAGGTCTCTCATATACCCTCTCTTTCTCCTATGCGGCATGTACAAACCTGAGGTATTTGCATGTCTCTCATTTACCCTCTCTTTCTCCTATGCGGCATCTACAAACCTGAGGTATCTGCATGTCTCTCATTTACCCTCTCTTTCTCCCCTTCGGCATCTACAAACCTGAGGTATTTGCATGTCTCTTATATACCCTCTCTTTCTCCCCTTCGGCATCTACAAACCTGAGGTATCTGCATGTCTCTCATTTACCCTCTCTTTCTCCTATGCGGCATGTAAAAACCTGAGGTATCTGCATGTCTCTCATTTACCCTCTCTTTCTCCCCTTCGGCATACACAAACCTGAGGTATCTGCATGTCTCTCATATACCCTCTCTTTCTCCCCTTCGGCATCTACAAACCTGAGGTATCTGCATGTCTCTCATTTACCCTCTCTTTCTCCCCTTCGGCATACACAAACCTGCGGTATCTGCATGTCTCTCATATACCCTCTCTTTCTCCTATGCGGCATCTACAAACCTGAGGTGTTTGCTTGTCAAACCTGAGGTATCTGCAGGTCTCTCATATACCCTCTCTTTCTCCTATGCGGCATCTACAAACCTGAGGTGTTTGCTTGTCAAACCTGAGGTATCTGCAGGTCTCTCATATACCCTCTCTTTCTCCCCTTCGGCATACACAAACCTGAGGTATCTGCATGTCTCTCATTTACCCTCTCTTTCTCCTATGCGGCATGTACAAACCTAAGGTATCTGCATGTCTCTCATTTACCCTATCTTTCTCCCCCTCGGCATCTACAAACCTAAGGTATCTGCATGTCTCTCATTCACCCTCTCTTTCTCCTATGCGGCATGTACAAACCTGAGGTGTTTGCTTGTCAAACCTGAGGTATCTGCAGGTCTCTCATATACCCTCTCTTTCTCCCCTTCGGCATACACAAACCTGAGGTATCTGCATGTCTCTCATTTACCCTCTCTTTCTCCCCTTCGGCATACACAAACCTGAGGTATCTGCATGTCTCTCATTTACCCTCTCTTTCTCCTATGCGGCATGTACAAACCTAAGGTATCTGCATGTCTCTCATTTACCCTCTCTTTCTCCCCTTCGGCATACACAAACCTGAGGTATCTGCATGTCTCTCATATACCCTCTCTTTCTCCCCTTCGGCATCTACAAACCTGAGGTATCTGCATGTCTCTCATTTACCCTCTCTTTCTCCTATGCGGCATGTACAAACCTGAGGTATCTGCATGTCTCTCATTTACCCTCTCTTTCTCCCCTTCGGCATACACAAACCTGAGGTATCTCCATGTCTCTCATATACCCTCTCTTTCTCCCCTTCGGCATCTACAAACCTGAGGTATCTGCATGTCTCTCATTTACCCTCTCTTTCTCCCCTTCGGCATACACAAACCTGCGGTATCTGCATGTCTTTCATATACCCTCTCTTTCTCCTATGCGGCATCTACAAACCTGAGGTATCTGCATGTCTCTCATTTACCCTCTCTTTCTCCTATGCGGCATGTACAAACCTAAGGTATCTGCATGTCTCTCATTTACCCTCTCTTTCTCCCCCTCGGCATCTACAAACCTAAGGTATCTGCATGTCTCTCATTCACCCTCTCTTTCTCCTATGCGGCATGTACAAACCTGAGGTGTTTGCTTGTCAAACCTGAGGTATCTGCAGGTCTCTCATATACCCTCTCTTTCTCCCCTTCGGCATACACAAACCTGAGGTATCTGCATGTCTCTCATTTACCCTCTCTTTCTCCCCTTCGGCATACACAAACCTGAGGTATCTGCATGTCTCTCATTTACCCTCTCTTTCTCCTATGCGGCATGTACAAACCTAAGGTATCTGCATGTCTCTAATTTACCCTCTCTTTCTCCCCTTCGGCATACACAAACCTGAGGTATCTGCATGTCTCTCATTTACCCTCTCTTTCTCCTATGCGGCATGTACAAACCTAAGGTATCTGCATGTCTCTCATTCACCCTCTCTTTCTCCTATGCGGCATGTACAAACCTGAGGTGTTTGCTTGTCAAACCTGAGGTATCTGCAGGTCTCTCATATACCCTCTCTTTCTCCTATGCGGCATGTACAAACCTGAGGTATTTGCATGTCTCTCATTTACCCTCTCTTTCTCCTATGCGGCATCTACAAACCTGAGGTATCTGCATGTCTCTCATTTACCCTCTCTTTCTCCCCTTCGGCATCTACAAATCTGAGGTATCTGCATGTCTCTCATTTACCCTCTCTTTCTCCTATGCGGCATGTACAAACCTGAGGTATTTGCATGTCTCTCATATACCTTCTCTTTCTCCTATGCGGCATCTACAAACCTGAGGTATCTGCAGGTCTCTCATATACCCTCTCTTTCTCCCCTTCGGCATCTACAAACCTGAGGTATCTGCATGTCTCTCATTTACCCTCTCTTTCTCCCCTTCGGCATACACAAACCTGAGGTATCTGCATGTCTCTCATATACCCTCTCTTTCTCCCCTTCTGCATCTACAAACCTGAGGTATCTGCATGTCTCTCATTTACCCTCTCTTTCTCCCCTTCGGCATACACAAACCTAAGGTATCTGCATGTCTCTCATATACCCTCTCTTTCTCCTATGCGGCATCTACAAACCTGAGGTGTTTGCTTGTCAAACCTGAGGTATCTGCAGGTCTCTCATATACCCTCTCTTTCTCCTATGCGGCATGTACAAACCTGAGGTATTTGCATGTCTCTCATTTACCCTCTCTTTCTCCTATGCGGCATGTACAAACCTAAGGTATCTGCATGTCTCTCATTTACCCTCTCTTTCTCCCCTTCGGCATCTACAAACCTAAGGTATCTGCATGTCTCTCATTCACCCTCTCTTTCTCCTATGCGGCATGTACAAACCTGAGGTGTTTGCTTGTCAAACCTGAGGTATCTGCAGGTCTCTCATATACCCTCTCTTTCTCCCCTTCGGCATACACAAACCTGAGGTATCTGCATGTCTCTCATTTACCCTCTCTTTCTCCTATGCGGCATGTACAAACCTAAGGTATCTGCATGTCTCTCATTTACCCTTTCTTTCTCCCCTTCGGCATCTACAAACCTAAGGTATCTGCATGTCTCTCATTCACCCTCTCTTTCTCCTATGCGGCATGTACAAACCTGAGGTGTTTGCTTGTCAAACCTGAGGTATCTGCAGGTCTCTCATATACCCTCTCTTTCTCCCCTTCGGCATACACAAACCTGAGGTATCTGCATGTCTCTCATTTACCCTCTCTTTCTCCTATGCGGCATGTACAAACCTAAGGTATCTGCATGTCTCTCATTCACCCTCTCTTTCTCCTATGCGGCATGTACAAACCTGAGGTGTTTGCTTGTCAAACCTGAGGTATCTGCAGGTCTCTCATATACCCTCTCTTTCTCCTATGCGGCATCTACAAACCTGAGGTATCTGCATGTCTCTCATTTACCCTCTCTTTCTCCTATGCGGCATGTACAAACCTGAGGTACCTGCATGTCTCTCATTTACCCTTTCTTTCTCCTATGCGGCATGTACAAACCTGAGGTGTTTGCTTGTCAAACCTGAGGTATCTGCAGGTCTCTCATATACCCTCTCTTTCTCCCCTTCGGCATACACAAACCTGAGGTATCTGCATGTCTCTCATTTACCCTCTCTTTCTCCCCTTCGGCATACACAAACCTGAGGTATCTGCATGTCTCTCATTTACCCTCTCTTTCTCCTATGCGGCATGTACAAACCTAAGGTATCTGCATGTCTCTCATTCACCCTCTCTTTCTCCTATGCGGCATGTACAAACCTGAGGTGTTTGCTTGTCAAACCTGAGGTATCTGCAGGTCTCTCATATACCCTCTCTTTCTCCTATGCGGCATGTACAAACCTGAGGTATTTGCATGTCTCTCATTTACCCTCTCTTTCTCCTATGCGGCATCTACAAACCTGAGGTATCTGCATGTCTCTCATTTACCCTCTCTTTCTCCTATGCGGCATGTACAAACCTGAGGTACCTGCATGTCTCTCATTTACCCTCTCTTTCTCCTATGCGGCATGTACAAACCTGAGGTATTTGCATGTCTCTCATTTACCCTCTCTTTCTCCTATGCAGCATGTACAAACCTAAGGTATCTGCATGTCTCTCATTTACCCTCTCTTTCTCCCCTTCGGCATCTACAAACTTAAGGTATCTGCATGTCTCTCATTCACCCTCTCTTTCTCCTATGCGGCATGTACAAACCTGAGGTACCTGCATGTCTCTCATTTACCCTCTCTTTCTCCTATGCGGCATGTACAAACCTGAGGTATTTGCATGTCTCTCATATACCCTCTCTTTCTCCTATGCGGCATGTACAAACCTAAGGTATCTGCATGTCTCTCATTCACCCTCTCTTTCTCCTATGCGGCATGTACAAACCTAAGGTATCTGCATGTCTCTCATATACCCTCTCTTTCTCCCCTTCGGCATACACAAACCTGAGGTATCTGCATGTCTCTCATTTACCCTCTCTTTCTCCTATGCGGCATCTACAAACCTAAGGTATCTGCATGTCTCTCATTCACCCTCTCTTTCTCCTATGCGGCATGTACAAACCTAAGGTATCTGCATGTCTCTCATTCACCCTCTCTTTCTCCTATGCGGCATGTACAAACCTAAGGTATCTGCAGGTCTCTCATATACCCTCTCTTGCTCCCCTTCGGCATACACAAACCTGAGGTATCTGCATGTCTCTCATTTACCCTCTCTTTCTCCCCTTCGGCATACACAAACCTGAGGTATCTGCATGTCTCTCATTTACCCTCTCTTTCTCCTATGCGGCATGTACAAACCTAAGGTATCTGCATGTCTCTCATTCACCCTCTCTTTCTCCTATGCGGCATGTACAAACCTGAGGTGTTTGCTTGTCAAACCTGAGGTATCTGCAGGTCTCTCATATACCCTCTCTTTCTCCCCTTCGGCATACACAAACCTGAGGTATCTGCATGTCTCTCATTTACCCTCTCTTTCTCCCCTTCGGCATACACAAACCTGAGGTATCTGCATGTCTCTCATTTACCCTCTCTTTCTCCTATGCGGCATGTACAAACCTAAGGTATCTGCATGTCTCTAATTTACCCTCTCTTTCTCCCCTTCGGCATACACAAACCTGAGGTATCTGCATGTCTCTCATTTACCCTCTCTTTCTCCTATGCGGCATGTACAAACCTAAGGTATCTGCATGTCTCTCATTCACCCTCTCTTTCTCCTATGCGGCATGTACAAACCTGAGGTGTTTGCTTGTCAAACCTGAGGTATTTGCATGTCTCTCATATACCTTCTCTTTCTCCTATGCGGCATCTACAAACCTGAGGTATCTGCAGGTCTCTCATATACCCTCTCTTTCTCCCCTTCGGCATCTACAAACCTGAGGTATCTGCATGTCTCTCATTTACCCTCTCTTTCTCCCCTTCGGCATCTACAAACCTAAGGTATCTGCATGTCTCTCATTCACCCTCATTTTCTCCTATGCGGCATGTACAAACCTGAGGTATTTGCATGTCTCTCATTTACCCTCTCTTTCTCCTATGTGGCATGTACAAACCTGAGGTATTTGCATGTCTCTCATTTACCCTCTCTTTCTCCTATGCGGCATGTACAAACCTGAGGTATCTGCATGTCTCTCATTTACCCTCTCTTTCTTCTATGCGGCATGTACAAACCTAAGGTATCTGCATGTCTCTCATTTACCCTCTCTTTCTCCTATGCGGCATATACAAACCTGATGTGTCTGCTTATCTCTCATTTACCCTCTCTTTCTCCTATGCGGCATGTACAAACCTGAGGTATTTGCATGTCTCTCATATACCCTCTCTTTCTCCCCTTCGGCATCTACAAACCTAAGGTATCTGCATGTCTCTCATTTACCCTCTCTTTCTCCCCTTCAGCATCTACAAACCTAAGGTATCTGCATGTCTCTCATATACCCTCTCTTTCTCCCCTTCGGCATCTACAAACCTGAGGTATCTGCATGTCTCTCATATACCCTCTCTTTCTCCTATGCGGCATGTACAAACCTGAGGTGTTTGCTTGTCAAACCTGAGGTATCTGCAGGTCTCTCATATACCCTCTCTTTCTCCTATGCGGCATGTTCAAACCTGAGGTATTTGCATGTCTCTCATTTACCCTCTCTTTCTCCTATGCGGCATGTACAAACCTGAGGTATTTGCATGTCTCTCATATACCCTCTCTTTCTCCCCTTCGGCATCTACAAACCTGAGGTATCTGCATGTCTCTCATATACCCTCTCTTTCTCCTATGCGGCATGTACAAACCTGAGGTGTTTGCTTGTCAAACCTGAGGTATCTGCAGGTCTCTCATATACCCTCTCTTTCTCCTATGCGGCATGTTCAAACCTGAGGTATTTGCATGTCTCTCATTTACCCTCTCTTTCTCCTATGCGGCATGTACAAACCTGAGGTATCTGCATGTCTCTAATTTACCCTCTCTTTCTCCTATGCGGTATGTACAAACCTGAGGTATCTGCATGTCTCTCATTTACCCTCTCTTTCTCCTATGTGGCATGTACAAACCTGAGGTATCTGCATGTCTCTTATTTACCCTCTCTTTCTCCTATGCGGCATGTACAAACCTGAGGTATCTGCATGTCTCTCATTTACCCTCTCTTTCTCCTATGCGGCATGTACAAACCTGAGGTATTTGCATGTCTCTCATTTACCCTCTCTTTCTCCTATGCGGCATGTACAAACCTGAGGTATTTGCTTGTCAAACCTGAGGTATCTGCAGGTCTCTCACATACCCTCTCTTTCTCCTATGCGGCATGTACAAACCTGAGGTATTTGCATGTCTCTCATTTACCCTCTCTTTCTCCCCTTCGGCATCTAACAACCTGAGGTATCTGCAGGTCTCTCATATACCCTCTCTTTCTCCCCTTCGGCATCTACAAACCTGAGGTATTTGCATGTCTCTCATATACCCTCTCTTTCTCCCCTTCGGCATCTACAAACCTAAGGTATCTGCATGTCTCTCATTTACCCTCTCTTTCTCCTATGCGGCATGTACAAACCTGAGGTATCTGCAGGTCTCTCATTTACCCTCTCTTTCTCCTATGCGGCATGTACAAACCTGAGGTGTTTGCTTGTCAAACCTGAGGTATCTGCAGGTCTCTCACATACCCTCTCTTTCTCCTATGCGGCATGTACAAACCTGAGATATTTGCATGTCTCTCATTTACCCTCTCTTTCTCCCCTTCGGCATCTACAAACCTGAGGTATCTGCATGTCTCTCATTTACCCTCTCTTTCTCCTATGCGGCATGTACAAACCTGAGGTGTTTGCATGTCTCTCATTTACCCTCTCTTTCTCCCTTTCGGCATCTACAAACCTGAGGTATCTGCATGTCTCTCATTTACCCTCTCTTTCTCCTATGCGGCATGTACAAACCTGAGGTATTTGCATGTCTCTCATTTACCCTCTCTTTCTCCTATGCGGCATCTACAAACCTGAGGTATCTGCATGTCTCTTATTTACCCTCTCTTTCTCCCCTTCGGCATCTACAAATCTGAGGTATCTGCATGTCTCTCATTTACCCTCTCTTTCTCCTATGCGGCATACACAAACCTAAGGTATCTGCATGTCTCTCATATACCCTCTCTTTCTCCTATGCGGCATGTACAAACCTGAGGTATCTGCATGTCTCTCATTTACCCTCTCTTTCTCCCCTTCGGCATACACAAACCTGAGGTATCTGCATGTCTCTCATATACCCTCTCTTTCTCCCCTTCGGCATCTACAAACCTAAGGTATCTGCATGTCTCTCATTTACCCTCTCTTTCTCCTATGCGGCAGGTACAAACCTGAGGTATTTGCATGTCTCTCATATACCCTCTCTTTCTCCCCTTCGGCATCTACAAACCTGAGGTATCTGCATGTCTCTCATTTACCCTCTCTTTCTCCTATGCGGCATGTACAAACCTGAGGTATCTGCATGTCTCTCATTTACCCTCTCTTTCTCCCCTTCGGCATACACAAACCTGAGGTATCTGCATGTCTCTCATATACCCTCTCTTTCTCCCCTTCGGCATACACAAATCTGAGGTATCTGCATGTCTCTCATTTACCCTCTCTTTCTCCTATGCGGCAGGTACAAACCTGAGGTATTTGCATGTCTCTCATATACCCTCTCTTTCTCCTATGCGGCATGTACAAACCTGAGGTATCTGCATGTCTCTCATTTACCCTCTCTTTCTCCCCTTCGGCATACACAAACCTGAGGTATCTGCATGTCTCTCATATACCCTCTCTTTCTCCCTTCGGCATCTACAAACCTAAGGTATCTGCATGTCTCTCATTTACCCTCTCTTTCTCCTATGCGGCAGGTACAAACCTGAGGTATTTGCATGTCTCTCATATACCCTCTCTTTCTCCCCTTCGGCATCTACAAACCTGAGGTATCTGCATGTCTCTCATTTACCCTCTCTTTCTCCTATGCGGCATGTAAAAACCTGAGGTATCTGCATGTCTCTCATTTACCCTCTCTTTCTCCCCTTCGGCATACACAAACCTGAGGTATCTGCATGTCTCTCATATACCCTCTCTTTCTCCCCTTCGGCATCTACAAACCTGAGGTATCTGCATGTCTCTCATTTACCCTCTCTTTCTCCCCTTCGGCATACACAAACCTGCGGTATCTGCATGTCTCTCATATACCCTCTCTTTCTCCTATGCGGCATCTACAAACCTGAGGTGTTTGCTTGTCAAACCTGAGGTATCTGCAGGTCTCTCATATACCCTCTCTTTCTCCTATGCGGCATCTACAAACCTGAGGTGTTTGCTTGTCAAACCTGAGGTATCTGCAGGTCTCTCATATACCCTCTCTTTCTCCCCTTCGGCATACACAAACCTGAGGTATCTGCATGTCTCTCATTTACCCTCTCTTTCTCCTATGTGGCATGTACAAACCTAAGGTATCTGCATGTCTCTCATTTACCCTCTCTTTCTCCCCCTCGGCATCTACAAACCTAAGGTATCTGCATGTCTCTCATTCACCCTCTCTTTCTCCTATGCGGCATGTACAAACCTGAGGTGTTTGCTTGTCAAACCTGAGGTATCTGCAGGTC
The DNA here is from genome assembly GCF_964261635.1 of Lissotriton helveticus. NCBI lineage: Eukaryota > Metazoa > Chordata > Amphibia > Caudata > Salamandridae > Lissotriton > Lissotriton helveticus. The sequence continues at coordinate 170,459,088 of NC_136057.1, forward strand.
TCTCATATACCCTCTCTTTCTCCCCTTCGGCATACACAAACCTGAGGTATCTGCATGTCTCTCATTTACCCTCTCTTTCTCCCCTTCGGCATACACAAACCTGAGGTATCTGCATGTCTCTCATTTACCCTCTCTTTCTCCTATGCGGCATGTACAAACCTAAGGTATCTGCATGTCTCTCATTTACCCTCTCTTTCTCCCCTTCGGCATACACAAACCTGAGGTATCTGCATGTCTCTCATATACCCTCTCTTTCTCCCCTTCGGCATCTACAAACCTGAGGTATCTGCATGTCTCTCATTTACCCTCTCTTTCTCCTATGCGGCATGTACAAACCTGAGGTATCTGCATGTCTCTCATTTACCCTCTCTTTCTCCCCTTCGGCATACACAAACCTGAGGTATCTCCATGTCTCTCATATACCCTCTCTTTCTCCCCTTCGGCATCTACAAACCTGAGGTATCTGCATGTCTCTCATTTACCCTCTCTTTCTCCCCTTCGGCATACACAAACCTGCGGTATCTGCATGTCTCTCATATACCCTCTCTTTCTCCTATGCGGCATCTACAAACCTGAGGTATCTGCATGTCTCTCATTTACCCTCTCTTTCTCCTATGCGGCATGTACAAACCTAAGGTATCTGCATGTCTCTCATTTACCCTCTCTTTCTCCCCCTCGGCATCTACAAACCTAAGGTATCTGCATGTCTCTCATTCACCCTCTCTTTCTCCTATGGGGCATGTACAAACCTGAGGTGTTTGCTTGTCAAACCTGAGGTATCTGCAGGTCTCTCATATACCCTCTCTTTCTCCCCTTCGGCATACACAAACCTGAGGTATCTGCATGTCTCTCATTTACCCTCTCTTTCTCCCCTTCGGCATACACAAACCTGAGGTATCTGCATGTCTCTCATTTACCCTCTCTTTCTCCTATGCGGCATGTACAAACCTAAGGTATCTGCATGTCTCTCATTTACCCTCTCTTTCTCCCCTTCGGCATACACAAACCTGAGGTATCTGCATGTCTCTCATTTACCCTCTCTTTCTCCTATGCGGCATGTACAAACCTAAGGTATCTGCATGTCTCTCATTCACCCTCTCTTTCTCCTATGCGGCATGTACAAACCTGAGGTGTTTGCTTGTCAAACCTGAGGTATCTGCAGGTCTCTCATATACCCTCTCTTTCTCCTATGCGGCATGTACAAACCTGAGGTATTTGCATGTCTCTCATTTACCCTCTCTTTCTCCTATGCGGCATCTACAAACCTGAGGTATCTGCATGTCTCTCATTTACCCTCTCTTTCTCCCCTTCGGCATCTACAAATCTGAGGTATCTGCATGTCTCTCATTTACCCTCTCTTTCTCCTATGCGGCATGTACAAACCTGAGGTATTTGCATGTCTCTCATATACCCTCTCTTTCTCCTATGCGGCATCTACAAACCTGAGGTATCTGCAGGTCTCTCATATACCCTCTCTTTCTCCCCTTCGGCATCTACAAACCTGAGGTATCTGCATGTCTCTCATTTACCCTCTCTTTCTCCCCTTCGGCATACACAAACCTGAGGTATCTGCATGTCTCTCATATACCCTCTCTTTCTCCCCTTCTGCATCTACAAACCTGAGGTATCTGCATGTCTCTCATTTACCCTCTCTTTCTCCCCTTCGGCATACACAAACCTAAGGTATCTGCATGTCTCTCATATACCCTCTCTTTCTCCTATGCGGCATCTACAAACCTGAGGTGTTTGCTTGTCAAACCTGAGGTATCTGCAGGTCTCTCATATACCCTCTCTTTCTCCTATGCGGCATGTACAAACCTGAGGTATTTGCATGTCTCTCATTTACCCTCTCTTTCTCCTATGCGGCATGTACAAACCTAAGGTATCTGCATGTCTCTCATTTACCCTCTCTTTCTCCCCTTCGGCATCTACAAACCTAAGGTATCTGCATGTCTCTCATTCACCCTCTCTTTCTCCTATGCGGCATGTACAAACCTGAGGTGTTTGCTTGTCAAACCTGAGGTATCTGCAGGTCTCTCATATACCCTCTCTTTCTCCCCTTCGGCATACACAAACCTGAGGTATCTGCATGTCTCTCATTTACCCTCTCTTTCTCCTATGCGGCATGTACAAACCTAAGGTATCTGCATGTCTCTCATTTACCCTTTCTTTCTCCCCTTCGGCATCTACAAACCTAAGGTATCTGCATGTCTCTCATTCACCCTCTCTTTCTCCTATGCGGCATGTACAAACCTGAGGTGTTTGCTTGTCAAACCTGAGGTATCTGCAGGTCTCTCATATACCCTCTCTTTCTCCCCTTCGGCATACACAAACCTGAGGTATCTGCATGTCTCTCATTTACCCTCTCTTTCTCCCCTTCGGCATCTACAAACCTAAGGTATCTGCATGTCTCTCATTTACCCTCTCTTTCTCCTATGCGGCAGGTACAAACCTGAGGTATTTGCATGTCTCTCATATACCCTCTCTTTCTCCCCTTCGGCATCTACAAACCTGAGGTATCTGCATGTCTCTCATTTACCCTCTCTTTCTCCTATGCGGCATGTACAAACCTGAGGTATCTGCATGTCTCTCATTTACCCTCTCTTTCTCCCCTTCGGCATACACAAACCTGAGGTATCTGCATGTCTCTCATATACCCTCTCTTTCTCCCCTTCGGCATACACAAATCTGAGGTATCTGCATGTCTCTCATTTACCCTCTCTTTCTCCTATGCGGCAGGTACAAACCTGAGGTATTTGCATGTCTCTCATATACCCTCTCTTTCTCCTATGCGGCATGTACAAACCTGAGGTATCTGCATGTCTCTCATTTACCCTCTCTTTCTCCCCTTCGGCATACACAAACCTGAGGTATCTGCATGTCTCTCATTTACCCTCTCTTTCTCCCTTCGGCATCTACAAACCTAAGGTATCTGCATGTCTCTCATTTACCCTCTCTTTCTCCTATGCGGCAGGTACAAACCTGAGGTATTTGCATGTCTCTTATATACCCTCTCTTTCTCCCCTTCGGCATCTACAAACCTGAGGTATCTGCATGTCTCTCATTTACCCTCTCTTTCTCCTATGCGGCATGTAAAAACCTGAGGTATCTGCATGTCTCTCATTTACCCTCTCTTTCTCCCCTTCGGCATACACAAACCTGAGGTATCTGCATGTCTCTCATATACCCTCTCTTTCTCCCCTTCGGCATCTACAAACCTGAGGTATCTGCATGTCTCTCATTTACCCTCTCTTTCTCCCCTTCGGCATACACAAACCTGCGGTATCTGCATGTCTCTCATATACCCTCTCTTTCTCCTATGCGGCATCTACAAACCTGAGGTGTTTGCTTGTCAAACCTGAGGTATCTGCAGGTCTCTCATATACCCTCTCTTTCTCCTATGCGGCATCTACAAACCTGAGGTGTTTGCTTGTCAAACCTGAGGTATCTGCAGGTCTCTCATATACCCTCTCTTTCTCCCCTTCGGCATACACAAACCTGAGGTATCTGCATGTCTCTCATTTACCCTCTCTTTCTCCTATGCGGCATGTACAAACCTAAGGTATCTGCATGTCTCTCATTTACCCTATCTTTCTCCCCCTCGGCATCTACAAACCTAAGGTATCTGCATGTCTCTCATTCACCCTCTCTTTCTCCTATGCGGCATGTACAAACCTGAGGTGTTTGCTTGTCAAACCTGAGGTATCTGCAGGTCTCTCATATACCCTCTCTTTCTCCCCTTCGGCATACACAAACCTGAGGTATCTGCATGTCTCTCATTTACCCTCTCTTTCTCCCCTTCGGCATACACAAACCTGAGGTATCTGCATGTCTCTCATTTACCCTCTCTTTCTCCTATGCGGCATGTACAAACCTAAGGTATCTGCATGTCTCTCATTTACCCTCTCTTTCTCCCCTTCGGCATACACAAACCTGAGGTATCTGCATGTCTCTCATATACCCTCTCTTTCTCCCCTTCGGCATCTACAAACCTGAGGTATCTGCATGTCTCTCATTTACCCTCTCTTTCTCCTATGCGGCATGTACAAACCTGAGGTATCTGCATGTCTCTCATTTACCCTCTCTTTCTCCCCTTCGGCATACACAAACCTGAGGTATCTCCATGTCTCTCATATACCCTCTCTTTCTCCCCTTCGGCATCTACAAACCTGAGGTATCTGCATGTCTCTCATTTACCCTCTCTTTCTCCCCTTCGGCATACACAAACCTGCGGTATCTGCATGTCTCTCATATACCCTCTCTTTCTCCTATGCGGCATCTACAAACCTGAGGTATCTGCATGTCTCTCATTTACCCTCTCTTTCTCCTATGCGGCATGTACAAACCTAAGGTATCTGCATGTCTCTCATTTACCCTCTCTTTCTCCCCCTCGGCATCTACAAACCTAAGGTATCTGCATGTCTCTCATTCACCCTCTCTTTCTCCTATGCGGCATGTACAAACCTGAGGTGTTTGCTTGTCAAACCTGAGGTATCTGCAGGTCTCTCATATACCCTCTCTTTCTCCCCTTCGGCATACACAAACCTGAGGTATCTGCATGTCTCTCATTTACCCTCTCTTTCTCCCCTTCGGCATACACAAACCTGAGGTATCTGCATGTCTCTCATTTACCCTCTCTTTCTCCTATGCGGCATGTACAAACCTAAGGTATCTGCATGTCTCTAATTTACCCTCTCTTTCTCCCCTTCGGCATACACAAACCTGAGGTATCTGCATGTCTCTCATTTACCCTCTCTTTCTCCTATGCGGCATGTACAAACCTAAGGTATCTGCATGTCTCTCATTCACCCTCTCTTTCTCCTATGCGGCATGTACAAACCTGAGGTGTTTGCTTGTCAAACCTGAGGTATCTGCAGGTCTCTCATATACCCTCTCTTTCTCCTATGCGGCATGTACAAACCTGAGGTATTTGCATGTCTCTCATTTACCCTCTCTTTCTCCTATGCGGCATCTACAAACCTGAGGTATCTGCATGTCTCTCATTTACCCTCTCTTTCTCCCCTTCGGCATCTACAAACCTGAGGTATTTGCATGTCTCTTATATACCCTCTCTTTCTCCCCTTCGGCATCTACAAACCTGAGGTATCTGCATGTCTCTCATTTACCCTCTCTTTCTCCTATGCGGCATGTAAAAACCTGAGGTATCTGCATGTCTCTCATTTACCCTCTCTTTCTCCCCTTCGGCATACACAAACCTGAGGTATCTGCATGTCTCTCATATACCCTCTCTTTCTCCCCTTCGGCATCTACAAACCTGAGGTATCTGCATGTCTCTCATTTACCCTCTCTTTCTCCCCTTCGGCATACACAAACCTGCGGTATCTGCATGTCTCTCATATACCCTCTCTTTCTCCTATGCGGCATCTACAAACCTGAGGTGTTTGCTTGTCAAACCTGAGGTATCTGCAGGTCTCTCATATACCCTCTCTTTCTCCTATGCGGCATCTACAAACCTGAGGTGTTTGCTTGTCAAACCTGAGGTATCTGCAGGTCTCTCATATACCCTCTCTTTCTCCCCTTCGGCATACACAAACCTGAGGTATCTGCATGTCTCTCATTTACCCTCTCTTTCTCCTATGCGGCATGTACAAACCTAAGGTATCTGCATGTCTCTCATTTACCCTATCTTTCTCCCCCTCGGCATCTACAAACCTAAGGTATCTGCATGTCTCTCATTCACCCTCTCTTTCTCCTATGCGGCATGTACAAACCTGAGGTGTTTGCTTGTCAAACCTGAGGTATCTGCAGGTCTCTCATATACCCTCTCTTTCTCCCCTTCGGCATACACAAACCTGAGGTATCTGCATGTCTCTCATTTACCCTCTCTTTCTCCCCTTCGGCATACACAAACCTGAGGTATCTGCATGTCTCTCATTTACCCTCTCTTTCTCCTATGCGGCATGTACAAACCTAAGGTATCTGCATGTCTCTCATTTACCCTCTCTTTCTCCCCTTCGGCATACACAAACCTGAGGTATCTGCATGTCTCTCATATACCCTCTCTTTCTCCCCTTCGGCATCTACAAACCTGAGGTATCTGCATGTCTCTCATTTACCCTCTCTTTCTCCTATGCGGCATGTACAAACCTGAGGTATCTGCATGTCTCTCATTTACCCTCTCTTTCTCCCCTTCGGCATACACAAACCTGAGGTATCTCCATGTCTCTCATATACCCTCTCTTTCTCCCCTTCGGCATCTACAAACCTGAGGTATCTGCATGTCTCTCATTTACCCTCTCTTTCTCCCCTTCGGCATACACAAACCTGCGGTATCTGCATGTCTCTCATATACCCTCTCTTTCTCCTATGCGGCATCTACAAACCTGAGGTATCTGCATGTCTCTCATTTACCCTCTCTTTCTCCTATGCGGCATGTACAAACCTAAGGTATCTGCATGTCTCTCATTTACCCTCTCTTTCTCCCCCTCGGCATCTACAAACCTAAGGTATCTGCATGTCTCTCATTCACCCTCTCTTTCTCCTATGCGGCATGTACAAACCTGAGGTGTTTGCTTGTCAAACCTGAGGTATCTGCAGGTCTCTCATATACCCTCTCTTTCTCCCCTTCGGCATACACAAACCTGAGGTATCTGCATGTCTCTCATTTACCCTCTCTTTCTCCCCTTCGGCATACACAAACCTGAGGTATCTGCATGTCTCTCATTTACCCTCTCTTTCTCCTATGCGGCATGTACAAACCTAAGGTATCTGCATGTCTCTAATTTACCCTCTCTTTCTCCCCTTCGGCATACACAAACCTGAGGTATCTGCATGTCTCTCATTTACCCTCTCTTTCTCCTATGCGGCATGTACAAACCTAAGGTATCTGCATGTCTCTCATTCACCCTCTCTTTCTCCTATGCGGCATGTACAAACCTGAGGTGTTTGCTTGTCAAACCTGAGGTATCTGCAGGTCTCTCATATACCCTCTCTTTCTCCTATGCGGCATGTACAAACCTGAGGTATTTGCATGTCTCTCATTTACCCTCTCTTTCTCCTATGCGGCATCTACAAACCTGAGGTATCTGCATGTCTCTCATTTACCCTCTCTTTCTCCCCTTCGGCATCTACAAATCTGAGGTATCTGCATGTCTCTCATTTACCCTCTCTTTCTCCTATGCGGCATGTACAAACCTGAGGTATTTGCATGTCTCTCATATACCTTCTCTTTCTCCTATGCGGCATCTACAAACCTGAGGTATCTGCAGGTCTCTCATATACCCTCTCTTTCTCCCCTTCGGCATCTACAAACCTGAGGTATCTGCATGTCTCTCATTTACCCTCTCTTTCTCCCCTTCGGCATACACAAACCTGAGGTATCTGCATGTCTCTCATATACCCTCTCTTTCTCCCCTTCTGCATCTACAAACCTGAGGTATCTGCATGTCTCTCATTTACCCTCTCTTTCTCCCCTTCGGCATACACAAACCTAAGGTATCTGCATGTCTCTCATATACCCTCTCTTTCTCCTATGCGGCATCTACAAACCTGAGGTGTTTGCTTGTCAAACCTGAGGTATCTGCAGGTCTCTCATATACCCTCTCTTTCTCCTATGCGGCATGTACAAACCTGAGGTATTTGCATGTCTCTCATTTACCCTCTCTTTCTCCTATGCGGCATGTACAAACCTAAGGTATCTGCATGTCTCTCATTTACCCTCTCTTTCTCCCCTTCGGCATCTACAAACCTAAGGTATCTGCATGTCTCTCATTCACCCTCTCTTTCTCCTATGCGGCATGTACAAACCTGAGGTGTTTGCTTGTCAAACCTGAGGTATCTGCAGGTCTCTCATATACCCTCTCTTTCTCCCCTTCGGCATACACAAACCTGAGGTATCTGCATGTCTCTCATTTACCCTCTCTTTCTCCTATGCGGCATGTACAAACCTAAGGTATCTGCATGTCTCTCATTTACCCTTTCTTTCTCCCCTTCGGCATCTACAAACCTAAGGTATCTGCATGTCTCTCATTCACCCTCTCTTTCTCCTATGCGGCATGTACAAACCTGAGGTGTTTGCTTGTCAAACCTGAGGTATCTGCAGGTCTCTCATATACCCTCTCTTTCTCCCCTTCGGCATACACAAACCTGAGGTATCTGCATGTCTCTCATTTACCCTCTCTTTCTCCTATGCGGCATGTACAAACCTAAGGTATCTGCATGTCTCTCATTCACCCTCTCTTTCTCCTATGCGGCATGTACAAACCTGAGGTGTTTGCTTGTCAAACCTGAGGTATCTGCAGGTCTCTCATATACCCTCTCTTTCTCCTATGCGGCATCTACAAACCTGAGGTATCTGCATGTCTCTCATTTACCCTCTCTTTCTCCTATGCGGCATGTACAAACCTGAGGTACCTGCATGTCTCTCATTTACCCTTTCTTTCTCCTATGCGGCATGTACAAACCTGAGGTGTTTGCTTGTCAAACCTGAGGTATCTGCAGGTCTCTCATATACCCTCTCTTTCTCCCCTTCGGCATACACAAACCTGAGGTATCTGCATGTCTCTCATTTACCCTCTCTTTCTCCCCTTCGGCATACACAAACCTGAGGTATCTGCATGTCTCTCATTTACCCTCTCTTTCTCCTATGCGGCATGTACAAACCTAAGGTATCTGCATGTCTCTCATTCACCCTCTCTTTCTCCTATGCGGCATGTACAAACCTGAGGTGTTTGCTTGTCAAACCTGAGGTATCTGCAGGTCTCTCATATACCCTCTCTTTCTCCTATGCGGCATGTACAAACCTGAGGTATTTGCATGTCTCTCATTTACCCTCTCTTTCTCCTATGCGGCATCTACAAACCTGAGGTATCTGCATGTCTCTCATTTACCCTCTCTTTCTCCTATGCGGCATGTACAAACCTGAGGTACCTGCATGTCTCTCATTTACCCTCTCTTTCTCCTATGCGGCATGTACAAACCTGAGGTATTTGCATGTCTCTCATTTACCCTCTCTTTCTCCTATGCAGCATGTACAAACCTAAGGTATCTGCATGTCTCTCATTTACCCTCTCTTTCTCCCCTTCGGCATCTACAAACTTAAGGTATCTGCATGTCTCTCATTCACCCTCTCTTTCTCCTATGCGGCATGTACAAACCTGAGGTACCTGCATGTCTCTCATTTACCCTCTCTTTCTCCTATGCGGCATGTACAAACCTGAGGTATTTGCATGTCTCTCATATACCCTCTCTTTCTCCTATGCGGCATGTACAAACCTAAGGTATCTGCATGTCTCTCATTCACCCTCTCTTTCTCCTATGCGGCATGTACAAACCTAAGGTATCTGCATGTCTCTCATATACCCTCTCTTTCTCCCCTTCGGCATACACAAACCTGAGGTATCTGCATGTCTCTCATTTACCCTCTCTTTCTCCTATGCGGCATCTACAAACCTAAGGTATCTGCATGTCTCTCATTCACCCTCTCTTTCTCCTATGCGGCATGTACAAACCTAAGGTATCTGCATGTCTCTCATTCACCCTCTCTTTCTCCTATGCGGCATGTACAAACCTAAGGTATCTGCAGGTCTCTCATATACCCTCTCTTGCTCCCCTTCGGCATACACAAACCTGAGGTATCTGCATGTCTCTCATTTACCCTCTCTTTCTCCCCTTCGGCATACACAAACCTGAGGTATCTGCATGTCTCTCATTTACCCTCTCTTTCTCCTATGCGGCATGTACAAACCTAAGGTATCTGCATGTCTCTCATTCACCCTCTCTTTCTCCTATGCGGCATGTACAAACCTGAGGTGTTTGCTTGTCAAACCTGAGGTATCTGCAGGTCTCTCATATACCCTCTCTTTCTCCTATGCGGCATGTACAAACCTGAGGTATTTGCATGTCTCTCATTTACCCTCTCTTTCTCCTATGCGGCATCTACAAACCTGAGGTATCTGCATGTCTCTCATTTACCCTCTCTTTCTCCTATGCGGCATGTACAAACCTGAGGTACCTGCATGTCTCTCATTTACCCTCTCTTTCTCCTATGCGGCATGTACAAACCTGAGGTATTTGCATGTCTCTCATTTACCCTCTCTTTCTCCTATGCGGCATGTACAAACCTAAGGTATCTGCATGTCTCTCATTTACCCTCTCTTTCTCCCCTTCGGCATCTACAAACCTAAGGTATCTGCATGTCTCTCATTCACCCTCTCTTTCTCCTTTGCGGCATGTACAAACCTGAGGTACCTGCATGTCTCTCATTTACCCTCTCTTTCTCCTATGCGGCATGTACAAACCTGAGGTATTTGCATGTCTCTCATATACCCTCTCTTTCTCCTATGCGACATGTACAAACCTAAGGTATCTGCATGTCTCTCATTCACCCTCTCTTTCTCCTATGCGGCATGTACAAACCTAAGGTATCTGCATGTCTCTCATATACCCTCTCTTTCTCCCCTTCGGCATACACAAACCTGAGGTATCTGCATGTCTCTCATTTACCCTCTCTTTCTCCTATGCGGCATGTACAAACCTAAGGTATCTGCATGTCTCTCATTTACCCTCTCTTTCTCCCCTTCGGCATACACAAACCTGAGGTATCTGCATGTCTCTCATTTACCCTCTCTTTCTCCTATGCGGCATGTACAAACCTAAGGTATCTGCATGTCTCTCATTCACCCTCTCTTTCTCCTATGCGGCATGTACAAACCTGAGGTGTTTGCTTGTCAAACCTGAGGTATCTGCAGGTCTCTCATATACCCTCTCTTTCTCCTATGCGGCATCTACAAACCTGAGGTATCTGCATGTCTCTCATTTACCCTCTCTTTCTCCTATGCGGCATGTACAAACCTAAGGTATCTGCATGTCTCTCATTTACCCTCTCTTTCTCCCCTTCGGCATCTACAAACCTAAGGTACCTGCATGTCTCTCATTTACCCTCTCTTTCTCCTATGCGGCATGTACAAACCTGAGGTATCTGCATGTCTCTCATTTACCCTCTCTTTCTCCTATGCGGCATGTACAAACCTAAGGTATCTGCATGTCTCTCATATACCCTCTCTTTCTCCTATGCGGCATGTACAAACCTAAGGTATTTGCATGTCTCTCATTTACCCTCTCTTTCTCCTATGCGGCATGTACAAACCTAAGGTATTTGCATGTCTCTCATTTACCCTCTCTTTCTCCTATGCGGCATGTACAAACCTGAGGTATTTGCATGTCTCTCATTTACCCTCTCTTTCTCCTATGCGGCATGTACAAACCTGAGGTATTTGCATGTCTCTCATTTACCCTCTCTTTCTCCTATGCGGCATGTACAAACCTGAGGTATTTGCATGTCTCTCATTTACCCTCTCTTTCTCCTATGCGGCATATACAAACCTGAGGTGTCTGCATGTCTCTCATTTACCCTCTCTTTCTCCCCTTCGGCATACACAAACCTGAGGTATCTGCATGTCTCTCATTTACCCTCTCTTTCTCCTATGCGGCATGTACAAACCTAAGGTATCTGCATGTCTCTCATTCACCCTCTCTTTCTCCTATGCGGCATGTACAAACCTGAGGTGTTTGCTTGTCAAACCTGAGGTATCTGCAGGTCTCTCATATATCCTCTCTTTCTCCTATGCGGCATGTACAAACCTGAGGTATTTGCATGTCTCTCATTTACCCTCTCTTTCTCCTATGCGGCATCTACAAACCTGAGGTACCTGCATGTCTCTCATTTACCCTCTCTTTCTCCTATGCGGCATGTATAAACCTGAGGTATTTGTATGTCTCTCATTTACCCTCTCTTTCTCCTATGCGGCATGTACAAACCTAAGGTATCTGCATGTCTCTCATTCACCCTCTCTTTCTCCTATGCGGCATGTACAAACCTGAGGTGTTTGCTTGTCAAACCTGAGGTATCTGCAGGTCTCTCATATACCCTCTCTTTCTCCTATGCGGCATGTACAAACCTGAGGTATTTGCATGTCTCTCATTTACCCTCTCTTTCTCCTATGCGGCATGTACAAACCTGAGGTACCTGCATGTCTCTCATTTACCCTCTCTTTCTCCTATGCGGCATGTACAAACCTGAGGTATTTGCATGTCTCTCATTTACCCTCTCTTTCTCCTATGCGGCATGTACAAACCTAAGGTATCTGCATGTCTCTCATTTACCCTCTCTTTCTCCCCTTCGGCATCTACAAACCTAAGGTATCTGCATGTCTCTCATTCACCCTCTCTTTCTCCTATGCGGCATGTACAAACCTGAGGTACCTGCATGTCTCTCATTTACCCTCTCTTTCTCCTATGCGGCATGTACAAACCTGAGGTATTTGCATGTCTCTCATATACCCTCTCTTTCTCCTATGCGGCATGTACAAACCTAAGGTATCTGCATGTCTCTCAGTCACCCTCTCTTTCTTCTATGCGGCATGTACAAACCTAAGGTATCTGCATGTCTCTCATATACCCTCTCTTTCTCCTATGCGGCATCTACAAACCTGAGGTATCTGCATGTCTCTCATTTACCCTCTCTTTCTCCTATGCGGCATGTAAAAACCTAAGGTATCTGCATGTCTCTCATTTACCCTCTCTTTCTCCCCTTCGGCATACACAAACCTGAGGTATCTGCATGTCTCTCATTTACCCTCTCTTTCTCCTATGCGGCATGTACAAACCTAAGGTATCTGCATGTCTCTCATTCACCCTCTCTTTCTCCCATGCGGCATGTACAAACCTGAGGTGTTTGCTTGTCAAACCTGAGGTATCTGCAGGTCTCTCATATACCCTCTCTTTCTCCTATGCGGCATCTACAAACCTGAGGTATCTGCATGTCTCTCATTTACCCTCTCTTTCTCCTATGCGGCATGTACAAACCTAAGGTATCTGCATGTCTCTCATTTACCCTCTCTTTCTCCCCTTCGGCATCTACAAACCTAAGGTACCTGCATGTCTCTCATTTACCCTCTCTTTCTCCTATGCGGCATGTACAAACCTGAGGTATCTGCATGTCTCTCATTTACCCTCTCTTTCTCCTATGCGGCATGTACAAACCTGAGGTATTTGCATGTCTCTCATTTACCCTCTCTTTCTCCTATGCGGCATGTACAAACCTGATGTGTCTGCTTATCTCTCATATGCCCTCTCTTTCTCCCCTTCGGGGTATATACATACGCTGAGGTATTTGAATATCTCTCCCATATGTCAATGCCCTTTTCTGCAGTATTTACACATCTGTTTTAAATCCCCCCTCGTCTGCCTCTCGCCTGTATTTAGGGAGGAGCGGGTGGCTCTCCGGGAGTGCGCGGGAAGCACACACGTGCATAGCCCAGACTCACGTGCACTGCACACCAGTGATGAGTGTGAACGAGGTGTCACTGCTGCGGCAGCCTGACAGTATGACAGAAGTGCTAATGTTCGCACTACTTGGAAGTCCTCGGGTTTATGGTGCATAGAGATGTAATGAAAATCCCAAAACTGTGAAAAAAACATGTTTGTCTTATGGTGGCTACTTCATGTTGCCAAACAAACTAGAAAGATCCAAGCGCGAGTGGATGTTTTTTTCACATTCATCTATGTGGAAAAGAGAACAAAAATAAATGTGGACAAAAAAACAAAATTATAAAATTATATATAGTAATTACATATCCTAGCGCGAGTTCATACTGTTTTTCATAAGATTCAATGTGGAAAAGAGAACACAAATAAACGTGGACAAAGAAACCCTAAATTATAAAATTATATATAGATTAAATTCCCCCCCAAAAAACCAAGATTGGGCTGTAACAGGCTTACTAGCATCGGAACCCTGCTCTGACGGTCCAGATATGCCCCTAGTTGTGCAAACCACTTCGCCACTGGTACCCGGCCTGTCTGTGAGAACAGCACCTGGCACTCCGTGCACTGGCACTGTGCCTCGCTGGCAAAGATGGCGGCCTCGAGGCGGTGTGCGGGCAGCACGGACATGCATCCCTCACATCATGTTTACATGCTCGGATTTCAGGTTCGTTGTAGACTACCTGTAACCCCCACGGGCTGGGGTTCTGGACAATGACGGCGCGTGGCTGGCATCACACGAGGCCAGGATGCCCTAGAGGGCCCCACTCCAGGGACTGAGCCCAGTGAAGGCAGCACGTGGGGCCACTGCCAGCCAGGCTCTGCAGGAGCCACTCCCACCCCACGCGCTCTGACGCATGCTAGGTGTGGCCTTTTCTTAATTCACAGCGTTCAGCCAGTGCTTAATTTGGGGGAACAGCGTTTACAACGCAACTTTTACAACGCAGTACCTTTACCACGCAACTTTTACAACGCAAGTCGTTACAACGACTTGCGCTGGGGGGCGCTCTAGGATAGGGAATAGTTAATTTACAATCCAAAACCTTCCCTACTATCCACGGGGACTGGAGTTGGAATAGTAAATTAAACTATTCACTATCCAGCACCCTCCAACGCAAGTCGTTGTAATGACTTGCGTTGTGAAAGTTGCGTGGTAAAGGCATGCATTGTAAAAGCATATGTGGTAATGACATACATCCCTTAATTTGTACATAAATAAGTGCCAGGGCCCTCGTCAGGAGGACACTGCAGCTTGCCCCACCCATTGTACCTACCAGCGCTGCCAATGACAGTACCAACACAACTACTAACCATCACATTGCCTCAAATGTGACATTTGATATGTGGAGGATTTGTGGGTTCTTTCCGGAGAGAGAGCTAAAAACCTTGGTCCAATCGCTACTTCTCTCTAGACTGGATTATTGCAATTCTCTTCTGACTGGCCTACCTGAATCTCACCTCTCCGCCCTCCATTCAGCAGCTCGCTTCATTTCAGGGTCCAAACGAAGTGACCACATCACTCCTATCCTGTCTTCTCTTCGATGGCTTTCTATCGAGGCAAGATCTATTTACAAAACGGCCTGCATCACCCACAAAGCCTTGCACACTTCCTCCCCTCACTATCTGACGAATAAACTGAAATTGTCTGGATAGGGTGACCAACTGGCATAGGTGCAAATTCAGGACAGAGAGTGTAAAAATTCTGGACAAAAGGTAAAAATTCAGGACAAAAATTCAGGACAAAGGGTCAAAATTCAAGACAGAAATTTGGAACAAAAGGTACGTTTTCAGACACATCAGAGGAAGTCGTACAATAGTGTAGAAGTAAGAAAATGGACAACCAACATAAGTGCAAGTCAAAAATAAGTTTATAGTAAGTTGAGACAATCGTGCAACTCACTGTTATGGTATGTGCACAGTTTTGAGCAACTGTGCAGGTCTTCATTACTACCCATATAACACCCAAATATAGTAATATGCAAAGGAAGGTGACCAGTCAGCCTTTACAAAGGGCCTTTGCCAGCCGCGGCCCGTGGAGGGAGTTCCGTGGGGCAGAAAGGCAGGGCGGGGGAGGGGCAGAATGGGGGTGCTAAACACCGGAATATGGATAATGTGAGGTAAGTAAACAATTTAATAAATAAAACTAATTTCGTAGCGAGCCCTGCATCGCATTTTGAGATGCAGAGCGGGCTACAAAATTCGTTTTATTTATTAAATTGTTTACTTACCTCACATTATCCATATTCCGGTGTTTAGCACCCCCCATTCTGCCCCTCCCCGCCGCGCCTTTCTGCCCCACGGAACTCCCTCCACGGGCCGCGGCTGGCCTTTGCAATAAATCACTGCCTTTTTAGTTATGTTTTAACCATTTGAGGTAGCAACAGTTTTTAAATTAAAATCTTCAGCTATATTCAGCTAATGATGGATTATGTGGCACATGCGGCACATCCATAATCATGCGAAAACTGTTGAAGCTGCACAATTGCATAATTCCAGTGACCCCAAAATACAAATTGAGGATATAACACATAACATAGTGGTGGGAGTTGTCTTTACAATTATAATACAAATAAATACTTTACTCGCATGTTACACTTTGTGCTTTACAAGAGGCGCATTATGCCTCTATGCTTCTTTATGATGAGTCAAAACCGGGATTAGTGAAACCTCCGATCTCTCCAAGAGATACATTAATCACCAGAGTTAAATAGACATTTTTGTTATGGCCAGAAAATTGCAGTAGCGCAAAGCACTCAGAAGGCTTTGCCTTTCATCCTGTTGGATATTTCAAAATGTAGCTTAGTCCTCCAGCACGGCTCCTCTACAAAAGCAGCATGCAGTGCCCTAGGCCTATGCAGAGGACGGCACGCCACATGCTGTAACGACACAAGGGCCCATTGCAAGGGAGTAGCCAGAAAAATAAAATACCCCGGCTTTATATGGCACTAAATAAAGGAGCAAAGTGAGCTATCCTGGTCTTTCCTTTTGAAATCTGTGAAAATTATTCCCCTGATAAAAGTTTGCAAAAAGAATGCAAAATTATGCTTTTTACAGCAGGAAAGAAACTTGGTCAAAAACTGCATTTACCTATATTGACGTTTGTCTTTTATTCTTTTCATCTTTTAATTTTCATTCTTTCCTTATGTCCTTCTTTCTATCCACCTGTGTTCTCTACTTTCTTCTTTACATCCTCCATTTATTTTCTTTCCATCTTTCTGTCTGTGCACCCTTACATTTCGTCTCTCTCTCTATTCTTTCAATTTATATTTCATTTTCTTTTCATATTTCAATATTCCACATTAACATTCATTTGTGTTCCATTTTTTCCATTTGATCATCCTCTTGTCCTTCCTTCCATTGTTAAATCTAAATCTTTCTCTTTCTTTCCAGCTTTCTTTCATTATTTGCATTCTATTCTTCCTTCTCTTTCTCCCTCTAGTTGCCTTGTGCTTTTTTTTATTTACCATTATCACAATTTCTCTTTCTGTCACTGCTTTTGTCTACTTGGGCACCCTCTGCAACCTCGCCACCTCCCCCCCCCCACACACACACACTCAAGCTGCATCACAGTGATTATTCTAGCTGTATTTACTTGTTATTCTGTCCTGTGCTGATCTGCGAGTCACATGTCAAAGGAAGGGACATGAAACATTTATCTTGTACCCCGCCAAGCACCCCCCCAAACACCCCCCCCCCCCCCCGCCCCATGTTTTCCTACACCTTTGGCCCATTGTCATTCTTTAGGTGATAATCGGTCACATCAGAATGACAATGGGCCGGCACAAAGACTGAGCGAGTTTGGAAAGGGCTGCTGCAGCCTCAGAGAAGTGCGAGCTGGCACAGCTGGCTGCCATCCCTAAAATTACTGACAAAAGGCGTCCGTGAAAGAAATGCTCATGGACAACGGACAAGGGGCCCAAATAACGGACAGTCCGTAAAATTTACGGACGGTTGGTCACCCTATGTCTGGAGGCTTGAGACCTTCTCGGAAGGCGAAAAAGTTTCTGCTTGAGCCCCCCTCCTTCAAAAGGGAAAAATCGATGGCTCAATCGTTCTCAGGTAATGCGGTGAGAATCTGGATCTCGCTTTCTCCATTTGTCAGTGCCACCACCTCCATACGGGTCTTCAAAGCTGACATCAAATCTCTTCTATTCCAGACACTTTCAAAACTAATTCTTTCATTCTCAGATCCCTTCAGGAAGTTCGTTAGTCATTGTAAATTTGTAATATTTCTTGTACATTCCTTGCTTGCTGTGTTTGATATTGTGTTCTTGCCTTCTATGTTTTCCCTACCTCTTCTTGCTTGCTGTGTTTGATACTGTGTCCTGTTATTTTTGTAACGTTCTATTTTGTAACATTTCTCTCATGTAACGTAACTGGTTCTATTGTACAGTGCTCTGACACCATCGGGTAAAGTCCGAGCTTTATAAAAATGCATTAAATACATTTCAGACCCTCAGGGCTATAAGGACGGCTTGGGAGGCAGGTGTTAGTTATTATTTATGTATATTGAATTATTAAACAACTGTTGTTGTGCTGACCTCGAAATTAGACAAACAGCCCCACCATGTGGCAAACTGTCATAAGTGTAGTGTTGACACTTAGGAGCCGGTGCCGAGATCCGGAAACCACCGGCTTAAATTAAACTCTGGTTCAGACCCAGAGCCCTTCATCCCAACAAGTGCAGCGTGAAATCCGTAAAGACAAAGGTAGTCCTGGCAGAGCGGATGTGAACGCCAAGGCGTCTCCCAGGAGGGCGGGGACCCGAGGGAGCCGCGCGCATCTCTTGGGCAGCAGCGCCTCCGTGTGACACACTCATAGGATGGCAGGGGTCCGTGCCCCAGCACTAGTTCATGCTTTGGGCCTTGTTGGGGGGGGGGGAGTGGGGCTGTGCTGCCCCTCCCTTATACTTTGTATATTGCAATAACTTTTTTAGAATTCTGCTCCATACTGCCGCCACGTCGAAGCGCTGTAAATGACAGATGTTGGAATTACCCAGTGTAGGCTGACTCCACTTACCGACCTCGAAAGGATAGGGGTTGAATAGGTTTTGCAGCGTTTCAGAGTTGTGACCTGCAGATCTCATCAGAAGCCAGCAGTGAGCGTTTAACTCAGGGACCCACCTCATGTGCCATTCACCCCTTTCTTTAAATGTAGGCACTTTTCGCCTCTCAAAGGTTCAACAACTTGTGTATATATGAAAACGATACACCTGGTTTACAACAGTCAAAATGACTTCCCGAGGTTCTTTTCACATTTCTTTCCATGATCATATTAATTTTATTTGTAGATTTTGTGTAGCGCTCATGCACCAAGCCCATGTGAACGTAACATGATGACAAGTTTCCCATATCCATGGGACAGGTTTCCCATATCCATGGGACAAAAAACGTTACTCGTGAACCAACTGCTGATGTCCTTAACCCCTTGGATGCTAATGACAAGGGTAACTCGTCATGGAGTTTCCATTGATTTCAATGGAAAGTGGTTGTAAATCTTTCCAGGGCCTTAGCATCCAAGTTTAATATAACGCAAATAACCGGATATGACGTCATACAGCTTCACTGCTGCGAACTCCATGTGCCACAGCAACGGATAACATCACAAGACTGAATAGCTTCTTAAAGAAGTGTTGAATTCTTCAATGATCCATGTGACATACTATTGCATTTTTATACATGCGCGTCTTAATGGTTTATAGGCTCACATATTGCATCAAACATTTGCTACTTTACAGTCAAAAGAAGAACAAAGACCCAAACATGTGGTCTATAGAGACACATACACTGTAAACACTTATTTACAATTATATAATATCGGACGTAGACATGAGTGTACCCCCAACAACACGTGATCTTCTTATAGAGAGAAACTCTACTAATAAAAAAAGTGGTTTCATGTGAACCTTTACTCGCTGGTACAGACAAGGGCTGAATGGAATGAACCAGCCTAGAACTTCACACGAGGAATGGCCTTGCTTGGTTTGGTGTGAATCTGTTCAGTAGTCTGAGAGAAATAAGAGTAGCACATTAATTGTGGTGGACTTGAAAGGGTTAACAAGTTAGAGCTGTCTGAACCATTGGCCCGCAAACCTGGATCCCCATACTTTGATCCTCTGACTATTAAAAATAAACAGATCTGATTGGATAAGGGAGCCTTGTTTCTTAACATGCACTTTGGATGTGCGGACAGAAAGCTGGGGACGCCCCCCCCCGCCCCCAAAAGGATAGCCTCTGTTTAGAAGGTCCTAGGCAGTGGGGGAAGATGAAGACCCCCGGTCCACCCCAATGTGCAGCGGGGTTTGGACAGTGGCTACACATTAGTCGCGGGGCCTGGCCAAAGAACCGGCTGAAACAAGGTTCTCTGCAGACAAGGAAAAAGTAGGGCATGTGAAAGGGGAGAGCTAATGACAAAAATTCTATTTAGGGACACAGAGCAAGCTGTAAACATACACCTCAAAGGTAATAATTCACATTTAAATTTGCTATATCTACTAATATAATTGGCCGTACAAACAGGAATGCTACAGTTGCCATTTTAAACAGTGTAGCCTACCCACTCATGTGGATGTCAACATGTTTCAGCCCCGAAAGACATGATTACACCTGGGCCTTCATTCAAACAAGGAAATAGTATAACAAACTCAAACAAATTAAAAGATTGGAGACAGGAGTGAAGCAGCAAGTGCAAGAATGATACGTAAGTGGTTCGTTTGTGGAATTTGCGGGGGAAAAAACACAGAGCAACTATATAGACGTGGAATCCAAAAGGTTAAAAAAGACAAAAACACATCTCTGCTGGTTGACAATAAAAAAACACAGAGGGAAGTATGTGAGAAGTGGATGTGGGAAAAAGGGTGAACTGGAAAAGTAAGAGAGACAGAAGGGGATAGGAAAATGCTGATGGGTTTCATTATCCGCATATGTTTGGAACAGTTCCAGTGTGGTCAAAAAAAGGTTTACTTGGATTATCAGAGCTTTGCAACAGCCCCAGGTAAAACAGGTCAAGTGAACAAATGACTATCGTACCAGGAACCGTACAACTCGAATTCCTGTACGAATCGCCGCCGGAACACGCAGCAAGCGACGTTTGTACTGTTCGAAGCAGGTTTTCCCGACCCAGCAAGTACGATTCGTCCCACCGACCCTCCGTAAGACTCTTTTCCTACGGGAGCTGAAAACTGTCGGAAAAGCAGAGTACGCCTCGAAACAGGTACGGAACGGACCCCCCCTGGGTACGGTGCGTACACCCCATGATCGCAGGGGTACGCACCATACCCCTGCGATCATGGGGTGTACGCACCGTACCCCATGATCGCAGGGTGTACGGTGCGTACCCCATGATCGCAAGGTGTACGGTGCGTACACCCTGCGATCATGGGGTACGGTGCGTACACCCTATGATCGCAGGGGTATGCACCGTACCCCTGCGATCATGGGGTGTACGCACCGTACGGTATGTATGTAAATGTGTGACCCTCCATACGAATCGCACTTACCGGACGTGTACCGTACGAATCGCGTCTCCATTCCACGGTCCGGATCGTACTCGTCGGGTCGTACAGCATGTGTACGAATCGTACGGTCCACTGTGAGGGTACGAGTCGTACGGAATCTCCAGTGCAATTCGTATGGGTCACGACGATTCAGACGGAAACTGTCCGTACGAATCGTACTACGCGATTCGGACGGACGTGTACGATTCGTACGGAGAGGGCTCCGGATACGATTCGGACGGACGCTTTTTTTCCCAAAACGGAATCGACCCCCTTATGTATATTTCTAGCATTTTTTTTAGGTTTCCAACATTTTCATTTAAAAAAGAGTTGTAAAGGTATGTCATCATATCATACAACATAGAAATGTGCCAGGGAGCTATTGATTGTTTAAAGAAAACCAAAGTCACTTACATTTCTATTAATATAAAGTAATTTTAGGACCACCTGGACCACATCAGGGAATTATTTGTGCAAGGTATTAAAAAGTAGGATAGGTAGACATTTAATGTTAACATGTCCTTACAGTGACTACTAGCATACACAAACTATTTCACTGTGGCAGGCCCAGCTGTTTTATGTTGAAAACCAGAGGGCAGGTTAAAATACTAATACTGTATCTCGGGAATGAGACTAGCTAGAAAAATAAATCAAACTGTTTTTAATAGTTATTTAAAACCCAGCTAAATTGTGCAGTCAGATTTTTTTATAAACATTAAGGAACATTTACGTTTTGAAAGGTACCTGTTCCATGCCTGGTGTTCCTGTAGGCTAATTTGCCTTGTCTCTCTAGCTTCTTCCAGCCAGTAATTAGGCTTAAATAAGTGTGAATAGGTGTGAAAGACCGCCCAGTAGCAAACATTATGCTCACATGAATGGGGAGAGATAACTGCTCTGAACCAAACATAATATGCAGGGCAGAGCTGTGGACATCCTTTTTGACACTATAGAGTCAAACCTTGCTTGAAAGTCAAATCCTGCTTGACATGTGTGCTGAGTTACAGAGCCATCTTTTTCTTCATCACATTTGTGCGCACTTTCAGATATGTGCTTTGAGCATTTCTGCTGTGCAAAAAACTCTTTTGTTTGATTCAATACACTAAACATTATTCCAAGTATAATAAGAATCTAGCCCACATGTAGTGTACACATGACCTCTGACTTCAGTGCTTAATTTGAGCCAGTGGTTTCCGGTGCTCAGCACCGGCCCTTAATCATCAATACCGGTGCTTTTCATGATCACCAGTTATGGACACATTCATACATGGTCGGCACAGGGAGGTGAAGTGATTTGCCCAGAATGTTGAGCCAACGCCGAGACTCAAATCTGGTTCCCCAGCTCCGAAGTCAGCTGCTATGGTCATTATCTCACATCCTCTCCACACTTTAATGGTTAGTAGTTGGTTTTATTTTAGGCGGTGCTAACAGGAGAAATGGGCTGGTGCAAGCCGCCTCCTGAAGAGAGCCTTAGCACTTATTGTTTTGACAAATTAGCCACTGCATGACTTCCCTCTTAGTTCATTGCTATCAGGACGGGGAAAGGAATATTTCTGAGTTCATGTTTAAAACCTACTTTTAATAAATATATCACCTAAGCATGATGTGGTACTGCATTGTCATTTACAAATCGCAAATTTTTCATTGAAATGTCCACAAACCTTCCCATAACGTAGTTTTACTGATAAAACTATATAGGGTATAAACAAACTGTGAAAATTGGGTTGCAGCAAAATTTTTGTCATTTACACATCACCAAATAAAATGTTCAGATAAAATGTTCAGATTTGTTTTTAGCCTATTAAAAACTATTTTTCATCACACAGAATTCCCAAAAATGTGCTTTCATAACTATTGAAATACATTTTGAAATGTTTGTACAGTTCACTTACGAGCTATTTAAATGTTGTGTGTTAGAAAAAAATACTGACATTCTACAGCCCTTCATTTCACACTCTTTGTGCAGCAGGATTGTCAGTCAGTTCACTTTACAAATTCATCTAATGGGGGAGAAGATGTAGCCTAACGGCTAGGGTGATCGATCTCAAATCAGGGGAACCGGGTTCGAGTCTCGGCCATGATGCTCAACATCCTGTAATTCTGGGCAAATCACTTTATCTCCCTGTGCCTAACAAAAATGAAAGTGTCCTTGTGTAACGCAACTGGTGCTCATGTAAAGCGCTCTGATACCGCGGGGTCAAGTTTGCACTATATAAAACTATTAGCTGCCCGCCCCGACGTTGTCTGGGTATAAAAAAGCTTTACCCGAAGGACGGCGAACGCTACCCCCCACTTTACAATGCAGCAGGCATCTTAGAATGCACACGCCCACACACAACAATGCCGAAGGGCACGCACACCTCACGTGCACAAACCCTAATCTCATCTCAGCGTGTGTGTGGACGTGTGCATTCTAAGACACCTGCTGCATTGTAAAGCGGGGATAACAGGCAAAGCGGGGGGTGACAGCGCGCCGGAGCAGACACGCCGCCCCCAGTGTTTGTCATGCCCCCAGCACACGCCCACAGCACACGACGACCCACCTGGCATGAAGGGCGGAACGTAGCACACACCTCGAGCGTTTGTCACTCCCCCAGCGTTTGTCACGCCCCCAGCACACGCCCACAGCACACAATATGATTATTTTGTATGTACAACCTACGTAGCACACGCCCCCAGCATTTGTCACGCCCCCAGCAAAACGCAGACACGCCCACAAGGGACTACTTTGCTGGCACGGTTCTTTTACCTTTTAAATGTATATAGTGGGCGTCTGCACAGCCTATGTCCTTCTGCTGCAACTGCCCTTTCCAATGCTGTATTGGTTGTTGTGATTGGTGCTGTGGTTACCCGCCTCTAAGGTTTGGGCTCTCTCTTTATAATAGATATATATATATATATATATATATATATATGTATGTATATAGATATAGATAGATGAAGAAAAAAAATGTTGCACTCAGAAAAAGAAAAGTAATTGTAAGAAGACATAAACTGACTTTTGACCCCTCTCTCTAAACAAAGAGCAAATGTGATAAGATAAGAACACGATTTAAAAGCACCTTTATTGCTCATTCTCTGTTTGAGTGTACAGAACACCTGTTACTTGTGAGTTCGCCAGAAACAACCAGAACAGCCGTTAGGCTCTAAAAATAGCTTGCCCTGATAAAATATGACTCACTATATCAAGTTTCTCGAGGCCTGTATATAACACTTGGAACACACTTGGAAAGGTTGAGAACAGGATGGCAAGAAATACTTGTGGATCCACTGTCTGGTTGTTAAAAGACCCTGCTTTTGCCATACCAGACTGCTGTCTCTGGGTTTATAGTTGGTACAGTTGGTGCCTGAAACTGGATTTTAGTGTTAGATGCCAAGGCACACTAGTATTACCTAGTACATTCCTTACACACACCCCCACGACGATTCAGACGGAAACTGTCCGTACGAATCGAACTACGCGGTTCGGACGGACGTGTACGATTCGTACGGAGAGGGCTCCGGATACGATTCGGACGGACGCTTTTTTTCCCAAAACGGAATCGACCCCCCTTATGTATATTTCTAGCATTTTTTTTAGGTTTCCAACATTTTCATTTAAAAAAGAGTTGTAAAGGTATGTCATCATATCATACAACATAGAAATGTGCCAGGGAGCTATTGATTGTTTAAAGAAAACCAAAGTCACTTACATTTCTATTAATATAAAGTAATTTTAGGACCACCTGGACCACATCAGGGAATTATTTGTGCAAGGTATTAAAAAGTAGGATAGGTAGACATTTAATGTTAACATGTCCTTACAGTGACTACTAGCATACACAAACTATTTCACTGTGGCAGGCCCAGCTGTTTTATGTTGAGAACCAGAGGGCAGGTTAAAATACTAATACTGTATCTCGGGAATGAGACTAGCTAGAAAAATAAATCAAACTATTTTTAATAGTTATTTAAAACCCAGCTAAATTGTGCAGTCAGATTTTTCTATAAATATTAAGGAACATTTACTTTTTGAAAGGTACCTGTTCCATGCCTGGTGTTCCTGTAGGCTAATTTGCCTTGTCTCTCTAGCTTCTTCCAGCCAGTAATTAGGCTTAAATAAGTGTGAATAGGTGTGAAAGACCGCCCAGTAGCAAACATTATGCTCACATGAATGGGGAGAGATAACTGCTCTGAACCAAACATAATATGCAGGGCAGAGCTGTGGACATCCTTTTTGACACTATAGAGTCAAACCTTGCTTGAAAGTCAAATCCTGCTTGACATGTGTGCTGAGTTACAGAGCCATCTTTTTCTTCATCACATTTGTGCGCACCTTCAGATATGTGCTTTGAGCATTTCTGCTGTGCAAAAAACTCTTTTGTTTGATTCAATACACTAAACATTATTCCAAGTATAATAAGAATCTAGCCCACATGTAGTGTACACATGACCTCTGACTTCAGTGCTTAATTTGAGCCAGTGGTTTCCGGTGCTCAGCACCGGCACTTAATCATCAATACCGGTGCTTTTCATGATCACCAGTTATGGACACATTCATACATGGTCGGCACAGGGAGGTGAAGTGATTTGCCCAGAATGTTGAGCCAACGCCGAGACTCAAATCTGGTTCCCCAGCTCCGAAGTCAGCAGCTATGGTCATTATCACACATCCTCTCCACACTTTGATGGTTAGTAGTTGGTTTTATTTTAGGCGGTGCTAACAGGAGAAATGGGCTGGTGCAAGCCGCCTCCTGAAGAGAGCCTTAGCACTTATTGTTTTGACAAATTAGCCACTGCATGACTTCCCTTTTAGTTCATTGCTATCAGGACGGGGAAAGGAATATTTCTGAGTTCATGTTTAAAACCTACTTTTAATAAATATATCACCTAAGCATGATGTGGTACTGCATTGTCATTTACAAATCGCAAATGTTTCATTGAAATGGCCACAAACCTTCCCATAACGTAGTTTTACTGATAAAACTATATAGGGTATAAACAAACTGTGAAAATTGGGTTGCAGCTAAATTTTTGTCATTTACACATCACCAAATAAAATGTTCAGATAAAATGTTCAGATTTGTTTTTAGCCTATTGAAAACTTTTTTTCATCACACAGAATTCCCAAAAATGTGCTTTCATAACTATTGAAATACATTTTGAAATGTTTGTACAGTTCACTTACGAGCTATTTAAATGTTGTGTGTTAGAAAAAAATACTGACATTCTACAGCCCTTCATTTCACACTCTTTGTGCAGCAGGATTGTCAGTCAGTTCACTTTACAAATTCATCTAATGGGGGAGAAGATGTAGCCTAACGGCTAGGGTGATGGATCTCAAATCAGGGGAACCGGGTTCGAGTCTCGGCCATGATGCTCAACATCCTGTAATTCTGGGCAAATCACTTTATCTCCCTGTGCCTAACAAAAATGAAAGTGTCCTTGTGTAACGCAACTGGTGCTCATGTAAAGCGCTCTGATACCGCGGGGTCAAGTTTGCACTATATAAAACTATTAGCTGCCCGCCCCAACGTTGTCCGGGTATAAAAAAGCTTTACCCGAAGGACGGCGAACACTACCCCCCACTTTACAATGCAGCAGGCGTCTTAGAATGCACACGCCCACACACAACAACGCTGAAGGGCACGCACACCTCACGACGTGCACAAACCCTAATCTCATCTCAGCGTGTGTGTGGACGTGTGCATTCTAAGACACCTGCTGCATTGTAAAGCGGGGATGACAGGCAAAGCGGGGGGTGACAGTGCGCCGGAGCAGACATGCCGCCCCCAGTGTTTGTCATGCCCCCAGCACACGCCCACAGCACACGACGACCCACCTGGCATGAAGGGCGGAACGTTGCACACGCCCCGAGCGTTTGTCACTCCCCCAGCGTTTGTCACGCCCCCAGCACACGCCCAGAGCACACGATATGATTATTTTGTATGTACAACCTACGTAGCACACGCCCCAGCATTTGTCACGCCCCCAGCAAAACGCAGACACGCCCACAAGGGACTACTTTGCTGGCACGGTTCTTTTACCTTTTAAATGTATATAGTGGGCGTCTGCACAGCCTATGTCCTTCTGCTGCAACTGCCCTTTCCAATGCTGTATTGGTTGTTGTGATTGGTGCTGTGGTTACCCGCCTCAAAGGTTTGGGCTCGCTCTTTATAATAGTATATATATATATATATATATATATATATATGTCCAAAAAATGCCCAAAGCTTGAAGGACGCACACACACCAAATGATTAACCAGCCGGTTTATTTGCAAGAAGGGGTTTTCAACCTTGAAACGCGTTGGCAAGCACAATTTCGAAAATGAACATTAAAGCAGGCTGCATCATAAAGCTGTATGGCGAAGCTCTGTGAGTGACCTCCCAATGCTTAAGGGCACTTTGATGGAAATATATATATATATATATATATATATATATATATATATATATATAGATAGATGAAGAAAAGAAATGTTGCACTCAGAAAAAGAAAAGTAATTGTAAGAAGACATAAACTGACTTTTGACCCCTTTCTCTAAACAAAGAGCAAATGTGATAAGATAAGAACACGATTTAAAAGCACCTTTATTGCTCATTCTCTGTCTGAGTGTACAGAACACCTGTTACTTGTGAGTTCGCCAGAACAACCAGAACAGCCGTTAGGCTCTAAAAATAGCTTGCCCTGATAAAATATGACTCACTATATCAGGTTTCTCGAGGCCTGTATATAACACTTGGAACACACTTGAAAAGGTTGAGAACAGGATGGCAAGAAATACTTGTGGATCCACTGTCTGGTTGTTGAAAGACCCTGCTTTTGCCCTACCAGACTGCTGTCTCTGGGTTTATAGTTGGTACAGTTGGTGCCTGAAACTGGATTTTAGTGTTAGATGCCAAGGCACACTAGTATTACCTAGTACATTCCTTACACACACCCCCAGTGCCCAAGTTTAGCGTGATCAAATACTTTCACCATCTTGAAAATGCCAAAAGGGTATAAGGTTGGTCCTGGGAACTTTTACACCATTGGTTAGGGCGTGCCCTGGAGTCATTTACACCCATAAGCTAGTTCCAGGCATAATTGTGACACCGCCAAACACCCACTTCAGAACACTTCCTGGATCTGCTAAAGATCAGAAGATGACAGGACATGCGGTCTATGACATGAGAGAAGTACTGAAGGACTGGAACTGCCCCCTCTTGTACACAGGACAGAGAAGTGGACTCCAAGTGGCAAACAGCTGACCTCCTGCTCTACATAAAAGGACACAACAAACTACAAGAGGCCTTGTCCTGGAAGTACCCTCCTGATCAGTGGCAAATGGGCCTCTGCTGCTGGCCTCTTCCAGACACCCTGTGAGTCTCTATGTCCCTCCTTTGAGGTCCAGGGGCTTTAAAAGTGTGCTCCTGTGGTAGATTGAGACTCAAAGGACTAAGTCAAAGGTACAATCTTTGACCAGGACAAACCTCATTGGTTTATCCAAACTGTGGTAAATAAATAAATAATACCTCTCTTTTTGACTAGACGTATATCATAACAGATAGCTCAATAAATAAGAGTCAAGATTCGAGGTAGTAGGAGTTTTGCAGGTTTAATACAGCATAAGGACAGGAACAGGACAACCTGCATGGGAATGGGATGACAGTGCCCAGCAGCTGCTGGGGCTGGATCTGGGATGAGCGCGCTGACTTTCAATAACAATACATGAGCATATATACATAACGCAAACACATAGCATTATATTGCAGTAGGCGTAGCAGTGGGTGGAACAGAAGGCGTGACGCGTAGCAGTCGCGAAAGATAAGGGCGAAAGTAGGTGTAACTGGGCGTATACATAGACATGTGATGCAAACGTAACAGAATATGTCATGAATGGGGCGGAAACCATGGAGGGGGCTACCTGAGGAGCCGGGACCTCTAACCTGATGGTGCGCGCAAACTGGCAATGACGTATTACTAGGAGAAGCTGGGGGCTATGAACTCTGTGCTAGGAGCAGAGACTGAAGTCTGGAGGGTCGGAGCGACATGTACCTAAACCCTATCTAGTATCTGATGTTTAGGGAACATGTTGATATAAACTAGAAGTCAAGAGGGGAAAGGCTAACAGACTCTAAGACTGGAGCATGCATTATTCTACATGTAGTGCGTGATGAAGAATATTAAATGACCATTAAATACAGTATTTCTCTAACGTGGAGACGAGAAGGCTAGACAATGACGGAAACTATTGATGCGATTCAGTAGCTTTAGGAATGCAGGGAAGGAGGGCTGAACTGATAACTGGAATCATAACATAGTCTTGGCAGACTCAGAGGCAGAGCCAGGCTGCACCGGGCACTGCGAGGCAGGAAGTAAGTGAAGGGTCGAGGATACAGGTGGGGGCTGTATCCCTCCTCAGCGAGGCTTAAGGAGACAGGAGCTGAATCTGGTGTCCGGGCCCTTTTGAGGCCTAGAAACGGGGACTTTATAATAGAATAACGTGCACACTGAGAAACGTGGCAACGTAGCTTTACATAGGCCTGATATTCGTAGTATTCACGAGGACTAGAAACTAGCATACTAGAGGTAGACACAACTGTAATTGTGTCTTTAATCAAACGTGGGGAATAACATATGCATATTTATCATGCACACATAACATATGATGGATGACACGTAGGGACACAGAACATGGCAAAATTTACTTTTCCACATTCCCTCCTTGTCACTACGTTTCCATCAGGAAACATCAATATTCATGATACCGTCTATCATTTCATACAGTATCATTTGCTCGTCTCGAATTATCCTGGAACGGGATTTAGAACGGGGCTTGGGACTAGGAATACAAGAGGTAGCACAAATGCCGCAAATCGCAGGGCCACATTGTATACAGAGGCAGCAGCTGAATGTGATCGCTACTGCTATACCTAGAAAGGACAAGACTTTCCATCCCCATGCGGAAATTATATTCCAGAACCAACCGGACCATGTCCAGGTGCCTGGATCTTGGTGTAACAGATGGGCAATTTTATGGAGTCTGGTTATAGCTGAATAAACAGACGGCGCGTTATTTGGAATGAAAATGCAGCAACTAGATCCGATGACTCTACAGGCCCCGCCCCTATCGGCCAGTATGACGTCAAGGACGAGACGATTCTGTAAAACGACAAATCTCATAGCAGATTGCTCTTCAGTTAAGTTACCTAGAGCAGAGGCAGTCTCATTTACTACAGCTTCAAGGGTTCTGGTTAATCTACGGATTAACTTACTATTCTGGATAGGTCCTATAAAGAAGAAGAAACCTCTATTGAAATCTGTATACTGTTCTAGAGTGGTTTCAGTATAATCGACAATTGGGGACTCCCTTCTATGTCTAACGTGTACTAGATGTGTATTTCTATGATAATCAGATGGGGCTAGAAAAACTGGTGGCAGTAGGAAGGCAATGTAACAGGTTCCCTCCCAATCGAGGGGCAGACGAACATATGCAGTTTGACCACAAATAAAATAAGAATGACGTGAAGCTTTGAAAATAGATTTCCCACTGTCACTATACTTGACAATAGTAGTACAATCACTATGTCCTACATGTACGGAACCATTATTTCGGACACATAATTCGCCTTTGACTGGTAGTACT
This sequence comes from Lissotriton helveticus, assembly GCF_964261635.1. Taxonomy (NCBI): domain Eukaryota; kingdom Metazoa; phylum Chordata; class Amphibia; order Caudata; family Salamandridae; genus Lissotriton; species Lissotriton helveticus. The sequence goes on from NC_136057.1 coordinate 170,489,474, forward strand.
GAAATAGCAGGTAAGTCTGGAGTAGTATCAGACTGAACATTCAGGACCATGAAATTCGACGAATAATTACCTAAATTATACACTTCATTTTCTAGATCTAAACCTGTTCGGTGAGGGAGACCTTGCTTGTCTGGGAAACATGTACTGTTAAGAAAAAACATATCTGTTGAGGATGACGTTAACGTGGACCATGCCCCACACGAACCATTATGTGAAAAAGGATAAGGAAAGAGTGGCAGAACTCCCTTCGGCGTCTGGAAAGGGGGGAGTCGACCACACACCCAACAATTAGTAGCATTGCTGGTCTGGTGTGAGTAATGTAACATGCGGATAAATGAGTTATTACGCATAGCGAGGCGGTAGGACAGTTCATGAGGGGGCAGATCACTAAACGTGTGCTCTACTGTAACATTAGAAGACTTATTTACATGTGAAACTGGGAAACATAGGTAAAATGCATAACTGGTGCAGGAAATCATAATGCTGAGAAATACTATGAAACATAGAAAAACGATACATCGGATTGAGTTTTGACTAACTCTCTCACTATGGGGGTCTATTTTATACATGTCAGAAACAGTCTAACCGTTTCACCTAGGGGAGGACTTATACAATCAAACTGGCTGACTTATTTTACTAGACCGTAGCTTTTGCTTATACTCCTGCTGCGGAGTTTTCTCTAACAGGGGAGGGGTTGTAGCAATGTCTTTTGCGGGACAGTCCTTGAGAACAATGTTTTGACAAGTTTTTAAATCCTGGGAAATGTTCTTAAAGACGGGTTTCAGTCCATTAAAAAGTTTAACATGAGAAAGGTGCACCCAGCCTTTGCGTCCTTCCAACTTCACGGCTGTACGGGTGGTGAGGAGGACCTGTCGGGGCTCTTTCCAACGAGGCTCCAGCGGACTTGATCTGTCGAAGTTACGTACGAGGACCATTGAACCTGGAACGATTTCATGCGGGGCCACCTCGGTATTGTCTGGAAATGCGGCGGCAACCTGTGAACGACATGAGTTGAGGGCAGACATCAAGGAAGCTAGGTAATCTGTCAGCATATTACTTGAAACATCGGTAATACTTCGGGGTCTAGGAGTACCCCACATGTTAGGGGGGCGGCCGAAAACGACCTCATACGGGGACAGACCTGATCTGGAATGTGCGACCATGCGCATATAAAATAAAGCGACTGGCAGGGCTACTAGCCAGTCCACACCTTTTTCTTGACAGACTTTGGCGATGCGGATTTTCAGGGTTTGATTATGTCTCTCAACGAGACCGGCTGCTTCAGGATGGCGTACACAATGGAACTTCCACTGGTACCCTAACAAAAGGGAAACGTGCTTCATTAACTCTGAGGAGAATGGCTGGCCGTTATCAGAATATACGACTCTAGGGAGTCCATAACGGGGGAAGAACTCACGAACCAACTGCTTGGCAGTGGTCGTGGCTATGTAATCTGGGACTGGATATGCTTCTGTCCACCTGGACAAAGCGCATACAACTACAAGGACATACTTGAAACCTCGACATCGCTCCATCTGAATGTAATCCATCTGGAGGACTTCAAAAGGGTGGTCAGGGGGCTGGAATCCACCTTGTTCCACCGGGACACTTTTACCTGGATTAAACTGACAACATATCATACAGGTACGGACTTTCTGCTTAGCTGCAGCTCGTAAATGCTTGTTGAACCAAATGTTCTGGATACTATCTAACATAGCTTTTTCTCCTAAATGTGCTGGACTATGTGCGGTATTGATAATGACTTGAACCATAGAGTCGGGGAGAAACCATGTGGTTCTACCCTTCGTTACCCATCCTTGATCTGTCTGGACCCCTCCTTGTTCGGACCATTTCTTGATTTCTTCAGGAGTAGCATGTAACTGGATATCTATGACATCTTGAGTAGGGTCCTTAACTGTCATACATGTAATCGGATCTGGAGTATGTGTCATGTTAACTGGAATGTCTAGAGTCTGTGCTGTAAGCTTGGCTGTGCGATCTGCTAGATCGTTACCCTGGGAAATAATATCAGTAACTTTCGTATGTGCTTTGCACTTCATGATAGCGATAGATGTCGGTAAATGTATTGCATCTAACAGAGCTTGAATAAGGAGACCATGCTGAATCTTGGTTCCATGAGAAGTCATGAAACCTCTCTCTTGCCAGAGCACTCCAAAGTCGTGTACGACTCCAAATGCGTAGCGTGAATCTGTGTAAACATTAACTTTCAAGTTCTTGGCGTGTATGCAGGCTTGTGTCAGAGCAACTAGCTCTGCTGCTTGAGCGGACAGGGTATCAATACGGTGTGTTTCAATAACTTCGGTGTCAGTAGTCACTGCATACGCGGCTACTAGTTCTCCTGTACTAGTTCTCATACATGAACCATCCACATAAAGTGTCAGGTCAGGGTCTGGTAACGGAATATCTGTCAGATCTTGTCTTGGCTTTGTCGTAATGTTAACTACTTCCACACAGTCATGTGTGGCAGAATTCGAATTAGCTGATGGTAACAATGTAGCAGGGTTCAGGATGTTGCAGCGTCTGATTTCTATGTGTGGCTGGAACAGTGTCAATTCATAACCTGTTAAACGTGCAATTGTCAAGTGCTGAGTTTGTGTTCGGTTTAAAAGAACTTCCACAGAGTGTGGAACTTGTACTGTCAGAGAGTGTCCTAATACTATGGAATCACTTTGTCTGATAGCTAGTGCTGTGGCTGCAACTGACTTGAGGCACGCAGGCAGAGCCTGGGCTACAGGATCTAGTGTGCTCGAAAAATAAGCACAGGGCTTGTATTGTCCTGCTTGATCTTGTGTGAGAACAGATAATGCTGTACCTTCACGTTCAGTAACGAAAAGTGTAAAAGGCTTACTGTAGTTCGGTGTAGCTAGAACTGGAGCTTGGCATAAAGCTTTCTTTAACTCGTTGAAACTAAGTGTATGTTCAGATGTCCAAGGGAGAACAGTCGATGCGGCTGCCTCCTGTGTTGTTAACTGTATCAGTGGCTTGGCTAGAAATGCATACTGAGGAATCCATTGTCTACAATAAGAAGTAAGGCCGATAAAAGCACGTACCTCCTTCTGGGTCTTGGGCTGAGGAAGACTCGCTATTAACTGGATACGGTCGGGTGTCAACTGCCTACCCCTCTTGGACAGTAAGTGTCCTAAGTAGACCACTTGCTGGACACAGAATTGAAGCTTAGAAGGGGACACCTTGTGCCCCATCTCGGCTAGAAAATACAAGACTGTAAGTGACGCTCGCTCGCAAGCACGTTCAGAACGGGCTGTGATCAGTAGATCATCGACATACTGGAGCAGGGCAGTGTCAGTTGGCATGTGAATGTTGTCTAGTTGTCTCTTGAGTGCTTGACTGTAAATACTAGGACTTTCTGTGAAACCTTGAGGAGCGCGTGTGAACATATAGCTCCTTCCATTTAAACAGAATCCGAAAAGGAACTGGCTGTCTGGATGGATGGGAACACTAAAAAATGCATTCTTAAGATCGATTACTGTAAAGAACATGGCTTCGGAATCAATGGCTGTCAATAGGGAAGAGATATCTGGGACAACTGGGTACTGAGGAATAATACATTTGTTAAGTTCTCGTAGGTCGATCACTAATCGATATACTGGGGGTGCATTTGGATCAGTACGTTTCATAACTGGAATGATCGGAGAATTACATACATTGGAGTCAGTTTCTACAACCACTCCTTGAGCCATGAGCTCGTCAATAATTTTGGATAAGGCTGCTACAGCCTCGGGTGGCAATCTGTACTGTCTGATTCGTGGTAACACTACACCTGGCTTGAGAGTCACACGATAGGGTGTGATTTGCATATAACCTACATCAGTTGGACCTTGCGCCCATAGATGCTGTGGAACATTAGACAGTCTCGAATCAAAATCTCGTAATACATAGTGACCCTTGAAGTCACGTAGGAACAATCGTATTCCCTCGGGGGAACAACATATAACTGCACCTAACTCTTTCAGTGTCTTAATGCCTAATAGATTTTCTGGACATGACTTAGTAAGTAACAGATCAGTAGTGCGGGACAATGGACCTACTTCTAGAGTAACTGGCTTTGAAATCTCATTTACGATAGGTTTTCCTGAAAATCCAAGGGAAACATTTCTTGAGCCTGAGAGCGGAGCCCCTGGAACTTCGGCGTGACTAATTGTGGTCCTACTTGCCCCTGTATCAATCAAAAACTTTCTGTCTTTCCCTAATACTTGACTGTGAACATAGGGACCTTCTTGATCTACAGGTATCTCGATGAGAGGCAAGCCTACCTCCCTCTCTAGGCTGTTTCATGAATACTGCTGATACTCTGGATACTCAGACTGTGCATACTGGTACATCTGCGATGTAACATGCTGTGTTGCAGCCATAGGCTGCGGTGCTGTAACTGTCTGTGGTGCATTCTGTGGCTGAGGAATCTGTGAAACTTGCTCTTGTCTAGGCGGACGTGGTCTTTCTTTTGTTTTACCGGTAGCTATGTTGTGTTTCAGAACTGCACACTCATTTATAAAATGACCTGGCTGTTTACAATAATTGCAATTCCCTTTAACGGGAGCTGCAGGATGACTGGCTTGATTCGGGCCCCTCTTCTGACTGTCTTGAGGAACAGATTGTGCAACTAGTACTTTCATTTTCGTGTCTTTCATACGTTTTCTCTCGTGTTCTTGTTCTTCTCTGATTCTGTTCTGGTGATACTGAAGCATTTGCAACATTTGGGACGGGGTATTAGCTTGCCAGGTACTCTCGACTTTCAGAACTCGATTTTTAATTTGTGGGCTTGAATTCTCGACTAATTTAGTAACAAAAAGGTGAGGGTATGACTCACTACTTGTCTTGAGGCCACTGTTGATACTAAAACATTTTTCAAATCTAGAATAAAAATCACTAATATCCTCGTCTTGCTTCTGTTTACAGGCTGAGATTGCATCCCAGTCTTCTTTTCTAGTTGTCAATAATCTGGGTAAAACTTGTATTAATAATTCTGGTAATTCTTTACATTTCTCTCCTAGACCGGTACCTGGTACACGTGACTTGTCTTCAGCTTCTAGAACTGCCCAATCTATCTTTTTCTCTCCCACCTCCCATTCTTTCTCTTTGAGCTTTTCATACACCCCGGCGGGCAACAGGACTTTTAACATTTTAATGATATCTGGGTAAGTGTATTCTCCCATACGGAGCATGTCTTTTAATTCTCTATGGAACCCTGCTGGATCTTTGTCATGACAGGGAATTAATTTCTTCATTTCGAGGAGTTCCATCTTTGTAATCGAGGTGTAAACAAACACTCGTTGCATTTCACCGTCCTCTGTCTTAACTGGATGCACTTCTCGTAACGGGTTCTGTCTTTCCATGTAAAATGGTTTACTTTCTGGGGGTGAGACATGAACAAAATGCGGGTTCAGAAACGTTCTATATTTGTGGCGCTGTTCTAGAATGACACTAATTAAATCAGTACCTAAACCTTTCCATTTATACTGGAGTAACTCGTTCAGGACATCGTGTAACGGGCCTGGATCAGAGTGCTGACCCTCATACAGAGTAATGAGGTGCTGGATCATATACATACCCACCAGTCGCTGTTCGGCTGGGGGCAATTTCAGAAACATTTGTGCCACTATTTCGTCTGGAAAAGTGGTAGAATCAGTAATCCATCGGACTGCTGATCGGGCTAGTTCTTGTTCATGCATGGTACTTAACTCACTGTAACCGATTCGTGATTTCAGAATGTGATCGGTAGCTTGGAATACTTGTTCTAGGGAACCTTGTTCTGGTGCTGAATGATGGAAAATTGACTTGTGTTCTAGGCGTAAATGGCGATCTGGAAATCTAGATTTTCCTACATACGCTATTCTGGCGGGATTCTCGTCGTCTTCCTCTTCAGGATCAGAGTTACTTTCTTTCTCACTTACTTGTGCTGCTTTACGTTGTTCGTGTATCTTTATTATTTCTCTACGGATTTTCTTGTACATACTCTCCATGGCACTAATGGTATTGTGCTTACCCTCGGCTATATTATCACTCCACTTTGTCAGGGTTTTTATTTCGGCCGGATCTTTAGACGGGTAATCTTGTTCTCTTATTAGACAGTTAATTAAAAACTTTAATATCATACGCTGGATCTCAGCTTTCCTTTGAGACATGGCATCACTAATACTTTCTGGATCATCCCCTGTACGGATGAAACGATATATTCTGTCTAGATCTTCTTTCATATTGGGTAGGGTGACTAGATACTCGGTCACCCTCCTTACGCGTACTGAATATAAAACCATATTATTCTCGCCTGGGACTGGGTCATAGGCACATTCGCCAAGGGCTTGCCTGATTTCTGCAACAGACTTATTACTCTTGGGAGTACGCTGTGATGCTTGAGCATGTAATTCGAGTGCTGATAAACGCTTGCGTGGCGGCGGGGTTTGAGGAGGACCTCCTCCTGCGGCCCCTAGACTAGAATCGTCTACTGATATTCTTCGTGGCGGAGCGGGAAATTGAAATGCTGGCTGGACCGGGGGTACCGTAGCAGGTACTGCATGGGGTGCCCCGGTGTCTGGAGGAGCAGGATGTGCCTGATTTACAGGGACTGGCGGAGCGCGAACAGGATTTGCATATTCTGGGACTGTGTCGTCCAAATAGGACGAAATAAAAATGTCGGCTGCGGTCTGTTTGTGACGTAGCTTGGTCGGAACTAATGGTGGCGGGAAATTACTGGATGCCTCTGGGGTCGCTTTTGGCAAGCCCTCGGCAAGAAGAGGATACATACCCTTAATAAGGGCATGCCTCTGTCTGTCTGACTGTTCGGCTTTGACTTGTTCACCTATCTCGATTAATTCTTTTTCTTGGGCTCGCTCTAAGGATTCTCTACTTAATTCTGACTTTCTGATTTCTTTTTCAGTTCTTTTATGAGCTTCTTTGCGCCATAACTCGATGGCATCTTTCTGTGACTGTCTGGCTTTCTTTTTCCATAATGCCTCTTCTACTCGCATGATGCATTCGGCATCCCATGTACCCGATACGGGCCATCTATACTTTTCTTCTAACTGTTTGGTATACTCTACCCATAAATCTAGATACAATATGGCGCTTATGCCATGTTTCTGATACATAAAGTGACCTGGACTGTCCCTGGGCGGGACGGGAACTGCTGCTTCCAGCAGACCCTTTCTAGTTTTTAACTGACGTAACTTCGAAAACAAGGGCATGACTGGACTGTAATCTAGACACAATACAATACACAATAAACACGATACTTATTCCCCATTCATACCACGACATTGAAATACATGAAAAACATTTAAAATAATCAGTTCGAACAGAATACTACCTGGAAATACTGAGAACAGAACACATACATTTTCTCGAGAACAGAAACTGACTAGAACAGAAACTAGATGCACTGCTGGAACAGTACGAAACTTACCGGTCTCATAAAGAGACACGTCAGGACCCGCATCCACCGAAGTGGACACTTCGTTTGTGGGACTGTGTACCACCAACCCACAGACCAGAGTCAATTAAATTGACCCTGTCTAGATACCACCCCAGTAACGGTACTCACCGGGCAGCAAGAACGGAAGGCCTCAGACTGGACTGGACTGCTACGACGACGAACTTCGGACTTCGGACTTCAGTTACGGGTGGACCTCCGGATACCTCGGACCTTGGACTCTTGGCTTGGGCTCTGGTCGGGACTCGCCGCGTTCCTCCACCGTCTCGTCTGGATGCTGGACCGCCTCCTCCGTCTCCTTCGTGGGCCTGAGGGATACTTGAGCAGAAATATCTGCCACTGCGCAGAAGAGTTCCGTCACGACTGCAGAGGGTCAGGGGGTCGGCGTGGCTTCACCGACGCGTGGGGAAAGGGCAGGTCCCTATTCGGGCACCATTATGTGGTAAATAAATAAATAATACCTCTCTTTTTGACTAGACGTATATCATAACAGATAGCTCAATAAATAAGAGTCAAGATTCGAGGTAGTAGGAGTTTTGCAGGTTTAATACAGCATAAGGACAGGAACAGGACAACCTGCATGGGAATAGGATGACAGTGCCCAGCAGCTGCTGGGGCTGGATCTGGGATGAGCGCGCTGACTTTCAATAACAATACATGAGCATATATACATAACGCAAACACATAGCATTACATTGCAGTAGGCGTAGCAGTGGGTGGAACAGAAGGCGTGACGCGTAGCAGTCGCGAAAGATAAGGGCGAAAGTAGGTGTAACTGGGCGTATACATAGACATGTGATGCAAACGTAACAGAATATGTCATGAATGGGGCGGAAACCATGGAGGGGGCTACCTGAGGAGCCGGGACCTCTAACCTGATGGTGCGCGCAAACTGGCAATGACGTATTACTAGGAGAAGCTGGGGGCTATGAACTCTGTGCTAGGAGCAGAGACTGAAGTCTGGAGGGTCGGAGCGACATGTACCTAAACCCTATCTAGTATCTGATGTTTAGGGAACATGTTGATATAAACTAGAAGTCAAGAGGGGAAAGGCTAACAGACTCTAAGACTGGAGCATGCATTATTCTACATGTAGTGCGTGATGAAGAATATTAAATGACCATTAAATACAGTATTTCTCTAACGTGGAGACGAGAAGGCTAGACAATGACGGAAACTATTGATGCGATTCAGTAGCTTTAGGAATGCAGGGAAGGAGGGCTGAACTGATAACTGGAATCATAACATAGTCTTGGCAGACTCAGAGGCAGAGCCAGGCTGCACCGGGCACTGCGAGGCAGGAAGTAAGTGAAGGGTCGAGGATACAGGTGGGGGCTGTATCCCTCCTCAGCGAGGCTTCAGGAGACAGGAGCTGAATCTGGTGTCCGGGCCCTTTTGAGGCCTAGAAACGGGGACTTTATAATAGAATAACGTGCACACTGAGAAACGTGGCAACGTAGCTTTACATAGGCCTGATATTCGTAGTATTCACGAGGACTAGAAACTAGCATACTAGAGGTAGACACAACTGTAATTGTGTCTTTAATCAAACGTGGGGAATAACATATGCATATTTATCATGCACACATAACATATGATGGATGACACGTAGGGACACAGAACATGGCAAAATTTACTTTTCCACAAAACCGTGCTCCATTGCAGTCAGCCTCCGTTTGCCATAGGTCCCATTCTACTGTGATCATTAACCGTCATTGGCGCTTTGTTCTTTTTTGAGCTATTTCTAGTTAAACTTTAAAAACGCATATATCCGGTTCTCCTTAATGGAGTTTTGTCATGTTGTTTAATACATTTTACTCTATTTTTTTAGCTCATTTTTGGATTTTTATTGTTTTTAATTTTGACTTTACTACAGTTTTGGTGCTGCATAATTTATTTTACACATTGCCTTAAGTTAAGCCTGTCTGGTCTGTGCCATAGCTATCAAGGAGGTTGACCTTAAGTTAATTTTGTGACTTTTAAGGTTCACCCTGGTGGGATAGTGTTATTATTCCTTGAGGTGGGCAACCACCCACCCCAAATAATAATCCACTTTATTACATAGAAGTCATCTCATGGCAGATAACTGCTGACTGCTGTTCATGAGAAAGCTGTTCTTTTGCAGAAAAAATGAATGAAAACCTAATGTCATTTTCATTTTTAGGTCTCGCCTGTCAATGCGCATGCGCATTGAGCAGAGCGAGACTATGGGGGCTTAAACAAAGCTTACCTACACTGGCGATTCACTGGCGATTTGATGAAGTGCATGTGCACTTTTAACTCAATGCGCAAGCGCAATTAGTTAAAATGCGCGTGCACAGCATCAAATCGTCAGCTTAGTGCCGCCAGCAGCTCTTCCCGCTCCGCCCCCTGCTGCAACAAAGGCTTGGCGCTCTGCCTCAGCCCAGCCATTCTCCTCCCCTAATTACCCCCTGCGGCATCAAAGGCTTTTTCACGGCCGGCCGGCCGTGCTTTCAGTTCACGGCCGGCCGGCCGTGTCTCCTTTTCTTCTTTTTTTTTTTTCATTAATTGAATGTCTTCCAGCAAGCTCTCCTCATCCGTAGCTTTAGGTGTGATGACAGCATTTCCTTATAAGATTACTGCTCTCTTGGGAATATATGAGGGCAGGAAGCCTTCTGAATTCGGCTGATCATTATCAGAGAGTGTTTTGGTGAAAATACGGGACTTTTCTTATGCGTGCTGCTACAAAAAGAGCTCAGCTCTCCTTAGCTACGGGAAAGCTGTTTGGCTTACTTCTGCTCGCTCAGCCAGCAATTGTGCCATTTCTTTTAATTAGTTCACCAGTTTGCTGCCAAATGAATTTGAGAGTAATAGTGGCAATCATGTTTGAAACTGCATAACATGAGCGGAATAAGCTTGCAAGCCGCAATCACCCCACATCCACCACATCCACCACCACATCCACCACCACCTCCACATCCACCACCACCGCATCCACCACCACCGCATCCACCACCACATCCACCACCACATCCACCCTCACCCTCACCCACCCTCAACCCCTCACCCTCAACCTCAACCCCTCACTCACCCTCACTCTCACTCACCCTCACTCACCCTCAACCCCTCACCCTCACCCTCACTCACCCTCACCCTCACTCACCCTCAACCCCTCACCCTCACTCACCCTCAACCCCTCACCCTCACTCACCCTCACCCTCACTCACCCTCACTCACCCTCACCCTCACTCACCCTCACTCACCCTCAACCCCTCACCCTCAACCCCTCACCCTCACTCACCCTCAACCCCTCACCCTCACTCACCCACCCTCACCCTCACTCACCCTCAACCCCTCACCCTCACTCACCCTCAACCCCTCACCCTCACTCACCCTCACCCTCACCCTCACTCACCCTCACCCTCACTCACCCTCACCCTCACTCACCCTCACCCTCACCCTCACTCACCCTCACTTACCCTCAACCCCTTACCCTCACTCACCCTCAACCCCTCACCCTCACTCACCCTCACCCACCCTCACCCTCACCCTCACTCACCCTCAACCCCTCACCCTCAACCCCTCACCCTCACTCACCCTCAACCCCTCAACCTCAACCCCTCACTCACCCTCACTCTCACTCACCATCACTCACCCTCAACCCCTCACCCTCACCCTCACTCACCCTCACTCACCCTCAACCCCTCACCCTCACTCACCCTCACCCTCACTCACCCTCAACCCCTCACCCTCACTCACCCTCACTCACCCTCAACCCCTCACCCTCACTCACCCTCAACCCCTCACCCTCACTCACCCTCAACCCCTCACCCTCACTCACCCTCAACCCCTCACCCTCACTCACCCTCACCCTCACTCACCCTCAAGCCCTCACCCTCACTCACCCTCAAACCCTCACTCACCCTTAACCCCTCACCCTCACCCACCCCTCACCCTCACTCACCCTCACCCACCCTCACCCTCACTCACCCTCACTCACCCTCACTCGCCCTCACTCGCCCTCACTCGCCCTCACTCACCCTCACCCTCACTCACCCTCACCCTCACTCACCCTCACTCACCCTCAACCCCTCACCCTCACTCACCCTCACTCACCCTCACCCTCACTCACCCTCACTCACTCATTCTCACCCTCACTCACCCTCACTCACCCTCACCCTCACTCACCCTCACCCTCACTCACCCTCAACCCCTCACTCACCCTCAACCCCTCACCCTCACTCACCCTCAACCCCTCACCCTCAACCCCTCATTCACCCTCACTCTCACTCACCCTCAACCCCTCACTCACCCTCACTCACCCTCACCCTCGCTCACCCTCAACCCCTCACCCTCACCCTCACTCACCCTCAACCCCTCACCCACCCTCACCCTCACTCACCCTCAACCCCTCACCCTCACTCACCCGCACCCTCACTCACCATCAACCCCTCACCCTCACTCACCCTCAACCCCTCACCCTCACTCACCCTCACTCACCCTCACTCACCCTCACCCACCCTCACTCACCCTCAACCCCTCACCCTCACTCACCCTCACCCACCCTCAACCCCTCACCTTCACTCACCTTCACTCACCCTCAACCCCTCACCCTCACTCACCCTCAACCCCTCACCCTCAACCCTCACTCACCCTCACTCTCACTCACCCTCAACCCCTCACCCTCACTCACACTCACTCACCCTCAACCCCTCACCCTCACTCACCCTCAACCCCTCACCCTCACTCACCCTCAACCCCTCACCCTCAACCCCTCACCCTCACTCACCCTCAACCCCTCACCCTCACTCACCCTCAACCCCTCACCCTCACTCACCCTCACTCACCCTCACCCTCACTCACCCTCAACCCCTCACCTCACTCTCACCCTCAACCCCTCACCCTCACTCACCCTCAACCCCTCACCCTCGCTCACCCTCACCCCCTCACCCTCACTCACCCTCACCCTCACTCACCCTCAACCCCTCACCATCACTCACCCTCAACCCCTCACCCTCACTCACTCACCCTCACTCACCCTCACCCTCACTCACCCTCAACCCCTCACCCTCACTCACCCTCACTCACCCTCACTCACCCTCACCCTCACTCACCCTCACCCTCACCCTCACCCTCACTCACCCTCACTCACCCTCACCCTCACTCACCCTCACTCACTCACCCTCAACCCTCACCCTCACTCACCCTCACTCACCCTCACTCACCCTCAACCCCTCACCCTCACTCACCCTCAACCCTCAACCCCTCACTCACCCTCACTCTCACTCACCCTCAACCCCTCACTCACCCTCACTCTCATTCACCCTCACTCACCCTCAACCCCTCACCCACCCTCACCCTCACTCACCCTCACTCACCCTCACCCTCACCCACCCTCACCCTCAACCCCTCACCCTCACTCACCCTCACCCTCACTCACCCTCAACCCCTCACCCTCACTCACCCTCACTCACCCTCACCCTCACCCTCTCACCCTCACTCACCCTCAACCCCTCACCCTCACTCACCCTCACTCACCCTCACCCACCCTCACTCACCCTCACTCACCCTCAGCCTCACTCACCCTCACTCACCCTCACTCACCCTCAACCCCTCACCCTCACTCACCCTCACCCTCACTCACCCTCACTCACCCTCAACCCCTCACCCTCACTCACCCTCAAACCCTCACCCTCACGCTCACTCACCCTCAACCCCTCACCCACCCTCAACCCCTCACCCTCACTCACCCTCAACCCCTCACCCACCCTCAACCCCTCACCCTCACTCACCCTCAACCCCTCACCCTCAACCCCTCACTCACCCACCCTCACTCACCCTCACCCTCACTCACCCTCAACCCCTCACCCTCACTCACCCTCAACCCCTCACTCACCCTCACTCACCCTCACCCTCACTCACCCTCAACCCCTCACCCTCACTCACCCTCACTCACCCTCAACCCCTCACCCACCCTCAACCTCACTCACCCTCACCCTCACTCACCCTCAACCCCTCACCCTCACCCACCCTCACTCACCCTCACCCTCACTCACCCTCACCCTCACTCTCACTCACCCTCACCCTCACTCACCCTCAACCCCTCACCCTCACCCTCACACACCCTCAACCCCTCACCCTCACTCAGCCTCAACCCCTCACCCACCCTCAACCCCTCACCCTCACTCACCCTCAACCCCTCACCCTCAACCCCTCACCCTCACTCACCCTCACTCACCCTCAACCCCTCACCCTCACTCACCCTCAACCCCTCACCCTCACTCACCCTCACTCACCCTCACCCTCACTCACCCTCAACCCCTCACCCTCACTCACCCTCACCCTCACTCACCCTCACTCACCCTCACTCACCCTCACCCTCACTCACCCTCAACCCCTCACCCTCACTCACCCTCACCCTCACTTACCCTCACCCTCACTCACCCTCAACCCCTCACCCTCACTCACCCTCAACCCCTCACCCTCAACCCCTCACCCTCAACCCCTCACTCACCCTCACTCTCACTCACCCTCACTCACCCTCAACCCCTCACCCTCACTCACCCTCACTCACCCTCACCCTCACTCACCCTCAACCCCTCACCCTCACTCACCCTCACCCTCACTCACCCTCACCCTCACTCACCCTCAACCCCTCACCCTCAACCCCTCACACTCACCCTCACACTCACCCTCACCCTCACTCACCCTCACTCACCCTCACTCACCCTCTCACCCTCACTCACCATCACCCTCTCACCCACCCTCACCCTCTCACCCTCACTCACCCTCACTCACCCTCACTCACCCTCAACCCCTCACCCTCACTCACCCTCAACCCCTCACCCACCCTCAACCCCTCACCCTCAACCCCTCACTCACCCTCACTCTCACTCACCCTCACTCACCCTCACCCTCACTCACCCTCACTCTCACTCACCCTCACTCACCCTCACTCACCCTCAACCCCTCACTCACCCTCACTCACCCTCAACCCCTCACTCACCCTCACTCACCCTCAACCCCTCACCCTCACTCACCCTCAACCCCTCACCCTCACTCACCCTCAACCCCTCACCCTCACTCACCCTCAACCCCTCACTCTCACTCACCCTCAACCCCTCACCCTCAACCCCTCACCCTCAACCCCTCACCCTCACCCTCACTCACCCTCACTCACCCTCAACCCCTCACCCTCAACCCCTCACCCTCACTCACCCTCACCCTCACTCACCCTCACTCACCCTCAACCCCTCACCCTCACTCACCCTCACCCACCCTCACTCACCCTCACCCTCACTCACCCTCACTCACCCTCACCCTCACTCACCCTCACCCTCACCCTCACTCACCCTCACTCACCCTCACCCTCCCTCACCCTCCCTCACTCACCCTCACTCACCCTCACCCACCCTCAACCCCTCACCCTCACTCACCCTCACTCACCCTCAACCCCTCACCCTCACTCACCCTCACCCACCCTCACCCTCACTCACCCTCAACCCCTCACCCTCACTCACCCTCAACCCCTCACCCTCACTCACCCTCAACCCCTCACTCACCCTCACTCTCACTCACCCTCACTCACCCTCAACCCCTCACCCTCACTCACCCTCACTCACCCTCACTCACCCTCAACCCCTCACCCTCACTCTCACTCACCCTCAACCCCTCACCCTCACTCACCCTCACTCACCCTCAACCCCTCACTCACCCTCAACCCCTCACCCTCAACCCCTCGCTCTCACCCACCCTCAACCCCCACCCTCAACCCCTCACCCTCACTCACCCTCACCCTCACTCACCCTCAACCCCTCACCCTCACTCACCCTCACTCACCCTCACCCTCACTCTCACTCACCCTCAACCCCCCTCAACCCCTCACCCTCACTCACCCTCACCCTCACTCACCCTCACCCTCACTCACCCTCACCCTCACCCACCCTCACCCTCAACCCCTCACCCTCACTCACCCTCAACCCCTCACCCTCACTCACCCTCTATCACCCTCAACCCCTCACTCACCCTCACTCTCACTCACCCTCAACCCCTCACCCTCACTCACCCTCACCCTCACTCACCCTCACTCCCTCCTCACCACCCTCACCCTCACCCTCCCTCACCCTCACTCACCCTCAACCCCTCACCCTCACCCTCACTCACCCTCAACCCCTCACCCTCACTCGCCCTCATGCCTCACCCTCACTCACCCTCAACCCCTCACCCTCACTCACCCTCAACCCCTCACCCTCACTCACCCTCACCCTCACTCACCCTCACTCACCCTCACCCACCCTCACCCTCACTCACCCTCACACCCCTCACCCTCACTCACCCTCACCCTCACTCACCCTCACTCACCCTCAACCCCTCACCCTCACTCACCCTCACCCACCCTCACCCTCACTCACCCTCAACCCCTCACCCTCACTCACCCTCAACCCCTCACCCACCCTCAACCCCTCACTCACCCTCAACCCCTCACTCACCCTCACCCTCACTCACCCTCACCATCACTCACCCTCAACCCCTCACCCTCACTCACCCTCACTCACCCTCAACCCCTCACCCTCACTTACCCCTCAACCCCTCACCCTCACTCACCCTCAACCCCTCAACCCCTCACTCACCCTCACTCACCCTCAACCCCTCACCCTCACTCACCCTCACCCTCACTCACCCTCACCCTCACTCACCCTCACCCACCCTCACTCACCCTCACTCACCCTCACCCTCAACCCCTCACCCTCACTCACCCTCACCCTCAACCCCTCACCCTCACTCACCCTCAACCCCTCACCCTCACTCACCCTCCACCCCTCACCCTCACTCACCCTCAACCTCACTCACCCTCAACCCCTCACCCTCAACCCCTCACCCTCACCCTCACTCACCCTCAACCCCTCACTCACCCTCAACCCCTCACCCTCAACCCCTCACCCTCAACCCCTCACCCTCTCACCCTCACTCACCCTCAACCCCTCACCATCACTCACCCTCACTCACCCTCACTCACCCTCACCCACCCTCACCCTCACTCACCCTCACCCTCACTCACCCTCACCCTCACTCACCCTCAACCCCTCACCCTCACTCACCCTCAACCCCTCACCCTCAACCCCTCACCCTCAACCCCTCATTCACCCTCACTCTCTCACCCTCAACCCCTCACTCACCCTCACCCTCATTCACCCTCAACCCCTCACCCTCACTCACCCT